>NC_077240.1:49470000-50832500 GCF_947179165.1 Solanum dulcamara
CCTAAAAACATTATATACGATGTTCCAATTCTCGATGAAAATGATATAGCTTTTGTATTTTGGGCATAAATTTTCATACGATGGTCCAAATTAGGTGATTCAAATTTTTAAATAACCCAACATCATTACCAACAACTTTTGTGAAGACCATATTTTATGTTTCAGAGGTTAAGTAGGTCAAATAAATTAATTGTTGTAAGATAGGGTGCTATAAAGAAATGGAGTATTTGTAGAAGAAAAATCATATCTCACTGTAGGTTACTCTAAATTGGTTGATTCTTGAACGACATGAAACTAAACTTCTAGAGAAACAATTCATATGCAGACACCAAATCCTAATGAGGAATTTATCTTATTCAAACACAGCTCCGAAAAAGGATATTCCGTTAAAAGAAGGTTCATCTCACCAACCATGAAAATATCTAGATCCATTTGACATCATCCAGGATATCAATAGTCCTGTATTTGACATCACCCATGACATCACAATCTTCCATTAAATTTTCAAATTTTTCTTTATAATTATTTTAATTATTTTTAGGTCCCTCCTTCACACCTATAAATACCCACCTTATTTCATTATTTTATTCATCAAGATTTCTCAAGCAACTCTTCTCTCTATACACTCCTTTACTCATTCTCAAAATATAGTTTTAGTTCTTAATAGTGTAGAAATACTATTTTGGTGATTCATATACTCCGGATAGTACACAAAACATTTTGGCGAGGAGAAAAGGCTAGGATTCAAGAGTGTTTATTAAGTTCTTCGATTTTGAGTAACGGTTCAGATTCTAGATATGTAAGGCTTCAATGAGAGTATTCCTTCCACTCTCATGCCTAAATTATTTTGATTATATGATATATTATGTTTATTTTCTTTAAGCTTTACTCTAAGTTATGTGGGTGTTTATCAATGGGTTCTTCCATTTAATTAGCCCCAAAACTCTTTCAATTAAGTCTCTTGATTTCAAGTAATATTTTCTTATGAGTAATTATTATTTTTACTTAATAGCATGAATCATGGTTAAACTAATAATTATTGGTCTATTTTGATGCAACATAATTTCATATGTATGAATTGATGGGTTGCAAGTAATTTTTCTATTTATCACTTTAAAGGTTCATGAAATTCATGGTGGGTTGTTTAAAGCATGATTTTTAATTAATGGATTTTAAAGTATTTATGTATATTTATTTACATACATGTTTGCAAGTTGAAGTGATTTGAACCTCCTAGTTTTACTATGTTTTCAATGAAGTTTGACTTAAAAGCTTTGACTCCAAATGAATGTTTATGAAAGCAATGTCTATGATAAAAAAAGAGTCTTATACAATAAAAAATAATGAAATGCTATGAATGATGGATTCTTTATGCTATAAGGATAATTCTTGCATATTTGAATTACCAAATATTTTAATGAGCTATTCTACCGAATATGATGTTTTGAATTCTCAAGCTATATGCTATGACTATTTTGAAGTATTAAACTATTCAGTGGGATTGACTTAGCACCGAATGGGTCATTGAAGTGAGATTCGGTAAGGGAATCCTAGTAGCAACTCCTTGTCTCATTAACTATGTGCCAACAAAGGAGCCCTTGCAGGCTTAGTCTAATGGATCCATGAAAGCCCTTAAAGTTAAAGTTAAAAAAATAAATGAAGTTGACGAAGTTCTACCCGGCAAGTAGTCTCCCCAGCAAGTAGTCTCCCCAGCAAGTAGTCTCCCCGGCCAACGTAGGGGGTTATGTTGGATTCCATGTAATAGCTCGCATGGTCTTAAATGTCGGTTATAGTCATTTTCCCAAAAAATGAATGTTTTAAAGGATATCTATATGATTTATTATGCACGCATTACATTATGTTCAATATTGCATAAATGTTTTAATGTTTCCCTCAATGTTCATGCATCCTTACATACTTAGTACATTCAAAGTACTAACGCATATGCTTTTGCCTACATGATATCACCATGTAGGGACCGATGCTCCTCCTCGTTCTCCTTTACGTGGCTAGTTGAGATTTCCTTTGAAGACTACTTTTGGTGAGTTTCCATGTTCCGGGAACAATACTCCTTTATATTTATAGCTTATTATATATTGAGATCTTTTACTATGGCATTTCTTCTATTATGATTGAGGGTGAGCTAGAGACTTGTCTTAGCCCCGTTAAATCTAAAAGTTAGAGGTATTGTTGGACATATGTAAGTTGAAGATTTACTAATATGATTTTCGCTTGTTCATTTATCGTCATTACATATGAAAGGCTAAAAGAATGCTAAGAGGCTTGTTTGAGTACTTTCAGGTTCCTCATTCTCCATGTCACGTCCAGTCCCTTGGCTTGGGTCGTGATAGGTATGTAAAACTATCCCTATTTTATTTTGGCATGTCATAGATATAAGTGATATATGATATGAGCTTTGGGAGTAATTCCATTCATAAGCTCTGAGTATGATTCATGACTCTTAATCATTTCTTGACGGTAAACCTCTTAAAGTAGTTGAGCTATTTCACTTGAGCATTCTATATGCTGAATAGTAATTGGATGTATAAGTTCCTAATTCTAAAGGCTCTACGATGACAAATGTCTCTGATTCCATAAGCTATTCGAATTATCTTGATACATGTCTATGATTCCTGAGGCTTCATTTGATATGGTCCATAGTGACATTCAAAGGGTATTTAATATGATTATCGCCTTTAATACTCAAGTGCGAGTTTATTCTACTTATTTTATCGAGTCTCAGATAATGATTTAATTTGCATATGGTTGCTCACTACTCTGCTCGTACATGTTGTTATTACTTCTTTCAATTAGTCTCGGACTGGGTATGTTATCATGCTCAATTTACTACATTATCAACTGAGTTCCTCACTAGAGGGCCGGGTACGCTATATGATGACATGATGATGCAATAATATGGTTATGGCACCGAGTCCTATGATGGGCCGGGTACGGTATATGTGTACACGACTTTATTCACTGAGTCCCTTACTAGAGGGCCGATATGGTATATGTATATGATGATATGATAATATAATGATACGATTATGGAATCGAGTCCCATAATAGGCCAGGTACGGTATATGATAATGATACGCATGATTTGTTTCGTAAGGCACAGGTACAATGAGTTCTTGATTATCATACTTTACATACTTGGTACATATCTTGTACTGACCCCCTTCCTCGGGGGGCTGCATTTCATGCCCGCAGGTAGAGGTACTAGCTTCGGTGATCCGCCAACCTAGGATTCCTGCTCAGCTATTTTGGGGTGATCCTTTATGTCGGAGCCTAGACCTGTTATAGAAACCCCCTTTTGATGTATATGTATATTTATTCAGGGGTACGACGGGGCCCTATCCCGCCTTATGATACTGTTGGTACTCTTAGAAGTCTGTAGACATACGTGTGGGTTGTATATAGATGATGTTCAATGGTGCTAGTATGACTTATGTTTTGGGATGTTCCCTTTCGTAGAAGAAGTCTTGTCGGCTCGCATATACGTATATAACAGGATGACCCCACACACTGTGACAGCCTCATCGTCTTATGTACTGCGTTATCTATTTATAAGTTGTGACTCCTTAGCAGACAGGTTGTGCTAATATATGAATATGTGATAGTTTTGAGATAATATTCTATTTCCTTACATTCTCAATTATGCGTGGTTTGATTATAGTTAACAGGGGTGTATGCGAGTGTCCAGTTTGGACACCAGTCATGGCCTATGGGGTTGGGTCGTGACACTTACTCTTATTTCCAATACTTCAACTCTTGAATAACCTTGTTGGGATCATAATAGGACTTTTTAGGCTTGTAACGTAGGCTCGCGATTAAGGTAGGATATATTTAGGAAGTGACTACTTTTCCCCTCCAAATGCGACTTTGGCTTAGCTTATTTGTTTTCAACACTCTAAACTCTTGTTGTTCCCATATTTCCTCATTCTTCCTTTTCGGGTGTGGTTTCCGCTTTTGTTCACTTTTTTTTCATTTTTTTATTTTTCTTTTTCATTCTTGCAAAACATTTTCTTTTTTATTTGTGGACACAACCCATGTTATTCTTTTCCTCTTACTCCACCATTCCTTTCATGCCTAACTTTTCTGCTTCCCTTATGGTAACCACCCTCAACTTGCTCTTGGCCTAAGTTGAAGTACGTAATCACCTAAGAGGGAACAGGGCCAAGATAAAGGTTCACAAACTGATTCTCCTTATAATAACACTCTCAACTTAGGATTTTGGCCTGAGTTGGGGTCTACAATCTCTTTGGAGGTACCAGGGCCAAAATTTGGATTCATTGACAACAAGGGAAAACGAATTTAGGTTATTAAAAGAAAAGGTTCATTAAAGCTCTAGTTTTTTTTGGTTCAAAGGGTACAATTTCATTTAGTTGGTTCAATTTAGGCTAAGTGACTCATTATCAACAACGGCCTATGATCAGGTCCTAATAAGGCTATTCAATCATTTTAGTAAGACAAACTAGGCAACTTTTAGCTTACAGGTACATTGTTCGAACTAAGTAGTTAAGCTTACATGCACATGGCATATATGTTATACTATTAAGCACTAATCAACTAGTCAAGTCCTAGATAGCATTTGATCAACAAGTCAATATGTACTATGTCCTATAAAGATCCTAACAGTTAGTTTTCACAAACCAGATCAATCACATAGTGTTTATTTTCAGTTGGGAGTCATTTTGATTCAATTTCGCTCCTTTGTTCCACAGGATATTGTATCCATCTACGGACTCTTGTATTTACACAAAAATAATCCTAAATAAGCCAGTTCTACTAGATATACGCTTGAGAGAAAAGAAACATGGTAACAAAAACTCTAAGAATTAGGGATACCCTACCCCCTATCAAAAGAGTGTATATTATCCTTAATTGCATGTCAACAGACTCAATCATAGGTACAAGGGGACTGACCATACCTGCAATGCCCTAGGAGTTAGTAGGTGGTGGTGTAGGCTCTCCCGAAGAGTCATCACCTGTATCAGGAGTAAGTACGCTAGGAGAAACTTTACTCATAGTATCAGCTGGAGCGCCGGAGAGTGCAGCACCACTGAATGATGCCCAGCCTTAGCAGCCTCAAGTTGCTGCTTCTCAAGCTCCTGTTTCTCCTGAAATTCTTTCTTGGTAATATGCTGAGCCCTCTTTTACTCTTTTCTCTATACTCTTTTGGCCCTTTCTGCATCATTTTGGGAGTTATCTTGCGGTCTCCACTTCTTGCCATTGCCTTTTTTTTATCAAGATCGGGTGTCGAAATAGAGGCCCAAACTCCATCTTACTGTACAGGTGTGGGCGGTGCCGACAACAACTGTAGCAAAGTATCTGAAGCGCTCACCAGAATAGTAGAGGAAGACTTTTCTTCCAATTCACCTACATCTTCTTTTAAGGCAGACAACTCTTTCTTGAAGGACTCAGTATCTATATCACCTAGACGATTACTCTGAGTAGTGATGTGCAACTCAAGTCCATCAATATGTCTCTTTATCAGTGTCACCTCCTAACGAAGCTCAATCTGAATCTAAGTAGCCTTCTTATATATCTGTGTCTGGACCATCCTAGGTAGCGTTCAATCACCTGATCAACCAACGCCCGTGTCTGCCTTTATTCCTACACCATATGCTCAAGGAGTGCATAAGGGACAGTTATCATCATACCTAAAACTATGGGTGTAGATGGGGTAGTTCTGGTGTCGCCCTCGGGCTACTCGGTGACCTCATCCATTCGAGGGCATGATGTCTCACCCTCCAAAGTAAGAGTAGGAGGAGGTGGGCATGTAGGCATAGTGACTGGCCTAATAAATTGGCCCATCTTGTATTTGTACAGTGGGTTGTCCAAATCCTTTATGAGCGCCACATTTATGGACTTAGATGCTGGGATGCGCCTATCAAAGCAAAGATTTACTACTGTCCCCATGTCCTCGCTCAACACAGTGATCAAACAAGGGAATATGAGTCCAGCCCGTTCTTTAAATGCTCGGTCCTAAATTTTGGCCGCAATTAGCCTCCCACTATGTAGTCCAAATAGAGCCATAATGCAAGCTATTAGAGATGCCTGCATGGGATGAAGTGTGTTTTCATTTGCAGTTGTTCAGAGACAGGAACATACAATGGCCCACAAAAACTTAGCTGGAAACATGAGGGACGCCTTAGTAATCTACCAGCTCACATTTGAGAACCATGATGCATTTACTCCCTCAGTAGCAATATTCTTTCCGATCCATTACAAAATTATTTGGCACACTGAAGGATCACCCATCTTTATCTCATCACTAACCTCATGGTATCGATGATCATAAAGACCTGTCCGAATATCAGTCTAGAATTTTGGGCCATATAATAACCTGTTGATAGTAGTCTTTGAGATAACCACTATCATACATTGAATGGTGACTTCATTCAATGATGGTTGCTTTAACACTAATGCTCTCCTTTTCTTTTTAGAGATCCCTTCAGCAATATCATTGAACATTGAGGCTGCATAGGCTAAATAGAACTCCCGAACTAGATTTTTACCATAATATCCCAAGTCTATAGTCATCCACCCAAAATGATGCTTGTAGAAGAGGTCTTTGAGCTCAGGTAGGGTGGAGAGTTTGTCAGGGAACACTCGAACCTCTAGCACAATGGATCATTTACACAAGCCATTAGACCCTTTGGTTAGGCCGTTTAGAAAGATATCATGTTGGCCCGAAATTAACCACCTAATTCTCATAAAAGTGATGACATTCCGGCGTGCGACTAGGTCACTTTTCTTTACTGGAGAAAACTTCTCTATGGAGTCCACTCCATCATCCCCAGCAACAGTAGCACTCTTCTTATCGGCATCACTTCCTGCCTCTTTGAATTGTGCATCGTCCCCGCTTGCCTCAAGTGTTGAAGTACGGGAGACCATCACGGGCCGTGAAGATTATCACAGACCATGAAGGCTTCCGTATTGCCTTCTATTGGATATGAATCATGAAGTACTTGGAAAGTTTCTAAGTGTAGGAACCAAGGAATAGAACCACGACCCGTGATGAACTTCACGGTCTATAATGTGATCCTATTTTCGATAGGGAGGACAACAAGCCTCTGCCATGGATCGTGAAGTGCAATACAGTCCGTGGTGAAGGTCATCGTCCTTGAACTCATAGTTCCGTCATTAACAACCAAACTTTACAACCTTTGAAACATCTTCAACCCATTTAGACATACAAAATACAAGTACGCTTACATTGTCAAACTAATATCGTTATGTACTTGAGTCCTACGTCACATACTCACAAAATCAAAATCAACTACCACAATGAATTAAACCATCACAAAGACACTAAATTCGAACCTATCCCTATCATTTAACTCGCAATATGCCTCATATGTTCAACAAAATCACAACAACAATACAAGAATTTGAAAAAAGTATTTGATTTGTTCCAAGTTGACTACACCATTCCTAGTAGTAGGGCACGCAACTACACTTACAAATCACCATTGGAACTTTGAATTTTTGGGAGAGGGAAGGGTTTTTATGAAAGAATTCTGAAGAGGTGGTCGTTGTGTTGTTACGTAGTAGGAAAGAATGAGAATGACCCAAATTTTGTGGCAGAAATGGGTAATAATTAATTTGGACCTGGGTCAGAACCGAGTCAACTAAACATAATTTAGCCACTAGGCTTCACGGCCAGTGGTGAGTACTCGTGAAGAGGACCACAGACCGTATTCTTCTTTTGTGATGTGAGAGTTGAAGAAAATAGAGGTGGTCTTACCTAGGTAGTACAGAAGGCAAAATGGTCTGTGAAGTTTATCACGAGCCTTAATGCCCATTGTATCGGTGGACTTGGATAACAGGTGAGGGCCTTACTTGAGATTCATGGTGGGAAAAATGATCCGTGAAGTCCTTTACGGGCCGTAATCCCTTTCGTAATCCTGAGGGTCCTGGAGATAGTCCTCATCACGCCACTCCACCATGAGGTGTGGTGCCCTATATGGTTTGTATAAGTGCCCGTAGTAGGGAGCTTATGCCTATTTGTTTTATGTTGTTCTCCTCCTACGAGACCCTGCACACACTGAACATACCATGACACTATAAAAACATTAAATAATAAAATTGAAAACCTATCTAATGCTAATACAATCCTTGGGTTGCCTCCTAAGCAGTGCTTGATTTAACGTTGCGGCACGACGCAGGTCCCTTGACTACTTAGACTTTATCAAGTTGGAGGTCTTCGACCATTTTCACTTCGTCCGGAGATCCCAAGTACCACTTCACTCAATGTCTATTCACTTTGAACCTATGACCATATTGAGCTTGAAGTTCCACTTCTCCATGAGCAAATACTTATGTGATGGTGAAAGGTTAAGACCATTTTGACCTCAGCTTGCCTGGAAACAACTTTAGCCTTTAATTAAACAGCAACACTTTGTCCCCACTGCTGAATTAGCGCTGCTCAATATGCCTATCATGGTATAGTTTCATGCCCTCTTTGTAAAGAGAAGCACTCTCATACGCACACAAACGAAACTTATCCATTTCATTGATTTGATCCAGCCTCATATGCACCGCTTCACTCCAATTTAAGTTCAACTTTTCAAGGCCCAAAACACCTCATGTTCCATCTCCACAGGCAAATGACAAGCCTTTTCAAACACTAATTAGTATGGGGACATACCAATGGGTGTTTTGAAAGCTGTCTGATATGCCCATAGAGCGTCATCAAGCTTCCTTGCCTAATTAGTTCTGTTGTAATTTACAGACTTTGCTAGAATCTCCTTGATTTCTCGGTTCGACACCTCAACCTGCCCACTAGACTGAGGATGATATGGAGTAGCTACCGTATGTTATCGCACACTGTATTTTGTCAGTAGAGTCTGAAAGATCTTATTGCAGAAATGGGAGGCCCCATCACTAATGATAGCCCTAGGAGTCCCAAACCTAGAAAAATGTTTCTTCACAAAAAACCAGCAACACTCTTGCTCTCATTATCTGATAAGGCAATATCTTCCATCCATTTGGAGATATAATCAACTACTATAAGCATGTACTTTATACCATATGAACTCACATATGGCCCCATAAAATTGATGCCCCATACACCCAATAAGTCCACCTTCAAGATTGGTGTCATAGGTAGCTCTTGACGCCTAGATATGTTCCCCTACCTTTGACACTGGTCACAACTCTTCACCAAGTCATGTGCATCTTTATAGACAGTAGCCCAGTAGTATTCACATTATAGTATATTTTGTGCTGTCCAGCTCCCACTATGGTGTCCACCTACCTATGATGAGTGACAAGCCTAAAAAATGCTCAATATCTCTACTTTTGGGATGGTTCTCTTGATGACATTGTCAGCATACATCCTAAATAAGTATGGCTCATCCCAGAAGTACCTGCAAATATCATGCAAAAATTTCTTTCCCTGGTGGAAAGTAAGATTTTCAGGCATAAAATCACTAACAAGATAATAGCAAACCAAGGAATGAGATCAAGAGTGGTAGCTAAAACCTGTTCATCTAGGAAGGAGTCATCAATTTCAAGGTCATCCTTACCTCTATTTTCATCTTCCATCCTAGACAAGTGGTCAGCTACCAGGTTTTCACTCCCTTTATGGTCCTTCACCTCAAAATCAAATTCTCGGAGCAACATGACCCATCTAATCAATTGTGGTTTAGCATCCTTCTTGGTTATCAAATGTGACATGGCTGCGTAGTCATTGAGCATAATCACTTTGGTATCCAAAATGTATGCTCTGAATTATTCAAATGCGTACACTACTTCCAATAGTTCCTGCTTAGTGATAGTGTAATTCTTTTGGGATGCATTTAGCACTTTTCTAGCATAGTTTATGGATGAAAAAGCTTGTTGCGCTTCTGCCCTAGCACAACCCCCAAAGTGATACCACTAGCATCACACATGATCTCAAATGGGGCAGACCAATCAGGAGCAAAAATCACTGGGGATGAGATCAACTTCTCCATCAAGCACTCAAATGCTTTCATGCATGCCTCATTGAAGCAAAACTTTATCTCTTTCTCCAATAACTTGCACAAAGGGTGTGAAATTTTAGAGAAATCCTTGATTAAATGCCTATAAAAACCTGCATAGCCTAGGAAGTCGCGGTCACCCTTTACAGATATGGGAGGAGGCAATTTCTCAATCACCTCTATCTTTGCCATATCGACCTCCAACCCTTTTTCAAAAATCTTGTGACCTACCACAATACCTTTTTTTACCTTGAAGTGGTATTTTTCCCAGTTCAAAACTAGGCTATCCTCTTCACATCTCTGTAAAGCGCTGATAAGATTTAAGAAATAGTCATTAAAAGTATCACCCACTACTGAAATATCATCCATAAATACCTCAATAGTGTCCTTTACCATGTTAGAGAATATAGATATCATGTAGTGATGGAATGTGGCAAGATCATTACATACTCCAAATGGCATGTGCTTGAATGTAAAGTTTCCATAAGGACATGTGAATGTGGTCTTTTCCTGGTCCTCTGGTGCTATGGAGATCTGGTTGTAGCCAGAGTACCCATAAAGAAAAGAGTACCAACCTCTGCCTGCCAACCTATCTAATATTTGGTCCATAAAGGGCATTGGAAAATGATCCTTCAAAGTCCATTTGTTAAGCTTTCTGTAGTCTATGCAGACTCTCCATCCAGTGAATAGACCTATGTGGGACCAACTCATTCTTCTCATTCGTAACAACTGCCATACCTCCCTTCTTAGGGATACATTGAATAGAACTCACTAGTTACTGTCAGATATGGGATAGACCACACCTACATCTAACAACTTAATGATTTCTTCATTTACCACCTCTTACATAAGTGGGTTTAACCTTCTCTAGTGTTCAATACTGGGAATGTAATCCTCCTCCAATTGAATTTTGTGAGTGTAAATGCCAGGAGGAATACCTATGATATCAGCAGTAGTCCACCCAATAGCTTTCTTATACCTCTGCAATACCTCCACCAGTGTTATAACCTATTCTTCATTCAAATCTGCAACAATGATGACTGGCAAAGTGTTATGCTTACCAAGAAATATATACTTCAAATGAACTGGCAATTCTTTGAGGTCAAGTATAGGAGGCTCCTTTATGGATGGTTTAGGAGGTGGAGTCGTCCTATTCTTTAAGTCAAGATCAAGTTTCTTAGGAGTATATGAGTGTGAACCCACACCCTGCAAAGTATTTATAGATTCATTATACCCCTCAATACCATCACCGTTGAAATTCATGATTACATCTGCTAAAAGTGTTATATTCCGTATTTTTATACATTAAATATTTTAATCTTATCGAGATAAGTTTAAGGACAAGATCATTTTGAGAAATAAGGTAGATACTTTTAATCCTTGATTTTAATTAAGTACACGGATTGCTTACAAATTTTAATTGATATGGAAATATTAGTGGAAATTAGGGATTAATTAACCATTGTTAGATTATTAAGTGGGATTAGTGATTAAATTAATACTAATTAAAGCATGAGTGGGCTAAGTGGACCCTACTATAGCATGGCCAAATCTAATTGGCCAATGCTATGAGTGAGGCATGTCTGAAGCTTTAAGGGAAGCATATATAGGGCTTAGTTGATGACTAATTAATTAGTCATTTACCTTATTTCTTCTTCAACAAAATATAAAGTTAGAGAGAGCGAGTTCGCAAACCTAAGCTCCCAAATTTCATCCAACTTAAGGAGCTAAATTGTTAAGGTAAAATTTAATCCTTTTCTACATATTTTAGAACTGGTTTGGACTTGTTATAATTTGGTAAATGTGGATTGGATATAAGAAACTATGTATGTTGATATTGAGGTGTGGTTTGAGCCGTATAAGGGGGTTGTTTTAGCTAGAATTGGTGAATTAATCTTGATTAGTATTATTGTGGATGTTGTCATAGATTAAATGATGAAAGTAAAGAAATTTGATGGTTAGAGTGAAATTATATTTATTTAATTCACGGGCTATTTTGGGTGTGTTGTTGTTCTTTTTGGTTTGAGGAATTAAGAGTTAAGACTTGCATTGTGTTGATGATAATTAATGGGCTTCCATAAATGATAGAGTTAATTATAATTAATATTTATGTTATTGTTGTGGCTGATTATATAATTAGAACAGGAGGATATGATATTTTAAGTTGGAATTGTAATTGTTTTAAGGGCTGGTTGTAATGTGTTGTTGTTGTATCAAATTGAAGGATTAAGTATAGTTACAAATATATATTGTATGGTTGTAATTTTTGGGCTGTTATAAATTATTTTGATAAATCATGGTGGTTGTGATCTATTAGGAGTAATTTGATAGCATCGTAGTCGTTATATTAATAATTAATAAATGTTAAAAAGCTATGTGAACTGTTCGGAGTATTCAGAAATCTTGTCTTGGTTAGTCTTAATATGGCATTTGAATGTGTGATTGTTAATGCTACTTGGTTGTGTGGTATGGATAGTTTGGATGTGAGGAGAGTAAGTGATGTAGGGAAGTGTTTCCCAATTAACTAGAAAAAAGCTGCTAATATCAAAGTACGTTTTATGCCTTTTCTTAGCTTAACCATAGTCTTAACATCTTAATATAGGTTGATATATTTTTGACAACATATACATATCAAATCACGAATTAAGCGTCAAAGGTATGTAAAACTGTCCCTTCTTTCTTTTGGCATGTCTTAGATTTAAGTGATGAATGATATGAGTTGGGGTAATTCTATTCATAAGTTCCGAGTGTGATTCATGATCCTTATTCACTTCTTGATGTTAGAACTCCTAAGGTGATTGAGTTATTTCCCCTCGAGTCCTCTATACATTGAATAGTAGCTGGTGTATAAAAGTTCTTATTTCTGCGAACTCTATAATAATTAATGTCCTTAACTTTCAATAGCTGTTTCGCATTATCTTGATACATGACATATGATTCCTGAGGCTCTATTTGATATAGTTCATATTGATATGCAAAGAGTGCTTAACATGATTATTGCCTTGACATTCCAATTTTAGGTATTCTACTGATTCCATTGAGTCTCAGATGACGATCTGATTGTGTGTGGTTGCTCATGATATTCTACTCGTGCAAGCCTCAATATGTCTCTCACCGAGTCCTAGGCTGGGTATATTATTATACATAGTGTTATAACTTTAATCACCGAGTTCCTTACTAGTGGGCCGAGTATCGTATATGTATATGATGATATAATAGTGACACCGAGTCCCACAATGGGCCGGGTATGGTATATGATAATGATATGCATGATTTCATTTCATAAGACGCAGGTACAATAATTTTTTGATTATCATACTTATCTCTTGGAATCTCTACTTTAGTATGCTTATTTTTATTATATTTCATGCTTTACATACTCAGTATATATCTCATACTAACCCCTTTCTTTGTGTGGGGGTGCTGCATTTCATGCCCATAGGTGTAGATACTCGCTTTGGTGATCCGCCAGATTAGGACACCTATTTGGCTATTTTAGAGTACTCCATTGTCTCGGAGCCTAGATTTTTGTACAGATCCTTTTAATGGGTATATATATGTTTATCTAGGGGTACGGTGGGGCCCTGTCCTATCATATGTTAGTGTTGATACTCATAGAGGTCTGTAGACATACGTGTGAGTTATTTATAGATGTTGTTTGACTGTTTAACATGACTTATTTTGGGACATTCCCGTACATAGTGGCAGCCTTGTCGGCTTGCGTATATATATATATATATATATTGGGATGTTGCTTGTAGTGGAAGCCTTATCGACTTGCGTATACGTTTGGGGACGTTCTTGTATGTTGTACCAGCCTTGTCGGCTCGTGTACTATGATATTTGATTGATTGTGACTCCTCAAGAGACAGGTTACCTTGATACATGTATGTTACATTTTAAGATAACGTTACGTTTCCATAAGGCCTCCATGTTGTATTTAGTTTCAGTTTAATGATATCTAACAGACATATATACGAGTGTCCAACTTGGGCACTAGTCACGGCCTACGGAGTTGGGTCATGACAAAATGCTCAACAATGAGCCTTTCCTCAGTGGGAATATCAACAACACTTTCAACCTCAATATCGAGCACAGATAGCAAAGTCATATCCATTGGTTGCTTCATAAAAGAACATACATTGAATTTGACCTCTTCATCATTATGTCTGAATGTGAGTTCTCCACACTCCACATATACCAATGCTCTATCAGTCGCCAAAAATGGTCTCCCCAAAATGATAGAAACCTCAAAATCAACCTAGGAATCTAATATGACAAAATAAGCAAGAAAAATGAACCTGCCCACTCGCACCAAAACATCACACAAAATTCCAACTGGTGTTTCATAGACCTATCCGCCATCAGTAGCTGCATAGAAATTGGTTTGGGGGCTCCCAAGGCCAACTGTCTGTAGAAGGCTAGCGACATTAAATTTATGCTAGCACCTAAGTCACATAGAACCCTTGCAAAATTGAAAGCACCAATGGTACAAGGTATGGTGAATACGCCCAAATATTCTTTATTTTCCACCAAAGACCTTGTAGCAATGGCATTACAGTGATATATGTTATCGACTGGCTGAAAAATAACTGTCCTCTTCTTTGTAACCAAATCCTTTATGAATTTGGCATAACCTACATTTGCTCAATTGCTTCTACCATGGGAAGGTTGACTGATAGTTTCTTAGGCATTGAAATAAATTTTAGAAACTTGCCATCCTTGGCTTTTTAATTTAATCTATGTGGGAATAGAGGCGGTGGCTTGCGAACAAGTGGCAATGGGTGAGGTCTCTCTACTTCTATTTGTTGCGTACCACTGTTCTCTTCAATCATTTTCTACTCCATTACTATCTCATCACCCTCATTATCTTCATCTAACAAAACTTCCTTATCTGCCTAATGCTTGGAATGCCCATCAGTCTCAGATGATACATCCTTAGTCTATTCGGTGCCTGCAATAATAGTGTCAAAAAGTACCTTACCACTTCTCATTGTCACGGCCATTCATTGCCCATATTTCTTAAGATTTTGCACCATGTCACTAGGTAAAGTACTAGTCTTCCTCCGATTAAATGCAGCTGACAACTGGCCCATCTGATGCTCTAATTGCTTGATGAAGGTAGAGTGCGAATCCACCAATTAGCTGATGTTAGAAATGCCGTATCGCATATATCTGACTCCAGGATCAGTTGCCTCAACTTTTTATAGGACCTTTTCCATCATCTCTTCCATCTTTGAGCCACCATTATTGTTACTGACTCTCTCTTGGTTCATAGGTGGCACATACTATTATATCCCATACTTCTGTACCTTGAGATGTGTTCTTAAGCTTCTTGAAAATCTCTATGTGATCCCTATTATCTATCACGTTACCAAATAACTCTAAGGAAGGGAGGATATGATGCCCCGTGATAGTGAAGGTTGGAAATAGAGTTATAAGTATTTGAAAGGAGTTGGAGGCCAACTAACAAATTATGGAACTCGACTTGCTTGCGTAAGCTACTAACATAGAAGTTCTACACACTTAAGCTACTTGAGTATACGTCGAGCTTAAGTAGCAAGGAGTGCATAGGCTTTTGAAGTAAGACGAGATTATAAGTTCACGAAAGAGAAATAAGGAAAAGACGCGCCTACTCGAAGAAAGAAGGTGATGCACCTACTTGGACAAGCAGGTGATGCACCTAGTTAGGGTCAAGTAGGTATGCAGCAGCTTAGGATGGATCCCACTGCCACATGGCAGCATGTGATTGGCCGAACAAGTTGAGGTGGCACCCTAGGGGGATGCCATGTGGCACCTTCTAAGGAGGTGTATATATATGTATTATGTGACTCTTAACTTGTTCATTATCCAAAAATCAGCCAAGAACTTTGAGAGAAAAACGTGAAGAAGGACAAGGAACAAGGCAGCCACGGTTTTGAGAAATTAAAGGTAAGTTCTCCAATTTTTCTCTGTGAATTAATTATCTACGGTGTTCCTCAACTACATGGAGATGTATATATGTATCTTACGATACCTATGGAACTGTATCTTCAGATTTACACTTGTGAAACTTGGAAGAAAGTAAGAAAGAAGAAGAGGAAAACGCTAGGGGTACAAGTTAGAGGGGCTACGGGTTGGGGCTGCCAAGGTAAGCCTCCGAGTTTCGTTCTATGAATTAATTATTTAAGGTATCCCACGGTTATATAATGATGTTTGATAAAATAAAATTCCAATTTGTTCAGAGGAAAAGGGATACAAATAGTCCGCCCCAATTCAGCATACCAAGAAGTTTCCGAGATGCAGTTTTGGCAAGCTTTGGCCAATTTCGGGTAAGGTGAGACCTTTTCCTTCAAATTGGGGTTTATGGTGTTGTTATGAAGTGTATTATATATTTTTTAAGTGGATGGAAATGTGAAAACATCATAGAAATGCTTGACGTTCAAAACAAACTAAATTGGAGTCGCTATAGTTGAATTGTCATCGAAGTAAAGTGTTGTGCTTGTGGTGTACTGCTGCAGGTGTGTGGGGGGTTTGTTGCAGGGACTAAATTTGTTCTAAAAGGGGTGCGTATTCTTCTGGTTTCAGCCACACGACCCCTCATTTTGTATAATTAAAGGCTTTGCGAAGTAAAGACTAGAAACCCTATTTTGATAATGTAATTTTCAGCAAGTGGTTTGGAGCTTGTGTTGTGTAATGTTTCCATGTTTTATGTGTATATATGCTGCAGGGTGTTGTTTTTGGTTTGATGTAGTGATTCGGGATGTAATTGAAAATTCGGATAGGGCATGTTATAGGGGAGGTGCTGCTCAATGTTCGTTAATGTCTTAACTAATTAAAGAACTAGTCGAGGAGACGAACAAGGAAATAGATTCCATGAATACTAAGGTGCAACTTAAGATGCTGGAAAGTCAAGAGTGGTTGATATTCGTATTACTTCCGTGTTGAATAGGTTCAAAGGACGACGAGGCGAACGTGACAAGGAGTAACTCATAAGAGGCATGTGAAGCTTTCTTTTGGCATGTTTTTGACATAAGTATGTAAAGCTATTCTTATCTTTTTTTGGCATGTATTAGACGTAAGTAATGAATGATATGTATATGAGCTTGGGGTAATTCCATTCATAAATTCCAAGCATGAGCCATGAGTTTCATTGACTTCATGATATTAAAACTCCTATAGTAGTTGAGTTGTTGCCTTTTAGGGCTTCTATATGACGAAAGTTAGTATGTGTAAAGCCTGTCTCTTCTTCCCTTTGGAATGTCTTAAATGTAAGTGAATTGAGGTATGATATGAGTGTAAAGGCAGTTCTAGTTGTAAGTCCCGAGTATAACTTATGACTCGAGTTCACTCCTAAATGCTAAGGGTCTTGAAGTAGTTAAACTATGACCCTCGAGCCTTCTATAGGCTGAATAGTGATTGGGTGTGTAAGTTCCTAAATCTGGGGTCTCTTAGGCATATTTATGATAATGGTTGGGGGATGTCTGATATGTTACCAAGTCTTACATGCATGTATATGCATTGTTATGTGATATGTGGATCGGGCCGTTATTCCTCGGCATTATTATATGATATGCATGCATACAGATCAGGCCGTCATTCCTCGGCACTAATATATAATATACGGATCGGGCCGTCGTACCTCGACATCACTAATATATAATATATAGATTGGGATATCGTACCTCGGCATCACTATTATGCAATATATAGATCGGGCCGTCGTACCTCGGCATTGTTATATGAGAGATAGATCGGGCCATTATTCCTCGGCAGTATTATACGATATGTGGATCGAGCCATCATTCCTCGATAGGTACTTGATATATATATGGATCAGGCTGTACGTTCCATAACGCTAATAGCATATATATGCCTATCATGATAGATGATGTGTTTGTAACACCGAGTCCCCGAGTGGGCCGAATACGGTATGTGATAATGGTATATAGGACTTTATTTTGTGAGGTACAGGTACAATATCCTATTAAATGCTATACTTGGTTTCCTGCATCCCTATTTCAGTTGTTATCTCAGTTATGTTATGATTATATACTTAGTACATGTATCGTACTGACCCCTCTTTCTTCGGGGGGCTGTGTTTCATGCCCGCAGGTACAGGTGTTTATTTCAGAGACCCACCAGCTCAGGATTTCTGCTCACCTATGATTGGAGGTGCTCAACTATTTTGGAGCCTAGTTTTTTTTGTACTGGTCCTCCGATGTATATATGTATTTATTTATTCAAGGGTACGGCGGGGGCCCTGTCCCACCTTATGTTACCATACTATTCTTAGAGGTCTGTAGACATGTATGTGTGGGTTGTTCATGAGTTTATTTCGGTCATACCTATACGACATGTTGTAAATGTTTTCACGTTATAGAAGCCTTGTCGGCTTGTATTCTCTTTCATGATACGATATGAAGGAAGGAGGCTACATGAACATAAAAAAGTTTTAACCCATTGAGGTTTTTGTGAGCAGTATCATATTATACATAGTCGAATTTGACTACTAGTTGATAGGTAGGTAACGGGGGTCCAGGTTGGACCTCAGTCGCGGCCTACGGGGTTATGTCGTGACACATACTCCCTATTTCTATCATTTTTGAAGTTTTTTTATTCCTCCACCCTCCTTGATCATGATTTCCAGTTCGATAATAGTAGTTTTCTCTTTGAAAGTTCCAATCTTGGTTCCCAAAGTTGTATGTCCGAAAACCCCCTAGTTATTTAGAAACTTGGCTTCCTCCTCATAATCAAAGTCTGGCTCATCATATTGACTTCCAATATCCACAACTTTCACCTTCTCTAGTCCTCCACCTAACAGGCGGTTGGTCAATAAGTCCATCTGCGTCCTCATATGAGCCATGTAGTGACATGCTAAACGTGAATCCCGAACAATATGCATCTCTAGTATACCAAGCCGTATTGTTCTTTAAGAGCTAATCCAGAATTGTTGTGGCTTCCTGAAATGTCCTAGCCATAAAGGAACCCCCACAGGCCATATCTATCATTGTCTTGGTCACATAGTTGCAAGACCTGTAGAATATCTCCTTCAAGTGCTCGTTAGTCAAATTATTATTTGGACATTCCTTTAGCTTCTGCCTGGATCTTTCCCAAATCTCATGTACTGCTTCAGTAGGTCATAATTTATGAGCATTAATATCATCCTTGCTCTACAGCTTCTTAGATGGTGGTAATAACCTTTCCACAAATGCCTCTCTCAACTCCCTCCAAGTTGTGATGGAGTCATGTGGAATTCATTCAGCCATTTCATTGCCTCCCTAGACGGAGACAATGGAAATAAGTGCAGTTGCATGGCTGATTGGCTAACCCCAGGGATTTCAGATAAGTTGTAAGAGGCAATAAAGTTCATCAAGTGTTAGTTGACATCATCACTAACTGTTCCACTAAATAGTCCCTTCAAATTCAGTATTTGCAGAATAGTACTAATGATAGTGAACTTCACACCTTGAGGTAGTGGTTGGAGGACTATATCTCCTATAGCCCCTACACTATCTGTATCAGCATCATTATCAACCAGAGAAAAGTTCATAATTTAATCTCTGCCCCGTAAAGCTCCATTGAGTTCATCCCTATTGTCAACACCATCCCTAACTTGATTTTCAGCCAGCTCTCTCATCCTTAGCGCCTCACACTCTTGCGCATTCATCTTGCAAATTGATCTTTGTAGTTCAATATCATATGGGAGTAGTGGTTAACCCTTGATTTGGGTGGTTGGCATGCACTATCTATTTCCTACAAAAAAACAAAAACAAGAAACCAAAAGTAAAATTAGGAAATAGAACTACAAACTGAATTAGCAACTAATAGAATATTTCAAAATCATATTCCCTGGAAATGGTACCATTTTGATAATGCTCAATTACACCTCTCAGAAGATATATAGACGATCGTTAGTAGTATATTTTATCCAACTAAGAGTTAGGGTCGAACCAACAAGAAATAGGCTGAAACAAATTCTATTAGCTATCACTATTCAGTTGTAATTACTATTTCCTGAAAATAAATTTTCATGAAGTAAAAGTTGGGGTTTTGGTTTTAGTTTAGCATAAGAACAAAATGCAAAGAAAAGTAAACAAGATTAATCACTATCTCCCTCCCGGGCAAGCAACGAGTACGGGCAAGTTCTTAATGCGTGCACTCACTAAGAAAGACTTTTGAATGAAGAAATCACAATACATGCAAAAACAAATAACAAATATCAATCATACTTTTACCTATTTTAGTTAAGTCGTCATAGTTCCTACAACCCTAGTTGTGGGTTTAACTACTCATACTTGTAAGTAAAAGAACAAAAAATTGTAAAAAATTCATGAATTAATATCTACGCAGGTAAAAAAGTCAATCTTGAATCAATCACACGAATCACAAATAAAGTATTAAAACCGGAATGATATATCAAGAATCAATCTCCAAAAGTAACTAAGTATAGTTTCACAATGTTCATAAAGTACTTAAAAACTAGTAAAAATGTTGAACCCTAAAAATAAAATAATTTCGGGTATTTATAATGTTATACCCCATATTTTTGAACTTTGGAATATTTTACGCAAATAGAGATAAGTTTAAGGACAAGATCATTTTGAGATATGAGATAGACTTTTAATCCCTGATTTTAATTAAGTATACAGATTGCTTACAAATTTTAATTGATATAGAAATATTAGTGGAAATTAGGGATTAATTAACAATGGTTAGATTATTAAATGGGATTAGTGATTAAACTAATACTAATTAAATCATGAGTGGGCTAAGTGGACACCACTATAGCTTGGCCAAATCTTATTGGCCCATGCTATGAGTGGGGCATATGTAACTTCAAAGGCTGCATGTATAGAGCTTAGTAAATGACTAAGTAGTTAGTCATTCACTTCATTCTTCTTCAATATAACATAAAGGTAAAGAGAGAGAGTCTAAGCCATGGCAACTCATGTCCATGGCTGAGAAAATCAAAGCCCCAAATTATGATCCCTATATTGATTCTCTAAGGTATTTTTCAATCAATTGGAGGTGATTAACAATGTGAAGTAGTTATTAAGGCAGCAAGAATAATTACATAAGCTTCGTAAGCTCTTAAGTATCTTGAAAGGCTGTTAAACTTCTTAGAAGTCACCATGTGAGCTGGACAATCTATGACATCATCAAATAACTCTAAGAAAGAGAGCTACGGATTTGGGGAGAAAAAAAAGGTAAGTTCTCCGATTTCATTCCATGAATTAATTATATAGGGTGTACTAAGAGGGTATAAATGTGTTATTAATATAAATTTATGATTTTGATCAGCACCAAAAGGATAACAAACAACCACGATGTTTCAGCCGCACTAGGAGAACTTCCGAGGCTAGTTTTGGCTAGTTTTGGCGAGTTTCGGGTAAGGTAAGGCTTTCTCTTTCAAGTAGGAGTTTATGATGTTGTTATTAACTATAATAAATGTCTTAAATGAGGCTGGAGGTGGAAAATTTGTATAAGGATGCTTGACGTTAGAAACAAACTAAATTGAAGTCGTTATAGTTAAATTGGAGTAGAGTAGTGTGTTGTGATTGTGGTGCTGCGGTTGAAGCTGGTTGATTGTGTGTTGCAGGGATGGAAAGTGTTCTAAAATGGGTGTGGATACTTCTGGTTGCATCCACATGACCCTCCATTTCGTATTGTTAAAGGTTTATGACATAAAGGTTAAAAACTCTATTTTGGTATCGTAGTTTTGAGCTAGTTGTTTGGAGTTGTATTGAGTAATGTTGAAGTGATATTATTGTATATATAGATGATGGTTGTTTTTGGTAATATGGATTCTATGATTAGCAGTTGGATAGGGCAAGTTATAGGGGAGATGCCGCCAGATTTCCAGCAACCTCGGAACTAGTAATAAACTAGTCGAGGGAAGTGGATAAGGAAACAATTTCTATGAATACTTGGTGGTGGAGTTGGAAAATGGAAAGTGAAAGGGTATTAACCTTAGTATTTCTTTCATGTTAAATAGGTTCAAAAGAAGACGAGGCGAACGTGGTTAAGAGTAATCTGTAAGAGGTATGTGAAGCAATCTTCTTTCTCTTGGAATGTTTTTGGCATAAGTATGTGAAGCAACCTTCTTTCTCTTGGCATGTTTTTGGCATAAGTATGTGAAGCTACCTTATATATCTTGGCATGTTTTTGTCATAAGTATGTAAATCTACCTTATTTCTCTTGGCATGTTTTTGGCATAAGTATGTGAAGCTACCTTCTTTGTCTTGGCATGTTATTGGCATAAGTATGTCTCTATCTTCTTTCTCTTGGCATGTATTTGGCATGAATAAATAGAGATATCCTTCTTTACTCTTGGTATGCTTTTGACATAAGTATGATGTTATTATGCTATGATTATTCACCGAGCCATGATGGGCCGGGTATGATATATGTGTTTCTTACTCATCCTCTAATGTTAGAACTCTTGCAATAATTGAGCTATTGCTTCTCAAGGTTTTTCTATACATTGGGAAGTAGTAAGTATGTAAACCTAATATTTCTTTCTTTTTGACATGATCTTTATGAAACAAATAGATGAAGTGTATACGATTCAAAGGAAGTTCCTCTTGTTAAAGCCACTAGGATAGCCAACTTCTTGATTGCCAAAAGATATTTGATGATGACTTGATACGGGAATATGATTCCAAAAGTTCCATTTTGACCTAATCCATAGTGGCAATCAAAAGGTACTTGATATGAGTCTTGTCTTGGTTTTTGAATGATAGCACATTTTGAGTATTCCATCGAGTCTCAAATATGATCTAAAATACATATGGTTACTCACTACTATACTCGTGTATACGGTAACCCTTCTATCACCAAGTCTCGGGCCGGGTACATTATCATGCATACTTCACTACATTATTGTCATGACCCAACCCCTTGGGTCTCGATTGGGGTCCGACCTGGGCCCCCGTATACGTATCTAGTGGATGCAACGATTAATATAAGAACTATACATAAGAACCCCAGTGGGTCATAGAATTCTCATGCCTTTTGTCTCTTTCATTTGTATCTTATCATGAAAGGGCATGCCAGCCGACAAGGCTGCCATTGTATCTTAATATTTACAATATATCATGAAGACATAACTAAACAGAACTTACACGTATAACCCACACATATGTCTACAGACCTCTAAGGACATTAATAGTAACATATGGCAGGACAGGGGCCCCGCCGTACCCCTGAATAAAAAAATATATACATAGGAGGTTTGGTCCTACAACTTCGCTCTAAATCAATGGAGCTTCTTCCAAACTGGCTGAGTGGAATTCTAAGCTGGCGGACTCCCAAAACCTGTTTGTACCTGCGGGCATGAAACACAGCCCCCCAAAGAAAGGGGGGTCAGTACGATATATGTACTGAGTATATAAGCATAACATAACTAAGATAACAACTGAAATAGGGATGTAGGAAATCAAGTATAGCATTTAGTAGGGTACTGTACCTGCACCTCATAAAATAAATTCCTGTCTACCAGTATCACGTACCGTATCCGACCCGTTCGGGGACTCAGTATTATAAATACATCATTTATCACGATAGGCATATGCATATTGTTAGCGCTGTGGAACGTACATCTCGATCCATATATATCAAGTTAGTGCCGAGGAGCATTCGGCCCGATCCATATATATAACAGGTTAGTGCCGAGGAACGTATGACCCGATCCCTATATATAACAGGTTAGTATCGAGGAATGTACGGCCCAATCCCTAAACATAATAGGTTAGTACCGAGGAACGTCCGACCCGATCCCTATACATAATAGGCTGGTGCCGAGAAACGTCCGGCCCGATCCCTATATAATATAATAATGCATATACGTGCACATAAAACTTGGTAGCATAACAAATGTTTCCCGAATATCATCAAAAGGTGTGTCAAAAAGTGTCTAGGTATATGAGCTTACACCTCCAATCATTATTCAGCATATAGAAGGCTCAAGGGTCGTAGTTCAACAACTTCATGGCCCTTATCATTTAAAAGTGAGTCCAAGTCATGAGTCACATCCAGAACCTGTAAATGGAATTGTCTCTAACTTATATCATATATCGTTCCACTTACATTAAGCTATTTCAAGAAAAGGAAGAGATAGGCTTTACGTGTATTACTTTTTATCACGTAGAAGGCTTACAAGACCATAACTCAACCATCGCGGGAGTTCTAACATCAAGAAGTGACTAAGATTAATAAGTAATGCTCGGGGTTGTAAGAATGGAACTACCTCCACATCACACATACCAACCACTTATGGCTAAGACATGCCACAAGAAAAGAAGAGTTAAGCTTTACATACACTACTTTTCAGCATATAGAAGACTTAAAGGATGAGAGCTTAACTACTTTAAGAGTCTTAACATTCAGAAGTGAGCACGAATTATGAATCATGAATCATGTTCAGAGATCATGAATAGAGTTACCCCAAGCTTCATACACATATCATTTGTCACTTAAGTCTAAGACATGCCCAAAAGAAAGAAAAGATAGGATTTACATACCTCTTACGGATTAATCTTTACCGCGTTTGCCTCGTCATCCTCTAAACCTATTTAACACGAAAGCAATATGAATATCAACAACCCTAGACTTTTCAATGTATTACGTTATACATGAGTATTCATAGAACTCATTTCCTCACTCGCTTCCTCGACTAGTTCTTTAGTTAGCTAGAAAGTTAACGGAAATCGGGCAGCACCTCCCCTATAACATGCCCTATCCGAATTTCTAATGACATCCCTAAGCAATACAGCCAACCAACAACAATAACCTGCAACATATATAAAATCAATTCACTTCAACATTACATAATACAAACTCCAAGCGACTCGCTCAAAGCTACGATATCAAAATAGGGTTTTTAGTTTCTAGTTCGTAAAACCTTTAACCGTACGAAGCGGAGGGTCATGTGGCTTCAACCAGCAGCTTCCAAACCTATTTTAGAAAACTTTTAGGCCCTGAAACACATCACCATGCACCTTTAGCCACACACCACAAGCACAACACCTTGCTCTGACTACAATTTAACTATAGCAACTCTAATTTGGTTTATTTCGAACGTCAAGCATATTTATGGAGTTTACCTATTTACAGCCACTTACACAACGTATAATACACTTCATAACCACACCATAAACTCCAAATTGAAAGGAAAACCCTTACCTTAACCTAAACTCATCAAACTCACCAAAATTATCAAAACATGAATTCTAGACAGCCTACTATCTTGTATTATCGCTTAGTTTTGAAGGGGTAATTGAGGGAAACATGTGTCTTAGGGTCGCATAAAATTTTGAATCACCTCTATATCAATTTTTTACAAAATGATATGCCCCAAATACCAACAACAGTCCTTGTAGAATTTCTAAAACGAAATCTGGGCAGCAGCTACCTCATGCTTCACCACCCTTTTTCGAGCAGATATAACCAAAACTGGGTTGTAGAGGCTAAATAAAAGTTATATCCCTATGAAATATATTTTCAAAACATCTTGAATAACTTGAAACAAAGCCTTACACAAGGATTTATACCCATTTTACTAACAACAGTATCATTCAACAACGGGTCTATTAACAAGAACAAAAACCTCCTCTTTTCCCTAACGATAAATTTTATGTTGTTAAACACCGTCATAGCACCGTAGGATATCTTAAATAATTAATTCACGGAAAGAAATCAGGGAACCTACCTTGGAAGAACCCTAGTCGTAGCTCCCTTATTCTTGCTCTCTAGCTTTTCTCTCAACTTTTTCTAAGGCAAAGATGCTAAAAATGATGTTGATCAGCAATACACATATATATATATGTGTCCTTAAAAGGGGACACGTGGCATCCCCAGGGGTGACATATGGAAGCCCCCTAGGGTGCCACCTCATGCCATACAACCAATCATACGCTGCCATATGGCAGCATGGATCCACCCTAAGTAGGTGGGTCACCTACTTAGCCCAAGTAGGTGTGTCACCTACTTGTCACCTACTTGTCACCTACTTGCTTCATTTTCGTGGGTTCATAATCTCGTCTTACTTTAAGAGCCTATGTATTCCTTACTCCATAAGCTCAACACGTACTCCAATAGCTTAAGTACGTAAAACATCCAAGTTGATAGCTTACGCAAGTAAGTCGAGTCCTACGACTCATTACTTGGCCTCCAACTCATTTCAAATCCTTATAGACCTATTTCCAACCTTCACTCTTAAGGGGCATCACGTCCTTACTTCCTTAGAGTTATTTGATCATGTTATAGATAATCTGGGTCACGAGACAACTTTCAAGTAGCGTAAAAAGACGTTCTATAGCATAAAGGTATGGGGTATAACAATTATCCACCGAGTCCCTCACTAGAGGGATGGGTACGCTATATGAGAACATGATAATGCAATGACATAAACAACTCATTGGGTCCCTCACTAGAGGGCCAGGTACATATGTATATATAATATATGGATCGGGCCAAATGTTCCTCAACATTATTATATAATATATGGATCGAGCTGAATATTTCTCGGCATTACTATATATATATGGATTGGTCCGAACATTCTTCGACATTATTATGTGATAACTGGATCGGGCCGAACATTCCTAGGCATTACTATATGGTATATAGATTGGGCCGTATGTTCCTCGGCATTATTATATGAGACAACACTAATAGTATATAGATGTTAATGATAACAGAGTAATGTAGTTGTTACACCAAGTCCCCAAACGGGCCGGGTACGGTATAGGATGATAGTATGTACAGCTTTAAGTTCTAAGCTACAGGTACAGTAATTTTTTAATTGTTATACTTGTCCCTTTCATCCCTATGCCAACTATAATTTTCTTATGATGTCTATGATTATATAATCAGTAGATATGTCGTACTGATCCCTCTTTCTCAGAGGGCTGCGTTTTATGCCCGCAGGTACAGATACATACTTTAGGGATCCTCCAGCATAGAGTACCGCTCAGCAATTCAGAAGCGCTCTATTTTGCTGGAGCCTAGATTTTGGTACTAACCCTTGATGTATATATTTATTTGTTTACGGGTACCGCAGGGGCCCTGTCCTGTCTTATGTTACTGTTCTTACTTTTAGAGGTCTGTGGACATGTATGTGGGTTGTATATGTGTGCGTGTACAATTGCCCTTATATGTTATGATATCCTCATCGTCTTATATGTTATCTTTCTTGTTGATACATTATAACACAAACCAGGGACATGTTTACTTATAGTTAGTAGGGGTATATGCGAGAGTCCAATTCGAGCACCTATCACGGCCTATAGGGTTGGGTCGTGACAAAAGTTGTATCAGAACGGTTTGGTCCTCAGAATATCTACGAACCGTGTCTAGTAGAGTCTTGTTTATCGGTGTGTTGTGCACCATATCTATAAACAAGAGGATACAAGACATTTAGGATGTTACCTTTCTTTCTTATCTTAGATCGTGCGATAGAGCTGTCTATCAGGATAATACCTCCCTAGCAGACTACTATGTGTGTGGCCATACTTATAAAAAAAGCTTGTTTTTGACCTCCTTTCTTGCAGGTGGGTACATGCTGAGGTGGATAATGAAGTGACCAGCTCTAGACAGTAGAGGGGGTGCAGAGAAGGCCCTAGGGTACATATGGGACCTCAGGCTCCAGGACCAAGCAGGCGGAGCCCCAGTTATTCGATTGAGACTTATCCTCCGAAGACCCTGATTATGTTATGTAGACCGATCCCTCGAAAGGCCCAATGAAAGGTTCCCCAGAGCATCTGATGACCAGGGAAGTGGTTCTGGAAGCAACATTAGCAGTTCTTATAATCAAGCACTATGTTAGGCCGACTCCTATAGTGAGTGTTATGGCATATTTGAGCCCTCTATCTTGGTTGTCGATGAGCATATCTAGGTCTTCTGGATTCAAGTGAGGAAGATGACGAGGGACAGACAAGCAAATGGCAATCAGATAGAGACGGGGAGCATACTTCACCTCCTAGGTCACCGAGTCGAACTGGGGACTGATTGGTCACAGGTATAGGAGAGTGATAAGTATAGTTTTTGCTAGCTATATGGGGCAAGTTTTCATTTTTGTTTTGGCCTAGTGTAGGAAGTGCTGTGCGACTGGATATGAGATGCTATAAACATATATATATATATTGGCCCTGTGAGGCATTGTGGCTATGATATGATATTATATGATATGATATGGATGTATATATACGTCAGCCTTGCATGGCATTGTTGGTATTTTCTGAGTGCAGGTTTGGGATAGTAAGGAATATAGAGGAAGCTCTATCAAAATTTTCTAGAAAAAAAGGGGAATGAACTATAAGTTTATCATACAGCTTGGAAGTTGATACCGAGTACCCCTATTATGATGAACTAAAGCTATTGGGGTACCCTCCGTGTTATTGGTAAGGGGCCCCCATGTTTACTTAGGAAGTTTTAGGTCGGAGGAAAACTCTTATTAGAGGGCAAGGTGTCCAGCAATTGGGTTCCACTTTGGTGGGAAAGTACAGAACCCTCAACCATTAGTGATGAACTAGATAAGTTGTTCACGACTCAAGAGTGATCCTAGAGGTAAACCATACGAGTTAGGCACTAAACAGTATTGTGTTGCTTATTAGATCTTAATTTCCTTCTGGTAGTGGTTAGAAGATGCTTTATGGTAACCTTTTTATGGTTTTTAAGCGACTAAAACAACTTGTAGACGGAAGACAAACTTATGGGCTGTCCAAAATCATGTGCTTCATATATTGGATAACATACTAGAAGGATTCAGAAGGGTCGGTGATACCAAGGAATGATTTTCCCAAGGAATATGGGGGTAACATGAAACTCCCCGAGCATAAAAATGGCCATGGACTAAAAGAATAGAAGGACTACTATAGCGAGCACTCAAGATAGACCTGATCAATAAGTATGAGTATCAGATGAAAAAGGGAATAGATAGCTACGAACTGAAGGTGTAGTATGAAAAGGCGAGAAGATAAGACCATTATTAGAGTAAAATTGACATGAGACAGAGAAGAATTAGAAGTTAACCTCAGGTACTTGGCAAGGATAAAAGCTTATGAGATATAAAGAAGTATTGTAGATATGTGATTCTGCCGTGTAAAATATAAAGTCCCCTCAAGGATGAGAGAGGTAGCTCTACAAAACCATTGATGCATTGCGAGTCCATTAAGAGGAACAAGTGGTATCCACTGGGATGAAGATAGTGTTATAGCAGAGCTAGAAACACGGGTCACTTGAATACAAGTAATTCTGAATGGAGAAGTTGAAATGATTTGGGGCGCTATCTAATCGCTGGTAGGGAAGAAAGGAATGTGGCTCTAGATAAAAAACTATATTAACTATATGACTTGAGTACCAGTACTTGGACTAGATTGGCTACTAGTTATCGATAATTCTAAGCACCCCATGTTTGTATTAAGGTTTCTTATAGGGGAAACCTAAAGTATAGGTGATCTAACAGAAGATGTAGATATGGTGCCGTATCTCAAATGTGATGGAACAGAATCATATGCCTATAAACAATTGAAAATAAACAGAGGATGACATGGGTACACCCTAAAGGGGGGAAGTGGACAAGAGAAATATAAGTGTGAGATAAAGTCAACTAACACTATCACATGTTAACGGGAATGCTAAAACTTCAAACGAGATCCCATGCTGGCACGAGTTAGCAAGGGCTAAAGGCCAGCGATAAATAGATAGAAGCCATGAGATCTAAGACCATGAGGAGAACCATTAGCAGAGACCCTAATGGATGGGTGCATACAAAAAGGGGTGAACACAATAAGAAAGTAAGACTGAGCGATCTAATGACCGTGTAAAAGGTAGTAAGGCCATGGTTAAGTAAAGATTAAGATATAACAACAGAGTTGTTGGCCACTGAGATATGGCATACAAGTAGCAAGGAGAAAGAATAGAAAATCTCCTATGGTAGGTAGTGAGGAGACCAAGGAGTACCCGAAGAAAGGAAAAGAAAGGGGTAGGATAGAATAGCGTCAGCGCAAGAAAGTTCTAATGTGAAGGTGGTGTGTAAAACAAGATGGACCAGGAAATGAAAAGGCTGCGTCTACCTCATACTAGTTGTATAAAAATAGTTGTGCAACCTACAAATATATATATACAACATAAGACCAAGAAGAGGTGTACATTGATAAAAAGGGGGTAATGATATTTTGGATACGTTACAGAGAAATGCAAAGAGAAGTTAAATCAAATGACCAAAAAAGACATGGTCATGGTTGAACTAAAGATCTACCCCGATACCTGTTGTAAGATAAAAGAGGAGAGGGCAAGGCGAAACCTGAAAACTAGAGAGACAACGCTAAGGTAAATCTTGGGATAAATTGAGTGCCTTCACACATTATTGCAAGAATTGCAATGTAACGTGTGACAGAAAAATCAAAGCCAAGTCTGAGAAAAAGGACTATGGAAGAATCTGAACTGACGATGAAGCAATGACACGAGATTATGTACCTAGAAGTGTTATAAGTAAGTTTAAGGGAGTTGTAAAAGGGCTTAAGCAAAACCTAAAAGATAAGAGTACCAGTTGATGTCATCTAAGAAGGCATGAAGTAATACACGAGGTCGAAGATTCCGCAACACGACCTTGTCTACGAGACTCATTTTGCACTCCATGGATGGATGATTTTATATGGAATATCATCCGTAGATTAACAATATCAACCCGTGTTCCTTCAATCAAGGACTACCTATTCAACCGAGATTGTGTGAAATTATAGATCAAGAGAATAGTGAGACTTTACGTAGTTCCCATACTTATTATCTCAGATGAAGGAGCCTGATTTACATTTAACTATTAAAGATCAGCCCACAAAGAGATTGGGAACACAGATAGGTCTTCATAAACCATTGTACCCTCAGACCGATGGACAAACTAAGCTTACTAGCTAAACGCTAGAAGATGTTATGGGCCTATACGGTTGACTCCAAAGGTAACTCAGACAATTGCCTACTACCTTTCAAGATTACTTATGATATTAACTATGATTCTAGTCTTCAGATGGCCCTGTATAAGACTTTGTATGGAAGAAAATGTAGGTCGCCATTAGTTAGTTCGATATTGGCAAAACATGACTAATAGGACCAGACATGGTTTAACAAGCAGAGTAGGATGTAAACCTTATTCAGGAGAGATTATTAGATGCCCAAAGTCGACAGAAGCCATATACAGATAATCGACGTCGACCTTTAGAATTTCAAGTGAGAGATTGGGTATTTTTGAAGGTGTCGCCCATGAAAAGAGTAATGAGGTTCAGAAAGAAATAGGAAGTGGAGTCCGAGATATATTAGCCCTTATCAGATCCTTTACCGAATAGGCAAGGTTGCCTATGAGCTAGACCTATCAGTGGATCTGAAAGCAGTGCATCCAGTCTTCCATGTATCAATGCATCGTAAATGCGCTGGTGGTCCATCCCTAGTATATCCCATAGATGATATGTAGGTCACAGAGGAGTTATCCTATGAAAAGCAACCTATGTCCATCCTGGATCTGTAGATTAGAAGGTTGCAGACTAAGGACGTAGCTTCCATCAAGGTGCTGTAGCGAAATAAGAATCGTGAAGAAATGACCTGGGAAGCTGAAAAGAAAATGAAACACAAGTACCCGTACCTATTGTCACGACCCAACCCCATTGGCCATGATGGGTGCCCAAACTGGACACTCACATATACCCCTGCTAACTATAAGTAAACCTGTCCCCGGTTTGAGTTATAATGTATGAACAAGCAAGATTACATATAAGCCGACGAGGCTATCATAGCATATGAGGGCAACTGTACACGCATATATATAAAACCCACATACACATGTCCACAAATCTCTAAGAATAATAACAGTAACATATGGCAGGAAAGGGCCCCCGCCGTACCCCTGAACAAACAAATATACACATAAGAGGACCAATACCAAAATGTTAGGCTCTGAAATAGTGGAGCACTTCTAACATAGCTGAGCAGAAATCCTAAGCTGGCGGATCTCTGAAATGAACATCTGTACCTGCGGGCATGAAATGCAGCCCCCCAAAGAAAAGGGGGTTAGTACGATATATGTACTGAGTATATAAAGCATAACATATCATAACTGAAACAACAACTTAGATAGGGATGCATAAAACAAGTATAATAGTTAACAATTTACTATACCTGCATCTTATGAAAAGAGGGTATGTATATCATCCTCATATATCACTCCCGTCCTACTATAGGACTCGGTGTTACCATATCATTATATACGGCATCATACCATTGTTTACGGAATAATCTCATACATTACAAGTACATTACTATGTTTTCATATGCATGCCTATATCCGACTCTTTAGTGAGGGACTCGGTAAAAGAGTAGTGTACATATCGTACCGCATCCGGCCCATTATGGGACTCAGTGACATTATCATATAGTAAAATATACCAAGGAACATTCGGCCCAATCCATAATTTAAAATAATATCGAGGAACGTATAGCTCGATCCATATTTTCATCATATGATCGTATATATATATCCGACCTGGGACTCGATGAATAACTTCATCATATATGGAGTCATCGTATGCTTCAACTTCATCGTATACGACATTTCATCATATTATACTTCATACATACATATACATATCCAGCCTAGGACTCGGTGAAAGAGTAGTAAAGCTGTGCTCGATATAATTTTTGGCCCATCGTGGGACACGGAGAAAGAAGGGTTACAACATGCACGAGTAGAGTAGTGAGAAACCATATGAAACTTAAAACATCATCCAAGACTCAATGAAATAGTCAAGTGAACCATCACTTGAAGACCGGAGTAGTAATCGTCCTAAGTACCTTCTAAATGTCATTAGGAATCATATCAACTGGAGTCTAAGGAATCGTAGACATGTATCGAGAAAAAGCTAAACATCTTATGGAATTAAACATGTTCTTCATCGTAGATACCCTTAGGAATAGGAGCTTATGCATTCAATTAGTATTCATCATATAGGAGACTCAAGGGTGATAACTTAACTACATTAAGAGCCTTAATATTCAGAAGTAAACCAGAATTATGTGTCATGCATCATGTTCTGATATCATGAATAGAATTACTCCAAGCTTCATATACATATCGTTCATAACTTACATCTAAGACATGAAAAAAGAAAAGAAGGATAGCTCTACATACTTATACCAAAAACATGCAAAGAGAAAGAAGGTAGCTTCACATAGCTCTTATGGATTACCCTTCGCCACGTTCACCTCATCGTCTTTTGAACCTATTTAACATGGAAGAAATACTAAGATTAATAACCTTCCACTTTCCAACTTCCAACTCTACAACCAAGTATCCATAGGAATTATTTCCTTATCCATTTCCCTCGACTAGTTTATTACTAGTTCTGAAGTTACCGTAAATCGGGCAGCATCTCCCCTGTAACTTGACCTATCCAACTGCTAATCTTATAAGCCATATTACCAACAATAACCAGCAGCTATATATTCAATAAAATCACTTCAACATTACTCAATACAACTCCAAACAACTAGCTCAAAACTACGATACCAAAATAAAGTTTTTAACCTTTATTTCATAAAACCTTTAACAATACAGAATGGAGGGTCGTGTGTCTAAAAATAGAAGTAACCACACCAATTTTAGGAAACTTTACATCCCTTCAACACGCTATCCAACCAGCTTCAACCGCAGCACCACAGTCACAACACACTACCCGACTTCGACTTAACTATAACGACTTCAATTTAGTTCGTTTCCAACGTCAAGTATCCTTATGAAAATTTTCCACTTCCAACCTTATTTAAGACATGTAATATACCTCATAACATCATCATAAACTCCAATTTGAAAGGGAAAACCTTATCTTTCCCAAAACTCGCCAAAACTCGCCTCAGAAGTTCCTTTAGCGCAATTAGAACTTTGTGGCTGTTTGTTGTCCATTTAGGAATCATACAAACCATAAATTTACATTAATAAACCTTCATACCATCATGGTATACCATAGATAACTAATTCACAGAATGAAATTGGAGAACTTACCTCTTTTTTCCTCCCAAAACCGTAGCTCTCTTTCTCTAGCTTCAAGTTCTCTCTTCTCTTCTTCTTTCTAGAATTTTCTTTTGATAAAGATGACTTATGAGATAAGGATGGAAATAAAAAGTCATAAAAATAAATATATAGGCTACTTTAAGGGGTGACACGTGTCAAACCCTAAACTGTAACATGATTAAGCCCTTATTGGGCCAACACATCACAGCACCCCTCATGGGCTGCCACATGGCAGGTGGGGGCCCACCCTCTTAATGCAGCTACTGCCACATGGCACCTCCAGATGCTGCCACGTGGCACTCTCTCTTGCTTCCATGTGTCGCTCTCTTCTTCTCCTCGTGGATTCATAATCTTGTCTTGCTTTACGAATCTATGTAATCCTTGCCATGTAAGCTTGGTATGTACTCAACTAGTTTAAGTATGTAAGATTTTCAAGTTGATAGATTACGTAAGTAAGTCGAGTCTTACAACTCATTATTTGGTCTCCAACTTCTTCCGGATTCTTACAACGCTATTTCCAATCTTTCCTATCATGATGTGTCACATTCTCCCTTTCTTAGAGTTGTTTGATAGCGTTATAGACTATTCGGCTCCCATGGTAACTTCTAAGAAGCTTTAAGAAACTTACGAATCCTTCCAAAAACTTAAGAACCTTTCAAGATACTTAAGAACCTTCCAAGGTACAAAAGTACGGGGTGTAACAATCTTCCCCCCTTTAGAACATTCATCCTTAAATATGAACCACAACCCTCCTCAAGATCCTATACCGACTATATAGAGAGTTTCTCTGTTCCATCGCAATAACACATACTTTCACCGAGCAATCAATATCATAGTTCCAAAGGTTGGGATTGACTGTAGACGTAGAGAATAGGTACAAATACTTGTGAATCATTTCCCTTTCAGCTTCCCAGGTCATTTCTTTGCGACTCTCATTTCACCATAACACCTTGACGGAAGCTACATCCTTAATTCACCACCCCGTGCTCCGCCGATCCAGGATGGCGACTGGTTGCTTCTCATTGGATAAATCATCTATGACCTAATTATCCTTTGTGGAATATACTCGGGACGGATCACCAACACACTTGCGAAGTATCGATACTTAGAAGACTAGATGTACTATTTTCGGATCCGCCGGTAAGTCCAACTTGTAGGCGACTTTGCCTATTCGGTGGAGGGTCTGATAAGAGCCTATGGATCTCGGACTAAGGTCCTTTTTCTTGCTGTCTCTCATCACTTTCTCTGTGGATGACACTTTTGAGAGTGCTTAATTATAATTTAAAACTCTAGAGATCGACGTTGATTATCCGTGTATGACATCTATCAACTTAGAGCTACTAATAATCTCTCCCAAATAAGCTTCACCTTCTATACAGATTATTGAACCATATCTGGGCGTATTAGTCATGTTTTACTGCCATCAAACCAATCAATTGGCGACCTACACTTTCCACCATACCAAGTCTCATACGGGACCATCTGGATACTAGAATTATAGTTAATATCGTAAGTACTTTTGACAGGTGGTAGGCAATTGTCCGAGCTACCTTTGGAGTGAACCGTATAGGACCACAACATATCATCTAACATTTAGCTAGTAAGCTTAGTTTTTCCATCAGTCTGAGGGTAAAATAGTGTACGAAGACCTATCTGTCTTCCCAATCTCTTTGTAAACTGATCTTCGGTAGTTAACTGTAACTTGGGATCCTTCATCTAGGACAATAGATATGGGAACTCCATAAGGTCCTACCACCCTCTTAACTTATAATTTCACACTATCTCGACTGAACAGGTAGTCTTTGGTTGGAGGAACATGGGCTGATCTTGTTAATCTGCGGATAACATTCCACATAGAATTATCTATCCAGGGAGTGCAAAGTGAGTCTTGTAGCCAAGGTCGTGTTGTGGAATATTCGACATCGTATATTACTTCTTGCCTTCTTTAGATGAAATCAACTGGTACCCTTTCCTTTTGGGGTTTTGCTTTTTGCCCATCAGAGTTGGCTACCAAGTTGTGCTGAAGTCCCGTCACACAATGACCTGTATAGCCGTTCTGTGGTATGCCTATCATTAACTGGTATTATATTGAAGAACTGTGGCATACAAGTGCGCCATCTGTTAATAATCAATTAATCCTGCTTGCTTTGCTTAAGACCTTTTATAATTCCCTTAACATAATTTATAACACTCTAGGTGCATAATCTCGTGTCGTTGCTTCGCCGCTAGTTTGGATACTTCCATCTCGTGCGATCATAGCAGCACCAATGCACTAGATCCCACCGAAATTTCAAAGTTAAACATGCTTGGGTAAGAGTAGTACTCGGATGGGTAACCCCCTGGAAAGTCCTCGTGTCACATTCCATTGCAATCCGTGCAATAATGTGCGGAGGCACTCAACCTAGCCCAAGATTTACCTTAGTATTTTTTTGATAGTCTTCATGCTTTGCCTTTCCCTCTCCTCCCCTGTCTTACACTCGACGTCAGGATAAATCATTGGTTCAACCACGACTAGGTCCTATTTTTCCCTTATTACTCACCCCATCTCGATAGTTAGGTCTAACCCATCTTGACATCTCTCTGAATGTATCCAAAACATCCTAGCTCCTTTTCTCGTGTACTTCTCACTTGACCCTATACTCAAGATATACATATCCATAGGTTGCATAACTATTCTGATACAACCTGTATAAGATAGACATAATATTTTCGTTTCCTTGCCCATCTTGCTTTACATATCGACTTCATACTAGAACTTGCTTGCGCCAACGCTATTTTGTCCTACTCCTTTCTTTTCTTCCTTTACGTACTCCTTGGTCTCCTCATTTCCTAACGTAAGAGATTTTCTATTCTTTCTCCTTGCTACTTATATGTCACCATATCAGTGGCTAATAAGGTTGTTGCCATATCTTAATCTTTACCCTAACACGACCCTACTACCCTTTACACGATCCTTAGTTTGCTCAGTCTTACTCTTTTATCGTACTCACCCCTTGTGGTAGGCACCCATCCTTTAGGGTTCTACTAATGATTCTTTGCATGGTCTCAAATACCGTGGCTCTTATCTGTTTATTATTGGCCTCGAGCTCCTACTAACTTGTGCCAGTATGGGATCTCACTTGAAATTTAAGCGTTTCTGTCAACATGAGATAGTGTCAGTTGATTTCATCTCACGCGTGTATTTCTCTCATCCACTTCCCCCATTTAGGGCGTACCCATGTCATGAACCAACCCCATAGGCCGCGACTAGGGTCTGACCTGGACCCCCCTACACATATCTATTAGCTGTGGTCACATTGAATCGTAAATAAGATAATACCATGCAACAAAGCCCCACTAGGTGATAGCATTTTCATAAACCTGTAGCCTTTTTCATTTGTGTCACAACATGACAGGGCACATAAGCCGACAAGGCTGCCAAAGAATAATCACGTATATCATATATCAAGTAGACCCAGCTGAATCAAACTGACATACACAACCCATATATACATGTCTGCAGACCTCTAAAAATAATAATGACAACATATGGTGGGACAGGTCCCCCGCCGTACCCCTGAATAAATAAAACGATGATACACATCAGTGGCTAGTGCCAAAACTAGGATTCGATACAATGGAGCCTCTTCCAGCTGAGCTAAGCGGAATCCTAAGCTAACGGACTCCCAAAACCCGTACCTGTACCTGCGGGCATGAAACGCAGCCTTCTAAAAAAGGGGCCAGTACGACATATGTATAGAGTATGTAAAACATAACATAATAGAACTGGAAGCATATCTGAAATAGAGAAACAGGGGATAAACTATCAAACTTAGAAACCTGTACCTATACTCTGTGAGTCATAAAAGCATGCATGCTCAAATTATACAATATAGCCGGCCCTTTCAGGGATTCGGTGAATCATATCTGTAGTATCAGTATCAGTCCCCGCGCCATCGTCACCTTATTACAACACATCACCATTATATATATATACATACGTACCCGACCTTCTAGTGAAGGGATCGGTGGACAATGCAGTGAGTTGTGCATGATAACAGACCTGGCCCGGGACTCGGTGAAAGAAGTGTTATAGTATACACGAGTAGAGTAGTGAGAAACAAAACACAGTTTAAATCATTATCTAATACTCAATGAAGTCATCAAATGAACCATCACCTGGGGATCAGGGCAGAAGGTATCTGACGTATACTCTCTAATTGTCACTAAAGACTATGTAAAAAAGGAGTTTTTAGAAATCTTAGACATATGCCAATATGAAATATCTTATAGAAGTCCGAGAATTGATTATCTCAGAGCCTTTTTTTTATAAACAAGAGTTTAGTCGAATCAATTGTTATACAGTCATATAGAAGACTCAAAGATAGCAGCTTACTACTTTAAAGTTTAACATTCAAAAGTGAGCGAGGGTCCTGAAGTCATATTCAGAACCTGGGAATGGAATTACCACCAAAGCTCATATCATATCCTGCTTACATCTAAGACATGCCAAAAGAGAAAAGATAGGCGTTACATACCTATACCAAAAATATACCAAGAGAAGCTTCACATACCTCTTGGGAGTTACTCTTTATCCTGCTCGTCTCGTCGTCCTCTGAAACTATTCAATATGAAAGTAATAAGAATATCAACTACTATTAGCTTTCCAGCATCTTAGGCTACACCTTAGTATTAATGGAATCTATTCCCTTAGTCATTTCCTCGACTAGTTCTTTAGTTTGTTAAGGCATTAACGAAAATTAGGCAGCAACTCCCGTATAATGTGCCCTATCCAACTTTCCAATTAGGTATCTAATACCTACAGACAACCAACAACAACAACCTGCAGCATATGTTTAAGAAATTCACACCAACAATATACAACATAAACTCCAAGCAACTTCTTCAAAAATACGATATCACAATAGGACGTCTAGCCTTTATTTTATAACGCCTTTAATTATACGCAACGGGGGGTCATGTGGCTTCAAAAAGCAGCACCCTAACCCAAATTATAACATATTTAGGCCCTGCAACAACACATCACACCCCTGCAGCAGCAACTCACAAGAACAACACCTTACTTCGACGACGATTCAACTATAACGACTACAATTTGGATTGCCTTCAACGTTAAACATTTATATACAATTTTCACGTTTACATCCACACTCAAGGTGTATAATACACTCCATAAAAATACCAGAAAGTTCAAATTGAAAGGAGAACCCTTACCTTACCCGAATTTGGCCAAAATTGTCAAATCGCAACTCAGAACTTCTCCAAATGCGCTGAAATTGAGCGGGCTGTTTGTGTTACTTCTCCGCTGACCCAAATTGGAATTTTATGCTATTAAAAACTCGAAGATAAACTCGGAGACTTACCTCAAAGGGGCCAAACCCGTAGCTTCCTCTTTTGCCCCTTTAACGTTTTTCTCTACTTTTTCCTTACTTTCTTCCAGGTTTACAAGTGTGATGCTGAAGTTTAGGTTCCGTAGACATCGAAAATAAATATATACATATCCACGTACTAAGGGAACATCGTAGATAATTAATTTACGGAAGAAAAGAGAAAAACATACCTTAATTCTTCTTAAATCATGGCTTCCATCTCTCTCACATTTTCTCTCATTGTTTTGGACTTATTTCAGCTGAAGAATGACTTATTAGTCATCAACACCCATATATCCACCTTTTAATAAGGTGCCACATGGCATCCCCTTAGGGTGACATATGGCAGCCTCTAGAACGCCACCTAGGTTCATGGGCCTATCATATGCTGCCACGTGGCAGCGGGGTCCACCCCTCAAGCATGCAGGTGAGTCACCTACTTGCTTTTCACCTGCTTGCTTGAGGTGCTTGCTTGTCACCTGCTTGCTTATCTTTCGCGAGTTCATAAACTAGTTTTTGCTCGCTCTCGTAGGTTCGTAATCTAGTCTTATTTTAAGAGCCTATGTAACCCATGCTACACAAGCTTGGTACGTACTCCAATAGCTTAAGTATGTACGACTTCCAAGTTAGTAGCTTACATAGGTAAATCGAGTCCTACGACTCATTACTTGGCCTCCAATTCCTTCTGGATTCTTATGATTCCATTTCCAACCTTCTCTACTACGGGGTATCACATCCTCCCCTCCTTGGAGTCATTTGATAGTGTCGTAGCGTATCCGGCTTATATGATAATGTCCAATGAACTTATGAGACATTCCGAGTTTAAAAAGGGTGGGGTGTAACATCCTTCCTCCCTTTAGAACATTCGTCCCCGAATGTTAGACAAAACTCCTCTTAGTACCTTATACAAATCGTAGGGAGATTCTTTGCGATCTTCTTAACACATACTTCCCTACAAGTACTTCATATACGTGTTTTAGGAGTCAGGGTTACCTGTAAATATCGGTTACAGGTGCGAATACTTGTATTTCATGTTCTCTTCAATTCCCCGATCATCCTCTTTCTGGTTTTGGTTTTTCTATCGTATCTTGCTGGAAGGCACATCTTTAGTCTACAATCTTCCAATTTGCCGATCTAAGATGGTGATAGGTTTTTCCTTACAGGATTTCATCTCCTGGAACTCATCTATGGAATATCCCCTAGGTAACTCGTCAGTACCCTTGTGAAGCATTCTTATCTGATGGATTGGGCGTATAGTTTCCAAATGAGGTGGTAAGATCAACTTACTAGCCACGTTGCCCACCTTATGAGCAACTTGATACAGTCTAACATATTCTGGGTCAAGTTCCCTTTTCTAGGTGACCCTGCTATGAACATCCAATCATCAGTTTGAACACTGCATGTCGATGTCGATCATCTGTATATCATTCCTGCCAACTCTGGGCTATTAGTCAATAGCTTGCTTAATCATGTCGGGGCCTCTTTAGCTTAGTCTTTCTAACATCTACCCATCCAATAAGGGACTTACACGTCTTGCTCTACCAATCTTGTACGGGGCCATTGGGATACAGGAGTAGTAGTTATTATTATAGGCAACTTGATAAGTGATAGATAATCATCCTAGCTATCTTTGATGTTAACAATACCATCTCATGACATATCTTCTAGCGTTTGATAGTATGCTCAGTCTATTCAACAGCTCGAAGGAAAATGCGGTATGTAGACCTGTCTGTGCTCCCAATCTCTTCTTGGACTGATCTCTAGATGTTAATCATAATTAAAGTCCCTCTATATAAGATATTAACTGGGGAAAACTCATGGAACCTAACCATTCTCCATGTTCTATAACTCCCCCGAATATCAGCAGTATAAGTGCTCTTGATTGGAAGCAAATGGGCTGATTCATTAGCCTACTCATAATAACCCATATAGCACCCTACTCTTATAGAGTATAAAATGGGTGCGTAATGACGTTAATAACTTGGGAATCATTAGCCTCGTATAGTCCTTCTCGACTCTTTTTAGAACTTTAACTGGCATTCAATCTTTTGGGTACTTCTTCCCCCTTTTTTTTCCAATCCTTAGGGTTGGCTACCCCCGCTTGTAATCCTCTAGACCCATTATCTTGTGTTATTCTTTACCTTTACAAGATTATGAGAGGGTACAAGAAATATACTAGTGCTATCTCATTATTTCTCATGTCTTACCATGCCTTTCTCTCCCTTATACTACATTTGATATTGGGGCAGGTCTTTGGTCCAATCGTGGCCATGTCTTACTTTACCCATAGTACTAATTCCATATCGGTAGTTTGGCTTAACCTACTTTCGCATTTCTTAGTAGTTGATTGCAACTTGGGCTCCTTCGCCTGGGATAATAGTTGTGGGGACTCCGTAAGGTCCTACCACTCTTTTACTCTACAATTTTACACCTTCTCGGCGGAGTAGGTAACCTTTGATCGAAGGAGAAGGGACTAATATCGTTAATCCACAAGTAACATTTCCTCCAGATTCATCTGGCGCTGGAGTGCGAAGTGTGTCTTATAGTCCTGGTCATATTGTGGAATATTCAACCTTGGGTATTGCTTCCTGTCATTCGTAAATTACATCAGCTGGTACCCTTACCTTTTGGGTTCTGCTTTTTCTCCCTTAGAGTTGGCTACCAAGTGGTGTCGAAATTCCCTCGCCCACTGGCCCATATAGTCATTCTACGGTTTTCCTCTCGTTAACTGATTCTATGTTGAAGAGCTGTGGCATTTAAGTGCGTCGTCAGTTAGCAGTTAGCTAATCCTTCTTGTTTTAATTAAGCCCTTGTTACAATTTCCTTAACGTATCTTATAATACTCCGGGTACATAATCTCATATCGTTTCTCTGTCGCTAGTTCAGATTCTTCCATCTTGCGTGATCGTACCAGCACTAACGCATTAAATTCCATCAGAATTTCGAAGTTAAGAGTGCTGGGGCGAGAGTAATATTGGGATGGGTGACCTTCCTGGGAAATCTTCGTGTCGCGTTTCATTGTAATCCTGTCCACGATGTGCGGGCACTCAATTTAGCCTAAGACTTACCTCAGCGTTGTTTCACGAGTCTTTATGTTTCGCTTGGTCCTTTCCCCTGTTATCTTGCAATCAGTATTGGCGTAGACCTTTATCTCCATGATATTTTATTCATTTTGTGTTCTCCTCATTTTCTACCACAGGAGGCTTTCTATTCCTTTTTCTTTGATTATTTATCTATCGCAACATCATTTGCGACTAACTCTATAACCAACATTTTAGCTTTTGGTCTAGCATGCTGTCATTATCCTTCATAATGTCTCTTAAGATGATTGATATCCTTTCATGGTTACACTCTTCGGTTTTTATATGCAGCGGCCTTCTAGTGTTATGTTGTTCGGGGTCTCGTCATAAACTTCTTATCGCTGCCTTATGTAGCATTCTGGCTTCCATCCAATTATTGACTGCTTCTGGACCTTTCAAACTTGGTTCGACAAGATATCTTATTGAAGTTTAGACGCCTATCTCATATAGATTGCTATATCAATTGCCTCCTACTACCTTTGCCATTTCCTCATTAACTTCCCCCCTTTAGAGGGTACTCGTACTTTCATCTGATTGTACCTTCCTCTATGTCTCTTTGTCCAGTCTCAATTTCGCCCAATCTCTTCCTCCATTCTACTTGGCACTGCATCATGTCTCCGTCTATCTTCATATTTTATAATCGGACTATTTACGTATGGAGCCTTGATTAAATTACGAACCGACGAGAACCTTTCCATATCTAACGTGATGTCTTGTCTACTAATCAATACTTGAACAATGTGACCCAGGGAACAACTCGTCCAAAGCCACCTTCTACTTTTCCTTTTCCAAGAATTAGTTAGCACCTGTAGTCGTTCCAATTCCAATTAGGTAGTGCAAGTATTCCAACGATAACTATTTAAGGTTTTCTTGAAGTAGTAGCTTTATCCCAACCTATATCCTTTATTCATTGGGGTGAATGTAGGTTACACCAATTATTCCTTAAGTTTGTCGTCCTCGTCTCTTAAGGGTTCCACTATTCCTAGGCTGATGTTGTGTACATGCGTTATTTTTTTTGTATCTTAAGCCCCATGCTCTTACTGCGTTCTCAACGCAGGCCTTTAACTTAGTCAACGCGTACTAAGTGCGTCTTACTAGTGGTTCCACTTTATCCCTACATACTCATATCACACTGTTCAATTCATACTTACATATCCCCCTTTTAATTCGTATTCGTATTCAGTCCCTGACATCTCCTTGAGATGCTTCTGTTAGGAGTTCTTTTCCCAATTAGTCGGTGGAGAACTATAAACTGTTATCATAAATCATTTTTCAACCATTGTTAAAAGAACCCAGAATCTCTGAAACATCACAGTACTTATTTTAATACTTGACCCTCCTGGTCTCATTCCGAGTTTATCTTCAAGTTATGAACAACTCGTCTAATTTACAATAGGAGTTGAGGGCTTGGTATTTTTTTCCAAAAAGAGTGAAACTCATTCGCGGGACATCTTATCATTCACCCTGAGCCCTCTGTTTATATTCCTACAGTACAAATACGGCTAGAAATACCGTAGTCTGAACTTTCCTACTTAAATAAGCTTTTGTTCCTCCGAAACAAAATTTTTCAAGTGAAAAGGGTTCCCCTTATCAACGACCTGAAGGGTACCTCTTACAGCTTTAGTTGAACACAGTAGGGGTACTTGGTATCAACTTCTCAGACATCTCAAAAATCTATGTTTCATTTCCTTTTCCCCGTTCTGGGAAAATTTCGACAGAGTTTCCTCTATACTTCTTACTACTCCACAACCTACATGCAGAAAATACCAACAATGCTTCACAGGGCCAACACATTTATATATATATATATATTCATATCCCATCACAGCCGCCCAAGGCTTTCAATATCATCTTACACCGCAGCCACACGGGGCTTTCAATATTAACAATAATATAAAAATACTGGACTTACCTCATATGTCCAACTTCAAACTGCATCTATGGCATTTCCTGTTTGCCTTCCTTTCAGGTTTCAACTTTACATTTCAATATTAGTTCAATACCATACCAAAAAGATATCTTTCGTGGCTTTACTTTACTTACCTGCATGCTTCATAACTTTCTATATCGTCAATTACTCTTTTCGGTTGATCTCATCCTTCTGTTAAGATCCAAGGTTAGTATAAGGAATTTTCCTATGACTCGGATCTAAAGCACGATCTTTGATGTAGAAGAAATGTAACATCCTAAATATCCTGTAGCTTCCTGTTTATTGATGTGGCGCGCAACACATCGATAACCAAGACTCTACTAGACATAGTCTGCAGACAATCCAAGGATGAACTACTCTGATACCATTTTTGTCACGACCCAACCCAGTAGGCTACGACTGGGGTCCGACCTGGACCCCCCCGTACACATATCTATTAGATGTGGTCGCATTGAATCATAAATAAGATAATACCATGCAACAGAGCCCCACTGGGCGATAACATTTTCATAAACCTGTAGCCTTTTTTGTTTGTGTCACAACATGACAGGGCATGCAAGCCGACAAGGCTGCCATAACATAATCACGTATATCATATATCAGGTAGACCCAGCTGAATCAAACTGACATACACAACCCACATATACATGTCTGCAGACCTCTAAAAATAATAATGACAAAATATGGCGGTTCAGGGCCCCCGCCCTACCCTTGAATAAATAAAACGATGATACACATCAGTGGCTAGTGCCGAAACTAGGCTCCGATACAATGGAGCCTCTTCCAGCTAAGCTAAGTGGAATCCTAAGCTGACGGACTCCCAAAACCCGTACCTGTACCTGCGGGCATGAAACGCAGCCCTCCGAAGAAAGGAGGTCAGTACGACATATGTACTGAGTATGTAAAACATAACATAATACAACTGGAAGCATATATGAAGTAGAGAAACAGGGGATAAACTATCAAACTTGGAAACTTGTACCTATACTTTGTGAGTCATAAAAGCATGCATGCTCAAATTATATAATATAGCCGACCCTTTCAGGGATCCAGTGAATTATATCTGTAGTATCAGTATCAGGCCCCACGCCATCATTACCTTATTACAACACATCACCATCACATATATATACATACGTACCAGAACCTCTAGTGAAGGGCTCGGTGGATAATGTAGTGAGTTGTGCACTTTCATCCTTATCGTGTACTCGATGCTGACTCCTAATATTACTCACAATCACATTCTTTAGTTACTTTGTTACTAGGCCCTACGTACTTCCATGATGATCTTCATTATATTTACACTATATTCTGCTCATGGTCAATCCCGGAGGGTAATATTTCTTAACCTTTATTCAAGATCCTTACTCTGGACTAATTTCACCTGGTGGAGCAAGCGTACTAAACCCTCTTATCCTTCCTCGTCATTCTCATCCTTAATACCTCGCAGGCAGTCTTAAGATATTCATATCCATCAGCATTCTTCTCACCATATCAGTATCGACCTTCTAATTACCACCCATACCGCAATTTACTTATTTCCCAAAGTCAATTATACTCCTAGTTTAGTTGGATCTTATCATTACCGTGGATACAATCTCTCAAGATATACTACAACCTTATATCTCATTTTTTTTTATTTCGAAAAATATTTCGGCAGAGTTTCCTCTATATTCCTTACTATCCCAAACCTGTACTCAAGAAATACCAACAATGCCTCACAGGTCAAACATATATATATTCATATCACCGCCACACTGGGCGGACAATATCAACAACAGTATAAAATAATGGACTTACCTCATATATCCAACTCAAACTGCATCCGTTATACTTTCCTGTCTACTTTTCCCTTCAATCTTTGACTTTACATTTCAATCATATTTCAATCTTCTTACCTTATCAAGCATGCCTCCTTCACACTATGACTTACCTGTATACTGGGTAGCTTCCAATATCATCCGTCATTTTCTTCTATCGATGTCGTTCTTCAACTGAAACCAAAGGTTAGATAAAGGAATTTCATATCCTATAGCTAGGCTCTATCGCATGATCTTAGGTATGAAATAATGGTGACATCCTAAATGTCCTGTAGCCTCTTATTTATAGATGTGGTGCACGATACACCGATAAATAAGACTCTACTAGACATGGTTTGTGGACATTCCAAGAAAAACTGCTCTGATACCATTTTTGTCATGAACCAACCCCGTTGGCCGTGACAGGTGCCCGAACTAGACACTCACATATATCCCTGCTAACTATAAGTAAACCTGTCCCCGGTTTGAGTTATAATGTATTAATAGGCAATATTACATATAAGCCGATGAGGCTATCATAGCATATAAGGGCAACTATACACGCATACATATACAACCCACATTCATATATCCACAGACCTCTAAGAATAGTGACTGTAACATATGGTGGGACAGGGCCCCTGCCGTACCCCTGAATAAACAAATATACACATAGGAGGAACAATACCAAAAAGTTAGGCTCCAAAATAGTGGAGCACTTTCAACATAGCTGAGCAGAAATCCTAAGCTAGCGGATCTCCGATATGAACATCTGTACCTGCGGGCATAAAATGCATCCCCCCGAAGAAAAGTGTGTCAGTACGATATATGTACTGAGTAAATAAAGCATAACATATCATAACTGAAACAACAACTGAGATAGGGATGCATGAAACAAGTATAACAGTTAACAATTTACTATACCTGCATCTTATGAAAAGAGGGCATGTATATCATCCTCACATATCACTCCTGGCCCGCTATGGGACTCGATGTTACAATATCATCGTATATGGTATCATACTATCGTATATGGCATCATCTCATATATTAAAAGTATATCAGTATGTTTTTATATGCATGCCTATCTATCATATCCGGCCCTTTAGGGAAGGACTCGGTGAAAGAGTAGTGTACATATCATACCGCATCCGATCCATTATGGAACTCGGTTCTATTTTCATATAGTAAAAATATACCGAGGAACGTTCGGCCTGATCTATAATTTAAAACAATGCCGAGGAACGTATGGCCCGATCCATATTCTTATTATATCATCGTATATATATATATATATAGACATCCGACTCGGGACTCAGTGAATAAATTCATCACATACGGCATCATCATATGCTTCAACTTCATTGTATACTTCATACATACATATACATACCCAGCCTGGGACTCGGTGAAGGAGTAGTAAAGCTGCACCCAATATAATTTTTGGCCCATCATGGGACGCGGAGAAAGAAGGGTTACAGCATGTATGAGTAAAGTAGTGAGAAACCATATGAAACTTAAAACATCATCCAAGACTCAATGAAATAGTCAAGTGAATCGTCACTTGAAGACCGGAGTAGTAATCGTCCTGAGTACCTTCTAAATGTCGCTAGGAATCGTATCAGCTGGAGTCTCAGGAATGATAAATATGTATCGAGAAAAATCTAAACGGCTTATGGAATTGGAGACGTTCTTCATTGTAGAGACCCTTAGGAATAGGAGCTTATGCATTCAATTAGTATTCATCATATAGGAGACTGGAGGGTGATAACTCAACTACCTTAGGAGCCTTAACATTCAGAAGTAAACCAGAATTATGAGTCATGCATCATGTTTCGAGATCATGAATAGAATTAGCCCAAGCTTCATATACATATCGTTCATAACTTACGTCTAAGACATGACAAAAGAAAAGAAGGATAGCTCTACATACTTATGCCAAAAACATGCAAAGAGAAAGAAGGTAGCTTTACATACCTCTTATAGATTACCCTTCGCCATGTTTACCTCGTCTTCTTTTGAACCTATTTAACATGGAAGAAATACTAAGATTAATAACCTTCCACTATCCAACTTCCAACTCTACAACCAAGTATTCATAGGAATCATTTCCTTATCCATTTCCCTCGACTGGTTTATTACTAGTTCCGAAGTTATCGGAAATCGGGAAGCATCTCCCCTGTAACTTGACCTATACATCTACTAATCTTAGAAGACATATTACCAAAAACAACCATCAGCTATATATTCAATCAAATCACTTCAACATTACTCAATACAACTCCAAACAACTAGCTCAAAACTACGATACCAAAATAGACTTTTTAACCTTTATTTCATAAAACCTTTAAAAATACGGAACGGAGGGTCATGTGGCTGAAAATAGAAGTAACCAGACCCCTTTTAGGACACTTTCCATCCCTGCAACACTCCATCGAACCAGCTGCAACCGCAGCACCACAATCACAACACACTACCTGACTTTGCCTTAACTATAACGACTTCAATTTAGTTCCTTTCCAACGTCAAGCATCCTTATGAAATTTTCCACTTCCAACCTTATTTAAGAAATGTAATATACCTCATAAAATCATCATAAACTCCAATTTGAAATGGAAAACCTTACCTTTCCCAAAACTCGCCAAAACTCACCTCGGAAGTTCCTTTAGCGCGACTAAAACTTTGTGGCTGTTTGTTGTCCATTTGGGGCTGCTCCAAACCATAAATTTATATTAATAAAACCTTCATAACATCATGGTATACCATAGATAACTAATTCACAGAACGAAATTGGAGAACTTACCTCTTTTTTCCTCCCAAAACCGAAGCTCTCTTTCTCTAGCTTCAAGTTCTCTCTTCTCTTCTTCTTTCTAGAATTTTCTTTTCATAAAAGATGACTTATGAGATAAGGATGGAAATAAAAAGTCATAAACATACATATATAGGCTACTTTAAGGGGTGACACATGTCAAACGCTAAGTGGTAACACGTGTTAAGCCCTTGTTGGGCCAACACATTGCACCACCCCTCATGGGCTACCACGTGGCAGGTGGGGGCCCACCCCCTTTCTGTAGCTGCTGCCATGTGTCACCTCCAGATGCTGCCATGTGGCACTCCCTCTTGCTTTCATGTGTCGCTCTCTTCTTCTCCTCGTGGGTTCGTAATCTCGTCTTGCTTTACGAACCTATATAATCCTTGCCACGTAAGCTTGGTATGTACTCAACTAGTTTAAGTATGTAAGATTTTCAAGTTGATAGCTTACATAAGTAAGTCGAGTCCTACTACTCATTATTTGGTCTCCAACTTCTTTTGGATTCTTACAACACTATTTCCAATCTTCCCTATCATGATGTGTCACATTCTCCCTTCCTTAGAATTGTTTGATAGCGTTATGGACTATACGGATCCCATGGTAACTTCTAAAAAGCTTGAGAAGCTTTAAGAAACTTACGAATCCTTCTAAAAAATTAAGAAACTTTCAAGATACTTAAGAAGCTTAAGAACCTTCCAAGGTACAAAAGTATGGGGTGTAACACCTATTCCCTATGTCCACACGTAATTCCAACTTCTGCACTCTTATATTGTTACGTGAGAAAAGTATGTCTTATTCTAATAGAAAGAAATTTCCCTGTAATTTGTATAAGATCTTAAGAAAGGGTTTTAGTTCACATTCGAGGAAGAATATTCTAAAGGAGGGAAGGATGTTATGCCCCATACTTTTTTACCTTGGAAGGTTCCTAAGTTACGTATGCTTCTTAAGCTCTTAAGTTTCTTAAAAGTCTCTGAAGCTTCTTAGAAGTCACCATGTGAGGCGGATAATCCATGACATCATCAAATATCTCTAAAGAAGGGAGAATGAGATACCCTATAATAGAGAATATTGGAAATAGGGTTGTAAGAATCCGGAAGAAGTTGGAGACCAAGTAATGAGTCATAGGACTCGACTTACTTACTTAAGCTACCAAGCTTACTTAGCAAGGATTACATAGGTTCGTAAAGTAAGACGAGATTATGAACCCACGAGGGGTAAAAGAAAGTGCCATATGGCAGCAGCTGGAGGTACAACATGGCAGCAGCTGGAGCAAGGGGTGGGCCCCCACATGCCATGTGGTAGCTTAAGGATGGAAGAGATGGTGTGTTGGCCTAATGAGGGCTTGACATGTGTCACCACTTAGGGGTTGACACGTGTCACCCCTAAAGTAGCCTATATATATATTTTATGACTTTTAGGTCATATTTATCCAAATATTTCATTATTATCCAAGAAAATTCTAGAAAAAAGAGAAGAGAAATCCTTAAGCTAGAGAGAAAGAGAGCTAAGGATTTAGGGAGAAACAAAAGATAAGTTCTTCGATTTCGTTCTGTGAATTAATTATCTAGGGTATACCAAGAGGGTATGAAGGTGTTATTAATATAAATTTATAGTTTGGATCATCACCAAAAGGATAACAAACAACCACAAAGTTTCAGCCGCACTAGGAGAACTTCCGAGGCGAGTTTTGGTGAGTTTCGAGCACGGTAAGGCTTTCCATTTAAAATAGGAGTTTATGATGTTGTTATTCAGTATAATACATGTCTTAAATGAGTCTGTAAGTTTAAAAATTGTATAAGGATGCTTGACGTTAGAAACAAGCAAAATTGAAGTCATTATAGTTAAATTAGAGTCGAGTAGTGTGTTGTGATTGTGGTTCTGCGGCTACACCTGGGTTGATTATGTGTTGTGGGATGGAAAGTGTTCTAAAAGGGGTATGGGTAGTTCTGTTTTCATCCACATAAACCTCCATTTCGTATTATTAAAGGTTTATGAAATAAAGGTTAAAAACTCTATTTTGGTATCGTAGTTTTGAGCTAGTTGTTTGGAGTTGTATTGAGTAATGTTGAAGTGATATGATTGTATATAAAAAACTGCTGGTTTTTTTGGTAATATGGCTTCTAAGATTAGTAGTTGGATAGGGTAAGTTATAGGGGAGATGCTGCCCGATTTTCGGCAACCTCGGAACTAGTAATAAACTAGTCGAGGGAAATGGATAAGGAAATGATTTCTATGGATACTTGGTTGTGGAGTTGGAAAATGGAAAGTGAAAGGGTATTAACCTTAGTATTTCTTTCATGTTAAATATGTTCAAAAAAACGACGAGGCGAACATGGTTAAGAGTACTCCATAAGAGGTATGTGAAGTTACCTTCTTTCTTTTGGCATGTATTTGACATAAGTATGTGAAGCTACCTTCTTTATCTTGGCATGTTTTTGGCATAAGTATGTGAAGCTAACTTATTTCTCTTGGCATATTTTTGGCATAAGTATGTGAATCTACCTTCTTTCTCTTGGCATATTTTTGGCATAAGTATGTGAAGCTATTTTCTTTCTCTTGGCATGTCTTTGGCATCAGTAAATAGAGTTATCCTTCTTTCCTCTTGTTATGCTTTTGACATAAGTATGATGCTATTATTCTATAATTATTCACCGAGCCATGACGAGACGGGTACGATATATGCACATGATGACTCCATGAGGGAAAGTAGACAGTATGTAAACCTTATTCTTTCTCTTCTTTAGGCATGTCCTAGATGTACGTAAAAGATGATATAATCTCGGAGGTGACTCCATTCCTAAGTGTTTCTTACTCATCCTCTAATGTTGGAACTCTTTCAATAACTAAGCTATTGCTTCTCAAGTTTTTCTATACATTGGGAAATAGTAAGTATGTAAAGCTAATCTTCCTTTATTTTTGACATGATCTTTATAAAACAAATAGATGAATTGTATACGATTCCAAGGAAGTTCCTCTTGTTAAAGACACTAGGATAGCCAACTTCTTGATTCCCAAAAGATATTTGATGATGACTTGATACGAGAATATGATTCCAAAAGTTCCATTTTGACCTAATCCATAGTGGCAATCAAAAGGTACTTGATATGACTCTTGTCTTAGTTTTTGAATGATAGAAGATTTTGAGTATTCCATCGAGTCTCAAATACGATCTAAAATGCATATGGTTACTCACTATTCTACTCATGTATATGGTAACCCTTCTATCATCGAGTCCTAGGCCGGGTACGTTATCGTTCGTAGTTCACTGCATTATCCACTGAGTCCCTCACTAGAGGGCCGGGTACGCTATATGAGAACATGATAATGCAATGACATGAACAACTCACCGAGTCCCTCACTAGAGGGCCGGGTATGAATATATATATAATATATGGATCCGGCCAAAAGTTCCTCAATATTATTATATAATATATGGATCGCCCGAACATTTCTCGGCATTACTATATATTATATGGATCAGGTCGAACATTCTTCGGCATTATTATATGATATTTGGATCGGGCCGAACGTTCCTCGATATTACTATATGGTATATAGATTGGGGCATACGTTCCTAGACATTATTATATGAGACAACACTAATAGTATATAGATGCTTATGATAATAGAGTGATGTAGTTGTTACACCAAGTCCCCGAATGGGCCGGGTACGGTACGTGATGATAGTATGTACGACTTTATGTTCTAAGCTACAGGTATAATAATTTGTTAATTGTTATACTTTTCCCCTGCATCCCTATGCCAATTGTAATTTCCTTATGATATCTATGCTTATATACTCAGTACATATTTTGTACTGACCCCCTTTCTCGAGGGGCTATGTTTCATGCCTGTAGGTACAGATACACACTTTGGGGATCCTCCAACGTAGAAGTCCTGCTCAATAGTTCAAAAGCGCTCCATTGTGCTGGAGCCTAGATTTTGGTACTAACCCTCGATGTATATATTTATTTATTTATAGGTACGACGAGGGCTTTATCCCACTTTATGTTACTGTTCTTACTCTTAGAGGTTTGTGGATATGTATGTGGGTTGTATATGTGTGCGTGTACAGTTTCCCTCATATATTAATATATTATGATATCCTCATCAGCGTTTATATTATCATTCTTGTTGATACATTATAACTCAAACCGGGGACAAGTTTACTTATGGTTAGCAAGGGTATATGCGAGAGTCCAATTCGGGCATCCGTCACGGCCTATGGGGTTGGGTCGTGATAGTTAAGGTAAAATCTAATCATTTTCTACATATTTTAGAAGTGGTTTGGACATGTTATAATTTGGTAGATATGAATTGGATATAAGAAACTATGCATGTTGATATGGTTTGAGCTGTGTAAGGGGGCTGTTTTGGGTATGTTGTTGTTCTTGTTGATTTGAGAAATTAAGAGTTAAGACTTACATTGTGTTGATAATAATTAATAGGCTGCCTTAATACAGAAATGATGGAGTTAATTATAATTAATGTTAATGTTATTATTGTGGCTGATTATATAATGAGAATGGAAGAATATGATATTTCAAATTGGAATTGTAGTTGTTTTAAAGGCTAGTTATAATGTGTTATTGTTGTGTTGAATTGAAGGGTGAATTGAAGGATTAAGTATAGTTACAAATATACATTGTATGATTGTAATTATTGGGATATTATAAATTATTTCGATATAGCATGGTGGTTGTGGCCTGTTTAGAGTATTCAGAAATCTTATCTTGGATAGTGTTAATATGACATTTGAATGTGTGATTATTGATGCTATTGGTTGTTGTATGGCTGGTTGGGTGTGAGAAGAGTGAGTGACATAGGGGACGTGCTGTCCAACTATATAGAAATAAGCTACTAATGTTAAAGTACGCTTTATGCCTTTTCGTAGTTTAACTATAGTCCTGACGTCTTAATATAGGTTGAGATATTTTGGACAACGTATACTCATCGAATCACAGATTAAGCATCAAAGGTATGTAAAGCTGTCCCCTCTTTCTTTTCGCATATCTTAGATTTAAGTGATGAATGATATGAGCTTGGGGTAATTCTATTCATAAGTTCCGAGTGTAGTTCACGATCCTTATTTACTTCTTCATGTTAGAGCTCCTAATGTGATCGATCTATTTCCCCTCTCTCCCTCTATATATTGGATAGTAGCTGGTGTATACAAGTTCCTATTCTAAGAGACTCTATAATGATTAATGTCCTTAACTTACAATAGTCGTTTGCATTATCTCTACTTCAGTATGATCATTTTTATTGTATTTTATTCTTTACATACTCAGTACAAAAATCATATTAACCCCCATTCTTTGAGGGGAGGTGGGGCTACATTTCATGCCTATAGGTATAAATACTCACTTTGGTGATTTGCCAGCTTAGGACTTCTATTCAGTTGTCTTGGAGTCCTCCATTGTCCCAGAGCTTAGATTTTTTGGTGTAGATCATTTTGATGTATATATATGTTTATCCAAAGGTACGACGGGTCCCTGTCCCGTTATATATTACTGTTGATAAACTTAGAGGTCTGTAGACACACGTGTGGGTTGTGTATAGTTGTTGTTCGGTTATGTTAGCATGACTTATTTTGGGACATTCTCATACATAGTGAAAGTCTTGTCGATTTGCGTGTATATGCATATTTTGAGATATTATATATGGTGGTAGCCTTGTCGGCTTGCATATATGTTTAGGGATATTTCCGTATGTATTAACAGCCTTGTCGGCTCAAGTATTATGATATTTTGGTTGATTGTGACTTCTCAGGAGATAGGTTACTATGATATATGTATGTAACGTTTTGAGATGACATTATATTTTCACAAAGCCTCCATATTATGTTTAGTTTCAGTTTGATGATATCTAACAACTATGTACACGATTTTCCATCTTAGGCACTAGTGACGGCCTACGGGGATGGGTCGTGACATATATAGAAATACAAAACCAATTTCTAAACCAACTAGGAAAATAAAATTAAGCACTCTTCACACTCACTCATCACGAACTGTACTAAACTACATGGTCTGTGATCCTATTATGTGGTGTTTAACTTGGCTCCTACTATTTAGCTTTCATCTCTTCATGGGCACCCATCATGCCTCGTGGTGATGACTATGATCGATACTAGATTCTATGGTGATAGCCTTTGACAAATTTCCACTTTCTTTCATCAACCTCTATGAGCAATTACTACAGTTTGTAGTGGGCTTCATGGGCCGTAATTGGTTATATAGAGTTACACTTAGCAAAATCTACAGCATTTGCCTCTCCATAGACTTAGCATTACGGTAACCACCACAATCCATGCAAGGTATTATGGTCTGTGGTGGGTTCCATTAAGATTTACTTCATCAAAATTTTATCAGCATTTTTCTCTTATCATCAATACTACTCCAGTTACCACGGCCCGTGTAAGGCACTACTGTCCATGGTAGGGCTCGTATTTCTCAGTCCTCAGCCAAATAGTACTCAGATCCACAAAATCATCAAATATTGTGCACGACTTAGTTTTCATGCAACATAAACAAAACATATATCATATTGTCAAAAACATGCTTGCAACGTAATCTAATTCACCATTTTGAGTATCAAAAATATCGCAAATACATGATACATCACATTTCTATTGGGTTGATCGGAGCCTAAAAAAGTTAGTTAGATTCTTTATCTTTATTTTTTAGTACGCTTGTGTACATATTTACATTTACTTCTTGCCCTGCCAATGGTTATGATCTTTTACTCGCATTTCAGTTTACTTTTGTTTAGCTTAGTCAATCATCCTATGATGCCTACTAGGTACATTTTATTTGGTACTCATACTATACTCTACATCTATTTTTGTGATACAGGTTTGAGTACTAGCTGCCAGCATTGATTCGAGCTAGCTGCAGTAATATCGGAGGTGAGGGTGAGCATATTGCATCCTAGATTTACCCATCTTCATATGTATATAGATTATTTCTTGTCATAGTAGGTGCTATCATGACTTGAGAGATTGGGTTGTGACAAATAGGAATTAGAGCCTAAGGTTTATCGATCTCTTTTGTACTTGCGCTACTCTTTTACAAGATTGCTCGCTGGAGGTAGAGGATGACCTCGGGGTTGTGCCAAGAATGCAGCACCATCCTAGGACCAAGAGAAGGATTCAAATACAGAGTTGGAGCCACTAGTAGCTCCAGTATATTAGCAGCCAGTAGGCCCGGGACCAGCCCACCCACGGCCCGAGCCAGCTACAGCTTTGGACCTACAAGCATTGTTCTCCTAGATTTTGGCTGCCATTGGGGGTATGCGGCAGGCCCAAGATCTAGTGTGCAGGACCAGCCTGTACAAAAGGCACCAGTCGATCAGTAGCCACCGGTACTTGCCTCACCTGAATGATTTGAAGGGCATCATGCCTCTTAGGGATCAGAAGATGCTCAGGGGTTCCTTAGACTATCGCTACCAAGGTTTTCTAGGGCTATGGGTGAGTCTTCCCACTAATTCCTACTTACTTGCCGCGAGCGGCTACAGACCTTGGGTTTAGTAGAGTAGAGAGCAGCTGACTTTACTACTTATCAGCTAGATGGTCCTGCCCAGCAGTGATGGCAAACATACTTAGAGACCAGGCCAGCTGGGTGCCCACTAGTGACATGGGATAAGTTTTTAAAGGCCTTCTTTGCCCAGTTTACCCCAAGAGAATCATAGATCAGCTCTGAGATTAGTTTTCATAATTAGAGAAGGGCTCTATGATAGTATCAGAGTATGAGTCCCGATTCCACGAGATCTCTAGGCATTCTGCCATGATCTTACCCATAGTGGAGGAGAGTTTTTTGTGCTTTGTCATAGGATTTAGGCTCCACCTGCGGATTGAGACTCAATATTTAGTCTTAGCAAGACACTTATTTTTAGAGGTGGTAGAACATGCTCGCAGGCTCGAGCAGCTCTATCACGAGGCGTAAGGGGGCAGCGGCAAGAGAGCTAGACAGGATGATAACTATTATGGGCGCTGCTTTAGACCTCGGGGAGTCCTATGATATATCTCTCCAAAGATTTCAGTTGGGTCAGTCCAACCGCCCTTCCAAGCCTATCTTTAGACTTATGAGGGTGATCAGCATTGTCAGGTTAGCTCTAGTGCTTATTCGAGTCAATGTCGAAGTGGTTCATTGGAGGGTTCTTCTGGCCGAGGTGGATGACCTCCAGCTTTCAATTGAAATTCATAGGGGGTGCTATAAGTGCAGAAAGCTAAATTATTAGTCCTGCAAGTTCCCTTACCACAGGCTAGCTTTACCAACTCCATAGGCAGATAAACTTGTGCCAGCACCAATACCTTCAGTTAGAGGTGGAGGCCAGGGTATGGACCCTAGGGGTGGTTATCAGGGTGTATAGGGAGGTCATTAGGGAGTCTAGGTAGGAGTTGAGAAGAGGTTGAGGGCTTGGACGATGTGATCACATGTGTGATTTTATTATGCCATTATCCCAAATCTGCTTTATTTGATCTAGGCTCCATTTATTCTTATATACTCGACCGAGTATGATCTCGGAACCACTAGTTGAGCTGGTAGGTGATTCTTTAGTAGTGGATCAGGTCTTCAGATCCTGTGTGGTGACTATTTAAGGGCGTGATACTAGGGTTGATCTCATTTTGCTTAATATGGTGTATTTTGATTTGATTTTGGCATGGACTAGTTGTCCCCTCAGCGTGCGGTCTTGGATTGCTATTCTAAGATTGTTACCTTAGCCATGACTGGTATCCCACCCGTGGTGTGGCAGGTTTTTTGATTTCACACGCGGGTTGGGGTGATTTCTTTTGTTTGGGATAGGAGGTTAGTGGCTAGCGGGTGTTTCTCATACTTTTCTTGTCTTATAGATGTCAGTAGGAAGGGTCCTATAATTGATTCAGTACCTTCAATCCAAGAGTTTGCAAATGTGTTTCCTGCCGATATGCCTAGCCTCCTTCCTAACCACTATATTGACTTTGTTATTGATGTAGAGCTGGGTACTTATCCTATTTCCATCCCACCGTACCATATAACCCCCACAGAGCTCAAAGAGCTCAGTGTTCAACTTCAGTATCTCTTGGATAAGGGATTCATTTGGCCTAGAGTATCGCCTTGGGGTGACTCAGTTCTATTCATTAAGAAGAAAGATGGTACTATACGGATATTTATCAATTATAGGTGTTATACCCCATACCTTTATGCTTCAGAACATCTTCTTAAGCTTCTTGAAAGTTTTCCCATGACCCAGATTATCTATAACATGATTAAATAACTCTAAGAAAGGGAGGACGTGACGCCCCTTAAGAGTGAAGGTTGGAAATAGGTCTATAAGGATTTGAAATGAGTTAGAGGCCAAAATAACAAGTCGTAGGACTCGACTTACATACGTAAGCTACCAACTTGGACGACTTACATAACTAAGCCAGTGGAGTACATGTTGAGCTTACGTAGCAAGGATTACATAGGCTCCTAAAGTAAGACAAGATTACGAAGCCACAGGAGAGGCGAAAGGAGGCGTAGCACCTAATCGGAAACAAGCAGGTGATGCACCTACTTTGACTAAGTAGGTGATGCACCAACTTGGACCAAGTAGGTGACACACCTACTTGAGGTGGGTCCCACATCGCCACGTGGTAGCATGTGATTGGTTGCATGAGGTGACGTGGTGCCTAAGGGTGTGACATGTGTCACCATTAGGGGATGCCATATTTCAATCTCCAAAAAGGCATATATATATGTATGGATGACTAGGAACTTCATTGTTTATCCTTTTCTACACTTGCAAATTGAGAGAAAAGTTAAGAGGGAGAAGAGAGGAGCTACGGCAGCACCTAGAAGTTGGTAAGTCTCTAATTTTTTTTCTGTCAATTAATTATCTACGGTATTCCTCAACTACGTGGGTGTGTATATATGTATATTATGATGCCTACGGAACCATATTTTCAGTTCTACACTTGGAAAACTAAGATAAGCTTAAAGAGAAAACGCTATGGAACAGACCCGTTTTTGAATTAAACTGTTGTTAGTAATACAAGTATAACTCCTTGTCTAAGGCTTCGTTTCAATTGATTCAAGATGTTTTAGAAATCTATTTCATAGGGATATAACTTTCATTTAGACTCTAAAACCCAGTTTTGCTTTTCTCTACTCGAAAAAGGGTGGTGAAGCATGGGGGAGCTGCTGCCAAGATTTCATTTTAGAAATTCTACAAGGACTGCTGTTGGTATTTGGGGCATATCATTTTGTACAAAATTGATGTAGGGGTGATTCAAAATATTTTGTGACCCTAATACACATGTCTATAACTTTCATTGAGGACACAAATCCTTTTTCCCTCAATTACCCCTTCGGAACGAAGTGACAATACAAGACAGTAGGCTGTCCAGAATCCACGTTTTGATAATTTTGGCGAGTTTGATGAGTTTAGGTTAAAGTAAGGGTTTTCCTTTCAATTTGGGGTTTATGGTGTTGTTATGAAGTGTATTATATGTTGTTTAAGTGGCTGGAAATGTGAAAACATCATAGAAATGCTTGACGTTCGAAACAAACTAAATTGGAGTCACTATAGTTGAATTGTCGTCAAAGTATAGTGTTGTTCGTGTGAGGTGCTGCTTCAGGGGTGTGGCATGTTGTTGAAGGGCCTAAATGTGTTCTAAAATGGGTAGGTGTGCTGCGGGTTGAAGCTACATGACCCCTCATTTTGTATAATTAAAGGTGTTACAAAATAAAGGCTAGACACCCTATTTTGATATCATAATTTTGAGCGAGTCGTTTGGAGCTTATGTTATATATTGTTGGTGTGAATTGCTTAATCATATGCTGCAGGTTGTTTTTGTTGGTTGGCTGTAGTGTTTAAAGATCTAATTGGAAATTTGGATAGGGCACATTATAGTGGAGGTGCTACCCAATTTTCGTTAACGTCTTAACTAATTAAAGAACTAGTTGAGGAAACAAACAAGGAAATAGGTTCCATGAATATTAAGGTGCAACCTAAGATGCTGGAAAGTTAAGAGTGATTGATATTCGTATTACTTTCATGTTGAATAGGTTCAAAGAACGACGAGGCAAACGGGATAAAGAGTAACTCATAAGAGGTATGTGAAGCTTTCTTTTGGCATGTTTTTGGCATGAATATGTAAAGCTATTCTTCTCTTTTTTGGCATGTCTTAGACATAAGTAATGAATGGTATGTATATGAGCTTGGGGTAATTCTATTCATAAATTCCAAGCATGAGCCATGAGTTTCATTGACTTCGTGATATTAAAACTCCTGTAGTAATTGAGTTGTTACCTTTTAGGGCTTCTATATGACGAAAGGTGGTATGTGTAATGCCTGTCTCTTCTTCCCTTTGGAATGTCTTAAATGTAAGTGAATTGAGGTAAGATAAGAGTGTAAAGGCAGTTCCAGTTGTAAGTCCTGAGTATCACTTATGACTTGAGTTCCCTCCTAAATTCTAAGAGTCTTGAAGTAGTTAAACTACGACCCTCGAGCCTTCTATAGGCTGAATAGTTTTGGGATGTGTAAGCTCCTATACCTAGGGGCTCTTAAAAATGCTTTATGATGACATCTAAGGGATGTTTGATATGTTATAGAGTTTTGCATGCACGTATATGCATTATTATATATATATGGATTGGGCCGGACGTACCTCAGCACATTTTGCTATGTAAGGATCGAGACGTACGTTTCACGATAGATTATGCATTATACGGATTGGGCTATTGTACCTCGGCATTATTATGCATTATACGGATTGGGCCATCGTACCTCGGCATCATCATGTAATATATGGATCGGGCCATCGTACCTCGGCATTATCATATGATATACGGATTAGGCCGTCGTTCCTCGGCATTATTACACGATATGTGGATCAGGCCGTCGTTCCTCGGCATGTGCTTGCTGTATACATTAATCAGGTTGTACGTTCCACAGTGCTAATAATATGCATATGCCTATCATGATAGATGATGTGTTTGTAACATCGAGTCCCCGAACGGGCCGGATATGATATGTGATAATGGTATACATGACTTTATTTTATGAGATGCAGGTACAGTACCCTATTAAATGCGATACTTAGTTTCTTGTATCCCTGTTTCAGTTGTTATCTCAGTTATGTATGCTTATATACTCAGTACATGTATCGTACTGACCCCCCTTTCTCTAGGGGGCTGCGTTTCATGCCCACAGGTACAGATGTTCATTTCGGAGATCCGCCAGCTTAGGATTTCCGCTCAGCTATGTTGGAAGTACTCCACTATTTTGGAGCCTAGCTTTTGGGTACTGGTCTTGCGATGTATATATTTGATTATGTAGGGGTACGGTGGGGGTCTTGTCCCGCTATATGATGTCGTTTCTATTCTTAAAGGTCTGTACACATATGTGTGTGGGTTGTTTAGGAGTTTATTTGAGTTATGCCTATGCGATATGTTGTAAAAGCTATTATGTTGTGGCAGCCTTGTCGGCTGGCTTTCCCTTTCATGACATGATGCAAATGAAAGAGGCTACACATGTATGAATATTTTATCACCCACTGGGTTCATGTGTTTGGTTCCTATATCTAGAAGGCTATATGAACATGAAAAAGTTTTAACCTATTGAGGTTTGACTATAGTCCAATTTGACTATAGTCGACAGATAGGTACATGGGGGTCCAAGTCGGACCCAAGTCGCGGTCCACGGGGTTGGGTCATGACAGAAATGGTATCAGAGCAGTTCGTCCTTGGAGTGTCTACAAACCGTGTCTAGTAGAGTATTGTTTATCAGTTGTTGTGCACCACATCTATAGACAGGAAGCTACAGGACATTTAGGATGTTACCTTTCTTTCATATCTACGATCGTGCGATAGAGCCGAGTCATAGGGAATGAAATTCCTCATACTAACTTGTGATTTCAGTAGAAGGACAACATTGATAGAAGGAGGTGACTAATAATATTGGATGTTACAAAGCACGCAGGTAAGCAAAGGCACGAAGGACCTATGTCAGGTAAGGTGTTGCAATATGATTGATATATAAAGTTGAAAAATGAAAGGGAAAGTATACAAGAAAGTGTAACAAGTGCAGTTCGAGTTGATATATGAGGTAAGTCCCTTTCCATACGGTTAATTGTGGGCGACCTATATGGCTGCGATATAAGATGATATGAATATATATGTGTGCCCTGTGTGGCTGCGGTATGATATGATTTGAATATATACATGCATGCCCTGTAAGGCACTGTTGGCATTTCCTGCATACAGGGGTTGAGATAGGGAGAAATACAAAGGAAACTTCGCCCAAAGTTTCCTAGAAATAAAAAGAGAATGAGATACAAGGCTGTGGTATATCTTTAAAGGTCGTGCCCACAATAATGATGAAATTTGGATAGACCACGAGTATGGATGACCTCAAGAAATAAGTTAATTGCTGAATTGATGGCAATAAGAACTAAGAGGTTGGTATTGATATGGTAAACCGAAGTTAGAAAAGACTTGTGACCCTAGAAAAATGATGTAGAGAAGACCGGTAGTTCGGGATAGAACGATATATTGAGGCACTGACGGAATTGATATACAGGGATAAGACTAACTAAGAAGGATAAGTAACCCATAGTAAGGATCGTGAAAAAGGTTAAGAAGTGTTATACTATGGGATATAATACGAACAGGATGTGATGTGAATATAACGAGGATCGTTATGAAAATAAGTAAAGCCTAGTGAGAAAGTGGCTGAAGATAGGATGTGGTCCGTGTAATGAGGATATAAGGGTAACTTGGGAGGTGCAGCTTGGCCTACCGGATCAGCTGCTGGGTCATCGTCTTCTTCGGTAGCTATGCACCCCATGGGGAAGGATGCAATCATACCAGCACTAACGCATCGGATCCCATCAGAACTCCAAAGTTAAGCCTGTTTTGGTGAGAGTGGTACTAGGATGGGTAACCTCCTGGGAATCCCTATGCGGCTGTGACATGAGATGATATGGATGTATGTATACGTTGGCCTTGCATGGCATTGTGGTATAAAGAAGTGTTGTGGATATGTGATTCCACCGTGAAAGATGATAAGACCCTTTGGGATAGGGGATGTAGCTTTACAAAAGAAATGATACAACCTACGAATGGAGGTATGCCAAGAGTAAAACCAGGTGATTACTTGATAAAAGAAGTCGGTAGTAGCCATGTAACTAACATACTCGAATACATTAAAGGAAGGTATAAGATGGTTTGAAGCAAAACCTTTAAGGTACAATCAGTACTAAGGACAAAAGCTATAGTGGAGCCTTGACATTAGATGAAGGAAGTAAGGAACGATACAGGTTTACGTGCAGACTAGTATGGTGATGCTAAGGCATCTTCTGAGCTACTTTAAGCTCCTACACATGTTTGTGTAAAGGGTGCAATATGATGTGTGGTAAGAGAACTGGAAAAAAGAAATGAAAAAGAAATATCACCTGTTCCCTATGCCTACAGGTAATCCTAACCTTTGGAACTCTGATATTGATTGCTCGATGAAAGTATATGTTATGGCAATGGGATATAGGACCTCTCCATATAATCGGTATAAGTTCCAGAGGAAGGTTTTGGTTTACATTCGAGGGCGAATGTTCTAAAGGGGGGAAGAATGTTATACCCCGTACCTTTATGCTTCAGAACATCTTCTTAAGCTTCTTGAAAGTTGTCTCGTGACCCAGATTATCTATAACATGATTAAATAACTCTAAGGAAGAGAGGATGTGACACCCCTTAAGAGTGAAGGTTGGAAATAGGTCTATAAGGATTTGAAATGAGTTGGAGGACAAAATAACAAGTCGTAGGACTCGACTTACTTACATAAGCTACAAACTTGGACGACTTACATAACTAAGCCAGTGGAGTACATGTTGAGCTTACCTAGCAAGGATTACATAGGCTCCTAAAGTAAGACAAGATTACGAACCCACGGGAGAGGTGAAAGGAGGCTTAGCACCTTCTCGGAAGCAAGCAGGTGATGCACCTACTTTGACTAAGTAGGTGATGCACCAACTTGGACCAAGTAGGTGACACACCTACTTGAGGTGGGTCCCACATCACCATGTGGCAGCATGTGATTGGTTGCATGAGGTGACGTGGCGCCTAAGGGTGTGACATGTGTCACCATTAGGGGATGCCATATGTCAATCTCCAAAAAGGCATATATATATGTATGGATGACTAGGAACTTCATTGTTTATCCTTTTCTACACTTAAAAATTGAGAGAAAAGTTAAGAGGGAGAAGAGAGGAGCTACGGCAGCACCTAGAAGGAGGTAAGTCTCTAATTTTTTTTCTGTCAATTAATGATCTACGATGTTCCTCAACTATGTGGAGGTGTATATATGTATATTACGATGCCTACGGAACCATATTTTTAGTTCTACACTTGGAAAACTAAGAGAAGCTTAAAGAGAAAACGCTAGGGAACAAACCCATTTTTTAATTAAACTGCTGTTAGTAATACAAGTATAACTACTTGTGTAAGGCTTCTTTTCAAGTTATTCAAGATGTTTTGGAAATATATTTCATAGGGCTATAACTTTAATTTAGACTCTAAAACCCAGTTTTTCTTTTCTCTACTCGAAAAAGGGTGGTGAAGCATGGGGGAGCTGCTGCCCAGATTTTGTTTTAGAAATTCTACAAGGACTGCTGTTGGTATTTGGGGCATATTTTTTTGTAAACAATTTCTGTAAGGGTGATTCAAAATTGTTTGCGACCCTAATACACATGTCTATAACTTTCATTGAGGACATAAATCCTTTTTCCCTCAATTACCCCTTCGAAACTAAGTGACAATACAAGATAGTAGGCTGTCCAGAATCCACATTTTGATAATTTTGGCGAGTTTGACGAGTTTAGGTTAAAGTAAGGGTTTTCCTTTCAATATGGGGTTTATGGTGTTGTTATGAAGTGTATTATATGTTGTTTAAGTGGCTGTAAATGTGAAAACATCATAGAAATGCTTGATGTTCGAAACAAACTAAATTAGAGTCGCTATAGTTGAATTATCGTTGAAGTATAGTGTTGTTCGTGTGAGGTGCTGCTTCAGGGGTGTGGCGTGTTGTTGCGTGGCCTAAATGTGTTCTATAATGGGTAGGGGTTCTGCGGGTTGAAGCTACACGACCCCTCGTTTCGTATAATTAAAGGTGCTACAAAATACAGGCTAGACACCCTATTTTTATATCGTAATTTTGAGCGAGTCATTTGGAGCTTATGTTATATATTGTTGGTGTGAATTTCTTAATCATATGCTGCAGGTTGTTGTTGTTGGTTGGCTGTAGTGTTTAAAGAGCTAATTGGAAATTTGGATAGGGCACATTATAGGGGAGGTGCTGCCCAATTTTCGTTAACGTCTTAACTAATCAAAGAACTAGTTGAGGAAACAAACAAGGAAATAGGTTCCATGAATATTAAGGTGCAACCTAAGATGCTGGAAAGTTAAGAATGATTGATATTTGTATTACTTTCATGTTGAATATGTTCAAAGGACGACGAGGCGAACGGGATAAAGAGTAACTCATAAGAGGTATGTGAAGCTTTCTTTTGGCATTAGTATGTAAAGCTATTCTTCTCTTTTTTGGCATGTCTTAGACGTAAGTAATGAATGATATGTATATAACCTTGGGGTAATTGTATTTATAAATTCAAAGCATGAGCCATGAGTTTCATTGACTTCGTGATATGGCTATAGTGTTTAAGGAACTAATTGGAATTTTGGATAGGGCACATTATAGGGGAGGTGCTGCCCAATTTTCGTTAACGCCTTAACTAATTAAAAAACTAGTTGAGGAAACAAACAAGGAAATAGGTTCCATGAATATTAAGGTGCAACCTAAGATGATAGAAAGTTAAGAGTGTTTGATATTCGTATTACTTTCATGTTGAATAGGTTCAAAAGACGACGAGGCGAACGAGATAAAGAGTAACTCATAAGAGGTATGTGAAGCTTTCTTTTGGCATTAGTATGTAAAGCTATTCTTCTCTTTTTTGGCATGTCTTAGACGTAAGTAATGAATGATATGTATATGAGCTTGGGGTAATTCCATTTATAAATTCAAATCATGAGCCATGAGTTTCATTGACTTCGTGATATTAGAACTCTGTAGTAATTGAGTTGTTGCCTTTTAGGGCTTCTATATGACGAAAGGTGGTATGTGTAACGCCTGTGTCTTCTTCCCTTTGGAATGTCTTAAATGTAAGTGAATTGAGGTAAGATATGAGTGTAAAGGCAGTTCCATTTGTAAGTCCTGAGTATAACTTATGACTCGAGTTCCCTCCTAAATACTAAGGGTCTTGAAGTAGTTAAAATACGACCCTCGAGCCTTCTATAGGCTGAATAGTGTTTGGATGTGTAAGCTCCTATACCTAGGGGCTCTTGAACATGCTTTATCATGATAGATAATGTGGTTGTAACACCGAGTCCCCGAACGGGCCGGATACGGTATGTGATAATGGTATACATGACTTTATTTTATGAGATGCAGGTACAGTACCCTATTAAATGCTATACTTGGTTTCTTGCATCCCTGTTTCAGTTGTTATCTCAGTTATGTATGCTTATATACTCAGTACATGTATTGTACTGACCCCCCTTTCTCTGGGGGGCTGCGTTTTATGCCCACAGGTATAGATGTTCATTTCGGAGATCCACCAACTTAGGATTTCCGCTTAGATATGTTGGAAGTACTCCACTATTTTGGAGCCTAGCTTTTGGGTACTGGTCCTGCGATGTATATATTTATTTATGTAGGGGTATGGCGGGGTCCCTGTCCCGCCATATGATGTCGTTCCTATTCTTAGAGGTCTGTAGACATGTGTGTGGGTTGTTTAGGAGTTTATTTGAGTTATGCCTATGCGATATGTTGTAAAAGCTATTATGATGTGGCAGCTTTGTTGGCTGGCTTTCCCTTTCATGACATAATGCAAATGAAAGAGGCTACACGTGTATGAATATTTTATCACCTACTGGGTTCATGTGTTTGGTTCCTATATCTAGAAGGCTATATGAACATAAAAAAGTTTTAACCTATTGAGGTTTATATGAGCAGTAGCACATTATACATAGTCTAATTTGACTATAGTCGATAGATAGGTACACGGGGGGCTAGGTCGGACCCCAGTTGCGGCCCACGGGGTTGGGTCGTGACAATAGGAAGTTGAATAGGTGAGGATGAATATCCTATTCCTAGGATTAATGACCTATTCGACTAGCTTCAGAGGCCGTGGTGCTTTCTAAGATTGATTTGAGATCCGGCTACCACTAGTTCCTAGTAATTTTTTTTGGGTTGACTAACACCCTTTCTACGTTCATAGACTTGATGACCCAGGTGTTTAGGCCATACTTGGACTCATTTGTCATAGTCTTCATCGATGACATTCTGGTATATTCATAGAGGTAGGAGGAGAATGAGCAACAATTGAGACTAGTGCTCCAGAATTTGACAGATTAATGACTTTATGCCAAGTTCTCAAAGTGTGAGTTTTGCCTTGATTCCGTAACATTCTTGGGGAATGTGGTGTCTAAATATGGCATTATGGTGGATCCGACAAAGATTGAGGCTATTCGTGACTAGGACAGATCCACCTTTATGACTGATACTCTGAGCTTCGTCAGATTGGTAGGGTACTACACAAGTTTTGTTGAGGGGTTTTCTATTATAGCGGGACCTCTGACTCAGTTGATTAGTCAGGATGTCCCGTTTTTGTAGATGGAGGAGTGTGAGAGGAGCTTTCTGATGCTCAAGAACTTTCTTACCACTATTCCCATATTGACTCTTCTAGTTGAGGGTGAGGGATTCACCATTTATTATAATGCATCCGGTGTTGGTTTGGGTTATGTACTTTTGTAGCAGGGTCGGGTTATTGCTTATTCATCGAGGCAACTTAAGTTGCATGAGTGAAACTACACCACTCATGAAATAAAGTTGGCAGCAGTAGTTTTTGCACTTAAGATTTGGAGGCACTACCTGTATGGAGTTCCATACAAGATTTACATTGATCATGGGAGCCTTCAGTACATTATAAGCCAGAGAGATCTTAATTCCAGGAGCGCCACTGGATTGAGCTTCTGAAGGACTATGACCTCTCTATTCTCTACCATCTTGGCAAGGAGAATATAGTAGCGGATGGCTTGAGTCAGAAGGTGGTGAGTATGGGCAGTCTAGCCTTTCTTTCTACTATGGATCAGCTATTAGCTTTGGACATCCAATCCTTAGCTAACCGGATGATTCGACTTGATATCTCTGATTTTTGGTGTGTGTTAGCTTATGTGGGAGCTCATTCATCTCTTTTGGATCGGATTTACAACAATTAGTTTAAGGAAAAGGAGTTAGTTACATTGCAAGATGGGGTTTTGGGAGGTGACGCCAGTCTGGCTACCTTACATTCAGACAGGGTTTTGTGGTTTGGTGGTCGACTTTGTATGCTGAGAGTTGGGAGTTTGATTCAGTTTATCTTTAACAAGACCCATGATTCCAGATAATCTATCCATCCAGGAACCACTAAGATATATTGTGATCTAAGATAACACTACCGGTGGAGCATCATGAGGAGAGATATTATATATTATGGGTCACATTGTTTGAGTTTTCAGAAGGTTAAGGCCGAGCATTTGAGTACTGGTGGAGAGCTTCATAGATTACCCATTCCAAAGTGGAAATAGGAGAAGATCACCATGGATTTTATTATGGGTTTTCCTCACACTTTTCGCGATCTTGATAGTATTTGGGTCATCGTGGATCGATTGACCAACTCAGCATACTTCCTCCCCGTTCATACCTCCTATACTATTAAGAGGTTGGCTCGTATTTACATGCGGAAGATGGTTCGACTTCATGGCTTGCTTGTTTCTATCATCTCAGACTGAGGCTCAAAGTTCATGTCTAGCTTTAGGAGGACTTTTCAGGAGTAGTTGGGTACACGTGTCCACTTTAGCATAACTTTCCACCCGCAGAATGATAGTCAGTTGGAGCGTACTATACAAGTTCTCGAGGATATGTTGCAGGCTTGTTTTATGGATTTTGAAGGTCAGTGGGATCATTTCTTACCCTTGGTGGAGTTTGCGTACAATAACAACTACCACTCTAGCATTCAGATGGCCCCATTCGAGGCCTTATATGGTTGGTATTTTCACTCTTTGTTGGTTGGTTGGTTGGAATCTACGGAGCCTAGGATGCGAGGGAGTATTACACCCCATACCTTTGTACCTTGGAACATGTTCTTAAGTCTCTTGAAAGTTTCTTGGAAGGATCGTAACCCTCGTAAGTTTTTTAAGGTTTCCTAAAGTTTCTTAAAGCTTCTTAAGAACTATTAAGCTTCTTAATAGTTACCATGTGAGCCGGATAATATATAACTCTATCAAACAACTCTAAGGAAAGGAGAATGTGATACCCCATAGTAGAGAAGATTGGAAATAGAGTTAGAAGAATCTGAAAGAAGTTGGAGACCAAATAATGAATCGTAGGACTCGACTTATTTACGTAAGCTTCCAACTTGGAAATCTTAAATACTTAAGCTACTGGAGTTCATACCAAGCTTACGTAGCAAGTATTACATAGGTTCATAAAAGAAAACGAGATTACAAACCCACGAGGGGGAAAATAAAGTGCCACATGGCAGCATGGGAGAGTGCCACGTGGTAGCAGCTGGGAGTGCCATATGGCAGTAGCTAGAGCAAAGTGGGTGGACCCCATATTCCACGTGATATCCCATGATTGGAGGAAGGGATGTGTTGTCCCAATAGGGGCTTGACACGTGTCATCACTTAGGTCTTGACACGTGTCACCACTTAGGGCTTGACACGTATCACCACTTAGGGCTTGACACATGTCACCCCCTAAAGTATCCTATATATATAAGTTTTATGATCATCCTTATCTAACAATTCATTCTTATCTTGAAAATTCTAGAAAACTCTAGAGAAAAAAAGAAGAGAAGAAACTCTAGCTAGAAGAGAAAGAGAGCCACGGTTTTGGGAGGAAAAAAGAGGTAAGTTCTCTAATTTCGTTCCATGATTTAATTATCTAGGGTGAAACACGATATTATGAAGGTGTTATTAATGAAAATTTATTATTTGGAGCATCCCAAAATGTTATCAAGCAGCCACGAAGTTTTAGGCGCGCTAAAGGAACTTCCGAGGCAAGTTTCGATGAGTGTGATGAGTTTCGGGCAAGGTAAGTGATTCCCTTTCAAATTGGAGTTTATAATTTTTTTATTAGGTATATTAAATGTCTTAAATAAGGTTTTAAGTGTAAAAATTGCATAAGGATGATTGACGTTAGAAAAAAACTAAATTGAAGTGGTTATAGCTAAATCGAAGTCGAGTAGAGGGTTGTCGTTGTGGTGCTGCGGGTGAAGCTGATTGGGTTGAATTTTGCAGGGATTTAAAGTGTTTTAAAAAGTTTGTGAGTTATGCTGGTTTCAGCCACACGACCCTCCATTTGGTATGGTTAAAGATTTTGCGAAATAAAGATTGAAAACTCTATTTTCGTATCGTAGTTTGAAGCTAGTTGTTTAGAGCTTGTATTGTGTAAGGTTGAAGTGATTTAATTGTAAATATTCTGATGTTGGTTGTTGGTGGTATGGTTGTTGATATTGTGGATGAGTTGAAATCTCGGGGAGGTTGAAGTTATAGAGGAGATGCTGCCCGATTTTCGGTAGATTCAGAACTAGTAACAAACTAGTCGAGGGTAATGGATAAGGAAATAACTCCTATGAGTACTTGGGTGTAGAGTTGGAAATTTTAAAGTGAAAGGTCATTAACCTTATTATTACTTTCATGTTAAATAGGTTCAAGACACAACGACACAAACGTGTAAGAGTAATCCATAAGAGGTATGTGAACCCTACCCTTTCTTTTCTTTTGGCATGTCTTAGCCTTTAGTGATTGATATACGAAATGTGGGGATAATTCCATTCATATAACCCCAAGTATGACTCATAAGTCTTATTCACTTCTCGATGGTAGAATTCCTATACTAGTTGAGTTATTGCCTCTCAAGGCTTCTATATGATGGAGAGTAGTAAGTATGTGAAGTTATCTCCTTTCTCTTATCATATTTTTGCATAAGTACGTAGATCTACCCTTCTTTCCTCTTGATATATCTTTGATATAAGTATGGTGCTATGATGTTAAAGTAATGCAATAATAAGGTTATGATACCGAGCCCATGATGGGCCGGGTATGATATATATAAATGATGACTCCTTGAGGAAAAATAGAGACTAGGTAAAGCTTATTCTTTCTCTTCTTTTGGCATGTCCTAATTGTAAGTAAAATGTGATAAGAGCTCTGGGGTAACTACACTTTTAAGTCCTAAATGTAATTTGTATCTCTTATTCAATTCTGAATGTCAAACTCTTGTAGTAAGTTGAACTACTTTCCTTGAACTCTATAGGTTGAGAAGTACTGGATGCATAAGCTCCTAGTCCTAAGGACTATGTGATGATGGGTATCCCTAATTCTATGAACTGTTAGTATTACCTTAGTACATGTCTAGGGTCCCTGAGATCCTAAGTGATATAGGCCTCAATGGCATTTAGAAGGCATTTGAGCTGGCTACACTACTATTCTGGTCCTCAGACGATAGCTTAATCTTCTTACATTGTCGAGTCTCTGCTAATGATTTATATTGTATATGGTTACTTACTACTTGATTCATGTATACTATAATACATTTGACACAGACTCCCATAAAGGGACAGGTACGGTATATGATAATTATAACACCGAGTCCCATAAAAGGCCGAGTATAGTTATGATGATTATAACACCGAGTCCCATAAAGGGCCGGGTACGGTATATGATGATTATGACACCGAGTCCCATAAAGGTCTGGGTACGGTATATGATGATATGATGACATCGAGTCCCATAAAGGGCCGAGTATGGTATATGATGATATGATGATACCGAGTCCCATAAAGGTTTGGGTATGGTATATGATATATGGATCAGACCGAATGTTCCTCGGCATTACTATATGATACATGGATCGGTCTGAACGTTCCTCGACATTACTATATGATATGTGGATCGAACCGAACATTCCTTGGTATTATTATACAATGGTGGATTGGGACATACGTTCCTCGGCATGTACTTACAATATACATGCAACGGGATGTATGTTCCACAGCACTAATAATATGTATATACTTATGATGACAGAATGATGTAGATGGTATACCGAGTCTCCTAATAGGTCAGGCACAGTACGTGATAGTAATATATATGACTTTATTTTATACGATGTGAGTACGGTAAATGGTTAAATGTTATACTTGCCCTCTGCATCCCTATGCTAACTGTAATCTCCTTATGATGTTTATGCTTTACATACTCTGTACATATGTCGTACTGATCCCCCTTTCTTTGGGGGGCTGCATTTATATTCACAGGTATAAATACACACTTTGGGGATCTGTCAGCATAGGAGTTCCACTCAGTAGTTCAGAAGCGCTCCATTATGCCGGAGCCTAGTTTTGGTATTAACCTTCGATGTATATATTTATTTGTTCACATGTAAGGTGGGCGCCCTGTCCCGCCTTATGTTACTGTTCTTACTCTTGGAGTTCTGTAGACATATATGTGGGTTGTATATACATGTATGTACAGTGGTGCCTATGATAAGCCTCGCCGGCTTATATGTTATCTTGCCTTTTGATGTGCTATAAATTAAACAAGGGACAAATTTACTTACAGATATCAGGGATATACGCGAGTGTCTAGTTTAGGCACCCTTCATGACCTATAGGGTTGGGTTATGGCAGGGAGAGACCGATGCAGAAGGCCTTAGATCCTGTGAGGGTGATTCAGGATAGGCTCAGGACAACCCAGAGTAGACACAAGAGCTATATGGATCGTAGGGGCCGACCATTGAGATTTGCCATTTGTGACAGAGTATTCCTCCATGTATCACCCATGAAGGGTGTTGGGCAAGCTTAGACCTAGGTAATGACCTTTTGAGATATTAATGACAATTGGCGAGGTTGTATATGAGTTATCTTTGCCCCCAGCCTTCTCAACTATTCATCCATTTTTTCATGTTTCGATGCAGCATCGGTATGTTCCAGACGAGTCACATGTGCTTCAGTATGACTCAGTTGACTTGGATAATCGTTTGAGCTATATTGAAGAGCCAGTAGCTATTTTGGACAGAGATGTCAGACAGTTGCATTCTAGAGCTATCCCTGTGGTTAAGGTCTATTGGAGGCATCGTCCAGTAGATGAGGCTACCTGGGAGACTGAGCATGAGATGCAGGCATAGTTTCACGACTTATTTGAGCCTTCAGGTACTTCTTGATTCTTACTTTCACAGACGACAGTTCTTTTAGTAGTGGATGTTGTAATGATCTTCCAGATCATTTTTGAATTTAGGCATTTATTCCATCGTTTAGAGCATTCCTGTAGCGACTCTAAGTCATTTATGACTTATTGGCACTGATTTTTCGGTCACCTAGTCATTATTTAGATTTTAGCTCCGTTTTCCTATTTTGGACCTTTTATAACTTTAATAGTTAACTACGTTTAACTTCAAGAAAACAACCTCGGAACGGAATTCTAATGGTTCCATCAGCTCTGGAATGGCTAAACTAGGCTAGTGGCATGGTCAGCATGAGTACCGAGGAAATTGGTACGAGTTTAGGACCATTAGGCACTTTTGCCTTTCAAATTTTACCTATGGTTGACTTTGGTCAATATTCTTGGAAAACGTGCTTGGATGAAAATTCTAACAAGGCGGTTAACTCTAGAATGTTGATTTTGGTCTAAAACGACCCTTTATTTGCTTTTCGAGACTTTTAGTCTTGGACTCATTTTCAGTGGTAACGACCTTGTATGAAAATTTTAACTGCGCCATTGAGTTTGGAACGTCGAATTTGGTGGGGTAGCATATCTCTTTTGTACGCAGAGGCCTAAGTCTTTTGCCTCCATATTTGTTGGCCTATGGCTGTGTTCACGGAGTCCAAGCTCGCTAACCTCCGCGTTCTTGGGCCACTTAGGCCGCATTCGCGAATGCCAAACTCCTAGTCTTTTAATAAAAGACCAAAGATGATTTCAACATCATTTCAAAATTTCCAACCTCGATATCTCTTTCATTACAAGCTCAAATTAGGCGATTCTAAGGTCCAGATTCAAGATAATTTCATGGGGAATCCGATGGGGAGCTCAAAATCTTGATGAAAGGCATAGTATGAGGTAAATATTCGAAATAATATACTAATTTAGTCATCTTTCGGATTTATATTTTGTTGAACTTTGGAAGATTGTATCTTGATGATATGAACTCCATTTTAATGATTTGATAGTCTAAGTTGTGGGGTTTTTCACATGTAATGTCATGGTATAATTCGTTTATACTGGGGATGTTCCATTTTTTTGGAATCATTGATCAAAGTTACAACCATTTTCATATTTTTAGTTCAAATCATGTGAATTTTGTTTCATGATCTTCTTATGTTGTTTTTCCACCCCGAATTGTGTTGTAATTTTATTCTTGAGTTGTGGTGCTGTTTAAAACCTATTTTTGGGTCAATTTAGGAATTCTGGATGCGGATCCCACATTTCTCATTTTAGACCCTGAAATTGGCCCATCTCTGAATTCAATAATTTTAGTGTCATAACAACCATATTAATATGTGATTCTATTGTTTATAGCGGGGCAGCATTCGGAGGCCGCTCAGAAGGGAAAAGCTCCAATTTCATGAGTTGGAGCACGTGCGATCGACCTACAGGTAGGCTACAATTTTTCCCCTCGTGAAACTAAGGATGTTTAGGCAATTTTATATTGATTTGTTTGAGTTTGGAGGGGTTGGGTGTTGAGAATGTTACATTCCTAGAATCCATTTCCTAGGTATTATTTTGGGAAATTGTTGGACTGTTTAAGCATGACTCCTGTGATTGTTGGTTATTCCTATCATGTGATGAATGTTGTGCCTGTGGTTATATTTTTCAAAGCATGTTTATACCTTAGTCTAGGCTTAGACTAGTGATTTTCATAGACTTACGCTAGTTTGGTGTCGTTGGTCCTTAGAAATTCTCCGACGTCATTTCAAACAGTTAGCTCCCTATAGACTGATATAGAGGACCTGAGTCTGATAGTTTGAGCTTTATCTATGTAGTAACCCAACATGTGACCTTACCTCCATATTTCCCTATTCTTCTACTGGTTTGATATTGCTTGGTTTTTGGTTTTGGGAGACTTCATGATAATTCTAGTTATATATGGTTCGGGAAGGAATTACACATGATGGTACTTGGTCTAGAGGCACTCCCTATGACGCATGGTCAGTCGCAGATTATAATTCAGTTCGATCCCTTAGCTACACTTACCCAGTTGAAGTCTATGATCCAGCTTACTTATTTTCGGCTCCTTAGGTATAGTTACCCCGTTGAAGTCCATGGTCTAGCTTACTCGTATTTGACCCTTGGCTATAGTTACTAGGTTAATGTATGTCATATAGCTTACTCGTGTCGACTCGTTAGCTATAGTTACTCTGTTGAAGTCCATGGTACAACTTACACGTGGTTTAATTCCTGATTCATGATGAATCTTTTGTTCATGTCTTTATCTACTCTCAGCCTTGGGTTAAGGTATTAGAGTTTGGAAATGGTTCAGTTCAAGTCCGGGAAATTATTATATTATTGGAATCTTTTTATCTCCGTTCATTTTCCTTCGGTTATTCTTGCGTCAGGCTAATGGGAGTCTGTGTAGGTGGTTACTCTTTACTTGTGCACGAGCATACCCATCGGGTTTATGGGAGCCCGATAGAGTTATTTAGATTCTTTCTCTTTGTTTATTAATAAGCTTGTATATATACCTATATTTACTTCTTTCCCTGCCTTTGCTTGTGATCTTTTACTCGCATTTCAGTTTACTTTTTGCTTATTTTGCTCAGTCGGCCTATGATACCTAGTGGTACCTATTATTTTGGTACTCATACTACACTCTACATCTGTTTTTGTGATGCAGGTCTGAGTGCTAGCTACCATCATTGATTCGAGCTAGTTGCGATCGTGATCGGAGGCAAGGGTGAGCACATTACGTTCTGAATTTACTCGTCTCCCTCTGTCTATACATTTTTCCTTTATTTTTCTTTTTGATATAACTCTTTTTCGGTGGTATACTTTTTGGACTTGTACTCTTTTGCTAGTAGCTCTATACATGTAATTTCTAGGTTCTAGGAGGGATCCTTTTTGTTTGTATATATATTTAGTTGCTTTCTCCCATTCATGTGTTCTCCTATTACTACTTTACTGATTTAGATGGTATTGCTAGTCTTCTATCCTGACATCCCATTACTCATAATTTTAGGATATAGGTCGTAGTAGGCGCCATATGACCTGATAGATTGGGTTGTGACAAGTTATTCCTAATGTAGTTGAAGTTCTAGACCTAAGAAACTCTATTATCATCTTGTGTGGGTTGACATTTTTGATTTGAATAGAAATAAAATTCATAAGGGGGTGGGTTTGCTTGAAATTGATTGTACTTCTTGATATTGTGTGCTTGGTGTTGAAAATAGACATGGGAAGCATATGCCATTGATGAATTATCTTGCCTGTGACGACGGCACCTCTACGGGCTGTATTTCACTACTTTTTAAGTGAGGGATTACAAAACACTTCATGGGACATGAATCCCTACACCGATCGTGAATTCCTTCACGGAATGTAAAGTGCATCGTGGTCTAACACTTGGAAATATTTTCCAATGGGCTTTTTACACCCCTTACTGGTTCTCCTTCACGATACCATCCACGGGCCTTGGTACTCTAAATAGCCCATGATGAGCACATGTGTATAAACACTTAACAAAAATAAAAAAATCTAAAAACTTAAAAAGCTAAAAAATATTTTTTTAGTTAGCTTGTTATCACTCTATGATGGATTGAACGAAGTCATTTCTTAAGGGCTATTTCTATGCTTGTATAATTGCGGGAAGTATGAGTACTTGTTTATAATTTTTTGAACTTTATTGTTTGAATACTAACCCCTTGTCCTCCCTTTAGGAACCATGGGACCTATACGCATAAAGTCCTAGTATCGACTCCATGACTCACCTTCATAACAATCCAAGGCAAATTCAGATTATGCGTCGGTAGAAGAGACATCTAGTGGGTCCGAAGTCTGATATAAAATAACTATATCACCTCACTCACCACACACTACTAGAGAAATGCTGCTAATGAGGCGGAAGCCTCACACTCCTAGTCCAAAGAAAAGTCGACGAGGTTAGGAAATGAGCAAAATAGTGTGGGTGAGCAATTCGGAGAAGAGGCAAATGGATCTAGAAGCAGTGAGGAAAAAGCTGAGAGTGGAGATAGTATTGAGAGGTATGGAGCCACTCAGATGTATGATCTGGTATAACAAGAAGATCTCATAAACTTCTTGTGGACTAGATGGTCATTGTCGGGAGCCCCAAAAAATATTCAATGATAATCTTACCAAATGGTCTAGCGACCTAAGCAAATAGGACATAGTTATAGAGATTCGGGCTATCACCAACAACCTATCCTCAGTTCCATAAATAAAGGCGTTATTCGATAGCCACCAATTTGAGTGGATGAAAAGACCGTAGGAGCATTATTGTGAGCAGCTCACCCGAGAGTTCTTTTCTGCCCATGCAGCCACCATCCTTAATTACATCACTGATGAGACCTCATGGAAGAAGAAGAAATACCTTGACTTGAAGCTACCTTTGTTATATGAAGTACATTTGAGAGGTGTTCGGGTGGATATTTTGGAAGCCACTATTCTCCATTTTCTACATGATCTTGAGTACACTCCACATCTGTCGGGCATGTTGTTGCATCCAGATACTCACACAAGTGTACGCAGTCTCAATAATAATATAGTGACCTTCTTTAAGAGCCAGATATCAAACCCACATGGAAATGCAATTAGACGTTAGTTAGCTTTTCAATGAATCAAATTATTCATGTGTGTTTTCAAAGAGTTGAGTTCATTGATGTCTATAAAAATAATTATTACAATACGATATGGGAGAATGATTCAAAAATATTAGAGGAATTTTATCAATATAAAGAAGAGTATCTGGGTTGTAGCATTCATAGATTTCCAGTCTAAAATCCTTTACTTGGGTATCTAATGGGTTTTTTGATTACTAGGTTACAAGGTAGATTATACAATTATGATCTTCCGATCTCTAATTGCCTACTCTTGTTGACAGCCTAAGTACATCATGGAGCAGGGATAAGCATGAACCAATTAAAATACATTAATCTTATCATCTTGTTTAGTTACCAAACATGGTGCATACATATGTGTCATGGTCATTCTATACATGAATTATTCTAGGCAATTCTACAACAAACATGCTTCTTATATTCTAGTGTTCTATCCCCTTTCTGTCTTACGAGTTCTAGGTGGACAAACAAATTTTTCTCTAATGGTGATCAAGCATTAAAATAATCAAAATAAGAATATAAGAATAATCACATACACAAACCCATTTTTAACCAAAGAAAACAAGATTCAAACCTTCATCTTTTGGCTACAACCCAAGAACAAGGGGATTTAGCCACACAAGGTGTATAACATATTTACATAAATCATTTCTAACATGAAAACTTAGATTCAAAATGAAAGGAAAGAAGAAATTATTACTAAAAGTAGCTCTTTCTTCATCTTTTTCAACTGCAACCCGACAATCTGATCTACTTTTTAATAAAATATGTAAAGGTGCTATTTATAGCATAAAAATACGGAATTAATAGGCACATTGAAGTCCGTGATGCAGACTTGGTTCAGTTCAGTGTAATTTTTCATTTCCTGTGTCGGCATAAATTTGTACTATCCAGAACCAGGTCTGCGATGTGGACCTGACGCTCACCAAACTATTTCGTTGAATAAATTCCATGTTTTTGGAATCAAACCTCATAAGCCAAGTGTGCATCGCGGACATACTTTCTTTTAGTGTATTTTCTTTACATTGTGTTTCCAACTTCTCCTTTGAGCTCCACTTTCTATCCAATCATATTTTGAATGTTCATTCTTTCCCATTTAGCCCTAAAAGTGTCTAATCACATTGGATGGTTACAACAATAAAAAATGCAACAATATGAACTAAATTCTAGAAATTTGTTCTCAACTTAATCAATTAATTATGGGTTTTATTTGTTATTGGGCAAATAAATGTACCCAAGATCACTACCCCACACTTATAACTTTGTTAGTCCTCGAACAATCTCCAGTATTATTCCTAAAATAACAAATACAGGATATATAAAGCAATTCTACTAAACCACTGTGATAGTACAATTAGCTTATCTTACAAACACATGTCAAATTTCTATTTTAAGCAACTGACTAACTCAACACCACATAGATTTGAGAGTGGACTCTGTAATGAGACAACTCACATGGTTTGTTAAATCAAAATTTATGCATGCTTACCATTTCTTCATTAAACATGTGCCTTCACCAAGAAAGAATGTACCCATTCTCTCACAGTTACGTTAATGGGTATTTAGACAAAATTTCGCTCACTCTCCCAAATGAAATCACAAGTTGCTCAAGATTAACTATAGGCTTTCCCTTAGTGTATCAAATAGCTCTATTAAGGAAACTAGACTTAATGATCACTTAGGGCCTTTTCTAGTTGTAATGTGGGCTAGGAGACGGGTAGGTAGAAATCTGAACATGTATAGTGACTTGATTCCCAAGTGCTTTCAACACAGTATATTTTTGTAATTCCTTTCAAGTACTACATAACCTTATTCTCACCACTTTGTTGTTTCGTTAGCTTAACCTTTCAGTTGACTTGTCTTTGTAGAAGAAGACTTCTTTTCTTTAATAACATCAACCATAATATGGTTGACCTTCTTTTCACTTTCCACAAGCTTGTCTTCCCTAACAAAAGATTTTATTTTAATTAATTGCACCAATGGTTTTATTCTTTGTAACCCAAGGTTGTTAACCCCCCATTTCTCCATTTTTTCCCTCTTCCAAAGCGCTTGGCTTCTTGGATAAAAATTATGGTCTCAGGAAAAAAATGGGACTAGGCTACAAACTAGGTGGCAAAAGAATCCAGTCAAAGGCTCAAAAGGACTAACTATGGATTTACATTAAGGTGGTTACAACAAGTGGTTTTAAAATGAGGTTACCAAAGTATTGCCTAGATCCTTTCCCTAAATTCTAAACTTCCTTTGTTTTAACCACTAATACACACAGGGCAAGTTCTAGCAATAAAAAACAACTAGGATTATACAATTAACCTTAATCAAATTGAACATGTTTAATTTCAGAATGACATTTCTTCAGAAATATCAACCACAATCACATGAATTCAACATTCTTCAAAATCTAACACCGATTCTTAGGTGTCTCAAGTTAGTCAATTTTCATGTTTTTCAATCATTTTATCTACTACCTATGCAATATTATAGTTTGAAAAAACACTTTATATACATTACAAATATCTAAAAAGAACAAACTTTTTATAAGGTTCAAGGGGACTATCCATGGCCAAAGAATCGAAAATAAATGCCATAAAACCCAAAGTCAATTTTTTTTAAAACTACGTCAAACTATTAAGATAAACAAAAACCATAGTTTATGATAAATCAAAAATAAATAAGTACCAATCCAAATAAACCACAACATAACTCTACAATTAGCAATCCAGATAAAACAAAATATCAAACTTAACAAACACTAAACAGAATTAACAGACTCCACCCCACACTTAGTTGGGCACTTTCCTCAGTATCACAAGTTAGTAGACTTCCCTTTCTAATCATCTATTTGTCCACCAACATTTGAATGTTTCACTGCCAGGGGGTCAAACTCTGTGGCTTCCAAATTCGACTCCACGTTCGAGACGTTCCTCCTTCTATCCTTATTCGTGGGAATGTCGTCTTCAGTGGGCTCGTAAAAGTCAGGTCCCATTCTGAGGACAACCATAGCATGCTCGTTCAGCGGGTATTGTCTCTCGACCTCACAGAGTTCCTCTTCTATTAAAGCTCGCCCTCAAGTGTGGTGTCAAAGCATTCCCAATACATACATGTGGGTTGTGATCATATCATCGCACCTCACGTGCTCCTGGGTAGTGAGGACTGGTCTGTGAGTGTAGTCTAGCCATTTGATCATTGTGACATCATAAAAATCTAAGGGAAGGGGGGCCATATAATCATGTTATTCCTCGGGAACTCTGGCCCTTTGACATATATCCATGAGGAGGCCTCCGAATGCAAACCCTCTGCCTCGATGAACCCTGTATTTCCTGATAGTGGATTTTATCACCGCTCCTACATTCACATTTATCCCTTTCATAAGGGCATAGACCAAGCATACTCTGTCTCGTGTTAATTCTATGTAGTGGAGGCCTAAAATGAGATTGTGCATGACAATCTTCACCCACACACATTCTTCTTTGTTAAGATGTGTATATAGGAATGTGTTGTGGTAGCCATAAAGACTGTGACGTATCCATTTTGCAGTCCATCTAGGCCCATACAAAGTATGTTGAACATCCCTATATGGCGGTTGAATTTTCAAATCTGTCAGGGCGGTGGTTGGAAGCTCTAGCATTCCGAATATCTCATTTATTTCCATAGGAGATTAAGGAACATCAATCCCTCGGACTGTGATGTAAAGTGTGTGCTGATCAGGTTGATAGTTTGCATAGAATTCCCTTACCATGTGCAAATTGCACGGCTTTGGGTTAGTGAACAAGAAATGCATATTTAGTTCCTTTATTCTCTGCAATATTTGGGGGTATTCTCTAGCCAATTTTCCTCATCTATTCGCATATCGTGGAGATAGCGAGACTCAATATCTCGCTTGTACCAATTTTTCCCAATTGGATGCACCATTTTTATGCCAAATTGACGATATTGACCTCTAGGCATGGGTGGGGTAGGTGGTATAGAGGGTGCCCCTCTTTCTATTTTCTTGCTTCCAAGAGTTGTTGGTTCCTTTTCTGGCCTTCTACTAGATGATATTTTTGCTGCAAATAAGCCACCTAAAAACAACATGTAAAAATCTAAATGTACATTCAAACATCGGGCCCGTACCCAACAGTTAAGCATTTTATTAGCATGTAAGTAATATCAAGGAGGACTTCCGTTCATTTGAGTATTATGCACATATATGCTAACAAACCAACACACACATCAAATAATTCACATGGTGAGTATTACACCCACACTCTTGAGCTCAGAATGTCTCTTAAGCTTTTTAGAAGTTATCAAGCGAGTCGGATAATCTAATATACTATCACACAACTCTAAGGAAGGGAGAATGTGATACCTCATGGTACGGAAGGTTGAAAATAGGCTATAAGAAGTCGGAAGGAATTGGAGGCCAAGTAATGAGTCGTAGGACTCGACTTACCTACGTAAGCTACTAACTTGGAAATCTTACATTCTTAAGCTACTTGAGTACATACCAATATTACGTAGCAAAAATTATATGGATTCTTAAAACAAGACGAGATTACGAATCCACGAGGAAGAGGAGAGAATGACACGTGGCAGCAAGAGGAGGCGCTATGTGGCATCATAGGGAAATGACATATGGCAGCAAGTGACCCACCTGCTTGGGGTCAAGTAGGTGACCCACCTGCTTGGGATCAAGTAGGTGACCCACCTACTTAGGGTCAAGTAGGTGACCTACCTGCTTGGGGGTGGGCCCCATCATGGACACGTGGCAGCCTAGGAGTCATGGCATGGATACGTGGCCCAATAGGGGCTGGACACATGTCACCCTTAGGGGATGACACATGTCACCTCCTAAGAAGGTGTATATACATGTACATTAAGCTGAAAATTCCCTCATTTACTCATCTTTCACTTTGGGGAAAATCTTAGAAAAAAATTAGAGAAAGTTAGAGAGCAAAAGAGAGTACCTACGGCCAAGGCCAATTTGAAGTGAGTCTTCAATTTTTCTCTGTGAATTAATTATCTAAGGTGTTACTAGATCACATGGAGATGTATATATGTATATAATGATGACTAAGGAGTCATTATTTTGGCCCTACACTTAGAAACTTGAAGAGAAAAACCTAGAGGGCCAAAGAGAGAGGGCTACGGGTTTGACCTTGGAAGGTAAGTCTTCTGATTTCGTTCCATGAATTAATTATCTAGTGTATAACACGATTATATGAATTTATTGATAGTATAAATTTATGGTTTGGAGCATCACCAAAAGGATACAAAGAATCCGCTAAAGTTTTAGCACGTCAAAGAACTTCCGAGGCGAGTTTTTGCAAGCTTTGGCCAATTTCGGGTAAGGTAAGGGTTTTCCTTTAAAATTGGAGGTTATGGTGTTATTATGAATTGTATTAAATGTCTTGTGTGTGGATGGAAATATGAAAATCTCATAAAGATGCTTGACGTTGGAAACAATTTGAATTGGAGTCGTTATAGTTAAATTATAGTCGAGTAAGGTATTGTGCTTGTGATGCTGCAGCTGTAGGTGCTGTGGTGATGTGTTTCAGGGCTTAAAAGTAGTCTAAAAGGGGCGTGGTAGCTTCTGGTTGCATCCACACTACCCCTTGTTTCGTATAGTTAAAGGTTTTACGAAATAAAGATTAAAGACCCTATTTTGGTATCGTAATTTTAAGCAAGTTGTTTGGAGCTTGTGTTGTGTAATGTTGCCATGTTTTATGTGTATATGAGCTGTAGGTTGTTGTTTTTAGTTCTCTTTAGTGATTAGGGATATAATTGGAAATTTGGATAGGGCATGTTATAGGGGAGGTGCTGCCCGATTTTTGATAACGCCTTAACTAACTAAAGAACTAGTTGAGAAGACGAGCGAGAAAATGAGTTCTATGAATACTTGGGTGCAACTTAAGATGTTGAAAAGTCAAGGGTTGTTGAAATTTGTATTGCTTCCGTGTTGAATAGGTTCAAAGGATGACTAGGCGAACGTGACAAAGTGTAACCCATAAGAGGTTTGTGAAGCTTTCTATTGGCATGTTTTTGGCATAAGTGTGTAAAGCTATCTTTGTTTCATTTTGGCATGTCTTAGACTTAAGTGAATTGTATGTGAAATTTGGGGATAGTTCCATTCCTATAACTCCAAGTAAGCCTCATAATCCCTATCCACTATTGGATATTGGAACCCCTACAAGAACTGAGTATTGCCTTTCAAGGCTTCTGCGTGCTAAAAACTAGTGTATTAGAAGCTACCTTTCCTTTCCCCTGAGATGTATTTGGCATAAAAATGAGGTTATGATTTCATGGTTGTTCACCAAACCCCATGATGGGCTGGGTACGAAATCTTGATATGATGACCACATGAAGGGAGGTACAAACTATATAGAGCTTATTTTCTTTCTTCTTTTGGCATGTCTTAGTTGTAAGTTAAATATGATATGAGCTTTGGGTTAATTCCATTCTTAAGCATCTCCTGTTTACTTTTGAATATCTATCTCCTATAGTAGTTGAACTATTTTCAGGGAAACTTCGATATGTTAAAGAGGTAACAAATGTACAACATCCAAGTCGTAAAGACTATATGACAATAAGAGTTTCTGGTCCCATAAGCAATTTGTCCTTACTTTAGTACATGTATAGGGTCCCCGAGATTACAGTTGGTAAATCCCTTAATGGCATGTAGAGGGCACTCGTGATGACTATACTACTACTCGGGTCCTCAAATGAAAGTTTAATCTTCTTATACGGTCAAGTCTCTCATAATGTTTTAAATTGCATATGGTTACTCACTAGTCTACTCGTGCATACTGTAACCCTTCTATCACCGAGTCCCGGTCCGTGTACGTAGATGTACACAGTTCACTGTATTATCCACTGAGTCCCTCACTAAAGGGCCAGGTACGCTATATGGGGACATGATAGTACAATGACATGAAAAACTCACTGAGTCCCTAACTAGAGGGCCGGGTACATATGTATATATATGATGATGTGTTATAATAAGGTGGTGATGGAGATGGGCCTATGATGGTCCTATAGATATCATTCATTGGATCCCTAATAGGGCCAGCTATATTGTATAATTTGAACATGTATGTTTTTATGATTCATAGGGTACAGGTACAGGTTTCTGATTTGATATTTTATCCCCTGCTTCTCTATTTTAGATATGCTTCCAGTTGTATTATGTTATGTTTTACATACTCAGTACATATGTCCTACTGACCCCCTTTCTTCGAGGGGCTGCGTTTCATGCCCACAGGTGCAGATACAGGCTTTGGGAGTCCGTCAACTTAGAATTTCATTCAGCTCAGCTAGAAGAGGCTCCATTATATTAGAGCCTATTTTTTGGCACTGGCCGCTAATGTATATAATTGTCCTTGTTTATCTAGTGGTACGGTGGGGGCCCTGCCCTACCATACATTGTCATTAATATTTTTAGAGGTCTATAGATATGTATATGTGGGTGGTGCATGTCAGTTTGGTTCAGCTGAGTCTATATGATCTATTGTATATGTTATTATGTTGTGGCAGCCTTGTCGCCTTGCGTTCCCTTTCATGATGTGAAACAAATGGAAGAGACTACAGGTTTATGGAAATATTATGATCCAATAGGGTTATGATGCATGCTACTATATTGTTTATAGTTTGACTTGACCACAGCTAATAGATGTGTATATGGGGGTTCAAGTCGGACCCCAATCGCGGCCTATGGGTTTGGGTCGTGACAGAAGTGGTATCAGAGCAGTTCGTCCTTAGATTTTCTGCAGACCGTGTCTAGTAGAGTCTTGATTATCGATGTGTTGTATGCCACATCTATAAATAGGAAGCTATAGGACATTTAGGATGTTACCTTTCTTCCATATTTAAGATCGTGCTATAGATCTGAGTCATAGGATAATTCTTTATACTAACCTTGGACTTTAGCAGAAGGACGACATCAATAGAAGGAAGTAATTGACAACATGGGAAGTTACGTAGCACGCAAGTAATTAAAGTAAAGGCACGAAAGATATCTGTTGGATAAGGTATTGAAGTAAAATTGAAATGTAAAGTCAAAAACTAAAGGGAAAAATAGACAGGAAATCACAACAGATGTAGTTTGAAGTTGGACATATGAGGTAAGCCCATTATTTCTATATTATTATTGATATTGAAAGCCTTGTGTGGTTGCTATATGAGATGATATTGAAAGCCCTGTGCGGCTATGATATGATATGAAAATATATATATGTTGGCCCTATGAGGCATTGTTGGTATTTTCTGCGTGCAGGTTGTGGGATAGTAAGGAGTATAGAGGAAACTCTGTCAAAATTTTCCTGGAACAAGGAAAGGAAATGAAACATAGGCTCTTAATATGCCTTGGAAATTGATACCGAGTACCTCTATTATGTTTAACTAAAGCTGTAGGAGATACTCTTCATGTCGTTGATAAGGGGCACCCTTTTTACTTGGGGAATTTGTTTTTGGAGAAACAAAAGCATATTTGAGCAGTACAGTTCAGACCAAAGTATCTCCAGCCGTAATTATGTTGTAGGAAAAAACAAAGCTCAGGTTGAAGGGTAAGATATCCAGCAATTGAGTTTCACTTTTCTTGTAAACTACCAAGCCCCCAACTCCTAGTTGTAAATTGGATAAGTTTTTCATGACTCGAGGACAAACTCAGGGGGAGACTACGTGAGTCAAGTGTTAAGAAGTACTATGATGTGTAAGGGATTCTAGTTTTCTTCTAACGACGGTTGGAAAGTGCTCTGTGATAACAGTTTATTAGTTCTCCACCGACTAATTAGAGAAAGAAATTCTTATCGAAGTACCCCAGAGAGATGCCATGAGCTGAATATGAGTATGAACAAAAAGGGGGATATATAAGTATGAATTTAAAGGTGTGGTACAACAATACGGGGATAAAGTAAGATCGCTAGTAAGGATCACTTAGTATGTTGACTAAGTTAAAAGCCTGTGTTGGGTACACAGTAAGGGTGAGGGCCATAAGGTATAAAGGAATGATGCGTGTACACAACGTTACCCTGAAAATAATGGAACCCTTAAGAGACAAAGATGGCAAACTTAAGGCTATTACTTCCATAAAGTATAAAGGAATGATGTGTCTACGCAACTTCTATTCACCCCAAGAAACAAAAGATATAGGTTGGAATAAAGCTATTACTTCAAGAGAACCTTGGACAATCATCATCGGGATACAAGTGTTGCCTAGTTAAAAATTGGAAAGACTACAAATGGGTATTAACCTTTCATAAAGATAAGTGGAACGTGACCTCGGATGAGTAGTTTCCTATGCCACATTAGTCAAGTATAGATTAGTAAATGAGATATCACATTAGGTATGGAAAGGTTCTCTCGCTTTGTGATTTAGCCAAGGTTCCGTACGTGGATAATCAGGTTGGAAAAAATATGCAGAAAGATGGGGACATGATACCGTACCAAGTAGATTGGGGAAGGAAATCGAGACTGGACATAAAGACATAGAGGAAGGTCAAGGCAGATAAAACTACAAGTACCCTCTAAAGGAGGGAAGTCAATGAGAAAATTGCAAAGGTAAGGTGAAGATAATTGATATGGCAACATATTTGAGATGGATGTTTGAGTTTCAATATGAACCCAGACTGAACCAAGTTAGGAAGTCTGGAAGTCATCAATAATTGGATGGAAGCTAAAATGCTATGTAAGGCAGTGTTGAGAAGTTTCTAACAAGACATTGAGTAACATAACGCTAGAAGGTAGATGCATATAAAAAGAAAAGGGTATAATAATGATAGGATATTGAATAACTCAAGAGACACTATGAAGGATAATGACATCATGCGAGACCAAAAGCCAAAATGTTGGCTATAGAGTTATTCGCAAATGATGTTGCGATAGATACATAACCAAGGAAGAGGAATAGAAAACCTCCTATGATGGGAGATGAGAAGAGCAAAAAGTGAATAAAGGAAAAGAAAGAAGTGCGACAAGGTGGGATGAGCGAGTTTCAATGTGAGTGAGATGTGTATAGTAGAATAAACCAGGAGATGGAAAAACTATGTCTACCTCCTATAAGTTGCATCAGAATGGTTGGGCAACCTACAGGTATGTACATATAAGCATTAGGGTAAGTGAGTAAGTACATGGTAAAAGAAATAGGGGTTCAATAATGGCAATGCAGTTATGATTTGAATACCCTATCGAGAGATGCAAAGATAGGTGAAGCCAAACTACCGAGATGGAATTAGCACTACGAGCAAAGTAAGACTTGGCCACGGTTGGACCAAAGATCTACCCCGACATTAATTGTAGGACAAAGGAGGAAATGACAAGGTAACACATGAGACCTAGAGAGACGACGCTAAGATATTTCTCAGGTAAAGTTGATCACCTTCTCATATTCTCGTAAAAGTAAAGGATGACATGAGATAATATATCTAAAGTGTTACAAGTTGGGACAAGCTGGGATAAGAAAGTTGTGAAGTTGTTTAACTAGGAGGAGAAGAACTAATGGGTTACCAAAAGATGGTAGACATATATGCCAAATTCCTTCAGAATTATATCATTTAATGATAGATGGAGCATAGAACGACTAGGAAAGCCAACTCTAAGGATTGAAAAATAAAACCCAAATGGTAGAGTGCTAGTTAAAGTTTTGAAAAGAGTTGAGAAAGAGTATACGAGGCTAAGGATTCACAAATTATCAATGTCATTACGAACCTATTTTATACTCTGTAAGAGTAGGGTGCAATACGGGTTATTGTGAGTAGGATAATAAATCAGCCCATTTGCTTTCAATCAAGACCACCTATGCAGCTGAAGCTAGGTGAAGCTACAGGTCAAGGGGGGAGTAAGACTCCATGAGGTTTCCCCAGCTATTATCTCAGATAGAGGGACTTCAATTATAACTAATGTCTGGAGATCAGTTCAAGAAGAGATCGGGAACACAAGTAGGTCTTAGTACCATATTTTTCCCTCGAGCTGCTAGACAGACTGAGCGTACTATCAACATGCTAGAAAATATATTGCAAGCCTGTGTGGTTGGCTTCAAGAGTAACTAGGATGATCGTCTACCACTTATTGAGTTTTCCTATAAGAATGGATACCATTCCAGTATCCAGATGGTCCCATACAAGACATTATATGGTAGAGTGTGTAAGTCCCCCTAATGGGGAAAACAGTAAAAAGCCCCAATATGATTGAGCAAGCTATTGACTAGCAGCCTAGAGTCGGCAAAATTGATATGCAAATAATCGACATCGATAGTCATAGTTCAACTTGATGATTAGGTGTTCATAACAGGGTCACCCAGGAAGGGAGTAATAAGATTCAGCAAGAAAAGGAAACATAGCCCAAAATATATTAAACCTTATCAAGTTGGTTGTAAGATGTACAAAGTGCTTGTAAGTTGAACTTACCACCTGATTATGAAACTATACGCCCAGTACGTCTGATATAGATACTTTACAAATATACTAATGATCCATCCAGAGTATGTCCCATAGATGATGTCCACGAAATGGAATCCTGCAAGGAACAACCTATCACCATCTTGGATCAGCAAATTAGAAGGTTGCGAACTTGGATATGACTTCCGTTAAGGTATTGTGGCAAAACAAAAACCAAAAAGGGGATGACCTGGGAAGTTAAAAAAGAAATGGAGAAGATATCTATTCTTGTTCCCTATATAAAAAGGTAATCTAAATTGTCTAGATTGATTGAGAGACAACGGTTATAGAGAATGTCCAAAATCCTTGTGAAACCCTACGAGGTAAGTTAACATTCGAGGACGAATGTTCTAAAGGGGGGAAGGATGTTACACCCCACACTCTTGAGCTCAGAATATTTCTTAAGCTTCTTTGAAGTTATCAAGTGAGCCGGATAATCTACTACACTATCACACAACTTTAAGGAAAGGAGAATATGATACCCTATGGTAGGGAAGGTTGGAAATAGGTTATAAGAAGTCAGAAGGAGTTAGAGGCCAAGTAATGAGTCGTAGGACTCGATTTACCTACGTAAGCTACTAACTTAGAAATCTTACATTCTTAAGCTACTTCAGTACATACCAAGCTTATATAGCAACGATTATATGGGTTCTTAAAACAAGATGAGATTACGAACTGATGAGAAAGATGAGAGAATGATACGTGACATCAAGAAGAGGTGCCACATGGAAGCATAGGTAAGTGAAACATAGACCCACCTACTTGGGGTCAAGTAGGTAACCCACCTGCTTGGGGGTGGTCCCCACCATTGACACGTGGTAGCCTAGGAGTCATGGCATGGATACGTGGCCCAATAGGAGCTGGACACGCGTCACCCTTATAAGATGACACGTGTCACCTCCTAAGGAGGTGTATATACATGTTTAATAAGATGAACATTCCCTCATTTACTCGTCTTTCACTTTGGGGAAAATCTTAGAAAAAAACTAGAGAAAGTTAGAGAGAAAAAGAGAGTACCTACGGCCAAGGCCAATTTGAAGTGAGTCTCCAATTTTTCTCCGTGAATTAATTATCTAAGGTGTTACTCGATCATGTGGAGATGGATATTGTATATTATGATGACTAAGGATTCATTTCTTCATCCCTACACTTAAAAACTTGAAGAGAAAAACCTAGAGAGCGAAAGAAAGAGGGCTACAGGTTTGGCCTTGGAAGGTAAGTCTTCCAATTTTGTTTTGTGAATTAATTATCTAGGGTATACCATAATTATATGAAGTTATTGATAGTATAAATTTATGTTTTGGAGCAGCACCAAAAGGATACAAATAGTCCGCTAAAGTTTCAGCACGTAAAAGAACTTCTGAGGCGAGTTTTGGCAAGCTTTGGCCAATTTCGGGTAAGGTAAGTTTTTTTCTTTCAAATTGGAGGTTATGGTGTTATTATGAAGTTTATTACATGTCTTTTGTGTTACACCCCGCACTCTTGAGCTCGGAACGTCTTCTTAAGTTCCTTAGACACTATCATGTGAGCCGGATAAGCTACAACACAATCAAACAACTCTAAGGAAAGAAGATTGTGATACCTCATGAGAAGAAAGGTTGGAAATGGAGTCATAAGAATCCAAAAGGAATTGGAGGCCAAGTAATAAGTCGTAGGACTCGATATACCTACATAAGCCACTAAGTTAAGAGTCTTATACACTTAAGTTGTTTAACGATATATCAAGCTTACGTAGTGAGGATTACATCAGCTCTTAAGACAAGATGATATTACGAACCCACGGGGGAGAGGAGAAGGCGACACGTGGCAGCAAAAAGAGGTGCCATATGGCAGCCTAGGGAAGTTCCACTGGGAAGAAGGTGACCCACCAGCTTGGGGTCAAGTAGGTGACCCACCTACTTGGGGGTGGGCCCCACCAAGGACACATGGCAGCCTTGGAGGCTAAGGGTGGATCCGTGGCCCAATAAGGGATTAACACGTGTCAGCCTTAGGGGATGACATGTGTCACTTCCTAAGGAAACATATATATATATATATATATATGTGTTAATGACTCTTAATTCATTTGGAGTCCAAAAACATCAACCAAACATATAGAGAAAACGTGAGAGGAAGAGAGTACTACGACAGCCATGGTTCAAGAAGAATTAAGGTAAGTTCTTCACTTTTCTTCCGTGAATTAATTATCTACGGTGTTCCCTAAGCATGTGGAGGTGTATATATGTATCTTACGATTTCTACGGAATTAATTCTTCAGCTTGGAACTTGAGAGAAAGTTGAAAGAACAAAGAGGGAAAACGTTAAAAACTAGTTAACAAACCTGTTTTTAGAGGGGACAGTTGTTAGTAATATTTGTATAACTTCTTATGTATAGCTTCGTTTCAGGTTATTCAATATGTTTTGGAAAGGTATTTCATAGTTATATAACTTTCATTTATACTTTAAAATCCAGATTTGCTTTTATCTTCTCGAAAAAGGGTGATGAAGTGTAGAGGAGGTACTACCCAAATTTTGGTTTTGGAAATCTTACACGGACTGCTGCTAGTGTTTTGGGCAAATCCTTTTGTACAGAATTTATGTAGGGGTGATTAAAAATTGTATGATACCCTAAGAAACATGTCTATAACTTTCATGAAGGACGTAAATCTTGTTTCCCTCCATTACCCCTTTGAAACAAAGCGACAAGGTAAACCAGTAAGCTGTCCAGAATTCACGTTTTGATAGTTTTGAGTGAGTTGTTTCTGCAGTGGTGTAATGTATTGTTGAATGGCCTAAATGCATTCTAAAAGGGATTCGGATTCTTCTTTTTGCAGCCACACGACCCCTCGTTGCATATAATAAAAGGCGTTACAAAATAAATTCTAGACGCCCTATTGTGATATCGTATTTTTGAATAAGTCATTTGGAGTTTATGTTGTATATTGTTGGTATGAATTGCTACAGGTTGTTGTTGTTGGTTGGATGTAGGTCTTAGGGACCTAATAAGAAAGTTGGACAGGGCACATTATAGGGGAGGTGCTGCCCAATTTTCATCGATGCCTTAGCGAATAACAGAACTAGTCGGGGAAATGACTAAGGAAATAGATTCCATTAATACTAAGGTGTAACCTAGGGTGATGGAAAGTAAAAGGGGTTGATATTCATATTACGTTCATGTTGAATAGATTTAAAGGACGGCGAGGCAAGCAGGATACGGAATAATTCAGACATGGTATGTGAAGCTTTCTTTTGGCGCATTTTTGGAATAAGTATGTAGAGCTATTCTTCTTTTCTTTTGGCATGTCTTAGATGTAAGATATAAATGATATATATATGACATTTGGGATTCAATCCATTTGTAAAGCCCTGAGTATGAGTCGAGACTCTCATTTACTTCTTGATATTAGAACTCCTGCAATAACTGAGTCATTGCATTTAAGTCTTCTATGTGATGAAAACTAGTACATGTAAAGTCTATCTCTTATTTCCTTTTGAATGGCTTAATTTTAAGTGAAATGATATATGATATAGATTTGGAGAAAATTCCAATTATGAGCTTTGAGTATAATTCGTGTCTTGTAGTCATTTCTGACCATTAAAAGTCTGAAAGTAGTCAAACTATTATTCTCGAGCCTGCTATATAGTGAATAGTAAGTGGAGATACAAGCTCCTTTTCTTGAAGGCTCTGAAACGATCAATGTCTCTGATTGCATAACTTTGTCTTTGATTGCATAACTGTGTCTCTGATTGCATAACCGTGTCTCTGATTGCATAAACCATGTTTCTGATTGCTTAAGCTATGTAGCATTGTCTTGATACATGTCTGTGATTCCTGATGCCCCAATTGATGTAACCCCTAATGATATCTAAAGGGCACTTCGAATGAGTACCTTTCTGGTCTTCAGGTGACGGTTCACTTGAGTGTTTCATTGAGTCTTAGAGGGTGACTTAGTTGCATATAGTTTCTCATTAGTCTACTCGTGCATGCTGTAACCCATTTTTCTTCGCATCCCACGATGGGCCAGATATTATGTCGGACGAATCTTTACTACTTCTTTCACCGCATCCCGGGCCGGATGTGTATAGTTCCACACACGAGGAGACAATGTCGTATGTGAGGTATGATATATGTTATATGTTATGACGATATGATTATTCACCGAGTCCCAGGCCAGCTGTAATATGATAGTATATGTGGCAAAATAAGGAAGGAATATCGAGTCCCTCATTAGAGGGTCGGGTACGATATGTATATTATGAAGGTACGCTATAGACGTACACCACTCCATTCACCGATTCCCTCACTAAAGGGGCCGGATACTTTATGTAGGCATGCATATGAGATTAGAGTGATACATTTGCGACCCTGAGTCCCATAGTGAACTGGATGTAATACGATGACATACATGATAAGATTATACCGTATACGATGATATGATACCGTATACGATTATATGATACCGTATACGATAATATGATGAAATAAAATACATGATTATACGATAACATATGAATATGAGAAAATGTTTATGACACCGAGTTCACTAGAGGGCCGGGTACAACATATGATGATGTGTATGATTTACGTGTCCTAAGGTATAGGTACAATAATTCATTAAGTTGTTATACTTGTCCCCTTCATCCCTATTTCAGTTATGGCCTCAGTTATGATGTGTTATGCTTTACATACTCAGTACATATATCGTATTGACCCCCCTTTTTTGGGGGGCTGCGTTTCATGCCCGCAGGTACAAATGTTCATTCTGGAGATCCGTCAGCTTAGGAGTTCCTCTCAGCTACGTCAGAAGTTCTTCCCTAATCAAAAGCCTAATTTTTTATACTGGTCACTTAATGTATATATTTGTACATTCAGGGGTACGGCGGGGCCTTGTCCCACCATATGTTGCTATTACTATTCCTAAAAGTCTGTAGACATATGGATATGGGTTATTTGTGAGTTTGTTTCGACTGTGCCTATACGGCATGTTGTGAATGTTTTTTTGTTATAGTATCCTTGTTGGCTTACATGCCCTTATGTGTTATGAGATGAGTGAAGGAGGCCATACGTACACGAAAAAGTTTTAACTCATTGGGGTTTTGTGTGAGTAGTATTACCTTGTTCATGCTTCAATTTGACTACAACTGATAGGTGGGTATATAGGGATCCAGGTCAGACCCCAGTCGCGGCCTACGGGGTTGGGTCATGACAGAAGTAGTATCAGAGCAGTTCGTCCTTGGAGTGTCTACAGACCATGTCTAGTAGAGTCTTATTTATCGGTGTGTTGTACACCACATCTATAGACAGGAGGCTACAGGACATTTAGGATGTTACTTTCTTTCGTATCTAAGATCGTGCGATAGAGCCGAGCCATAGGAAATGAAATTCCTCATAATAACCTACGATTTTAGCAGGAGGACAACGCCAATAGAAGAAAGTAACTAACAATATTGGATGTTACGAAGTACGCAGGTAAGTAAAGGCATGAAGGACCTATGTCAGGTAAGGTGTTGCAATACAATTGATATATAAAGTTAGAAAATGAAAGGAAAATTTTACAGGAAAGAGCAACAGGTGCAGTTCAAGGGGACATACAAGGTAAGTTCATGTTCATACTGCTAATGTGGGCGCCCTGTGTGGCTACGGTATGAGATGATATGAATATATTTGTGTGCCCTGGGTGGCTGCGATATGATACGATACGAATATATATTTGTGTGCCCTGTGAGGCATTGTTGGTATTTTCTGTGTGAAGCTGTTTAGATAATAAGAAATACAGAGGAAACTCTGCCCAAATTTTCCTAGAAATAAGAGGAGAATGAGATACAGGGCTGTAGTATGTCTTGAAAGGTTGTTCTCGCAACAATGATGAGATTTGACTAAACGAGTATGGCTGACCTCGAGAAATAAGTTAATTGCTGAGTTAATGGCAATAGAAACTAGGAGGTCAATACTAGAATAGTAGAACGAAGTTAGAAAGGACATATAAGACAAAGAAGATGAATCAGAGAGGACTGATAAATTGGGATAAAATGATATAGTAAGGCATCACCTGAAGTGATACATAGGGATAAACTATGACAAGTTATAGTTAAAGGAAGTAACAGTATAATTAAGACAAGAGTACGAGGGATAAGGAATTATGACGGATATGAAGTGTTAATAAGACAGCTTGTGAAACATTAAGGATAACACTAGCTAAGAAAGGTAGGTAGCCCATAGTAAGAATCGTGAAGAGATCCAAGCGGTGTTATACTATAGGACTGAATATGAACAGGGTACTAGGTGAATATAACAAAAAAACCGTTGTGAGAATAAGTAAAGCTTAGTAAGGAAAGTTTCGAATAAAGGTTGTGTGATTACAAAAAGGATAGCTAGTACAAGGAAATAAAGAGTAATGCGCCCAACCAAAAATAGAAATGAGCTGGAGGAATAATAGAGAAGTTATAATATAGGCGTTCAAGATAGATGTGATTAATTAAGTATGAGTACCAAACAAAAAGGGAGATAGACAGTTATGAATTGAAAGTATAGTATGATGAAAGAGTAATAAGATAAGGCCCCTACTACAACGAAGTTAATATGATTTTAAGCAGGATTAGAAGGGAGCCTGAAGCACATGACAAAGATGAAGAAGGCATAATGAAGTTAATATACGTGACTCCACCTTGATGATTAGGGAGATCTTGCAAGGAGAGGGTATGTCGATTTGCAGAACAACTGCTGCATTGTGAGGTTATTAGAAGAATAAGATGTATCCACTGGAATAAAGTTAGTATAATGTAGAAGATTGGAACATGAGTCATTAAAGTATAAGTACACTCGAATGGGGAATTTGCACCAATTATGAGCCCCCGCTAATTACTGATTGGGATGAATGGAATGTGGATTTGAATGCACTTCTACATTATGGATATTACTCGAGTATCAATCATTAGATGAGATTTTATACGATATATTCCAAATACTAAATCACCCTACGGTTGTGCTAGGGTTTCCTATAAAGGCAACCTAACGTATGGAAGATTTAACAGAACATGTAGATATGGTGCAACACGTTAAATATGTTGGAGTGTAATCGTTCACGTGTGACTAGCTGAAAATAAATGGAGAATGACATGGGTACACCTGAAAAGGGGGAAGTGGACAAGAGAAGTACAAGCAAAAGAGAAAATTGACTGACGCTATCGTATGTAAATGGGAATGCTTAAACTTCCAACGAGACCCCATAAGGGATGGAAACGATCATACCCGCACTAATGCACCGGATTCCATCAAAACTCCTAAGTTAAGCGTGCTTGGACGAGAGTAGCATTGGGATGGGTGACCCCTTGGGAAGTGAGAAAGGGAACAAAACAAGTATGACAAAAAGAGATTATAAAGGCGTGTTAGTACAATGACACATATAGAACAGAGTAAGCCAAGAGCAGAAAAGATTATGACTAAAATACAACGCACCTCGTGAAAATGGCACAAGAATAGTTGTGCAGCTTACGAACATTAGCATACTAAGAGCGAGGTCAAATGATTACTCGATAAAAGGAAGTCAGTAATAGCAATGTGATTGCCATATTTAGAATCTATTAAAGAAAAGTGTAAGATGGTTCGAGGTAGAACTATTAAGATATAATCTATATTAAGGACAAAAGCCATAGCGGAGCCCTGACCTTGACCGAAGGAGGTAAGCCACTAGTATAGCGACACTAAAGCATTTTCTGAATGGTTCTACGTACCTACACACGTTTTTGTAAGAATTACAGTATAACGTGTGGTAATAAAACTGGAAGGAAGATCTGAGTAAAGGAGCAAGATAGCATACTTAAGGTGTTACAAGTTGAATTAAGAGGAGTTGTATAATGGCTTAAACGAAGAGGAGCATCAGAAGATTGATAGCCTGTTGCGGGGGATGGGAACCCTGACTCGGAAATCGAAGGTGATTAATATAGGTTATAGTGCAGGCTGACCTCGCACTCTACGGAAGTATAAGTTCATATGGGTTATGGTAGATAAGCTGACAAAATTAACCTATTTTCTTCTAATTAGGAAGGTATATTCAGCTAAGGGTTATACGAGATGACATATCAAGGAAACAATAAGATTTCACGGGATTCCCACATCTATTATCTCGGATGGGGAAGTTCAATATACGGCTAATCGCTAGAGATCATTCCGGTAAGGATTGGGAACACATGTGAATCTTAGTATGACATTTTTCCCTTCGATTAATGGATAGGCCCTGAGGGGATCCAGTAAATTATTGATGAAGTAAAGCTTAATCCGGGACAAGCTATCGATTAGAAGCCTAGAGTCAGCAAGAAGGGGATACATTGATCCTTCTTAGGGTATTTGTAGGATAGATAAAGCTGCCTATAAGTGGGACCTACCATCCAATTTGAAATAATATATTGAGTTTTTACAGATCAATGCTCCACAAGAATGTGAAGGACGCTCCTAGAATATTTCCCATAGAGGAGTTCCACGTAACAGGGAGTTATCCTATGATGGGCAACCTATTTCCATCCGGTATCAATAAATTATATGGGTTGCGAACTAAGGACATAGCTTCCATCAAGGTACTGTGGCGGAATAAGAATCGTGAATAAATAATCTGGGAGGTTGAAGAAGACATGAAACACAGGTGTCCGTACCTATTCCCGATGTCTAAAGATAACCCTCAATCCTGGAACTCGTATATTAATTACTTCGATGAGAATGTATGTCATTCCAGTAGAAAGGAATCTCCCTACAATTTGTATAAAGTCTTAAGGGAAGTTTTATTCAACATTCGGGGACGAATGTTCTAATGTGGGAAGGATGTTACACCCCACACTCTCGAGCTCAGAACGTCTTCTTAAGTTTCTTAGATACTATCATGTGAGCCGGATAAGCTACGACACTATCAAACAACTCTAAGGAAAGAAGATTGTGATACCTCGTGAGAAGGAAGGTTGGAAATAGAGTCATAAGAATCCGAAAGGAATTAGAGGCCAAGTAATGAGTCATAGGACTCGATTTACCTATGTAAGCCACTAAGTTATGAGTCTTATACACTTAAGTTGATTAAGGATATATCAAGCTTACATAGTGCGATTTACATCGGCTCTTAAGACAAGATGAGATTATGAACCCATGGGGGAGAGGAGAAGGCGACACGTGGAAGAAAAAGAGGTGCCACGTGGAAGCCTAGGGAAGTTACATGTGGCAGCAGGTGACCCACCCGCTTGGGTTCAAGTAGGTGACCCACCTACTTGGGGGTGGGCCCCACCAAGGACACGTGGTAGCCTTGGAGGCTAAGGGTGGATCCGTAGGCCAATAAGGATTTGACACGTGTCACCTTAAGGGGATGACATGTGTCACTTCCTAAGAAACCATATATATATGTGTTAATGACTCTTTAAGTCATTTGGAGTCCAAAAACATCAGGCAAACATAGAGAGAAAATGTGAGAGGAAGAGAGTACTACGGCAGCCATGGTTTAAGAAGAATTAAGGTAAGTTCTTCACTTTTCTTCCGTGAATTAATTATTTACGATGTTCCCTAAGCTCGTGTAAGTGTATATATGTATCTTACGATTTCTACGGAATTAATTTTTCAGCTTGGAACTTGAGAGAAAGTTGAAAGAACAAAGAGGGAAAACGTTAAAAACTAGTTAACAAACCCATTTTTGGAGGGGACAGTTGTTAGTAATATTGGTATAACGTCTTTTGTATAGCTTCGTTTCGGGTGATTCAATATGTTTTGGAAAATTATTCCATAGGTATATAACTTTCATTTAGACATTAAAATCCAGTTTTGCATTTAGCTTCACGAAAAAGGGTGATGAAGTGTAGAGGAGGTACTGCCCAGATTTTGTTTTTGGAAATCTTACACGGACTATTGTTGGTGTTTTGGGCATATCTTTTTGTACTTAATTGATGTAGGGGTGATACAAAATTGTATACTACCCTAAGACACATGTCTATAACTTTCATGAAGAACGTAAATCCTGTTTCCCTCCATTACCCCTTTGAAACAAAGCGACAAGGTAAAACAGTAAGCTGTCTAGAATTCACGTTTTGATAGTTTTGAGTGAGTTGTTCCTGCAGGGGTGTAATGTATTGTTGCAGGGCCTAAATGCATTCTATAAGGGATGTGTATGCTGCTGGTTTCAGCCACACGACACCTCGTTGCGTATAATGAAAGGCGTTACAAAATAAAGGCTAGACGCCCTATTGTGATATCGTATTTTTAAATAAGTCGTTTGAAGTTTATGTTGTATATTGTTAATGTGAATTGCTGCAGGTTGTTGTTGTTGGTTGGCTGTACGTCTTAGGGACCTAATTGGAAAGTTGGATAGGGCACATTATAGGGGAGGTGCTGCCTAATATTTGTCGACGCCTTAGCGAATAACAGAACTAGTCGGGGAAACAACTACAGAAATAGATTCCATTAATACTAAGGTGTAACCTAGGGTGCTGGAAAGTAAAAGGGGTTGATATTTATATTACTTTCATGTTGAATAGGTTTAAAGGACGGCGAGGCAAGCAGGATAAGGAATAATTCAGACATGGTATGTGAAGCTTTCTTTTAGCGCATTTTTGGAATAAGTATGTAGAGCTATTCTTCTTTTCTTTTGGCATGTCTTAGATGTAAGCTATAAATGATATGTATATGACATTTAGGATTCAGTTCATTCGTAAATCCCTGAGTATGAGTAGAGACTATCATTTACTTCTTGATATTAGAAATCCTGCAATAACTGAGTCATTGCATTTAAGTCTTCTATGTGATGAAAACTAGTACATGTAAAGCCTATCTCTTCTTTCCTTTGGAATGACTTAATTTTAAATGAAATGAAATATGATATATATTTGGAGAAAATTCCAATTATGAGCTCTATGTATAATTCGTGTCTTGTAGTCACTTTTGACCATTAAAAGTCTGAAAGTAGTCAAACTATTATTCTCGAGCCTGCTATATAATGAATAGTAAGTGGAGATACAAGCTCCTTTTTTTGAAGGCTCTGAAACGATCAATGTCTCTGATTGCATAACTGTGTCTTTGATTGCATAACTATGTCTCTGATTGCATAACCGTGTCTCTGATTGCATAAACCATATTTCTGATTGCATAAGCTATGTAGCATTGTCTTGATATATGTCTATGATTCCTGATGCCCCAATTGATGTAACCCCTAATGATATCTAAAGGGCACTTCGAATGAGTACCTTCCTGGTCTTTAGGTGACGGTTCACTTGAGTGTTTCATTGAGTCTCAGAGGGTGACTTAGTTGCATATAGTTTCTCACTAGTCTACTCATGCATGTTGTAACCCTTTTTCTTCGCATCCCACAATGGGTCGGATATTATGTCGGGTGCAGCTTTACTACTTCTTTCACCGCATCCCAAGCCGGATGTGTATAGTTCCACACACGAGGAGACGATGTCGTATGTGAGGTATGATATATGTTATATGTTATGACAATATGATTATTCACTGAGTCCCGGGCCAGCTGTAATATGATAGTATATGTGGCGAAATAAGAAAGGAACACCGAGTCCCTCATTAGAGGGCCGGGTATGGTATGTATATTATGATGGTACGCTATAGACGTACACCACTCCATTCACCGAGTCCCTCACTAAAGGGGCCGGATACTTTATCTAGGCATGCATATGCGATTAGAGTGATACATTTGCGACTCCGAGCCTCATAGTGAACTAGATGTAATATGATGACTTACATGATAAGATTATACCATATACGATGATATGATACCGTATACAATGATATGATACCATATACGATGATATGATGAAATAAAATACATGATTATACGATAACATGTGAATATAAGAAAATGCTTATGACACCGAGTTCACTAGAGAGCCGGGTACAGTATATGATGATGTGTATGATTTACATGTCCTAAGGTGCAGGTACAGTAATTCATTAAGTTGTTATACTTATCCCCTGTATCCCTATTTCAGTTATGGCCTCAGTTATGATGTGTTATGCTTTACATACTCAATACATATATCGTACTGACCCCCCTTTTTTCGGGGGGCTGCATTTCATGCCCGCAGGTACAAATGTTCATTCATGAGATCTATCAGCTTAGGAGTTCCTCTCAGCTATGTCGGAAGTGCTTCACTGTTCTGGAGCCTAATTTTTGATACTGGTCACTTAATGTATATATTTGTACATTCAGGGGTACGGCGGGGGCCCTGTCTCGCCATATATTGTTGTTACTATTCTTAGAGGTCTGTAGACATATATATATGGGTTGTTTGTGAGTTCATTTCGACTGTGCCTATACGGCATGTTGTGAATGTTTTTTTGTTATAGCAGCCTTGTCGGCTTGCATGCCCTTATGTGTTATGATACGAGTGAAGGAGGCCATACGTACTCGAAAAAGTTTTAACTCATTGGAGTTTTGTGTGAGTAGTATCACCTTGTTCATGGTTCAATTTGACTACAACTAATAGGTGGGTATATAGGGGTCCAGGTCGGACCCTAGTCGCGGCCTACGGTGTTGGTTCGTGACATTTTGTATGGATGGAAATATGAAAATCTCATAAACATGCTTGATATTGGAAACAATCTAAATTGGAGTCGTTATAGTTAAATTATAGTCGAGTAAGGTATTGTGTTTGTGATGCTGCGGCTGTAGTTGCTATGGTGATGTGTTGCAGGGATTAAAAAAATTCTAAAAGGGGTGTGGGAGCTTCTTGTTGCAGCCAAACGACCCCCCATTTCGTATAGTTAAAGGTTTTACGAAATAAATATTAAAGACACTATTTTGGTTTCGTAATTTTAAGCAAGTTGTTTGGAGCTTGTGTTGTGTAATGTTGCCATGTTTGATGTGTATATGAGCTGCAAGTTGTTGTTTATGGTTGGCTTTAGTATAGGGATATAATTGGAAATTTGGATAGGGCATGTTATAGGGGAGGTGCTGCCCGATTTTCGGTAACGCCTTAACTAACTAAAGACCTAGTCGAGAAGACGAGCGACAAAATGAGTTCTATGAATACTTGGGTGCAACTTAAGATGCTGAAAAGTCAAGGGTTGTTGATATTCGTATTTCTTCCGTGTTGAATAGGTTCAAAGGACGACGAGGCGAATGTGACAAAGAGTAATCCGTAAGAGGTATGTAAAGCTTTCTCTTAGCATATTTTTCTCATAAGTGTGTAAAGCTATCTTTCTTTCCTTTTGTCATGTCTTAGCCTTAAGTGAATTGTATGTGAAATGTGGGGATAGTTCCATTCCCAGAACTCCAAGTATGCCTCATAATCCCTATCCACTGCTGGATATCAAAACCCCTGCAAGAACTGAGTATTGCCTTTCAAGGCTTCTACGTGCTAAAAAGTAGTGTATGGGAAGCTACCTTTCCTTTCCCATGAGATGTATTTGGCATAAAAATGAGGTTATGATGTCATGGTTATTCACCGAGCCCCATGATGGGCCGAGTATGAAGTATGTATATGATGACCACATGAAGGGAGGTACAGACTATATAAAACTTATTCTCTTTCTTCTCTTGGCATGTCTTAGTTGTAAGTTAAATATGATATGAGCTCCAGGGTAATTCCATTCTTAAGCATCTCCTATTTACTTCTAAATATTGATCTCCCATAGTAGTTGAACTGTTTTCCTGGAAACTTCGATATGTTAAAGAGGTAACAAATGTATAGGATCTAAGTCGTAAAGACTATATGACAACAAGAGTTTCTGGTCCCATAAGCAATTTGGCCTTACTTTAGTACATGTATAGGGTCCCCGAGATTATAGTTGGTATATACCCTAATGGCATGTAGAGGGCACTCAAGATGACTACACTACTACTCGGGTCCTCAGACGAAAGTTTAATCTTCTTATACGGTCAAGTCTCTGATAATGTTTTAGATTGCATATGGTTACTCACTACTCTATTCGTGCATACTGTAACCCTTTTATCACCAAGTCCCGGGCCGGGTATGTAGACCTGTGCAATTTGTTGCATTATCCACCGAGTCCCTCACTAAAGGGCTGGGTATGCTACACGAGGACATGATAGTACAATGACATGACATACTCACCGAGTCCCTCACAAGAGGGTCGGGTACATATGTATATATTGATAATATGTTGTAATAAGGTGTTGTTGGCGACGGGACTATGATGGTCCTACAGATATAATTCACCAGAAACCTGATAGGGCCGGCTATATTGCATAATTTGAGCATGCATGTTTTTATGATTCATAGGGTACTGGTACAATTTCTTGTTTGATATTTTATCCCCTGCTTCTCTATTTCAGATATGCTTCCAATTGTGTTATGTTATATTTTATATACTCAGTACATATGTCGTATTGACTCCGTTTCTTGAGGGGGCTGCATTTCATGCCCGCAGGTACAGATACAGGCTTTGGGAGTCCGTCAGCTTAAGATTTCGTTCAGCTCAGCTGGAAGAGGCTCTATTGTATCATAGCCTAGTTTTTGGCACTGGCCACTGATGTATATAATTGTCCTTGTTTATCCAGGGGTTCGACGGGGGCCCTATCCCCCCATATATTATCATTAATATGTTTAGAGGTCTCCAGAAATGTATATATGGGTGGTGTATGTCAGTTTGGTTCAGCTGGGTCTATATTATGTATTGTACGTGTTATTATGTTGTGGCAGCCTCATCGGCTTGCATGCCCTTTTATGATGTGATACAAATGGAACAGGCTACAGGTTTATGAAAATATTATGACCCAATAGGGTTCTTATGCATGCTATTATGTTGTTTATAGTTTGACTTCACCAAAGCTGATAGATGTGTATACGGGGGTTTAGGTCGGACCCCAATCGTGGCCTATGGGGTTAGGTCATGATAGTGAGTCCAATACTACATGAATTCAAAATAGCCTCCTGTAGTCGAGTATATCCCCCAAATAATCAACATACTTGATTTAATACTACAACCCATTTCAACACCAACTTCATAGCACATAGATAAACTCATGATTAACCCAACATCGTATTCAAGTTCAAGCATCAATATGCATACATGATCATCACTACTACAAGCATGTTTTCAACCAAAGAATTTGAACAACATAAACTTCACTACACATTATATTCATAACTCAAACTAACTTCAACACATTACTTTATTCATGTTTACTCAAGAATTCAACACACACTATTATAACAATCACAACATCCAATTTCTTATAAACAACAAAAGTAGGGTTAGGTTACAAGAACTTAACCCATAATAAGTTAATTACAACAAGCAATTCCTAAACAATTTCACATACCCATTAAGGTCAATGAAAATCAATCATATTGAATCAAAACTCAAGGCCCAAGAACTTACTTATGTAAATTTCAATCATTTATGTCATAACAGTACTTCAAGAACACATACCTTGTTGGTGTAAAGTAGAAACCCAAAAGAAATTAGCTTGGAATTATTGAATTTGTCGCTGATTTTTGCCTTAAAAAATAGTTGAAGAGAGTTGAAGAGAGAAAGGAAAATGGATGAAAGTTGAAAAATAAAGTTGAATGGTTCTTCTTCGGGGTTTTACACAAATTTCATCCGGTGAACCCATTAAAATGGATTAAATCTATCTTTTTAAATGAAAAATCTCAAAAAATGTCCCAGTCATGGACCTTACTATTTATTGACCCAAAATTCTAAATTGCATTTTATACTAAAATTAATTAGGTCTGCAACGCGGACCTGACGCGCACCTTACTTGGAACTTATTTTCACAAAAAAAATGATTGAAAATATACTTGGGAAAATTTGTACTGAGATGGAATAGGTCTGCGATGCGGACTTGTCGCGGACCTCTCTATTCAGGCTTCATCGGAATTCTTTTTTTTATTTACTTTTATTTTATAAGATAACTTATACAATGAAACAAAATGAAATCCTTTATAACCTCTATTAAAAGAAAATATTTTACAATACCTCATGGGTTGCCTCTAGCGCAATGCCTTATTTATCGTCGTGGCATAACTTAACGCCTTTATCTTTCATCCTCAAGCTCTACAACTTTCTCTTCACGGTCCACATTATTACCAAAGTAGTGCTTGACTCTTTGCCCAATAACTAAAAGTGGATGTTTTTGATGCATTCCACAGTTACGCATCTCCATGAGGTGTCATACATACCACTTCAAATAGACCACTCCACTTGGATCTTAACTTCCCTAGAAAAAGTTTGAGTCTAGAATTAAAAAGAAGTACCTTTTTCCCTCATTCGAAAATGCGAGTGATGATGTGTTTATCATGTCATCGCTTTGTTTTCTCCTTGTACAACTTGGCATTTTCATAGGCCCAGAGCCTAACTCCTCCAACTCATGTAATTGGTCCAACCACTTTCATCCTGCTATCTCAGGGTTAAGATTCCGCTTCTTGATTTCCCAATAGGCTTAGTGGTCTAACTCAATCAGTAAGTGGCATTCTTTAAAAAATACCATCTTATATGGAGAGGTCCTGATGGGTGTTTTGTATGCTATTCGATATGCCCAAAGTGCTTCATCTAACTTCTCTGACCAATCTTTCCTTTGTGCAGTTACATTCTTTTGTAATATCTACTTCACCTCTCTATTGGATACCTCAACCTGCCCATTGGTTTATGGATGATATGATGTAGCCACTTTATGCCTCACGCCATACTTATCCAAGAGATTCTTCACTGTTAGATTTATGAAGTGAGATCCTCCATCACTAATAATTATTGTAGGAGTGCTACATTGAGTGAAGATGCGCTTCTTGTTATACCCCGCACTCTTGGTATATGGGAATATTTATTTAGCTTCTCTAATATTACCTGGTTTCTCTAAAGTGATCATATGATCCATGTTATTCATAATATTATAAAATAAATCTAAGGAAGGGAGGGTGTGAAGCCCCATATTTTGCATAGACTAGCTCTATGTGAGTAGTGATGGTTGGAAATAGGTTTGGAAAGATTTGAAAGGAGTTGGAGGCCAAGTAGTGAGTCGTGGTAATCAACCTACTTACATAAGCTATCGGTTTGGATGTCTTACATAATTAAGCTACTTGAGTACATGTCAAGCTTAAGTAGCAAAGATCACGTAGGCTCTCAAGGCCAGACTATATTACGAACCTACAAAAAGGAGTAAAGACTAGATTATGAACCTATAAAAAGGAGCAAGTAGATGATGCACCTACTTCAAGTAGGTGATGCACCTACTTGGCGTGAGTAGGTGATGCACCTGCTAAGGTTGATCCCACAAAGGACACATGGCCACAACGGGGTGGGTGCATGGATGAGGTGGACGAGTAGGGGTTGGACACATATCACCCTTAGGTGCTGACATATGTCACTCCCAAAGGAGGTGTATATAAAGTCAAAGAATGACTAAGGGTTTCATTTCTCATCTTTAGACTTGGAGAATTTTAGTGAATTTTGGAGAGAAAAGAGAAGAGAGCCACGACCATAGTTTTCTGCAAGGTAAGGGCTCGAATTTTGATCCATAAATTAATTATTTAAGGTATTCCTTGACTAAGTGAAGGTGATTAACAGCATATATTAATTATTGGGGCAACAAGGGGATGCAACGAAAAGTCCATCAACTTTTAGCAATTTTCAGAAGCTCGTTTGTTAAGGTACGACTTGATTCCCTTTTCACACCTTTGAGTAAGGGTTTAAACATGTTATGGATGTATAAATATGGACTGGAAACATAAAAATTATGCACATTCCTGTTGAAGGGTGTTGAAAATCGTGTAGGTTTTTTTTGAAGATATTCTTGTGCATTAAAATTTGGTTAGTGTTTTCGTTATTATGATGTTGTATTTGGAGGTGGTTTGTATAGGTTGCAGGGCTAGGAACGCGATTAAAAATGGGTATAAGTGCTTCCGTGTGCAGCCATGTTGTGCTCCTTTCCATGTGATTGTGATTTTATGAAATAAAGATCAAAAATCGTATTTTAAGGTCGTGGTTTTGAGTGGGCTGTTTGGAGCTTGTATTGAATAGTGTTATAGTAGTTGCAGTGTACATGGATAGTGGTTGTTGTTGTTGTTATGTCTTTGCTAATAGGAGGTTAATTGGAAGTTCTGATTGGGCAAGTTATAGGGGAGATGCTGCCCGATTTCCGTTAACTTCTTAACTAACTAATAGACTAGTCGAGAAAGAATGAGAAAATGATTCCTATGGATACTTCTATGTAGACTTAGGAGATGGAAAGTCGAAGGTTATTAATAATCGTATTACTTTCATGTTGAATAGTTTCAACGGGTAACGAAGCAAGCTTGGTTACGATTGACCCATAAAAGGTATGTAAAACTATCTTTCTTTTCTCTTGGCATGTCTTAGACATAAGTAATATATGATACGAGTTGTCGGGGTACTTCTATTCATAATCTTCGAGTATGATTCATGACTCTTATTTACTTCTAAATGTTAATACTCTTAAAGTAGTTAAGCTACTACCCTCGAGCCTTCTATATATTGAATAGTAATTGGAGGTATAAGCTCATATTCCTAAGTAATCTATGATGACAAATGTCTCTGATTCCATAAGCTATTTAGTATTGTGTTGATATATGTCTATAATTCCTTAGGCTCCATTTGATATGACCCCTAATGACATTTAAAGGGTACTTGAGACGATTACTACCCTGATATTCAAGTGATGGTTCACTTGACTATTTTATTGAGTCTCAGATGATGAGTTAATTTGCATATGGTTACTCACTACTCTGCTCGTGCATACTGTTAATACATCATTCACCGAGTCCTATAATAGGTCGGGTATGTTATCATGCACAGTTTCACTACCTCTTCACCGAGTACTAGGCTAGGTATGATATATGTATACGATGATATGATGATGTCACTGAGTCCCTCATTAAAGGGACGGGTATGGTATGACATATATGATGGTATGATATGATGACATGATGATATAGTTATGGCACTGAGTCCCATGATGGTCCGTGTATGGTATAAGTGTACACTGTATCTTCACCGAGTCCCTCACTATAGGGTTAGGTACGGTATATATATGCATATGATGATATCATGAAATATTTGTAAAAATAGTAACACAACGGGCCGGGTATGATGTGTGAGGATGATATACATGATTTTATTTCATAAGATGCAGGTACAGTGATTTGTTAGTTGTTATACTTGTCTCCTACATCCCTATTTCAGTTGTAATCTCATTTATGCTATGTTATGCTTTATATACTCAGAACATGTATCGTACTGACCCCCTTTCTTTGGGGGGCTACGTTTCATGCCCATAGGTACATATGTTCATTTCGGGGATTCGCCAGCTTTGGATTTCCACTCAGCTATTTTGGAAGTGCTCTATTGTCCCGGAGCCTAGCTTTTTGGTACTAATCTTCTAATGTATATATTCATTTATTCAGGGGTACGACGGGGCCCTATCCCACCATGTAATACCGTTAATACTCTTAGAGGTTTGTAGACTTATGTATGTGGGTTATATGTAAGTTTTGCTCAGCTGTGTCTATGCGAGGTATTGTAAATATTAATATGAAATAGAAGACTTGTCGGCTTGCGTGTCCCTTCATGATATGACTAGTGGTAACTCCTCAGAGGACCAATGATGGAGATGTATTTATATGAAGACTTCATGACCCATTGGAGTTCGTATGTTTGTTATTATATTGTTCATAGTTCGGTTCGACTACATTTGATAGGTATGTATAAGGGAGTCTAGGCTGGACCCCAGTCGCGGCCTATAGGGTTGGGTTGTGACACTTCTTTAGAAATTGGTCACCACGTTTGAGTCATTGATGGGAAGAGCTATGGCGTCAACCCATTTAGAAACGTAATCTACTGCCACTAAGATATATTAGTTTCCATAAAATAATGGAAATGGACTGATGAAGTCCATGCCCCATATATAATTTTTTTTGACTTCTAGGATGTATCTCAATGGCATTTCGTGTCTTCTTGAGATATTGACCATTCGTTGGTATAGGTCGCAGTTCTTCAAATACCTTGCAACATCTTTAAACAATGTAGGCCAAAAGAAACCAAATTAAAGTATCTTATGTGTAGTGCGCTCTCCTTCATGATGACCACTATATGGTGATAAGTGGAAGATATCTAACACTTGGCGCACTTCGATTTCTTGCAAACACCTTCTTACCATTTGGTCTATTTTCTGATTGAATAAGGCTCATCCTATATGTAGAAATGAGCCTTATGCATCAACTTTTTCTTCTTTTGTGAGGTTGTATCTGGGGAAATACCCCACTGACTAGGTAATTGAGTATGTCGGCATACCACGACAATTCACTCAATTCAAGAGCTAATAGTTTCTCATCAGAGAATTCTTCTTTGATCTGTATCTGTTTCCAGCATGTCCCAAAATATCTAGCTTGGAAAGGTGATCATCAACTTGATTCTCACAGCCCTTGTGATCTTTTTTATCTCGATGTCAAATTCTTGGAGCAACATGATCCATCATATGAGTAATGACTTTGCATTTTTCTTATTGAATAGGTACCTAAGAGCTGCATGGTCAGTGTAAATAATTACTTTAGTTCCTACCAGATATGATCTGAACTTGTCAAATACATATACCAGTTCCAGCATTTTCTTCTCTATGACCGTGTAGTTGGCCTACGCCGATTGAAGAGTCTTGCTTTCATAATAAATGGAGTGGAAGATCTTCTCTTTTCCTTGTCCTAGAACTGCTCCCACTACTCTGTCACTAGCATCACACATCAACACAAAAAAATTAGCTCCTAGTGAGGAGCTATCAAGATGGGGGCTTCTATCAGCTTCTTCTTTAGGAGTTCAAAGGCCTGCAAACATTTATCATCACAAATAAAATTTTCCTCATTTTCTAACAAGCTACACAATGGTCTTGCAATTTTTGAAAAATGTTTACTCAATCGCCAATAGAATGCAGCATGACCTAGGAAACTACAGACACTTTTCAGTAAAACCGGTGGTGGAAGGTTCTCAATCACTTCAATTTTAGCTTTTTCTACCTCCAAAAAATCATTTGAAACTTTGTGCCCTAACACAATACCCTCTTTTACCAAGAAATGACATTTCTCCCAGTTTAAGACAAGTTTTGTTTCCTCACACCTTGCTAGTACTTTTTCTATATTTTTCAAACATATATCAAAAGACTCTCCAAAGACTGAAAAGTCATCCATAAAAAATTTCTACAAACTCCTCCACCATATCATGAAATATAGTGATCATGCACCTCTAAAAAAAGGATGGAGCATTGCAAAGACCAAATGGCATACTCTTAAATGCATATGTCCCATAAGGGCATATGAACGTTGTCTTTTTCCTGGTCCTACAGTACAATGGTAATCTGGTTGTACCCCGAATACCTGTCCAAGAAATAGTAATACTTTGGCCTGCTAACCTGGCAAGCATTTAGTTAATAAATGTTACAGGGTAGTGATCCTTCCTTGTGGTATCATGCAACTTTGTATAGTCCATGCATATATGCCACCCAGTTACTAATCTTATGGGGATTAACTCATTGTTCTCATTAGTCACCACAGTTATTCCCCCTTTCTTTGGTACACACTAAACTGGGCATACTCATTTGCTTTTAGAGATTAGGTTTATTATGCCTACGTCTAGCCAGTTAATTATCTCTTTCTTCACCACTTCTTTAATGATGGGGTTCAACTGGAGTTGTGGTTGCACACTAGCTTTATTTCTTTCTTCCATGAAAATTCAATGCATGCTTAAAGTGGGCTTATACCATGAAGATCAGCCATTTGCCATCCAATTGCCTTCTTGTGCTTTTTTAATACCTCAAGTATTGCTGTGACTTGCGCCTATGACAAAGCAGATGAAAGTATTATAGGTAAGGTATTATTCACTCCAAAAAAAGCATACCTGAGATATGCTGGCAATTGCTTTAACTCCAAGTTAGGAGCTTTTTCTAGAGATGTCTTGGATGAAGGACCCAATTCTTTGTTCAAAGGTTCCACATTTTTTTCCATATGCTGACATTTGGTATATCAAGTACACTAGCTAACTCTTTAGCTTCATGTCCTCTTTAATATCTTGACCTATCACGACTTTAGCTAAGACTTTCTCGTTGATAACAGTTATAATAGACAACTCTTCATATTTTGAAGGCAACTTTAATGCCTGATATACATCGAACACCTCTACTTTTTCATGTGGACTCATAGTTAATCTACCTACAGCCATATCAATAAGTGCACCACATGTTTCTAAGAATAGATGCCTCAAGATAAAAGAAACATCAGGGTCAGGCTCAAAACCTAATACAACAAAATCACCAGGAAAGATGAGGGATCCCACTTGAACTAACACATCCTCAATAATACCATCAGGTCTAGCTACAGAATGATCAGCTAATTGTAACAAAATAGTGGTTGCTCTAAGTTCTACTAGACCTAATTTCTTAAGCATAGATCTATGCATCAAGTTCATACTAGCATCTAGATCACGGAGACCTCTTGCATTATTGTACTTACCAATCGTTACCTTTACTGTGAAACTACATGGATCTTTTTGTTTTGTTGGAAGCATAACTTTGTTCAAGATTCTTGAACTACACTCTTTTGAGAGTGACACTCTTTCAAATTCAGCTAACTTGCTATTGTTCGCCATAATATATTTTACAAACTTGGCATATTTTGGAATGCCCTGTAACACATCAATTAAAGGTAAGTTAATTTGCACCTGTTTAAGCATGTCTATGAATTTTTCAAAACATTCCTCCTCTTTCTTCTTTTTAACTTTTTGTGGAAATAGAGGAGGTGGTTTTATTTTTTACTGTTGCTTTGTCTGTGGTTGACTAGATTCACTAGCTTTAATTTCCACAGCTTTACCATTACCTTCACTTCCTTTACTTTGTGGTGCTAGCTCAACCAATGCTCATCCACTTCTAGTTCTTACAACATTTACCTATTTGGGTTTTAGACAAGTGTTACCTGGTAAACCATATTGTGGGCATGAATTCGTGCACTAGCTAGCTGTCCCATCTATTTCTCTAAATTTTAGGTAGTGATTTGGTATTGACGAACGTCAGCAGCTAGCTTAGCTTGCTCATTCATGATTTTTTTAAGCATGTCTTCCACACTCATGTTTCCTACATTGTTTGATTATTGGTTACTCTGGTCTTGCTGGTTATAGTGCTGGCCTCCTCCTTATGGTCTATATGGACCATGGCCTTGATTATTGTACTACTACTCGCTTCCTTGTGGTCTGAATTATGTTTGCCCTTGATGTTGGTTTTGAAGATTTCTACCCATGAGAAATTTGAATGGTTTTTCCAATTTGGGTTGTAAGTATTTCCATAGTTTTGATTACCTCCACCCTTAGTACATTTACCACAAAATTCACCAACTCAGAATTAGTTCCCCAGTATTCTGCCATATGTTCAGTACTGCCACACACCTCGCACTACCTGTGTTGTTGCTGAACTATATTCACCGAAGCTTGTTGCTGTCCTTTTGCTAAAGTGTTGAAATGCATTGTCATCATATTTTGCATTACTGCAATCTGTGTTGTCAAAGCTATCACCACATCAACTTCCAACATGACTGGTTGTTTTTGAACTACTGCTTTAGAATTTCCTCTATTCCACTCAGGATTTCCCTGAGATATGCAATTAAGCAACGTATATAGCTCATCATAGGTTTTCTCCAATGTCTGTCCACCTACAACAAAATCAAGAAGAATTTTGGTGTTGGGTTCTAACCCTTCTATAAAGGTATGGACTAACGCCTCATTAGCTTGATGATAATGAGGACAACTAATGAGTAAATACTTAAACCTGTTCCAAGATTGGTATAAATTTTCTCCAGATTTTTACTTAAAGCTTATAATTTCAGCCTTCAACTTAGATGTCTTCCCCAAAGGAAAGAACCTGATAAGCAACTTGTGAGCCAAATCATTCCATAAAGTGATTGAATTTGTTGGTTCTGACTTCAACCACCTCTTAGCTTCCCTCAATAATGAAAAGGGAAACAATGTTAACCTCACTTAGTCAGGAGATATCCCATTAGGCGTATAAGTGTCGCTAATCTCCAAGAAGTTCTGGATGTGAACTTAAGGATCTTCATGAGGCAAACCTACAAACTTCCCATTAGAGTGCAATAGTTGCACCATGTTCTTTTTCAGTTCAAATCTTCCTCCAGCTGGCGGTTTCTAAATGCTAGAGGTGACATTCACTGTGAGTGGGACTGCCATATTACGTACTCTCCTAGTTACCATCTCTACCGGGATCTCTACCTACACTTCGTTAGTATCACCCAGATTTACCTGTAGTACAGGATATAGAGCAGTTTCTCTCCTTTTTGGTTGATGCAGAAATCTTTCAGGATTAGCTTGCGGCTCTACAATGTTCCCAATTTTGTCCAGTATGGCTTTTTGAGTTCTCCTACCAAAAATAATAGCTAACATCAAGTTGTTAACACAAATTCAAATAATAAAGAAACATCGCAAAGAAAACCATTACCAAATTAAACAATGTTCCCCAGCAACAACGCCAAAAACTTCTTGCATCCTAATGAACACTCAACTTTATGCTCTCTCAAAAGTAATATACTAGCCCACTTTAAGAGCTAGATATCGAACCCATAGGGAAATGCAATTAGGCGTTAGATATCTTTTCAATGAATCAAATTATTCATGTGTATTTTCAAAGATGTGAGTCCATTTATGTCTATAAAAATAATTATAATAATACGATATGGAAAAATGATTAAAAGATATTAGAGAAATTTTATCAATATGAAGAAGAGTACCTAGGTTGTAGTACTCATAGATTTCCAGTCGAAAATCCTTTACTTTGGTATCCAATGGGTTTTTAATTACAAGGTTGATTATACAATTATGATCTTCTGATCTCTAATTGCCTACTCTTGTTGACAGCCTAACTACACCGTGGAGAAGGAATAAGCATGAACAAAAAAAAGTGCATTAATCTTATCATCTTGTTTGTTAACCCAACATGGTGTATAGATATGTGTCATAATCATTCTATACACAAATTATTCTAGGAAATTCTACAACAAACATACTTTTTATATTCTAATGTTCTATCCCCTTTCCATCTTCCGAGTTCCAGGTGGAAAAACAAATTTTCTCTAATGGTAATTAAGTATTAAAACAATCAAAACAAGAACTTAAGAGTAATCACATACACAAATCCATTTTTAACCAAAGAAAATAAGATTCAAACCTTCATCTTTTGACTACAACCCAAGAACAAGGGGAATTAGCCACTCATGGTGTATAACATATTTACATAAATCATTTCTAACATAAAAACTTAGATTCAAACTGAAAGGAAAGAAGAAAATATCACCAAAAGTAGCTCTATCTTCGTCTTCTTCAACTCCAACCCGATAATTTGATATACTTTTTAATAAAATATGTAAAATTGCTATTTATAACACCAAAAACACGGAATTAAATTAGACTCACTGATGTCCGCGATGCGTACTTGGTTCAGTTTAGTGTAATATTTCATTTCCTGTATCGACATAAATTTGTGCTATCCAGAATCAGGTACGCGACACGGACCACACTATTTTATTGAATAAATTCCTAGTTTTTGGAATCAAATATCAGAAGCCAAGTGCAGACACAAACATACTACCTTATAGTGTATTATTTTCACATTGTGTTTCCAACTTCTCCTTTGAGCTCTTTTTTCTATCCAATCTTATTTTGAATGTTCATTCTTTCTCAATCATCTTTAAAAGTGTCTAATCACATTGGTTAGTAATAACAATACAAAAATGCAATAATATGAACTAAATTCTAGAAACTTATTCTCAACTTGATCGATGAATTATGGGTTTTATTTGTTATTGGGCACATAAATGTACCCAAGATCATATGTACGAGCACTGGCATAAGTTAGTGATAGATGATGAGCATATGAATGATCCAACATTCCTGGCTGAGATTATGAAATAAATTATGTAGGTTATTATTATTGATGGGGTCGAGGCATTTTCGATGTCCAAATATAGATAGCTAATCACTAAGGCAACTTCACCTTCGTGGCCAAATTCTGCTGGGGCGTAGTTCATGCCCAATTGAGACCAACTGTTAATGATAATACCCTTTTTTCCTGTCTCAGTCATCTTCGTATCATGACCCAACCCCATAGGCTGGGATTGGGGTCCGACCTGGATCTCCCGCACACATATCTATTAGTTGTGGTCACATTGAATCGTAAATAAGACAATATCATATAATAGAGCCCTACTGGGTGATAACATTTACATATACCTATAGCCCTTTTTATTTGTATCACAACATGACAGGGCACGCAAGCCGATGAGGCTACCATAACATAACAACATATACAATATATCACATAGACCCATCTGAACCAAACTGACATATACAACCCATATATACATGTCTACAGACCTCTAAGAGTAATAACTACATCATATGGCGGGACAGGGCTCCCACCGTATCCCTGAATAAATAAAACGATGATATACATTAGTGGCTAGTGCCAAAACTAGGCTCCAATACAATGGAGCCTCTTCCAGCTGAGCTAAGCAGAATCCTAAGCTAACGGACTCCCAAAACCCGTACCTGTACCTGCGGGCATGAAACACAGCCCCCCGAAAAAAGGGAGTCAGTACGACATATGTACTGAGTATGTAAAATATAACATAATACAACTGAAAGTATATCTGAAGTAGAGAAACAGGGGATAAACTATCAAAATTGGAAACTTTTACCTGTACTCTATGAGTCATAAAAGCATGCATGCTCAAATTATATAATATAGCCGGCCATTTCAGGAATCTGGTGAATCATATTTGTAGTATCATTATCAGTCCCCGCGCCATCGTCACCTTATTACAACACATCATCATCATATATATACATACATATTTGACCCTCTAGTGAAGGGCTCGGTGGACAATGCAGTGAGTTGTGCACGATAACGGACCCGGCCTGAGACTCGGTGAAAGAAGTGTTACAGTATACACGAGTAGAGTAGTAAGAAACAAAACACAGTTTAAATCATTATCTGAGACTCAATGAAGTCATCAAGTGAACCATCAACTGGGGAACAGGGCAGAAGGTATCTGACGTATACTCTCTAACTGTCACTAAGGACTATGTAAAAAGGAGTTTTTAGAAATCTTAGACGTATGCCTATGTGAAATATTTTATAGCAGTCCGAGCATTGATTATCTCAGAGCCTTTCATTTTTACCAACAAGAGTTTAGTCGAATCAATTGTTATATAGTCATATAGAAGACTCAAAGATAGCAGCTTACTACTTTAAAGTTTAACATTCAAAAGTGAGTGAGGGTCCTAAAGTCATATTCAGAACCTGGGAATGGAATTACCCCCAAAGCTCATATCATATCCTTCTTACATCTAAGACATACCAAAAGAGAAAAGATAGGCTTTACATACCTATACCAAAAATATACCAAGAGAAGCTTCATATACCTCTTGGGAGTTACTCTTTATCCTGCTCGTCTCATCATCCTCTGAGCCTATTCAATATGAGAGTAGTATGAATATCACCTACTCTTAGCTTTCCAGCATCTTAGGTTATACCTTAGTATTAATGGAATCTATTTCCTTAGTCGTTTCCTCGACTAGTTCATTATTTTGTTAAGGCATTAACGAAAATTGGATAGCACCTCCCCTATAATGTGCCCTATCCAAATTTCCAATTAGGTCCCTAAGACCTACAACCAACCAACAAAAACCTTCAGCATATGTTTAAGTAATCCACACCAACAATATACAACCTAAACTCCAAACGACTTATTCAAAAATACAATATCACATTAGGGCGTCTAGCCTTTATTTTGTAACACCTTTCATTATACACTACGAGGGGTCGTGTTGCTGTAACCAGAAGCATCCACATACATTTTATAATGCATTTAGTCCCTGCAACTATACATTACACCCCTGCAGCAACAACTCACTCAAAACTATCAAAACGTGAATTCTGGACAGCTTACTATTTTACCTTGTTGCTTCATTTCAAAGGGGTAATGGAGAGAAACAGGATTTACGTCCTTCATGAAAGTTATAGACATGTCTCTTAGGGTCGCATAAAATTTTGAATCACCCCTATATCAATTTTGTATAAAATGATATGCCCAAAACACCAACAGCAATCCGTGTAAGATTTCCAAACCCAAAATTTGGGCAGTACCTCCTCTACACTTCATTACCCTTTTTCGAGAAGCTAAAAGCAAAACTGGATTTGAAATTCAACATGAAATTTATATACCTATGAAATACCTTTCCAAAACATATTGAATCATCCGAAACTAAGCCATAGATAAGAAGTTATACTAATATTGCTAACAATTGTCCCCTCCAAATACGGGTTTGTTAACTAGTTTTTAACATTTTCTCTCTTTGTTCTTTCAACTTTCTCTCAAGTTCCAAGATGAGAATTAATTCTGTAGACATCGTAAGATACATATATACACCTCCACGTGTTGATGAACATCGTAGATAATTTATTAACAGAGGAAAATTAGAACTTACCTTGAAAAGGAGCCATCCGTAGCTATGTTCCTTTGCTCTCAAGCTTTTTCATCTTTTGGCTAAGTTTTAAGATAAGGAATGAATTCCTTAGTCACATAACATACATATATAGGGTGTCTTTGGAGGTGATATGTGTCATCCCCATAGGGTGACATGTGTCTAGCCCTTATTGGGCCACGTATGTATGCTGCCAATAGGGTGTTGCCACGTGGCAGTGGGGTCTACCTCCCCCAAGCAGGTGGGTCACCTACTTGACCCCAAGAAGGTGGGTCACCTGCTTGCTTGAGGTGCTGCCACATGTCTCCTTCCTAGGCTGCCACGTGTCATCTTTTTCTCTTACTCATGGGTTTGTAATCTCATCTTATTTTAAGAACCCGTGTAATCCTTGCTACTTAAGCTCGACGGTACTCAAGTAGCTTAAGTGTGTAGGACTTCTAAGTTAGTAACTTATGTAGGTAAGTCGAGTCCTACGACTCATTACTTGGCCTCCAATTCCTTCTGGATTCTTATTATTCCATTTCCAACCTTCTCTACTACTAGGTATCACATTCTCCCCTCCTTGGAGTCATTTGATAGTTTCTTAGCATATCCGGCTCACATGATAATGTCCAAGGAACTTAGGAGACATTCTGAGTTTAAAAAGGGTGGGGTGTAACACTTCGATAGCTTGGATCATATCATGAAAGGCTTTGAATGTGGGCCAGTTGATAGTAGTAGAGATGTGGGACTGGGCACTTAATGAAAAAGTTAGTCTCCTTTCTCCTTGCCTAATTTGGTGGCTATGCGTCTACTATAAAGTTCCTATTTTCTGGTTCTTGGATAAGCCCAACAGAGTCACTAAGTCCACTAATATTACCTTGATAAAAGATATTGAGAACCCACTCTAAAAGGTGAAGACATCCCGAGCAGTTGTCCCAGTGAATATTATGCCGGGTCACCAACAACAAATCTATCATTAGAAGGGGTCTCTCTTTCCCCATCGACTGGCAAGGCTTTTTGTCATGACCCAAGCCTAGGGCCTAGACTTGACACGATGAATAAGACACCCAAAGGTACGTCACCCAATCCTCTTAGCATTCATTAAGCTTTTCATCGATATTGTCATTCAAACAAGCAAAAATAGGAGGGGTAATGGAACTAGGGGATTTAACATAGAATAAGAGTAATGTCAATTTAATCATCATACATTATGTCCAACAATATGTTCTATATTAAAGACTTGGTGGGGGTAAGAAACGTCCCTAGCTCACCCTCAAGATAGAAATCAAAAGTAGAAAAATCAACCCAATAGTCTATACATGACGTAATCTAGAAAAGATAGGAATGTTGTTCTCAAATCATGGGAACTCACCAAATAGTAGTAGCTTACAACAATCGAACTTAGCCACGGGGAGGAGAATGTAGAGAACAGTCAGTCCCTATATGGTGATATCAAGTAAGAAAAAGTATGCGTTAGTAATTTGAATATACTAAGTATGTGAGCATGCTATACAATGAAGAACATTAAAAGGTTTATAAATAATATGCATAAGTGAATGCATGCATGAGAAATCATCAAATGAAACCTTAAAACATTCATTTTGTAGGAAGATGACTGTAAGCGACATTTAAGACCATGCGAGCTATTAGATGGAATTCAACATAACCCCATATATTGGCACGAGGAGACTACTTGCTGGGTAGAACTCCGTCAACTTTAATCACAACTTTAACTTTAATGGCTAATTGTGGATCCACTAGCCTATATATCATTTAAGGGCTCCTATGTTGGCACATAGTTAATTCAAAATGAGATGTTACTTCAGAACCCCTTAGGTTGTCTCCCCATCTACATGTTACATTTGGTGCTAGGTCAATGTCATGGAATAATATTTAGATATCATAATAATGTAAGCATTTATATAACTTTAAACATCAAATCATCATTTAGTGGAATAGCTCATTAAAATATTTCATTTGATTTAAATATGTGAGAATTGTCCTTATCATATTGAATCCTTTCTTTGGCTAAGAAGCCCTTTCGTCATCATTCAATCATTTCATAAGAATCACTTAAACATAAACATTTTCTTCATATACTTTCATTTGGAGTTAATATTTCAATTCAACTTTATTTCAATTATAAGAAAACTAGGTAGGTCACTTCATTCAACATTCAATACATTTAAGACAATGAAAGCATGCATGAGAATGATAGAAATGCATCAATTTTAACATCATAAGACAACTCACCATTTACACTTTAAAGCTACTTCTAAGTCTTCATATAAGAATCTTTATAAATCATTCATTTCATGAAATTGGAGGTCAATACATATCAATATAGGTAAATAAACTTCAAATAACCCATAATCTAGGCATTTAAAATCATCATGTAAAGGCCCATAAGAGTTCATCATTTAGAATTTGAAATAGTAAGTTGTGAAAATATTTGGGCTCCATGGGTGGAAGAACGCATGGATAAAACTCACATACCTTGGGGAAACAAGATCCCAAATTAAAAACTTGATAAAAATGGAGACTTGAAGATGCCTTTAGATGAAACCCTAACTTGGCTTGAAACTCTTGGGAGAATTTGAGAAGAGAGAATTAGTGTGTCTTGAGTCCAAGTGTGAAAAATGAGGTTTTTGGAGGGTTTAGAGTCTTTAGATGGGAGAATTCTGCCCTTAAAACTACTCCATTTGGAATAAAAATGTAGGAAAAGACTGAAATGTCCCTTTAAAAATATGACCAAAATTAGATTCATGGGGAACTTTCATGGTCTGTGGTGCTCACCACGGCCCATGGTAGGGTCCCGTTATGTTTGACTTGGGGAAAGGTTTTTGGTAGTTTTTGGGAAGGTCTCTGAACTTTCTTCACGAAGTCCTTTCACAGTCCGTAAAGAACGTAATGGCCTGTGGAAGGTCGCTTTGGTGTAGATCATATAGAAGGCATGCAGAGTGACCACCATAGGGAGACACCATGGTTTGTCGAGGGCTTCACGATCCTTGGTGGTCATCTGTGGTCCCTTGCCTTGGGAAATTTCCTGAGGTCCATGGGGAGGGGTAACCACGGAGGGCTACATAGTCCATGGTTCTCACCATGATCCATGGTCCTTCATCATGGTTTGTTCCCTGTAAGTTTGCTTCTCTGAATCTTTATCATGGTTGCTCACCACTGTTCGTGATGGATTTCGTGGTCAACTCTTGGTGCCACATTCTATAACTTTCTAAGATTTCCTCCTTTATTTCTTGGTTTAGGACCTTCCACATTTTTGGGGTCTTACAATATCTCCCCCTTGGGAACATTCTTCCTCGAATGAGAATCATTAGCATAGAAAAGAACATGGCACGAGGACTAGAAACTCAACATTAATAAAATGACATTTGAAATGCATCAAATATGAGATCTTTAAACTTTAGCATAAAACATAACTTTAAAACTCAATTTTATGAACATGCATGCATATGAAGACTTTAGAAAACTGAAACATAAGAGTCTTTAATACTTGAGCATGAATCGCTTAGTACCTTAGGCTTGAGTAGAATGCAAAAGATGAGGGTAATATTCCATCATATCCACTTCCACTTCCCACATAGAACTTTCAAGTATTTGATTCCTCCAAAGGACTTTACTAGATGCAACTTCTTTGTTTCTCAATCTCTTGACTTACCGGTCGAATATCTTAACCGGAACCTCTTCATAGGTCAAGTTTTCTTCAACATTCACTATCTCTTATAGCATAATGGAACTAGGATCACCCACACATTTTTTCAACATAGACACATGGAACACATGATGAACCATGGCCATTTCTGAAGGAAACTCCAACTCACAAGCGACTTTGCTAACACATCTCAAGATTCTATAAGGCCCTACATACCTAGGGCTGAATTTCCCATTCTTACCAAATCGAATTACACCCTTCATGGGTGAAACCTTAAAATACACCCAATCATCCATATTAAACTCAAGATACCTTCTCCTAGTATCAAAATAAGGATTTTGGTGACTTTAAGCCATGTTCAACCTCTTTCTAATGACTCTCACCTTCTCTAAAGAATCTAGCACCAAATCGGGGCCCAACAACATCATCTCACCTACTTTGAACCAACCAACCGGAGACCTACATTGCCTCCCATATAAAGCCTCAAATGGTACCATCTTAATACTTGAGTGGTCGCTATTATTATAGGCAAACTTGATGAGCAGTAGATAGTTATCCCAACTCCCTTTGAACTCTAACACACAAGCCCTTAACATATCCTCTAGTGTTTGAATTATCCTTTCAGCTTGCCCATCGATTTGAGGATGGAATGCGGTGCTTAACTTTACTTTAGTACCAAGACCCCTTTGAAATAATTTCCAAAAATGAGAAGTGAATTGGGTTCCACGATCCAAAATAATTTGTAATGGCACACTATGCAACCTCACCAACTCCCAAATATACAACTTAGCATAATCTTCGACACTATAAGATGTCTTGATTGGTAGGAAGTGAGATGACTTAGTCATTCTATCAACAATTACCCAAATTGAATCATGACATTTCCGGGTATGAGGCAAACCCACTATAAAATCCATGTTCACATCTTCCCACTTCCAAGTATGTATTTTGTTATCTTGTGCTAGGCCATCCAGACTTTACTGTTCGACCTTCACTTGTTGTGAATTTGGAAATTCGAACACGAACTTTGCAATGTCCTTTTTCATGTCACCCTACCAATAGAGCTTTTTCAAGTCTCGGTATATTTCCATTGAACTGGGATGAATAGAGTATGAAGAATTATGAGTCTCCTTCAAAATTAAACTCCTTAGGCCATCCACCTTTGGAACACATAACCGACCTTGGTAATATAGTACCCCATCTCTCACTTATGAAAAGACCTCTACTTTCTTTTCCTTCCAACATATTTAACTCTACGAATGTTGGGTGAAGGTCTTGTTTCGACTTAATCTTCACCACCAAAGAGGATTCTGACCCATTATGAAAAACCATACCACCATCATCAATAGCACTCAACTTCACCCTTAATCTATCCAAATGGTTAATATCTCTTACCAACTCTTTCTTCCCTTCAACAACATGGGCCACACTCCCCATAGATACTTTACTAAGTGCGTTAGAAACCACATTAGTTTTATTGTTATGATAATGCACACTCAAGTCGTAGTCCTTGAGGAGATCTAGCCACCTATTTTGCCTTAGATTGAGGTCCTTTTGGGTGAATACATAATGAATACTTTTATGGTCGGCGAACAAATCTACATGTACCCCATAGAGGTAATGCCGCCAAATCATTATAGCAAAAACATCGGCCGCTAACTCAAGGTCATGGGTAGGGTAGTTACGCTCATGCACTTTCAATTCCCTAGAAGCATACGCTATAAGCTGCAAACCCTTCCATTTTTCATCAAGACACAACCCAAATCAATCTTTAAAGCATCACAATAAACTACAATCCCTTTTAATCCATCCAGTAAAGTCAAAATAAGAGCGGAGGTAAGTCGATCCTTCAAAGTTTGGAAACTCTTTTCACACTCATTTGTCCATATGAATTTCGCCTTCTTTTGGGTCAATTTCATCTTAGGAGATGAGATGAATGAGAACCTTTCAACAAACCCTTTATAATGTCCCACTAGACCTAAGAAACTCCTAATGTCCGAAGGAGATAATGGTCTAGGACAATTCTTGACTGCCTCTGTTTTCTTAGAATCAACCTTGATCCCATAACCGGACACTATATGACCAAGAAATTCTACCTCTTTCAATCAAAATTCATATTTACTAAATTTTGCAAACAATTGCCTATCCCTCAAGGTTTGTATAACAACCCTCAAATGGATTTTATGTTCTTCCTCATCCCGAGAATAAATCAAGATGTCATCAATTAAGACCAGAACAAAAGTATCAAGGTGAGGTTTGAACACCTTATTAATTAGGTCAATGAACACCGCCAGCATATTCATCAACCATAAAGACATCACTACGAACTCAAAGTAGCCATACCTTATTTGGAATGTCGTCATGGGAATGTCACACTCCCTTACCCTTAGTTGGTGATAGCCAGACCGAATACTGATCTTGGAGAAATGACTTGCCTTTTGCAATTGATCAAAAAAATCATCTATACTAGGAATTGGGTATTTGTTCTTAATAGTAACTTTGTTTAATTTATGGTAATCTTTGCATATTCGAAGAGACCCATCCTTCTTTATCACAAATAAGATGGGAGAAACCCACAGTGTAACACTTGGCCTTATGAACCCCTTTTTCTAGGAAGTCTTTCAATTGTTCCTTCCAATCATTTAGTTCTACCGGGGCTATTTGTTAGGGAGAAATAAAGATAGGTTGAGTATCGGGGAGAGATCGAAAGCAAAATCAACTTCCCTTTTGGTTGGGATATTAAAGAGATCATCAAAAAACTAATTTACTATGGGAACCGACTCAATGGAAGGACTTTTGGAGTTGACATCCCTAACCCTCACAATGTAGTAAATGCAACCTTTAGCAATTAACTTTTGGGCCTTAAGACAAGAAATGAGCCTACCCTTCACTAATGAATCATGACCTTCCTATTTAAGAATAGACTCATATAGGAATTAAAACTTGACTCAATGAGTCCAACAATTTATGGAAGCATAATATGCATATGACAATTCCATCCCAAGTATTACACCGAAATCTAGCATATCAAGCTCAGTGAGATCACCAGAAACAATTTTATACAAGATAAACATGGGACATCTCTTATAGACCTTTCTAGCAACAATCGAATCACCAACGGAGTAGACACCAAATAAGGCTCTACTAATATTTCAAGTAACACATCAAACCTATTAGCTAATAATGGAGTAACAAATGAGAAATTTGCACCCGGATCTAGCAATGCATATACTTCAAAAGAACAGACCTTTAACATACCGGTAAGAACATTTGGTGCTTCCTTAACCTCTTGCCTCCCATGCAAAGAATGGAAGCGGTTGGTGTGTTGGCCACATCCTTGAGCTTGTTGACCATGAGAAATTTGGCCTTGAGGCCTACCACCACCACCACCTCTATAATCCTGAGCATGATGACCCATTTTTCCATATTTGAAGAATGCATTGGAGCGAGCTATGCATTCCTTTTTGTGTCTTCTTCAGTTGAGTTATTGCCGTTTAAGGCTTCTACATGATAAAAGGTAATATATGTAGAGCCTATCGCTTCTTTCTTATGGGATGTCTTGATGTAAATGAAATAAGATATGATTTGAGTGTAGTGGTAGTTCCCTTGTAAGTTCCGAGTATAACTCGTGACTCGAGTTCACTCCTAAATGCTAAGGCCCTTAAAGTAGTTAAACTACGATCCTCGAGCCTTCTATAGACTGAATAGTGATTAGATGTGTAAGCTCCTAAACCTGGGGGTTCTTGGGCATACTTTACGATAATGGTTGAGGGATATTTGATATGTTACAGAGTTTTGCGTGCACGTATATGCATTATGATATATATATGGATCGGGCCGGACGTACCTCGGCACATTTTGCTATGTAAGGATTGGGTCGTACGTTCCACGACAGATTATACATTATACGGATCGGGCCGTCGTACCTCGGCATTATTATGCATTATATGGATCGGGCCGTCGTACCTCGGCATTGTTATACGATATACGGATCGGGCCGTCGTTCCTCGGCATTATTATATGATACATGGATTGGGCCGTCGTTCCTCGGCATGTACTTTCTATATACAGGGATTGAACTCTACGTCCCACAGCGTTAATGGTATATATATACCTATCATGATAGATGATGTGCTTGTAACACTGGGTCCCCAAGTGTGCCGGATACGGTACGTGATAACGGTATATATGACTTTATTTTATGAGATGCAGGTACGGTACCCTATTAAATGCTATACTTGGTTTCCTGCATCCCTGTTTCAGTTGTTATCTCAGTTATGTTATATTTATATACTCAGTACATGTATCGTACTGACCCCTCTTTCTTTGGAGAGCTGTATTTTATACCCGCAAGTACCATACAGATCTTGGGGAGTCCACCATCTTAGGATTCCACTCAGCAAGTTTAGAAGGAGCTCCATTTATTCGGAGCCATATTTTGGTACCAAACCACTGATGTATATATTTGGTTACACAGGGGTACGGCGGGGGCCCTGTCCCGCCATATGTTGTCGTTCCTATTCTTAGAGGTCTGTAGACATGTATGTGTGGGTTATTCATGAGTTTATTTTGGTTATGCCTATGCGATATATTGTAAAAGCGATTATGTTATAGTAGCCTTATCGGCTAGCTTTCCCTTTCATGACAGGATGCAAATGAAAGAGGCCACACGTGTATGAATATTTTATCACCCACTGGGTTCATGTATTTGGTTTCTATATCTAGGAGGCTGTATGAACATGAAAAAGGTTTTAACCCATTGAGGTTTTTGTGAGAAGTATCACGTTATTCATATTCCAATTTGTCTATAGTCAATAGTTACGTAAATGGCGGTCCAAGTCAGACCCCAATCGCGGCCCACGAGGTTGGGTCGTGACAGAAGTGGTATTAGAGCAGTTCCTCCTTGGAGTGTCTACAGGCCGTGTCTAGTAGAGTCTTATTTATCGATGTGTTTTGCACCACATCTATAGACAAGGTGCTACAGGACATTTAGGATGTTACCTTTCTTTCATATCTATGATCGTGCGATAGAGCTGAGTCATAGGGAATGAAATTCCTCATACTAACTTGTGATTTCAGCAGAAGGACAACATCAATATAAGAAAGTTACTGACGATATTGGAAGTTACACAGCACACAGGTAAGCAAGGCACGAATTATAGGTGCCAGGTAAGGTATTGAATTACGGTTGACATGTAAAGTTGAAAATTGAAAGGAAAAGTAGACGGAAAGTCTAAACAGGTGCAGTTCGAGTTGGACATACGAGCTAAATCCATCAGTTTATACTATTATTGATATTGGGCGCCCTGTGGGGCTGCGATATGACATGATATGATACGTTTATATGTATCTTTATGTGTGTTGCCCCTGTGAGGCATTGTTGGCATTTTCTGCGTGCAGGTGTTGAGATAGTAAGAAATACAGAGGAAAGTCTGCCCAAATTTTCCTTGAAATAAAACGAAAATGATTTAGGAAAGACTGGTAGTTCTGGATAGAACGATATATTAAGGATAAGACTAACTAAGAAGGGTAAGTAACCCACGGTAAGAATCGTGAAAAAGGTTAAGAAGTGTTATACTATGGGGTAGAATGCGAACAGGATATGATGTGAATATAATGAGTATAGTTATGAAAATAAGTAAAGCCTTGTGAGAAAGTGGCTTCGAATAAATTGCTACGTGACTCAAGTACCCATAATTAGACTGGATTAGCACCTCATGATTGTGTTAAGTTGTCGTACCTAGGCAACCAAAGGTATGGAAGATATAAAGGAAGGCATAGATATGGTGCAGTATAATGAATGTGTTGGAAAAAAATCATACGTATTGGAAAATTGGAAATAAGGGCGTAAGGTAGAACACAACAGAGAGTGACATGGGTACACCCTAAAGGGGGAAGTGGCTTCAAGTGAGGTCCCATACTGGCATGAGTTAATAAGATCTAAAGGCCAGCAATAAATGGATAAAAGCCATGATACCAGAGACAGTGCGGAGAATTAATAGTAAGGACTTAAATAGTATGACATCAAAGAATAGGTTCATACAAAGGGGATGAATACATCAAGAGAATTATGATGAGAACTTAAACTTACTATAAGGAATATCCAGGCTATACTCGACTGAAGGTAAGATGTTGGTAACAAAGTTACTGACTACTAATATTATGTTGTACAAGTAGCAAAACAAGGAAAGGATGAGAGATCTGTCCTATACTGGAATATGAGGAAACTCAAGGGTAAGTAAAGGAAGGAAGTAAGAAACGATACAGGTTTATATACAGACTAGTATGGTGATGCTAAAGCATCTTTCGGGCTATTTTAAGCTCCTACACATGTTCGTGTAAAGGGTACAATATGATGGGTGGTAAAGAAACTGGAAAGAAGTAATGGAAAAGAAATATCACTTGTTCCCTATGCCTACAGGTAATCTACCTTCTTAAATAGACCATATGAGTCGATACAAGGCCTATGAACGGCAGCCAGTATAGAAAAATCCTGAAGCACTCGTAAGAACTTATGAGGCTAGTTAACATTCGGGGATGAATGTTCTAAAGGGGGGAAGGATGTTACACCCCGTACTTTGGTACCTTAAAATGCTTCATAAGCTTCTCAAGTTTCTGGGAAGGCTCTTAAGTTTCTCAAAAGTCGTTATGTGAGTTGAATAGTTTATAATACTATCAAATAACTCCAAGGAAAGAAGAACGAAATGCTTCATAATAAGGAAGATTGGAAATAAGGTTATAAAAATTCAAAAGGAGTTGGAAGCCGAAAAATGAGTCATAGCATTCGATTGACTCGCGTAAAATACCAACTTGGAGGTCTTATGTACTTAAGCTACTCGAGTGCGTGTTGAGACTAAGTAGAAAGGATTACATAAGCTCTTAAAATAAGACGAGATGACAAACCTACAAAAGGGAGCAAAAAAAAAACTAGTTTTCAAAGTTATGAAAGCGAAGCAAGCAGGTGACAAGCAAGCAGGTGACACACCTAGGTGGGTCCCACGCTGCCACATGGCGGATTTGGGTTGGATGCATCGATGAGGTGGCACCCTAGGGGGGCTGCCACGTGTCACCCCTAGGGGATTCCATGTGTAACCTCCAAAAGTTGGATATAGATGCTGAAATTATGACTAAGGAAGTCATTTTTCAGCATCTACACTTAAGGAAAATTGGAGAAAACTTGAGGGAGAGAAGAGAGAGTCACGGCAGCCACAAGAATAAGGTAAGGCCTCCGTTTTCAATCCATGAGTTAATTATTTAGGGTATCCTACGTTGATATAGAGGGGTTTAACAACGTAAAATTTATAGTTGGGGTTTCGAGGAACTTCTCATTTTTGTCAATAAACCCGTTTTTGAATAGGACAGTTGTTAGTAATATTAGTATAACTTCTTGTGTACAGCTTAGTTTCGGGTGATTCAAGATGTTTTGGAAATCTATTTCATAGGGATACAACTTTCATTTAGACTCTACAACCCAGTTTTGGTTTTCTCTGCTTGAAAAATGGTGGTGAAGCTTGGGGGAGCTGCTGCCCAGATTTTGTTTTGAAAATCCTACACGGACAGCTGTGAGTATTTTGGGCATATATTTTCGTAAAATATTGTTGTATGGGTAATTCAAAATTTTTTGCGACCTTGAGACACATGTCTATAACTTTCATTGAGGCCACAAATCCTGTTTCCCTCAATTACCCCTCCAAAACTAAGAGACAATATAAGACAGTGGGCTGTCTAGATTTCGCATTTTGATAGTTTTGGCGAGTTTGACAAGTTTAACATAAGGTAAGGCCTTCCCTTTTAAATTGGATTTTATGGTGTTGTTATATGGTGTATTACACCCCTTTTATGCTGCTGGAAGTTTAAGAATGTCGTAGAAATGCTCGATGTTCGAAATAAACTAAATTGGAATTGCTATAGTTAAATTGTCGTCGAAGGATATTGTTATTCGTGTGAGGTGCTTTTTCAGGGGTGTGATGTGTTTTTGCAGGGCCTAAATATGTTCTAATATGGGTTAGGGTGCTGCTGGTTGAATCCACATGACCCCTCGTTGCGTATAATGAAAGGCGTTACAAAATAAAGGCTAGACGCCCTATTGTGCTTCCGTATTTTTGAATAAGTCGTTTGGAGTTTATGTTGTATATTGTTGGTGTGAATTGCTTCAGGTTGTTGTTTTTGGTTGGGTTTAGGTATTAGGGACCTAATTGGAAATTTGGATAGGGCACATTATAGGGGAGGTGCTGCCCAATTTTCGTCGACGCCTTAGCGAATAACAGAACTAGTCGGGGAAACGACTAAGGAAATAGATTCCATTAATACTAAGAGGTATCCTAGGGTGATGGAAAGTAAAAGGGGTTGATATTCATACTACTTTCATGTTGAATAGGTTCAAAGGACGGCGAGGCAAGCAGGATAAGGAATAATTCAGACAAGGTATGTGAAGCTTTCTGTTGGCATGTTTTCGGCATAAGTTTGTAAAGCTTATCTTCTTTTCTTTTGGCATGTCCTAGTCTTAAGTGAATTGTGTATGTAAGGTGAGAATAATTCCATTCATAGAACCCCGAGTATGGTTCATCAATCTTATTCACTTCTAGATATTAGAACTCCTGCGATAGTTGAGTTATGGACTTGTAAGTCTTCTATATGCTGAAAAGTAGTGTATGTAAAGCTATTCCTCCTTCTTTTAGCATGTATTACATATAAGTTATGAATGGTTTATACATATGAAACATGGGAATAACTCCATTCGTGAAGTTCTGAGTATAATTTATAATTCTTATCCACTTCGTGATGGTAGAACTCCTGTAATAGTTGAGTTATTGCCGTTTAAGGCTTTTACATGATAAAAGGTAATATATGTAGAGCCTATCGCTTCTTTCTTATGGGACGTCTTGATGTAAATGAAATAAGATATGATTAAAGTGTAGAGGTAGTTCCTTTGTAAGTTCCGAGTCTAACTCGTGACTCGAGTTCACTCCTAAATGCTAAGGGCCTTAAAGTAGTTAAACTACGATCTTCGAGCCTTCTATAGACTGAATAGTGATTAGATGTGTAAGCTCTTAAACCTGGGGGTTCTTGGGCATACTTTACGATAATGGTTGAGGGATATTTGATATGTTACAGAGTTTTGCATGCACGTATATGCATTATGATATATATATGGATCGGGCCGGACGTACCTCGGCACATTTTGCTATGTAAGGATCGGGTTGTACGCTCCACAACAGATTATGCATTATACGGATTGAGCCGTCGTACCTCGGCATTATTATGCATTATACGGATCGGGCTGTCGTACCTCGGCATTGTTATACGATATACGGATCGAGCCGTCGTTCCTCGGCATTATTATATGATACATGGATCGGGTCGTCGTTCCTCGGCATGTACTTTCTATATACAGGGATCGGACTGTACGTCCCATAACGTTAATGGTATATATATACCTATCATGATAGATGATGTACTTGTAACACTGGGTCCCCGAGTGGGCCGGATACGGTACGTGATAACGGTATATATGACTTTATTTTATGAGATACAAGTACGGTACCCTATTAAATGCTATACTTGGTTTCCTGCATCCCTGTTTTAGTTGTTATGTCAGTTATGTTATGCTTATATACTCAGTACATGTATCGTATTGACCCCCCTTTCTTTGGAGGGCTACGTTTTATGCCCGCAAGTACCATACAAATCTTGGGGAGTCCATCAGCTCAGGATTCCACTCAGCAAGTTTAGAAGGAGCTCCATTGATTCAGAGCCAAGTTTTGGTACCAAACCACCGATGTATATATTTGGTTACACAAGGGTACGGTGGGGGCCCTGTCCTGCCATATGTTGTCGTTTCTATTCTTAGAGGTCTGTAGACATGTATGTGTGGGTTGTTCATGAGTTTATTTCGGTTATGCCTATGCGATATATTGTAAAAGCGATTATGTTATGGAAGCCTTATCGGCTGGCTTTCCCTTTCATGACAGGATGCAAATAAAAGAGGCCACACGTGTATGAATATTTTATCACCCACTGGGTTCATGTCTTTGGTTTTGATACCTAGGAGGATGTATGAACCTGAAAAAGGTTTTAACCCATTGAGGTTTTTATGAGCAGTATCACGTACTCATAGTCCAATTTGTCTATAGTCGACAGTTACGTAAATAGGGGTCCAGGTCAGACCCCAGTCGTGGCCCACGGGGTTGGGTCGTTACAATACTTCTCACAAAACCCCAATGAGTTAAAACTTTTTCGTGTACGTGTGGCCTCTTTCACTTGTTTTATAGCACAAAAGGGCATGTAAGCCGACAAGGCTGCTGTAACATAACTATATTCACAAAATGTTGTATATGCACAATCGAAATGTACTCACAAACATCCCACATCCATATGTCTACAGACCTCTAGGAATAATAACAACAACATATGATGGGACAGGGCCCCTGCCGTACCCCTGAATGTACAAATATATACACTAAGTGACAAGTATAAAAAATTAGGCTCCAGAATAGTAAAGCACTTCCGACATAGCTGAGAGGAACCCCTAAGCTGACGGATCTCCAGAATGAACATCTGTACCTGCGGACATAAAACGCAGCCCCCCCAAGGAACGAGGGGTCAGTACGATATATTTACTGAGTATATAAAGCATAACACATCATAACTAAGAGAACAACTAAAATAGGGATGCAGGGAACAAGTATAACAGTTAATAAGGTACTATACCTGCATCTTATAACATAAGGGCATGTACACCATCTTCATATACTGTATCCGGCCCGCTAGTAGGCTCGATGTTACCATGTCATCGCATTTGGCGTCGTGTCATATGTTACGATTATATTATTATATTTTCACATGCATGCCTATCTATCATTACATATCATACCGTACCTGGCCCAGTATGGGTCTCGCTGTTATAATCATATCATCACATACCGTACCCGGCCCTTTAGGGGAATCGGTGTTATAATCATATCATCACATATTATACCCGGCCCATTAAGGGACTCAGTGTTATCATCATATCATTATATACCGTACTTGGCCCTTTAGGGGACTCGGTGTTATAATCATATCATCACATACAGTACCCGGCCCATTAGGGGACTCGGCGTCATAATCATCATTGTTACACCCCAACCTTTTTAAACTCGGAATGTCTCATAAGATCCTTGGAAATTATCATGTGATCCGGATACGCTACGACACTATCAAACAAATCCAAGGAAAAGAGAATATGATGCCCGTAGTAGGGAAGGTTGGAAATAGGGTTATGAGAAGTTGGAGGAAGTTGGAGTCCAAGTAAGGAGTCGTGGGACTCGACTTACCTACGTAAGTTACTAACTTAGAAGTCCTACACACTTAAGCTGCTTGAGTACCGTCGAGCTTAAGTAGCAAGGATTACACGGGTTCTTAAAATAAGACGAGATTACGAACCCACGAGGAAGAGAAAAAGACGACACATGGCAGCCTAGGAAGGCGACACGTGGCATCACCTCAAGCAAGCAGGAGACCCACCTTCTTGGGGTCAAGCAGGTGACCCACCTTCTTGTGGGAGGTGGACCCTACTGCCATGTGACAGCACCCTATTGGCAGCATGCATACATGGCCCAATAAGGGCTAGACACATGTCACCCTATGGGGATGACATGTGTCACCTCCAAAGCCACCCTATATATGTATGTTAAGTGACTAAGGAATTCATTCCTTATCTTAAAACTTAGCCAAAAGCTGAAAAAGTTTGAGAGAAAAGGAACATAGCTACGGATGGCTCCTTTTCAAGGTAAGTTTCAATTTTCCTTCGTGAATTAATTATCTACAGTGTTCATCAACACGTAGAGGTGTATATATGTATCTTAAGATGTCTACAGAATTAATTCTTCAGCTGGGAACTTGAGAGAAAGTTGAAAGAACAAAGAGGGAAAACGTTAAAAACTAGTTAACAAACCCGTGTTTGGAGGGGACAGTTGTTAGTAATATTGGTATAACTTCTTGTGTATATCTTCGTTTCAGGTGATTAAATATGTTTTGGAAAGGTATTTCATAGGTATATAACTTTCATTTATACTTTAAAATCCATTTTTGCTTTTAACTTCTCGAAAGAGGATGATGAAGCGTTGAAGAGGTACTACCCAGATTTCGGTTTTGGAAATCTTACACGGATTGTTGTTGGTGTTTTGGGCATATCTTTTTGTAAAAAATTGATGTAGGGGTGATTCGAAATTTTATGCGACCCTAAGACTCATGTATATAACTTTCATGAAGGATGTAAATCCTGTTTCCCTCCATTACCCCTTCTAAACGAAGCGACAAGGTAAAATAGTAAGCTGTCCAGAATTCACGTTTTGATAGTTTTGAGTGAGTTGCTGCTGCAGGGGTGTAATGTATTGTTGCAGGGCCTAAATGCATTCTAAAAGGGATGTGGATGCTGCTGGTTGCAGCCACACGACTCCTCGTTGCATATGATGAAAGGCATTACAAAATAAAGGCTAGACGCCCTATTGTGATATCATATTTTTGAATAAGTCGTTTGGAATTTATGTTGTATATTGTTGGTGTGGATTACTTAAACATATGCTGCAGGTTGTTGTTGTTGGTTGGATTTAGGTCTTAGGGATCTAATTGGAAATTTGGATAGGGCACATTATAGGGGAGGTGCTGCCCAATTTTCGTTAACGCCTTAACAAACTAAAGAACTAGTCGAGGAAACGACTAAGGAAATAGATTCCATTAATATAAAGGTGTAACCTAAAATGCTGGAAAGCTAAGTGTAGTTGATATTCGTATTACTTTCATATTGAATAGGTTCAGAGGACGACGAGACGAGCAGGATAAAGAGTAACTCCCAAGAGGTATGTGAAGCTTTCTCTTGGTATGATTTTGGTATAGGTATGTAAAGCCTATCATTTCTCTTTGGCATGTTTTAGACGTAAGCAAGATATGATATGAGCTTTGGGGGTAATTCTATTCCCAGGTTCTGAATATGACTTCAGGACCCTCACTCACTTTTGAATGTTAAACTTTAAAGTAGTAAGTTGCTATCCTCGAGTCTTCTATATGACTGTATAACAATTGATTCGACTAAACTCTTGTTAGTTAAAAAGAAAGGCTCTGAGATAATCAATGCTCAGACTGCTATAAGATATTTTACATTGGCATACGTCTAAGATTTCTAAAAACTCCTTTTTACATAGTCCTTAGTGACAGTTAGAGAGTATACGTCAGATACTTTCTGCCCTAATCCCCAAGTGATGGTTCACTTGATGACTTCATTGAGTCTCAGATAATGATTTAAACTGTGTTTTGTTTCTCACTACTCTAATCGTGTATACTGTAACCCTTCTTTCACCAAGTCTCGAGTCGGGTCCGTTATCGTGCACAACTAACTACATTATCCACCGAGCCCTTCACTAGATGGTCGGGTACGTATGTATATATATATGATGATGATGTGTTGTAATAAGGTGATGATGGTGCGGGGACTGATATTGATACTACAGATATGATTCACCGAATCCCTGAAAGGGCCGGCTATATTGTATAATTTGAGCATGCATGCTTTTATGACTCATAGAGTACAGGTACAAGTTTCCAATTTTCATAGTTTATCCCCTGTTTCTCTACTTCAGATATGCTTCCTGTTGTATTATATTATGTTTTACATACTATACTCAGTACATATGTCATACTGACCCCCTTTCTTCGGGGGGCTACGTTTCATGCCTACAGGTACATGTATGGGTTTCTGGAGTCCGTCAGCTTAGGATTCCACTTAGCTCAGTTGGAAGGGGCTCCATTATATCGGAGCCTAGTTTTGGCACTAGCGACTGATGTATATCATCATTTTATTTATTCAGGGGTACGGCGGGGGCCCTGTCCCGCCATATGTTGTCATTATTATTTTTAGAGGTCTGCAGACATGTATATATGGGTTGTGTATGTCAGTTTGATTCAGCTGGGTCTACTTGATATATGATATATATGATTATGTTATGGTAGCCTTGTCGACTTGCGTGCTCTGTCATGTTGTGATACAAATGAAAAGGGCTATAGGTTTATGAAAATGTTATCGCCCGGTAGGGCTGTGTTACATGATATTGTCTTATTTATGATTCAATGTGACCACAACTAATAGAAATGTGTACAGGGGGTCCAGGTTGGACCCCAGTCGCGGCCTACGGGTTTGGGTCATGACAGAAGTGGTATTAGAGCAGTTCGTCCTCGGAGTGTCTGCAGACCGTATCTAGTAGAGTATTGATTATCGATGTGTTGCGCCCAATATCTATAAGTAGGAAGTTACAGGATATTTAGGATGTTACCTTTTTTTTCACATCTGAGATCGTGCTTTAGATCCGAGTCATAGGAAAATTCCTTATACTAACCTTGGATCTTTACAGAAGGAAGACACCAATAGAAGGAAGTAATTGACGACATGGAAAGTTACGAAGCATGCAGGTAAGTAAAGTAAAGTCACAGAAGATATCCATCGGGTAAGGTATTGAAGTACTATTGAAATGTAAAGTTGAAACGTGAAAGGAAAGCAGACAGAAAGTGCAATAGATGCAGTTTGAAGTGGGACATATGTGTTACACCCCACATCTTTGAACTCGGAAGGTTCCTTAAGTTACTTAGAATCTAGTATGTGAGCCACTTAAGTTACGACCCTATTGAACAACTCTAAGAAGGGAGAATGTGACACCCCATGGTAGGGAAGGTTGGAAATAGGGTCAAGAGAAATCGAAAGGAGTTGGAGGCCAAGTAACGAGTCGTAGGACTCGACTTATCTATGTAAACTACTAATGGGAGGGTGACACATGGCAGCACCTAAGCAAGCAGGTGACCCACCTGTTTGGGGTCAAGTGAATGACCCACCTGCTTGGGGGAGGTGGGCCCCACTTCCACGTGGCAGCCTCTCCTTGCTTGCATAGATACGGTGGCCCAATAGGGGCTGGACACGTGTTCCCCTTAGGGGCTGACATGTTTTGCCTCCTAGGACAACCAATATACATGCATATCATGTAATATCTTCATTTTTTACTCACAAACTCCAGAAGCAACAAAGGAAACTAAAAACCCTAAGCTAGAGAGAAAAAGAGGGCGGCCAAGGGAAAAAAATAGGTAAGTCCCGATTTCGTTCCGTAAATTAATTATATAGCGTATACCAAGATGATATGGAGGTATTAGAAGTATAAAATCGTGGCTTGGTGCAGAAAAAATCGGACAGCAAGCAGCCACGACGTTCAAGTCGCGCTAGAAAAATTTCCGAGGCATAATTTTGGCTAGTTTTGGCCAATTTCGGGTAAGGTAAGTATTCTCCTTTAAATTTGGAATTTATGGTGTTATTATAGGGTGTATTACACACCTTGTGGACTTATGGAAGTTGGGGAAAATTCGTAAAAAGTTTGATGTTCGGAATAAACTAAATTAAAGTCGCTATAGTTGAATTGTTGTCGAAATAAAGTGTTGTTCATGTGAGGTGCTGCTGCAGGGGTGTGTCTTAGGGTTGCAGGGTCTAAATATGTTATAAATTATGTGGGGGAGCTTCTGGTTGCATCCACATGACCCTCCGCTTCGTACGGTTAAAGGTTTGGCAAAATGAAAACTAGAAACCTTATTTTGATATCGTATTTTTGAATAAGTTGTTTGGAGTTTATGTTGTATATGGTTGGTGTGAATTGATTCAGGTTGTTTTTGTTGGTTGTCTGTAGGTCTTAGGGACCTAATTGGAAATTTGGATAGGGCACATTATAGGGGAGGTGCTGCCCAATTTTCGTTAACGCCTAAACAAACTAAAGAACTAGTCGAGGAAATGACTAAGGAAATAGATTCCATTAATACTAAGGTGAAACCTAAGATGCTTGAAAGTTAAGAAGGTTTGATATGCATATTACTTCTGTTTTGGATAGGTTCAAAGGACGACGAGATGAATAGGATAAGGAATAACTCAAACAAGGTATGTGAAGCTTCTCTTGGTATGTTTTTGGCATGTCTTAGCTGTAAGCAGGATATGATATGAGGTTTGGGGGTAATTCCATTCTAGGTTCTGAATATGACTTCAGGATCCTCACTCACTTTTGAATGATTAAACTTTAAAGTAGTAAGCTGCTATCTTCGAGTCTTCTATATGACTGTATAACAATTGTTTCGACTAAGCTCTTGTTTGTAAAAGAAGAAAGGCTCTGAGATAACCAATACTCGGAATGCTATAAGATATTTCACATTGGAATATGTCTAAGATTTCCAAAAACTCCCTTTTACATAGTCCTTAGTGACAGTTAGAGAGTATACGTCAGATACCTTCTGCCCTGATCCCTAAGTGATGGTTCACTTGATGACTTCATTGAGTCTCAGATAATGATTGAAACTGTGTTTTGTTTCTCACTACTCTACTCGTGTATACTGTAACACTTCTTCTCTGAGTCCTGGGCTAGTTATCAGATTCATGCAATTTACTACATTGTCCACCGAGCCCTTCACTAGAGGGCCGGGTACATATGTACATATATGATGATGATGTGTTGTAACAAGGTGGAGATGGTATGAGGCCTGATACTGATACTACATATATGATTCACCGGGCCCCTGACGGGGCCGGCTATATTGAAAATTTGAGCATGCATGTTTTTGTGATTCACAGAGTACTGGTACATGTTTCTTATTTAATAATTTGTTCCCCTGCTTCTCCATTTTGGATATACCTCCAGTTGTACTATGTTATGTTTTACATACTAAGTACATATGTCGTACTGAACCCCCTTTCTCAGGGGGCTGCGTTCATGCCCACAGGTACAGATACAGGTTTTGGGAGTCCATCAGCTTAGGATTCCATGCAACTCAGCTGGAAGAGGCTCCATTGTATCGGGGCCTAGTGTTTGATACTGTCCACTGATGTATAACATTGTTTTGACAATTCGGGGGTACGGCGGGGGCCCTGTCCCGCCATATGTTGTCATTTATAGTTTAGAGGTCTGTAGACATGTATATGTGGGTTGTGTATGTCCGTTTCATTCAGTTGGGTCTACATGATATATGATATATGATATATGTTAATTTGTTATGGCAGCCTTGTCGGCTTGCGTGCCCTATCATGTTTTGGTACAAACAAAAAGGGCTACAGGTTGATGAAAATGTTATCGCCCAGTGGGGCTCTATTACATGATATTATCTTATTTACGATTCAATCTGACCACAGCTAATAGATATGTGTATGGAGGGGGCATCCAGGTCGGACCCCAGTTGCGGCCTACAGGGTTGGGTCATGACAGAAGTGACATCAGAGCGGTTCGTTGTTGGATTGTCTGTAGACAGTGTCTAGTAGAGTCTTGGTTATCGATGTGTTGCGCGCCACATTTATAAACAGGAAGTTACAGGACATTTAGGATGTTACCTTTCTTCTACATCTGAGATTGTGCTTTAGATCCGAGTCAGAGGAAAATTCCTTATACTAACCATGGATCTTAATAGAAGGACGACATCAATTGAAGGAAGTAATTAACGATATGGAAAGTTACGAAGCATGCAGATAAGTAAAGTAAAGCCACGGAAGATATCCGTTTAGTAAGGTATTGAACTAATATTGAAATGTAAAGTTGAAACCTGAAAGGAAGGCAAATAGGAAATGCCCCAGATGCAGTTTGAAGTTGGACATACGAGGTAAGTCTAGTATTTTTATATTATTGTTAACGTTGAAAGCCCTGTGTGGCTGCGATATGAGATGACATTGAAAGCGCTGTGCGGCTGTGATATGATATGTATATATATATGTTGGCCCTGTGAGACTTTCTTGGTATTTTCCCAGAACAAGAAAAAGGGAGTAAAACATAGCTTATAACATGTCTTGGAAATTGATACCAAGTACCCCTACTGTGTTCAACTAAAGCTGTAAGAGGTACCCTTCAGGTCGTCGATAAGGGACACCCTTTTCACTTGAAGAATTTTGTTTTGGAGGACCAAAAGGTTACTTAAGTAGTAAAGTTCAGACTACGGTATTTCAATCTGTATTTGTACTGTAGGAATATAAACAGAGGGCTCAGGGTGAATGATAAGATGTCCCGGAAATGAGTTTCACTCTTTTTGAAAAAAAAACCAAGCCCTCAACTCCTAATTGTAAATTAGATGAGTTGTTCATAACTCGAGGGTAAACTAAGAAGGAGACCAGGTAGGTCAAGTATTAGAAGAAGTAGTGTGATGTTTAAGAGGTTCTGATTTCTTTCAACAATGGTTGAAAAATGATTTATGATAATAATTTATAGTTCTCCACCGACTAATTGGGAAAAGAACTCCTAACGGAAGCATCTCAAGGAGATATCAGGGACTAAATACGAATACGAATTAAAAGGGGGATATGTAAGTATGAATTGAACAGTGTGATACGAGTATGTAGGGATAAAGTTGAACCATTAGTAAGACGCACTTATTACGCATTGACTAAGTTAAAGGCCTGCGTTGAGAACACAGTAAGAGCATGGGGCTTAAGATACAAAAAATGATGCGTGTACACAACGTCGCCCCAGAAATAGTGGAACCCTTAAGGGACGAGGACGACAAACTTAAGGAATAATTGGTGTAACCTACCTTCACCCCAAGGAATAAAGGATATAGGTTGGGGTAAAGCTACTATTTCAAAAGAACCTTGAACAGTTATTGTCGGAATACTAGCACCGCCTAGTTGAGATTGGAACAACTACAAGTACTAGTTAAATTTTGATGAAGATAAGTAGAAGGTGGCCTGGGATGAGTTGTTCCATGAGCCCCACTATTCAAGTACAGATTAATAAAGGAGATGTCACACTATGTACGAAAAAGTTCTCGTCGCTTCGTGATTTAGCCAAGGCTCCATACACGGGTAGTCTGATTATAAAATATGAAGATAGACAGAGAAATGATCTAGTGCCAAGTAGAATGGAGGAAGATATTGGGAGAAATTGAGACTGGAAAAAGAGACATAGAGCAAGGTACAAGCAGATTAAAGTACGAGTACCCTCTAAAGGGGGGAAGTTAATGAGGAAATGGCAAAGGTAGGAGGAGGCAATTGATATAGCAATGTATGTGAGATAGGCATCTAAACTTCAATAAGATATCTTGCCGAACCAAGTTAGAAAGGTCTGGAAGCTACCAATAATTGGATGAAAGCCAGGATGCTACATAAGCCAACGATAAGAAGTTTGTGATGAGACCCTGAACAACATACCACTAGAAGGCAGTTGCGTATAAAAACAAAAGAGTCTAACCATGAAAGGATATCAATCAACTTAAGAGACATTACGAAGGATAATGACAGCATGCTAGACCAAAAGCCAAAATGTTGGTTATAGAGTTAGTCGCGAATGATGTTGTGATAGATAAATAACCAAAGAAAAAGGAATAGAAAGCCTCCTGTGGTAGAAAATGAGGAGAGCACAAAGTGAATAGAGGATAGTGGGGCTAAAGGTCTATGCCGATACTGGTTGCAAGATAATAGAGGAAAGGAAAAGGCGAAACATAAAGACTCGCGAGACACCGCTAAGGTAAATCTGGAGCTAAGTTGAGTGCCCTACACTTAATGGCAGGGATTACAATGAAGTGCAACATGAAGACTTCCAAGAAAGGTCACCCATCCCAGTATTACTCTCGCCCCAGCACGCTTAACCTCGAAATTCTGATAGAACTTAAGGTGTTAGTGTTGGTATGATCATGCAAGATGGAAGAATCGGAACTAGCGGCGGAGGAACGACATGAGATTATGTTCCTGGAATACTATACTCTATGTTAAGGGTATTGTAAAAAGGATTTAAGCAAGACAAGAAGGATTAGCTAACTGCTAACTGACGACGCACTCAAATGCCACGGCTCTTCAATATAGCACCAGTTAATGAGAGGAAAACCGCAGAATGTCTATATGGGCCAGTGGGCGAGGGAATTTCGACACCACTTGGCAGCCAACTCTGAGGGAGAAAAAAAAGCAAAACCTAAAAGGTAAGGGTACCAGCTGATGTAATTTACGAATGAAAAAAAGCAATACCCAAGGTCGAAAATTCCATAATATGACCAGGACTACAAGACTCACTTCGCACTCCAGTGCCAGATGAATCTAGAGGGAGTGTTACCCGTGGATTAACAATATTAGCCCCTGCTCCTTTGATCAAAGGCTACCAACTCAGCCGAGAAGGTGTAAAATTGTAGGGTGAAGAAATGGTATGACCTTACAGAGTCCCCATAGCTATTATTCTAGGCAAAGAAGCCCAAGTTAACCGAGAGACGCAAGGATAGGTTAAGCAGAACTATCAAGATGGAATTGGTACTACGAGTGACATAATACATGGCCAAGATTGGGCCAAAGAGCTCCCTCGACATCAAATGTAGGATAAGGGAGAAAAAAAAGCAGAGTAAAATATGAAGACTAGCGAGGTAATGCTAGGATACTTTTTGTACCCTCTCATATTCTTGTAAAGGTAGGGAATGACACAAGATAATGGGTCTAGAAGGTTACAAGTGGGGGTAAGGAAAGTGGTGAAAGTGTTTAAACGAAACTGGCAGAACTAGCTGGTTACTATAGGATGGCGAGTATATACGCCAAAATTCCATCAGAATTATACCAGATCATGTTAGATAAAGCACAGAACGACTATGAGAGCCATTACATGAGGGGGCTACAACATTAATCAGTAGCCAACCCTAGGGATTGAAAAGCAGAACCCAAAAGATAGAAGGCCAGTTAAAGTTCTGGAAAGAGTCGAGAAGGACTATACGAGGATAACGATTCCCAAGTTATAAACGTCATTACGCACCCATTTTATACTCTATAAGAGTAGGGTGCTATATGGGTTATTGTGAGTAGGCTAATGAATCAGCCCATTTGCTTCCAATTAAGAGCACCTATGCTGCTGAAATTAGGGGGAGTTATAGAACATGGAGAATGGTAAGGTTCCGTGTGGTTTCCCAATTAATATCTCAGATAGAGGGACTTTAATTATGACTAACGTCTAGAGATAAGTCCAAGAAGAGATTGGGAGCACAGACAAGTCTTCGTACAGCATTTTCCTTCGAGCTGCTGAACAAACTGAGAATACTATCAGACGCTAGAGAATATATCATGAGCTGGTGTTGTTAACTTCAAAGATAGATGGGATGATTATCTATCACTTATCAAGTTGCCTATAATAATAACTACTACTCCCGTATCCCAATGGCCCCGTACAAGATTGGTAGAGAAAGATGTGTAAGTCCCCTATTGGATGGGTCGATGTTAGAAAGAATAAGCTAAAAAGGCCCCAACATGATTAAGCAAGCTATTGACTAACGACCCAGAATCAGCAAAAATAATATACAGATAATCGACGTCGACATTCAGAGTTCAAATTGATGATTGGATGTTCATAACGAAGTCACCCAGAAAAGAGAACTTAACCCAAAATATATTAGAATGTATCAAGTTACTCATAAGGTGGGCAACGTGGTGGGTAAGTTGAGCTTACCACCTCATTTGGAAACTATACGCCCAGTCTATCAGATAAGAATGCTTCGCAAGGGTACTGATGAGTCACCTAGGGTATATTCCATAGATGAGGTCCAGGAGATGAAATCCTGTGAGGAAAAAGTATCGCCCTCTTAGATCGGCAAACTGGAAGATTGTAGACTAAAGACGTTCCTTCCGTTAAGATACGGTGGAAAAACAAAAACCAGAAAGAGAATGACGGGGGAAACTAAAGAGAACATGAAACACAAGTATTCGCACCTATAACCGATGTCTACAGGTAACTCCAACTCTTGAGCACTCCTATGTTAATAATATAGAATGGAAATGTATGTGATAGCATAAGGGAAAGGAACCCCTCTATAATTTATATAAAGTCTTAAAGGAAGTTGCATTTAACATTTGGGGACGAATGTTCTAAAGGGGGGAAGGATGTTACACCCCACATCTTTGAAATCAGAAGGTTCCTTAAGTTACTTAGAAGCTAGTATGTGAGCCACTTAAGTTACGACCCTATTGAACAACTCTAAGAAGGGAGAATGTGACACCCCATGGTAGGGAAGTTTGAAAATAGGGTCAAGAGAAATTGAAAGGAGTTGGAGGCCAAGTAACGAGTCGTAGGACTCGACTTATCTACGTAAACTACTAATTTAGAAGTCTTACATACGTGAGTTACTTGATTACATACCAAGCTTACGTAGCAAGGGTTTCATAGGCTCTTAAAGTGAGACGAGATTACGAACGATATTACGAACCTACGAGGAGGATAAAAAAATTCATGGGGCAGCCAATGGGAGGGTGACACGTGTCAGAACCTAAGAAAGAAGGTGACCCACTTGCTTGGGGGAGGTGGGCCCCAGTGCCACGTGATAGCCTCTCCTTGCTTGCATAGATACGGTGGCCCAATAGGGGCTGGACACGTGTCCCCTTAGGTGCTGACACTTGTCGCCTCCTAGGACCAACAATATACATGTATATCATGTAATATCTTCAGTTTGTACTCACAAACTCCAGCAGCAACAAAGGAAACTAAAAACCCTAAGCTAGAGAGAAAAAGAGGGCGGCCAAGGGAAAAAAATAGGTAAGTCCCGATTTCGTTCCGTAAATTAATTATCTAGCATATACCAAGATGATATGGAGGTATTAGAAGTATAAAATCGTGGCTTGGTGCAGAAAAAATTTGACAGCAAGCAGCCACGGCGTTCAAGTCGTGCTAGAAAAAGTTCCGAGGCACAATTTTGGCTAGTTTTGGCCAATGTTTGGTAAGGTAAGGCTTCTACTTTAAATTTGGACCTTATGGTGTTATTATAGGGTGTATTACACACCTCTTGGACTTTTGGAAGTTGGGGAAAAGTCATAAAAAGTTTGACATTCGGAATAAACTAAATTAAAGTCGCTATAGTTGAATTGTTGTCGAAATAAAGTGTTGTTAATGTGAGGTGCTTCTGCAGGGGTGTGTCTTGTGGTTGAAGGGTCTAAATATGTTCTAAATGAGGCGGGGGAGCTTCTGGTTGCAGCCACACGACTCCCCGCTTCGTACGGTTAAAGGTTTGCCAAAATGAAAACTAGAAACCTTATTTTGATATCGTATTTTTGAATAAGTTGTTTGGAGTTTATGTTGTATATGGTTGGTGTGAATTGATTCAGGTTGTTTTTTTTGGTTGTCTGTAGGTCTTAGGGACCTAATTGGAAATTTGGATAGGGCACATTATAGGGGAGGTGCTGCCCAATTTTCGTTAACGCCTAAACAAACTAAAGAACTAGTCGAGGAAATGACTAAGGAAATAGATTCCATTAATACTAAGGTGAAACCTAAGATGCTTAAAAGTTAAGAAGGTTTGATATGCATATTACTTCTGTGTTGGATAGGTTCAAAGGAAGACGAGGTGAACATGATAAGGAATAACTCAAACAAGGTATGTGAAGCTTCTCTTGGTATGTTTTTGGTATAGGTATGTAAAGCCTATCTTTTCTCTTTTGGCATGTCTTAGCTGTAAGCAGGATATGATATGAGCTTTGGGGGTAATTCCATTCCAGGTTCTGAATATGACTTCAAGACCCTCACTCACTTTAGAATGATTAAACTTTAAAGTAGTAAGCTGCTATCTTCGAGATCTTCTATATGACTGTATAACAATTGTTTCGACTAAGCTCTTATTTGTAAAAAAAAAGGCTCTAAGTTAAACAAAACTCGTACTGCTATAAGATATTTCACATTGGCATACGTCTAAGATTTCGTAAAACTCCTTTTTACATAGTCCTTAGTGACAGTTAGAGAGTATACGTCAGATACATTCTACCCTAATCCCCAGGTGATGGTTTACTTGATGACTTCATTGGGTCTCAGATAATGATTTAAACTGTATTTTGTTTCTCACTACTCTACTCGTTTATACTGTAACACTTCTTCTCCAAGTCTCGAGCCGGTTATTAAATTTATGCAATTCACTGCATTGTCCACCGAGCCCCTCACTAGAGGGCCAGGTATGTATGTATATATATGATGATGATGTGTTGTAATAAGGTGGCGATGGCACGGGGCATGATACTGATACTACATATATGATTCATCGGACCCCTGACGGGGCCAGCTATATTGAAAATTTGAGCATGCATGTTTTTGTGATTCACAGAGTACTGGTACATGTTTCTGATTTGTTAATTGGTTCCCCTGCTTCTCCATTTTGGATATACCTCCAGTTGTACTATGTTACGTTTTACATACTCAGTACATATGTCGTACTGACCCCCCTTTCTCGGGGGGCTGCATTCATGCCTGCAGGTACAAATACATGTTTTGGGAGTCCGTCAGCTTAGGATTCCATGCAGCTCAGCTGGAAGAGGCTCCATTGTATCGGGGCCTAGTTTTTGATACTATCAACTGATGTATAACACTGTTTTGACAATTTGGCGGTATGGCAGGGGCCCTGTCCCGCCATATGTTGTCATTTATATTTTAGAGGTCAGCAGACATGTATATGTGGGTTATGTATGTCAGTTTGATTCAGGTGGATCTACATGATATATGATATATGATATATGATATATGTTAATATGTTATGGCAGCCTTGTCGGCTTGCATGCCCTATTATGTTTTGGTACAAACAAAAAGGGCTACAGGTTTATGAAAATGTTATCGCCCAGTGGGGTTTTATTATATGATATTATCTTATTTACTATTCAATGTGACCACAACTAATAGATATGTGTACGGGGAGGGGTCTAGGTCGGACCCCAGTCAGAGCTTACGGGGTTGGGTCGTGACAATATGAGCTAAGTCCAGTATTTTTATATTATTGTTGACGTTGAAAGCTCTGTGTGGCTGCGATATGAGATGATATTGAAATCCCTGTGTGGCTGTGATATGACCTGAATATATATATGTGTGTGTTGGCCCTGTGAGGCATTGTTGGTATTTTTTGCGTGCATATTGTTGGATAGTAAGAAGTATAGAGGAAACTCTACTGAAATGTTCCCAAGACAAGGAAAAGGGAATGAAATATAGATTTTTGAGATGTCTGAGAAATTGATACCAAGTACCTATACTGTGTTCAACTAAAGCTGTAAGAGGTACCCTTCAGGTCGTCGATAAGGGGCACCCTTTTCACTTGAAGAATTTTGTTTCGGAGGAACAAAAGCTTATTTAAGTAGTAAAGTTCATACTACGGTATTTTCAGCCGTATTTATACCGTAGGAATATAAACAGAGGGCTCAGGGTGAATGATAAAATGTTCCGCGAATGAGTTTCACTCATTTTGGAAAAAAAATACCAAGCCCTCAACTCCTATTATAAATTAGACAAGTTGTTCATAGCTCGAGGATAAACTCAGAAGGAGACCAGGTAGGTCAAGTACTAAAAGAAGTACTGTGATGTTTAAGAGGTTTTGATTTCTTCCAACAATGGTTCGAAAATGATTTATGATAACAATTTATAAGTCTCCAACGACTAATTGGAGAAAGAACTTCTAATAGAAGTACCTCAAAGAGATGTCAGGAACAGAATACGAATACGAACTAAAAGAGGGATATCGATATATAAGTATGAATTGAACAGTGTGATACAATTATAGAGGGATAAAGTAAGACCACTAGTAAGGCGCACCTGATATACGTTGATTAAGTTAAAAGCATGTGTTGAGCACGCAGTAAGGGTATGGAGCTTAAGATATAAAGAAATGACGCGTGTACACAACGTCATCCCAAAAATAGTGGAACCCTTACCCAAATGAGGATGACAAACTTAAAGGATAAATGGCACAATGTTACACCCCGTACTCTTGAGCTCAGAACGTCTTCTTAAGTTCTTTAGACACTATCATGTGAGCCGGATAAGCTACGACACTATCAAACAACTCTAAGAAAAGAAGATTGTGATACCTCGCGAGAAGGGAGGTCGGAGATAGAGTCATAAGAATTCGGAAAGAGTTGGAGGCTAAGAAATGAGTCGTAGGACTCGATTTACCTACGTAAGACACTAAGTTAAGAGTCTTATACACTTAAGTTGCTTAAGGATATACCAAGCTTACGTAGTGCGGATTACATGAGCTCTTAAAGTAAGACGAGATTACGAACCCGCGAGGAAGGAAAAAAGATGACGCGTGGCAGCGAATGGAGGAGCGACACGTGGCAGCACCTCAAGCAAGCAGGTGATGCACCTACTTAGGGTCAAGTAGGTGATGCAGCTGCTTGGGGGAGGTGGGCCCCACTGCCACGTGGCAGCCCCACCCTTCTTGCATGGACACGGTGGCCCAATAGGGGATGGACACGTGTCCCTCTTAGGGGCTGACACGTGTCACCCCTTGGGACCACCTATATTAGTTGATATGTATCCAAAAATCTTCAGCTTGTTCATTAAAAATTTCCAGCAGCAACGTGAACAAAGAACCCTAAAGCTTAAGGAGAGAAACTTGCGACGGCTTGGGAGAAAAATAAGGTAAGTCCCGATTTCGTTCCGTAAATTAATTATATAGCGTATACTACGATGATATGGAAGTATTAGTAGTATAAAATTAGGATTTGGTGCAGCAAAAAAACGGACAGCAAGCTGCCACGACGTTACAGCATGCTGAAAATATTTCCGAGGCGCGATTTTGGCGAGTTCTAGCCAATTTCGGGAAAGGTAAGTTCTTACCCTCTAATTTGAAGTTTATAATGTTACATTATGGTGTATTATACACCTTAGGACCTGCTGGAAGTTGGGGAAAAGGTTTGAAAAGTTCGGCGTCCGAAATAAACGAATTTAGAATCGCTATAGTTAAGTTGTTGTCGAAATAAAGTGTTGTACGCGTAGGGGCTGCTGCTGGTTGTGTTGTGGCGTGTTGCAGGGTCTAAAAGTTATCTAAATGAGGTGTGGGAGCTTCTGGTTGCAGCCATAGGATTTGCAATTAAAGAATTCGCGAAAGAAAGATTAAAAACTCTAGTTTTGGTATCTTAGTTTTGAGTGAATTGTTGGGGGCTTATATTGTATAATTTTGGTTGTAAAATGTATATGTATGGGCTGCTGGTTGCATTGTTGGTTGGCTGCAGGTTCTAAGGACATGGTTGGGAATTCGGATAGGGCACATTATAGGGGAGGTGCTGCCCGATTTTCGTTAACATCCTAACTAGTTAAGGAACTAGTCGAGAGGGCGAGCGAAGGGATGAATGTTATGAATACTCGTGGGTAGTCTAAGTTGCTGAAAAGTCCAAGGTTGCTAATACTTACATTACTTCCATGTTAAATAGGTTTCTAGGACAACGAGGTGGACGTGATTAAGAGAAGTCCACACAAGGTATGTGAAGCTTTCCTTTGGCGTGTTTTTGGAATAAATATGTAGAGCTATTCTTCTTTTCTTTTGGCATGTCTTAGATATAAGTTATAAATGATATGTATATGATATTCGGGATTCAATCCATTCGTAAAGCCCTAAGTATGAGTCGAGACTCTTGTTTACTTCGTGATATTAGAATTTCTGCAATAGCTGAGTCATTGCCTATTAGTCTTCTATGTGATGAAAACTAGTACATGTAAAGCCTATTTCTTCTTTCCTTTGGAATGGCTCAACTTTAAGTGAAATGGTATATGATATAGGTTTAGAGGTAATTCCATTTATGAGCTCTGATTGTAACTCGTGACTTGTAGTCACTCCTGAACATTAAGCGTCTGAAAGTAGTCAAACTACTATTCTCGAGCCTTCTATATAACAAATAGTAAGTGGAAGTACCAGCTCCTCTCTTTTTAAAGGCTCTAAAATGGTAAATGCATCTGATTGCATAAGTTGAGTCTTTGACTAGATAACTATGTCTCTGATTGCATAACTGCGTCTCTGATTGCATAATCGTGTCTTTGATTGCATAAACCATGTTTCTGATTGCATAAGCTATATAGCATTGTCTGGATGCATGTATGTGATTCTTGAGGCCCTAACTGATATAAGCCCTAATGACATCTAAAGAGATACCTCGGATAATTACTCCCCCAGTCTTCAGGTGACGGTTCACTTGACTGTTTCATCGAGTCTTAGATAATGACTTAGTTGCATATGGTTTCTCACTACTCTACTCGTACATACTGTAACCCATCCTTCCTCGAGTCCCACGATGGGCCGGGATATGTTATCGTGCACAGTGTTACTACTTCTTTCACCGCGTCCCGGGCCGGATGTGTATAGTTCCACGCACGAGGAGACGATGCCGTACGTGAGGTATGATATATGTTATATGTTATTACGATATGATTATTCACCGAGTCCCGGGCCGACTGTAATATGATTGTATATGTGGTGAAATAAGGAAGGAACACCGAGTCCCTCCTTAGAGGGCCGGGTACATATGTATATTATGATGGTACGCTATAGACGTACACCACTCCATTCACCGAGTCCCTCACTAAAGGGCCGGATACTTTATGTAGGCATGCATATGAGATTAAAGCAATACATTGTGACCCTGAGCCCCACAGTGAACCGGGTATAATACGATGATATACATGATAAGATGATACCGTATACGATGGTATGATACCGTATACGATGATATGATGAAATGAAATGCATTATGATATGATGATATGTGATTATGAAGAAGTGATTATAACACCGAGTTCACTAGAGGGCCGGGCACAGCATATGATGATGTGTATGATTTACGTGTCCTAAGGTGCAGGTACAGTAATTCATTTAGTTATTATACTTGTCCCCTGCATCTCTATTTCAGTTATGATCTCAGTTACGATGTGTTATGCTTTACATACTCAGTACATATATCGTACTGACCCCCTTTTCTCGGGGGGCTGTGTTTCATGCCCGCAGGTACAGATATTTATTCTGGAGATCCATCAGCATAGGAGTTCCTCTCAGCTGAGTCGGAAGTGCTTCACTGTTCTGGAGCCTAAATTTTGATGCTGGTCACTTAATGTATATATTTGTACATTCAGGGGTACGGCGGGGGTCTTGTCCCGCCATATATTGTTGTTACTATTCTTAGAGGTCTGTAGACATATGTATATGTGGGTTGGTTGTGAGTTAGTTTCGATGTTGCCTATTCGATATGTTGTGAATGTTTTTGTTATAGCAGCCTTGTCGGCTCGCGTGCCCTTTCATGATATGAAACAAATGAAAGAGGCTACATGTACATGAAAAAGTTTTAAACTATTGGGATTTTTGTATATAGTATCACATCACACACTGTTCAACTTAAGTGTAGTTGATAAATACGCATAAGAGGGTCCAGGTCGGACCCCAGTTGCGGCCTACGGGGTTGGGTCATGACACACAACTTCCATTCATCCCAAGAAACAAAGGATAGAGGTTGGGACAAAGCCACTACTTCAAGAAAACCTGGAATAGTTATCGTCAGAATACTAGTATTACCTAATTGAAATTGGAACGACTACAAGTACAAACAGAGGAAAGTACGAGTACCCTTTAAAGGGAGGAAGTAAATGAGAAAATGGCAAAAGTAAGGTGAAGGCAATTGATATGGGAATATATTTGAGATGGGCATCTAAACTTTAATAAGATATCATGCTGAACCAAGTTAGAAAGGTCCGGAAGCTACAAATAATTGGATGGAAGCCAGAATGCTACATAAGCCAGCGTTAAGAAGTTTTTGACGAGACCCTGACTGACATAAAACTAGAAGGTGGTTGTGGATAAAAACAAAATAATGTAACCATAAAAGGATATCGAATAACTTAAGAGGCATCACGAAGAATAATGACAGCACGCTAGACCAAAAGCCAAAATGTTGGTTATAGAGTTAGTCGCAAATGATGTTGCGATAGATAAATAATCAAAGAAAAAGGAATAAAAAGACTCTTGTGGTAGAAAATGAGGAGAACACAAAGTGAATAAAGGATCATGGAGCTAAAGGTCTATGCCGATACTGGATGCAAGATAACAGACGAAAGGATAGGGCAAAACATAAAGACTCATGAGACAACGCTGAGGTAAATCTGGAGCTAAGTCGAGTGCCCCACATATTATGGCAAGGATTACAATGAAACGAGACATGAAGACTTCCTAAGGAGGTCACGCATCCCAATATTACTCTTGCCCCAGCATGCTTAACTTCAAAATTCTGATAGAACTTAATGCCTTAGTGCTGGTGTGATCGCGTGAGATTGAGGAATCTGAACTAGCGACGGAGAAACGATATGAGATTATGTACCTAGAGTATTATAAGATACATTAAGGCAATTGTAACAAGTTCTTAAGCGAAACAAGAAGGATTAGCTAATTGCTAACTGACGACGCTCTCAAATGCCATAGCTCATCAACATAGAACCAGTTAATGAGAGAAAAACTGTAGAATGACTATATGGGCCAGTGGGCGATGGAATTTCGACACCACTTGGTAGCCAACTCTGAGGGCAAAAAAGCAGAACCCAAAAGGTAAGGGTACCAGCTAATGTAATTTATGAATGACAAGAAGCAGTGCCCAAGGTAAAAAATTTCACAATATGACCAGGACTACAAGACTCACTTCGCACTCCAATGCCAGATGAATTTGGAGGGAATGTTACTTATGGATTAATGATATTAGTCCCTGCCTCTTGGATCAAAGGTTACCTACTCCGCCAAGAAAGTGTAAAATTGTAGAGTAAAAGAGTGGTAGGACCTTACGGAGTCCCCATAGCTATTATTCCAGGCAAAGAAGCCCAAGTTATAATTAACTACCGAGAGATGCAAAGATAGGTCAAGCCAAACTATCGGGATGGAATTGGTACTACGGGTGACATAATACATGGCCACGATTGGGCCAAAGATCTCCCCCAACATCAAATGTAGGATAAGGGAGAAAAAGATGAGGTAAAACATGAGGACTAGCGGGATAATGCTAGGATACTTCTTGTACCCTCTCGTCATTTTGTAAGGGAGAAAATGACACAGGGTAATGTGTCTAGAGGGTTATAAGTGGGGGTAAGGAAAGTGGTGAAAGAGTTGAAATGAAATTGGCAGAACTAATTGGTTACTACAGGATGACGAGCTTATATGCCAAAATTACTTCGGAATTATACCTGATCATGTTAGAAAAAGCATAGAATGACTACGAGAGCCATTATATGAAGGGACTACAACATTATTCGGTAACCAACCCTAAGGATTGGAAAAAAAAGGGGAGAAGGACCAAAAAGATCGAATGCCAGTTAAAGTTCTGAAAAGAGTTGAGAAGGACTATACGAGGCTAACGAATTAGCTCATTTGCTTTCAAAAAAAAACCACCTATGCAGCTGGAACTAGGTGAAGTTATAGGACAAGAAGGTAATAAGGTTCCGTGAGGTTTCCCCAGCTAATATCTCAGATAGAGGGACTTCAATTATGTCATGACCCAACCCCGTAGGCTGCGACTGGGGTCCGACCTGGACCCCTGTATACCCACCTATAAGTTGTAGTCAAATTGAACCATGAACAAGGTGATACTACTTACACAAAACCCCAATGAGTTAAAAATATTTCGTGTACATATGGCCTCCTTCACTTGTCTCATAACACATAAGGGCATGCAAGCCGACAAGGCTTCTATAACAAAAAAACATTCACAACATGCCGTATAGGCACCATCGAAACAAACTTATAAATAACCCACATTCATATGTCTACAGACCCCTGCCGTACCCCTGAATGTACAAATATATACATTAAGTGACCAGTATCAAAAATTATGCTCCATAACAGTAAAGCACTACCGACATAGCTGAGAGGAACTCCTAAGCTGATGGATCTTTAGAATGAACATCTGTACCTGCGGGCATGAAACGCAGCCCCCCGAGAAAAAAGGGTCAGTACAATATATGTACTGAGTATGTAAAGCATAACACATCGTAACTGAGGCCATAACAGAAATAGGGATGCAGGGGACAAGTATAACAACTTAATGAATTACTTTACTTGCACCTTAGGACACGTAAATCATACACATCATTATATGCTATGCCCGGCCCTCTAGTGAACTCGGTGTCATAAGCATTTTCTCATATTCACATGTCCTCGTATCATCATGTATTTTATTTCATAATATCATCGTATAAGGTATCATATCATCGTATATGGTATAATCTTATCATGTATATCAATATATTATATCCGGTTCACTACGGGGCTCGAGGTCGCAAATGTATCACTCTAATCTCATATGCATGCCTACATAAAGTATCCATCCCCTTTAGTGAGGAACTCGGTGAATGGAGTGGTGTACGTCTATAGCGTACCATCATAATATACATACCGTACCCGGCCCTCTAAGGAGGGACTCGGTGTTCCTTCCTATTTTGCCACATATACTATCATATTACACCTGGCCCGGGACTCGGTGAATAATCGTATCATCATAACATAAAACATATATCATACCTGACGTATGGCATCGTCTCCTCGTGTGTGGAACTATACACACCCATCCCGGGACGCAGTGAAAGAAGTAGTAAAGCTGCGCCCGACATAATATCCGGCCCATCGTGGGACACGAAGAAAGAAGGGTTACAGCATGCACGAGTAGAGTAATGAGAAACTATATGCAACTAAGTCACCCTCTGAGACTCAATGAAACACTCAAGTGAACCGTCACCTGAAGACCAGGAAGGTACTCATCCGAAGTGCCCTTTAGATGTCATTAGGGGTTACATCAATTAGGACATCAAGAATCACAGACATGCATCAAGACAATGCTACATAGCTTATGCAATCAGAAACATGGTTTACGCAATCAGAGACACATTTATGCAATAAGATGCACAGTTATGCAATCAGAGACACAATTATGCAATCATAGACATTGATCGCTTCACAGCCTTCAAGAAAAGGAGCTTGTATCTCCTTACTATTCACTATATAGCAGGCTCGAGAATAATAGTTTGACTATTTTCAGGCTTTTAATGGTCCGAAGTGACTACAGTAACGAATTATACTCACAGCTCATAATTGGAATTTTCTCCAAATCTATATCATATATCATTTCACTTAAAATTAAGCCATTCCAAAGGAAATAAGAGATGGACTTTACATGTACTAGTTTTCATCACATAGAAGACTTAAAGGCAGTAACTCAGCTATTGTAGAAGTTCTAATATCAAGAAGTAAACAAGAGTCTCGACTCATACTCAAGGCTTTACGAATAGATTGAATACCAAATATCATATACATATCATTTATAACTTACCTCTAAGACATACAAAAATAAAAGAAGAATAGCTCTACATACTTATTCCAAAAACACGCCAAAAGAAAGCTTCACCTACCTTGTCTGAATTATTCTTTATCTTGCTTGCCTTGCCGTCCTTTGAACCTATTAAACATGAAAGTAATATGAATATCAACCCCTTTTACTTTACAGCACCCTAGGTTATACCTTAATATTAATAGAATCTATTTCCTTAGTCGTTTCCCCTACTAGTTCTGTTATTTGCTATGGCGTCGACGAAAATTGTGCAGCACCTCCCCTATAATGTGCCCTATCCAAATTTCCAATTGGTTCCCTAAGACCAACATCCAACCAACAACAACAACCTGCAGCAATTCAGACCAACAATATACAAAATAAACTCCAAACGACTTATTCAAAAATATGATATCACAATAGGGCGTCTAGGCTTTATTTCGTAATGCCTTTCATTATACGCAACGAGGGGTCGTGTGGCTGAAACCAGCAGCATCCACATCCCTTTTAGAATGCATTTAGGTCCTGCAATAATACATTACACCCCTGCAGCAACAACTCACTCAAAACAATCAAAACGTGAATTTTGGACAGCTTCCTATTTTACCTTGTCGATTCGTTTCGAAGGGGTAATGGAGGGAAATAGGATTTACCTCCTTCATGGAAGTTATATACATGTATATTAGGGTTGAATTCAATTTATAATCACCCCTACATAAATTTTTTACAAAAGGATATGCCCAAAACACCAACAGCAATCCGTGTAAGATTTCCAAAACCAAAATCTGGGCAGTACCTCCTCTACACTTCATTACCCTTTTTAGAGAAGCTAAAAGAAAAAAAGGATTTTGTAGTCTAAATTCAAGTTATATAAACATGAAATACCTTTCCAAAACATATTGAATCACCCGAAACGAATCTATACACAAGAAGTTATACCAATATTACTAACAACTGTCCCCTCCAAAAATGGGTTTGTTAACTAGTTTTTAACGTTTTCCCTCTTTGTTCTTTCAACTTCCTCTCAAGTTCCAAGCTGAAGAATTAATTCCGTATACATCATAAAATACATAAATACACCTCCACGTGATTAGGAAACACCGTAGATAATTAATTCACGGAAGAAAAGTGAAGAACTTACCTTAATTCTTCTTGAACCCTGGCTGCCGTAGTACTCTCTTCCTCTCACATTTTCTCTCTATGTTTGGCTGATGGTTTTGGACTCCAAATGACTTAATAGTCATTAAAACATATATATATATATATGGTTGCTTAGGAAGTGACACATGTCATCCCCTAAGGGTGACACATGTCAAGCCCTTATTGGGCCACGGATCCACCCTTAGCCTCAAAGGCTGCCATGTGTCCTTGGTGGGCACCCCCCTCAAGTAGGAGGGTCACCTACTTGACCCCAAGAAGGTGGGTCACCTGCTTCCACGTGGTACTTCCCTAGGCTGCCACGTGGCACTCTTTTTGCTGCCACGTGTCACCTTCTCCTCTCCCCCGTGGGTTCGTAATCTCATCTTATCTTAATAGCGTATGTAATCCGCACTAGGTAAGCTTGATATATCCTTAAGCATATTAAGTGTATAAGACTCTTAACTTAGTGGCTTATGTAGGTAAATCGAGTCCTACGACTCATTACTTGGCCTCTAATTCCTTTCAGATTCTTATGACTCCATTTCCAACCTTCCTTATCACGAGGTATCACAATCTTCTTTCCATAGAGTTGTTTGGTAGTGTCGTAGATTATCCGGATTACATGATAGTGTCTAAGGAACTTAAGAAGACGCTCCAACCTGGACCCCCGTATATCTACCTATCAGTTGTAGTCAAATTGAACCATGAAAAATGTGATACAACTCACACAAAACCCCAATGAGTTAAAACTTTTTCGTGTATGTATGGCCTCCTTCACTTGTCTCATAACACATACGCGCATGCAAGACAACAAGGCTGCTATAATAAAAAAACATTCACAACATATCGTATAGGCACCATCGAAACAAACTTATAAACAACCCACATCCATATTTCTACAGACCTCTAGGAATAGTAACAGCAACATATGGCGGGACACGGCCCCCGCCGTACCCCTGAATGTACAAATATATACATTAAGTGACCAGTATCAAAAATTAGGCTCCAGAACAGTATAACACTTTCGACATAGCTAAGAGGAACTCCTAAGCTCACGGATCTCCAGAATGAACATCTGTACATACGAGCATGAAACGTAGCCCCCCGAGAAAAGGGGGGTCAGTACGATATATGTACTGAGTATATAAATCATAACACATCGTAACTGAGGCCATAACTGAAATAGGGATGCAGGGGACAAGTATAACAACTTAACGAATTACTGTACCTGCACCTTAGGACAAGTAAATCATACACATCATCATATGCTGTCCCCGGCCCTCTAGTGAACTCGGTGTCATAAGCATTTTCTCATATTCACATGTCATCGTATCATCATGTATTTTATTTCATCATATTATCGTATACGGTATCATATCATCGTATACGGTATAATCTTATCATGTATGTTATTGTATTACATCCGGTTCACTATAGGGCTCGGGGTCGCAAATGTATCACTCTACTCTCATATGCATGCCTACATAAAGTGTCCGGCCCTTTAGTGAGGGACTTGGTGAATGGAGTGGTGTACGTATTTAGTGTACCATCATAATATACATACCGTACCTGGCCCTCTAAGGAGGGACTCGGTGTTCCTTCCTTATTTTGCCACATATACTATCATATTACAGCCGGCCCAAGACTCTATGAATAATCATATCGTCATAACATACAACATATATCACACCTCACGTACGGCATCGTCTCCTCATGCATGGAACTATACACATCCGGCCCAGGAGGCTGTGAAAGAAGTAGTAAAGCTGCGCCCGACATAATATCCGGCCCATCATGGGACGCAAAGAAAGAAGGGTTACAACATGCACAAGTAGAGTAATGAGAAACTATATGCAACTAAGTCACCCTCTGAGACTCAATGAAACACTCAAGTGAACCGTCACCTGAAGACCAGGAAGGTACTCATCTGAAGTGCCTTTTAGATGTCATTAGGGGTTACATCAATAGGGGCATCAGGAATCACAAACATGCATTAAGACAATTCTACATAGCTTATGCAATCAGAAACATGGTTTACGCAATCAGAGACATAGTTATGCAATTAGATGCACAGTTATGCAATCAGAGACACAGTTATGCAATCAGAGACATTGATTGTTTCAGAGCCTTCAAGAAAAGGAGCTTGTATCTCCACTTACTATTCACTATATAGCAGGCTCAAGAATAATAGTTTGACTACTTTCAGGCTTTTAATCATCAGAAGTGACTACAAGTCACGAATTATACTCAGAGCTCATAATTGGAATTTTCTCCAAATCTATATCATATATCATTTCACTTAAAATTAAGCCATTCCAAAGGAAAGAAGAGATGGGTTTTACATGTACTAGTTTTTATCACATAGAAGACTTAAAGGCAGTAACTCAGCTATTGTAGAAGTTCTAATATCAAGAAGTAAACAAGAATCTCGACTCATACTCAGGGCTTTACGAATGGATTGAATCCCAAATATCATATACATATCATTCATAACTTACCTCTAAGACATACCAAAAGAAAAGAAGAATAGCTCTACATACTTATTCCAAAAACACGCCAAAAGAAAGCTTCACATACCTTGTCTGAATTATTCCTTATCCTGCTTGCCTCACCGTCCTTTGAACCTATTCAACATGAAAGTAGTATAAATATCAACCCCTTTTACTTTCCATCACCCTAGGTTACACCTTAGTATTAATGGAATCTATTTCCTTAGTCGTTTCCCCGACTAGTTCTGTTATTTGCTAAGGCGTCGACGAAAATTGGGCAGCACCTCCCCTATAATGTACCCTATCCAAATTTCCAATTAGCTCCCTATGACCTACAGCCAACCAACAACAACAACCTGCAGCAATTCACACCAACAATATACAACATAAACTCCAAACGACTTATTCAAAAATATGATATCAGAATAGGGCGTCTAGGCTTTATTTTGTAACGCCTTTCATTATACGCAACGAGGGGTTGTTTGGAAGCAACCAAATACATCCACATCCCTTTTAGAATGCATTTAGGACCTGCAACAATACATTAAACCCCTGCAGCAACAACTCACTCAAAACTATCAAAACGTGAATTCTGGACAGCTTACTGTTTTACCTTATCGCTTCGTTTCGAAGGGGTAATGGAGGGAAAAAGGATTTATGTCATTCAAGAAAGTTATATATATGTATATTAGGGTTGCATTCAATTTATAATCACCCCTACATAAATTTTTTATAAAAGGATATGCCCAAAACACCAACAGCAATCCGTGTAAGATTTCCAAAACCAAAATCTGGGCAGTACCTCCTCTACACTTCATTACCCTTTTTAGAGAAGCTAAAAGCAAAAATGGATTTTGAAGTCTAAATGAAAGTTATATAACCATGAAATACCTTTCCAAAACATATTTAATCACCCGAAACGAATCTATACACAAGAAGTTATACCAATATTACTAACAACTGTCCCCTCCAAAAACGGGTTTGTTAACTAGTTTTTAACGTTTTCCCTCTTTGTTCTTTCAACTTCCTCTCAAGTTCCAAGCTGAAGAATTAATTCCGTATACATCGTAAAATACATATATACACCTCCACGTGATTAGGAAACACTGTAGATAATTAATTCACGGAAGAAAAGTGAAGAACTTACCTTAATTCTTCTTGAACCCTGGCTGCCGTAGTACTCTCTTCCTCTCACGTTTTCTTTCTATGTTTGGCTGATGGTTTTGGACTCCAAATGACTTAATAGTCATTAAAACATATATATATATATGGTTGCTTAGGAAGTGACACATGTCATCCCCTAAGGGTGACACGTGTCAAGCCCTTATTGGGCCACGGATCCACCCTTAGCCTCCAAGGCTGCAACGTGTCCTTGGTGGGGCCCACCCCCAAGTAGGTGAGTCACCTACTTGAAACCAAGCAGGTGGGTAACCTGATTCCACATGTCACTTCCCTAGGCTTCCACGTGGTACCTCCTTTTGCTGCCACGTGTCGCCTTCTCCTCTCCCTCGTGGGTTAGTAATCTCGTCTTGTCATAAGAGCCGATGTAATTCGCACTACGTTAGTTTGATATATCCTTAAGCAATTTAAGTGTATAAGACTCTTAAATTAGTGGCTTGCGTAGGTAAATCGAGTCCTATGACTCATTACTTTGCTTCTAATTCCTTTCGAATTCTTATCACTCCATTTCCAACCTTCCTTCTCACGAGGTATCATAATCTTCTTTCCTTAGAGTTGTTTGATAGTGTCATAGCTTATCCGTCTCACATGATAGTGTCTAAGGAACTTAAGAAGACGCTCCGAACTCGAGAGTGCAGGGTTTAACAAATTATGATTAACTTTTAGAGATCAGTCCAAGAAGAGGTCGGGAGCACCAACAGGCCTTCGTACCGCATTTTCCGCGGGCTGCTGAATAGGCTGAGCATACTATCAACTTCTAGAAAATATATTGCGAGCTTATGAGGATGGATTTAAGTGTATATAGGGCTATCGTCCACCACTTATTGAGTTTACCTACGAGAAGGGCTACCGTTCCGGTATTTAGATGACCCTCCTCCAAGATGTTGTAAGGCAAAATATATGATTTCCCCTGTTGGGGAAAAGTGTCACGACCCAACCCCGTAGGCCGCAACCGGGGTTCGACCCGCACCCTCTTATGCATATTTATTAGCTACACTTAAGTTGAACTGTGTGTGATGTGATACAATACATAAAAACCTCAATAGTTTAAAACTTTTTCATGTACCTATAGCCTCTTTCACTCGTGTCATAATATATAAGGAAATGCAAGCCGACAAGGCAGTTATAACAAAAAAACATTCACAACATGTCGTATAGGCATAATCGAAACGAACTCACAAACAACCCACATCCATATGTCTACAGACCTCTAGGAATAGTAATAGCAATATATGGCGGGACAGGGCCCCCGCCGTACCCCTGAATGTACAGATATATACACATTAAGTGACCAGTATCAAAAGTTGGGCTCCAGAACAGTGAGGCACTTCCAACATAGCTGAGAGGAACTCCTAAGCTGATGGATCTCCAGAATGAACATCTATACCTACGGGCATAGAACGCAGCCCTCCGAGAAAAAGGGGGTCAGTACGATATATGTATTGAGTATGTAAAACATAACACATCGTAACTGAGACCATAACTGAAATAGGGGTGCAGGGGACAAGTATAACAATTAACAAATTACTGTACCTTCACTTTAGGACACGTAATCCTACACATCATCATATACTGTGCCCGACCCTCTAGTGAACTTGGTGTCATAATCTTTTCTTCATATTCACATATCATCGTATCATCATGCATTCCATTTCATCATATCATCGTATACGGTATCATATCATCGTACACAGTATAATTTTATCATGTATGTCATTATATTACACCCGGTTCACTACGGGGCTCGGGGTCATAATGTATCACTCTAATCTCATATGCATGCCTACACAAAGTATCCGGCCCTTTAGTGAGGGACTCGGTGAATGAAGTGGTGTACGTCTATAGCGTACCATCATAATATATATACCATACACGGACCTCTAAGGAGGGACTCAGTGTTCCTTCCTTATTTCGCCACATATACTATCATATTACAGCCGGCCCAGGACTCGGTGAATAATTATATCATCATAACATATAACATATATCACACCTCACGTACGACATCGTCTCCTCGTGCATGGAACTATACACATCCGGCCTGGGATGCGGTGAAAGAAGTAGTGAAACTGCACCCGACATAATATCCGTCCCATCGTGGGATGCGAAGAAAGAAAGGTTACAATATGCACGAGTAGAGTAATGAGAAACTATATGTAACTAAGTCACCCTCTGAGACTCAATGAAACACTCAAGTGAACCGTCACCTGAAGACCAGGAAGGTAATTATCTGAAGTACCCCTTTAGATGTCATTAGGGGTTACATTAATTGGGGCCTCAGAAATCATAGACATACATCAAGACAATGCCACACAGTTTATGCAATTAGAAACATGGTTTATGCAATCAGAGACACAGTTATATAATTAGAGACACAGTTATGCAATTAGAGACATTGATCATTTTATAGCCTTTAAAATGAAGAGCTGGTACCTCCACTTACTATTCATTATATAGCAGGCTCGAGAATAGTAATATGATTACTTTCAGACTCTGAATGTTCAGAAGTGACTACAAGTCATGAGTTACACTCAGAGATAATAACTGAAATTACCTCTAAACCCATATCATATATCATTTTACTTAAAATTAAGCCATTCCAAAGGAAAAAAGAGATAGGCTTTACATGTACTACTTTTCATCACATAAAAGACTTAAGGGAAATAACTCAGCTATTGCAGGAGTTCTAACATCAAAAAGTAAATAAGAGTTTCGACTTATATTCAGGGCTTTATGAATGGATTGAATCCCACAAATCATATACATATCATTCATAACTTACATCTAAGACATGCCAAAATAAAAGAAGGATAGCTCTACGTACTTATTCCAAAAACATGCCAAAAGAAAGCTTCACATACCTTGTCTGAATTATTCCTTATCCTACTTGCCTCGCCGTCCTTTGAACCTATTCAACATGAAAGTAATATGAATATCAACCCTTCTTAACTTTCCAGCATCTTAGGTTACACCGTAGTATTAATGGAATCTATTTCCTTAGTCGTTTCCCCGACTAGTTCTATTATTCGCTAAGGCGTCGATGAAAATTGGGAAGCACCTCCCCTATAATGTGCCCTATACAAATTTCCAATTAGGTCCCTAAGAACTACATCCAACCAACAACAACAACCTGCAGAAATTCACACCAACAATATACAACATAAACTTCTAATGACTTATTCAAAAATACGGTATCACAGTAGGGCGTCTAGCCTTTATTTTGTAACACCTTTAATTATACGCCACGAGGGGTCATGTGGATTCAAAAAAAAGCAACCTAACCCAAATAAGAACATATTTAGGACCCTAAATAACACATCACACCCCTGCAGCAGCAACTCATAAGAACAACGCCTCATTTTGACAACAATTCACTTCTAGCGACTCCAATTTAGTTTATTCCGAACGCCAAACTTTTCAAACCTTTTACCCAAATTACAGAAGCCCCTAAGGTGTGTAATACATACTAATTTAACATAATAAACTTAAAATTAGAGGGGAAGAACTTACATTTCCCTAAATTGGCCAAAACTAGCTAAAACTTGCTTCGAAAATCTTTTGCCGTGCTGAAATGGAGCGGACTGTTTTTGACACTTCTTTGCTTCCCCAAATTACGAGTTTAAGCTATTACACATATTTATATAACCGTGGGATACCATAAATAATTAATTCATGGAACGAAAGTCGGAAACTCACCTCCAAAGGCCAAACCCGTAGCTCCCTCCTCTTGTTCCTAGAATTGTTCCTTTAAATTTTCTCTTGTTTGTTCCAAGCGTAAAGCTGAATTTATGGTTCCATAGACATCGTAAGATAAATATGTATATCTCCATGTGGTCGAGGAACACAGTATATAATTAATTCACGGGGAAAAATTGGAGGACTTACACTTTTTTTTCCTTAGTTGTCGTAGGTCTCCTTTTCCTCTCTAACAGTTTCTTTAAGCTCTTGGCTTATTCTTTTGGATAATGAACAATTTAATAGTCATAATACGTACATGTATATGCTGGATTAGAAGGTGAAATGTGTCATCCCCATAGGGTGACACGTGTCCAGCCCCTATTGGGCCACGGATCTATGTTTTCAAGGAGGGACTGCCACGTAGCAGTGGGGCCCACCTCCCCCAAGTAGGTGGGTCACCTACTTGACCCCAAGCAGGTGGGTCACCTGCTTGCTTAGGTGCTTCCATGTGTCACCCTCCTATTGTCTGCCCCACGGAATTTTTTTCCATCCTCGTGGGTTCGTAATCTCATCTCACTTTAAGAGTCTATGTAATCTGCACTACGTAAGCTTGATATATACTTAAGCAACTTAAGTGTATAAGACTCTTAACTTAGTGGCTTACGTAGGTAAATCGAGTCCTATGACTCATTTCTTAGCCTCCAACTCTTTCCGAATTCTTATGACTTTATTTCCAATCTTCCTTCTCGTGAGGTATCACAATCTTCTTTCCTTAAAGTTGTTTTGTGTTTGGACAGTAAGGGTCTCATGGCTTCTTTCAAGACGATTAGGGACACGTGTCAAGGTTCAAAAATGTGGGGTATAACAAAAAGACTAAGCCAGTAGGCCAAACAGGATTAAGTAAACTATTGACTAACAACCCCGAGTCGGCAGAAATGATATACAGATAATCGACATTGATATACAGAGTGCAAATTGATGATTGGATGTTCATAATGGAGTCACCCAGAAAAGGGAACTTAACCCAAAATATATTATACTGTATCAAGTTACTCATAAGATGGGCAACATGGCTGGTAAGTTGAGCTTACCACCTCACTTGGAAACTATACGCCCAGTCCATCACATAAGAATGCTTCGCAAAGGTACTGACGAGCCACCCAGGGTATATTCCATAGATAAGGTCCAGGAGATGGAATCCTGTGAGGCAAAACCTATCGCCATCTTAAATCGGCAAACTGGAAGATTGTAGACTAAAGACGTTCCTTCCAGTAATATATGATAGAAAAACCAAAACCAGAAAGAGGATGATCGGGGAATTGAAGAGAACATAAAATACAAGTATCCGCACCTGTAACCAATATTTAAAGGTAACCCCGACTCTTGAAACACATATATGAAGTACTTGTAGGGAAGTATGTGTTAAGAAGATCGCAAAGAATCTCCCTACGATTTGTATAAGGTACTAAGAGGAGTTTTGTCTAATATTCGGGGATGAATGTTCTAAAGGGGGAAGGATGTTATACCCCACCCTTTTTAAACTCGGAATGTCTCATAAGTTCCTTGGACATTATCATGTGAGCCGTATACGCTATGACACTATCAAACAACTCCAAGGAAAGGAGAATGAGATACCCCATAGTAGGAAAGGTTGGAAAAAGGGTTATGAGAAGTCGGAAGAAGTTGGAGGCCAAGTAAGGAGTCGTGGGACTCGACTTACCTACGTAAGTTACTAACTTAGAAGTCCTACACACTTAAGCTACTTGAGTACTGTCGAGCTTAAGTAGCAAGGATTACACGGGTTCTTAAAATAAGACGAGATTACGAACCCACGAGAAAGAGAAAAAGATGACACATGGCAGCCTAGGAAGGCGACACATGGCAGCACCTCAAGCAAGCAGGTGGCCCACCTTCTTGGGGTCAAGTAGGTGACCCACCTGCTTAGGGGAGGTGGACCCCACTACCATGTGGCAGCACCCTATTGACAGCATGCATATGTGGCCCAATAAGGGCTAGACACGTGTGCTATGGGGCTGACACGTGTTACCTCCAAAGACACCCTATATATGTATGTTAAGTGACTAAGGAATTCATTCCTTATCTTAAAACTTAGCCAAAAGCTGAAAAAGCTTGAGAGCAAAGGAACATAGTTACGGATGGCTCCTTTTTAAGATAAGTTCCAATTTTCCTCCGTGAATTAATTATCTACAGTGTTCATTAACATGTGGAGGTGTATATATGTATCTTACGATGTCTAGAAAATTAATTCTTCAGCTCGGAACTTGAGAGAAAGTTGAAAGAACAAAGAGGGAAAACGTTAAAAACTAGTTAACAAACCCGTTTTTGGAGGGGACAGTTGTTAGTAATATTGATATAACTTCTTGTGTATAAATTTATTTCAGGTGATTAAATATGTTTTGGAAGGGTATTACATAGGTCTATAACTTTCATTTATACTTGAAAATCCATTTTTTCTTTTAGATTCTAGAAAAAGGGTGATGAAACATAGAGGAGGTACTGCCCAGATTTCGGTTTTGGAAATCTTACACGGATTGCTGTTGGTGCTTTGTGCATATATTTTTGTAAAAAATTGTTGTAGGGGTGATTCCAAATTTTACACGACCCTAAGAAACATGTCTATAAGTTTCATGAAGGACGTAAATCCTGTTTCCCTCCATTACCCCTTCGAAATGAAGCGACAAGGTAAAATAGTAAGCTGTGCAGAATTCACGTTTTAATAGTTTTGAGTGAGTTGTTGTTGCAGGGGTGTAAAGTATTGTTGAAGGGACTAAATGCTTTCTAAAAGGGATGTGGATGCTGCTGATTGCATCCACATGACCCCTCATTGCGTATAATGAAAGGCGTTACAAAATAAAGGCTAGACGCCCTTTTGTGATATCGTATTTTTGAATAAGTCATTTTGAGTTTATGTTGTATATTGTTGGTGTGGATTACTTAAACATATGCTGCAGGTTGTTGTTGTTGGTTGGTTGTAGGTCTTAGGGACCTAATTGGAAATTTGTATAGGGAACATTATAGGGGAGGTGCTGCCCAATTTTCGTTAACGCCTTAACAAACTAAAGAACTAGTCGAGGAAACGACTAAGGAAATAGATTCCATTAATACTAAGGTGTAACCTAAGATGCTGGAAAGCTAAGAGTAGTTGATATTTGTATTACTTTCATATTGAATAGGTTCAGAGGACGATGAGATGAGCAGGATAAAGAGTAACTCCCACGAGGTATATGAAGCTTCTCTTGGTATGTTTTTTGTATAGGTATGTAAAGCCTAACTTTTCTCTTTTGGCATGTCTTAGATGTAAGCAAGATATGATATGAGCTTTGGGGGTAATTCCATTCCCAGGTTCTGAATATGACTTCAGGACCCTCACTCACTTTTGAATGTTAAATTTAAAGTAGTAAGCTGATATCCTCGAGTCTTCTATATGACTGTATAACAATTGATTCGACTAAACTCTTGTTTGTAAAAAAGATAGGCTCTGGGATAATCAATACTCGGACTGCTATAAGATATTTCACATTGACATACGTCTAAGATTTCTTAAAACTCCATTTTACATAGTCCTTAGTGACAGTTAGAGAATATACGTCAGATACTTTCTGCCCTAATCCCTAGGTGATGGTTCACTTGATGACTTCATTGAGTCTCAGATAATTATTTAAACTGTGTTTTGTTTCTCACTACTCTAATCGTGTATATTGTAACCCTTCTTTCACTGAGTCCCGGGCTGGGTCTGTTATTACGCACAACTAACTGCATTGTCCACCGAGCCCTTTACTAGAGGGTCGGGTATGTATGTATATATATATATAATGATGTGTTATAATAAGGTGATGATGGCGCGGGGCCTGATACTGATACTATAGATATGATTCATCGAATCCGTGAAAGGGCCGGATATATTGTATAATTTGAGCATGCATGCTTTTATGACTCATAGAATACAGGTACAAGTTTCCAATTTTGATAGTTTATCCCCTGTTTCTCTACTTCAGATATGCTTCCAGTTGTATTATGTTATGTTTTACATACTCAGTACATATGTCGTACTGACCCCCTTTCTTGGGGGGCTGCGTTTCATGCTCGCAGGTACAGGTATGGGTTTTGGGAGTCCGTCAGCTTAGGATTCCGCTTAGCTCAGTAGGAAGGGGCTCCATTGTATCGGAGCCTAGTTTTGGCACTAGCCACTGATGTATATCATCATTTTATTTATTTAGGGGTACGGCGGGGGACCTGTCCCGCCATATGTTGTCATTATTATTTTTAGAGGTCTGCAGATATGTATATGTGGGTTATGTATGTCAGTTTGATTCAGCTGGGTCTACCTGATATATGATATATGTGATTATGTTATGGCATCCTTGTCGGCTTGCGTGCCCTTTCATGTTGTGATACAAACGAAAAGGGCTATAAGTTTATAAAAATGTTATCACCCGGTAGGGCTCTGTTACATGATATTGTCTTATTTATGATTCAATGTGACCACAACTAATAGATATGTGTACAGAGGGTCCAGGTCGGACCCCAGTTGCGGCCTACGGGGTTGGGTCATGACAATCATATATAGGTAGATCATTATCTGAGACTCACTAGGGTAATCATACTGAACTATATCATTCGTGGATCAGGATATTAATCATCTTAGGTGCCCTTTGAGTGCCAATAGGCCTATATTAAGTGAAGTCTCAATAATTATAGACATATTTTAAGGTAATGCCAACCGGCTTAAGGCAATCATAAACATTTGTTATCACAGAGTCCTTAAGAATAGGAGCTCTAAGTCCCACTATTAATCGACATATAGACGGTTCAGGGAAGGTAGCTCAACTATGATGAGTGTTTTCCTTCCAAGGAGTGAATTGAGACATATAGCATATTCAGAGCTTAAAAATGGACTTACTCTGGAGCTCGTATCATGTATCATTTTCTTTAAGACATGTCAAAAGAAAGAAAGGGTAGGCCTCACCTGTTGTCCCTTCCTATCCCAAAGGAGTTTGAGAGACAATAATTCAACTATCGTAGGCGTCCTAGTATTCAGCAGTGGATAAGAATCAGGAGGTATGCTCGGGGCCTTATGAATGGGATTATCCCTACTAGCATACGCAGATATACATATTGCACTTCTATCAAGGATATGCCAAGAGCAAGGAATTAGCTTTACGTACCCTGTACCTTCCATTATCTAGGAGACCATGAGAGACACTAACTCAATTAACATAGGAGCTTTCACCTCCAGATGTAGGTAGGGGTCGTGCATCATATTCGGAACTTCGTGAGTAGATTCGTCCCTATATGTTATATACACATCATATTTAGGACTAAGACACGCCAAGAGAAGGGAAGGGTAGCCTTACATACTCCTCACTTCCTAACATATGGAAGGCTTGAGAAGCCCTAGTTCAATTACTGTAAGAGTGCTTTCATCAAGAAGTAAATGAGGACCGTGAATTACACTTGGCATTTATGAGTAGATTTACCCTCAATCTTATATCATTCATTACTTAACTTGAATACATGCCAAAAGAAGAAACAAGATAGGCTTTACATACTTATGCCAAAAATATGCCAAAAGAAAGCTTCATATACCTTGTCTGAATTATTCATTATCCTATTTGCCTCGCCGTCCTTTGAACCTATTCAACATGAAATTAATATGAATATCAACCCCTCTTAACTTTCCAGCACCCTAGGTTACACCTTAGTATTAATGGAATCTATTTCCTTAGTCGTTTCCCCGACTAGTTCTGTTATTCGCTAAGGGGTCGATGAAAATTTCGCAGCGCCTCCCTATAATGTTCCCTATCCAAATTTCCAATTATGTCCCTAAGACCTACAGCCAACCAACAACAACAACCTGCAGAAATTCAAACCAACAATATACAACATAAACTCCAAACGACTTATTCAAAAATATGATATCACAATAGGGCGTATAGCCTTTATTTTGTAATGCCTTTAACTATATGAAACAAGGTGTTGTGTGGATGCAACCAGCAGAATCCAAACCCCTTTTACAATGTATTTAGGCCCTGCAATAATACATTACACAATATAAACCCCCAACGATTCACTCGAAGCTATGATACCAAAACTAAAGTATTTAATCTTTCTTTCGCGAATTCTTTAATTGCACAGCGGAGGGTCATGTGGATGCAAACAGCAGCCTCCCATGCCCTTATTAACATACATTCCAGAACCACAATACCTCACCACCCGACCAGCAATCACACACCACAAGCACAACGCATTATTCGATTACAATTAACTATAGCGATTCCAATTTCGCTTATTTCGAAATCCAAACTTTTCAAACCTTTTCCCCAACTTTAAGCAGCCCCTAAGGTGTGTAATACACCCTAATTTAACATCATAAACTTCAAATTAGAGGGAAAGAACTTACCTTTCCCGAAATTGGCTTGAACTTGCCGAAATTGTGCCTCGGAACTTTTTTTAGAGGGATGTAACGCCGTGGCAGCTTGCTGTCCGATTTTTGCTGCGCCAAACTTCAAATTTTATACTAATAATACTTCCATATCATCTTAGTATACGCTAAGTAATTAATTTACGGAGCGAAAGCGGGACTTACCTATTTTTCCTCCCAAAACCCTCACTCTTTTCTCGTTAGCTCTAAGGTTTATTTTTCATTTGCCTTGGATGAAGTTTTGGGGAAAAATCTGAAGTATTAGTCATATATACATATATATAGGTGGTCCTACGGTGTGACACGTGTCATCCCCTAGGGGTGACACGTGTCCAGCCCCTAGGGGTGACACGTGTCTAGCTTCTATTGGGCAACCGTATCTACATGATAAAGGAGGGGCTACCACGTGGCAGTGGGGGCCACCTCCCCCAAGAAGGTGGGTCACCTACTTTACCCCAAACAGGTGGGTCGCCTATTTGCTTGAGGTTCTGCCACATGTCACCCTCTCATTGGCTGCCCCGCATCATTTTTTTTTCTTCCTCGTGGGTTCATAATCTCCTCTCACTTTAAGAGCCTATATAATCCACACTTCGCAAGCTTGGTACGTACTCCAATAGCTTAAGTATGTAAGACTTCCAATTTAGTAGCTTACGTAGGTAAATCAAATCCTACGACTCATTACTTGTCCTCCAATTCCTTTCGGATTCTTATGACTCCATTTCCAACCTTCCTTCTCACGAGGTATCACAATCTTCTTTCCTTAGAGTTGTTTGATAGTGTCGTAGCTTATCCGGCTCACATGATAGTGTCTAAGAAACTTAAGAAGACATTCCGAGCTCGAGAGTGCTGGGTGTAACATCCTTCCCCCCTTTAGAACATTCATCCCTGAATGTTGAATAACATTTCCCTTAAGACTTCATACAAATTGTAGGGAGATTCCTTTCTACTGGAATAACATACTCTTTCATCGAAGTAATTAATATACGAGTTCCAGGACTGGGGGTTATCTATAGACATCGGGAATAGGTATGGACACCTGTGTTTCATGTCCTCTTCAACCTCCTAGGTTATGTCTTCACTATTTTTATTCTGCCATAGTACCCTGACGAAAGCTATGTCCTTAGTTTGCAACCCATTTAATCTGCTGATCCCGGATGGAAATGGGTTGCCCCTCGTAGGATAACTCCTTATTACGTGGACCTCCTCTACGGGAAATATTCTGGGAGCGTCGTTTACATTCTTGCGGATCATTGATCTATGAAAACTGAATGTATTGTTTCAAATCGGACGGTACTTCCCACTTATGGGCAGCTTTATCTATTCTACAAATGACCTGAGAAGGATCAATGTATCCCCTTCTTGCCGACTCTAGGCTTCTAATTGATAGCTTGTCCCGGATTAAGCTTTACTTCATCAATAATTTACTGGGTCCCCTCTGGGCCTATCCATTAATCGAAGGGCGAAATATCGTACTAAGATTCACCTGTGTTCCCAATCCTTACCGAAATGATCTCCAACGATTATCCATACGTTGAACTTCCCCATTGAGATAATAGATGTGGGAACCTCATGAAATCTTATTGTTTCCTTGTTATGTCATCTCGTATAACCCTTAGCTGAATATACCTTCCTAATTGGAAGAAAATGGGTTAATTTTGTCAGCTTATCTACCATAACCCATATGAACTTATACTTTCATAGAGTGAGAGGTCAGCTTACACTATAACCTACATTAATCGCCTTCCATTTCTGAGTCGGGATTCCCATCCCTCATAACAGGCTATTAAGCCTCTGATGCTTCTCTTCGTTTAAGCCAGTATACAACTCCTCTTAATTCAATTTGTAACACCTTAGGTATGCTATCTTGCTCCTTTACTCAGATCTTCCTTCCAGTTTTATTACCAGACGTTATACTATAATTCTTACACAAACATGTGTAGGTACGTAGAACCATTCAGAAAATGCTTTAGTGTCGCTGTACTAGCAGCTTACCTCCTTCGGTCGTGGTTAGGGATCCGTTATGTCTTTTGTCCTTAATACCGATTATATCTTAATAGTTCTGCCTCGAACCATCTTACACTTTTCCTTAATAGATTCTAAATATGGCAATCACATTTCTATTACTGACTTTCTTTTATCGAGTAATCCTTTGACCTCGCTCTTAGTATGCCAATGTTCGTAAGCTACACAACTATTCTTATGCCATTTTCACGAGGTGCATTGTATTTCAGTCATAATATTTTCGTCTCTTGGCTTACTCTGTTCTATATGTGTCGTTGTACTAACACGCCTTTATAATCTCTTTTTATCATACATGTTTCGTTCCCTTTCTCACTTCTCAAGGGGTCACCCATCCCAGTGCTACTCTCATCCAAGCACGCTTAACTTTGGAGTTTTGACGAAATCTGGTGCATCAGTGTGGATATGATCGCTTCCATACCTTATGGGGTCTCGTTTGAAGTTTAAGCGTTCCCATTTACATATGATAGCGTCAGTCTATTTTCTCTTATGCTTGTACTTCTCTTGTCCACTTCCCCCCTTTTAGGGTGTACCCATGTCATCCTCCATTAATTTTCAGCTATTCACACGCGAATGATTCTACTCCAACATATTTAACGTGCTGCACCATATCTACATGTTCTGTTAAATCTTCCATACATTAGGTTGCCTTTATAGGAAACCCTACCACAACCGTAGGGTGCTTTAGTATTTGAAATATATTGTATAAAATCTCATCTAATGATTGATACTCGAGTAATATCCATAATGTAGCAGTGCATTCAAAGCCACATTCCATTCATCCCAATTAGTAATTAGCGAGGGCTCATAATTAGTGCAAATTCCCCACTCGAGTGTACTTATACTTTAATGACTCATGTTTCAATCTTCGTCATTATACTAACTTTATTCCCGTGGATACAGCTTATTCTTCTAATAACCTCATAATGCAGCAGTTGTTCTGCAAATTTACATACCCTCTCCTTGCAGGATCTCACTAATCATCAAGGTGGAGTCACGTATATTAACTTCGTTATGCCTCATGAGCTTTCATCTTTGTTGTGTACCTGATGCTCACTTTTAATTTTTACTCGAAATCTCATCAATTTCGCTTTAATAGCGGTCTTATCTTTTCCTTTTATTTCTAGGAAAATTTGGGCAGAGTTTCCTCTATATTTCTTACTATTTCAACACCTGCACACAGAAAATACCAACAATGACTCACCGGGCCAACATATATGTTCCTATCATATCATATCACAGCCACACAGGGCTCCCAATATCAATGCATATATATTCTAAAAGAAAATTAATAATATACCTGTAACCATATTTGGTGGCGCCTTCTGGCCTTGTCTACTAGCCAGGGTGTATATTCGATTTGAAGGACAACTGAATCTGGAAGCTCGGCCACGACCTCTACCACGGCCTGCTAGTGTCTGTATACCCCTCCCCTTAGGACCCATAGCCACAGAAGAAGAAGGATCGAAAACTGAACCAATAGGCTGAACTGCGCTTTACGACCTGCCCCTGGATGGGCACTCCCTCATAACATGGCCCTAGCAAAACAAGCATCGGTGGAAAAATGACATTCCGCAAAATGAAACCCACCACAGTGAGAACATTGGGGCAAAGATAACCTTGATTGACGCGGACCCCTGTTCGTTTGTGAGCCTGAAACCCTAGAGCTCTGACCGGCTGGGAACTGTGCTATCAAATATATTACTTGGGAACTATAGGGGTATACTCTGGGCCGGCTGAGAAGGGTATCTACCATACTGTTGAGGCTGCCCGGCTCGAAAGCCACCATAATAACCGGCTGACTTAGTCTTCTTATGCTGGCCTCTGCCAAAATCTCTCTAGGGCTATCGTTCTCTATGCCGATCTTCCACCCCTTGTGCGTACGCCTGTACCCAGGCGATATCCATGCCTAGATGAGAAGCTATGGCCACACAGCTATCAATTAAATAATAGTCCAACCCCATTACATAATGATGCACCCAGTAGCCATATCAACTACTATAGCAGGCGCATGCCTTGCCAACGAGTCAAACTCGAGGCTATAGTCTTTAATGCTTCTACCATTCTGCCTTAACTGTAATATTTATCAATTCTGGCTCGTTTCATTTCTGGAGGTAGAAAATGGCCAAAGAAGGCTTCCACGAACTCATCCCAGACTGCTGGAGGAGCACCCTCGCCCCTCGATAATTCCCAGGACTCATACAAATTAATGGCTACGTCACACAACCGATATGAAGCCAACTCAACCAACTCAGTCTTCGAGGCCCTGATTATTCGCAATGTACGCTACATCTATCGAATGAACTCTTGTAGATCCTTAGCAATTCTCGACCCATGAAACTCTATAGGGTTATAGGCCAAGAAGTCATGGACCCTTAAACTATCTTGTGTATTTGTATCATCTGCTCCTAACCCATGCCTTCGAGCCTGCCCTGCCACTATCCTAGTCAATAATTACACTGCATCTCTCATGGCCTTATCTTCCGACCCTGGCTGTGGAGCTAGAGGCTCAGGCATTGGAGCTTCAGGATCTACCGTTGCTGCTGTTCTGAGTTCCTCTGGAGGTTGCGGCATAGTAGAGCTCGCCGATTGCAGCATAATCCTTGGCATAGACTAGGCACGAGCCCTGGTAACTCTCGGGGTTGACTAGATTCCCCAGCTACAGACTTACCCTTTTGGGCAGTCGTTACTTCCCTTAGAGGCATCACTGTAAACACAATTATATGTTAATGAGAAATCATCCTAACAACATAGCTCTATCGCACGATATAAGAAAGAAAAGAGAGATAACATCCTAAATGTCCTGCAGGATCCTGTATATAGGTGTGGTGCACAACACCCCGATAATCAAGCCTCTACTAGACACGGTTTGTAGACACTTCGAGGACGAACTGCTCTGATACTATTTCTATCATGACCCAACCCCGTAGGTCGCGATAGAGGTCCGACCTGGACCCTCGTATACCTACCTATTAGTTGTAGTCATACTGAACTATGAACAAGGTGATACTACTCGCAAAAACCCCAATAAGTTAAAACTGCACGTGTGGCCTCTTTCACTCGTTTCATAGCACATAAGGGCATGCAAGCCGACAAGACTACTGTAACATAACTATATTCATAAAATGTCATATAGGCACAATCGAAATGAACTCACAAACATCCCACATCCATATGTCTACAGACCTTTAGGATTAGTAACAGCAACATATGGCGGGACGGGGCCCTCGCTGTACCCCTGAATGTACAAATATATACATTAAGTGAGCAGTGAATCACTTTTGACATAGCTGAGAGGAAATCCTAAGCTGATGGATCTCCACAATGAACATCTGTACCTGCGGGTATAAAACGCAGCCCCCCGGGGAATGGGGAGGTCAGTACGATATATGTACTGAATATATAAAGCATAACGCATCATAACTGAGAGAACAACTGAAATAGGGATGCAGGGAACAAGTATAACAGTTAATAAGTCACTATACCTGCATCTTATAACATAAGGGCATGTACACTATCTTCATATACTGTATCCGGCCCACTAGGGGACTCGATGTTACCATGTTATCGCATATGGCATCGTGTCATATGTTACGATTACATTATTATGTTTTCACATGCATGCCTATCTATCAATACATATCATACCATACTTGGCCTAGTATGGGTCTCAGTGTTATAATCATATCATCACATACCGTACCCGGCCCTTTAGGGGACTCGGTGTTATAATCATATCATCACATACCGTACCCGACCCATTAGGGGACTTGGTGTTATCATTATATTATCATATACCATACCCGGCCCTTTAGGGGACTCAGTGTTATAATCATATCATCACATACCATACCCAGCCCATTAGGGGACTCGGTGTCATAATCATCATATATAGGTAGATCATTATCTGAGACTCATTAGGGTAATCATATTGAACTATCGTTCGTGGATCAGGATAGTAATCATCTCAGGTGCCCTTTGAGTGCCACTAGGGGTATATTAAGTGAAGTCTCAATAATTATAGACATATTTTAAGGTAAGGCCAACCGGCTTAAGGAAATCATAAACATCTGTTATAACAGAGTCCTTAGGAATAGGAGCTCTAAGTCCCACTATTAATCGACATATAGACGGTTCAGGGAAGGTAGCTCAACTACGATGAGAGTTTTTCTGCCAAGGAGTAAATATGAGACATATAACGTATTCAGAGCTTAAGAATGGACTTACTCTAGAGCTCGTATCATGTATCATTTTCTTTAAGACATGTCAAAAGAAAGAAAGGGTAGGCCTCACCTGTTTGTCCCTTCCTATCCCAAAGGAGTTTGAGAGACAATAATTCACCTATTGTAGGCGTCCTAGTATTGAGTAGTGGATAAGAATTAGGAGGTATGCTCGGGGGCTTATGAATGGGATTATCACCACTTGCATACGCAGATATACATATTGCACTTCTATTAAGGATATGCCAAGAGCAAGGAATTAGCTTTACGTACCCTCTACCTTCCACTATCTAGGAGACCATGAGAGACACTAACTCAATTAGCATAGGAGCTTTCACCTCCAGAAGTAGGTAGGGGTCGTGAATCATATTTAGAACTTCATGAGTAGATTCGTCCCTACATGTTATATACACATCATATTTAGGACTAAGACATGCCAAGAGAAGGGAAGGATAGCCTTACATACTCATCACTTCCCAACGTATGGAAGGCTTGAGAAGCCCTAGTTCAATTACTGTAAGAGTGCTTTCATCAAGAAGTAAATGAGGACCGTGAATTATGCTTGGCATTTATGAGTAGATTTACCCTCAATCTCATATCATTCATAACTTAACTTGAATACATGCCAAAAGAAGAAACAAGATAGGCTTGACATACTTATGCCAAAAACATTCCAAAAGAAAGCTTCACATACCTTGTCTGAATTATTCCTTATCCTGTTTGCCTCACCGTCCTTTGAACCTATTCAACATGAAAGTAATATGAATATCAACCCCTCTTAACTTTCCAGCACCCTAGGTTACACTTTAGTATTAATGGAATCTATTTCCTTAGTCGTTTCCCCGACTAGTTCTGTTATTCGCTAAGGCGTCGATGAAATTTGGGCAGTGCCTCCCCTATAATGTGCCCTATCCAAATTTCCAATTAGGTCCCTAAGACCTACAGCCAACCAACAACAACAACCTGCAGCAATTCACACCAACAATATACAACATAAACTCCAAACGACTTATTCAAAAATATGATATCACAATAGGGCGTCTAGCCTTTATTTTGTAACGCCTTTAACTATACCAAACAAGGGCCCATGTGGATGAAACTAGAAGAATCCACACCCCTTTTACAATGCATTTAGTCCCTGCAACAATACATTACACAATATAAACCCCCAACGATTCACTCAAAGCTATGATACCAAAACTAAAGTTTTTAATCTTTCTTTCGCGAATTCTTTAATTGCACAGCGGAGGGTCGTGTGGCTGAAACCAGCATCCCCCCACGCCCTTATTAACATACATTCCACCACCACAATACATCACCACCCGACCAGCAGTCACACACCACAAGCGCAACACATTATTCGATTACAATTAACTATAGTGATTCCAATTTCGCTTATTTCGAACGCCGAACTTTTCAAACCTTTTTCCCAAATTCAAGCATCACCTATGGTGTGTAATACACCCTAATTTAACATCATAAACTTCAAATTAGAGGGTAAAAACTTACCTTTCCCTAAATTGGCTAGAACTTGCCGAAATTGTGCCTCGAAACTTTTTTCAGAGCAATGTAACGCCGTGGCAGCTTGCTATCCAATTTTTGCTGCACCAAACTTCAAATTTTATACTAATTATACTTCCATATCAACGTAGTATATGCTAAGTAATTAATTTACGGAGCAAAAGAGGGACTTACCTATTTTTCCTCCCAAAGCCGTCACTCTTTTCTCCTTAGCTCTAGGGTTTATTTTTCATTTGCCTTAGCTGAAGTTTTGGGGAACAATCTGAAGTATTAGTCATATATACATATATATAGGTTTTCCTAGGGTGTGACACGTGTCCAGCCCCTAGGGGTGACACGTGTCTATCTCCTATTGGGCAACCATATCTACATGATAAAGTAGGGGCTGCCACGTGGCAGTGGGGCCCACCTCCCCCAAGTAGGTGGGTCACCTACTTGACCTCAAGCAGGTGGGTCACCTTCCTGCTTGAGGTGCTGCCACGTGTCACTCTCCTAGGCTGCCACATCATCATTATTGTTTCCTCCCTCGTGGATTCGTAATCTCGTCTTACTTTAAGAGCCTATGTAATCCACGCTTCGCAAGCTTGGTACGTACTCCAATAGCTTAAGTATGTAAGACTTCCAAGTTAGTAGCTTACGTAGGTAAATCGAGTCCTACGACTCATTACTTGGCCTCCAATTCCTTTCGGATTCTTATGACTCCATTTTCAACCTTCCTTCTCATGAGGTATCACAATCTTCTTTCCTTAGAGTTGTTTGATAGTGTCGTAGCTTATCCGGCTCACATGATAGTATCTAAGGAACTTTAGAAGACATTCCGAGCTTGAGAGTGCGGGGTGTAACACTTGGGATGGATTGATTACGTGCATCTTATGCTTCCATAGATTATAGGATTCATCGAGTCAAGTTTCAATTCTTAAGTTAGTTCGTTCTTGTATGGGAGGGTCGTGATTTGGTAGTACAGGGTAGATTGATTTCTTGTCTTAAGGCCCGAAAGTTGATTTCCAAGGGTTGCTGTTACCATATAATGAGGTTTAGGGATGTCAACTCCAAAAGTCCTCCTCTTGAGTCAATTCATATAATCAATAAGTTTCCCAATGTCTTTCCTTATGACCTTCCTGGTATCCTTCCCGAAAGAGAAGTTGATTTTGGCATTAATCACCTCCCTAATACCCAACCTATCTCTATTCTTCATCACCGAATGGCCTCAGCAAAATTGAAGGAGTTGAAGGAATAATTGAAGGACTTGCTAGAAATGGGGTTCATAAGGCCTAGTATTTTGCCATAGGGTTCTCCCATATTATTTGTAAGGAAGAATGATGGGTCCCTTCAAATGTGCATAGACTACCATCAAATGAATAAGGTGACCATTAAGAAAAAGTATCCACTCCCTAGAATAGATGATTTTTTGATCAACTGTAAGGGGAAAGTCACTTCTCTAAGATCAACCTTCGGTATGTCTATCACCAACTAAGGGAGAGGGAGTGTGACATTCCTAAGATGGCATTATAGACAAGGTATGGTCACTTCAAGTTTGTGGTGACGAGTTTTGGGTTGACAATTATGCCGGTGGTATTCATGGACCTAATGAATAGGGTGTTCAAACCCTACCTTAATACTTTTATTATGGTGCTCATTGTTGATGTTTTAATCTACTTTCGGAGTAAGGAAGAACATAAGGATCATTTGAGGGTTGTGCTCCAAACGTTGAGGGATAGATAATTATTTGCAAAATTTAGCAAGTTTGAGTTATGGTTGAAGAAGGTGGCCTTTCTTGGTCACATAGTGTTTAGTGAGTAGATTAAGGTCGATCCTAAGAAAATAGAGGTGGTCAAGAATTCCCATAGACCATTGTCTCCTTAAGACATTAGGAACTTCTTGGGTCTAGTCGGGTACTACAGAAGGTTCGTTGAAGGGTTTTCTTCCATCTCATCTCCTATGATAAAGTTGACTCAGAAAAAGGCAAAATTCATATGGATGGATGAGTGTGAAAGGGGTTGTCAAACTTTGAAAAATTGACTTACCTCCGCTCCTATTTTGACTCTACTTGAAGGATTAGAAGGGTTTGTGGATTATTTTGATGCTTCAAAGAATGGTTTTGGTTGTGTCTTAATGCAAAACGGTAAGGTCATAGACTATGCTTCTGTTATACCCCATACCTCTGTACTTTGGAATGTCTTCTTAAGATTCTTAAAGGTTTCCCTATGACCCAAATTATCTACCACGCTATGAAATAACTCTAAGGAAAGGAGAATGAGATATCCCATGAGAGTGAAGGTTGGAAATAGGGCTATAAGGATTTAAAATGAGTTAGGGGCCAAAATAACAAGTCGCGGGACTCGAATTACTTGTGTAAGCTACAAACTTGGACGTCTTACATACTTAAGCTACTGAAGTACATATTGAGCTTCCATAGCAAGGATTGCATAGGCTCCTAAAGTAAGACTAGATTACGAACCCACGGAAGAGATAGAAGGAGGCGTAGCACCTACTCGAAAGCAAGAAGGTGATGCACCTACTTGGTATAAGTAAGTGATGCACCTGCTTGGACTAAGTAGGTGACACACCTACTTGAGGTGGGTCCCACGCTGCCATGTGGCAGCATGTGATTGGTTGCATGAGGTGATGTGGCTGCCTAAGGTTGTGACATGTGTCACCCTTAGCGGATGACATGTGTCACTCTCCCAAAAGGGATATCTACATGTTATAATGACTATTAAGTCATTTTCATCAAAAAATCAGCACAATAAAGAAGAGAAAAACGTGAGAAAAAGAGAGAAGGCAGCCACAGATTTTTGCCAATTTGAGGTAAGCCTCCATCTTCCATTTTGTGAATTAATTATATAGGGTATACCATGATGAAATGAAGGTGTTAGTAATGTAAAATTTTGGTTTTTAGCAGCACCAAAGGGATAACAAACAGTCCGCTAAAGTTTCAGTACGTTAAGGAACTTCCGAAGCTAGATTTGGCAAGTTTTGGACAAGGTAAGGTCTTCCCTTTCAAAGTGGAGTTAATAATGTTGTTATGGAGTTTATTAGATGTGTTAATTGATGTAGTAAGTAGAAAAAATGTATAAGTATGCTTGGCATTAGAAACAAACTAAATTAAAGTCGTTCTAGCCGAGTTAATGTTGTTAAGGTTGTATAGTGTTGTTGCGATTGTGGCATTATCTTTGGAGATGGTTTTATGGCGTATTGAAGGGATGGAACGTGGGTAAAAATAGGTGTGGTTGTTTCTGGTTGCAGCCACCTAACCCTCCATTCCGCGTGGTTAAAGATTTTTTGAATTAACGATTGAAAACCTTATTTTGATATCGTAGTTTTAAGCGAGTCGTTTGGAGTTTGTATTGCGTAATATTGAAGTGGTTTACTTATATAAGAGCTTCTGATTATTTTTGTTGGTATGATGTAGTGGATGAGGATGTAATTGGAAATTTGGATAGGGCAAGTTATAGGGGAAGTGCTATCCGATTTCCGTTAACTTCTTAGCTGATTAATAAACTTCTTGAGAAAGGCACCTAGGGAAATGATTCCTATGGACACTTAGTGATGGTTTGAGAAGATGGAAAGTTGAAGGTTATTAATATTAGTATTACCTTTGTGTTAAATAGGTTCACAAGGCGACGAAGCAAGAGTGGTTACGATTACTCGATAAAAGGTATGTAAAGCCTATCTCTCCTTTCTTTTGGCATGTCTTCAAGTTAAGTAAGGAATGATATGAGATTGAGGGTAAATATAATCATAAATTCCAAGCATAATTCACGGTCCTTATTTACTTCTTAATAAAAGAACTCTTACAATAATTGAACTATGGCTTCTCAAACCTTCCATACATTAGGAAGTGATGAGTATGTAAAGCCTATCTCTCCTTTCTTTTTGAATGTCTTCAAGTTAATAAGGAATGATATGAGCTTGAGGGTAAATGTACTCATAAATTCCAAGCGTAATTCACGGTCCTTATTTACTTCTTAATGAAATCACTCTTACAATAATTGAACTATGACTTATCAAACCTTCCATACATTAGAAAGTGATGAGTATGTAAAGCCTATCTTTCTTTTCTTTGTCATGTCTTAGATATAAGTAACAAATGACAAATATGGGGTAATTTTATTCATTAGCTTCGAGCATGACTCATGATTCTTATTCACCCCTTAAGTTGGAACTCTTCGAATAATTGAGCTACCGTTCTCAAGTCTTCTATATGATGGAAAGTAATAAGTATGTAAAGCTATCTTTCTTTTCTCTTGGCATGTCATAGCTATAAGTAGTGGGTGAATGAACTGTGGGGATAATTCCATTCATATAACCCCGAGTATGGTTCGTAAATCTTATTCACTTCTTGATGTTAAAACTCCTGTGATAGTGAGTTATTGTCTTATAAGGATTCTACGTGATAAAAAATAGTACACATAAATCCTATACCTCCCTTCTCTTGAAATGGCTTAATGTAAATCAAATGATGTATGATATGAGTCAGAGATGGTTCCATTTATGGGTTCCGGGTATAACTCATGACTTGTAATCATTCTTGAGTTGTAAGGGTCTTAAAGTAGTTTAACTACGACCCTCGAGCCTTCTACACACTGAATAATGATTGGATATGTAAGCTCCTATGCCTAGAGGCTCTTGGACATACTTTATGATAATATGTTGAGAGATGTTGATATTGTTACACCCCACCTTTTTTTAAACTCAGAATGTATCATAAGTTCCTTGGACATTATCTTGTGAGCCGAATACGCTACGACGCTATCAAACGACTCTAAGGAAGGGAGAATGTGATACCCCATAGTAGAGAAGGTTGGAAATGGAGTCATAAGAATCGGGAAGGAATTGGAGGCCAAGTAATGAGTCGTAGGACTCGATTTACCTACGTAAGCTACTAACTTGGAAGTCTTACATACTTAGGCTATTGGAGTACGTACCAAGCTTGTGTAGTATGGGTTACATAGGCTTTTAAAATAAGACGAGATTACAAACCTATGAGAGGGAGAAAAAAATAGTTTCCGAACTTACGAAAGTCAAGCAAGCAGGTGAAAAGCAAGCACCTCAAGCAAGCAGGTGACAAGCAAGCAGGTGACTCACCTGCCTACTTGGGGGGTTGGACCCCGCTTCCACGTGGCGACATGTGATAGGCCGCATGAACCTAGGTGGCGTTCTAGGGGCTGCCATGTGTCACCCTAAGGGGCTGCCACGTGGCACCTTATTAAAAGGTAGATATATGGGTGTTGATGACTATTAAGTCATTTTGCAGCTGAAACAAGTCCAAAAAAATAGAGAGAAAACGTGAGAGAGATGGCAGCCATGGCTTTGGAAGATTAAAGGTAAGTTTCTCAATTTTTTCTCTGCGAATTAATTATCTACGGTGTTCCTCAAATACGTGGGGGTGTATATATGTATATTGGGATGCTTATGGAATCATTTATTCAGCTTAGAACTTGAAAGAGATAAGGAGAAGTTGAAGGAAAACCTTAGGAACAACAAAGAGGGAGCTACGGGTTTGGGAAAAGAAAAGGGGTAAGTCCCGTTTTCATTCCATAAATTAATTACTTAGAGTATACTACCATGATATGGAGGTATTATTAGTATAAAATTAAGGTTTGGTGCAGCAAAAATCGGACAGCAAGCTGCCAGGACGTTACAACGCGCTAAAGAAAGTTCCGAGGCACAATTTCGGCAAATTATAGCAAATTTCGGGAAAGGTAAGTTCTTCCCCTCTAACTTGAAGTTTATGATGTTAAATTAGTGTGTATTACACGCCTTAGGGTCTTCTGGAAGTTAGGGAAAAGGTTTGAAAAGTTCGGTGTTCGAAATAAGGGAAATTAGAGTCACTAAAGTTGAATTGTCATCGAAATAAAGTATTGCTCTTGTGAGGTTCTGTTGCGGGGGTGTGGCTTGTTGTTTCAGGGCCTAAATATTTCCTAATGTGGGTTAGTGTTCTTCTGGTCAAAGCCACATGAACCCCCTTTGCGTATAATTAAAGGTGTTACAAAATAAAAGCTAGACGCCCTATTGTGATATCGTATTTTTGAATAAGTCATTTGGAGTTTATGTTGTATATTTTTGGTGTGAATTGCTGCAGGTTTTTGTTGTTGGTTTTCTATAGGTCTTAGGGACGTAATTGGAAATTTGGATAGGGCACATTATAGTGCTGCCCAATTTTCGTTAACACCTTAACAAACTAAAGAACTAGTCGAGGAAACGACTAAGGAAATAGATTCCATGAATACTAGGGTGCAACCTAAGATGATGGAAAGCTAAGAGTAGTTGATATTCGTATTACTTTCATATTGAATAGGTTCAAAGGACGGCGAGGCAAACAGGATAAGGAATAATTCAGACAAGGTATGTAAAGCTTTCTCTTTACATGTTTTGTCATAGGTAAGTAAAGCTCATTCTCTTTCTTCTGTTGGCATGTCGTAGTAGTAAGCTGAATGTGATACGAGCTCCGGGGTAATTCCATTATTAAGTATCTCTTATTTACTACTGGATGTTGAACTCTATGGTAGTTAAACTATTTCCCTGGAAACTCTTATATGTTAAAGAGGTATGAATGTACAAACTCCTAGTCATAAAACTATTCGAAGACAAATACTCTGGAATTCTTAAGTGAATAATCTTACTTTGGTATATGTCTAGGAAACTCGAGATGTAATCAATATAGCCCCTAATGGCATTTAGAGGGCAACTAGAATGACTATACTGTTACTCAAATTCTTAAACAATAACTTAGTCCTCTTATAGAGCTGAGTCTCAGATAATGATTTAATATGTGTTTTGTTTCTCACTACTCTACTTGTGTATACTGTAACACTTCTTCTCTGAGTCCTGGGCTGGTTGTCAGACTCGTGCAATTCACTGCATTATTCATCGAGTCCCTCGTTAGAGGGTCGGCATCCGTATGTATATATATGATGGCCTAAGGCCTGATACTGATACTAAGATGATGTATTGTAATAAGGTGACGATGGCCTAGGTCCTGATACTGATACTATGATGATATGTTGTAATAAGGTGACGATGGCACAGAGCCTGATACTGATACTACATATATGATTCACCGGACCCCTAACGGGGCCGGCTATATTGAAAATTTGAGCATGCATGTTTTTGTGATTCACAGAGTACTGGTACATGTTTTTGATTTGATAATTGGTTCCCCTGCTTCTCTATTTTGGATATACCTCCAGTTGTACTATATTATGTTTTACATACTCAGTAATATGTCGTACTGACCCCCTTTCTCGGGGGGCTGCGTTCATGCCCGCAGGTACAGATACAGGTTTTGGGAGTCTGTCAGCTTAGGATTCCATGCAGTTCAGCTAGAAGAGGCTCCTTTGTATCGAGGCCTAGTTTTTGATACTGTCTACTGATGTATAAAATTGTTTTGTCCATTCGAGGGTACGGAAGGGCCTTTTCCCTCCATATGTTGTCATTTATATTTTTAGAGGTTTGCAGACATGTATATGTGGGTTGTGTATGTTAGTTTGATTCTGTTGGGTCTATATGATATATAATATCTGTTATTATGTTATGGCAGCCTTGTCGGCTTGCGTGCTCTATCATATTGTGATACAAACAAAAAGGGCTACAGGTTTATAAAAGTATTATCGACCAGTGGGGCTCTGTTACATGATATTGTTTTATTTATAGTTCAATGTGACCACATCTGATAGATATGTATACGGGGTGGGTCCAAGTCGGACCCCAGTCGCGGCCTACGGGGTTAGGTCATGACAGAAATGGTATCAGAGCAGTTCATCCTTGGATTGTATGCAGACCGTGTCTAGTAGAGTCTTGGTTATCGATGTGTTGCGCGCCACATCTATAAACAGGAAGCTACAGGGAATTTAGGATGTTACCTTTCTTTTACATCTGAGATCGTGCTATAGATCCGAGTCATAGGAAAATCTCTTATACTAACCTTGGATCTTAACAGAAGGATGATACCAACAGAAGGAAGTAATTGATGATATGGAAAGTTACGAACCATGAAGGTAAGTAAAGTAAAGCCACGGAAGATATCCGTCGGGTAAGGTATTAAAGTACTATTGAAATGTAAAGTTGAAACCTGAAAGAAAAGCAGACAGAAAGAGCAACAGATGCAGTTTGAAGTTGGACATATGAGGTAAGTCCTGTATTTTTATATTAAAGTTGACATTGAAAGCCCTATGTGGCTACGATATGATATGACATTGAAAGCTCTGTGCGGCTGTGATATGATATGTATATATATATATTGGCACTGTGAGGCATTATTGGTATTTTCTGCATGTAGGTTTTTGGATAGTAAGAAGTGTAGAGAAAACTCTGCCGAAATTTTCCCAATACAAAAAGAAGGGAATAAAACATAGTTTATAACATGTCTTGGAAATTAATACCAATTACCCCTACTGTGTTCAACTAAAGCTGTAAGAGGTACCCTTCAGGTCATCGATAAGGGGCACCCTTTTCACTTGAAGAATTTTGTTTCGAAGAAACAAAAGTCTGTCTAAGTAGTAAAGTTCAGACTACGGTATCTCCAGCCGTATTTGTACTGTAGGAATATAAATAGAGGGCTCAGGATGAAGGATAAGAGGTCCCGCGAATGAGTTTCACTCTTTTTGAAAAAAATACCAAGCCCTCAACTCCTATTGTATATTAGACAAGTTGTTCATAACTCGAGATAAACTCAGAAGGGGACCAGGTAGGTCGAGTATTAAAAGGGAAGTACTGTGATATTTAAGAGGTTCTAATTTATTCCAACAATGGTTGAAAAATGGTTTACGAACTTCTAATTGGGGGAAAGAACTTCTGATAGAAGTACCTCAAAGAGATGTCAGGAACTGAATACGAATATGAAGTACAAGAGGGATATCGATATGTAAGTAGGAATTGAAAAGTGTGACACAAGTATACATGGATAAAGTGAGACCGCTAATAAGGTGACCTTGGTAGAGGCCAACTAAGTTAAAAGCCTACGTTGAGAACGCAGTAAAAGTATGGAGCTTAAGATACAAAAAAAATGAAGCGTGTGCACAACGTCGCCCCGAAAATGGTGGAACCCTTAAGGGATGAGGATGGAAAACTTAAGGAGTAGATGGCGCAACTCCTATTATCCCGAAGAAGCAAAGGATATAGGTTGGGATAAAGCTATTACTTCAAGAAAACCTTAAATAGTTATCGTCAGAATACTAGCACTACCTAATTGGAATTGGAATGACTACAGGTGCTAAGTAATTCTTGGAAAAGGAAAAGTAGAAGGTGGCCTTGGATGAGTTGTTCCCTGGGTCACATTGTTCAAGTACTGATTAGTACACAAGACATCACGTTAGATATGGAAAGGTTCTCGTTCCTTCGTAATTTAATCAAGGCTACATAGGCAGATAGTCAGATTATAAAATATGTAGATAAACAGAGACATGATGCAGTACCAAATAGATTGGTGAAAGGAATTGGACAAAAATTAAGACTGGACATAGAGACGTAGAACAAAGTACAAACAGAGGAAAGTATGGGTACCCCCTAAAGGGGGGAAGTTAATGAGAAAATGGAAAAAGTAAGGTAAAGGCAATTAATATGGCAATATATTTGGGACGGACGTCTAAACTTCAATAAGATATCTTGCCGAACCAAGTTAGAAAGGTCTGGAAGCCATCAATAATTGAACGGGAGCCAGAATGCTACATAAGGCAACGCTAAGAAGTTTGTGACGAGGCCCTGAACAACATAACACTAGAAGGCGACTACGTACAAAAGCACAAGAGTGTAACCATGAAAGGATACCGAATAACTCAAGAGACACTACGAAGGAAAATAACAGCATGCTAGGCCAAAAGCCAAAATGTTGGTTATAGAGTTAGTCGCAAATGATGTTGCGATAGATAAATAACCAAAGAAAAAGGAATAGAAAGCCTCATGTGGTAGAAAATGAGAAAAACACAAAGTGAATCGAGGATAGGTATGCTTATATGTCAAACTCCTTTAAAGCTATGCCAGCTAATAATAGCCAAAAATCAAAGTGGCTCCAAAGGTCACTATTTGACCGAACTTTAGCAGTACTCGGTAGCCCACCCTAATGAATGGGTACGTACAAAAAAGGGGGAATACAATAGGAGAAGTTAAGTCAAAATTACCAAAAGAAAAAAAGGGGAGGGACATGGCTGTAATAGAACTAAAAGTCTATGCCAATACTGGTTGCAAGATAACAGAGGAAAGGACCAAATGAAACATAAAGACTCGCAAAACAACGCTGAGGTAAATCTTGGGCTAAATTGAGTGCCCACACATCGTGGCCAGTATTACAATGAAACGTGACATGAAGACTTCCCAGGAAGGCCACCCATCCCAGTATTACTCTCGCCCCACCACGCTAACCTCGAAATTCTGATTGAACTTAATGTGTTAGTGCTAGTATGATCACGCGAGATGGAAGAATCAGAACTAGCGACAGAGAAACGATATGAGATTATGTACCTGGAGTATTATAAGATACGTTAAGGAAATTGTAACAGGGGCTTAAGTAAAACAAGAAGGATTAGCTAACTGCTAACTGATGACACACAAATGCCACAACTCTTCAACATAGAACCAGTTAATGAGAGGAAAACCGTAGAATGACTATATGGGCCAGTGGGCGAGGGAATTTCGACACCACTTGGCAGCTTACTCGAAGGGCGAAAAAGCAAAACCCAAAAGGTAAGGGTACCAGCTGATGTAATTTACGAATTACAGGAAGCAATACCTAAAATTGAAAATTCCACAATATGACCAGGACTACAAGACTCACTTCACACTCCAGCGCCAGATGAATCTGGAGGAAATGTTACTTGTGGATTAATGATATTAGTCCTTGCTCCTTCGATCAAAGATTACCTACTCCGCTGAGAAGGTGTAAAATTGTAGAGTAAAAGAGTGGTAGGACCTTACGGAGTCCCCACAGCTATTGTCCTAGGCAAGGGAGCCCAAGTTGTAATTAACTATCGAGAGATACAAAGATGGGTTAAGCCAAATTACCGAGATGGAATTAGTGCTATGGGTGGAGTAAGACATGGCCACGAGTGGACCAAAGATCCACCCCGACATCGAGTGTAGGATAAGGGAGAAAAAGGCTGGGTAAAATATGAGGACTAGCGAGGTAACGCTAGGATACCTCTTGTACCCTCTCATATTCTTGTAAAGGTAAAGAATAACACAAGATAATGTGTCTAGAGGATTACAAGCGGGGGTAAGGGAAATTGTGAAAGGGTCTAAGTAAAACTGGCAGAACTAACTGGTTACTATAGGGTGACGAGCTTATATGCCAAAATTCTTTCGTAATTATACCAGATCATGTTAGACAAAGCACAGAACGACTACGAGATCCATTAAATGAGGGGAATGCAATATTATTCGGTAGCCCACCCTAAGGATTGGAAAAAAGAGGGGAAGAAGGACCCAAAAGATCGAATGCCAGTTAAAGTTCTGAAAAGAGTCGAGAAGGACTATACGAGGCTAACAATTCCCAAATTATCAACATCATTATGAACCTATTTTATACTCTATAAGAGTAGGCTGCTATACGGGTTATTGCGAGTAGGCTAACAAATCAGCTCATTTGCTTTCAAACAAAACCACATATGCAGTTGGAACTAGGTGAAGTTATAGGACAAGGAGGTAATAAGGTTCCATGAGGTTTTCCCTGCTAATATCTCAGATAGAGGGACTTCAACTATGATTAACGTCTAAAGATCAGTCCAAGAAAAGCTCAGGAGCACAAATAGGTCTTCGTACCATATTTTTCCTTGAGCTGCTGAATCGACTGAGCATACTATTATATGGTTGACTTTAAGAGTAACTGAGACGATCGTCCACCACTTATTGAGTTTAACTACCATAATGGCTACCACTCTGGTATCCCAATGACTCCGTACAAGACTAGTAGAGTAAGATGTGTAAGTCCCCTATTGGATGGGTAGATGTTAGAAAGACTAAGCTAAAAAGGCGCCGACATGATTAAGCAAGCTATTGACTAAAAGCCCAGAGTCGGCAGGAATGATATACAGATAATCGACATTGACATACAAAGTTCAAACTGATGATTGGATGTTCATAACAGGATCACCTAGAAAAGGAAACTTAACCCAGAATATGTTAGACTGTATCAAGTTGCTCATAAGGTGAGCAACATGGCTGGTAAGTTGAGCTTACCACCTTATTTGGAAACTATACGCCCAGTCCATTAGATAGGGATGCTTCGCAAAGGCACTGACGAGCCACCTAGGGTATATTCTATAGATGATGTCCAGGAAATGGAATCATATGAGAGACAACCTATCATCATCTTAAATCGGCAAACTAGAAGATTGTATACTAAAGATGTGCCTTCCATCAAGATACTGTGGCAGAACCAAAACCAGAAAGAGGATGACCGGGGAAGCTGAAGAAAACATGAAACACAAATATTCGCACTTATTCCCGATGTCTGCAGGTAACGCCAACTCCTAAAACTCGTATATTAAGTACTTGGATAGAAGTATGTGTTGGGAAACAATAAAGAATCTCCCTAGGATTTATATAAGGTGCTAAGAGAAGTTTTGTTTAACATTCGGGGATGAATTTTCTAAAAGGGGGAAGAATGTTACACCGTACCTTTTTTTAAACTCGGAATGTCTCATAAGTTCCTTGGACATTATCATGTGAGCCGAATATTCTACAATGCTATCAAACGACTCTAAGGAAGGGAGAATGTGATACCCTATAGTAGAGAAGGTTGGAAATGGAGTCATAAGAATTGGAAGGAATTGGAGGCCAAGTAATGAGTCGTAGGACTCGATTTACCTATGTAAGATACTAACTTGGAAGTCTTACATGCTTAGGCTATTGGAGTACGTACCAAGCATGTGTAGCATGGGATACATAGGCTCTTAAAATAAGACGAGATTACGAACCTACGAGAGGGAGAAAAAACTAGTTTCTGAACTTACGAAAGTCGAGCAAGCACCTCAAGAAAGCAGGTGACAACCAAGTAGGTGACTCACCTGCCTTCTTAGGGGGTGTACCCCGCTGCCATGTGGCGACATGTGATAGGCCGCATGAACCTAGGTGGTGTTCTAGGGGGCTGCCACGTGTCACCCTAAGGGTATTCCACGTGGCACCTTTTTAAAAGGTGGATATATAGGTGTTGATGACTATTAAGTCATTTTGCAGCTGAAACAAGTCCAAAAAAATAGAGAGAAAACGTGAGAGAGATGGCAGCCATGGCTTTGGAAGATTAAGGGTAAGTTTCTCTATTTTTTCTTTGTGAATTAATTATCTACGGTGTTCCTCAAATACGTGGGGGTGTATATATGTATATTTGGATGCTTATGTAATCATTTATTCAGATTAGAACTTGGAAGAGATAAGGAAAAGTTGAAGGAAAACCTTAGGAACAACAAAGAGGGAGCTACGGGTTTGGGAAAAAAAAGGGGTAAGTCCCATTTTCGTTCCGTAAAATAATTACTTAGAGTATACTACGATGATATGGAGGTATTAGTAGTATAAAATTAAGGTTTGGTGCAGCAAAAATCGGACAGCAAGCTGCCACGACGTTACAACGCGCTAAAGAAAGTTTCGAGGCACAATTTCACAAGTTCTAGCCAATTTTGGGAAAGGTAAGTTCTTCCCCTCTAATTTTAAGTTTATGATGTTATTAGGGTGTATTACACGCCTTTGGTGCTGCTGGAAGTTAGGTAAAAGGTTTTAAAAGTTCGGCGTTTGAAATAAGCGAAATTGGAGTCACTATAGTTGAATTGTCGTCGAAATAAAGTATTGCTCTTGTGAGGTGCTGCTGCGGGGGTGTGGCTTGTTGTTGCAGGGCCTAAATATGTAATAATTTAGGTTAGGGTGCTTCTTGTCTAAGCCAAATGACCCCCTTTTGCGTATAAGTAAAGGCGTTATAAAATAAAGGCTAGACGCCCTATTGTGATATCGTATTTTTGAATAACTCGTTTGGAGTTTATGTTGTATATTGTTGGTGTGAATTGCTGCAGGTTGTTGTTGTTGGTTGGTTGTAGGTCTTAGGGACCTAATTGGAAATTTGGATAGGGTACATTATAGGGGAGGTGCTGCCCAATTTTCGTTAACACCTTAACAAACTAAAGAACCAGTCGAGGAAACGACTAAGGAAATAGATTCCATGCATAATAGGGTGCACCCTAAGAAGCTGGAAATTTAAGAGTAGTTGATATTCGTATTAATTTCATATTGAATAGGTTCAAAGGACGGCGAGGCAAACAGGATAAGGAATAATTCAGACAAGGTATGTAAAGCTTTCTCTTGACATATTTTGGCATAGGTAAGTAAAGCTCATTCTCTTTCTTCTGTGGGCATGTCCTAGTTGTAAGCTGAACGTGATACGAGCTCCGGGGTAATTACATTCTTAAGTATCTCTTATTTACTACTGGATGTTGAACTCTATGGTAGTTAAACTATTTCCCTGGAAACTCTTATATGTTAAAGAGGTATGAATGTACAAACTCCTAGTCATAAAACTATTCGAAGACAAATACTCTGGAATTCTTAAGTGAATAGTGTTACTTTGGTATATGTCTAGGAAACTCGAGATGTAATCAATGTATCCCCTAATGGCATTTAGAGAGCAGCTAGAATGACTATACTGTTATTCGAATTCTTAAACAATAACTTGGTCCTCTTACAGAGCTGAGTCTCAGTTAATGATTTAAACTGTGTTTTGTTTCTCACTACTCTACTTGTGTATACTGTAACACTTCTTCTCCGAGTCCTAGGCCGGTTTTCAGATTCATGCAATTAACTGCATTGTTCACCGAGTCCTTCGCTAGAGGGTCGGCATCCGTATGTATATATATGATGGCCTAGGGCCTGATACTGATACTTTGATGATGTGTTGTAATAAGGTTATGATGGCCTAAAGCTTGATACTCATACTATGATGATGTGTTGTAATAAGGTGACGATGGCACAGAGCCTAATATTGATACTACATATATGATTCATCGAACCCCTGACGGGGCCGGCTATATTGAAAATTTGAGCATGTATGTTTTTGTGATTCACAGAGTACTGGTACATATTTCTGATTTGATAATTGGTTCCCCTGCTTCTCTATTTTGGATATACCTACAGTTGTACTATATTACATTTTACATAATCAGTACATATGTTATACAGACCCCCTTTCTCGGGGGGCTGCGTTCATGCCCACAGGTAGAAATACAGGTTTTGGGAGTCCGACAGCTTAGGACTCCATGCAGCTCAGCTGGAAGAGGCTCCATTGTATCGGGGCCTCGTTTTTGATATTTTCCACTGATGTATAAAATTGTTTTGTCCATTCGGGGGTATGGCAGGGCCCTGTCCAACCATATATTGTCATTTATATTTTTAGAGGTCTGCAGACATGTATATGTGGGTTGTGTATGTCAGTTTTATTCAGCTGGGTCTACATGATATATAATATGTGTTATTATATTATGGCAGCGTTGTCGGCATACGTGCCCTATCATGTTGTGATACAAACAAAAAGGACTACAGGCTTATGAAAATGTTATCATCCAGTGGGGCTCTGTTACATGATATTGTTTTATTTACAGTTCAATGTGACCACAGCTGATAGATATGTATACCGGGAGGGTCTAGGTCGGACCCCAGTCACGGCCTATGGGGTTGGGTCATGATAGATATGTTGTCAAGTTTTATGTGCATTTATATGTATATTTTGGTATGTAGGGATCGGGCCATACATTCCTCGGCATATTACATTATATATGGATCGGGTCATACGTTCCTCGACATCACTATATGATATACGGATTGGGCCATCGTACCTTGGCATTATTATATGATATACGGCCCGGGCCGTCATTACTCGGCATTATCATATGATATACAGATCGGGCCACCATACATCGGCATTATCATATGATATACGAATTGAGTCGTCGTTCCTCAGCATTATTACACGATATGTAGATTGGGCCATCATTACTCAACATGTATTTCCTATATACATAGATCAGTCTATACGTTCCACAGCGCTAATGGCATACATATGCCTATCATGATAGATGATGTATTTGTAACACCGAGTGCCCTAGCGGGCTGGGTACAGGGTTGATGAGAGTATACACGACTTTAATTTATAAGATGCATGTACTGTAGTTTTGTGAATGTTATGCTTGTCCCCTGCATCCCTATGTTAGTTGTTCCCTCCTTATGATGTTTTACACTTTACATACTCAGTACATATGTCATACGGAACCCCTCTTTCCGAGGGGATGCATTTCATGCCTATAGGTACAGACGCACATTTCGAGGATCCTCCAGCTTAGGATTCCACTTAGCAAGTTTGGAAGAAGCTCCATTTAATCGAAGCTGAGTTTTGGTACCAAACCTTCTATGTATGTATTTGTTTATTCAGGGGTACGACGGGGGGCCTGTCCTGCCATATGTTACTGTTAATATTCTTAGAGGTCTGTAGACAAGTGTGTGGGTTGTGTATGTATGTGTGTTCAATTATGTCCATATGATTTATGTTTTGGGATGTTCCCTTTGCCGTGATAGCTTGATCGGCTTATGTGTTATGCTGCCTAAATAATAAGTCGTGGTCTCTTAGGAGACAGGCTTACTTACGGTTCACAGGTTTATATGCGATATCCAGCTTGGGCACCCAGTCATGGCCTACGAGGTTGGGTCACGACAGAAGTGGTATCAGAGCAGTTTGTCCTTGGAGTGTCTACAGACTGTGTCTAGTAGATTCTTGTTTATCGATGTGTTGTTTGCCACATCTATAAATAGGAGGCAAAAGGACATTTAGGATGTTACCTTTCTTTCATATCTCAGATCGTGCGATAGAACCAAGTCATAGGAAGTGAAATTCCTTATACTAACCTCTGATTTCAGTAGAAGAACAACATTGATAGAAGAAAGTGACTGGCGATAGTGGAAGTTACAAAGAACGCAGGTAAGCCAAGGCATGAAAGATATGTGCCAAGTAAGGTATTGTAATACGATTGATAGGAAAAGTCGAAAATTCAAAGGAAAAAGTAGATAAATTTGAAAATTGAAAGGAAATGTAAACAGAAAGTCTAATAGGCGCAGTTCGAGTTGGACAAACAAGGTAAGTCCATTATTTTATATTGTTGTTGATATTGGGCGCCCTGTGTGGCTGCGATATGATATGATATAAATATATATGTTGGCCCTGTGAGACCTTATTGGCATTTTCTACGTGCAGGTTTGAGATAGTTAGAAATACAGAGGAAACTCTGCCCAAATTATTCCATGAAACAGCAAAAAGAAAATGAGATAGAAGTTCATGATACGTCTTGGAAGTTGATACCGATAGGGTGAACTTATTATATTAAACTAAATCTGAAAGAGGTACCCTCCAGGTTATTAGTGAGGGGCACTACTTCTACTTGGGGAGTTTTATTTCGGACAAAGCCTATATGAGTAGCAAAGTTCAGAATTCATTTGAATGGAACCAAGATATTTTCCAGGCGTATTTTTGCCCTAGAAAAAACTCATATTGAAGGACAAGATGTCCAGCAGTTGAGTTTCACTTTCGTGGAAAAGTACAAAGCCCTCAACCCCTAGTTGTGACTTGATAATTTATTCGCGACTCAAGAATAAGCCTAGAGAGAGATCATGTGAGCCAAGTGCTAAAAAGTACTGTGATGCTTATTGTATTCTAGTTCCCTTGGGGCGGTGCTTGAAGAATGTTTCATGGCAACATTTTACTAGTTCTCCGCCCATTAATTAGAGGTGTAACTTGCGAACAGAAAATATAAATTCATGGGCTATTCAAAGTCAGGTGTTAGTGATAAAACGCTAAAGTAATTTAGAAGGGCTTGTGATACCAGGGGATGATTTTGACAAAGGTCAAGATTTTTTACCTCCTCTAGTGTAATTAACCCACAATAGGAATTATGAAAGAGGTTAAGAAGTGTTATACTATGGGATTAAATGCGAACAGGGTATCATGTGAATATAATGGGGATCGTTATGAGGATAAGTAAAGCCTAGAAAGGAAGCACTCAAGATAGATGTGATTAATTAAGTATGAGTATTGGACAAGAAGGGAAATAGACAGCTATGAACTAAAGGTATAGTGCGATGAAAAGTTGATATGACAAGGCCACTATTGCAACAAAGTTAATATGGTTTTAAGTAAGATTAAAAGTCAGTATCAGGTACATAACAAAGATAAATGCTCTTGAGACATAAAAAAGTAAGGAGTATACGTGACTCCACCGTGAAAAATAGTAAGATCCTTAACAAATAAGGAAAGTAGATTTGTAAAACAATTGATGCATTGAGAATTTACTAAAGGAAAAAGTGGTATCCACTAGGATAAAGATAGCATTATGACAAAGCTTAAGACACGTGTCATCAGAACATAAGTGCTCCCAAATGGGGAATCCAAAATGATTAAACGCATGGGCTGACTACTCATTGGGATAAATAGAAGGTGGATTTGAATAAATTGCTACATGACTTGAGTACCAACAATTAGACTAGGTCAGCACCTTACGAGTGTGTTAAGGTATCATACATGGGTAACCAAAAGCATAGGTATACCAAATACATTGAAAAAGACTCATATGCATTTGGAAAGTTGAAAGTAAGCAGACAATGACATAAATATATACCCTAAAGGGGGGAATTGGATAAGAGAAATACCAGCATAAGATGAAATTAACTGACATTACACCACGTTATTGTGAATACTTAAATTCCAAGTGAGATCCTATACTGGAATGAGTCGCCAAGATCTCAAAAGCCGGTAATGGATGGGTAAAAGCCATGATATCGGAGACCAGGTAATTACGTGATAAAGATAATAAGAAGATAGTAATAGCACAGTGATTGCCAAAGTTCGAATGCATTAAAGAAAGGTATAAGATGGCTTGAGGAAAAACTATTAAGATATAATCAGTACTAAGGACAAAAGCTATAGAGGTTCCCTGACATCAGCTGAAGGAAGTAAGAAATGATACAGATTGACATAAAGACTAGTATGGCGATGCCAAGAAATCTTCCGGGCTACTTTAAGCTCCTACACATGTTTATGTAAAGGGTGAAATATGATGCGTAGTAAGAGAACTAGAAAGAAAATCTGAATAAAAGTGCAGTAGGACACACCTAGAGCATTACAAGTTGAATTAAAAGAAAATTATATGATGGCCTAAACAAATTGAGCATCAGAAGCCTAGTAGCCTATTACGGGAGATGAAAATCCGGACTTAGGTATAGAAAGCAATTAATATGGATTGTAATATAGGCTTATCTTGCGTTCTATAGAAGTATGAGTTCATGTGGGGTATTGTGGATAGGCTAACAAAATCAACCCATTTCCTGCAATTAAGACTACATAGTCAATTGAGGACTATACGAGACTGTGTATTAGAGAAGTAGTGGGATTTCATGAAGTCCCCACGCCTATTGTTTTGGACAAGGGAGTTTAATTTATGGCTAACTTTTGAAAATCATTCTAGAAGGGATTGGGAACATTGAATCTTGGTATAGTATTTTACCCACAGAGTAGTGGACAGGCCGAGCACACTATGCAAATGTTAGAAAATAGATTGCGAGCCTGCATTGTTAACTTCAAAAATAGCTGGAGTGATCACCTGCCCCTTATTAAAGTTACTTATAATAGCATCCAAATGGCACCATAGACAGCTTCGTATGGCAAAAGGTGTAGAGCACCTACTGGTTGATTTAAGGTGGATGAAGATGCAGTAATGGGCCCGGACATGAGCTAACAAGCTATTAATAAAGTGAAACCCATTTAGGAGGAACTATTAGTAGCCCAGAATCGAAAAATGTTATACTTAGAGTTAAGTTGGGGACTGGGCATTCGTGAAAGCATCACCAATGAAATGTGTAATGGGACTCCACAAGAAAAGGAAACTTGGCCCTTATCAGATCAGGGGTAGAATAGGCAAAATTGCCTATGAGTTGGACCTACCAGCCGATTTGAAGCAATACATTCCGTTTTCACAGATCAATGCTCCGCAAATATATAAGCAACCCTTCCAAAATATTCTTCGTGGATAAGGTCCATATACCAAAGAAGTAACCTACGAGGAGAAACCTATCGCCATCTTGGATCGATAGATTAAAAGGTTGCAAACTAAGGACATGGCTTCCGTCAAAGTATGGTAACGAAAGGAGCATACAGAAGAAATGACCTGAGAAGCCGAAAAAGAAATGGAAAATAAATATCCGTACCTGTCCCCTATGCCTATAGGTAATCTACCTTCTTAAACTAATCATATGGGTTAATAAGAGGCCTATGGATGACACCAAATATAGAGAAATCTTAAAGCACTTGTAAGACCTTATGAGACTAGTTAACATTCGAGGATCAATGTTCTAAAGGGGGAATGATGTTATACCCCGTACCTTTGTACTTTGGAATATCTTCTTAAGATTTTTAAAGGTTGCCCTATGACCCAGATTATCTACCACGCTATCAAATAACTCTAAGTAAAGGAGAATGAGATATCCCATGAGAGTGAAGGTTGGAAATAGGGCTATAAGGATTTGAAATGAGTTGGGGGACAAAATAACAAGTCGTGGGACTCGACTTACTAGAGTAAGGTACCAACTTGGATGTCTTACATACTTAAGCTACTGGAGTACATTTTGATCTTCCGTAGCAAAGATTGCATAGGATCCTAATGTAAGACAAGATTACAAACCCACGGAAGAGACGAAAGGAGGCATAGCACCTACTCGGAAATAAGCAGGTAATGTACCTACTTGGACAAGGGTGACACGTGTCACTCTCCAAAAAGGTATATATATATATTATAATTACTATTAACTCATTTTCATCCAAAAATCAGCACAATAAAGAAGAGAAAAACATGAGAAAAAGAGAGAAGACAACCACAGATTTTTGCCAATTTGAGGTAAGCCTCCGTCTTCCATTCCGTGAATTAGTTATATAGGGTATAAAAACATGAAATGAAGGTGTTATTAATGTAAAATTTTGGTTTTTAGCAGCATAAAGGGATAACAAACAGCCAAAAACAGTCCCCTAAAGTTTCAGCATGTTAAGGAACTTTCGAAGCTAGATTTGGCAAGTTTTGGACAAGGTAAGGTCTTCCCTTTCAAAGTGGAGTTAATAATGTTGTTATGGAGTTTATTAGATGTGTTAATTGAAGTTGGAAGTAGGAAAAATGTATAAGTATGCTTGGCGTTAGAAACAAACTAAATAAAAGTCGTTCTAGCCGAGTTAAAGTTGTTAAGGTTGTATAGTGTTGTTGTGATTGTGGCATTGTCTTTGGAGATGGTTTTATGGCGTATTGAAGGGCTAGAATGTGGGTAAAAAGAGGGTCGGTTACAGGGTTGATGAGAGTATACATGACTTCAATTTATAAGATGCAGGTACTGTAGTTTTCTCAATGTTATGCTTGTCCCCTGCATCCCTACGTTAGTTGTTCCCTCCTTATGATGCTTTATACTTTACATAGTCAGTACATATGTCATACTGATCCCCTCTTTCTGGGGTGCTACATTTCATTCCCTTAGGTACAAATGCACGTTTCAAAGCCAAGTTTTGGTACCAAACCTTCTATGTATGTATTTATTTATTTGGGGGTACGACGGGGGCCCTATCCCACCATATTTTACTGTTAATATTCTTAGAGCTCTGTAGAGAAGTGTGTGGGTTGTGTATGTATGTGTGTTCGATTATGTCCATATGTTTTATGTTTTGGGATGTTCCCTTTGCCGTGATAGCCTCGTCGGCTTATGTGTTATGCTTCCTAAATGACAAGTTATGGTCTCTCAGGAGACAGGCTTACTTACTGTTCACAAGTGTATATGCGAGTGACCAGTTTGGGCACCTAGTCATGGCCTATAGGGTTGGGTCGTGACAGCTTCTAGCCAATTGAAAGTGCATGAGCATAACTACCTGACACATGTCACCCCCTAAGGCAACATATATCTACATGTTAAATGACTCTTAGTCTCATTCATTATCCAAAAACTTCAGCAAATACAAGGAACAAAAACCCTAAACTAAGAGAGGAAAAGGTGACGGCCTAGGGAAGAAAAAGAGGTAAGTATCGATTTCGTTCAATAATTAATTATCTAGGGTATAAAACGATTATATGGAGGTATTAATAGTATAAAATCATGGTTTGGAGAAGCACCAAATGGATAGCAAGTGGCACAATATTTTAACCGCGTTAGAAAAGTTTCTGAATCGAGTTTTGGCCAATTTCGTGTAAGGTAAGGTCTTTCCTTCCAATTTGAAGTTTATTGTGTTGTTATAGGGTGTATTATACACCTTTTATGCGGCTGTAAGTGTAATAATGTTATAGAAATGCTCGACGTTAGAGTCAAACTAAATTGGAGTCGTTATAGTTAAATTGTAGTCGAAATGAGGCGTTGTGCGTGTGGGGTGTTGCTGTAGGTGTGTGGTGGTGTGTTGCAGGTCATAAAAGTATTATAAAGGATGTGTGGGAGATTTTTTTTAGACACACGATCCTCCACTTCGTATGATTAAACGTTTTACAAATTAGAGACTAGAAACCCTATATTGGTATCATAATTTTCAGCAAGTTGTTTGGAGTTTGTGTGCTGTAATGTTGCCATGTTTTGTGTGTATATGAGCTGAAGGTTATTTTTGTTAGTTGTCTGTATTACTTAGGGATGTAATTGGAAATTCGGATAGGGCATGTTATAGGGGAAGTGCTGCCCAATTTCCGGTAATGCCTTAAGTAACTAAAGAACTAGCCGAGAAGACGAGCGAGAAAATGAGTTATATGAATACTTGGGTGCAACATAAGATGCTGAAAAGTCAAGGGTTGTTGATATTCGTATTGCTTCCGTGTTGAATAGGTTCAAAGGAGACGAGGTGAACGTGATAAAGAGTAACTCGTAAGAGGTATGTGAAGCTTCCTCTTGGCATGTTTTTGGCATAAGTATGTAAAGCTATCTTTCTTTCCTTTTGGCATGTCTTAGTATTAAGTGGTTTGTATATAAAATGTGGGGGTAATTCTATTATTAAGCATCTCCTATTTACTACTAAATATCGAACTTCTATAGTAGTTGAACTATTTCCCTGGAAACTTCTATATGTTAAAGAGGTAACAAATGTACAGGATCCAAATCTTAAAGACTATATGTTAACAAGTGTTTCTGGTTCCATAAGCGATTTGGCCATATGTTAATACATGTATAGGGTCCCCAATATTACAATTGATATAGCCCATAATGGCATTTAGAGGTCACTCGTGATGACTACACTACTATTTGGGTCCTCAGACGAAAGTTTAATCTTCTTATATGGTCAAGTCTCTGATAATGTTTTAAATTGTATATGGTTACCCACTACTCTACTCGTGCATACTGTAACCCTTCTATCACCGAGTCCCTGTCCGGGGTATGTAGACATGTGCAGTTCATTGCATTATCTACCGAGTCCCTAACTAAAGGGTTGGGTACACTATACGAGGATATGATAATGCAATGACATGAAAAAATCACTGAGTCCCTCGCTAAAGGGATGGGTACGTATGTATATATGTGGTGATATGTTGTAATAGGGTGGTGATGGCGCCAGTCCTACGATGGTCCTACAGATATGATTCACCGAATCCTTGATAGGGCCGGCTATATTGTATAATTTAAGCATGCATGTTTTATGATTCACAGGGTATAGGTACATGTTTCTCATTTGATATTTTATCTTCTGCTTCTCTATTTAAGATATGTTTCTAATTGTATTATATTATGTTTTACATACTCAATACATATATCGTACTGACCCTCTTTCCTCAGGGGATACGTTTCATGCCCGCAGGTACAGATATAGGATTTAGGAGTCCTTCAACTTAGGATTTCATTCAGCTCAGCTAGAAGAGGCTTCATTATATCGGAGCCTAATTTTTGCACTGACTACTGATGTATATAATTTTTTTTTATCCATGGGTATGACGGGGGCCCTGTCCCACCATATGTTGTCGTTAATATTTTTAGAGGTCTGCAGACATGTGTATGTGGGTTATGGATGTTAGTTTGGTTCAGTTGGGTCTATATGATGTATTGTACATGTTATTATATTGTGGAAGCCTTGTCGGCTTGCGTGCCCTTTCATGATGTGATACAAATGAAAGAGGCTATAGGTTTATGAAAATGTTATCACCCAATAGGGTTCTGATGCATGCTACTATGTTGTTTATAGTTCGACTTGACCATAACTGATAAATGTATATCGTGCCCTATGGGGTTGGGACGTGACACTACCCTATCCATGATCTTGAGTTGGCAGCCGTTGTTTTTGCTTTGATAATTTTGCGACACTACTTCTGTGGGGTACATGTATATATGTATACCGATCATAAAAACCTTCAATATGTGTTCACCCAAAATGACCGAAATCTAAGGCAATGAAGGTGGATAGATCTCCCCAAGGACTATGACATGAGTGTGCATTATCATCCGGGTAAAGCGAATGTGCTGCCGATGCACTTAGTAGAGTGTCTATGGAGAACATGGCCTATGTTGATGAAGGAAAAAGAGAGTTCATGAAAGATGTTCCCCGATTGGCTAGGTTAGGGGTGAAGTTGTGTGGTACCGATAATGGTGGTATGGTTGTTCATAATGGATACGAATCCTCCTTGATGGTGGATGTTAAGTAGAAACAAGACCTTAACCCGACACTTGTTGAGTTAAAGAAGTTGGTGAAGGAAAAGAAGGTAGAGGTTTTATCTCAAGGGGAAGATGGGGTACTATATTACCAAGTTCGGTTATGTATTCCGTATGTGGATGGTCGAAGGAGTTTGATCTTTATGGAGGTACATAATTCTATATACTCTATTCACCCTAGATCGATGAAAACGTATCGAGACTTAAAAGAGTTGTATTGGTGGGGTGGCATGAAGAAGGACATAGCAAGGTTTGTGTCCAAATGTCTGAATTTCTAGCAAGTGAAGGATAAACATCAAAGATCGGATGGCCTCGCCCAAGATATTAAGATCCCTACTTGGAAGTGGTAAGAAGTGAATATGGATTTTGTAGTGAGTTTACCTCACACCCGAAAGCGTCATGATTTGATTTGGGTAATTATTGATAGAATGACTAAGTAGGCTCACTTCCTACCAGTTAAGACTTCCTATAGGCCGAAAGTTATGCAAAGTTGTATATTCGGGAGTTGGTGAGGTTGCACGGTGTGTTGTTGTAAATCATATCAGATCGTGGTATTCAATTCACTTCTCACTTTTGGATATCATTTCAAAAAGGCCTCGGTATTAAAGTGTCACGGCCCAACCCCATAGGTCGTGACTAGTGCCCGAGTTGGACACTCATATGCATATCTGTTAGACCTCATCAAACTGAAACCAAATACCATATGGAGGCTTTGTGAAACCATGATTTAATATCAAGTATTTACCTACGTGTATCAAGAAAACCTTTCTCTTAAGGAGGCGCAACCAATCAAAACATCGTAGTACATAAGACGACAAGGCTGTCACTATATACAACATCCCAAAATATGTACATATGCGAGCCGACAAGGCTGCCATTACAATTGGCAACGTCCCAAAATAAAAATCATGTATCCATAACCAAACACATAGACACACAACTCACACATATGTCTACAGAACTCTAAAACTATAAATAATATCATATGGCGGGACAAGGCCCCTCTGTACCCCTGAATAACCATATATATACACATCAAAAAGGGGTTTATACTAAAATTGTAGGATTTGAGACAAAAAAGATCTCCAAGATAGATGAATAGGAATCCTAGGCTGGCGAATCACCGAAGCTAGTACCTGTACCTACAGACATGAAACGCAGGCCCCCAAGGAAGAGGGTCAGTACAAGTTATGTATAGAGTATGTAAAGCATGAAATATAATAGGAAAGATCATAACTGAAGTAGAGAGACCAGGAGACAAGTATGATAATCAAGAACTCATTGTACCTATGTCTTACGAAGCTAATCATGCATATCATTATCATATACCATACCCGATCTATTATGGGACTCGGTGCCATATCCATATCATCATATTATCATATCATCATATACATATACTATACCATATTCGGCCATCTAATAAGGGACTCGGTGAATAAAGTCTTATACACGTATAGCGTACCCGACCCTCTAGTGAGGGACTCGGTGGATAATGCAATAAAGTTGTGCACAATAACATACCCAGCTCGGGACTCGGTAAAAGAGGTAATACCAATATGCACTAGTAGATTATCACAAGCAACCATATACAATTAGATCATCGCCTGAGACTCAATAGAATAATCAAAATGAACCATCATTTGAAAATCAAGACAGTAGTCATCTCAAGTACCTTTTGAATGTCACTATGGACCATATCAAATGGAGCCTATGGAATCATAGACATGTATCAAGATAATGCGAAACAACTTATGGAATCAGAGACATTTGTCATCGTAGAGTCTTTAGGAATAGATGCTTATACATCCAACTACTATTCCACATATAGAAGGCTCGAGGCAGTAGCTCAACTACTTTAAGAGTTTTAACAACCAGAAGTGAATAAGGATCATGAATCATCTTCAGAACTTATAAATGGAATTACCCCAAAGCTCATATCATTCATCACTTACGTCTAAGACATGGCAAAAGAAAGAAAGGATAGGCTTTACATACCTTTAGTGCTTATTTTCCACACAGCATGTATGCTACTCCATAGTATCTCAACGTAGATTAAGATGACAAGAAGTAAGGTTAAGCTATGGGAAGGTTTCAAAATGCACTCCAACGTTAGTAGCTCATTTCTAGAAAATTAGGCGACATTTCCTTTATATTCAAACCAACTGCATAACAACCAAGTCAACATCAACAACCACACATTAAAGTTCTATATTAAAGTTAACCAAGGCAAGATTCAAGAATGTTCCAAAATAGCCCACACACTATTCCAAATTAGCCCACACATTATGACGTTCCATAATCTTTAACATAACGACTACGACGTAATCAAGTTACTCTTAATAATTTGCAGCCACAACACTTCATCGGATGAACTTATAATAGTCCAACAATTACAACAATACTAGAGCCTTAATTATAATTTTAAATATCAAATTCCTTCACTTTCATCATACAACCAATGTGAACAACAACCAAAATATTAATCAAAATTAATCCATCATTTTTAGATTAGAACAGCCCCAACACGGTCCAAATGGGAATTTAACATTAACATATACAATCCCTTCACTTTTAAGACATAATCCATTACAATAATAGTACCAACAACAATAGACCTAATCTAATTTAAGCAACTCCAATTCTTTCCATTTCAACACCAACACTAATCATTGAGTTTTCTCACTTCCAGTTCCATTTAATTCCTTCATCCTCATTACATAATTCATAACAACAACAACTAAAATGTTAATTAAAATTGATTCACCATTTCTAAATACAAACAACCCCTACTCGTCTTCAACAACATTCTAATGCCAACATACATGATGTCATACCTCCAATTCATGTTTACACATTCACAATACATCTAAACCCTTACAAAAATGTGTAAAAAGATGATCAAACCTTACCTTTAAAAGTTGGCTCCTTCAGTTGGCTGAAACTTGACGACTTCAATTAATTCAATCTTGCTTCCCCTAGGATCAATCCCACGTTGCTATGAACCTTATAAAGGGTTGAATTACCTTAGGTATTTAATGGTAAAAAGAAGAGAAGGGTTGGCTATGCTTGGTGGAGATGCCATAGCTGCCGTGACTCTCTCTCTTTTCTTCTTCAATTGAGGAAGTTGAGAGCCTCTTTCTCTCTAATTCTAAGTTGAAGAAGAATGGGATAAAATGAGCTTCTTAATCATTAAGATAGATATGTATATGTTGCCCATGTGGTTGACTATCATGACCCGACCTAGGGCCGAGTCATAACACAGTGATCAAAACCCCGAAGGGCTCCAACCAAGCCTCTTGTACATATCATAAGCATACATAAGGTAAAATATAAAAGTGGAAACATCATAATAGGTCCTAAAACATGAATATAAATTTGAAAATGTCTTATGACAACATAGACTCAAACATATGTCCAACTAAATGCCCCTAAACATGAGTATGGGCGTGGGATAAAACATGTCCTTAGCTCACCCTCATTACACAACATAAGCAAAAGTCTTTTGACAGGAAAACAATAAGTATCTAAAAACTAGTCCCCGATCAATGAGGATTCACCACAACACCTTCGAATAGGAACGCCTACTAGTTACATGGACGATTAGGATCTTCAACCTTAACCCCTACATTATGAGACAATGTAGACAAAAAGTATGCATTAGTACGTTGGAATGTACTAAGTATAAGGGCGTGACATATAATGTAAATCATGGAATGCAAAGGTCAAGTAAAACACATGATATGATGGAATACGTAAAGTCATAAGAAAATCATATTGACCAAAGCATTTTAAAATATAAATTCGAAATCATAACATACTTAAGAGATCATACATATGTGGGATAGGAACCATAATCAACAATAAGACCATGTGAGCTATAACATGGAATCCGATGATACCTACATCGAGAAGGAGGTGACTACTTTGCCAAGGTAGACTCCTAATCATAAACATGTGCTATTTTTGGATCCACTAGCTAGGCCATAAAGTCAACCTACAATGGCACGTAGTTTATGGGACATGAGGTTGCTACTAAGGCTTTTGGTATGGACCCCACCTCAAGTCCACTCGGTGCTAAAATCCCACGGAATACATACATAACATAAGATCATAATATCATATATCATAGTCATGATCATAGGCTTAAAATCATAGAGTAGTTCATTTTCAGAACATACTTGTAATGTGAGAATTGTCCTTTCATCATTATAATTATATTTACATAATTCATATCATTAGGCCTTAGGTCACCACATAGGATCCTAAGTCATCTTACTTCATAACTTGTAAGTAATCCCATAATTTGAGATAGACTTATAATTCATGATCATAATAGAAATATATAGTCATAATTCATACTTTGAAATTTTATGATCGTAGCTTGTACTTGAAATTTGGGTATAACAGGGATGCATGATCAATTGACTTGAAAATCATGAAATTTACTTGAAAATATGCATGATGATAATCTTTATATCAACTCATACATAATTAATATAGATAATATCCTTTAGAAGTATAAATCAAAATACTCATAATTTACATCATTAACCCTAGAAATCAAACTAGGAGAATTTATGGAAAAACTCTTCAATTTAATTCAATAACCATTAAATTATATCAAAATAGTCTCATGATCATGATTTGAATCAAAACTCATGCAATTGGAATAGATATTGATATTCCCCGTACTTCTGAACTTCGGAAAGCCTTCTTAAACTTCTTAAGAGTGGCCATGTGACCCCGATTAGTTACAATGCTATCAAATAACTCTAAGGAAAGGTGAATGAGATATTCCATAATAAGGAAGATTGGAATATGAGGCTATAAGAATCCGGAAGGAGTTGGAGGCCAAGTAATGGGTCGTAGGACTCGACTTGCTTGCGTAAGATACCAAATTGGGCATCTTACATACTTAAGCAACTGGAGTACATGTTGAGCCCACATAGCAAGGATTTCATAGGCTCTTAAAGTAAGACGAGATTACGAACCCATAGAAGGGAAATAAAGAGACGACGCACCTACTTAAAACAAGTAGGTGATGCACCTAGTTGAAGAAAGTAGGTGATGCACCTACTTGGAATAATTAGGTAACTCACATACTTAGGATGGACCCCACGCTGCCACATGGCAGCTTTGGATTGGCCGCATGATTGAGTTGGCGCCCTAGGGGGCTGCCATGTGACACCCTTAGGGGGATACCACGTAGAATTTGCCAAAAAGCGATATATATGTATATTATGTTGAAAAAAGTCTCATTCTTCAGTTTTGCACTTGGAAAAGTTAAAAGAGAAACCCTAGGGCTAAGAAGAGAGTAGTGGCAGCCTTGGCCAAAAAAAAAGGTAGGCCCCGATTTTGTTCCGTGAATTAATTATTTAAGGTATTCTACGGTCATATGACGGTGTTTAATAATGGAAATTTCTGATTTGGGGCAGCAAGAAGAAACGCAAACAACCCCTTAATTTTAGTCGCGTCGAGGAGTTCCGAAGTTAATTTTCAGCAAGTTTGGAAAGCCGTTTGTTAAGGGTTTGTACATTCTATGAAGTTGTTAATAACGTAAAGTTATGGTTTGGAACAGCACCAAAAAGATACAAACAGTTTGCTAAAGTTTCAGCATGTTAAGAAACTTCCCAGGCGAATTTTGGCAAGTTTTGGCCAATTTCGGGAAAGGTAAGGTCTTTCCTTTTAATTTGAAGTTTTTGTGTTTTTATAGGTTGTATTATACATCTTTTATTCTGCTGGAAGTGTACGAACTTCATAGAAATGCTCGATGTTAGAAATAATTTAAATTGAAGTCGTCGTAGCTAAATTAAAGTTGAATATTGCGTGGTGTTGTGATTCTGAAGCTGCTGGTTGTGTGGTGGTGTGTTGCAGGGATGGAACATGGTTTATTTAGGGAATGAGAGCTTCTGGTTGCAGACAGATGACCCTCCATTTTGTACAATTCTAGATTTCATGAAATAAAGGTTAAAAACCCTATTTTGGTATCGTAGTTTTAAGCGAGTTGCTTGTAGGTTGTATTGCATAATGTTGTCATATTTTGATTATACATGTACTGCAGGTTGTTGTTGTTGGCTGGTTGTAGTTATTAGGAGTGTAATTGGAAATTCGGATAGGGCATATTATAGGGGAGGTGCTGCCCGATTTCCGTTAACTCCTTAACTAGTTAAGGAAGTAGTCGAGAAGGCGAGCGAGGGTTTGAGTTCTATGAATACTCATATTTAACCTAAGATGCTGGAAAGATAAGGGTTTTTGATACTCGCATTACCTTCATGTTACCTAGGTTCAAGGAATGATGAGGCGAACGGGATAAAGAGTAACCCGTAAGAGGTATGTAAAGCCTGTCTCTCTTTTATTTTGGGCATGTCTTAGTTTTAAGTGTCAAATGATATGTGTATGAAGCCTGGGGTAATTATATTCATGATATCTGAACATGATTCATGATTCATAATTTGGGCTCACTCTTAAAGTAGTTAAGCTTCCATCCCTCAAGTCTTTTATGTGCTGAAAAGTAGTGTTTGTAAAGCTAATGTTTCCTTCTTTTGGAATGTCTTCAAGTTAAATAGTGAATGATATGAACTTGAGGGTAAAGGTACTCATAAATGCCAGGTGTAATTCATAGTTCTTATGTACTCCTTGATGAAAGCACTCTTACAGTAATCGAACTAGGGCTTCTCAAGCCTTCCATATGTTAGAAAGGGATAAGTATGTGAAGGTACCCTTTCTTCTCTTTTGGCATGACTTAGATGTAAGTATTATGTATAGGAAATTGGGAGTTATTCCACTCTTAAAACTCTGAGTGTGAGTTAAGTCTCTTGTTCACTTCCTACTGGTTAGAACTCCTGTAATAAGTTGAGTCATTACTTTTCAAGTCTTCCATGTGATAGAGAGTGGTACATGTAAAGCTTGTCTTTTCCTAGTTCTAGGAAGGCTGGACTATAGGTACTATAGAACATGGATTTGGAGATAGCTCTACTTATAGATTCAGGATGTAGCTCATGACTTTTACCCACTCTTGAATGATAAGGGTCTTAAAGTAGTTGAACTACAACCCTCGAGCCTTCTATAGGCTGAATAGTGATGGAATGTGTAATCTCCAATATCAAGGGGCTCTTGAACATACTTTATGGTGACACCTGAGGGATGTTTGATATATTATAGAGTTTTACGTGCACGTATATACATTGTTATGATATATATGGATCAGGCCGAATGTACCTCAGCATATTTTTCTATATATGGATCGGGCCGAACGTACCTCGGCACATTTTTCTATGTAAGGATTGGGCCGTATATTCCATGGCTTATTGTGATGTTTACGAATTGGGCCATCGTACCTCAGCATTAGTATACGATATATGGATCGGGCTGTCATTCCTAGGCATTTTTATATGATATATGGATCAGGCCGTCGTTCCTCAGCATTATTATAAGATATATGGATCGGGCCATCATTCATTGGCGTGTACTTTGTATATACATGGATCGGCCTGTACATTCCACAACGCTAAGGGTATATATGTTCTTATGATGATAAAATGATGTATTTGTTATATCGAGTCCCCGAACGGGCCAGATACAGTACGTGATGATAGTATGTATGCCTTTATTTTATAAAATGCAGGTACGGTAGATGGCTAAATGTTATACTTGCCCCTGCATCCCTATTTCAGTTGTTGTCTCAGTTATAATGTTTTATGCTTTATATACTTAGTACATATATCATACTGACCCCCCTTTCTTCGAGGGGCTGCATTTCATGCCCGCAGGTATAGATGTTTATTTTGGAGATCCGCCAGCTTAGGATTTCTGCTCAGCTATGTTAGTAGTGCTCCATTGTTTCAGAGCCTAGATTTTGGGTACTGGTCCTGCGATGTATATGGCTATTTATTCAGGGGTACGATGGGGGCTCTGTCCCGCCATATATTGCGATTACTATTCATAGAGGTTTATAGTCACGTGTATGTGGGTTAAGTGTAAGTTATCTCAATTATTCCTATACGACATGTGGTAAATGTTTTTATGTTATGGGAGCCTTGTCGGCTCATGCTCCCTTTCATGATATGGTACGAATGTAAGAGGCTACATATATATAAAATAACAAGTTTGACCCATTAGGGGTTTTTTTTTGGGTGTAGTATCACATTGCGCATAGTTTAATTTGGCTATATTTGACAGTTACATATATGCAAGTCCAGGTCAGACCTCAATCGTGGCCTACGGGGTTGGGTTGTGACAGAAGTGGTATTAGAGCACATTGTCCTCAGAGTGTCTACAGACCGTGTCTAGTAAAGTCTTGTTTATCGGTGGGTTATGCACCACATCTATAAATAGGAGGCTATAGGATATTTAGGATATTAGCTTTCTTTCATATCTAAGATCGTGTGATAGATCCAAGTCAGAGGGATTGAAATTCCGCATACTAACTTGTGCTTTTAGCAGAAGGACAACATTGATAGAAGAAGTAACTGACGGTATTGGAAGTTACAAAACACGCAGGTAAGCAAAGGTATGAAAGATATATCGCACGTAAGGTATTGAGGTACGATTGACATGTAAAGTTAAAATAGAATGGATAAATCGATAGGAAAGTGCAACATGTGCAGTTCGAATGGACATACGAGGTAAGACCATTTTCATATTATTGATATTGAGTGCCCTGTGTAGCTGCGATATTAGTTGATATGACTATATATATACATGCCCTATGAGGCATTGTTGGTATTTTCTGCATGTAGGTGTTGAGATAGGGAGAAATACAAAGGAAACTCTGCCCAAATTTTCCTAGAAATAAAGAAGAGATGACCTGGGAAGTCAAAGAAAAGATAGAAAGAGAAATATTGGTAACTATTCCCTAAGTCTACAAGTGATCTAATTCCTACGATGATCGTATTGATGAATAAGAGACTTCTGGATGACAACTGTAATGGAAAAATTCCAAAAGACCTTGTAAGACCTTATGAGATTAATTAACATTCGAGGATGAATGTTTTAAAGGGGGGAAGGATGTTATGCCCCGTACTTCTGAACTTCGGAAAGCCTTCTTAAACTTCTTAAGAGTGGCCATGTGACCCTGATTAGTTACAACGCTATCAAATAACTCTAAGGAAATGAGAATGAGATACTCCATAATAAGAAAGATTGGAATATGGGGCTATAAGAATGCGGAAGGAGTTGGAGGCCAAGCAATGGGTCGTAGGACTCGACATGCTTGCGTACGCTACCAAATTGGATATCTTACATACTTAAGCTACTGGAGTACATGTTGAGCCCACATAGCAAGGATTTCATAGGCTCTTAAAGTAAGACGAGATTACGAACCCACAGAAGGGAAATAAGGAGACGACGTGCCTACTTGAAACAAGTAGGTGATCCACCTACTTGAAGCAAGTAGGTGATTCACCTACTTGAAGGAATTAGGTGATGCACCTACTTGGACCAATTAGGTGACTCACCTACTTGGGGTGGACCCTACGCTGCCGCATGGCAGCTTTGGATTGGTCGCATGATTGAGGTTGCACCCTAGGAGGCTGCCACGTGTCACCCTTAGGGGGATGCTATGTGGAAGTTGCCAAAAAGGGATATATATGTCTATTATGTTGACAAAAGTCTCATTCTTCAGCTTTGCACTTGGAAAAATTAAAAGAGAAACCCTAAGGCTAAGGAGAGAGTAGTGGCGGCCTTGGCCAAAAGAAAAGGTAGACCCCGATTTTGTTCTGTGAATTAATTATTTAAGTTATTCTACAGTGATATAATAGTTTTTAATAATGGAAATTTCTGATTTGGGGCAGCAAGAAGCAATGCAAACAGCCCCTTAATTTCAGTCGCGTCGAGGAGTTCCGAAGTTAATTTTCCGCAAGTTTGGAAAGCCATTTGTTAAGGGTTTGTACATTCTATGAAGTTGTTAATAACGTAAAGTTATGGTTTGGAGCAGCACCAAAAAGATACAAACTGTCCGCTAAAGTTTCAGCATGTTAAGAAACATCCTAGGCGAATTTTGGAAAGTTTTGGCCAATTTCGGGAAAGGTAAGGTCTTTCCTTTTAATTTGAAGTTTTTGTGTTTTTATAGGGTTTATTATACATCTTTTATTATGCTGGAAGTGTACGAACTTCATAGAAATGCTCGACGTTAGAAATAATTTAAATTGAAGTCATTATAGCTAAATTAAATTGGAATAGTGCGTGGTGTTGTGATTCTGAAGCTGCTGGTTGTGTGGTGGTGTGTTGCAGGGCTGGAACATGGTTTATTTAGGGAATGGGAGCTTCTGGTTGCAGCCATACGACCTACAATTCTAGATTTCATGAAATAAAGGTTAAAAACACTATTTTGGTATCGTAGTTTTAAGCGAGTTGCTTGGAGGTTGTATTGCATAATGTTGTCATATTTTGATTATAAATGTACTGCAGGTTGTTGTTGTTGGTTTTCTGTAGTTATTAGGAGTGTAATTGGAAATTCCGATAGGGCATATTATAGGGGAGGTGCTGCCCGATTTCCGTTAACTCCTTAACTAGTTAAGGAACTAGTCGAGAAGGCGAGCGAGGGGTTGAGTTCTATAAATACTCATATGTAACCTAAGATGCTGGAAAGCTAAGGGTTGTTGATACTTGCATTACTTTCATGTTATCTAGGTTCAAGGAACAACGAGGCGAACGGGATAAAGAGTAACCCGTAAGAGGTATGTAAAGCCTATCTCTCTTTTGTTTTGGGCATGTCTTAGTTTTAAGTGACAAATGATATGTGTATAAAGCCTGGGTAATTCTATTCATGAGATCTGAACATTATTCATGATTCATAATTCAGGCTCACTCTTTTGGCATGTCTTCAAGTTAAATAGTGAATGATAAGAACTTGAGGGTAAAGCTACTCGTAAATGCCCGTTGTAATTCACAGTTCTTATGTACTCCTTGATGAAATCACTCTTACAGTAATCAAACTAGGGCTTCTCAAGCCTTCCACATATTATAAAGGGATGAGTATGTGAAGGTACCCTTTCTTCTTTTTTGGCATGACTTATATATAAGTATTATGTATAGGAAATTGGGAGTTATTCCACTCTTAAAACTCTGAGTGTGAGTTAAGGATCTTGTTCACTTCCTACTGGTTAGAACTCCTGTAACAAGTTGAGTCATTACTTTTCAAGTCTTCCATGTGATAGAGAGTGGTACATGTAAAGCTTGTCTTTTCCTACTTCTAGGAAGACTAGACTATAGGTACTATAGAACATGAATTTGGAGATATCTCCACTTATAGATTCTGGATGAGCTCATGACTTGTACCCACTCTTGAATAATAAGGGTCTTAAAGAAGTTGAACTACGACCCTCGAGCCTTTATAGGCTGAATAGTGATGGAATGTGTAATCTCCTATATCAAGGAGCTCTTGAACATACTTTATGGTGATACCTGAGGGATGTTTGATATATTATAGAGTTTTACATGCATGTATATGCATTGTTTTGATATATATGGATCAGGCCGAACGTACCTCGGCATATTTTGATATATATGGATCGGGCTGAACGTACCTCGACATATTTTGCTATGTAAGGATCGAGCCGTATGTTCCATGGATTATTGTGCTATTTACGGATTGGGTCGTCGTACCTCAGCATTATTATATGATATATGGATCGGGCCATCATTCCTCGGCATTTTTATATGATATACGGATTGGGTCGTCGTTCCTCGGCATTATTATAAGATATGTGGATCGGGACATTGTTTCTTGTCGTGTACTTTGTATATACATGGATCGGGTTGTACATTCCACAGATCTAAGGGTATATATGTTCTTACGATGATAAAATGATGCATTTATTACATCGAGTCCCCAAATGGGCCATATACAGTAGGTGATGATAGCATATATGACTTTATTTTATAAAATGCAGGTACGGTAGATGGATAAATGTTATACTTGCCCATGTATCCCTATTTCAGCTATTGTCTTAGTTATGATGTTTTATGCTTTATATACTCAGTACATATATCGTACTAACCCCTCTTTCTTCGGGGGGCTGTATTTTATGCCTGCAGGTGCAGATATTCATTTCGGAAATCCGCCAGCTTAGGATTTCCGCTCAGCTATATTAGAAGTGCTCCACTATTTCGGAGCCTAGATTTTGGGTACTAGTTCTGCGATGGATATGGCTATTTACTCAGGGGTACGGCGGGGTCCCTGTCCCGCCATATATTGCGATTACTATTCTTAGAGGTTTGTAGTCACATATATGTGGGTTAAATGTAAGTTGTCTCAATTATGCCTATATGACGTGTGGTAAATGTTTTTATGTTATGGCAGCCTTTTCGGCTCATGCTCCCTTTCATGATATGGTACGAATGTAAGATGCTACATGTACATAAAAAAAAGTTTGACCCATTAGGTTTTTTTTGGGTGTAGTATCACATTGCACATAGTTTAATTTGGCTATATTTGACAGTTATGTATATGGGGGTCCAGGTCAGACCCTAGTCACGGTCTACTAGGTTGGGTTGTGGCAGATATCAGACAACCCATAAAATACCATACTTTAATTTGATACAAAAATTTGAGAAATTAATTGGGCTTCATGGAGGAAAGGATCCATGAATTAATATCTACATACAATGAGTGAGAACACTAATTCATTTGGAAGAACTTGAAAATTTTGATGGAGAAATTGAGTGAATTTGCTTGAAGTCTTCAATGAAAACCCTTGAGAGCCTTTTTGTAGAGAGAGAAATATTTGATAGATGAATTGTAGAAGAATGAATAGAATTAGAGGTTTAGGTTAACTTATAGAGTTGAATTAGGTCCTAAAAACGTCTAGGTTCATTAACTAATAATTTGGAAAAAGTCTAAAACACCCTTAAAAACTTAAATTCGGCCAAAACTACTTTCCAGGTTCGTGATGCAGTCCTATCATAGACCACTCGGCCGAAAAAATGTCCCCAAGTCTGCTATGCGGTCTTATCGCGGACCACACTATTTTGTGGATTCTTCGAAAATCTTTCTTCTGTTCTAGGCGTTCTAAATATCCACCGAGACCTTTTTCTCGTAGGTTTTGACCCCCTAATTAATATTCCAAACTTGGATTGTCCAAAAAGATTAAGGATAATGCGTTACAAGAGCGGCCTATTTCCAAGATATTCTTAAGGTATTTTGTGGGCATTTTGATGGATGTTACATTGACATGTGTCCATATGTTGTCCATGTGGTTGACATGTGTCCATTGTGGACATGTGTTAGGTAAAAGCCACACACAAATCGGCTCCTGCCACGTGCCTTGGTGGATCCCACTTAGTGGTCTAATTAGCTTAGTTAATCTCAATTAATCTCTAATCCCCACTTAATAATCTAGACCAAATAAAATATATAACTAATTCGTGTATTAATTAAAATCGGGAATAAAAATCTCTATCTCGCATTCCAAAATAATCTTGTCTATTACTTTAAGAAAGTAGGTGCATCACCTCCTTAATTTCTGCCACAAGTTCATAAGTAGTTGCATCACCTACTTAATTCCTGCCACAAGTGTGTAAGTAGCTGCATCACCTACTTGTATTTTTTTTAAATATCGTCCACACATCCCAAGTAGGTGCATCACCTACTTGTTATTTTTAGTAGGTTAGAAATTAGTCTTACCTTAAGAACCTGTGTGATCCTTTCTACTTAAGCTAGACGTGTACTCAAGTAGCTTAATTATGTAAGACATCCAAACTAGTAGCTTAAGCAAGTAGGTCGATTACTGTGACAAATTATTTGGCCTCGAACCCCTTTCATATCCTCCCAAACCTATTTCAAACCATCACTACTTCACATAAAACTAGTCTATGCAAGATACGGGGCGTTACATCCTCCCTTCCTTAGGATCCTTTGATAACATCATGGATAACATGGATCACATGGTAGATTTAGAGAGGCTTTAAAATGTTCCAATGTACAAAAGTAAGGGATATAACATAAAGTAAAGTTAAGGAATATATTCCATCCTAAAACCGATGGGCAAGACAAAAGGACAATTCAAACCCTAGAGGATATGTTAATGGCTTGTGTGCTGAAGTACAAAGGGAGTTGGGATGACTACCTACCGCTCATAGAATTTGCCTATAATAATAGTTAACACTCAAGTATTGAGATGGTGTAATTTGAGGCTTTATATGGGAGATGATATAGATCCTCGATTGGTTGGTTCGAAGTGGGTGAGATGACATTCTTAGGTGTCAATTTGGTACTTGATGCTTTAAAGGATCATTAGAGAAAGGTTGAAGATGAATCAAAGTCATCCAAAGTTCTATTCCGACACTAGAAGAAGGGATCTTGAGTTTAATGTAGATAACTGGGAATATTTGAAGGTTTCACCCATGAAATATGTGATTTATTTTTGTAAGAAAGGAAAATTGAGCCCTAGGTATATAGGGCCTTATATAATCTTAAAGCGGGTGGAAAAGGTTGACTATGAGTTGGAATTACCTTCGGAAATAACTATGATTCATCTGGTGTTCCATGTGTTAATGTTGAGGAAATGTGTGGGAGGTCCTAACTCTATTGTGCCTTTGTAGGTAGTGAATGTTGATGAGAATTTAACCTTTGAAGAAGTTCCGGTTGAGATTTTGGATCGGCAAGTCAAGATATTGAGGAACAAAGAAGTTGCATCCATTAAAGTCCTTTGGAGGAATCAACAAGTCAAAAGTTCTACATGGGAAGCGGAAGCGGAAGTGGATATGATGAAACTTTACCCTCATCTATTTAATTCTACTCAAGCCTAAGGTAATAAGTCATTTGTGTTCAAGTGTTTAAGACTCTTATGTTTCAGTTTTCCAAGTCTTCATATGCATGCATATTCATGAAGTTGAATTTTAAAGTTATGTTTTATGCTCAAGTTTAAAGATTTCATGTTTGATGTATTTTAAGTGTCATTATATAAATGTTGGATTGCTAGTCCTCATGCCGTGTTCTTTTCTATGTCAATGATTCTTATTCGAGGACGAATGTTCCCAAGAAAGAGATATTGTAAGACTATGAAAAAGTGAAAGGTCTTAAGCCAAGAACCAAGGATGAATTCTCAGAAAAGTTGCAGAAACTGGTAGCAAGAGCGACTATGGAAGCCATCACAAGCCATGGTAAACACCACGGATAGTGGTGAGCCACTGTGGTAGATATTCAGAGACTCAGTCTACAGGGGATGAACCACAATGGAGGATGAAACACCACAAGATATGAAGCCCTCCGTGGTAAGCCCTCCCCAAGACCCTCAGGAATTTCCCCAAGGTAGGGTCCATGGAATACCACCATAGGCCGTGGAGACTTTCATGGACCGTGGTGTGGTTCGTGGTGGCCACTTCTGTAGGACTTGCACCACGGCCACACTACACAGGACGTGATGCATTTCAAGGACCGTCAAGGTATCAATGAAGAAACTTCAGAGACTACCCTACAATTCTTCTTTTCGAATTTCTTTAAGTCCCTTATCATGGGACCCCACCACGGACCATGGTGAGAACCATGGACCGTGAAGGGTCCTCATGAAGTCTCTTTCGGGTAGATTTTTGAAAGGGCATTCTAGTCTTTTCCAGTGTTTTAATTTAAAATAATATCATTTTGGAGACTGAATCCCTCTATGTAAAGACCCTAAACCCTTCCAAGACCTCATTCTTAACACTTAGTCTTAAGACTCTCAAATTCTTTCTTCCCAAACTAACTTAAAAACCTCAAGGAAAGGCTAGGGTTTCCAAATTCAAGGTATTCAAGTCTCCTTTCTTCCTCGGGTATTCTTATGGATTTTGTTTCCCTCAAGGTATGTTGGCTTTCATATGTGGGTCCTTCCACCCATGGAGCCCAAATATTTTCTCAAACTAGCATTTCAATTTTAAATGAGGAAATCTTATGGGCTTTTACATGATGACTCTAAATGTATAGATTGTGATATATTTGAAGTTTTTTTACATATATTGATGTATATTGACTCTTTATTTCATGATTTTATGATGTTATTAAAGGTCATTATATGAAGGAACAAAGGTAACTTTACAGATGAATTGGTGGGTTGTTTTAAGATTTTTTAAACGATTCATTCTCTCACTCTCCTGCAAGCTATCTTTTATCAAATGATTTGAAGGTTGATTGAAATGAACCCACCTAATTTCTTATGATAAAGTAAAGTTGAAATGAAGTTTGACTCCAATGAATGTTATGAAGTAAATTCTTATGAACGGAAGTCTTTATGAAATGATTAATTGATGAAAGGGCTTCTTAGCCAAAGCAAGTTCCAATGTGAAAGGATAACTCTCTCATTGAATCAAATGAAATGTTTTAATGAGATATTCCACCGATTGATATTTTAATGCTAAAGTTATATAATGCTTATGATATATTAATGTTGAAATGTTATTCCATGGGATTTGACCTAGCACCGAATGTAGCATGTAGATGGGAACTCGACCGAAGAGGTCCTTAAGTAAAGTCTCATATTGCATTAACTATGTGCCACCATAAGGGCCTTTGTCAGCTATTTTAGGCTAGTGGATCCACGATTATCCATTGAAGTTAAAGTTAAAGAATGTTTAAAGTTGATCGAATTTCTACCTGGCAAATAGTCTCTCCGTTCCAATGTACGGTGATATGTTGGATTCCATGTAATAGCTCATATGGTCTTAAATGTCGGTTATGGTCATTTGCCCCCAAAATGTAAGTTTAAGGTTTCACATGATGATTTATCATGCATGCATTCACTAATGCATATTGACTATAAATGTCTCTCCCATATGTTCTTTATTTCATAGCATACTCACATACTTACATTCGAAGTACTAACACATACTTTTGCCTACATGATATTACCAAGTAGGAACAGGCGTTGATCTACACTCTTGTTACACCCCACATCCTTGAACTCGGAAGGTTCCTTAAGTTACTTAGAAGCTAGTATGTGAGCCACTTAAGTTACACCCTATTGAACAACTCTAAGAAGGGAGAATGTGCCACCCCATGGTAGGGAAAGTTGGAAATAGGGTCAAGAAAAGTCGAAAGGAGTTGGAGGACAAGTAACGAGTCGTAGGACTTGACTTATCTAAGTAAACTACTAATTTAGAAGTCTTACATATGTGAGTTACTTGATTACATACCAAGCTTGCGTAGCAAGGATTTCATAGGCTCTTAAAGTGAGACGAGATTACGAATCCACGAGGAGGAAAAAAAAATTACGTGGGGCAGCCAATGGGAGGGTGACACGTGGAATCACCTAAGCAAGCAGGTGAACCACCTGCTTGGGGTCAAGTAGGTGACCCACCTGCTTTGGGAGGTGGGCCCCACTACCACGTGGCAGCCTCTCCTTGCTTGCATAGATACGGTGGCCCAATAGAGGTTGGACATGTGTCCCCTTAGGGGATGACACGTATCGCCTCCTAGGACCACCAATATACATGTATATCATGTAATATTTTCAGTTTGTATTCACAAACTCCAGCAGCAACAAAAGAAACTAAAAACCCTAAGCTAGAGAGAAAAAGAGGGCGGCCAAGGGAAAAAAATAGGTAAGTCTCTATTTCGTTCTGTAAATTAATTATCTAGCATATACCAAGATGATATATAGGTATTAAAAGTATAAAATCATGTCTTACTGCAGCAAAAATCGGACAGCAAGCAGCCACGGCGTTCAAGTCGCGCTAGAAAAAGTTCCGAGGCACAATTTTGGCTAGTTTTGGCCAATTTCTGATTAGGTAAGTCTTATCCTTTAGATTTTGACTTTATGGTATTATTATAGAGTGTATTACACACCTTGTGTACCTCTGGAAGTTGGGGAAAATTCGTAAAAAGTTCAACGTTCAGAATAAACTAAATTAAAGTCGCTATAGTTGAATTATTGTCGAAATAAAGTGTTGTTCATGTGAGGTGCTGCTGCAGGGGTTTGGCTTGTGGTTGCAGGGTCTAAATATTTTCTAAATGAGGTGGGGAAGCTTCTGGTTTCAGCCACACGACCCCCCGCTTCGTACGGTTAAAGGTTTGGTAAAATGAAAATTAGAAACCCTATTTTGATATCGTATTTTTGAATAAGTCATTTGGAGTTTATGTTGCATATGGTTAGTGTGAATTGCTGCAGGTTGTTGTTTTTGATTGGTTGTAGGTCTTAGGGACCTAATTAGAAATTTGGATAGGGCACATTATAAGGGAGGTGCTGCCCAATTTTCGTTAACGCCTTAACAAACTAAAGAACTAGTCGAGGAAACGACTAAGGAAATAGATTCCATTAATACTAAGGTGAAACCTAAGATGCTGGAAAGTTAAGAAGGGTTGATATGCGTATTACTTCTGTGTTGGATAGGTTCAAAAGACAATGAGGTGAACAGGATAAGGAATAACTCAAACAAGGTATGTGAAGCTTCTCTTGGTATGTTTTTGGTATAGGTATGTAAAGCCTATCTTTTCTCTTTTGGCCTGTCTTAGCTGTAAGAAGGATATGATATGAGCTTTGGGGGTAATTCCATTCCCAGGTTCTGAATATGACTTCAGGACCCTCACTCACTTTTGAATGATTAAACTTTAAAGTAGTAAGCTGCTATCATCGAGTCTTCTATATGACTGCATAACAATTATTTTGACTAAGCTCTTATTTGTAAAAAAGAAAGGCTCTGAGATAACCAATACTCGGACTGCTATAAGATATTTCACATTGGAATATGTCTAAGATTTCCAAAAACTCCTTTTTACATAGCCCTTAGTGACAGTTAGAGAGTATACGTTAGATACCTTCTGCCCTGATCCCAAGGTGATGGTTTAAATTGTGTTTTGTTTCTCACTACTCTACTTGTGTATACTGTAACACTTCTTCTCCGAGTCCAGGCCGGTTATCAAATTCGTGCAATTCACTGTATTGTCCACCGAGCCCTTCACTAGAGGGTCGGGTACGTATGTATATATATGATGATGATGTGTTATAATAAGGTGGCAATAGCACGGGGCCTGATACTGATACTACATATATGATTCACCGGACCCCTGATGGGGCCGGCTATATTGAAAATTTGAGCATGCATGTTTTCGTGATTCACAGAGTACTAGTACTTGTTTCTGATTTGATAATTGGTTCCCCTGCTTCTCCATTTTGGATATACCTCCAGTTGTACTATGTTATCTTTTACATACTCAGTATATATGTCGTATTGACCCCCTTTCTTGGGGGGCTGCGTTCATGCCCGTAGGTACAGATATAGGTTTTGGGAGTCCGTCAGCTTAGGATTCCATGCAGCTCAGCTGGAAGAGGCTCCATTGTATCACGGCCAAGTTTTTGATACTGTCCACTGATGTATAACATTGTTTTGTCCATTCGGGGGTACGGCAGGGGCCCTGTCCCGCCATATGTTGTCATTTATATTTTAGAGGTCTGCAAACATGTGTATGTGGGTTGTGTATGTCAGTTTGATTTAGTTGGGTCTACCTGATATATGATATATGCGATTATGTTATGGCAGCCTTGTCGGCTTGCGTGCCCTGTCATGTTGTGATACAAACCAAAAGGGCTACAGGTTTATGAAAATGTTATCACCCAATGGGGCTTTGTTACATGATATTGTCTTATTTATGATTCAATATGACCACAGCTAATAGATATGTGTACGAGGGGGTCTAGGTCGAACCCTAGTCGCGGCCTATGGGGTTTGGTCATGACAGAAGTTATATCAGAGCGGTTCGTACTTAGAGTGTGTGCAGACCGTGTCAAGTAGAGTCTTGATTATCGATGTGTTGCGCGCCACATCTATAAATAGGAAGCTACAGGATATTTAGGATGTTACCTTTCTTTCACATCTGAGATCATGCTTTAGATCTGAGTCATAGGAAAATTCCTTATACTAATCTTGGATCTTAACAGAAGGACGACACCAACAGAAGGAAGTAATTAACGACATGGAAAGTTACGAAGCACGCAGGTAAGTAAAGTAAAGGCACGGAAGATATTCATCGGGTAAGGTATTAAAATATAAAGTTGAAAGATGAAAGGAAAGCAGACAGGAAGTGCAACAGATGAAGTTTGAAGTTGGACATACGAGGTAAGTCCAGTATTTTATGTTAGTATTGACATTGAAATCCCTGTGTGGCTTCAATATGAGACGATATGGAAAGCCCTGTGTGGCTGTGATATGACATGAATATATATATATATATATATATATATATATATATATATATATATATGTGTGTGTGTGTGTGTTGGCCCTGTGAGGCATTGTTGGCATTTTTTGTGTGCAGGTTACGGGATAGTAAGAAGTGTAGAGGAAACTCTGCCAAATTTTTCCTAGAATGGGGAAAAGGAAATGAAGCATAGAATTTTGAGATGTTTGAGAAATTGATACCAAGTACCCCTACAGTGTTTAACCAAAGCTATAAGAGGTATCCTCCAGGTCGCCGATAAGGGGCACCCTTTTCACTTGAAAAAATTTATTTTGGAGGAACAAAAGCTTATTTAAGTAGTAAAGTTCAGACCACAGTATCTCCAGCTGTAAATATGTTGGAAAAAAAAGAGAAGCTCAGGTTAAAAAGTAAGATGTCCAATAATTGAGCTTTACTCATCTTTGAAAATACCAAACCCCCGACTCCTATTGTAAATTAGATGAGTTGTTCATAACTCGAGGATAAACTCGGAAGGGGACCAGGTAGGTTAAGTATTAATAGAAGTACTGTGATATTTAAGAGATTTTAGTTTCTTCCAACAATAGTTGGAAAATGGTTTACGATAACATTTTATAGTTCTTCATCGACTAATTGGGGAAAGAGCTTCTAACAGAAGCACCTCAAAGAGATGTTAGGAACTGAATATATGTATGAATTAAAATATGGATATATAAGTATGAATTGAATAGTATGATACGAGTATGTAGGGATAAAGTGGGACCACTAGTAAGACGCACTTAGTACGTGTTGACTAAGTTAAAGGCCTACATTCAGAACGCAGTAAGAGCATGGGTCTTAAGATACAAAAAAAAAGACGCGTGTACACAACGTCGCCCCAAAAATAGTGGAACCCTTAAGGGATGAGGATGGAAAACTTAAGGAACAAATGATGCAACTTCGATTCGCCCCAAGAAGCAAAGGATATAGGTTAGGAAAAAGCCACTACTTCGAGAAAACCTGGAATAGTTATCGTCAGAATACTAGCACTGCCTAGTTGAAGTTAGAACGCCTACAAGTACAAACAGAGGAAAGTACGAGTACCCTCTAAAGGGGGAAAGTTAATGAGAAAATGGCAAAAGTAAGGTGAAGGCAATCGATATGGGAATATATTTGAGATGGATGTCTAAACTTCAATAAGATATCTGGCCGAACCAAGTTAGAAAGGTCTGGAAGCCACCAGTAATGGGATAGAAGCAGAATGCTATATAAGGCAGCATTAAGAAGTTTGTGAGGAGACCTTGAATGACATAACACTAGAAGGCAGCTGCGTATAAAAATAAAAGAGTGTAACCATGAAAGGATATCAATCAACTTAAGAGACATTACGAAGGATAATGACAACATGCTAGACCAAAAGCCAAAATGTTGGTAGAGTTAGTCGCAAATGATGTTGCAATAGATAAATAACCAAAGAAAAAGGAATAGAAAGCCTCCTGTTTTAGAAAATGAGGAGAACACAAAGTGAATAGAGGATAGTGGAGCTAAAGGTCTACGCCAATACTGGATGCAAGATAACAGATAAAAGGACAGTGCAAAATATAAAGACTCGCGAGACAACACTGAGGTAAATCTGGAGCTAAGTTGAGTGCCCTACATATTATGGCAGGGATTACAATGAAGCGCAACACGAAAACTTCCCAGGGAGGTCACCCATCCCAGTATTACTCTCTCCCCAGCACGCTTAACCTTGAAATTCTGATGGAACTTAATGCATTAGTGCTGGTATGATCACGCGAGATGGAAGAATCGGAACTAGCGGCAGAGAAACGACATGAGATTATGTTCCTGGAATACTATACGCTACGTTAAGGGTATTGTAAAAAGGATTTAAGCAAGACAAGAAGGATTAGCTAACTTCTAACTAACGACGCACTCAAATGCCAAGGCTCTTCAACATAGAACCAGTTAATGAGAGGAAAACCGCAAAATGACTATATGGGCTAGTGGGCGAGGGTATTTCGACACCACTTGGCAGCCAACTCTGAGGGCGAAAAAAATAAAAACCTAAAAGGTAAGGGTACCAGCTAATGTAATTTAATAATGACAAGAAGCAATACCCAAGGTCGAAAATTCCACAATATGACCAGGACTACAAGACTCACTTCGCACTCCAGTGCCAGATTAATCTAGAGGGAATGTTGCTTGTGGATTAACGATATTAATCCCTACTCCTTTGATCAAAGTCTACCTACTCAGCCGAGAAGGTGTAAAATGATAGGGTGAAGAGATGGTAAGACCTTAGGAGTCCCCATAGCTATTATTCCAGGCAAAGAAGACCAAGTTACAATTAACTACCGAGAGATGCAAGGATAGGTTAAGCCAAACTATCGAGATGGAATTGGTACTACAGGTGACATAATACATGGCCACGATTGGGCCAAAAAGCTCCCCTGAAATCAAATATAGGATAAGGGAGAAAAAGGCAAGGTAAAACATGAGGACTAGCGAGATAATGCCAGGATACGCCTTGTACCCTCTCGTCAATTTGTAAGGAAGGAAATGATAAAGGATAATGTGTCTAGAAGGTTACCAGTGGGGGAAAGGAAAGTGGTGAAATAGTTTAAACGAAACTGGCAGAACTACCTGGTTACTATAGGATGGTGAGTATATAAGCCAAAATTCCATCAAAATTATACCAAATCATGTTAGATAAAGCATAGAACGACTATGAGAGCCATTACATGAGGGGGCTGCAGCATTATTCAGTAGACAACCCTAAGGATTGAAAAGCAGAACCCAAAAGATAGAATGCCAGTTAAAGTTCTGGAAAGAGTCGAGAAGGACTATACGTGGCTAATGATTCCCAAGTTTTCAACGTCATTACGCACCCATTTTATACCCTGTAAGAGTAGGGTGCTATATGGGTTATTGTGAGTAGGCTAATGAATCAGCCCATTTGCTTCTTATCAAGAGCACCTATGCTGCTGAAATTAGGGGAGTTATAGAACATGGAGAATGGTAAGGTTCCGTGAGGTTTCCCCAATTAATATCTCAGATAGAGGGACTTTAATTATGATTGACGTCTAGAGATCAGTCCAAGAAGAGATTAGGAGCACAAACAGGTCTTCGTACCGCATTTTCCTTCGAGCTGCTGAACAGACTGAGCATACTATCAGATGCTAGAAGATATGTCATGAGCTGGTGTGGTTAACTTTAAAGATAACTGGGATGATTATCTATCACTTATCAAGTTGCCTATAATAATAACTACTACTCTTGTATCCCAATGGCCCCGTACAAGATTGGTAGAGCAAGACGTGTAAGTCCCCTATTGGATGGGTCGAGGTCAGAAAGACTAAGCTAAAAAGGCCTCGACATGATTAAGCAAGCTATTGACTAACGATCCAGAATCAGCAGAAATGATATACAGATAATCGACGTCGACATTCAGAGTTCAAATTGATGATTGGATATTCGCAACGGAGTCACCCAGAAAAGGGAACTTAACCCAAAATATATTAGACTGTATCAATTTACTCATAAGATGGGCAACATGGCGGGTAAGTTGAGCTTACCACCTCATTTGGAAACTATACGCCCATTCCATCAGGTAAGAATGCTTTGCAAGCGTACTGACGAGTCACCCAGGGTCTATTCTATAGATGAGGTCCAGGAGATGAAATCCCATGAGGAAAAACCTATCGCCCTCTTAGATCGGCAAATTGGAAGATTGTAGACTAAAGACGGGTCTTCCGTTAAGATATAGTGGAAAAACCAAAACCAGAAAGAGAATGACCGGGGAAACTAAAGAGAACATGAAAAACAAGTATTCACACCTATTTCCGATGTCTACAGGTAACTCCAACTCTTGAGCACTCGTATGTTAATAATATAGATGGAAATGTATGTTATAGCATAAAGGAAACGAACCCCTCTATAATTTATATAAAGGCTTAAAGGAAGTTACATTTAACATTCGGGGACGAATGTTCTAAAGGGGAGAAGGATGTTACACCCCACATCCTTGAACTTGGAAGGTTCCTTAAGTTACTTAGAAGCTAGTATGTGAGCCACTTAAGTTACGACCCTATTGAACAACTCTAAGAAGGGAGAATGTGCCACCCCATGGTAGAGAAGGTTGGAAATAGGGTCAAGAGACGTCGAAAGGAGTTGGAGGCCAAGTAACGAGTCGTAGGACTCGACTTATCTACGTAAACTACTAATTTAGAAGTCTTACATACGTGAGTTACTTGATTACATACCAAGCTTGCGTAGCAAGGGTTTCATAGGCTCTTAAAGTGAGACGAGATTACGAACCCACAAGGAGGAAAAAAAATACGCGGGGCAGCCAATGGGAGGGTGACACGTGGAATCACCTAAGCAAGCAGGTGACCCACCTGTTTGGCGTCATGTAGGTGACCCACTTGCTTGGGGGAGATGGGCCCCACTACCACGTGGCAGCCTCTCCTTGCTTGCATAGATACGGTGGCCCAATAGAGGCTAGACACATGTCCCCTTAGGGGATGACACGTGTCGCCTCCTAGGACCACCAATATACATGTATATCATGTAATATTTTCAGTTTGTATTCACAAACTCCAACAGCAACAAAAGAAACTAAAAACCCTAAGCTAGAGAGAAAAAGAGGGCGGCCAAGGGAAAAAAATAAGTAAGTCTCGATTTTTTTCTGTAAATTAATTATATTGCATATACCACATTGATATGGAGGTATTATAAGTATAAATTCATGTCTTGGTGCAGCAAAATTGGACAGCAAGCAGCCACAACATTCAAGTTGCGCTAGAAAAAGTTCTGAGGCACAATTTTGGCTAGTTTTGGCCAATTTCTGGTTAGGTAAATCTTCTCCTTTAGATTTGGACTTTATGGTATTATTATAGGGTGTATTACACACCTTGTGTACCTCTGGAAGTTAGGGAAAAGTCATAAAAAGTTCGACGTTCGGAATAAACTAAATTAAAGTCGCTATAGTTAAATTATTGTCGAAATAAAGTGTTGTTCAAGTGAGGTGCTGCTGCAGGGTTGTGGCTTGTGGTTTCAGGGTCTAAATATGTTCTAAATGAGGTGGGGAAGCTTCTGGTTTCAGCCACACGACCCCCCGCTTCGTATGGTTAAAGGTTTGGTAAAATGAAAATTAGAAACCCTATTTTGATATCGTATTTTTGAATAAGTCATTCGGAGTTTATGTTGTATATGGTTGGTGTGAATTGCTGAAGGTTGTTGTTTTTGGTTGGTTGTAGGTCTTAGGGACCTAATTGGAAATTTGGATAGGGCACATTATAGGGGAGGTGCTGCCCAATTTTTGTTAACGCCTTAACAAACTAAAGAACTAGTCGAGGAAACGACTAAGGAAATAGATTCCATTAATACTAAGGTGAAACCTAAGATGATGGAAAGTTAAGAAGGGTTGATATGCATATTACTTCTGTGTTGGATAGGTTCAAAGGACGATGAGGTGAACAGGATAAGGAATTACTCAAACAAGGTATGTGAAGCTTCTCTTGGTATGTTTTTGGTATAGGTATGTAAAGCCTATCTTTTCTCTTTTGGCATGTCTTAGCTGTAAGAAGGATATGATATGAGATTTGGGGGTAATTCCATTCCCAGGTTCTGAATATGACTTCAGGACCCTCACTCACTTTTGAATGATTAAACTTTAAAGTAGTAAGCTGCTATTATCGAGTCTTCTATATGACTGCATAACAATTGTTTCGACTAAGCTCTTATTTGTAAAAAAGAAAGGCTCTGAGATAACCAATACTCGGACTCCTATAAGATATTTCACATTGGAATATGTCTAAGATTTCCACAAACTCCTTTTTACATAGTCCTTAGTGATAGTTAGAGAGTATATGTCAGATACCTTCTGCCCAGATCCCCAGGTGATGGTTCACTTGATGACTTCATTGAGTCTCAGATAATGATTTAAACCGTGTTTTGTTTCTCACTACTCTACTCGAGTATACTGTAACACTTCTTCTCCAGGTCCCGATCCAGTTATCAAATTTGTGCAATTCACTGCATTGTCCACCGAGCCCTTTACTAGAGGGTCGGGTACGTATGTATATATATGAAGATGATGTGTTGTAATAAGGTGGCGATGGCATGGGGCTTGATACTGATACTACATATATGATTCACCGGACCCCTGATGGGACCAGCTATATTAAAATTGAGCATGCATGTTTTTGTGATTCACAGAGTACTAGTACATGTTTGTGATTTGATAATTGGTTCCCCTGCTTCTCCATTTTGGATATACCTCCAGTTGTACTATGTTATCTTTTACATACTCAATACATATATCATACTGACCCCCTTTCTCGGGGGGGCTGTGTTCATGCCCGTAGGTACAGATACAGGTTTTGGGAGTCCGTCAGCTTAGGATTCCATGCAGCTCAGCTGGAAGAGGCTACATTGTATCGGGGCCTAGTTTTTGATACTGTCCACTGATGTATAACATTATTTTGTCCATTTGGGGATACGGCAAGGGCCCTGTCTCGCCATATGTTGTCATTTATATTTTAGAGGTCTGCAGACATATGTATGTGGGTTGTGTATGTCAATTTGATTCAGCTGGGTCTACCTGATATATGATATATGCGATTATGTTATGGCAACTTTGTCGGCTTACGTGCCTTGTCATGTTGTGATACAAATGAAAAAGGCTACAGGTTTATGAAAATGTTATCGCCCAGTGGGGCTCTGTTACATGATATTGTCTTATTTACAATTCAATGTGACCACAGCTAATAGATATGTGTACGGGGGAGTCTAGGTCAGACCCCAGCCGCGGCCTACGGGCTTTGGTCGTGACACTTTCCTCCTCGTGGCTAGGTTGATCGTTGAAGGCTTCCACTTTTGGTGAGTTTCCATGTTTTGGGAACAACACTCCTACCTTATCTAGATTATGTTATGTTTAGACACTTAAGTTTGTTTGGTATTTTTGACTCAATCTTGATGGTGATCTAGGGACATGTCTTAGACCCCGCTAAGTATTGAATGTAGAAGGTATGGTTGGATATGGTAAAGGATGTTATATTATCTTTGACTCTTATTGCATGTGAATCCCTTTAGTCCCTATATCCCTTATATTTCCGCTTAATTTGTTTATCATTTCCGATGAGATGCTCAATGAATGCTAATAGTCTAGGACGAAGTACCTCCAGGTACTTCATTCTTTGTGTTACGTCTAGGCCCTAGACTTGGGTCATGACATGAAATCTCAACTCATATGTCCAAATGGACTACATCAACTCTCTGTCTAAACATGCATCTATCATACTAACATATATGGGGGCATAGAACAAGCCACAAGCTCCCCGAATAAGAAAAGAACATCTCAAAATAGCAACATAGTCTAAAAGTTTCAAGAGAAGAAATAAGCTCAATAAGTAGTCCCCAAAGCATGAGGACTTACCAAATCAAGTGAGCACATCTTCTATCTAGCCACAAGAGTGTGTAGGGTGATCGTTGATCCCTAAATTATGATACAATGTAGGCAAAAGTATGTGTTATTATGTTTGAATGTACTAAGTATGTAGGAATGAAATGCATGACATAAAAGCAATGATGTAATGATCAAGGTTAGAACATATGATAAGTAAACCATTTATACGTAATAGTGAATCATAAGTAAGGCTAATGTCATTTAAAACCATAATGCAACCTTATGAAAAGAGCTTGTACAATGTATGAATAGTCATGAGTTATTATGAGGAATCATAAAAGATCTTGGAAGTTCATAAGTCGTAATAAGGAACTTAAGTCGTGTTGAGAGTCATAAAAACCATGAGTGAGAAAAACATACTTAACGTTGTGAGAAACATAATAGCCATAATAAGAAATACCTTAAACCTTGAACCTTTGTGAGAGCAACTGTTAACCTACATAAACCATGTGAGTTATAACATGGAGTCCCAATGTTTACACATACATCAGAGGAAAGGGGGAGGCTACTTGCCAAGGTAGACTCCTATATGCCTAAGTGGATCCACTAACCTACATGAAGGATCAAGCCTCTACTATGGGTGACCCTTAAAGGAATCGAGCCTCTACTACGGGTGATCCTTTATCCTATGGTGGCACGTAGTTATGGGACAATGGGATCTTACTACGGGTTTCTTGCCTCAACTATGGGAGAGAGTGCCTATCCCAAGGTCCACTGGTGCTAAGTAAGCTCTAAATGGAATATCATACATAGTATATCATAAGCTTATCATAAATTCAACATTATGTGGGAGATAGAGAACCCAATCTGGGTAGGCATACCATCCTTATAGCATAGCTAACGTGACCAAAAATGAATGTGTAATGATGGTGATTCCACAAGACATTGGGAATTCTGAATCTGACTGCACTTTCCTCAGGACGAACGACTACCGTCCGCCATTCATAAAACATAATCATAGAATATCTCCTTAATATTATCTCATGTAAAGTGAGAATCGTCCTTTCATCATTACAATCATACTTGCATAATTCATATAGTTAGGTCGTAGGTCACCACATAGGGCCCTAAGCCAGCTTACTTCAAAACTTGTATAAAATTCATACCTTGAACATACTTGTGATTCATGATCATAATTCATACTTGAATTTAGAGTAAAACTCATATACATAATCGATTTGAAATGCATGATCATAGCTTATACTTAAAAATGGTAAAAACTTGAATACATGATCAATTGACTTGGAAATTATGAGATTAACTTGAAAACATGCATGTTCATATAGCTTATATCAACCCTTACATAATTTATAAAGATAACATCAATAGGAGTATAATTAAAAATACCCATAATTTATACCATGAACCCTAGAGAAAGTAATTAGGAAATTCATAGGAAATACTTCAGTTCCTACATAATAATCATTAATTCATATTGAAATGGTATTGTAATCATAGTTTAAATAATAATTGAAAGAACCATCAAAACATTCATAAGTTCATACTTGAAAATTAGCTAAATCCATGGGTCTAGGTAATACTTTATGGAAGTCATGCAAAAATTGATAATTCATGCATATTTGAGTAGAGAATAGTGTAATAAAACTTAATTCATGAAATTGGAAGAAGAATTGATCAAAATCTCATAAAATTTATACTTGAAATCACTTGAAAAGTTGAAGATATTTTGGGCTCCATGGGTGGAAGATGCCCATGAATCAATTCCCACATACCTTGATTGAATCCACTAAGAAATTGAATAGAAACCATGTTGAGCTTGAAACGCTAGCTTGAGTGTAGGAGAATACCTTTGAGAGGAGTCCTTGGGAGAGAAGACTTATGATTTTTTTTTGAGAGTTAATAAGAGATGAGAGTTTAGGAATACTTAGGGTAGTCAATAGTTGAGAAACTAGTCCCAAAAACGTCCAAATACATTGAGGAACTTAGGGAAAAGACCAAACAACCCCTCATAAAATCTGATCAGAAGACCCTATGAATCACTCTTTACGAGTCATCAAAATGTTAACGGGTCGTAGACACAATTCATCCTATCAACCCTTGGAAAAATTTGAAAACATGAGCCTCTGATTATTTTTTACAACTCATGTTTACGGGTTGTAAATATTTTGAAGGCTCATAACTTGTTCCTATAAGTCGTAACTCAAGGTCATAATATTTCTAATTTGTCAGTCTTTAGTAAAACCATCATAAATCTTTACTCCAAACTATAAATGAGGAAAACTTGGTGGAGTTGGAAAGAAGACTCAAAGACCTTTAATATAATAGCTCATGGGAAACCTAATTCTTTAAATTCTAGGATATATGATTATTTAAAGTTGACCCAAGTAAAATCTTTTAGCGAAACTCAATCGGTAAAGAAGCTCTCAACTCGTCTTTGTGATAGAGGATTATTGTGACCTTAAAACAATTCCAAATCTATTCCCACACTTAAGAATTGACCTTAACATCTATGTGCAATTAAGAATCACCCTTTATGACCCTACGGATGGCTTCTACAACTCTTTAATTAGTCTATGGGCTGTCAATATGAGTCGTCAAAGTAGTGCTCCAAAATCATAGGCTATTAGAATGAAACTTGGTCCCTATGGCTCATCCTTATGAGTCGTCAAATCTCCTATGAGCCGTACAAACGAATGATCAAATTTCCCCCTTTACTTAGTCAAAAGTAAGAATCAAGACCCAATTCTACGAGTATATTCAATGACTCATAGCTCATCCTATGACTTATCATATTGAGTCATTTCAAAAGTACTGAGTGTTGTCAATTTTGCAAAATCATAGATCAACTCTACAGCTCACTCTACTAGTTGTCACCCCTCCTATGAGTCATTAACTTTACTCATAAATTTAGTTCCAAACTTAGTTGATTTTCCAACCTCAATATCATTCTTACGAGCCACTCCTACGACCCTTAGAGGTTCCTATGACTCGTAGGCCAAGTCGTAAATTCTAGAACAGTCCCTTTTCTTAGAATTTTCTTTTATTTTGACTTTTCTACTTTTAGGGCCTTACACTATCTAACATGCCTCTAATACTAGATGGGGGCATGAGATAATCTCCCAGCTCACCCAATAGACAACATAGAGTAATGAATTATGACTATCAAATGTGAAATAAATGTCATATCCTCAAACTGTGAGGACTCACCAATAAAACGCTACTAGTAGACTCTAGCCACAAGAGGGAGAAAGATGAACACAGTCATCGAACCCTATATTATGATACAATGTAGGCAAAAAGTATGTGTTAGTACATGCACTGCACTAAGTATGTGAGAATATGCATGAAAAATAAACATAGAATATAATCGATATGAATCATAGGATACAAGACCAATATCTTTAAAACATGTGTTAAGTCATGAAATCCTTAAAAACATTTATCTCATTAGTCAATGCATCAAAGAATCTCATAATCATCATAAGAACTTACATATGTGGGAGATAACCGTAATCAACATTAAGACCATGCGAGCTATTATATGGAATCCAATGATCCCCACATCTAGAAGGGGGGAAGCTACTTTTCAAGGTATGCTCAGTCCAATTATTATCATTATGTTCTATATGTGGATCCACTAGCTAGACATATTGGCGAACCTACGATGGCAACGTAGTTTAAGAGGCTAGAGATTACTACAAGGGCCTGGATCGAGCCCACATCTCAAAGTTTGCTTGGTCCTAAGACATCATCCCACAGAATACATAATATTCCATAATCATAAATCATACTTGTAATAATCATAAGCTTTTCATAATCATAATTCATAAACTTGTTCATAGGAATATCTCATTATCATGTGATTCATGTAATATGAGTGTAGGACTTCCACACACATCCTTAGGGTCTTAAGTCACCTTCCACATTAAGGATCTCAAGTCATCTTTTTAATTAGAGTCTTGAGTCATATTTCAAGGATCTCAAGTCACTCTCTCAATTAATCTTGCTTGAAACATCATTAAAACATTCTTCATAAACTTATGTGCATAAAGCATCTTAAAATCACAGCATAAAGATTTCATAGAATATAAGTTGAAAATCATGATCATATTTCAAAATCATACTTCAAACTAGCATATAGCATAGGTCATTGAAATTCAACTTGAAATCATGCAACATGATGTGAATTATGCATAATTGTACTAATAACATTGAAATATACAATAATTGAGAAGACCCAGTGAAAATCTTGTAATTGGGGCTTTTAATTTAAGAGATCAGAATAGAAATTGAGAAGAAATCTTTGGGATTCCATGGGTGAAAGGAACCCATGGATAAAGTCCCACATAACTTGACTTAGATTAGACCTAAATTGAAGAGATTGAAAGCTTGAACTTGAAGAACCCTTTTGAATTGCTTGAGGGAGAAAAAGGCCTTGAGAGAAAACTTAGGAGAGAATGCTTTGGGTTTTTTGGACTTATATTTTAGAATGAGAGGGTTAGAAGGCTTTAGGGTAGTTAATAGTTTGGAATTTAGTTCCTAAAACCGTCCACATCACCATGGACCATTAAGCTCACGAAAGTCCGTAGTCCCCTCCTTGGAGAGGGACTTGAATTTTTCTGAAAGGTGTTAGGAAGGATACCCACCAAGAGACACACTATCACAACCTAACCCCGTAGGCCATGAATGGGGTCCGACCTCGACCCCCTCCCCCCGTACACATATCTATCAGCTGTGGTCACATTGAACTGCAAATAAGGCAATATCATGTAATAAAGCCCCACTGGGCGATAACATTTTTATAAAGCTGTAGCCTTTTTTCATTTGTCTCACAACATGAAAGGGCACGTAAGCCAACAAGGCCGCCATAATGTAATAACATATATCATATATCATGTAGACCCAGCTGAATAAAACTGACATACACAACCCACATATACATGTTTGCAGACCTCTAAAAATAATAATGATAACATATGGCGGGACAGGGCCCCCGCCGTACCCCTGAATAAATAAAACGATGATATGCATTAGTGGCTAGTGCCAAAACTAGGCTCTGATACAATGGAGCCTCTTCTAGCTGAGCTAAGCAGAATCCTAAGCTGATGGACTCACAAAACCCGTACCTGTACCTGCGGGCATGAACCACAGCCCCCCGAAGAAAGGGGATCAGTACGACATATGTATTGAGTATGTAAAACATATCATAATACAATTGGAAGCATATCTGAAGTAGAGAAAAAGGGGATAAACTATCAAATTGGAAACTTGTACCTGTACTCTGTGAGTCATAAAAACATGCATGCTCAAATTATACAATATAGCCAGCCCTTTCAGGGACCCGATGAATCATACCTGTAGTATTAGTATGAGGCCCCAAGACATCATCACCTTATTACAACACATCATCATCATATATATATACATACGTACCGGACCCTCTAGTGAAGGGCTCGGTGGACAATGCAGTGAGTTGTGCACGATAACAGACCCGGCCCGGGACTCGGTGAAAGAAGTGTTACAGTATACACGAGTAGATTAGTGAAAAACAAAACACAGTTTAAATCACTATTTGAGACTCAATGAAGTCATCAAGTGAACCATCACATGGGGAGCAGGGCAGAAGGTATCTGACGTATACTCTCTAACTGTCACTAACGACTATGTAAAAATAAGTTTTTAGAAATCTTAGACGTATACCAATGTGAAATATCTTAGCAGTCCGGGCATTGATTATCTCAGAGCCTTTCTTTTTTTTATAAACAAGAGTTTAGTCGAATCAATTGTTATACAGTCATATAAAAGACTCAAAGATAGTAGCTTACTACTTTAAAGTTTAACATTCAAAAGTGAGTGAGGGTCCTGAAGTCATATTCAAAACCTGGGAATGGAATTACCCCAAAGCTCATATCATATCCTGCTTACATCTAAGACATGCCAAAAAAGAAAAGATAGGCTTTACATACCTATACCAAAAATATACCTAGAGAAGTTCACATACCTTATCTGAATTATTCCTTATCTTTTTTGCCTCGCCGTCCTTTGAACCTATTCAACATGAAAGTAATATGAATATCAACTACTCTTATCTTTCCAGCATATTAGGTTACACCTTGGTATTAAAGGAATCTATTTCCTTAGTCATTTCCTCGACTAGTTCTTTAGTTTGTTAAGGCATTAACGAAAATTGGGCAGCACCTCCCCTATAATATGCCCTATCCAAATTTCCAATTAGGTCCCTAAGACCTACAGCCAACCAACAACAACAAACTACAGCATATGTTTAAGTAATCCACACCAACAATATACAACATAAACTCCAAACGACTTATTCAAAAATACGATATCATAATAGGGCGTCTAGCCTTTATTTTGTAACGCCTTTCATTATACGCAACGAGGGGTGGTTTGGCTGAAACCAGCAGCATCCACATCCCTTTTAGAATGAATTTAGGCCATGCAACAATACATTACACCCCTGCAGCAAAAACTCACTCAAAACTATCAAAACGCGAATTATGGACAGCTTACTGTTTTACCTTGTCGCTTCGTTTTGAAGGGGTAATGGAGGGAAATAGGATTTACGTCCTCATGAAAGTTTTATACATGTGTCTTAGGGTCTCTTAAAATATTGAATCACCCAAACATCAATTTTTTACAAAAGGATATGCCCAAAACACCAACAGCAATCCGTGTAAGATTTCCAAAACCAAAATCTGGGCAGTACCTCCTCTACACTTCATCACCCTCTTTCGAGAAGATAAAAGAACAAATGGCTTTGAAAGTCTAAATGAAAGTTATTGACCTATGAAATAAATTTCCAAAACATATTGAATCACCTAAAACGAATCTATACACAAGAAGTTATACCAATATTAATAACAACTATCCCCTCCAAAAATGGGTTTGTTAACTAGTTTTAACATTTTCTCTCTTTGTTCTTTCAATTTTCTCTCAAGTTCCAAGATGAAGAATTAATTCCGTAGACATCGTAAGACACATATATACATCTCCATGTGGTTGAGGAACACCGTAGATAATTAATTCATGGAGAAAAATTGAAGAACTTACCTTTAATTTCTCAAAATTGTGGCTGCCTTGTTCCTTGTGTTCTTCACGTTTTTTTCTCTCTATATTGGCTGGAGATTTTGATGAAAAATGTGACTAAGAGTCACTTAACACACATATATACCCCTCTTTATAAGGTGCCACATGGAAGCCTCCTAGGGTACCACCTCAATCTCTGTGGCCAATCACATGCTGCCATGTGGTAGCAGGGTCCACCCCAAGTAGGTGAGTCACCTGCTTGCTTGTCACCTGCTTGCTTGAGGTACTTGCTTGTAACCTTCTTGCTTCACTTTTGTAAGTTCGGAAACTAGTTTTTACTCCCTCTCGTAGGTTTTTTAATCTCGTCTTATTTTAAGAGCCTATGTAATCTGTGCTACGCAAGCTTGGTACGTACTCCAATAGCTTAAGTATGTAAAACTTTCAAATTAGTAGCTTACGTAGGTAAATCGAGTCTTATGACTTATTACTTGGCCTCCAATTCCTTCTGGATTCTTATGACTCCATTTCCAACCTTCTCTACTATGGGGTATCACATTCTCCTTTCCTTAGAGTCATTTGATAGTGTCGTAGCATATCCGGCTCACATGATAATGTCTAAGGAACTTATGAGACATTCCTAGTTTTAAAAGAGTGGGGTGTAACATTCTTTCCCCCTTTAGAACATTCGTCCTCGAATGTTAGACAAAACTTCACTTAGCACCTTATACAAATCGTAGGGAGATTCTTTATTATTTCCATAATACATACTTCTACCTAGGCACTTAATATACGAGTTTCCGGAGTTGGGGTTACCTGCTGATGTCGGGAATAGGTGAGAATACTTGTGTTTCATAATCTCTTCAGTTTCCCCGGTCACTCTCTTTCTGGTTTTGGTTTTTCCACCGTATCTTGACGGAAGGCATGTCTTTAGTCCACAATCTTCTAGCTTGTCGATCTAAAATGGAGATAGGTTATTCCTCACAGGATTCCATCTTCTGGACACCATCTATAGAATATACCCTGGGTGGCTCGTCAGTACCTTTGCGAAGCATCTCTATCTGATGGACTGGGCGTATAGTTTCCAAATAAGGTGGTAAGCTCAACTTACCAGCCACATTGCCCACCTTATGAGTAACTTGATATAGTCTAATATATTTTGGGTTAAGTTCATTTTTCTGGGTGACTCCGTTATGAACATTCAATCATCAATTTAACTCTAAATGTCGACGTTGATTATCTGTATATCATTTCTGCCGATTCTGGGTCGTTAGTCAATAGCTTGCTTAATCATGTCGGGGCCTTTTTAGCTTAGTCTTTCTAACATTGACCTATTCAATAAGAGACTTACACGTCTTGCTCTACCAATCTTGTACGGGGCCATTGGGATACGGGAGTAGTAGTTATTATTGTAGGCAACTTGATAAGTGATAGATAATCATCCCAGCTATCTTTGAAGTTAACAACACCAGCTCACGACATATCTTCTAGCGTCTGATAGTATGCTCAGTCTGTTCAACAGCTCAAAGGAAAATACAGTACGAAGACCTCTCCGTGCTCCCAATCTCTTCTTGGACTGATCTCTAGATGTTAATCATAATTAAAGTCCCTCTATCTGAGATATTAATTGGGGAAACATCATGGAACCTTACCATCCTCCATGTTCTATAACTCCCCCTAATTTTAGTAGCATAGGTGCTCTTAATATGAAGCAAATGGGCTGATTCATTAGCCTACTCACAATAACCCATATAGCACCCTAATCTTACAGAGTATAAAATGGGTGTGTAATGACGTTAATAACTTTGGAATCGTTAGCCTCGTATAGTCCTTCTCGACTCTTTTCAGAACTTTAACTGGCATTCAATCTTTTGGGTCCTTCTTCCCCTTTTTTTTTAATCCTTAGGGTTGGCTACCCCCGCTTGTAATCCTCTAGACCTATTATCTTGTGTCATTCTTTACCTTTACAAGATTATGAGAGGGTACAAGAAATATCCCAGTGCTATCTCGTTAGTTCTCATGTCTTACCCTGCCTTTCTCTCCCTTATACTACATTCGATGTTAGGGTAGGTCTTTGGTCCAATCATGTCCAGGTCTTACCTTACCCGTAGTACTAATTCCATCTCAGTAGTTTGGCTTAACCTACTTTCGCATTTCTCGGTAGTTGATTGCAACTTGGGCTCCTTCGCCTGGGATAATAGTTGTGGGGACTCTGTAAGGTCCTACCACTCCTTTACCCTACAATTTTACACCTTCTCGGCTAAGTATGTAGCCTTTGATCGAAGGAGCAGGGGCTAATATCGTTAATCCACAGGTAACTTTCCCTTTAGATCCATCTATTGATGGAGTGCGAAGTGACTCTTGTAGCCCAGGTCATATTGTGGAATTTTCGACCTTGGGTATTACCTCCTGTCATCCATAAATTACATCAGCTGGTCCCCTTACCTTTTGGGTTTTGCTTTTTCGCTCTCAGAGTTGGCTGCCAAGTGGTGTCGAAATTCCCTCATACACTAGCCTATATAGCCATTCTGTGGTTTTTCTCTCATTAACTGGTACTATGTTGAAGAGTTGTGGCATTTAAATGTGTCGTCAGTTAGCAATTAACTAATCCTTCTTATTTTTATTAAGCCCTTGTTATAATTGCCTTAACGTAACGTATAGTATTCCAGGAACATAATCTCACGTCGTTCCTCCGCCGCTAGTTCCAATTCTTCCATCTCGAGTGATCATACCATTACTAAAGCATTAAGTTCCATCGGAATTTTGAGGTTAAGCATGCTGGGGTGAGAGTAATACTGGGATAGGTGACCTCCCTAGGAAGTCTTCGTGTCGCATTTCATTGTAATACTTGCCATAATGTGTGGGGCACTCAACTCAGCTCCAGATTTACCTTAGCGTTGTCTCGCGAGTCTTTATGTTTTGCCCTGTCCTTTCGTCTGTTATATTGCATCCAGTATCGGCGTAGACCTTTAGCTCCACTATCCTCTATTCACTTTGTGTTCTCCTCATTTTCTACCACAGAAGGCTTTCTATTCCTTTTTCTTTGGTTATTTATGTATCGCAACATCATTTGCGACTAACTCTATAACCAATGTTTTGGCTTTTGGTCTAGCATGCTGTCATTATCCTTCATAATGTCTCTTAAGTTGGTTGATATCCTCTCATAGTTATACTCTTTTTTTATGTACAGCCACCTTCTAGTGTTATGTTGTTCAGGGTCTCGTCACAAACTTCTTAACGCTGCCGTATGTAGCATTCTGGCTTCCATCCAATTATTGGTAGCCTCCGGACCTTTTTAACTTAATTTGACAAGATATCTTATTGACATTTAGACGTCCATCTTAGGTATATTCCCATATCGATTGCCTTCACCTTACTTTTGCCATTTTCTCATTAACTTCCCCCCTTTAGAGGGTACTCGTACTTTCATTTGTCTGTACTTTGTTCTACATCTCTATGTCCTATCTCAATTTTTGTCCAATTCCTTTCACCAATCTATTTGATACTGCATCATGTCTCTGTCTATCTGCATATTTTATAACCTGACTATCCACGTACGGAGCCTTGACAAAATTACGAAGCGACGAGAACCTTTCCAATTCCAATTAGGTAGTGCTAGTATTCCGACGATAACTATTTAAGGTTTTCTTGAAGTAGTAGCTTTACCCCAACCTATATCCTTTATTCCTTGGGGTGAATGTAGGTTACACCGATTATTCCTTAAGTTTGTCGTCCTCGTCCCTTAAGGGTTCCACTATTTCTGGGGCGACGTTGTGTACACGCGTTATTTTTTTGTATCTTAAGACCCATGCTCTTACTGCATTCTCAACGCAGGCCTTTAACTTAGTTAACGCGTACTAAGTGCGTCTTACTAGTGGTTCCACTTTATCCCTGCATACTCATATCACACTGGTCAATTCATACTTACATATCCCCCTTTTAATTAGTATTCGTATTCAGTCCCTGATATCTCCTTGAGATGCTAGTGTTAGGAGTTCTTTTCCCAATTAGTCGGTGGAGAACTATAAATTGTTATCATAAATCATTTTTCAACCATTGTTGAAAGAACCCAGAATCTCTAAAATATCACAGTACTTAGTTTAATACTTGACCCTCCTGGTCTCATTCCGAGTTTATCTTCGAGTTATGAACAACTCGTCTAATTTACAATAAGAGTTGAGGGCTTGGTATTTTTTTTCAAAAAGAGTGAAACTCATTCGTGGGACGTCTTATCATTCACCTTGAGCCCTCTATTTATATTCCTACAGCACAAATACAACTGGAAATACCGTAGTCTGAACTTTACTACTTAAATAAGCTTTTGTTCCTCCGAAACAAAATTCTTCAAGTGAAAAGGGTGCCCCTTATCGACGACCTGAAGGGTACCTCTTAAAGCTTTAGTTGAACACAGTAGGGTTACTAAGTATCAACTTCTCAGATATCTCAAAAATCTATGTTTCATTTCCTTTTCCCCGTTCTGGGAAAATTTTGGTAGAGTTTCCTCTACATTTCCTACTATCCCATAACCCGCACGCAGAAAATACCAACAACGCCTCACAGGGCCAACAAATATATATATTCATATCCCATCATAGCCGCACAAGGATTTCAATATCATCTTACACTGCAGCCACACGGGGCTTTCAATATTAACAATAATATAAAAATACTAGACTTACCTCGTATGTCCAACTTCAAACTGCATCTGTGGCATTTCCTGTTTGCCTTCCTTTCAGGTTTCAACTTTATATTTCAATATTAGCTCAATACCTTACCAAACGGATATCTTCCGTGGCTTTACTTTACTTACCTGTATGCTTTGTAACTTTCCATATCGTCAATTACTTCCTTCGATTGATGTCGTCCTTCTGTTAAGATCCAAGGTTAGTATAAGGAATTTTCCTATAACTCAAATCTAAAGCACGATCTCAGATGTAGAAGAAAGGTAACATCCTAAATGTCTTGTAGCTTCCTGTTTATAGATGTGGCACACAACACATTGATAACCAAGACTCTACTAGACACGGTCTGCAGATAATCTAAGGACAAACTGCTCTGATACCACTTCTGTCGCGACCCAACCTCATAGGCTGTGACTGGGGTCCGACTTGGACCCCCACGTACATATATATATCAGTTGTGGTCACATTGAACTGCAAATAAGGCAATATGATGTAACAAAGCCCTACTAGGCGACAATATTTTCATAAATCTGTAGCCCTTTTTCGTTTGTGTCACAACATGAAAGGGAACGCAAGCCGATAAGGCCACCATAACGTAATAACATATATCATATATCATGTAGACCCAATTGAATAAAACTGACATACACAACCCATATATACATGTCTGCAAACCTCTAAAAATAATAATGACAACATATGGCGGGACAGGGCCCCCGCCGTACCCCTGAATAAATAAAACGATGATATACATCAATGGCTAGTGCCAAAACTAGGCTCTGATATAATGGAGCCTCTTCCAGCTGAGCTAAGGGGAATCCTAAGCTAACGGACTCCTAAAACCCGTACCTGTACCTGCAGGCATGAAACGCAGCCCCCCGAAGAAATGGGATCAGTACGACATATGTACTGAGTATGTACAACATAACAAAATACAATTGGAAGCATATCTGATGTGGAGAAATAGGGGATAAACTGTCACGACCCAACCCCGTAGGCCGTGACGGGTGCCCAACCGGGCACACACGCGTACCCCTGCTACCTATACATAACCTGTCTCCTCTTTATACCCAAAATGCATAAATGTATATGAAAACATACAAGCCGACAAGGCTGTATTACTATATATAGGGTCGTTCCATAACACACATATACGCAAGCCGACAAGGCTGCCACAATACAGGGAACGCCCAAAATCATAGGTCATATCAGTACAGCTGTACATACATATATATATAACTCAGATCCCACTCATATACAGGCACAACCCACATACGTATCCACAGACCTCTAAGAGTAAGAAAACAGTGACATAAGGCGGGACAGGGCCCCCACCATACCCGTAACCAAACGAATATATACACCACGTTTAGTACCAAAATCAGGCTCCAGCACAATGGAGCACTTCTGGACTGCTGAGTGGGACTCCTACGCTGACGGATCCCCAAACTGTGTACCTGTACCTGCGGGCATGAACGCAGCCCCCCAGAGAAGGGGGTCAGTACGACATATGTACTGAGTATGTAAAACATAATATGGCACAACTGAACACATATCTGAAACAGCGAAGCAGGGGATAACATATCATATGAAAACTTATACCTGTACCCTGTGAAGTGTCAAAACATGCATGTTCAAATTATATCGTATAGCCGGCCCTATCAGGGGTCCGGTGGATACCTCTGTAATATCATCACAGCCCAATGCCATCACCACCTTATTACCACATATCATCATATATATATATATACACGTATCCCGGCCCTCTAGTGAGGGACTCGAGGAATAATGCAGTGAGTTGCGCACGAGAACATATCCTGGCCCGGGACTCAGGGAAAGATGGGTCACAGTATACACGAGTAGATTAATGAGCAACTATATGCAATTTAAATCATTATCGAAGACTCAATTGTAGAAGAAAATTAAGCTATTGTCTGAGAATCAGAATTGTAATGTAATCACCTTAAATGCCCTTTAAATGCCATTAGGGGCTATACTAGTTAGTGTTTCGGGGTCCTTAGTCACGTACTAAGATAATGCTAACTGCTTAAGGACTCCAGAATGCATGTTGTTATATAGTCCTTACAACTAGGAGCCCGTATATTCATTAAATCCTTAGTATAGGTAAGGCTCAAGGAAAGTAGCTTAACTGTTATAAAAGTTCATTACCCAGAAGTGAATAAAAGACACTTAGAAATGGAATTACTTCAGAGATCACATCATTCTTTACTTACCTCTACGACATGCCAAAAGAAGAGAAAGAATAGGCTTTACCTACCTCTTATGGATTTTCCGTAATCGTGTCCACGTCGTTGTCTTCGAAACCTATTTAACATGGAAGTAAGGTAAGTATTAACAACCTTAGACTTTTCAGCAACTTAGACTACCTACGAGTATTCATAGAGCTCGTCCCCTCGCTCGCACCCTCGACTAGTTCCTTAACCAGTTTAAGAAGTTAACAAAAATCGGACAGCACCTCCCCTATAATGTGACCTATCCGAATACACAACCATGTCCTTAGAACCTGCAGCTAACCAACAATACAACCAGCAGCCCAAAAATATACATATTACGACAATATTACACAATATAAACCCTCAACAATTTACTCAAAACTAAGATACCAAAACTAGAGTTTTTAATCTTTCTTTCGCGAATTCTTTAATTGCAAAGTGGAGGGTCGTGTGGTTGAAACCAGCAGCCACCAATGCCCTTATCAACACACATTCCATCACCCTAACAACTCATCACACGACCAGCAGTCACATACCACAAGTACGAGGCATTATTCGATTACAATTAACTATAGCGATTCCAATTTCGCTTATTTCGAACGTCGAACTTTTGAAGCCTTTTCCCCAACTTCGAGCAGATAATAAGGTGTATAATACACTCCAATTTAACATCATAAACTTCAAATTAAAGGGGAAGAACTTACCTTTCCCGAAATTGGTTAAAACTAGCCAAAATTGTGCCTCGGAACTTCTTCAATGTGCTGAAATTGAGCGGGCTGCTTGTGGTACTTCCTTGCTGCCCCAAATTGAGTTTTTAGGTTATAAAACATTAATATACAACTTAGGGACACGTCAAATAATTAATTCACGGAACGAAACCCGGAAGCTTACCCAACAAGGGTCAAATCCGTAACCCTCTCCCTTGCCCCTTTTCACGTTTTCTCCTTTTTTTTCCTTCCAAATTTCAGTTGCAACGCTGGAGTTTCAGTTCCATAAACGTCTTAAAACACATATATACGTATCCACGTACTTAATATACACCGTATATAATTAATTCACGGAAGAAAATTGAGAAACTTACCTTAAAATTTCAAGAACCAAAGCTACCTCTTTTTCTCTCTTCTACGTATTTTTTTCTAAGTTCAGCTACTGTTTTAGGATATGTTACAGCTGAAGCATCACATTTTAATATATATATAAGGTGACACGTGTCATCCCCTAAGGGTGACACGTGTCAGGCCATCATTGGGCCACCTCAACCATGCGGCCAATGGGGTGCTGCCACATGGCAGCGGGGTCCACCTCCCCCAAGCAGGTGGGTCACCTACTTGACCCCAAGTAGGTGGGTCACCTGCTTGCTCAGGGCTGCCACGTGTCACTCTCCTATTGGCTGCCCCACGAATTTTTTTTTTCCTCGTGGGTTCGTAATCTCGTCTTAGTTTAAGAGCCTATGTCATTCATGCTATGGAAGCTTGGTGTGTACTCAAATAGCTTTAGTTAAGTAAACTTCTAAGTTAGAGGCGTACGTAAGCAAATCAAGTCCTACGACTCATCGCTTGGCCTCCAACTTCCTCCGACTTCTCTTAACCTTATCTCCAATCTTCCCTACTATGGGGTGTCACATTCTCCCTTCTTAGAATTGTTTAATAGTATCGTAACTTAGGCGGATCACATGATAGCTTTTAATTAGCTTTAGGAACCTTTCGAGTTCAAGAATGTGGGGTGTAACATCCTTCCCCCCTTTAGAACATTCGTCCCCGAATGTTGAATAAAACTTCTCTTAAAACTTTATGCCGATTATAGGGAGGTTTTCTTCTACTATGATGACATACATTTTTATCTAAATAATTAATATACCAGTTCTAAGAGTTGGGGTTACCTGTAAATGTCGAAAATAGGTACGGATATTTGTTTTTCATGTCCTCCTCAGCTTCCCAGGTCATTTCTTCCCGATTCTTATTTCGCCACAATACCTTGACAGAGGCTACGTCCTTAGTCCGCAGTCTTCTGATTTGCCGATCCAGGATGGCGATAGGTTGTTCTTCATAGGCTAACTCCTCTGTGACCTGGATATCGTCTACGGGATGTACCCGGGATGGATCACCCATACATTTACGAAGCATTGACACGTGAAAGACTGGATGTACAGCTTCTAGATCCGCTGGTAAGTTTAGTTCGTATGCCACTTTGCCTATTCGGCGAAGAATTAGGTAAGGGCCAATATATCTCGGACTCAGCTTCCCTTTCTTTCCGAACCTCATTACCCCTTTCATGGGCGATACTTTTAAGAACACCCAATCACCTACTTGAAATTCCAAGGGTCGACGTCGATTATCTGCATATGATTTTTGTCGACTCTGGGCTGCTAATAATCTTTCCCGAATAAGCCTTACTTTATCTACCGCCTGCTGGACCATGTCTGGGCCTATTAGTTGTGTTTCACCAACCTCAAACCACCCGATAGGCGACCTGCACTTCCTGCCGTATAAAGCCTCATACGGCGCCATCTGGATGCTAGAGTGATAACTGTTATTGTAGGCAAACTCAATAAGGGGTACATGATCATCCCAGCTACCTTTGAAGTCAATTATGCAGGCCCGCAACATGTCCTCTAACGTTTGAATCGTACGCTCCGCTTGCCCATCAGTTTGAGGATGAAATGCTGTACTAAGGCTTACCTGTGTCCCCAAGCCTTCCTGGAATGACTTCCAAAAGTGGGCTGTGAATTGAGCTCCTCTGTCTGAAATAATAGATGTGGGAACTCCATGAAGTCGTACTATTTCCTTAATGTACAACTTTGCATAGTCCTCGGCTGAGTAAGTGGTCCGGACTGGAAGGAAGTGGGTTGATTTTGTCAGCCTATCCACGATAACCCATATGGAATCCTGCTTTCGAAGAGTCCGAGGCAAACCTGTAATAAAGTCCATATTAATCGCTTCCCATTTCCAAGTTGGAATCTCCATCTCCTGTAGTAGCCCACCCGGTTTCTGATGTTCAACTTTAACTTGTTGGCAGTTTGGGCATTGGGCTACGGACTCTGCTATATCTCTTTTCATACCATCCCACCAATACAGACATCTGAGGTCGTGATACATCTTGGTTGACCCTGGATGAATAGAATAGCGAGCGTAATGTGCCTCTCCTAGTACTTGCTGTCGTAGTCCTGCAACCTCCGGTACACAGACTCTGCCTTGGTATCGTAATATCCCACCGGCCGTAAGGTCAAATGCAGTCTTTTTATTTTGGAGAATTTCATCTCTATACTTCGTTAGAACAGGGTCCTGGTATTGACATCGCTTTACTTCCTCCATGATGGAGGATTCAGCAATTCCTCGAACAGAAACCCCGTCCTCACCTGAATCAACTAAGCGGACTCCAAGACTGGCAAGTTGACAGATCTCACGGATCATTTCCTTCTGTCCCGGTCGTACCTCTGCTAAGCTACCCATTGATTTACGGCTGAGCGCATCCGCCACCACATTCGCTTTCCCAGGGTGGTATAAGATGTCGACATCATAATCTTTCAGCAATTCCAACCACCTTCTCTGCCGTAAGTTCAATTCCTTTTGTTTGAAGATATATTGGAGGCTTTTGTGATCTGTATAAATATCCACATGCACACCATATAAATAGTGCCTCCATATTTTCAAGGCATGAATCACCGCTGCTAATTCCAAGTCATGAGTTGGATAATTCTTTTCATGTTTTCTGAGCTGTCGGGAGGCATAAGCTATAACTTTACCATGTTGCATCAATACACATCCAAGTCCAATACCGGAAGCATCACAATAAATAACAAGGCCATTGGGTCCTTCTGGAAGGGTTAGAACAGGAGCCGTAGTCAATTTTTCTTTTAACAGCTGAAAGCTCCGTTCACAAGCATCAGTCCACTGGAACTTAGCCGCCTTTTGAGTCAGTCTTGTTAAAGGCGCCGAAATGGAAGCAAACTGTTCTACGAACCTTCTGTAATATCCTGCTAATCCCAAAAAGCTACGTACCTCCGTAGGAGTTGTAGGTCTTGGCCATGCCTTCACAGCCTCAATCTTCTGCGTATCTACGCGAATACCATCAATCTCAATAATATGCCCCAGAAAAGCCACTGAAGTTAACCAAAATTCACATTTAGAAAATTTAGCATATAATTTCTGGTGTTGGAGTATTTCCAGCACTGCCCGCAAATGATCTGCATGTTCCTTTTCTGATCGTGAATAGATCAAAATATCATCAATAAATACAATCACGAACAAATCTAGAAATGGTTTGAACACTCGGTTCATCAAGTCCATAAACACCGCTGGAGCATTTGTCAACCCAAAAGACATCACTCTGAATTCATAATGTCCGTATCGGGTTCTGAATGCGGTCTTTGGGATATCTGCTTCTCTTACCCGTACCTGATGGTAGCCTGACCGCAGGTCTATCTTCGAAAAGCATTTAGCACCCTGCAACTGGTCAAACAAATCATCAATCCTGGGGAGGGGATATCTATTCTTAATTGTTACCTTGTTCAGCTGCCTATAGTCAATGCACATTCGCAGCGATCCATCTTTCTTTTTAACAAATAATACCGGCGCTCCCCATGGTGATGTACTGGGCCTAATGAAGCCTTTTTCCAGCAAATCCTTCAGTTGCTCCTTTAGCTCCTTTAATTCCACGGGTGCCATTCTATATGGGGGAATAGAAATAGGCTGAATATCTGGTGGCATGTCTATCGTGAACTCTATCTCCCGTTCGGGAGGAAGACCTGGAAGTTCATCTGGAAACACATCCGGATATTCATTAACCACGGGTACCGACTGAAGAGTTGGCACCTCTGCTTCCAGATCATGCACGCGGACTAAATGATAAATACATCCCTTCCTGATCATTTTCCTTGCCTTAAGGTATGAAATAAACCTACCCTTCGGCGACGCCGTGTTTCCTGTCCACTCAACAATTGATTCACCCGGAAACTGGAACCGAACTACTTTATTTCTACAGTCTACATTGGCACGACATGAAGCTAACCAATCCATACCCATAATAACATCAAATTCCACCATATCCAATTCTATCAAATCAGCCAAGGTACGATGACTATATACATTAACCGGGCAATTTCTATATACTTGTTTCACCACAAGAGAATCTCCTACTGGTGTAGCCACCTCAAATGCTTCTATTAATTCAGGCTTAATTCCAATTCTATTAGCAACAAAAGGAGATATATATGACAAAGTAGAGCCGGGATCCATCAACGCATATACGTCCCGAGCAAAGATTGATAATATACCTGTGACTACGTTTGGCGACGCCTCCTGATCTTGTCTACTAGCCAAAGCATATATACGATTAGAAGGGCCACCAGAACTAGAACCTCCACCACGACCTCTACCACGGCCTGCCGGTATCTGCATACCCCGCCCTATCGGGCGCATCGACACAGAAGAAGAAGAACCCGCGACCGACCCAGTTGGCTGAGCTATACCACCTGGAGTACTTTTAAACGGACATTCCCTCGCAATATGGCCTTGGCGGCCACAAGAAAAACAGGCACCTATACTTCGACGACATTCCCCAAAATGAAGTCTATTACAATGGGGACACTGTGGTACTGGTGGTCTTGACTGTCGAGAACTCTGGTCCATCTGTGTACCTGATGCTCTGGAGCTTTGACTAGGCCCCAAATATCTGCTGCTCTCAACTCTTCTACCTGGAAACTGTGGAGGTACACTCCGAGCTGGCTGGGAGGGATACCTACCAGATTGTTGGAATCGCCCGCTGTGAAATTCTCCTGGATAACCAGCTGACCTAGCCCTTTTTGGCTGAATTCTATCAAACCATCTGTCAGGCTGACGCCTCCTATGTCACTCTTCTACCCCTTGGGCATATGCTTGTACCCGAGCAATGTCCACGCCTGGCTGAGAAGCCATGGCCATACAGCTATCAACCAAATAAAGGTCTAAGCCCATGATATACCGATGCACCCTGTCTGCCATATCTGCCACAACTGTAGGGGCATACCTCGCCAATGAGTCAAACTCTAGGCTATAGTCGCGAATACTCCTGCCGTTCTGCTTTAACTGCAAAAATTTATCAACCCTAGCTTGTTTCATTTCGGGAGGCAGGAAGTGTCTAAGAAAGGCTTCTGCAAATTCATCCCATTCAGCTGGAGGAGCACCCTCTCCCCTCGATAACTCCCAAGACTCATGCCAGTTAGCTGCCACATCACGCAACCGATAAGAGGCTAATTCCACCGACTCAGTCTCCGAGGCCCTAATGATTCGCAGTGTACGCTGCATCTGTCTAATGAACTCCTGTGGGTCCTCTGTAGGTCTCGATCCATGAAATTCTGGGGGATTGCAGGCTAGGAAGTCACGAACCCTCAAGCTATCTTGTCTATTTGCATCATCTGGGCCATGCCTCCGAGCCTGTCCTGCCATCAGTCCAGTCAGCAACTGTACTGCATCTCTCATAGCTCTGTCTTCCGCTCCATGCTGTGGGATTGGAGGATCCTGTACTGGAGGTTCGGTATTTGCAGCTGCTGCCGCCCTAAATTCCTCTGGGGGTGGCGGCGTAGTAGAACTTGCCGACTGAAGTACAATCCTCGGCATAGACTGGGCACGGGCCCTGGTAATTCTTGGGGTCTGACTAGTTTCCCCAGCTGCTGACTTGCCCTTCTGGGCAGTGGTTGCTTTCCGTGGAGGCATCACTACAAACATAAAGGTAGGTTAGTGAAGGATCATCCTAAAACATAACTCTATCGCACGATCTATGATAAGAAAGAAAGTAACATCCTAAATGTCCTGTAGCCGCCTGTTTATAGATGTGGTGCACAACACACCGATAAACAAGCTTCTACTAGACACGGTCTGTGGACACTCCAAGGAAGAACTGCTCTGATACCACTTCTGTCACGACCCAACCCCGTAGGCCGTGACGGGTGCCCAACCGGGCACACACGCGTACCCCTGCTACCTATACATAACCTGTCTCCTCTTTATACCCAAAATGCATAAATGTATATGAAAACATACAAGCCGACAAGGCTGTATTACTATATATAGGGTCGTTCCATAACACACATATACGCAAGCCGACAAGGCTGCCACAATACAGGGAACGCCCAAAATCATAGGTCATATCAGTACAGCTGTACATACATATATATATAACTCAGATCCCACTCATATACAGGCACAACCCACATACGTATCCACAGACCTCTAAGAGTAAGAAAACAGTGACATAAGGCGGGACAGGGCCCCCACCATACCCGTAACCAAACGAATATATACACCACGTTTAGTACCAAAATCAGGCTCCAGCACAATGGAGCACTTCTGGACTGCTGAGTGGGATTCCTACGCTGACGGATCCCCAAACTGTGTACCTGTACCTGCGGGCATGAACGCAGCCCCCCAGAGAAGGGGGTCAGTACGACATATGTACTGAGTATGTAAAACATAATATGGCACAACTGAACACATATCTGAAACAGCGAAGCAGGGGATAACATATCATATGAAAACTTATACCTGTACCCTGTGAAGTGTCAAAACATGCATGTTCAAATTATATCGTATAGCCGGCCCTATCAGGGGTCCGGTGGATACCTCTGTAATATCATCACAGCCCAATGCCATCACCACCTTATTACCACATATCATCATATATATATATATACACGTATCCCGGCCCTCTAGTGAGGGACTCGAGGAATAATGCAGTGAGTTGCGCACGAGAACATATCCTGGCCCGGGACTCAGGGAAAGATGGATCACAGTATACACGAGTAGATTAATGAGCAACTATATGCAATTTAAATCATTATCGAAGACTCAATTGTAGAAGAAAATTAAGCTATTGTCTGAGAATCAGAATTGTAATGTAATCACCTTAAATGCCCTTTAAATGCCATTAGGGGCTATACTAGTTAGTGTTTCGGGGTCCTTAGTCACGTACTAAGATAATGCTAACTGCTTAAGGACTCCAGAATGCATGTTGTTATATAGTCCTTACAACTAGGAGCCCGTATATTCATTAAATCCTTAGTATAGGTAAGGCTCAAGGAAAGTAGCTTAACTGTTATAAAAGTTCATTACCCAGAAGTGAATAAAAGACACTTAGAAATGGAATTACTTCAGAGATCACATCATTCTTTACTTACCTCTACGACATGCCAAAAGAAGAGAAAGAATAGGCTTTACCTACCTCTTATGGATTTTCCGTAATCGTGTCCACGTCGTTGTCTTCGAAACCTATTTAACATGGAAGTAAGGTAAGTATTAACAACCTTAGACTTTTCAGCAACTTAGACTACCTACGAGTATTCATAGAGCTCGTCCCCTCGCTCGCACCCTCGACTAGTTCCTTAACCAGTTTAAGAAGTTAACAAAAATCGGACAGCACCTCCCCTATAATGTACCCTATCCGAATACACAACCATGTCCTTAGAACCTGCAGCTAACCAACAATACAACCAGCAGCCCAAAAATATACATATTACGACAATATTACACAATATAAACCCTCAACAATTTACTCAAAACTAAGATACCAAAACTAGAGTTTTTAATCTTTCTTTCGCGAATTCTTTAATTGCAAAGTGGAGGGTCGTGTGGTTGAAACCAGCAGCCACCAATGCCCTTATCAACACACATTCCATCACCCTAACAACTCATCACACGACCAGCAGTCACATACCACAAGTACGAGGCATTATTCGATTACAATTAACTATAGCGATTCCAATTTCGCTTATTTCGAACGTCGAACTTTTGAAGCCTTTTACCCAACTTCCAGCAGATAATAAGGTGTATAATACACTCCAATTTAACATCATAAACTTCAAATTAAAGGGGAAGAACTTACCTTTCCCGAAATTGGTTAAAACTAGCCAAAATTGTGCCTCGGAACTTCTTCAATGTGCTGAAATTGAGCGGGCTGCTTGTGGTACTTCCTTGCTGCCCCAAATTGAGTTTTTAGGTTATAAAACATTAATATACAACTTAGGGACACGTCAAATAATTAATTCACGGAACGAAACCCGGAAGCTTACCCAACAAGGGTCAAATCCGTAACCCTCTCCCTTGCCCCTTTTCACGTTTTCTCCTTTTTTTTCCTTCCAAATTTCAGTTGCAACGCTGGAGTTTCAGTTCCATAAACGTCTTAAAACACATATATACGTATCCACGTACTTAATATACACCGTATATAATTAATTCACGGAAGAAAATTGAGAAACTTACCTTAAAATTTCAAGAACCAAAGCTACCTCTTTTTCTCTCTTCTACGTATTTTTTTCTAAGTTCAGCTACTGTTTTAGGATATGTTACAGCTGAAGCATCACATTTTAATATATATATAAGGTGACACGTGTCATCCCCTAAGGGTGACACGTGTCAGGCCATCATTGGGCCACCTCAACCATGCGGCCAATGGGGTGCTGCCACATGGCAGCGGGGTCCACCTCCCCCAAGCAGGTGGGTCACCTACTTGACCCCAAGTAGGTGGGTCACCTGCTTGCTCAGGGCTGCCACGTGTCACTCTCCTATTGGCTGCCCCACGAATTTTTTTTTTCCTCGTGGGTTCGTAATCTCGTCTTAGTTTAAGAGCCTATGTCATTCATGCTATGGAAGCTTGGTGTGTACTCAAATAGCTTTAGTTAAGTAAACTTCTAAGTTAGAGGCGTACGTAAGCAAATCAAGTCCTACGACTCATCGCTTGGCCTCCAACTTCCTCCGACTTCTCTTAACCTTATCTCCAATCTTCCCTACTATGGGGTGTCACATTCTCCCTTCTTAGAATTGTTTAATAGTATCGTAACTTAGGCGGATCACATGATAGCTTTTAAGTAGCTTTAGGAACCTTTCGAGTTCAAGAATGTGGGGTGTAACATAAACTATCAAATTGGAAACCTGTACCTGTACTTTGTGAGTCATAAAATCATGCATGCTCAAATTATACAATATAGCTGACCCTTTCAAGGATCCGATGAATCATATATGTAGTATCAATATCAGGACCTGCGCCATCATCACCTTATTACAATACATCATCATCATATATATATACATACGTACCCGACTCTCTAGTAAAAGGCTCGGTGGAAAATGCAGTAAGTAGTGCATGATAACAGACCCAGCCCGAGACTCGGTGAAAGAAGTGTTACAGTATATACGAGTAGAGTAGTGAGAAACAAAACACTGTTTAAATCATTTTATGAGACTCAATGAAGTCATCAAGTGAACCATTACCTGGGCAGCAGGGCAGAAGGTAGCTGACGTATACTCTCTAACTGTCACAAAGGACTGTGTAAAAAGGAGTTTTTAGAAATCTTAGACATACGCCAATGTGAAATATCTTATAGCAGTCTGAGAATTGATTATCTCAGAGCCTTTCTTTTTTTTACAAACAAGAGTTTAGTCGAATCAATTGTTATACAGTCATATAGAAGACTCGAAGATAGCAACTTACTACTTTAAAGTTTAATATTCAAAAGTGAGTGAGGGTCCTGAAGTGATATACAGAACCTGGGAATGGAATTACCCCCAAAGCTCATATCATATCCTGCTTACATCTAAGACATGCCAAAAGACAAAACATAGGATTTACATACCTATACCAAAAACATACCAAGAGAAGCTTCACATACCTTATCTGAATTATTCCTTATCCTGTTTGCCTCGCCGTCCTTAGAACCTATTCAATATGAAAGTAATATGAATATCAAATACTCTTAGCTTTCCATCATCGTAGGTTACACTTTAATATTAATGGAATCTATTTCCTTAGTCGTTTCCTCGACTAGTTCTTTAGTTTGTTACGACATTAACGAAAATTGGGCAGCACCTCCCCTATAATGTGCCCTATTCAAATTTCTAATTAGGTCCCTAAGACCTACATCCAACCAACAACAATAACCTGCAGCATATGTTTAAGTAATCCACACCAACAATATACAACATAAACTCCAAATGACTTATTCAAAAATACGATATCACAATAGGGCGTCTAGCTTTTATTTTATAACGCCTTTCATTATACACAACGAGGGGTCGTGTGGATTCAACCAGCAGCATCCATATCCCTTTTAGAATGCATTTAGTCCCTGCAACAATACATTACACCCCTGCAGCAACAACTCACTCAAAACTATCAAAATGTGAATTCTGGACAACTTACTGTTTTACCTTGTCCCTTCATTTCGAAGGGGTAATGGAGGAAAACAGGATTTACGTCTTTCATGAAAGTTATAGACATGTGTCTTAGGGTAAAATAAAATTTCAAATCACCCCTACATAAATTTTGTATAAAACGATATGCCCAAAACACCAACAGCAATCCGTGTAAGATTTCCAAACCCAAAATCTGGGCAGTACCTCCTCTACACTTCATCACCCTTTTTCGAGATGCTAAAAGCAAAACTGGATTTGACAGTATAAATAAAAGTTATAGAACTATGAAATAAATTTCCAAAACATATTGAATCACTCAAAGAGAATCTATACACAAGAAGTTATACCAATATTACTAACAACTGTCCCCTCCAAAAATGGGTTTGTTAACTAGTTTTTAGCATTTTCTCTCTTTGTTCTTTCAATTTTCTCTGAAGTTCCATGCTGAAGAATTAATTCCGTAGACATCGTAAGACACATATATACATCTCCATGTGGTTGAAGAACACCGTAGATAGTTAATTCATGGAGAAAAAATGAAGAACTTACCTTTAATTTCTCAAAATTGTGGCTGCCTTGTTCCTTGTGTTCTTCACCTTTATTTCTCTTTATTTTGGCTGGATATTTTGATGAAAAATGTGACTAAGAGTCACTTAACACACATATGTACCCCTCTTTAGAAGGTTTTATGTGGAAGCCCCCTAGGGTGCCATATGGCAGCCTCCTAGGGTGCCACCTCAATCCTTGTGGCCAATCACATGCTGCCATGTGGCAGCGGGGTCCACCCAAAGTAGGTGAGTCACCTTCTTGCTTGTCACCAGCTTGCTTGAGGTGCTTTCTTGTCACCTGCTTATTTCACTTTCGTATGTTCGGAAACTAGTTTTTGCTCCCTCTCATAGGTTTTTAATCTCATCTTATTTTAAGAGCCTATGTAATCCATGCTACGCAAGCTTGGTACGTACTCCAATAGCTTAAGTATGTAAAACTTCCAAATTAGTAGCTTACATAGGTAAATCGAGTCCTACGACTCATTATTTGGCCTCCAATTCCTTTCGGATTCTTATGACTCCATTTCTAACCTTCTCTACTATGGGGTATCACATTCTCCTTTCTTTAGAGTCGTTTGATAGTGTCGTAGCATATCCGGCTCACATGATAATGTCTAAGGAACTTGTGAGATATTCCAATTTTTAAAAGCGTGTGTAACATCCACCACGGCCCGTTATAGGCACCATAGTTCGTGGTGTTCATCCATGGTAGTTGCCTTGGACTTGCATTCTTCGGATTTGCTGGGGTGGTTTCAAGACCTCCTTTGTAGAGGTGACGACGGTCGGTTAACATAGATTATGAAAGTGATCGCGGCTCGTGGTGTCCCCTCGTTGTCCTCACTACTGAAACCCTATTAATAGGGCATGGACCACAATGGCCTTTCACGGCCTGTGGTGCTTTCACGGCCCATAATGGGTCCCATAAAGACCACTTAGTGCAAAATGATGCATTTTTCTGAGAATTCCTCTTTTGTTCCCTGTTTTTCATCTTTCCAAATTTTGGGGTCTTACACCTATCCACAATTACCCAAATTTAATTATGCTACCTATGAGACTGTAGTAAAAATGTAATTAATTCCATATTAATCATCTCCCACTTTCACTCTGGCAACTCTATAATCAGACTACACCACAAGGCCTTTGATGCTCAACTTTAACTTGTTGGAAATTCAGGCACCCGCAAACAAACTCTATTATATCTCTCTTTATACCATTCCACCAATAGACATCTATCAAGTGGTGGTACATCTTTGTAGAGCTTGGATGAATTGAATATCTCAAGTTGTGGGCCTGTGCCATGATTTTATCTCGAATGCCATCAATATTTAGAATACACAATTTTTCTTAATATCTCAACACTCCATCTCCCCCTTTAGCAAAAGTCATCACTTTCTATCTATGGACATCTTCTTTTAATTAAAGTTGAATAGGGTCTTGGTCTTTCTTTTCCTTCACCTCAAATACTAGTGAAGACTCTGCCCTATTCTGAACAATAACACCTCTCCCATCAGAGTTCACAAGATGGAATCCCAAACATGTAAGTCTATGCACTTCTTTGGCCAACTCTTTCTGTTACACCCCACACTCTTAGGATTAGAATGTCTCTTAAGCTTCTTAGAAGTTATTATGTGAGCCGGATAATCTACGACACTATCAAACAACTCTAAGGAAGGGAGAATCTAATACTCCGTAGTAGGGAAGGTTGGAAATGGGGTCCTGAGAAATCAGAAGGAATTGGAAGCCAATTAATGAGTCACAGGACTCGATTTACCTACCTATTCTACTAACTTAGAAGTCTTACATACTTAAGTTACTTGAGTATATACCAAGATTACGTAGCACATACTACATAGGTTATTAAAATAAGACGAAATTAGAAACCCATGAGGAGGAGGAGAAAATGACACGTGACAGCAAGGAAGGAGTGACACATAGCAGCAGCTGAAGCAAGAAGCTGACCCACCTGCCTGCTTGGGAGGTGGACCCCACTACCACGTGGCAGCCCCTAATAGGCTGCATAGATATGGTGGCCCAATAAGGGCTGGACATGTGTCACCCTAAGGGGATGACATGTGTCACCTCCAAGGAATCCCATATATATACATGGTATATGACTCTTACAGTCATTCCTTATACAAAAAACTTTAGCAACAACAAAGAAAAGAAACCCTAAACCTACAGAGAAAGGGACGAAAGCCAAGAGAGAAAAAGGTAAGGTTTCCGGTTTCGTTCCGTGAATTAATTATTTAAGGTATCCTATGGTGATATAGCGGTTGTTGATAACATAAAATTCTATTTTGGGGAATCAAGGAAGAGCTACAAGCAGCCCGCTCAGTTTCAGCGTATTTAGAGAAGTTTTGAGGCGTAATTTGGTAAGTTTTGGCCAATTTAGGGTAAGGTAAGGTTTCTCCTTTAAATTTGGACTTTATGGGGTGGTTATGGAGTGTATTATATTCCTTTTATGTGGCTGGAGGTATAAAAAAATCCATATAGATGCTTCACATTCGAAAAAAAATAAATTGGAGTCGCTATAGTTAAATTGAAGTCGCAGCAAGGTGTTGTCCTTGTGGTGTGGGGATGCAGGTGTGTGGTGGATGGAACACAGTCTAAATGGGGCGTAGGTGCTTCTGGTTTCAGCCACATGACCATCCGCTTCGTATAATTAAAGATTTTATGAAATAAAGATTAAAAACCCTCTTTTGGTATCGTAGTTTTGGGCAAGTTGTTTGGAACTTATATTACGTCGTGTTGTGGTATTTCAATGTTGTGTAGCTGCTGGTTTTTATAGTTTTTATGGATTCTAAGGTTTGGGGGTAAAGATAAATTGTTGATAGGGAAAGTTATAGGAGAGGTGCTACCCGATTTCTGGTAACTCCGTAACTAATTAAGGGACTAGTCGAAAAAGGTGAGCGAGTGAGGGAGTTCTATAGATACTCTAAGGTAACTTAAGATGCTGGAAAATCGAGTGTTGATATTCGTATTTACTTTCATGATTAAATAGGTGCGGAGGATGACAAGTCAAACCTGGTTAAAAGCGATCCAGAAGAGGTATGTAAAGCCTATCCTTTCTCTTCTTTGGCATGTCCTAGATATAAGTAAAAGATGATACAATTGTTGAGGTGATTCCATTCCTAAGTGTCTCTTATTCACTTTTGAAGGTTGAACTTTTATAATAGTTGAGCTACTTTCCTTGAACCTTCTATATGCTAAGGAATTAATGAATATACGAGCTCCTAGTTGTAGGACTACATGAAAACAAGTGCTCTGGAGTCCTTAAGTGGTTATCATTACGTTAGTACACATCTAGGACCCCGATATGCTAATTAATATAGCCCCTAATGGCATTTAGAGGGCAGCTAAGATGGCTACACTACTACTCAAGTCCTTAGATAATAGTTTAATCCTCTTAAACTATCGGCTCACTAATAATGTTTTTAATTGCATATGGTTACTCACTACTCTATTCGTGCATACTATAACCCTTCTATCACCGAGTCCCAGGCCGGGGTACAGATACGTGCGCAGTTCACTGCATTATCCACCGAGTCCCTCACTAAAAGGCTGGTATACTATACGAGGGCATGACAATGTAGTGACATGAAAAACTCACCGAGTCCCTCACTAGAGGGTCGGGTACGTATGTATATATATGATGATATGATATAATAAGGTGGTGATGGCACCAGACCTATGATGGTCCTACTGGTATGATTCACCGGATCCCTGAAAGGGCCGGCTATATTGTATAAATTGAGCATGCATGTTTTTACAATTCACAGGGTACATGTACAAGTTTCTTATAGGATGTTTTATCCCCTGCTTCTTTTCAGATATCCTTCTAGTTATGTTATGTTATATTTTATATACTCAATACATATGTCGTACTGACCCCTTTTCTTTGGGGGGCTGCGCTCGTGCCCGCAGGTATAGATACATAGTTTGGGGATCTACAAGCGTAGAAGTCCCACTCAATAGTCCAGAAGTACCCCATTGTGCTGGAGCCTAGATTTTAGTACTAAACCCTGATGTATATATTTTTGTTCACGGGTACGGTGGGGGCCTTGTCCCGCTTTATGCTATTGTTCTTACTATTAAAGGTTTGTGGATATATATGTGGGTTGTATATGAGTTGTATATATATGTATGTACAGTTGTGCTTATCTGACTTATGATTCGGGCATTCCCTATGTCGAAATTGCCTTGTCGGCTCACATGTATAAGTATTGTGGAACGCCCCTATATGTTATGATAGCCTTGTCGGCTTGTATGTTTTCTTATCTATTGGTACACTTTGAGTCAGATAGGAAATGGGTTTACTTATAGTTGGCAGGGATACACGCGTGTGTCTAGTTTGGGCACCCGTTGTGGCCTACAGGGTTAGGTCATGACAAAAGTGGTATCAGAGCAGTTCATCCTTGGAATGTCCACAGATCGTGTCTAGTAGAGGCTTGTTTATCGGTGTGTTGTGCACCACACCTATAAAAAGGAGGCTATAGTGTTACACCCCACACTCTCGAGCTCAGAATGTCTCTTAAGTTCTTTAGACATTATCATGTGAGCCGGATAAGCTACGACACTATCAAACGACTCCAAGGAAAGGAGAATGTGTTACCCATAGTAGAGAAGGTTGGAAATAGAGTCATAAGAATCCGGAAGGAATTGGAGGCCAAATAATGAGTCATAGGACTCGATTTACCTACGTAACCTACCAACTTAGACGTCTTACATACTTGAGTTGATTAAGGACATACCAAGCTTACGTAGCATAGATTACATAGGCTTCTAAAATAAGACGAGATTATGAACCCACGAGGAAGCAGAAAAGATGACACGTGGAAGCCAATGGAGGAGCAACACAAGGAAGCACCTCAAGCAAGAAGGTGATCCACCTACTTAGGGTCAAGTAGGTGACCCATCTACTTGGGAGGTGGGTCCCACAAGGACACGTGGAAGCCTAGGGGTAAGGCATGGATCCGTGACCCAATAGGGGCTGGATACGTGTCACCATATGGGGATGACACGTGTAACCCCCTAGGACCACATATATACATGTATATGTGTTTTATACTTCAGTTATGATCCATTAAGCTGCAGCAAGAACTCAAGAACAAACCCTAGAACAAGGCAGAAAAACATGACGTCTTGGAGGAGAAAAATAGGTACGTCCCAATTTTTCTATGTAAATTAATTAGATAAGGTATTATTATATCAAGTGGAGGTGGTTAACAACGTATCTTACCTATTTAGGGCAGCAAAAATGAGTAACAAGCAGCCACAACATTTCAGCCGCGTCAAGAAGGTTCCGAAGTTAATTTTCAGTGTGTTTGGAAGGCCATTTGATAAGCTATGGCTTGATTCTCTTATCCCACGTTTTGTTAAGGGTTTTTACATGTTATGAGGGTGTTCATAATGTAAATTTAAGGTTTGGAGAATCACCTAACGGATAGCAAACGGTCCACTCCGTTTCAGCACATCAAGAGATTTTCCGAGGTGGGTTTTGGCGTGTTTTGGCCAATTTCGGGTAAGGTAAGGTTTATCCTTTAAATTTGTAATTTATTAGGTTGTTATGAAGTGTATTTTTTACTTTTAGACTGCTGTGATTATGAAAAAAATCATGGTGATGCTCAGCGAAAGAAACAATCTAAATTGTAGTCGCCGTAGTTAAATTGTAGTCGAAGTGAGGCGTGGTGTGTTTGGAGGCTGCTTATTGTTGTGTGGTGTGTGTTTCAGGGTATAAATGTGTTCTAAAATAGGTTTGGTATCTGCTGGTTGAATCCACATGATTCCACTCTTCGTACGGTTAAAGGTTTCGCCAAATAGAAACTAGAAACCCTATTTTGTTATTACAATTTTCAGCAAGATTGGTGGAGTTCATATTGTGTAATGCTGCCATGTTTTACTTGTATATGACATGTAGGTTGTATTTGTTGGTTGTCTGTGGTAATTAGGTATGTAATTGAAAATTCGGATAGGGCATATTATAGGGGAGATGTGTCACGACCCAGCTCCGTAGGCCGCGACTGGTGCCCGAGTTGGGCACCTGTACGTACCCTTAACCCCAAATTAGAATATTAATCGAATAAACATAGGTAATGATCAGAAGGAATCTCTAAACAGATCACAAAAACATATATAATGCACGAGGGCCGATAGTCCATCACGAAAAACAAAAAACCCAAAACATATATACAAAACCCACATCTCAAGTCTACAGACCTCTACAGAACGATAGCCTAGTCATATAATGGGACAGGGCCCCGCCGTACCCCTGAACAACATATATATATACACTACAGAAAGTATCAGTACCAAAATATAAGCTCCGTACAATGGAGCACTGTCAACAAATGGCAGATGTCCTAAGCGAGTGGATCAGCAACCCGATCATCTATACCTGCGGGCATGTAACGCAGCCCCCGAAGAATGGGGGTTAGTACGACATATGTACTGAGTATGTAAAGTATAAACATAGTATAATTGGAAACATATCATACATAGAAAATCGGGAGGACTTAAGGAACCACTGTACCTGTAATTGAGAATCATAACAGAAAACATGCATGCTCATATCGTACAATATAGCCGGCCCCTTCAGGGACTCGGTGAATCATAATTGTAGGACCATCATAGGCCCGGCGCCATCACCACCTTATCACATCATATCATCATATCATATATATATATATACATACGTACCCGGCCCTCTAGTGAGAGACTCGGTGAGTCATTCATGTCATTGCATTATCATTTCCTCATATAGCGTACCCGGCCTTTTAGCGAGGGACTCGGTGGATAATGCAGTGAACTGCGCATGATTACATACCCGGCCCGGGACTCGGTGAAGGAAGCATTGAGGCATCCACGAGTGGAGTAGTGAGAAACTAAATATAAGTTAAATCATTTTTGAGACTCGATGAAGTTATCACAATGAGCTATCATTCAAAAATCCAGACATGAGTTGTATCAAGTGCCTTTAGAATGTCACTATGGATTATGTCAAAATAGAACCTATGAAATCATATACTCGTATCCAAGCCTAATAAAATATCCTTTGGAAGTCAAGAAAATTGCCATCTCAGTGGCTTTAAGAATAGGGACTTCCTTGGCAACATATATACTTCATATAGTCATTTCATAAAGTTCATGCCAAAAAGAAAGGAGGATTAGCTTTACATACTTACTACTTCTCAAGATATAGAAAAAAATCTTGAGAAGCCATAGTTCAATTATTGGAAGAATTCTAACTTTAAAGAGTGAGTACGAATCATGCCAAAAGAAGGAAAAGAATAGAATTTACATACCCTCTACTTTCCCTCGTGAAGTCATCATATATATATTATCATATACCGTACCTGACCCATTATGGGACTCGGTGTCATAATCATGTCATCATACCTTATGTCCAAAACATATCAAGAGGGAAGAAGGGTAGGGTTACATACTCGTGCCAAAACATGCCAAGAGAAAACTTCACATACCTGTGTCGCGCCTTACTAGTTGTGCTTATTCTTCCAACTTGTTAGTCTACATTCAAGATAGTTGACATAGTCATTAGATTCGTCACCATATACTTGTCTTAACCCTTCAAACAAATTCATTTATAACCTGACGAAATTTCGGCAGCATCTCCCCTATAAATACACCATCCCCGAGATTTCAACTCGGCCACCATGTCAACAAACATATAAAAAACAACAATCAGCAGTATATATACAATCAAATCACCTCAACATTACTCAATACAACTCCAAACAACTAGCTCAAAACTACCATACCAACATAGAGTTTTTAAATCTTTATTTCGTAAAATCTTTAACCATACTAAATGGGAGGTCGTGTGGATTCAACCAGCAGCACCCACACTCTTTTTAAAACAATTTAAATCCCTGCAACACGCAGCCCCACCATCTGCAGCCACAGCCCTACAATGACAACACACTACACGACTCCGATTTAACTACTACGACTTCCATTTAATTTGTTTTTAACATCAAACATCCTTATGTAATTTCTCCACTTCTAACCTCATTAAAGGCACGTAATATACCTCATAACATCATCATAAACTCCAGTTATAAAGAGAAAATGTTACCTTAGCCGAAACTCGCCTCGGAAGTTCCGTTAGCGCAGCTGAAACTTTGGGGCTGTTTGGTAATGTTTTGGGCTGATCCAAACCATACAATTTCGTTACAAATACCTTCATAACATCATGTTATACCCTAGATAATTAATTCACGAAACGGAATCGAAGAACTTACCTCTTTTTCTCTCAAATTTGTACCTTTCTCTCTCTAGTTTCTCTAATTTCTTCTCTTCCTTTCTCTCCTCTTCTCTTCTTTTGTAGAATTTTCTTGATAAGAATGAGGTGTGTGGCTGAATTGGTCATAAAACATATATACATATAGGCCACCCTAGTGGCGACACGTGTCAAGCCCTAAGTGGCGACACGTGTCAAGCCCTAAGTGGCGACACGTGTCAAACCCTCATTGGGCCAACTCATCCCTTCCACCAATCATAAGCTGCCATATGGCATGTGGGGCCCACATGAATTTTCTTGAACACTTTGTGAAATTCCCATTTTACCCCTAGCCTTCCATAATATTACCATAGGCCGCTTTGCCAACTTTCCTTTTTGCCCTTTGCCTTTTCCAATATTTCCACACTATTAATGATCATAAATAATATTCATATCCAACTTGTATATTAAATAAATGTTTGAAGATGGTCATTCCCTTAACTTTACCACGCCTACCTTAAAACATCCAACCGTATAAAATACGGGATGTAACATCCTCCATGAGAAATTCCAATTTTTGCCACTCACCTTTTCTAATATTTCCAAGTTGAACTTCCAATTTAGTCATAAGAATTTTGTATCCAATAAGATCAAACATAGCCTTACCATTGACTTCTTACCGTTATCTTCGAAATGTCCTAATGTACAAAATATGGGTTATAACATTCTTCCCCCCTTTTGTACATTCGTCCTCGAATGTTAAACTAACCTCATGTGGTGCCTTCATACTTCGGGCGGGTTCCTCTTATTGTTGTCCTTTTAATCATGCCCATTCCTTATCCCTGCTTTAACGCTTTTTACGCTACCGGAAAGCGTAAGCTATAACTTTGCCCTTTTGCATCATGACACAAACCCGAAGCATCACAATAAATAACATACCCATTTTGTCCCTCTAGAAGAGTTAGAACTCGAGCTGTAGTCAACTTCTCTTTCAATAACTGAAGGTTTCGTTCATAGGCATGAGTCCACTAGAATTTGACTTCCTTCTAAGTTAATCTCGTCAGTGGTGCTGAAATTGAAGCAAATTTATCTAAAATCTCCTATAATAACCTGTTAATCCCAAGAAGTTGCATACCTCTGTAGGTGTCGTCGTCCTAGGCCAGCTTTTACGGCCTCGATCTTCTGTGTATCTACCCAAATACCATCAGCCCCGACAATATGTCCCAGAAATGCCACAGAAGTCAACAAAAAATTCACATTTGGTAAATTTAGCCTACAGTTTCTGGTGTCAGAGTATTGCAAATACCGCTCTCAGATGATCTGCATGCTCTTCTTCTGACCGGGAATAAATCATAATATCATCAATAAACACAATCATGAACATATCCAGGAATGGTCGAAATACCCGATTTATCAGGTCCATGAATACCACAGAAGCATTCGTCAGCCCAAAAGACATCACTGAACTCGGAATGGCCATATCGGGTCCTAAATACTGTCTTTGGTATATCTGATTATCTTACCTGCACCTGATGATACCCCGATCGAAAGTCTATTTTTGAAAACCACTTGGCACCCTCTAATTGATCAAACAAATCATCAATCCTAGGAAGGGGGTATTTATTCTTAATGGTTACCTTATTTAGCTGCCTGTAATCAATACACATCCGCAGTGACGCATCTTTCTTTTTCATAAATAATACTGAAGCTCCCCAAGGTGAAGTACTGGGTCTGATAAAGCCTTTTTCCAGTAAGTCTTTTAACTGCTCCTTCAGCTCTTTTAATTCTGCAAGTGCCATTTTGTACGGAGGAATAGATATCATATGGGTATCTAGCAGCATATCTACGGTAAAGTCTATCTCCTGTTTGGGAGGAAGGCATGGAAGCTCGTTTGGTAATACATATGAGAATTCATTAACTAAAGAAACTGACTGAAGGGTTGGCGCTTCCATTTCCAAGTATTGTACGCTAACTAGGTGATAAACACAACTTTTTCTGATCATCTTTCTTGCCTTAAGGTAGGAAATAAACTTCACTCTCGGCGACGTTGTATTACCTGCCCATTCCATCATTGGTTCTCATGGGAATTGAAAATATACTCGTACTACTAGGTCTTACACGAGTCCTCATTCCCCGTTATGGGTTTCTTTTTCTAGTACTTGAGAATATTGTGATCCTTCTTTGGCCTAATATAATATGGTCGCACGCCTTGCCTGTGATTTCTCTCGAGAATTTCACTTACTGAGGTTTCCTTTGTTTTCACCTCCTTCTAATACTTTGATCTGTTTGTTTTCTATCTACTTACTCTCTTTATTTCCCAAATATCGTTCTACTAGAATTTCCAATTTTAACCTACAGTCAAATAATAGTAGCGTACGTTGCAACAGTTGTACCCTTTATTCTTGCTGTCGCTCGATCTTCGGTACCCTTGCGTGATTAATGCCTTCCTTACCGTGACACCAGTTGTTGGAACTCACATGTCCACCGATACAATCGTATGTGGGACATCCTACACATTCATATGTATATGTATATATTCACTATCAACTAGACTACAAAATAGCTCCAAACGCTGTTCAAGCATATCGTTGTTCTAGAGCTGTGATGTACTTTCTGTCTCTTCACCAACCTAGTCTACATCGTCTTATACGGCCTCTTACGGTTTATAGCCATTCTATAAACTCTAGTTTTCCCTTAAGTTACTCTAGCCTCTCATTTGTCTCTTACGTCTGAATATATAGAATTCTTGCATACTTCCCAGGGGGTCACCCATCCTAAAATTGCTCCCACCTGAACACGTTTAACCTCATAACTTTGATGGAATTGGGTACGTTAACGTTGATATAATCGTGTCCATTTCCTCGTTTTACCTTTATTACATTATTGGGAGCGAGTCGAGGTCTTACAGATTCTGAGACACTTTCGTAACACGTTCATCTTTTACAATTACTATTTTACCCTTTTTGATCCTCAATCTTTACTCTTTGCTTTCACGCATGACTATCTTTCGTCCTGGACTACCAGATTCCTGAGGGTAGTGATCGCACCATCCATCAAGGTCTCTACCAATGATTCTTCATACGGTCTCAGATACCACGGCTTATATCTGTTTATTATTAGCCTCGAGATCCATCCATCTGTTATGGGAGCTCGTTTGGAGCTTAAGCGTTCCTATTTACATATGATAGCAACAGTTGATTTTCTCTTACGCTTGTATTTCTCTTGTCCACTTCCCCCCTTTTGGGTGTACCCATGTCATCCTCTGTTCATTTTTAACTATTCATGCGCAAATGATTCTGTTTTAACATATTTAACATACTGCACCATGTTTACACCTTCTGTTAGAACTTCTATACTTTAGGTTGCCTCTATAAGAAACCTTAGTACAACCATGGGGTGCTTGATATTCTCGATGACTAGTGCACAATCTAGTCCAAGTACTGGTACTCGAGTCATATAACTAATGTAGTAGTTTAGTTGAAGCCACATTCCATTCATCCCAATCAGTACGTCACTAGTACTTATGGCCGTGTCTGATTCTCCAATTGGGACACTTATACTCTGATGACACATGTTTCACATTTTGTTATCACATTTCTTTTTCTCAATGGATACCACTTGTTCCTTTAAAACTTTCACAATGACTCAGTTGTTTTGCAATTTCTGTTCTTTCTCCTTGAGGGATCCCACTATTTTCCAATATAGAGGTTTATATATATAATACCCCTTTCTGCCTTATGAACTTTCATCCTTATCGTGTACCAGATACTAACTCCTAATCTTACTCACGACCATATCTTGTAGTTTCTTCCTTACTAAACTTTACTTATTTCCATAATGATTCTGGTATATTCACAATATACCCTTCTTGTATTTCACCCCATAGTATAACACTTCTTCACCTTCCTCACAATTCTTGCTACAGGGTTATTCCACTTGGTGAGGTAAACGTACTCAACCTTTGTCTAAACCATCCCTCCGTATCGCAAGCCCTAATGAATCACCCCAGCATTTTTTCTACCACATGAAACACGTGACCTTGAATAGCATACAAATTTATGTTTTTCTATTCACAGTTTACACCTCCAATTAGTAAATTAGGAACTGATAAAATGTCCCCATACAGCATTTGCCCAACCTCCACCAGAGAGGAAATAATATCCATTAATCATCAAAGTACTTCTTAGTACTTGACACACATGGTCTCCCTCTGAGGTTATTCTTGAGTCGTGAGCAATTTTTTTTCTCTAGTCCTCAAATAACAGCTGAGAGTTTTGTACTTTCTAGCAAGAATGAAACTCAATCGCTGGACACTTTTCCTTCCAACCGGAATTCTCTTTCGAATTATGACTCTCCAAGTAAAAATGGTACTCCTTTTACCGACAACGTAGAGGGAACCTCTTTCAGTTTTAGTCCAACGTTATAAATTTTACCCTATCGGTATCAACTTCCAAGACATCTTCTAAACGTATGTCTCAGTCTCTTCCTTGCTTTTGTTCCATTCTCAAAAAAATAATTAGGAATAGTTTCCTCTGTATTTTGTACTATCTCAAAACATGCACGCAGAAGATAGCAGCAATGTCTCACACAACCAACATATACATTTTTTTTATATCACCTTATATCACAGCCACACAGGGCTTTCAATATCAATAACCGTATGAAAATAATGGACTTACCTCATGTGTCTACCTTAAACTACATTTATTGCACTTTCCTATCTACTTTCCTTTAAATTTTCAACTTTACATTTCAAGCTCAACACCTTACTCAACATATCGCTTTCATGCCTTTACTTACCCATATACTGTGTAGCTCCCAATATCATCCATCGCATTCCTCTATCGATATCGTTCCTTAGCTAAAATCAAATGTTAGAAAAAGGAATTTCATGTCCTATGGATGGGCTCTATCGCACGATCTTAGATATGAAAGGAAGGTAACATCCTAAATGTCCTGTAGCCTCCTTCTTATAGATGTGGCGCACAACACACCGATAAACAATACTCTACTAGACACGGTCTGTGGACATTCCTAGGAAGGACTGCTCTGATACCACTTCTATCACGACCCAGCTCTGTAGGCCGCAACTGGTGCCCGAGTCTGGCACCTGTACATACCCTTAACCCCAAATTAGAACATTAATCGAATAAACATAGGTAATGATCAGAAGTGATCTCTAAACAGATCACAAAAACAGATATAACGCACGAGGGCCGATAGGCCATCACGAAACACCCGAAAACCAAAACATATATACAAAACCCACATCTCATGTCTACAGACCTCTACAGAACAATAGCCTAGTCATTTGATGGGACAGGGCCCCACCGTACCCCTGAACAACGTATGTATATACACAACAGAAAGTATCAATACCAAAATATAAGCTCCGGACAAGGGAGCATTGTCAACACACAGCAGAGGTCCTAAGCGAGTGGATCAGCAACCCGATCATCTGTACCTACAGGCATGTAACGTAGCCCCCGAAGAAAGAGGGTCAGTACGACATATGTACTAAGTATGTAAAGTATAAACATAGCATAATTGGAAACATATCATACATAGAAAATCGGGAGGACTTAAGGAACTACTGTACCTGTAATTGAGAATCATAACAGAAAATATGCATGCTCATATTGTACAATATAGCCGGCCCCTTCAGGGACTCGATGAATCATAACTATAGGACCATCATAGACCCGGCGCCATCACAACCTTATCACATCATATCATCATATCATATATATATATATACATACGTACCCGGCCCTCTAGTGAGGGACTCGGTGAGTCATTCATGTCATTGCATTATCATTTCCTCATATAGCGTACCCGCCTTTTTGGTGAGGGACTCGGTGGATAATGCAGTGAACTGCGCGCGATTACGTACCTGGCCCGGGACTCGGTGAAAGAAGCATTGAGGCATCCACGAGTGGAGTAGTGAGAAACTAAATATAAGTTAAATCATTTTTGAGACTCGATGAAGTTATCACAATGAGCTATCATTCAAAAATCCAGACATGAGTTGTATCAAGTGCCTTTAGAATGTCACTATGGATTATGTCAAAATAGAACCTATGAAATCATATACTCGTATCCAAGCCTAATAAAATATCCTTTGGAAGTCAAGAAAATTGCCATCTCAGTGGCTTTAAGAATAGGGACTTCCTTGGCAACATATATACTTCATATAGTCATTTCATAAAGTTCATGCCAAAAAGAAAGGAGGATTAGCTTTACATACTTACTACTTCTCAAGATATAGAAAAAAATCTTGAGAAGCCATAGTTCAATTATTGGAAGAATTCTAACTGTAAAGAGTGAGTACGAATCATGCCAAAAGAAGGAAAAGAATAGAATTTACATACCCTCTACTTTCCCTCGTGAAGTCATCATATATATATTATCATATACCGTACCCGGCCCATTATGGGACTCGGTGTCATAATCATGTCATCATACCTTATGTCCAAAACATATCAAGAGGGAAGAAGGGTAGGGTTACATACTCGTGCCAAAACATGCCAAGAGAAAACTTCACATACCTGTGTCGCGCCTTACTAGCTGTGCTTATTCTTCCAACTTGTTAGTCTACATTCAAGATAGTTGACATAGTCATTAGATTCGTCACCATATACTTGTCTTAACCCTTCAAACAAATTCATTTATAACCTGACGAAATTTCGGCAGCATCTCCCCTATAAATACACCATCCCAGAGATTTCAACTTGGTCACCATGTCAACAAACATATAAAAAACAACAATCATCAGTATATATACAATCAAATCACCTCAACATTACTCAATACAACTCCAAACAACTAGCTCAAAACTACCATACCAACATAGAGTTTTTAAATCTTTATTTCGTAAAATCTTTAACCATACTAAATGGGAGGTCGTGTGGCTTCAACCAGAAGCACCCACACTCTTTTTAAAACAATTTAAATCCCTGCAACACGCAGCCCCACCATCTGCAACCACAGCCCCACAATGACAACACACTACACGACTCCGATTTAACTACTACGACTTCCATTTAATTTTTTTTTAACATCAAACATCCTTATGTAATTTCTCCACTTCTAACCTCATTAAAGGCACGTAATATACCTCATAACATCATCATAAACTCCAGTTATAAAGAGAAAATGTTACCTTAGCCGAAACTCGCCTCGGAAGTTCCGTTAGCGCAACTGAAACTTTGGGGCTGTTTGGTAATGTTTTGGGCTGATCCAAACCATACAATTTCGTTACAAATACCTTCATAACATCATGGTATACCCTAGATAATTAATTCACGAAACGGAATCGAAGAACTTACCTCTTTTTCTCTCAAATTTGTAGCTTTCTCTCTCTAGTTTCTCTAGTTTCTTCTCTTCCTTTCTCTCCTCTTCTCTTCTTTTGTAGAATTTTCTTGATAAGAATGAGGTGTGTGGCTGAATTGGTCATAAAACATATATACATATAGGCCACCCTAGTGGCGACACGTGTCAAGCCCTAAGTGGCGACACGTGTCAAGCCCTAAGTGGCGACACGTGTCAAACCCTCATTGGGCCAACTCATCCCTTCCACCAATCATAAGCTGCCATATGGCATGTGGGGCCCACATGAATTTTCTTGAACACTTTGTGAAATTCCCATTTTACCCCTAGCCTTCCATAATATTACCATAGGCCGCTTTGCCAACTTTCCTTTTTGCCCTTTGCCTTTTCCAATATTTCCACACTATTAATGATCATAAATAATATTCATATCCAACTTGTATATTAAATAAATTTTTGAAGATGGTCATTCCCTTAACTTTACCACGGCTACCTTAAAACATCCAACCGTATAAAATACGGGATGTAACATCCTCCATGAGAAATTCCAATTTTTGACACTCACCTTTTTTAATATTTTCAAGTTGAACTTCCAATTTAGTCATAAGAATTTTGTATCCAATAAGATCAAACATAGACTTACCCTTGACTTCTTACCGTTATCTTCGAAATGTCCTAATGTACAAAATATGGGTTATAACAAGAGGCTGCCCAATTTCCGGTAACTCTTTAAATGAGTTAAGGAACTAGTCGAAGAGGCGAGCGAGGAAATGAGTTATGTGAATACTAAGGTGTAACCGAAGGCGCTGAAAAGTTTAAGGTTGTTTATACACGCCTTTCTTCCATGTTAAATAGGTTTGAAGGACGACGATGTGGACGTGATTAAGAGAAGTTCATACGACGTATGTGAAACTTTCTTTTGGCGTGTTTTTGGAATAAGTATGTAGAGCTATCTTTCTTTTCTTTTGGCATGTCTTAGATGTAAGTTATGAATGATATGTATGTGATATTTGGGATTCAAACCATTCATAAAGACCTGAATATAAGTCAAAACTCTCATTTACTTTTTGATGTTAGAACTCCTACAATAGATGGGTTGTTGCCCTTAAGTCTGTTATGTGATGAAAAGTAGTACATGTAAATCCTATCTCTTTTTTCCGTGGGAATGGCGTAATTTTAAGTAAAATGATATATGATATGGGTTTAGAGGTAATTCCATTTATGAGCTCTGAGTGTAACTCGTGACTTGTAGTCACTTCTGAATATTAAGAGTCTGAAAGTAATCAAAGTATTATTTCCGAGCCTGCTATATAATGAGTAGTAAGTGGAGGTACCAACTCCTCTTTTTAAAGTCTCTGAAATGATCAATGTCTCTGATTGCATAACTGTGTCTCTGATTACATAACTGTGTCTCTGATTACATAAATTATGTTTCTGATTACATAAACTGTGTGGCATTGTCTTGATGCATGTCTGTGATTCCTGAGGCACTAATTGATGTAACCCCTAATGATATCTAAAGGGGTACTTCAGATAATTACCTTTCTGGTCTTCAGGTGATGGTTCACTTGAGTGTGTCATTGAGTCTTAGAGGGTGACTTATTTGCATATAGTTTCCCATTACTCTAATCGTGCATGCTGTAACCTTTCTTTCTACGCATCCCACGATGAGCCGGATATTATGTCAGGCGCAGCTTCACTACTTCATTCACCGCATCCCGGGCCAGATGTGTATAGTTCTACGCATGAGGAGACGATGTCGTATGTGAGGTGTGATATATGTTATATGTTATGACGATATGATTATTCACCAAGTTCCGGGCCGGCTGTAATATAATAGTATATGTGGCGAAATAAGGAAGGTACATCGAGTCCCTCCTAAGAGGGTCGGGTACGGTATGTATATTATGATAGTACGTTATAGACGTACACCACTCCATTCAACGAGTCCCTCACTAAAGGGCCGGATACTTTATGTAGGCATACATATGAGATTAGTGTGATACATTGTGACCCCGAGCCCCGTAGTGAACCGGGTGTAACATGATGACATACATGATAAGATTATACCGTGTACGATGATATTATACCGTATACGATGATATGATGCCGTATACGATGATATGATGAAATAAAATGCATGATGATACGATGACATGTGAATATGAAAAAATGATTATGACACCGAGTTCACTAGAGGGCTCAGCATAGTGTATGATGATGTATAGGATTACATGTCCTAAAGTGTAGGTACAGTAATTTGTTAATTGTTATACTTGTCCCCTACATCTCCATTTCAGTTATAGTCTCAGTTATGATGTGTTATGTTTTACATACTCAGTACATATATCGTACTGACCCCCTTTTTCTCGGGGGGGCTGTGTTTCATGCCCACACGTACAGATTCCCATTTTGGAGATCTATCAGCTTAGTAGTTACTCTCGGCTATGTTGAAAGTGCTCCACTGTTCTGGAGGCTAATTTTTGATACTGGTCATTTGATGTGTATATTTATTTATGCAGGGGTACGGCGGAGGCCTTTTCCCGCCATATGATGCAGTTATTACTCTTAGAGGTATGTAGACATGTGTGTGTAGGTTATTTGTAAGTGTGTTCCAGTTGTGCTCATATGATGTATTGCATATGTTTTCACGGTATGGCAGCCTTGTCGGCTCGCGTACCCTTTCCTGTTATGATACAGGTGAATGAGGCTACAGGTTTATGAAAAATCATTTTTTACCCATTGAAGTTTGTGTATAGTATCACTTTGTTCATAGTTCAATTTCACTACAATAGATAGGTAAGTATACGGGGGTGCAGGTAGGACCCCAGTTGCGACCTACGGGGTTGGGTCGTGACAAAAGTGGTATCAGAGCAGTTCGTCCTTGAAGTGTCCACAGACCGTGTCTAGTAGAGTCTTGTTTATCGATGTGTTATGCACCACATCTATACATAGGAGGCTACAAGACATTTAGGGTATTACTTTCTTTCATATCTAAGATCGTGTGATAGAGCCGAGCCATAGGAAATGAAATTTCTCATACTAACTCGCGATTTTAGCAGGAGGACAAAGCCAATAGAAGAAAGTAACTAATAATATTTGATATTACGAAGCACGCAGGTAAGTAAAGGCACGAAGGACCTATGTCAAGTAAGGTGTTGCAATACAATTGACATACACAATTGAAAAGTGAATGGAAAGGTAAACAGGAAAGTGTAACAGGTGCAGCTCGAGTGGAAATAACAGGTAAGTCCATTTCCATACTGTTAATTGTGGGCGCCCTATGTGGCTGCAATATGAGATGATATGAATATATATGTATACCCTGGGTGGCTGCGATATGATACGATACGAATATATATATGTGTGCCCTGTGAGGCATTGTTGGTATTTTCTGCATGCAGGTATTGAGATAGTAAGAAATACAAAGGAAACTCTGCCCAAATTTTCTTAGAAATTAAAAGACAATGAGATACAGGGCTATAGTATGTCTTGAAAGGTTGTTCTCGCAACAATGATGAGATTTGACTAAACGAGTATGGAGGACCTCGAGAAATAAGTTAATTGCTGAGTTAATGGCAATACAAACTAGGAGGTCGATACTAGAATAGTAGAACGAAGTTAGAAAGGACCTATAAGCCAGAAAAGATGACTTAGAGAAGACCGATAGATCGGGATAAAATGATATAGTAACGCATCTCCTGAATTGATACATAGGGATAAACTATGACAAGTTATAGTTAAAGGAAGTAACAGTATGATTATGAAAAGAGTACGAGGGATAAAGAATTGTGATGGATATGAAATGTTAATAAGACAACTTGTGAAACATTAAGGATAATACTAACTAAGAACGGTAAGTAGACCATAGTAAGAATCGTAAAGAAAGTCAAGCGGTGTTATACTATGAGACTGGTTACGAATAGGGTACCAGGTGAATATAACAAACACCATTGTGAGAATAAGTAAAGGGTAATATGGAATTCCTTACGCCCAACCAAAAATGGAAATGAGCTGAAGGAATAATACAGAAATTCTAATAGAGGCACTCAAGATAGATGTGATTAATTAAGTATGAGTATCGAACAAAAAGAGAAATGAATAGTTACGAACTGGAGGTATAATACGATGAAAAAGTATTAAGACAAGGCTACTACTACCACGAAGTTGATATGGTTTTAAGCAGAATTAGAAATGAGCCTTAAGCACACGACAAAGATGCAAGCTCAGGAGGCGTAAAGAAGTATGGTGTACACATGACTCCACTCTAATGATTAGTGCTATCCACTGGAATAAGGTTAGTATAATAAAGAAGCTTGGAACATGAGTCATTAAAGTATAAGTACACTCGAATGGGGAATTTGCACCAATTATGAGCCCCCGCTAATTACTGATTGGGATGAATGGAATGTGGCTTTGAATGCACTGCTATATTATGGATATTACTCGAGTATCAATCGTTAGTTGAGATTTTATACGATATATTCCAAATACTAAAGCACCCTACGGGTGTGCTAGTGTTTGCTAAATAGGCAACCTAACGTATGGAAGATTTAACAAAATATGTAGATATAGTGGAGCACGTTAAATATGTTGGAGTGGAATCATTCGCGTGTGAATAGCTGGAAAAAAATGAAGGATGACATGGGTACACCCTAAACGGGGGGAAGTGGACAAGAGAAGTACAAACATAAGAGAAGATCAACTGACGCTATTGTATGTAAATGGGAACGCTTAAACTTCAAACGAGACCCCATAAGGGATGGACGCGATCATACCCGCACTAATGCACCGGATTCTGTGAAAACTCCGAAGTTAAGCATGCTTGAATGAGAGTAGCACTGGGATGGGTGACCCCCTGGGAAGTGAGAAAGGGAACGAAACAAGTATGACAAAAAGAGATTATAAAGGCATGTGAGTACAACGACACATATAGAATAGAGTAAGCCAAGAGCAGAAAAGATTATGACTGAAATATAACGCACCTCATTAAAATGGCACAAGAATAGTTGTACAGCTTACGAACATTGGCATACTAAGAGCGATGTCAAATGTTACTCGATAAAAGAAAGTCAGTAATAGCAATGGGATTGCCATATTTAGAATCTATTAAAGAAAAGTGTAAGATAGTTCGAGGCAGAACTATTAAGATATAATCGGTACTAAGGACAAAAGCCATAGCGGAGCCCTGACCTCGATCGAAGGAGGTAAGCCACTAGTATAACGACACTAAAGCATTTTCTGAATGGCTTTACGTATCTACAAATGTTTGAGTGAGAATTACAACATAATGTTTCGTAGTAAAATTGGAAAGAAGATCTGAGAAAAAGAGCAAAATAGCATACCTAAGGTGTTACAAGTTGAAATATGAGGAATTGTATAATAGCTTAAACGAAGTGGAGCATCAGAGGATTGATAGCTTGTTATGGGGGATGGGAATCCCGACTCAGAAATGGAAGGTAATTAAAGTAGGTTATAGTCCAAGCTGACCTCACACTCTACGAAAGTATAAGTTTATATGGGTTATGATGGATAAAGCTACCTATGAGTGGCACCTACTGTCCGATTGGAAGCAATACATTCTGTTTTCATAGATCAGTACTCCGCAAGTATATAAACGATCCTCCCAGAATATTTCCCGGGGAGGAGGTCTATGTAATAGGGAGTTATCCTATGAGGGGCAACTTTTTTCCATCCTGAATCGACAGATTAAAAGGGGTGCGAACTAAGGACGTAACTTTTGTCAAGGTGCCATGGTGGAATAAAAATCATGAAGAAATAATTTGGGAAACTAAAGAGGACATGAAACACAGGTATCCGTATCTATTTCCAAATGTCTACGGGTAAACCACTCCTGAAACTCATATATTAATTAGTTGGATGAAAATGTATGTTATTCAAATAGAAGGGAATCTCCCTACAGTTTGTATAATGTCTTAAGGGAAGTTTTATTCAATATTCGGGGATGAATGTTCTAAAGAGGGGAAGGATGTTACACCCCACACTCTCGAGCTCAGAATGTCTCTTAAGTTCTTTAGACATTATCATGTGAGCCGGATAAGCTACGACACTATCAAACGACTCCAAGGAAAGAAGAATGTGTTACCCCATAGTAGAGAAAGATGGAAATAGAGTCATAAGAATTCGGAAGGAATTGGAGGCCAAGTAATGAGTGTAGGACTTGATTTACCTACGTAACCTACCAACTTAGACGTCTTACATACTTGACTTGCTTAAGGACATACCAAGCTTACGTATCATAGATTACATAGGATCCTAAAATAAGACGAGATTACGAACCCACGAGGAAGGGGAAAAGATGAAAAATGGAAGCCAATAGAGGAGAGACACATGGCATAACCTCAATAAAGCAGGTGACCCGCCTACTTAGGGACAATTAGGTGACCCACCTACTTGGGAGGTGGGTCCCACAAGGACACGTGGTAGCTTAGGGGTAAGGGATGGATCCGTGGCCCAATAGAGGCTGGACACGTGACACCATATGGGGATGACACATGTAATATCCTAGGACCACATATATACATGTATATGTGTCCTATACTTCAGTTCTGATCCATTAAGCTGCAGCAAAAACTCAAGAACAAACCCTAGATCAAAAGAGAAAAACATGACGGCTTGGAGGAGAAAAATAGGTACGTCCCAATTTCTCTCTGTAAATTAATTAGATAAGGTATTATTATATCAAGTGGAGGTGTTTAACAATGTATATTACCTATTTGGGGCAGCAAAAACGAGTAACAAGCAGCCACAACATTTCAGCCGCGTCAAGAAGGTTCCGAAGTAAATTACAGTGTGTTTGGAAGGCCATTTGATAAGCTATGGATTGATTCTATTCTCCCACGTTTTTTAAGGTTTTTTCCATGTTATTAAGGTGTTCATAATGTAAATTTAAAGTTTGGAGCAGCACCAAATGGGCAGCAAACAGTCCACTCCGTTTCAGCACATCAAGAGATTTTCCGAGGCGTGTTTTGGCGTGTTTTGGCCAATTTAGGGTAAGGTAAGGTTTATCATTTAAATTTGGAATTTATGAGGTTGTGATGGAGTGTATTATGTACCTTTTATACTTCTGGGAGTATGAAAAAAATTGTGGGGATGCTCAGCGAAAGAAACAATCTAAATTGAAGTCGCCGTAGTTAAATTGTAGTCGAAGTGAGGTGTGGTGTGTTTGGAGGCTTCTTATGGTTGTGTGGTGTGTGTTTAAGGGTCTAAATTTGTTCTAAAATAGTTTTGGGAGCTTCTGGGTGCATCCACACCATTCCACTTCTCATACGGTTAAAGGTTTCGCAAAATAGAAACTAGAAACCCTATTTTGGTATTACAATTTTCAGCAAGTTGGGTGGAGTTCATATTTTGTAATGCTGCCATGTTTTACTTGTATATGAGATGCAGGTTGTTGTTATTGGTTGTATTTGGTAATTAGGTATGTAATTGGTAATTCGGATAGGGCATATTATAAAGAAGATGCTGCCCAATTTCCGGTAACTCTTTAAATGAGTTAAGGAACTTGTCGAAGAGGCGAGCGAGGAAATGAGTTATGTGAATACTAAGGTGCAACCTAAGGCACTGAAAATTTTAAGGTTGTTGATACTCGCCATTCTTCCATGTTAAATAGGTTTGGAGGACGACGACGTGGACGTGATTAAGAGAAGTTCATACGAGGTATGTGAGGCTTTCTTTTATCGTGTTTTTGGAATAAGTATGTAGAGCTATCTTTCTTTTCTTTTGGCATGTCTTAGATGTAAGTTATGAATGATATGTATGTTATATTTGGGATTCAATCCATTCATATAGCCGTTAATATAAGTCGAAACTCTCGTTTACTTTTTGATGTTACAACTCCTACAATAGCTGGGTTGTTGCCCTTAAGTCTGTTATGTGATGAAAAGTAGTACATGTAAAGCCTATCTCTTTTTTCCTTTGGAATGGCTTAATTTTAAGTAAAATGATATATGATATGGGTTTAGAGGTAATTCCATTTATGAGCTCTGAGTGTAACTCATGACTTATTGTCACTTCTGAACATTAAGAGTCTGAAAGTAATCAAAGTACTATTTCCGAGCCTGCTATATAATGAGTAGTAAGTGGAGGTACCAACTCCTCTTTTTAAAGTCTCTGAAATGATCAATGTCTCTGATTGCATAACTGTGTCTCTGATTGCATAAACCATGTTTCTGATTGCATAAACCATATTTCTGATTACATAAACTGTGTGGCATTGTCTTGATGCATGTCTGTGATTCTTGAGGCCCCAATTGATGTAACCCCTAATGACATCTAAAGGGTTACTTCGTATAATTACCTTCCTGATCTTCAGGAGACGGTTCACTTGAGTGTTTTATTGAGTCTCAGAGGGTGACTTAGTTGCATATAGTTTCTCATTACTCTACCCGTGCATACTGTAACCCTTATTTCTTCGCATCCCACGATGGGTAGGATATTATGTCAGGCGCAACTTTACTACATCTTTCACCACATCCCAGGCCGGATGTGTATAGTTCCACACACGAGAATATGATGTCGTATGTGAGGTGTGATATATGTTATATGTTATGATGATACGATTATTCACCGAGTCCCAGGCCGGCTGTAATATGATAGTATATGTGGCGAAATAAGGAAGGAACACTGAGTCCCTCCTTAGAGGGTCGGGTACGGTATGTATATTATGATGGTACACTATAAACGTACACCACTCCATTCACCGAGTCCCTCACTAAAGGGCTGGATACTTTATGTAGGCATGCATATGAGATTAGAGTGATACATTGTGACCCCGAGTCCTATAGTGAACCGGGTGTAACATGATGACATACATGATAAGATTATACCGTGTACGATGATATTATATCGTATACGATGATATGATGTCGTATACGATGATATGATGAAATAAAATGCATGATGATACGATGACATGTGAATATGAAAAAATGATTATGACACCGAATTTACTAGAGGGCTCAGCATAGTGTATGATGATGTATAGGATTACATGTCCTAAAGTACAGGTACAGTAATTTGTTAATTGTTATACTTGTCCCCTACATCCCCATTTCAGTTATAGTCTCAGTTATGATGTGTTATGTTTTACATACTCAGTACATATATCGTACTGACCCCCTTTTTCTCGGGGGGGCTGAGTTTCATGCCCACACGTACAGATGCCCATTTTGGAGATCTATCAGCTTAGTAGTTACTCTCGGCTATGTTGAAAGTGCTCCACTGTTCTGGAGACTAATTTTTGATACTGGTCATTTGATGTGTATATTTATTTATGCAGGGGTACGGCAGGGGCCCTTTCCTGCCATATGATGCAGTTATTACTCTTAAAGGTCTATAGATATGTGTGTGTGGGTTATTTGTAAGTGCGTTCCAGTTGTGCTCATATGACGTATTGCAAATGTTTTCACGGTATGGCAGCCTCGTCGGCTCGCGTACCCTTTCCTGTTATAATACAGGTGAATGAGGCTACAAGTTTATGAAAAAACATTTTTGACCCATTGAAGTTTGTGTATAGTATCACTTTGTTCATAGTTCAATTTGACTACAACTGATAGGTAAGTATACGGAGGTGTAGGTAGGACCCCAGTTGCTACCTACGGGGTTGGGTCGTGACAGAAGTAGTATCAGAGCAGTTCGTCCTTAGAGTGTCTACAGACCGTGTCTAGTAGAGTCTTATTTATCGGTGTGTTGTGCACCACATCTATAGATAGGAGGCTACAGGACATTTAGGATGTTACTTTCTTTCATATCTAATATCGTGTGATAGAGCCGAGCCATAGGAAATAAAATTCCTCATACTAACTCGCGATTTTAACAGGAGGACAACGCCAATTGAAGAAAGTAACTGATAATATTGGATGTTATGAAGCATGCAGGTAAGTAAAGGAACGAAGGACCTATGTCAGGTAAGGTGTTCCAATATAATTGACATATACAATTGAAAAGTGAAAGGAAAGGTAAATAGGAAAGTGTAACAGGTGCAGCTTGAGTGGACATAACAGGTAAGTCCATTTCCATACTATTAATTGTGGGCGACCTGTGTGGCTGCAGTATGAGATGATATGAATATATATGTATACCCTGGGTGGCTGCGATATGATACGATACGAATATATATATGTGTGCCCTGTGAGGCATTGTTGGTATTTTCTGCATGCAGGTATTGAGATAGTAAGAAATACAAAGGAAACTCTGCCCAAATTTTCTTAGAAATTAAAAGACAATGAGATACAGGGCTATAGAATGTCTTGAAAGGTTGTTCTCGCAACAATGATGAGATTTGACTAAACGAGTATGGAGGACCTCGAGAAATAAGTTAATTGCTGAGTTAATGGCAATACAAACTAGGAGGTCGATACTAGAATAGTAGAACGAAGTTAGAAAGGACCTATAAGCCAGAAAAGATGACTTAGAGAAGACCGATAGATCGGGATAAAATGATATAGTAACGCATCTCCTGAATTGATACATAGGGATAAACTATGACAAGTTATAGTTAAAGGAAGTAACAGTATGATTATGAAAAGAGTACGAGGGATAAAGAATTGTGATGGATATGAAATGTTAATAAGACAACTTGTGAAACATTAAGGATAATACTAACTAAGAAGGGTAAGTAGACCATAGTAAGAATCATAAAGAAAGTCAAGCGGTGTTATACTATGAGACTGGTTACGAATAGGGTACCAGGTGAATATAACAAACACCATTGTGAGAATAAGTAAAGGGTAATATGGAATTCCTTACGCCCAACCAAAAATGGAAATGAGCTGAAGGAATAATACAGAAATTCTAATAGAGGCACTCAAGATAGATGTGATTAATTAAGTATGAGTATCGAACAAAAAGAGAAATGAATAGTTACGAACTGGAGGTATAATACGATGAAAAAGTATTAAGACAAGGCTACTACTACCACGAAGTTGATATGGTTTTAAGCAGAATTAGAAATGAGCCTTAAGCACACGACAAAGATGCAAGCTCAGGAGGCGTAAAGAAGTATGGTGTACACATCACTAAACTCTAATGATTAGTGCTATCCACTGGAATAAGGTTAGTATAATGACGAAGCTTGGAACATGAGTCATTAATGTATAAGTACACTCGAATGGGGAGTTTGCACCAATTATGAGCCCCTGCTAATTACTAATTGGGATGAATGGAATGTGGCTTTGAATGCATTGCTACATTACGGATATTACTCAAATATCAATCGATAGATGAGATTTTATATGATATATTCCAAATACTAAAGCACCCTACAGTTGTGCTAGGGTTTCCTAAATAGATAACCTAACGTATGCAAGATTTAACAGAACATGTAGATATAATGCAGAACGTTAAATATGTTAGAGTGGAATCATTCTCGTGTGAATAGCTGAAAATAAATGGAGGATGACATGGGTATATCCTAAACAGGGGGAAGTGGACAAGATAAGTACAAACGCAAGAAAAGATCAACTGACTCTATCGTATGTAAATGGGAATGCTTAAACTTCAAACGAGACCCCATAAGGGATGGACGCGATCATACCCACACTAATGCACCGGATTCCATCAAAACTCCAAAGTTAAGCATGCTTGAATGAGAGTAGCACTGGGATGGGTGACCCCCTAGGAAGTGAGAAAGGGAACGAAACAAGTATGACAAAAAGAGATTATAAAGGCGTGTTAGTACAACGACACATATAGAATAGAGTAAGCCAAGAGCAGAAAAGATTATGACTGAAATATAACGCACCTCGTGAAAATGGCACAAGAATAGTTGTCCAGCGTACGAACATTGGCAGACTAAGAGCGAGGTCAAATGATTACTCGATAAAAGAAAGTCAGTAATAGCAATGTGATTGCCATATTTAGAATCTATTAAAGAAAAGTGTAAGATAGTTTGAGGAAGAACTATTAAGATATAATCGGTACTAAGGACAAAAGCCATAGCGGAGCCCTGACCTCGATCGAAGGAGGTAAGCCACTAGTATAACGACACTAAAGCATTTTCTGAATGGCTTTACGTACCTACACATGTTTGAGTGAGAATTACAACATAATGTTTCGTAGTAAAACTGGAAAGAAGATCTGAGTAAAAGACCAAGATAGCATACCTAAGGTGTTACAAGTTGAATTACAAGGAATTGTATAATAGCTTAAACGAAGTGAAGCATCAGAGGCTTGATAGCTTGTTACAGGGGATGGGAATCCCGACTCGGAAATGGAAGGTAATTAAAGTAGGTTATAGTCCAAGCTGACCTCACACTCTACGGAAGTATAAGTTTATATGGGTTATGATGGATAAAGCTACCTATGAGTGGGACCTACTGTCCGATTGGAAGCAAGACATTCAGTTTTCAAAGATCAGTACTCCGCAAGTATATAAACGATCCTCCCAGAATATTTCCCGGAGAGGAGGTCTATGTAACAGGGAGTTATCCTACGAGGGGCAACTTATTTCCATGCTGAATCGGCAGATTAAAAGGGGTGCGAACTAAGGACGTAACTTTTATCAAGGTGCCGTGGCGGAATAAGAATTATGAAGAAATAACTTGGGAAACTAAAGAGGACATGAAACACAGGTATCCGTACCTATTTACAAATGTCTACGGGTAAACCACTCCTGGAACACATATATTAATTACTTGGATGAAAATGTATGTTATTGCAATAGAAGGGAATCTCCCTACAGTTTGTATAATGTCTTAAGGGAAGTTTTATTCAATATTCGGGGACGAATGTTCTAAAGGGGTGAAGGATGTTACACCCCACACTCTTGAGCTCAGAATGTCTCTTAAGTTCTTTAGACATTATAATGTGATCCGGATAAGCTACGACACTATCAAACGACTCCAAGGAAAGAAGAATGTGTTACCCCATAGTAGAGAAAGTTGGAAATAGAGTCATAAGAATCCGGAAGGAATTGGAGGCCAAGTAATGAGTCGTAGGACTCGATTTACCTACATAACCTATCAACTTAGATGTCTTACATACTTGAGTTGCTTAAGGACATACCAAGCTTACGTAGCATGGATTACATAGGCTCCTAAAATAAGACGAGATTACGAACCCACGAGGAAGGGAAAAAGATGACACGTGGAAGCCAATGGAGGAAAGACACGTGGCAGAACCTCAAGCAAGCAGGTGACCCTCCTATTTAGTGTCAAGTAGCTGACCCACCTACTTGGGAGGTGGGTCCCACAAGGACACGTGGCAGTCTAGGGGTAAGGCATGGATTCGTGGCCTAATAGGGGCTGGACACATGTCACAATATGGGGATGACACGTGTCATATCCTAGGACCACATATATACATGTATATGTGTCTTATACACGTGTCAAGAACAAACCCTAGATCAAAAGAGAAAAATATGACGGCTTGGAGGAGAAAAATAGGTACGTCCCAATTTCTCTCTGTAAATTAATTAGATAAGGTATTATTATATCAACTGGAGGTGTTTAACAATGTATATTACCTATTTGGGGCAGCAAAAACGAGTAACAAGCAGCCACAACATTTCAGCCGCGTCAAGAAGGTTCCGAAGTTAATTTACAGTGTGTTTGGAAGGCCATTTGATAAGCTATGGATTGATTCTATTCTCCCACGTTTTTTAAGGTTTTTTCCATGTTAATAAGGTGTTCATAATGTAAATTTAAAGTTTGGAGCAGCACCAAATGGGCAGCAAACAGTCCACTCCGTTTCAGCACATCAAGAGATTTTCCGAGGCGGGTTTTGGCGTGTTTTGGCCAATTTCGGGTAAGTTAAGGTTTTTTATTTAAATTTAGAATTTATGAGGTTATTATGGAGTGTATTATGTACCTTTTATACTGCTGGGAGTATGAAAAAAATCGTGGTGATGCTCAGCGAAAGAAACAATCTAAATTGAAGTCGCCGTAGTTAAATTGTAGTCGAATTGAGGCGTGGTGTGTTTGGAGGCTGCTTATGGTTGTGTGGTGTGTGTTGCAGGGTCTAAATGTGTTCTAAAATAGGTTTGGTCACTGCTAGTTTCATCCACATGATTCCACTCTTCATATGGTTAAGTCGGTTATGTGATGAAAAGTACTACATGTAAAGCCTATCTATTATTTCCTTTGGAATGGCTTAATTTTAAGTAAAATGATATACGATATGGGTTTAGAGGTAATTCCATTTGTGAGCTCTGAGTGTAACTCATGACTTGTTGTCACTTCTGAACATTAAGAGTCTGAAAGTAATCAAAGTACTATTTTCGAGCCTGCTATATAATGAGTAGTAAGTGGAGGTACCAGCTCCTCTTTTTAAAGTCTCTAAAATGATCAATGTCTCTGATTGCATAACTGTGTCTCTGATTGCATAAACCAAGTTTCTGATTACATAAAATGTGTGGCATTGTCTTGATACATGTCTATGATTCCTGAGACCCCAATTGATGTAACCCCTAATGACATCTAAAAGGGTACTTCGTATAATTACCTTCCTTGTCTTCAGGTGACGGTTCACTTGAGTGTTTCATTGAGTCTCAGAGGGTGACTTAGTTGCATATAGTTTCTCATTACTCTACTCGTACATGCTGTAACCCTTCTTTCTCCGCATCCCACGATGGGTCGGATATTATGTTAGGCGGAGCTTTACTACATCTTTCACCGCATCCCAGGCCGGATGTGTATAGGTTCACGCACCAGGAGACGATGCCTTACGTGAGGTGTGATATATGTTATATGTTATAATGATAGGATTATTCACCGAGTCCCGGGCCAGTTGTAATATGATAGTATATGTGTCGAAATAAGGAAGGAACACCAAGTCCCTCCTTAGAGGGCCAGGAACGATATGTATATTATGATGGTACGCTATAGACGTACACCACTCCATTCACCGAGTCCCTCACTAAAGGGCCGGATACTTTATGTAGGCATGCATATGAGATTAGAGTGATACATTGTGACCCCGAGCCCCGTAGTGAACCGGGTGTAACATGATGACATACATGATAAGATTATACCGTGTACGATGATATTATACTGTATACGATGATATGATGTCGTATACGATGATATGATGAAATAAAATGCATGATGATACGATGACATGTGAATATGAAGAAATGATTATCACACCGAGTTCACTAGAGGGCCGGGCACAGTATATGATGATGTATAGGATTACGTGTCCTAAAGTACAGGTACAGTAATTTGTTAATTATTATACTTGTCCCCTGCATACCCATTTCAGTTTTGGTCTCAGTTATGATGTGTTATGTTTTACATACTCAGTACATATATCGTACTGACCCCTCTTTTATCGGGGGGGAGGGGGGGCTGCGTTTCATACCCGCAAGTGCAAATGCCCATTTTGGAGATCTATCAGCTTAGTAGTTACTATCGGCTATGTTGAAAGTGCTCTACTGTTCTAGAGGCTAATTTTTTATACTGGTCATTTGATGTGTATATTTATTTATGTAGGGGTACGGCGGGGGCCCTGTCCCGCCATATGATACAATTATTACTCTTAGAGGTCTGTAGACATGTGTGTGTGGGTTATTTGTAAGTGCATTCCAGTTGTGCTTATATGATGTATTGCAATTGTTTTCACGGTATGGCAGCCTTGTCAGCTCGCGTGCCCTTTCCTGTTATGATACAGGTGAATGAGGCTACAGGTTTATGAAAAAAAGTTTTTGACCCATTGGAGTTTGTGTATAGTATCACTTTGTTCATAGTTCAATTTGACTACAACTGAGAGGTAGGTATAAGGGAGTCAAGGTAGGACCCCCGTCGCGACCTACGAGGTTGGGTCGTGACATATAAGATATTAAGGATGTTACTTTCTTTCTTATCGTAGATCATGCGATAGAGCTATGTTTTTAGGATGACCCTTCACTAACCTACCTATATGTTTACAGTGATGCCTCCAAGGAAAGCAACACTGCCCAGAAAGGCAAGTCAGCAGAGGGGGAAACCAGTCAGACCCCGAGAGTTACCAGGGCCTATGCCTAGTCTATGCCGAGGATTGTACTTCAGTCAGCAAGCTCTACTACGGTGCCACCCCTAGAGGAGGTAGGGCAGCAACAGCTATAGATCCTGAATCTCTAGTACAGGAGCTTCCAACCCTACAGCATGGGGCAGAGGATAGAGCTATGAGAGAGGTAGTGCAGTTGCTGACTGTAGTGATAGCAGGACAGGCTCAGAGTCATGGCCCGGATGATGCGAATAGATAAGATAGCTTGAGGGTCCATGACTTCTAGACTGCAATCCACCAGAATTTCATGGGTTAAGACCTGCGGAGGACCCACAGGAGTTCACTCGATAGATGCAGCGTACACTGCGAATCATTAAGGCCTCGGAGACTGAGTCGGTTGAGTTGGCCTTTTATCGGTTGCGTGAGGTAGCTACTAACTGGCAAAAGTCTTACGAATTGTCGAGGGCCGAGGGTGATCCTCCAGCTAAATGGGATGAATTTGTAGAAGCCTTTCTTGGCCACTTTTTTCCTCCATAAATAAGATGAGACAGGATTGATAAATTCGTATAGTTGAAGTAGAACAGCAAGAGTGTTCGAGACTACAGCCTCAAGTTTGACTCACTGGCAAGACAGGCGGTTCCAGTAGTTTGGTAGATATCCCTCCCAGCCATCTCGGAGTGCACCTCTATAGTTTTTTTAGGTGGAAGATTTGAGAGCACTAGGTATTCGGGAGGTGGTCAAAGCTCCAGAGTTTCAGGTACACAGGTGAACCAGAGTTCTCGACAGTTAAGACCACTAGCACCCTAGTGTCCCCATTGTAATAGACTTCATTTTGGGGAATATCGCCGGAGTATAGGTGCCTATTTTTCTTATGGCCGCCAAGGCCACATTGCGAGGGAATATCTACTTAAGGGTATTCCAAGTGGTGCAGCTCAGCCAACTGGGTCAGTTGCGGGGTCTTCTTCTTCTGTGGCTAAGTACCCGATGGGGCGGGGTATGCAGATACCAGCAGGACGTGGTGGAGATTCTAGTTCAAGCGGCCCTTCTAATCGCATATATGCCTTGTCTAGTAGATAGGACAAGGAGGCATCGCCAAACGTGGTCAAAGGTACATTATCAATCTTCTCTCGAGATGTATATGCATTGATGGATCCAGGCTCTACTTTATCATATATATCTCCTTTTGTTGCTAGTAAAATTGGAATTAAGCCTGAGTTAATAAAATCATTTGATGTGGCTACACCAGTAGGGGACTCTATTGTGGTAAAGAAAGTATATAGACATTGCCCGGTAAATGTATATAGTCATCATACCTTGGCTAATTGGATAGAGTTAGATACGATGAAGTTCAATGTTATTATGGGTATGGATTGGTTAGTGTCTTATCATACCAATGTAGACTGTAGAAATAAATTGGTTCAGTTCCAGTTCCTAGGTGAACCAATTGTTGAATGGTTAGGGAACACAACATCGCTAAAGGGTAGATTCATTTCATATCTTAAGGCAAGGAAAATGATCAGGAAGGGGTATATTTATCATCTGGTCCGCGTACACGATTTGGAAGCAGAGGTGCCAACTCTCCAGTCGGTACCCGTGGTCAATGAATACCCAAATGTGTTCCCAGATGAACTCTCAGGCCTTCCTTCTGAATTGGAGATAGAGTTCACAGTAGACATGCTACCAGATACTCAGCCTATCTCTATTCCTCCATATAGAATGGCACTCGCGGAGTTAAAGGAGCTAAAGGAGAAACTGAAAGACTTGCTAGAAAAGGGCTTCATTAGGCCCAGAACATCACCATGGGGAGCGCCAGTACTGTTTGTTAAAAAGAAAGATGGGTCGCTGGAAATGTGCATTGACTACAGGCAGCTGAGCAAGGTAACCATTAAGAACAGATATCCCCTCCCCAGGATTGATGATTTGTTTGACCAATTGTAGGGTGCTAAGTATTTTTCGAAGATAGACATATGGTCAGGCTATCATCAGGTACGGGTAAGAGAGGCATATATCCCAAAGACCGCATTCAGAACCCAATACAGCCATTATGAGTTCAGAGTGATGTCTTTTGGGTTGACAAATGCCCCGGCAGTGTTTATGGATCTGATGAACCGAGTGTTCAAACCATTCCTAGATTTGTTTGTGATTGTATTTATTGATAATATTCTAGTTTATTCACGATAATAAATAGAACACGCGGATCATTTGCAGGTGGTACTGGGAGTACTTCAACACCAAAATTTGTACGCTAAGTTCTCTAAATATGAATTATGGTTGACTTCAGTGGCATTTCTGGGGCATGTTATTGGGACTGATGGTATTCGCGTAGATACGCAGAAGATTGAGGCCGTGAAGGCGTGGCCAAGACCTACAAACCTTATAGAGGTACGTAGCTTTTTGGGGTTAGCAGGATAATACTGGAGGTTTGTGGAAAAATTTTCTTCCATTTTGGCACCTTTAACAAGGCTAACTCAAAAAGCAGCTAAGTTCCAATAGACTGATGCTTGCGAATGAAGCTTCTAGTTGTTAAAGGATAAATTGACTACAGCTCCTATTCTCACTCTTCCTGACGGACCAAGTGGCTATGTTATTTATTTCAATGCTTTTGGTATTGGGATAGGATGTGTTTTGATGCAGCATGGTAGAGAGATATCTTACGCCTCCCGATAGCTCAGGAAGCACGAAAAGAATTATCCAACACATGATCTGGAATTAGCAGCGGTGATTCATGCCTTAAAAATATAGAGGCACTACTTATATGGCATACATGTTGATATTTATACAGACCACAAAACCCTCTAGTATATTTTTAAATAGAGAGAGCTAAATCTCCAACAAAGAAGGTGGCTGGAGTTGCTGAAGGACTATGACATTGACATATTATACCACCCAGGGAAGGCAAACGTGGTGGTTAATGCACTAAGCCGTAAATCAATAGGTAGCCTAGTAGATACAAAACCATATCAAAAGGGAATTGTCTGCGAAATTTTCCAGCTCGCTAGCCTTAGAGTCCGCTTAGCTGGTTCGGGTGATGGAGCGGTTTCTGTTCGAGGAGTTGCTGAATCCTTGATCATGGAAGAAGTAAAGCAGCACCAGTACAAGGACCTTGTTCTGACTCAGTATAGAGATATAGCTCTTAAAAAGGGAAAGAATTCATTCAAGATCAGGTTGGGTGGAGTACTATAATATAAAGGCAGAGTTTGTGTACCAGAAGTTGTAGGACTACGAGAGGAAGTACTGGGAGAGGCACACTATGCCCGTTATTTTGTTCATCTGGGGTCAACCAAGATGTATCATGACCTTAGGGGTTTATATTAGTAGGATGGTATGAAGAAAGATATATCTGAGTTCATAGCCCAATGCCCGAACTGCCAACAAGTTAAAGTTGAACATCAGAAAATGGGAGGGCTACTACAGGAGATGGAGATTCTAACTTGGAAATGGGAAGAGATTAACATGGACTTCATTACCGGCTTACCTCGCACTCTACGAAAGAAGGATTCCATATGGGCTATTGTGGATAGGCTGACAAAATCAGCCCACTTCCAACCAGTCAGGACCACATACTCAGCTGAGGACTATGAAAAATTATACATCAAAGAGATAGTACGACTTCACGGAGTTACGACATCTATTATCTTGAATAGGGGAGCCCAGTTCACCACCCATTTTTAGCAGCCAATCTAAGAAAGCTTGGGAACACAGGTAAGCCTTAGCATGACATTTCTTTCCCAGACTGATGAGTAGGACGAGCTCACTATTCAAACGCTAGAAGACATGTTACGGACCTGCAAAATTGACTTTAAAGGTAGTTGTGATGATCATGTACCACTTATTGAGTTTGCCTACAATAACAGCTATCACTCCAGCATCCAGATGGCGTATGAGGCTTTATACGGAAGGAAGTGCAGGTCACCTATTGGTTCGTTGGATATTGGTGAAATGCAACTAATAGGCCTAGACATGGTCCAACATGCAATGGAAAAGGTAAAGCTTATTCGAGAGAGATTATTAGCTTCCCAGAATCGATAGAAGTCATACGCAGACAATCGAAGGAATTCCAAATGGGTGAATGGGTGTTCTTGAAAGTATCGCCCATGAAAGGAGTAATGATATTCATAAAGAAAGGAAAACTGAGTCTGAGGTATATTCTCCCTTACTTGATCCTTCCCTGAATAGGAAAGGTTGCCTACAAGCTAGACTTACCGGCGGACCTAGAAGCAGTACATCCAGTCTTTCATGTATCAATGCTTCGCAAGTGCGTAGGTGACCCATCTTGAGTACATCATATAGATGATATCTAGGTCATAGAGGAGTTAGCCTATGAAGAGCAACCGATCTCCATCCTGAATTGACAGATTAGAAGATAACGGACTAAGGACGTAGCTTCTATCAAGGTATTGTGGCAAAACAGAAATCATGGAGAAATAACCTAGGAAACTGAAGAGGACATGAAACACAAGTATCTGTACCTATTCCCGATGTCTATAGGTAAGCCCAACTCTAGAAACTCGTATGTTAATTACTTAGATGAAAATGTGTGTTATCGCAATATAAAGGAATTTCCCTACAATCTATATAAAGTCTTAAGGGAATTTTTATTTAACATTCGGGTATGAATGTTCTAAAGAGGGGAAGGATGTTACACCCCATACTCTTAGGCTCGGAATGTTTCTTAAGCTTCTTAGAAGTTATCATATAAGACGGATAATCTACGACACTATCAAACAACTTTAAGGAAGGGAGAATGTAATACCCCATAGTAGGAAAGGTTGGAAATGGGGTCATGAGAAATCGGAAGGATTTGGAGGCCAAGTAATGAGTCGTAGGACTCGATTTACCTACGTAAGCTACTAACTTAGAAGTCTTACATACTTAAGCTACTTGAGATATACCAAGCTTATGTAGCACAGATTAATTAGGTTATTAAAATAAGACGAGATTACAAACCCACGAGGAGGAGGAGAAAATGACACGTGATAGCAAGGAAGGAGTGAAACGTGGCAGCAACTGAAGCAAGTAAGGGCTGGACACGTGTCACCCTAAGAGGATGACACATGTCACCTCCAAGGCAGCCCATATATATACATGTTATATGACTTTTAAGGTCATTCCTTATCCAAAAACTTCAGCAACAACAAAGAAAAGAAACCCTAAACCTAGAGAGAAAGGGATGAAGGCCAAGAGAGAAAAAGGTAAGGTTTCCAGTTTCATTCTATGAATTAATTATTTAATGTATCCTATGGTGATATAGAGGTTTTTGATAACATAAAATTCCATTTTGGGGTAGCAAGGAAGAGCTACAAGTAGACAGCTCAGTTTCAGCGCGTTTAGAGAATTTCTGAAGCGCAATTTGGCAAGTTTTGGCCAATTTTGGATAAGGTAAGGTTTCTCCTTTCAATTTGGACTTTATGGGGTGGTTATGGAGTGTATTATATGCCTTTTATGTGGCTGTAAGTATAAAAAAATCCATAGAGATGCCTGACGTTCAAAATAAACTAAATTGGAGTCGCTATAGTTAAATTGTAGTCGAAGCAAGGTGTTGTGCTTGTGGTGTGCGGCTACAAGTGTGTGGTGGATGGATCACGGTCTAAATCGGGCATAGGTGTTTCTGGTTTCATCCACACTATCACGACCCAACCCCGTAGGCCGTGACGGTTGCCTGAACTGGACACCCCTGTCTACCCTTTGGTGATGCTGTGTTTCCTAACCACTCGACAATTGGTTCGTCTGAGAACTGACAAGAATCTAGCCAATCTACCATTTTATTTTTACAGTCTACGTTAGCATGACAAGAATCTAGCCAATCTATACCCATAATAACATCAAATTCTACCATATCTAACTCTATCAAATTGGCCAAGGTACGATGACTATACACATTTACCGGGCAATGTCTATATACTTGCTTCACCACAATAGAGTCCCCTACTGGAGTAGCAACCTCAAACGATTCTATTGACTCCGGCGTAATTTCGATTCTACTAGCAACAAAAGGAGATATATATGATAAAGTAGAACTTGGATCCATCAACGCATATACGTCCTGAGAAAAGATTGATAATGTACCTATGACCACATTCGGCGATGTTACACCCCACACTCTCGAGCTCGGAATATCTCTTAAGTTCTTTAGACATTATCATGTAAGTAGGATAAGCTACAACACTATCAAACGACTGTGATGAAAAGTAGTACATGTAAAGCCTATCTCTTCTTTCCTTTGGAATGGCTTAATTTTAAGTAAAATGATATATGATATGGGTTTAGAGGTAATTCCATTTATGAGCTCTGAGTGTCACTCGTGACTTATAGTCACTTCTAAACATTAAGAGTCTGAAAGTAATCAAAGTACTATATCTGAGCCTTCTATATAATGAGTAGTAAGTGGAGGTACTAGCTCCTCTTTTTAAAGTCTCTAAATTGATCAATGTCTCTGATTGCATAACTGTGTCTCTAATTTATAAACCATGTTTCTGATTGCATAAACTGTGTGGTATTGTCTTGATGCATGTTTGTGATTCCTGAGGCCCCAATTGATGTAACCCCTAATGACATCTAAAGGGGTACTTCAAATAATTACCTTCCTGGTCTTCAAGTGACGGTTCACTTGAGAGCTTCATTGAGCCTCAGAGGATGACTTAGTTGAATATAGTTTCTCATTATTCTACTCGTGCATGCTGTAACCCTTCTTTCTTCGCGTCCCACGATGGGACGGATATTACGTTAGGCGTAGCTTTACTACTTCTTTCACCGCGTCCCAGGCCGGATGTATATAGTTCCACGCACGAGGAGACGATGCCGAGAATGGTGTCCGACCTGGACCCCTGTATACCAACCTATCAGTTGTAGCCAAATTGAACCATGAACAAGGTGATACTACTCGCAAAACCCCCAATGAGTTAAAACTTTTTCATATTCCTATAGCCTCTTCCATTCGTATCATATCATGAAAGGGCACTCGCCGAGGAGGCTGCCATAACATAAAAACATTTACAACATGCCGTATAGGCACCGTCGAAACAAACCTATAAACAATCACCATCCATATGTCTACAGACCTCTAGGAATAGTAACAGCAACATATGGCGGGACAGGGCCCCTGTCGTACCCCTGAATGTACAAATATATACATTAAGTGACCAGTATCAAAAATTAGGCACCAGAGCAGTGAACCACTTCCGACATAGCTGAGAGGAACTCCTAAGCTGATGGATATCCAGAATGAACATCTGTACCTGCGGGTATGAAACGCAGCCCCTCGAGAAAATGGGGGTCAGTACGATATATGTACTGATGTATGTAAAACATAACATATCGTAACTGAGGCCATAACTGAAATAGGGATGCAGGTGATAAGTATAACAACTTAACGAATTATTGTACCTGCACCTTAGGACACGTAAATCGTACATATAATCATATAATGTGCCCGGCCCTCTAGTGAACTCGGTGCCATAATCATTTTCTCATATTCACATGTCATCGTATCATCATGTATTTCATTTCATTATATCATCGTATACGGTATCATATCATCGTATACGGTATAATCTTATCATGTATGCCATTGTATTACATCTGGTTCACTACGGGGCTCAGGGTCGCAAATGTATCACTCTAATCTCATATGCATGCCTACATAAAGTATTCGGCCCCTTTAGTGAGGGACTCGGTGAATGGAGTGGTGTACGTCTATAGCGTACCATCATAATATACATACCGTACCCGACCTTCTAAGGAGGGACTCGATGTTCCTTCCTTATTTCGCCACATATACTATCATATTACAGCCGGCCCTGGACTCGGTGAATAATCGTATCATCATAACATATAACATATATCACACCTCACGTACGGAATCGTCTCATCGTGCGTGGAACTGTACAAATCCAGCCCAAGACGCAGTTAAAGAAATACTAAAACTGTGCACGATAACTATTCCCGGCCCATCATGGGATGCGGTGAAGGATGGGTTACAGTATGCATGAGTAGAGTAGTGGGAAACCATATACAACTAAGTCATTATCTGTGACTCAATGAAACAGTCCAGTGAACCGTCACCTGAAGACTAGGGGAGTAATTATCCGAGGTACCCCTTTAGATGTCATTAGGGCTTACATCAGTTGGGTCTTCAGGGATCACAGACATTAATCAAGATAATGCCACAAAATTTATGCAATCAGAAATATAGTCTATGCAATCAGAAACATAATTTATCTAGTTAAAGACTCAACTTATGCAATCAGACGCATTTATCATTTCAAAGCCTTTAAAAAGAAGAGCTGTGACCTCCACTTACTATTTATTATATAGCAGGCTCGAGAATAGTAATTTGATTACTTTCTGACTCTGAATGTTCAGAAGTGACTACAAGTCATGAGTTACACTCAGAGCTCATAAATGGAATTACCTCTAAACCCATATCATATATCATTTTACTTAAAATTAAGCCATTCCAAAGTAAAGAAGAGATAGGCTTTACATGTAATATTTTTCATCACATAGAAGACTTAAAGGCAATAACCCAGCTATTGCAGGAGTTCTAACATCAAAATGTAAATGAGAGTTTCGACTTATATTCAGGGCTTTATGAATAGATTGAATCCCAAATATCACATACATATCATTCATAACTTACATCTAAGACATGCCAAAATAAAAGAAAGATAGCTCTACATACTTATTCCAAAAACATGCCAAAAGAAAGATTCACATACCTCGTATGAACTTCTCTTAATCACGTCCACGTCGTCGTCCTCCAACCCTATTTAACATGGAAGAAAGGCGAGTATCAACAACCTTAAACTTTTCAGCGCCTTCGGTTGCATCTTAGTATTCACATAACTCATTTCCTCGCTCGCCTCTTCGACTAGTTCCTTAACTCATTTAAAGAGTTACCGGAAATTGGGCAGCATCTCCCCTATAATATGCCCTATCCGAATTCCCAATTACATACCTAATTACCACAGAAAACCAACAACAACAACCTGCAACTCATATACAAGTATAACATGGCAGCATTACACAATATAAACTCCACCCAACTTGCTGAAAATTGTAATACCAAAATAGGATTTCTAGTTTCTATTTTGCGAAACCTTTAACCGTACGAAGAGTAGAATCGTGTGGATGCAACCAGAAGCTCCCAAAACTATTTTAGAACACATTTAGAACCTGAAACACACACCACACTACCATAAGCAGACTCCAAACACACCACGCCTCACTTCGACTACAATTTAACTACGGCGACTTCAATTTAGATTGTTTCTTTCGCTGAGCATCCCCGTGAATTTTTTTCATACTCTAAGTAGTATAAAAGGTAAATAATACACTCTATAAAAACCTCATAAAGTCCAAATTTAAAGGAGAAACTTTACGTTACCCAAAATTGGCCAAAACACGTCAAAACCCGCCTCGGAAAATCTCTTGATGTGCTGAAACGGAGTTGACTGTTTGTTGTCCATTTGGTGCTTATACAAACCTTAAATATACATTATGAACACCCTCATAACATGTGAAAACCCTTAACAAAATGTGGTAAAAGAGAATCAAGCCATAGCTTATCAAATGGCTTTCCAAACACGCTGAAAATTAACTTCGGAACCTCCTTGATGCGGCTGAAATGTTGTGGCTGCTTGTTACTCGTTTTTGCTGCCCCAAATAGGTACAATACATTTTTAACCACCTCCAATTGATATAATAATACCTTATCTAATTAATTTATGGAGAAAAATCGGGACGTACCTATTTTTCTCCTCCAAGCCATCATATTTTTCTCTCTTGTTCTAGGGTTTGTTCTTGAGTTTTTGCTGCAGCTTAATGGATCAGAACTGAAGTATAAGACACATATACATGTATATATGTGGTCCTAGGAGGTGACACGTGTCATCCCCATATTGTGACACTTGTCCATCCCCTATTGGGCCACGGATACATGCCTTACCCCTAGGCTGTCATGTGTCCTTGTGGGCCCCACCTCCCAAGTAGGTGGGTCACCTACTTGACCCTAAGTAGGTGGGTCACCTGCTTGCTTGAGGTGATGCCATGTGTCGCTCCTCCATTGGCTTCCATATGTCATCTTTTCCCCTTCCTCATGGGTTTGTAATCTCGTCTCACTTTAAGAGCCTATGTAATCCGCACTGCGTAAGCTTGATATATCCTTAAGCAACTAAGTGTATAATACTCTTCACTTAGTGGCTTAGGTAGGTAAATCGATTCCTATGACTCATTTCTTAGCCTCCAACTCTTTCCGGATTCTTATGACTCTATTTTCAACCTTCCTTCTTGCGAGGTATCATAATCTTCTTTCCTTAGAGTTGTTTGGTGTGTGTGGACAGTAAGGGTCTCATGGCTACTTTCAAGATGATTAGGGACACGTGTCAAGGTTCAAAAATGCGTGGTATAACGGGATGTGTATAGTTCCACGCACGAGGAGATGATGCCGTATGTGAGGTGTGATATATGTTATATGTTATGACAATATGATTATTCACCGAGTCCCGGGCCGGCTGTAATATGATAGTATATGTGGAGAAATAAAGAAAGAACACCGAGTCCCTCCTTAGAGGGTCGGGTACAGTATGTATATTATGATGGTACGCTATAGACGTACACCACTCCATTCACCGAGTCCCTCACTAAAGGGCCGGATACTTTATGTAGGCATGCATATGAGATTAGAGTGATACATTGTGACCCCGAGCCCTATAGTGAACTGGGTGTAACATGATGACATACATGATAAGATTATACCATGTACGATGATATTATACCATATGCGATGATATGATGCCGTATACGATGATACGATGAAATAAAATGCATGATGATATGATGACATGTGAATATGAAGAAATGATTATCACACCGAGTTCACTAGAGGGTCGAGCACAGTATATGATAATGTATAGGATTACATGTCCTAAAGTGCAGGTACAGTAATTTGTTAATTGTTATACTTGTCCCCTGTATCCCCATTTCAGTTATAGTCTCAGTTATGATGTGTTATGTTTTACATACTCAGTACATATATCGTACTGACCCCTCTTTTCTCGGGGGAGCTGCGTTTCATGCCCACAGGTGCAGACGCCCATTTTAGATATCTATCAGCTTAGGAGTTACTCTCGGCTATGATGAAAGTGCTCCACTGTTCTGGAGGCTAATTTTGGATACTGGTCATTTGATATGTATATTTATTTATGTAGGGGTACGGCGGGGGCCCTGTCCCTCCATATGATGCAATTATTACTCTTAGAGGTCTGTCGACATGTGTGTGTGGGTTATTTGTAAGTGCATTCCAGTTGTGCTCATATGATGTATTGAAAATGTTTTCACGGTATGGCAGCCTTGTTAGCTCGCGTGCCCTTTCCTGTTATGATACAGGTGAATGAGGCTACTTGTTTATGAAAAAAAGTTTTTGACCCATTGGAGTTTGTGTATAGTATCACTTTGTTCATAGTTTAATTTGACTACAACTGAGAGGTAAGTATATGGGAGTCCAGGTAGGACCCCAGTCGCGACCTATGGGGTTGGGTCATGACAGGCGACGCTTCCTGGTCCTGCCTACTGGCTAAAGCATATATACGATTAGAAGGACAACCAGAACTGGCAACTCTACCACGGCCTCTACCGCGGCCTGCTGGTATCTACATTTCCTTCCCCATCGGGCGTATAGCTACAGAAGAAAACGAACCCGCAACTGACCCAGTGGGCTGAGCCATACCACCTAGAATACTTTTATATAGACACTCCCTCGGAATATTTCCTTGATGGACACAAGAAAAGCAAGCACATGTAGTCCAATGACATTCCCCAAAATAAGGCTTATTACAACGGGGACACTAGGGCATTGGGGGTCTCTACTGCCGAGAACTCTGGTCCCCCTATATACCTGAAGCTCTAGAACCTTGTCCAACCCCTGAATATCTAACGCTTTTAACTCGTCTACCTGGAAACTATGGAGGTACGCTCCGAGCTGGCTGGGAAGGGTATCTACCAAACTGCTGGAATCGCCTACTGCAAAATTCCCCTAGATAATCAACTGACTTAGCCCTCTTAGGTTGACTTCTATCAAACCCTCTGTCACGATGGCGCCTTCTATGTCGCTCTTCTACCCCATGGGCATATGCTTGTACCCGGGCAATATCCATGCATGGCTGAGAAGCCATGGCCATACAACTATCAACCAAATAAAGATCCAAGCCCATAATGTATCGATATACCCTATCTGCCATATCAGCTACAACTATAGGGGCATGCCTTGCCAATGAGTCAAACTCGAGGCTATAGTCTCGAACACTCCTGCCGTTCTGCTTCAACTACAAGAATCTATCCACCCTAGATCGTCTCATTTCTGGAGGCAGGAAGTGGCTAAGAAAAGCTTCTATAAATTCATCCTATTCAGCTGGAGGAGCACCCTCGCCCCTCGATAACTCCCAAGACTCGTGCCAGTTAGCGGCTACATCACGTAGCTGATAGGAGGACAATTCAACTGACTCAGTTTCTGAAGCCCTAATGATTCGCAGTGTACGCTGCATTTGTCAAATAAATTCTTGTGGATCCTCGGTAGTTCTTGATCCATAAAATTCTAGAGGGTTACAACCTAGGAAGTCACGAACCTTTAAACTATCTTATCTATTAGTATCATCTGGGCCATGCCTCCGAGCTTATCCTGCCACCAGTCCAGTCTACAGCTGCACTGCATCCCTCATAGCCCTATCTTCTGCCCTATGTTATGGGATAGGAGGCTCCTATACTGGAGGTTCAGGATCGGTAGCTGCAGCTGCCCTAAACTCCTCTGGAGGTGGTGGCGTAGTAGAGCTCGCTGACTGAAGTATGATCCTTGGCATAGATTGGGCACGGGCCCTGGTAACTCTCGGGGTCTGACTAGTTTCCCCCATTGCTGACTTTCCCCTCTAGGCCGTGGTTGCTTTCCTTGGAGGCATTACTGTAAACATATAGATCGATTAGTGGAGGGTCATCCTGAAAGTATAGTTCTATCACACGATCTAAAATAAGAAAGAAAGTAACATCCTAAATATCCTGCAACCTCCTTTTTATAGGTGTGGTGCACAACACACCGATAAACAAGCATCTACTAGACACGATCTATGTATACTCCGAGAAATAACTACTCTGATACCACTTTTGTCACGACCCAACCCCGTAGGCCATGACGGTTGCCTGAATTGGACACCCCTGTCTACCCTGGCTAACTATATGGTCTGTCCCCTGGTTATACTCAAAATACGTCAATGGATAAGAAAACTCATAAGCCGACAAGGCTATTGTAACACCTGGGGTCGCCCCGTGACACATATATACATGGGCCGACAAGGCCGCCACAACACAGGGAACGCCCTAAATCATAAGTCATATCAGTACAGCCATACATACCCGTATATACAGCCCATATACTACTCAGGCATAGCTCATATACAACCCATACACAACTTATATACAGCTCATATACAGCTTAGATACAGTCCATATACAATATATATACAACTTATATACACATATGCTCTACACACATACAACCCACATCTGTATCCACAGACCTCTAAGAGTCAAAAGAACAGTAACATAAGGCGGGACAGGGCTGCCGTTGTACCCATGAACAAAACTAATATATACATCAGAACATAGTACCCAAAATTTGCTCCAGCACAATGGAGCGCTCTTAGACCGCTGAGTGGGACTCTTACGCTAGCGGATCCTAAACCTGTGTACCTGTACCTGCGGGCATGAAACACAGCACCCCGAAGAAAGGGGGGTCAGTACGACATATGTACTGAGTATGTAAAGTATTGCATAATACAACTGGAGGTATATCCAAAATAGTGGAACAAGAGAATAATTTATCAAGTCAGAAACATGTACCTGTATTTTGTAAATTATAAAGACATGGATGCTTAGATTTTCAATATATCCGGCCCTATTAGGGGTCCGGTGAATTATATATGTAGTATCAGTATCAGGCCCCGTGCCATCGCCACTCTCACGACCCAACCCCGTAGGCAACGACTAGGGCCCGACCTGGACCCCCGTATACCCAACTATCAGCTATGGTCAAATTGAACTGCAAATAAAACAATATTATATAACAGAGCCCCATTGGGCAATAACATTTTCATAAACCTATAGCCCTTTTCATTTGTATCACAACATGATAGGGCACGTAAGCCGACACGGCTGCCATAACATAATAACATATATCATATATCATGTAGACCCATCTGAATCAAACTGACATATACAACCCACATATACATGTCTGCAGACCTCTAAAATTATAATTGACAACATTGGCAGGACAGGGCACCCGCCGTACCCCCGAATGGACAAAACAATGTTATACATCAGTGGGCAGTATCAAAAACTAGGCCCCGATACAATGGAGCCTCTTCCAGCTGAGCTGTGTGGAATCCTAAGCTGACGGACTCCTAAAACCTGTATATGTACCTGTAGGCATGAATGCAGCCCCCCGAGAAAGGGGGTCAGTACAACATATGTACTGAGTATGTAAAACGTAACATAGTACAACTGGAGGTATATCTAAAATAGAGAAGCAGGGGAACCAATTATCAAATCAGAAACATTTACCAGTACTATGTGAATCACAAAAATATGCATGCTCAAATTTTTAATATAGTCGGCCCCCGTCAAGGGTCTGGTGAATCATATATGTAGTATCAGTATCAGTCCCCCGTGCCATCGCCACCTTATTACAACATATCATCATCATATATATACATATGTACCCGACCATCTAGTGAAGGGCTCGGTGGACAATGCAGTGAATTACACGAATCTAATAACCGGCCCAGGACTCTGAGAAGAAGGTTTATAGTATACACGAGTAGAGTAGTGAGAAACCAAACACAGTTTCAACCATTATCCAAGACTCAACTATATAAGAGGACTAAGTTATTGTTTAGGAATTTGAGTAACAATATAGTCATTCTGGCTGCCCTCTAAATGCCATTAGGGGCTACATTGATTACATCTCAAGGTTCCTAGACATATACCAAAGTAGGACTATTCACTTAAGAATTCCAGAGTATTTGTCTTCGAATAGTTTTCTGACTAGGAGTTTGTACAATCATACCTCTTTAACATATAAGAGTTTCCAGGGAAATAGTTTAACTACCATAGAGTTCAACTTCCAGTAGTAAATAAGAGATACTTAAGAATGGAATTACCCTAGAGCTCGTATCACATTCAGCTTAAAACTAGGACATGCCAACAGAAGAAAGAGAATGAGCTTTACTTACCTATGCCAAAATATGTCAAGAGAAAGCTTTACCTACCTTGTCTGAATTATTCTTTATCCTGTTTGTCTCGCCGTCCTTTGAACCTATTCAACATGAAAGTAATATGAATATCAACCCCTCTTAACTTTCCAGCACCCTAGGTTACACCTTAGTATTAATGGAATCTATTTCCTTAATCGTTTCCCCGACTAGTTTTGTTATTTGCTAAGGCGTCGCCAAAAATTGGGCAGCACCTCCACTATAATGTGCCCTATCCGAATTTTCCAACCATGTCCTTAACAACTGCAGCCAACCTACAATACAACCATCATCTCATATATATATATATATAACATGGCAACATTACACAATATAAACTCCAAACGACTCGCCCGAAGTTACGATACCAAAAGAGGGTTTCTAGTTTCTATTTTGCGAAACCTTTAACCGTACGAAGAGGGGGGTCGTGTGGCTGTAACCAGAAGCTCCCCCACCTCATTTAGAGAACTATTAGACCCTGCAACACGCCACAACACAACCAGAAGCAGCCCCCATGCGCACAACACCTTACTTCGACAACTATTTAACTATAGCGATTCCAAATTCATTTATTTCGAACGCCGAACTTTTCAAACCTTTTCCCCAAATTCCATCAGCCCCTAAGGTGTTTAATACACCCTAATTTAACATCATAAACTTCAAATTATAGGGGAATAACTTACCTTTCCCGAAATTGGCTAGAACTCGCCGAAATCGCGCCTCGAAATTATTTTTAGCGTGCTGAATCATCTTGGCAGCTTGCTGTCCGTTTTTTGGCTTCACCGAACTCTAAATTTATTCTAATAATAGTTCCATATCATCGTGATATACGCTATATAATTAATTTATGGAACGAAAGTGGGAGTTACCTTATTTTTCTCCCAAGTCGTCGCAATTTTCTCCTTACCTCTAGGGTTTGTTTTCTCTTATTTTGGCTGAAATTTGAAGAACAAACTGAAGTATATGATTTATATACATACATATATGTGGTTGTAGGGTGTGACACGTGTCACGACCCAACCCCGTAGGATGCGACTAGGGTCCGATCTGGACCCCCCGTTTACATATCTATCAGCTGTGGTCACATTAAACTGTAAATAAACAGTATCATGTAACAAAGCCCCATTGGGAGATAACATTTTCATAAATCTGTAGCCCTTTTCATTTGTATCACAACACGATAGGGCACGTAAGCCGACACGGCTGCCATAACATAATAACATATTTCATATATCATGTAGACCCATCTGAATCAAACTGACATATACAACCCACATATACATGTCTGCAGACCTCTAAAAATATAATTGACAACATATGGCAGGACAGGGGCCCCGCCGTACCCTTGAATGGACAAAACAATATTATACATCAGTGGGCAGTATCAAAAACTAGGCCTCGATACAATGGAGCCTCTTCCAGCTGAGCTGCATGGAATCCTAAGCTGACGGACTCCCAAAACCTGTATATGTACCTGCGGGCATGAATGCAGCCCCCCGAGAAAGGGGATCAGTACAACATATGTACTGAATATGTAAAACGTAACATAGTACAACTGGAGGTATATTCGAAATAGAGAAGCAGGGGATAATATATCAAATTTGAAACTTGTACCTGTACTATGTGAATCAGGAAAGCATGCATGCTCAAGTCATACCATATAGCCGGCCCTTTCAGGGGTCCGGTGAATAATATCTATAGGACCATTATAGGTCCGGTGTCATCTCCACCTTATTACATCACATCATCATATATCTATACACGTATCCTGGCCCTCTATTGAGGGACTCAGTGAATAATGCAGTAAACTGTGCACGAGAACATATCCTAGGCCGGGACTCAGGGAAAGAAGTGTTACAATATACACGAGTAGATTAGTGAGTAACTATATGCAATTTAAATCATTATCAGAGACTCGACAGAATAAGAAAGTTAAGCTTTTATTTGAGAACCCGAGTAACGGTGTAGTCATCTCGAGTGTCCCTTAAATGCCATTATGGGTTGTCTCAAAAGTAATCTCGGGGACACTAGACATGTATTAACGTAGGGCCAAATCATTTATGGAATCAAAAACACTTAGCCTCATATAGTCTTTAAGACTTGGAGCCTGTACATCTGGTCCCTCTTTAATATATACAAGTTTCCAAGGAAATACTTCAACCACTATCAAAGTTCAATGTTTGAAAGTAAATAAGAAATATTTAAGAATGGGGTTACCCTGGAGTTTAGATTACATTTAACTTACAGCTAAACAGAGACATGCCCAAGAGAAGAAAGAGAATAAGCTTTATGTAGTCTGTACTTTCCTTCAGGGGATCTACATACACATATTTCATACCCTGCCCATCATGGGGCTCGGTGAATCATTATGGCATCATAATCTCATTTTTGTACCAAATACGTATCAAGGGAAATGAGAGATAGCTTTCCACACACTACTGTTTAACACGTAGAAGACTTACTAGGCAATACTCAATCCTTGCAGAAATTCCAATACTAAGCAGTGGATAGGGGTTATGAGGCATACTTGGAGTTTTGAGAATGGAATTATCCCCACATTCCACACACAATTCACTTAAGGCTAAAACTTGCCAAAAGGAAAGAAAGATAGTTGTACGAACTTATACCAAAACATGCCAAGAGAAAGCTTTACATACTTCTTGGGAGTTACCCTTTATCCTGCTCGTCTCGTCTTCTTCTGAACCTATTCAATATAAAGTAATACGAATATCAACTACTCTTAACTTTTCAGTATCTGAGGTTACACCTTAATGTTAATGGAATCTATTCCCTTAGTTGTTTCCTCGACTAGTTCTTTAGTTTGTTAAGGCGTTAACGAATATTGGGCAGCACCTCCCCTATAATGTGCCCTATCCGAATTTCCAATTAGGTTCCTAAGACCTACAGCCAACCAACAACAACAACCTGCAGCAACTCACACCAACAATATACAACATAAACTCCAAACGACTTATTCAAAAATATGATATCAAAATAGGGCGTCTAGCCTTTATTTTGTGACGCCTTTAGTTATACGTAACGAGGGGTCATGTGGCTTCGACCAGCATCACCCTAACCCACATTAGGACATATTCAGTCCCTTCAACAACAAGCCACACCCCTGGAGTAGCAACTCACAAGAACGACACTTTATTTCGATGACAATTCACTTCTAGCGACTCCAATTTAGTTTATTTGGAACGTCGAGCATTTCTACGACATTATTAAACTTCCAGCAGCATAAAAGGGGGGTAATACACCATATAACAATACCATAAACTCCAATTTAAAAGGAAAGGCCTTACCTTACGTTAAACTTGTCAAACTCGCCAAAACTATCCAAAATGTGAAATCTGGACAGCTTACTGTTTTACCTTGTCGCTTCATTTCGAAGGGGTAATGGAGGGAAACAGGATTTACATCCTTCATGAAAGTTATAGACATGTGTATTAGGGTTGCAAAAAATTTCAAATCATACCTACATCAAGTTTTTACAAAATGATATGACCAAAATACTCACAGCTATCCGTGTAGGATTTCCAAAACCAAATCTGGGCAGTACCTCCTCTACACTTCATCACCCTTTTTCGAGCTTCTACAAGTAAAAATGGATTTTGGAGTCTAAATGAAAGTTATATACCCATGAAATACCTTTCCAAAACATATTAAATCATTCGAAACTAATCTGTACACAAGAAGTTATAACAATATCACCAACAACAGTCCCTTCCAAAAACGGGTTGGTTAATTAGTTCTTAACATTTTTTTCCTTCAACTCTCTTTCATGTTTCTAGGCGTAAGGTTAAAGAAACAATGCCTTAGTCATCATCATATACATATATATACATATATACATCTCCACGTTCTTGAGGAACACCGTAGCTAATTAATTCACGGAGGAAAAATCGAAGAACTCACCTTTAATTCTTCAAAACGTTGTTGCCTTGTTCCTTTTGGTTCTTCACATTTTTCCTCTCATTTGGATGATATTTTTTTGGATGGAAAATAAGTTAAAGAGTCATCCAACATGTATATATACACCTCCTTAGGAGGTGACACATGGCATCCCCCTAGGGTGACACGTGGCAGCCTCCTAGGGTGACACCTCGTCCAAGCTTCAAACACAAAACTTCCACGTGGCAGCGTGGGGTCCATCCCAAGTAGGTGAGTCACCTGCCTGCTTGTCACCTTCTTGCTTCACTTTCGTAAGTTCGGAAACTAGTTTTTGCTCCCTCTCGTAGGTTCGTAATCTCATCTAATTTTAAGAGCCTATGTAACCCATGCTACCCAAGCTTGGTACGTACTCCAATAGCTTAAGTGTGTAAGACTTCCAAGTTAGTAGCTTACGTAGATAAATCGAGTCCTACGACCCATTACTTGGCCTCCAATTCCTTCCGAACTCTTATGATTTCATCTCCAACCTTCTCTAGTATGGGGTATCACATTCTCCCTTCCTTAGAGTCGTTTGATAGTGTCGTAACTTAAGTGGCTCACATACTAACTTCTAAGTAACTTAAGGGACCTTCCGAGTTCAAAGATGCGTGGTGTAACATCCTTCCCCCCTTTAGAACATTCGTCCCCGAATGTGAAATGCAACTTACTTTAAGACTTTATATAAATTATAGAGGGGTTCCTTTCCTTTATGCTATCACATACATTCCCATCTATATTATTAACATATGAGTGCTCAAGAGTTGGAGTTACCTGTAGACATCGGTTACAGGTGCGAATACTTTTATTTTATGTTCTCTTCAGTTCCCCGATCATCCTCTTTCTGGTTTTGGTTTTTCCACCGTAACATGACGGAAGGTACGTCTTTATTCTACAATATTTCAGTTCGCCGATCTAGGATGGCGGTAGGTTTTTCCTCACCGGATTCCATCTCCTGGACCTCACCTATGGCATATACCCTGGGTGTCTCATCAGTATCTTTGTGAAGCATTCTTATCTGATGGACTGGGCGTATAGTTTCCAAGTGAGGTGGTAAGCTGAACTTACCAGCCACGTTGCCCACCTTATGAGTAACTTGATATCGTCTAACATATTTTGGGTCAATTTCCTTTTCTAGGTGACCCTATCATAAACATCCAATCATCAACTTGAACTCTGTATGTTGATATCGATTATCTGTATATCATTCTTGCCGACTCTGGGCTTTTAGTCAATAGCTTGCTTAATCATGTCGGGGCCATTGGAATACTGGAGTAGTAATTATTATTGTAGGCAACTTGATAAGTGAGGGATAATCATTCCGGCTACCTTCGAAGTTAGTCTCCCAGCTTGTGACATATCTTCTAGCGTCTAATAGTGCGCTCAGTCTGTTTAGTAGCTCGAGGGAGGAATGCAGTACTAAGACCTGTCTGTGCTCCTGATCTCTTCTTGGACTGATCTCAAGGCATTAATTATAATTGAAGTCCCTTTATATGGGATATTAGATGAGGAAACCTCACGGAACCTTACTACTTCCTTGTCATATAACTTCACCTAGTTCTAGCGGCATAGGTGGTCTTGCTTGGAAGCAAATGAGCTGATTCGTTAGCCTACTCACAATAACCCATATAGCACCCTACTCTTACAGAGTACAAAAAAGGTTCATAATGACGTTGATAATTTGGGAACCTATAGTCTTGTATAGTCCTTCTCGACTCTTTTTAGAACTTTAACTGGCATTCGATCTTTTGGGTCCTGCTTTTTCTCCCTCAGGGTTGGCTACCAAGTGGTGTCAAAATTCCCTTCCCCACTGGCCCATATAGCCATTCTGTGGTTTCCCTCTCATTAACTAGCTCTATGTTGACGAGTTGTGGCATTCGAGTGCGTCGTCAATTAGCAATTAGTTAATCCTTCTTGTTTTGCTTAAACCCTTGTTACAATTTCCTTAACGTATCTTATAATACTCTGGGTACATCATCTAATATCGTTTCTCCATTGCTAGTTCAAATTCTTCCATCTCGCGTGATCATACCAACACTAACACATTAAGTTCCATCAGAATTTTGAAGTTAAGCGTGCTGGGGCGAGAGTAATATTGGGATGGGTGACCTTCCTGGGAAGTCTTCGTGTATCGTTTCACTGTAATCCTTTCTACGATGTGCGGGCACTCAATTTAGCCCAAGATTTACCTCAGTGTTGTCTCGCGAGTCTTTATGTTTTGCCATGTCCTTCCTTTGTTATCTTGCGACCAGTATCAGCGTAGACCTTTAGTTCCGCTATGACCATGTCCGTTTTTGGTCATTTTGGTTTAACTTCCCCTATTGTATTCCCCCCCTTTTTGTACGCACCCATTCATTAGGGTGGGCTACTGAGTAGCACTAAATTCTTTCATATAGTGAACTTTGGAGCCATTTTGAGTTTTGGCTATTATTAGCTGGCATAGCTTTAAAGGAATTGGACATATAAGCTCCCCTATCCTTTATTCACTTTGTGTTCTTCTCATTTTCTACCATAGGAGGCTTTCTATTCCTTTGTCCTTGGTTATACATTTATCGCAACATCATTTGCGACCAACTCTATAGCCAACATTTTGGCTTTTTGGTCTAGCATGTTGTCATTATCCTTCGTAGTGTCTCTTGATTTATTCGATATCCTTCCATGGTTACATTTTTTTTGTTTTTATCCGCAGCCACCTTCTAGTGTTATGTTGTTCAGGGTCTCGTCACAACTTCTTATAGCTGCCTTATGTAGCATTCTGGCTTCCATCCAATTATTGGTGGCTTCCGGACCTTTCTAACTTGGTTCGGTAAGATATCTTATTGAAGCTTAGATGCCCATCTAAAATATATTCCTATATCGATTGCCTTCACCTTACTTTTGCCATTTTCTCATTAACTTCCCCCCTTTAGGGGGTACCCGCACTTTCCTCTGTTTGTACGTTGTTCTACGTCTCTATGTCCAGTCTAAATTTTTGTCTAATTCCTTTCACCAATCTATTTGGTACCGCATCATGTCTTCGTTTATCTGTATGTTTATAATCTGACTATCCGCGTACGGAGCCTTGATTAAATTACGAAGCGATGAGAACCTTTCCATATCTAACGTGATGTATTATCTACTAATCAGTACTTGAACAATGTGACCCAGGGAACAACTCGTCCAAGGCCACCTTCTACTTTTTCTTTTTCCAAGAATTACTTAGCACCTGTAGTTGTTCCAATCCCAATTAGGTAGTGCTAGTATTCCGACGATAACTATTCCAGGTTTTCTCGAAGTAGTGGTTTTGTCCCAACCTATATCCTTTGCTTCTTGGGGCGAATAGAAGTTACGTCATTTGTTCCTTAAGTTTTCCATCCTCGTCCCTTAAGGATTCCACTATTTTTGGGGCGACGTTGTGTACACGCGTCATTTCTTTGTATCTTAAGCCCCATGCTCTTACTGCATTCTCAATGCAGGCCTTTAACTTAGGCAACGCGTACTAAGTACGTCTTACTAGTGGTTCCAATTTATCCCTGCATACTCGTGTCACACTATTCAGTTCATACTTACATATCACCCTTTTAACTCGTATATATATTTGGTTCCTCACATCTCTTTGAGGTGCTTCTATTAGAAGTTCTTTCCCTAATTAGTCGGTGTAAAATTATAAACTATTATCGTACATCATTTTCCAACCATTGTTGGAAGAAATCAGAACCTCTTAAACATCACAGTACTTTTTTTAGTACTTGACCTACCCGGTCTCCTTCTGAGTTTATCCTCGAGTTATGAACAACTCATCTAATTTACAATTACGAGTTGAGGGCTTGGTATTTTTTTCAAAAGAGTGAAACTCATTCGCGGGATATCTTGTCCTTCATTCTGAGCCCTCTGTGTATATTCCTACAATACAAATACGGCTGGAGATACCGTAATTTGAACTTTACTACTTAAATAAGCCTTTGTTTCTCCGAAATAAAATCCTTCAAGTGAAAAGGGTGCCCCTTATCGACCACCTAAAGGGTACCTCTTACAGCTTTAGTTGAACACTGTAGGGGTACCTGGTATCAACTCCTCAGACATCTCAATAATCTATGTTTCATTCACTGTTCTTGTCCTGGGAAAATTTCGACAGAATTTCCTCTATATTTCTTACTTATCCCAAACCTGCACGCAGAAAATACCAACAATGCCTCATAGGGCCAACACATATATATATTCATGTCACAGCCGCACAGGGCTTTCAACGTCAACAATAATATAAAAATACTGGACTTACCTCATATGTCCAACTTCAAACTGCAACTATTGCACTTCCTGACTGCTTTTCCTTTAGGTTTCAGCTTTACATTTCAAATAATACTGCACTACCTTACCGAACGGATATCTTCCGTGCCTTCACTTTACTTACCTGCGTGCTTCGTGATGTCCCATGTTGTCAATTACCTCCTTCTTTTGGTGTCGTCCTTCTGTTAAGATCCAAGGTTAGTATAAGGAATTTTCCTATGACTCGGATCTAAAGCACGATCTCAGATGTAGAAGAAAACTAACATCCTAAGTATCCTGTAGCCTCTTGTTTATAGATGTGGCACGCAACACACCGATAAACAAGACTCTACTAGACACGGTCTGCAGACAATCCGAGGATGAACTGCTCGGATACCACTTCTGTCACGACCCAACACCGTAGGCCACGACTGGGGTCCGATCTGGACCCCGTATACATATCTATCAGCTGTGGTCACATTAAACTGTAAATAAACAGTATCATGTAACAAAGTCCCATTGGGCGATAACATTTTCATAAACCTGTAGCCCTTTTTGTTTGTACCACAACACGATAGGGCACGCAAGCCGACATGGCTGCCATAACATAATAATATATATCATATATCATCTAGACCCAGCTGAATCAAACTGACATACACAACCCACATATACATGTCTACAGACCTCTAAACATATAAATGACAACATATGGCGGGATAGGGCCCCCGTCGTACCCTTGAATAGAAAAAACAATTTTTATACATCAGTGGATAGTATCAAAAACTAGGCCCCGATACAATGGAGCCTCTTCCAGCTGAGCTGCATGGAATCCTAAGCTGACGGACTCTCAAAACCTGCATCTGTACCTGCGGGCATGAACGCAGCCCCCCGAGAAAGGGGGTCAGTACGACATATGTACTGAGTATGTAAAATGTAACATAATACACTGGAGGTATATTCGAAATAGAGAAGCAGGGGATAATATATGAAATTCGAAACCTGTACCTGTACTTTGTGAATCAGGAAAGCATGCATGCTCAAGTCATACCATATAGCCGGCCCTTTCAGGGGTCCGGTGAATCATATCTATAGGACCATCATAGGTCCGGTGCCATCTCCACCTTATTACATCACATCATCATATATATATACATGTATTCTGGCCCTCTATTGAGGGACTCAGTGAATAATGCAGGGAACTGTGCATGAGAACATATCCTAGCCCGGGTCTCAGGGAAATAAGTGTTATAATATACACGAGTAGAGTAGTGAGTAACTATATGCAATTTAAATCATTATCAGAGACTCGATAGAATAAGAAAGTTAAGCTTTTATTTGAGAACCCGAGTAACGGTGTAGTCATCTCGAGTGTCCCTTAAATGCCATTATGGGTTGTCTCAAAAGTAATCTCGGGGACACTAGACATGTATTAACGTAGGGCCAAATCATTTAAGGAATCAAAAACACTTAGCCTCGTATAGTCTTTAAGACTTGGAGCCTGTACATCTGGTCCCTCTTTAATATATACAAGTTTCCAAGGAATAGTTCAACCACTATCAAAGTTCAATGTTTGAAAGTAAATAAGAAATATTTATTTATGGTGTTACCCCGGAGTTTAGATTACATTTAACTTACAGCTAAACAGAGACATGCCCAAGAGAAGAAAGAGAATAAGCTTTACGTAGTCTGTACTTTCTTTCAGGGGATCTACATACACATATTTCATACCCGGCCCATCATGGGGCTCGGTGAATCATTATGGCATCATAATCTCATTTTTGTACCAAATACATATCAAGGGAAATGATAGATAGCTTTCCACACACTACTGTTTAACACGTAGAAGACTTACTAGGCAATACTCAATCCTTGCAGAAATTCCAATACTAAGCAGTGGATAGGGGTTATGAGGCATACTTGGAGTTTTGAGAATGGAATTATCCCCACATTCCACACACAATTCACTTAAGGCTAAAACTTGCCAAAAGGAAAGAAAGATAGCTGTACGAACTTATACCAAAACATGCCAAGAGAAAGCTTTACATACCTCTTGGGAGTTACCCTTTATCCTGCTCGTCTCGTCGTCTTCTGAACCTATTCAATATAAAGTAATACGAATATCAACTACTCTTAACTTTTCAGTATCTGAGGTTACGCCTTTATGTTAATGGAATCTATTCCCTTAGTTGTTTCCTCGACTAGTTCTTTAGTTTGTTAAGGCGTTAACGAAAATTGGGCAGCACCTTCCCTATAATGTTCCCTATCCGAATATCCAATTAGGTCCCTAAGACCTACAGACAACCAAAAATAACAACCTGCAGCAACTCACACCAACAATATACAACATAAACTCCAAACGACTTATTCAAAAATACGATATCAAAATAGGGCGTCTAGCCTTTATTTTGTGACGCCTTTAGTTATACATAACGAGGGGTCATGTGGCTTAGACCAGCAGCACCCTAACCCACATTAGGAAATATTCAGGCCCTGCAAAAATAAGCCACACCCCTGCAGCAGCAACTCACAAGAACGACACTTTATTTCGATGACAATTCACTTCTAGCGACTCCAATTTAGTTTATTTCGAACGTCGAGCATTTCTACGACATTCTTAAACTTCCAGCAGCATACAAGGGGTGTAATACACCATATAACAATACCATAAACTCCAATTAAAAATGAAAGGCCTTACCTTATGTTAAACTTGTCAAACTCGCCAAAACTATCCAAAATGTGAAATCTGGACAGCTTACTGTTTTACCTTGTCGCTTCGTTTCGAAGGGGTAATGGAGGGATACAGGATTTACGTCATTCATGAAAATTATATACATGTGTATTAGGGTCGCAAAAAACTTCGAATCATACCTACATCAATTGTTTACAAAAAGATATGACCAAAATACTCACAGCTGTCCGTGTAGGATTTCCAAAACCAAATCTGGGCAGTACCTCCTCTACACTTCATCACCCTTTTTCGAGCTTCTACAAGTAAAAATGGATTTTGGAGTCTAAATGAAAGTTATATACCCATGAATTAAATTTCCAAAACATATTAAATCATTCGAAACGAATCTGTACACAAGAAGTTATACCAATATTACCAACAACAGTCCCTTCCAAAAACGGGTTGGTTAATTAGTTCTTAACATTTTTTTCCTTCAACTTTCTTTCAAGTTTCTAGGCGTAAGGTTAAAGAAACGATGACTTAGTCATCATCATATACATATATATACATATATACATCTCCACGTTCTTGAGGAACACCATAGCTAATTAATTCACGAAGGAAAAATCGAAGAACTCACCTTTAATTCTTTAAAACGTTGCTGCCTTGTTCCTTTTGGTTCTTCACATTTTTCCTCTCATTTGGATGATATTTTTTTGGATGGATAATAAGTTAAAGAGTCAGCCAACATGTATATATACACCTCCTTAGGAGGTGACACGTGGCATCCCCCTAGGGTGACACGTGGCAGCCTCCTAGGGTGACACCTCGTCCAAGCTTCAAACACAAAACTTCCACGTGGCAGCGTGGGGTCCATCCCAAGTAGGTGAGTCACCTGCCTGCTTGTCACCTGCTTGCTTCACTTTCGTAAGTTCGGAAACTAGTTTTTGCTCCCTCTCGTAGGTTCGTAATCTCGTCTTATTTTAAGAGCCTATGTAACCCATGCTACCCAAGCTTGGTACGTACTCCAATAGCTTAAGTGTGTAAGACTTCCAAGTTAGTAGCTTACGTAGATAAATCGAGTCCTACGACCCATTACTTGGCCTCCAATTCCTTCCGGACTCTTATGATTTCATCTCCAACCTTCTCTAGTATGGGGTATCACATTCTCCCTTCCTTAGAGCCGTTTGATAGTGTCGTAACTTAAGTGGCTCACATACTAGCTTCTAAGTAACTTAAGGGACCTTCCGAGTTCAAAGATGTGGGGTGTAACACCTTTCGACTTCTCTTGACCCTATTTCCAACCTTCCCTACCATGGGGTATCACATTCTCCCTTCTTAGAGTTGTTCAATAGGGTCGTAACTTAAGTGGCTCACATACTAGCTTCTAAGTAACTTAAGGAACCTTCCGAGTTCAAAGATGTGGGGTGTAACATCCACCTTATTACAACACATCATCATCATATATATACATACGTACCCGGCCCTCTAGTGAAGGGCTCGATGGATAATGCAGTAAATTGCACGAATCTAATAACCGGCCCGGGACTCGAAGAAGAAGTGTTACAGTATACACGAGTAGAGTAGTGAGAAACCAAACACAGTTTAAATCATTATCCAAAACTCAACTATATAGGAGAACTAAGTTATTGTCTAAGAATTCGAGTAACAGTATAGTCATTCTAGCCGCCCTCTAAGTGCCATTAGGGGCTACATTAATTACATCTCGAGGTTCCTAGACATATACCAAAGTAAGACTATTCACTTAAGAATTCCAGAGTATTTGTCTTCAAATAGTGTTATGACTAGGAGTCTGTATATTCATTAAGTCCTCAGTGTATAAAAGATTCAAGGAAGTTAGCTTAACTATCACACAAGCTTTAACATTCAGAACTGAATAAGGAGCATTCAAGAATGGAATTACTTTAGATGTTATGTCACTGTTGACTTAGCTTTACGACATGCCAAAAGAAAAGAAGGGATAGGCTTCACATACCTCTTATGGACTTCCCTTAGTCATGTTTACGTCGTCGTCCTCGAAACCTATTTAACATGGAAATAAGGTGAGTATTAACACCATTAGATTTTTTAGCAACTTAGTCTACCCACTAGTATTCATAGCATTCATCCCCTCACTTGCCTTCTCGACAGTTCCTTAACTAGTTAAGACGTTAACAAAAATCGGACAGCACCTCCCCTATAATGTGCCCTATCCGAATTCCCAACCATATCCTTAACACCTGAATCCAACCAACAATACAACCATCAGCTCATATATATATAACATAGAAACATTATACAATATAAACTCCAAACGACTCGCCCGAAGTTACGATACCAAAAGAGGGTTTCTAGTTTCTATTTTGCGAAACCTTTACCCGTATGAAGCAGGGGGTCGTGTGACTGTAACCAGAAGCTCCACCATATCATTTAGAGCAATTTTAGACCCTTCAACACTCCACAACACAACCATCAATAGCCCCCACATGCACAACACCTTATTTCAACAACAATTTAACTATAGCGATTCCAAATTTGTTTATTTCGAACGCCAAACTTTTCAAACGTTTTCCCCAAATTCCATCAGCTCATAAGGTGTTTAATAAACCCTGATTTAACATCATAAACTTCAAATTATAGGGGAAGAACTTACCTTTCCCGAAATTATCTAGAACTTGCCGAAATCGCGCCTCGGAATTTTTTTAGCGTGCTGAATTGTCGTGGCAGCTTGCTGTCCATTTTTTGGCTGCACCGAACTCTAATTTTATTCTACTAATACTTCCATATCATCATGGTATATGCTATATAATTAATTTACGGAATGAAAACGAGACTTACCTTTTTTTTCTCCCAAAGTCGTCACAATTTTCTCCTTAGCTCTAGGGTTTGTTCACGTTGCTTTTGCTGGAAATTGTGAATGAAAGCTGAAGTATAGGATACATATACATACATATTTGTGGTTGTAGGGTGTGACATGTGTTAGCCCCAAGAGGTGACACGTGTCCAGCCTTTATTGGGCCATCGTATCTACATGCTGAAGGAGGGGTTACCACGTGGCAGTAGGGCCTACCTCCACCAAGCTGGTGGGTCACCTACTTGACCCCAAGAAGGTGGGTCACCTCCTTTATTAGGTGCTGCCACATGTCACCCTCCCATTGGCTGCCCCGCGTATTTTTTTTTCCTCCTCGTGGGTTCATAATCTCATCTCACTTTAAGAGCTTATGAAACCCTTGCTACGTAAGCTTGGTATGTAATCAAGTAACTCACGTATGTAAGACTTCTAAATTAGTAGTTTACGTAGATATGTTGAGTCCTATGACTCGTTACTTGGCCTCCAACTCCTTTTGACTTCTCTTGACCCTATTTCCAACCTTCCCTACCATGGGATGTCACATTCTCCCTTCTTAGAGTTGTTCAATAGGGTCGTAACTTAAGTGGCTCACATACTAGATTCTAAGTAACTTAAGGAACCTTTCGAGTTCAAAGATATGGGATGTAACACACACGACCCTCCGCTTCATATAATTAAAGGTTTTACGAAATAAAGATTAAAAACCCTCTTTTGATATCATAGTTTTGGGCGAGTTGTTTGGAACTTATATTATGCCATGTTGTGGTATTTAAATGTTGTGTAGCTACTAGTTGTGGTGGTTTTTATGTCTTCTAAGGTTTGGGGGTAAAGAAGAATTGTTCATAGGGCAAGTTATAGGGGAGGTGCTTTCCGATTTCCGCTAACTCCGTAACTAATTAAGGGACTAGTCGAGAAAGGCGAGCGAGGGAGTGAGTTCTATAGATACTCTAAGGTAAATTAAGATGCTGTAAAATCGAGTGTTGATATTTGTATTTAGTTTTATGATTAAATAGGTGTGGAAGATGATAAGGCAAATGGTTAAAAGTGATCCAGAAGAGGTATGTAAAGCCTATCCTTTCTCTTCTTTGGTATGTCCTAGATATAAGTAAAATATGATACGATTAATGAGGTGATTCCATTCCTAAATGTCTCTTATTCACTTCTGAAGGTTAAACTTTTATAATAGTTGAGCTACTTTCCTTGAACCTTCTATATGCTAAGGAATTAATGAATATATGGGCTCCTAGTTGTAGGACTATATGAAAACAAGTGCTATGGAGTCCTTAAGTGGTTCGCATTACTTTAGTACATGTCTAGGGACCCTGAGATGCTAATTAGTATAGCCCCTAATAGAATTTAGAGGGAAGCTAAGATAGCTACATTACTACTCATGTCCTCAAACGATAGCTTAATCCTTTTATACTATCGGGTCTCTGATAATGTTTTTAAATGCATATGGTTACTCACTACTCTATTCATGCATACTGTAATCCTTCTATAACCGAGTCCCGGGCCGGGGTACATAAATGTGTGCAGTTCACTGCATTATCCACCGAGTCCCTCACTAAAGGGTCGGGTACACTATACGAGTACATGATAATGCAGTGACATGAAAAACTCACCGAGTCCCTCACTAGAGGGTCGGGTACATATGTATATATATGATGAAGTGATGTAATAAGGTGGTGATGGAGTCGGACCTATGATGGTCCTATAGGTATGATTCACCGGATCCCTAAAAGCGCCGGCTATATTGTATAATTTGAGCATGCATGTTTTTATAATTCACAAGGTACAGGTACAAGTTTCTTATATGATGTTTTATCCCCTGCTTCTATTTCAGATGTGCTTCTAGTTATGCTATGTTATGTTTTTCATACTCAGTACATCTGTCATACTGACCCCCTTTTTTCGGGGGGCTGCGTTCATGTCCACAGGTATAGATACACAGTTTGGGGATTCGCCAGCATAGAAGTTCCAATCAGCAGTCCAGAAGTGCCCCATTGTGCTGGAGCCTAGATGTATATATTTTTGTTCACGAGTACGGCGGGGGCCCTGTCCCGCCTTATTCTACTATTCTTACTCTTAGAGGTTTGTGGATATGTATGTGGGTAGTATATGAGTTGTATATGTATGTATGTATAGTTGTGCTTATTTGACTTATGATTCGGGCATTCTCTATTTCGAAATAGCCTTGTCCGCTCGCATGTAAGAGTATTGTAGAACGACCCTATATGCTATGACAGTCTTGTCAGCTTGTATGTTTTCTTATCTGTTGGTATACTATGAGTCAGACAAGAAATAGGTTTACTTATAGTTGGCAGGGGTACACGCGTGTGTCCAATTCGGGCACCTATCACGGCCTACGGGGTTAGGTCGTGACACTTTCCTCTTTCTCAACATGAGCGGTACTCCTCATAGAAAACCTTCTATGAATATCAGCAACAATGCTAGCTTTACCTAGATGGTAGAAAATACTTATATCATAGTCCTTGAGCAACTCAAGCCATCTCCTCTATCTCAGGTTCACCTCTTTCTTACTAAACACATACTCCAAGCTCTTTTGATCTGTGAAATGTCTACATGCACGCCATAAAGATAATGACGCCAAATCTCAAGAGAAAATACTACCGCTGCCAACTCTAGATCATGAGTAGGATAATGTCTCTCATGCTTAAGCGATCTAGAAGCACACCCTATCACCTCACCTCTCTGCATCAAAACATAACCCATTCCAACTCTAGACACATCACAATATGACGAAGCGATTTGTTCCCATGGGTAGGGACAAAACTGGGGCCATAGTCAATCTTGTTTTCAATTCTTGAAAACTTTTCTCACAAGCATCGAACTATTGAAATTTAGTCTTCTTCTGAGTCAACCTAGTCAATGGCAATGATATGGATGAAAATCCCTCAATAAACCTCCTATAGTAACCGACCATACCCAAGAACCTTCTTATATTGGGTCTGGGCCAATTCTTAACAGCATCAATTTTCTATGAGTTTACTTGAATGACATCACCAGAAATAATGTGGCCTAAGAATTCCATAGATACAAGACAAAACTTACACTTTGAAAACTTACATATAACTCTCAATCCTTAAGAGTTTGGAGAATGATTCTGAGATGGTTTCCATGCTCCTCTTCAGTTCTCGAATAAATCAGAATGTCGTCGATAAACATGACAACAAACATATCCAACTACTGTTTGAAAACTCTATTCATGAGGTCCACAATGGTTGCAGGAGCATTAGTCAAATCGAAGGACATAACTAGGAACTCATAGTGACCATATTTGGTTCTGAAGGTTTTCTTTGGAATGTCACTTTCTCTAACTTTTAACTGATGATAGCTTGATCTGAGGTGTATCTCAAAGAAATAAGTGACACCCTAAAGTTGGTCAAAAAGATTGTCGATTCTAAGAAGAGAGTACTTATTATTTATAGTAACCTAGCTCAACTCATGATAGTCAACACACATTCTCAAGGAACCATATTCTTTCGCAGGAATAGGACATGAGCATCCAAAGGTGACATACTTAGCCTAATGAATCACTTATCTAGGAGATCTCTCAATAGCTCTTATAGCTCTTTTAACTCTGTTGGATCCATTCTCTATGGCAGAATAGAAATAGGTTAAGTATCGGGAAGAACATCTATTCCGAAGTCTGTCTCCCTATCAGGAGGGACTCTAGGTAAATCCTTAGGAAAAACTTCAGGTGACTCACTTACAACAGGAAATGACTGAAGGGATAGTGTCTCCACACTATCATCTCTAACTTGAATAATGTGATAGATACATACCTTTGAGACTAACTTTCTGGCCTTATGGTATGAAATGAATTGACCCTTAGGAAAATTTGGACTCCCCTTCCACTCACTAACTGGCTCATTGGGAAACCATAATCTCACTACTCGGGTTCTACAATCAACTGAGGAATAACAAGCATAAAGTTAGTCCATGCCAAGAATGACATCAACGTTAACCATATCTAACTCAACTTAGTCTGCAGAAGTATCTCTGCGATAGATAGAGATTGTACAATCTCGATAGATGTTTTTTGCTAGAATAGACTCACCAACAGAAGTAGAAACACTAAATGGTTATAAGAGTCATTTGGGAAGGATCCCAAACTTAATGGCTACATAAGAAATCACAAAATACAAGGTAACCTGGATCAAGCAATGCTTAAACATCATGAGAAAATACCCAGAGAATACCAGTGACAACATGTGGTGAGCTCTCTTGGTCTGGAGACTATCCATAGCATACAGATGGTTTGGACCTCTGCTTGCCCCTGAATTAGACCCTCTCTGATTACCTCTATTTAGTGGTGCTATTGAAGAAGATTGACCTCTATTTACCCGATTATTCTATCTATCCGATGCAAAATCCCTTATGAAGTATTCCATCTGGACACACTTGTAGCAACCACTAATGCAATCACGACACTCCCCCATATATAGTCTACCACACTTACCATAAGGCGGTCTGCATGAAGAACATTGGACCATACTATGATGAAACTAAGATCCTTAAGTATTCAAGTTATGATTACCTTGAGACCTCTGGTTATTCATTTTATTGGTTATAGGTGCACTCACTAAAAAAGGTGCATAACTAGAAGACCTCTTTTGAAAGAAAGAGAGGTTGCCATTTGCTAGTTAAACTCAGGACTTGTAAACTTAGTCTTCTTGCTCTAGTGCTCTTCTCTAACCTTCTTATTGTTCTTCTCAACCTGTTGAGGATACACCATGAGTCTAGAGATGTCCATATTAGAAATCAACAAAGTTGCCTAACACTCATTCTTCATATGATTGCTCAGATTAGATACAAACTTCCTCATCTTAGTTATCACATCGGAAACTATTGCAGGCGCATACCTGGATAATTGAATAAACTTAAGGCTATACTCCTTAACAGTCATCCCCTCCAGCTTCAAGTTCATAAATTCCTCTACTTTTGCTTCCCTCGGCTCTCGCAAAAAGAAGTGGTCTAGGAACATAATTACAAACTCATCCTACACAGCAGGCTCAATATCCTCACCCCTACTTTCCTCCCACTAGTTGTACCAGACATTAGCAATAACCTTCAGCTGATGGGAGACAAGTTCAACTCCCTCTATTTTTGTAGCATGCATTTCCTTCAAGAGCATACCTGGATAGTTGAATAAACTTAGGGATATACTCCTTAATAGTCATCCCCTCCTGCTTCAAGTTCACAAATTCCTCTACTTCTACTTCCCTCAGCTCTCACAGAAAGAAGTGGTCTAGGAACATAATTAAAAACTCATCCTAGACTGCAGGCTCAACATCCTCACCCCTACTTTCCTTCCACTAGTTCTACTAGACATTAGCAACAACCTTCAGCTGATAGAAGACAAGTTCAACTCTCTCTATTTTCGTAGCATGCATTTTCTTCAAGATCTTCTATATGTCATCAATAAAATTCTGGGTATCCTTCAAAACTCTGGACCCAGTATAGACTAATAGGTTCATCATTAGAAATTAACAAATTTTATTGGCAGTAGATGACTCTTGAGAACTAGTGCCCGGAATAGGGGTACTCTAATGACTAGACTGTGCAACCATCAATTGGGTGAGCATAGAGATAGCTCCCCTAAATTCTACCTGTTATATCCCGTACTTTTGTACATTGGAATGTTTTTAAGCTCCTCTAAAGCTGTCATGTGATCCATGTTATCCATGACGTTATCAAAATGATTCTAAGGAGGGGAGGATGTAACGCCTCATATTTTGCATAGACTAGTTCTATGTGGGTAATGATGGTTTAAAATAGATTTGGAAGGATTTGAAAAGGGTTTGAGGCCAAATAATTTGTCATAGTAATCGACCTATTTACTTAAGCTACTGGTTTGGATATCGTACATAATTAACCTACTTGATTACACATCTAGCTTAAGTAGCAAGGATCACATAGGTTCTTAAGGTAAAACTAATTGCTAACCTACGAAAAGAACAAGTAGGTAATGCACCTACTTGGAACATGTGGGCTGCATTTTAAATGAAAAGGGAAAGTAGGTGATGCAATGACTTACAAACTTATAGCAGGAATTAAGTGGGGATTAGTGATTAATTATGATTAATTAACTTAATTAGACCACTAAGTGGGCCTCACAAAGACATGTGGTAGAATTGTATTGGTGTGTGGATGATAATGGGACACATGTCAATAATAGACACATATACACCCCCTAGGCAGCCTATATATACCCAATTGGATGACTAAAAAGCTCATTTCTTTCATCTTCAACCATTGAAAATATACAGAATAAGAAGGAGAGTCCAAACCCTAGAAACTCACGGCCATGGCTTAGCAAATCAAGCTCCAAAATTCTGATCCCCACATAAATTTTCTAAGGTAGTTTTTGATCAATTGGGGGTTATTAAAAACGTGAACTAATCATTGGAGCAGCAAGAAGGCCTAACGTGTAATCCACAAGTTTCAGTCAACTTAAGAAGCCAACTTGTTAAGGTAAGAGTTAATAATTTTCTATATGTTTTAGGATGAATTTGGATGTGTTGTGAATATATAAAAGTGAATTGGATGTATGAAATTATGTATGTGGGCGTTGGAATATTGTTGAAGCTGTAGGAGCTGTTTTAATTAAAGTCAGTAAGTTGAATTGGAATAATATTTTGGTTTTTATTGTCATGAGTTATGTAATTAGAATGAAGGAATTAAATAGTTAAAGTGGAAGTTATAATTGTTGTGTGGGCTATTGTAGAAGTTTATATGATGTTAATGTAATTTTCTTGCACATGAGATGGTGATGTTGTTAACATGTGGTTGCTGGTGTAGTTCATGAACTTAGACGGAAAAAATGTATTAAGTAATGTATAATGAATGTAGATGGTCCATTTGGCTTGTTTGTAGGTGTTCGTGAGAGTATCGGGCATCTCTTTACGTTGTTAGATAGGGGGTGTTTTGGGTGTGTTGTTGTTCTTGTTGAATTGAAGGACTAAATTCTTGTTGAATTGAAGGACTAAGAGTAGTTAAGGCTATAGTGTTGTTGAATTGTTGGACTATTATAAGGTCATTCGATGAAGTGTTGTGGCTATAGATTATTAAGAGTAACTTGATTACATCGTAGTCGTTATGTTAAAAATTATGGAACATTGTATTGTATAGACTGTTTTGGAATATTCTTGAATCTTACCTTGGCTAACTTTGATATAGCACTTGAACGTGTGGTTGTTGATGTTGACTTGGTTGTTACATAGTTAGTTTTAATATAAGGGAAATGTCGCCTAATTTTCTAGAAATGAGCTGCTAATGTTGGAGTACATTTTAAAACCTTCCCATATCTTAACCACAGTTCTTGACATCTCAATATAGGTTGAGACACTGCGGACAGCGTATACGTATTATGTTATGGATAAGCATTGAAGGTATGTAAAGCTATCCCTTCTTTCTTTTGGCATGTCTTAGATATAAGTGATATATGATATGATCTTTGGAGTAATTCTGTTCATAGGTTCCGAGTATGATTCATTATTATTATTCATTTCTTGACGTTAAAACTCTTAAAGTAGTTGAGCTACTACCCTTGAGTCTTCTATACGTTGGACAGTAGTTGGTATGTGAAATTCTCTATTCTTAAAGACTCTATAATAATTAATGTCCTTAACTTTCATAAGCTGTCTCTCATTATCTTGATACGTGTCTATGATCCCTGAGGCTTTATTTAATATAGTTCATAATGACATTCAAAGACCACTGAACATGACTATCGCCCTGATACTCAAGTATTGATTACTGTACTTATCTATTGAGTCTCAAATGATAATCCAAATGCATGTGGTTACTCACTACTCTACTCGTGCATACTATTATTACAACTCTCACCAAGTTTCGAGCCGAGTATGTTATCATGCACATTTTACTATATTATCCACTGTGTCCCTCACTAGGAGATAGGGTATGCTATATGATGATATAATGATACAATGATATAATTGTGGCATCGAATCCCATGATGGGTCGGGTACAGTATACGTGCGCACAACTTTGTTCATTGAGCCCCTTACTAGAGGCCCATATACGATATATGTATATGATGATATAATAATATAATGATACGATTATGGAACTGAGTCCTATAATGGGCTTGGTATGGTATGTGATAATGATATGCATGATTTGCATCGTAAGGCATAGGTACAGTGAGTTCTTGATTATCATACTTGTCTCCTAGTCTCTCTAATTCAGTTATGATCTTTCTTATTATATTTCATGATTTACATACACAGTACACATCTCATACTAGCCACCCCTTCTTCGGAGGGGAGACGGATGCATTTCATGCCCGCAGGTATAGATGCTACCTTTGGCGAGCCACCAGCTTAGAACTTCTATTTATCTGTCTTAGAGTGCTCCATTGTCTCGGAGCCTAGACTTTTGGTACAGACCCATTTTAATGTATATATATGTTTATTCTGGGCTATGGCGTGGCCTTGTCCCATCATATGATAATGATGTTACTATTAGAGGCCTATAGACCTATGTATGGGTTGTGTGTATATCTGTTTGGTTGTGCCTATATGACTTGTTTATTGGGATGTTCCTATTTATAGCGATAGCCTTGTCGGCTTGCGTATGTACATATCTTAGGATGTTGTTGTCATGATCTAACCCCATAGGCTGCGACTGGGGTCCGATATGGACCTTTCGTATACATATCTATCAGCTATAGTTGAGTTAGATCGTGGGTGAGGTGATACTAGACACGAAAACCCCAATAGGTCAACACCTTTTCATGTACATGTAGCCTCTTTCATTCATACCATACCATGAAAAGGCACTATTACACCCCATATTCTTGGACTCAGAAGGTTCCTTAAGTTACTTAGAATCTATCATGTGAGCCCTCTAAGTTACGACACCATCAAACGACTCTAAGGAAGGGAGGATGTGATACCCCATAGTAGAGAAGGTTGGAAATAGAGTCATAAGAATCCGGAAGGAATTGGAGGCCAAGTAATGCGTCGTAGGACTCAATTTACCTACGTAAGCTACTAACTTAGAAGTCTTACATACTTGAGCTATTTGATTACACATCAAGCTTGCGTAGCACGGATGACATAGGCTCTTAAAATAAGACGAGATTACGAACCCACGAGGAAGAAAAAAAATGACGCGGGGCAGCCAATGGGAGGGTGACATGTGGCAGAACCTCAAGCAAGAAGGTGACCCACCTGCTTGGGGTCAAGTAGGTGACCCACCTGCTTGGGGGAGGTGGGCCCCACTGCCACGTGGCAGCCCCTCCTTGACTACATGGATGCGATGGCCCAATAGGGGCTGGACACGTGTAATCTCTAGGGGTGACACGTGTCACTCCCTAGGACCACATATATATATGTATATACAGCATACACTTCAGTTCCTTCATCAAATTTCCAGCCAAAGTGAAGATGAACAAACCCTAAGCTAAGAGAGAAAAGGATGACGGCTTTGAGGAAAAAAAAGGTAAGTCCCAATTTCGTTTCATAAATTAATTATATAGAGTATAAAACGATGATATGGAAGTATTAGTAGTATAAAATTAGAGTTTGGTGCAGCAAAAAATGGACAGCAAGCTGCCATGACATTACAGCGCGCAAAAAAAAGTTTCGAGGAGCGATTTCGGCGAGTTCTAGCCAATTTCAGGAAAGGTAAGGTATTACCCTCTAATTTGATGTTTATGATATTATTATAGGGTGTATTACACACCTTATGGGCTTCTGGAAGTTGGGAAAAAGTCGGGAAAAGTTCGAAATTCAAAATAAACTAAATTGGAATCGTTATAGTTAAGTTGTTGTCAAAATAAGGTATTGTGCGCGTGGGGGGCTGCTGATGGTTGTGTTGTGGCATGTTGCAGGGCCTAAAACTGTTCTAAATGAGGTGGGGGAGGTGCTGTTACAGCCACACGACCCCCCTCTTCATACGGTTAAAGGTTTCGCAAAATAGAAACTAGAAACCCTCTTTTGGTATTGTAACTTCGGGCGAGCCGTTGGGAATTTATATTGTGTAATGTTTCCATGTTATATATATATTAGCTTCTGTTTATGTTTTTGGTTGTCTGTAGGTGTTAAGGACATTATTGGGAATTCGGATAGGGCACATTATAGGGGAGGTGCTGTCCGATTTCCGTTAACGCCTTAACTAGTTAAACTAGTTGAGAAGGCGAGAGAAGGGATGAATGTTATGAATACTCGTGGGTAGTCTATGTTGATTAAAAGTCCAAGGGTGTTAATACTTGAATTACTTCCATGTTAAATAGGTTTCGAGGACCACGACGTGGACGTGATTAAGAGAAGTCCATACGAGGTATGTGAAGCTTTCTTTTGGCGTGTTTTTGGAATAAGTATGTAGAGCTATCCTTCTTTTCTTTTGGCATGTATTAGATATAAATTATGATTGATATTTATGTGATATTTGGGATTCAATCCATTCATAAAGCCCTGAATATAAGTTGAAACCCTTGTTTACTTTTTGATGCTAGAACTCCTGCAATAGTTGGGTTGTTGCCTTTAAGTCTTCTATGTGATGAAAAGTAGTACATGTAAAACTTATCTCTTCTATCCTTTCGAATTACTTAATTTTAAGTTAAATAATATATGATATGGGTTTAGAGGTAATTACATTTATGAGCTCCGAGTGTAACTCGTGACTTGTAGTCACTTCTTAACATTAAGTGTCTGAAAGTAGTCAAACTACTATTCTCGAGCCTGCTATATAATGAATAGTAAATGGAGGTACCAGCTCCTCTTTTTAAAGGTTCTGAAATGATAAATGCGTTTGATTGATTAAGTTGAGTCTTTAACTAGGTAAATTGGATCTCTGGTTGCATAACTGTGTCTCTGATTGCATAAACCATGTTTCTGATTGCATAAGCTATGTAGCATTATCTTGATGCATGTTTGTGATTCCTGATGCCCCAATTGATGTAACCCCTAATGACATCTAAAGGGCACTTCGGATAAGTACCTTCCTGGTCTTCAGGTGATGGTTCACTTGAGTATTTCATTGAGTCTCAGAGGGTGACTTAGTTGCATATAGTTTCTCATTACTCTACTCGTGCATGCTGTAACCCTTCTTTCTTCGCATCCCACGATGGGCCGGATATTATGTCTGACGCAGCTTTACTACTTCTTTTACCGCGTCCCAGGCCGGATATGTACAGTTCCATGCACGAGGATACGATTCCGTACGTGAGGTGTGATATATGTTATATGTTATGACGATATGATTATTCACCAAGTCCCAGGCCGGCTGTAATATGACAGTATGTGTGGCAAAATAAGGAAGGAACACCGAGTCCCTCCTTAGAGGGCTGGGTATGGTATGTATATTATGATGGTACGCTATAGACGTACACCACTCCATTCACTGAGTCCCTCACTAAAGGGGCCAGATACTTTATGTAGGCATGCATATGATATTAGAGTGATACATCTACGACCCCGAGCCCCGTAGTGAACCAGATGTAATACGATTACATACATGATAAGATTATACCGTATATAATGATATGATATCGTATACGATGATATGATGAAATGAAATACATGATGATACGATGACATGTGAATATGAGAAAATGATTATGACACCGAGTTCACTGGAGGGCTGGGCATAGCATCTGATGATGTGTATGATTTACGTGTCCTAAGGTGCAGGTACAGTGATTCTTTAAATTGTTATACTTTTCCCCTGCATCCCTATTTCAGTTATGGTCTCAGTTACAATGTGTTATGCTTTACATACTCAGTACATATATCGTACTGACCCCTATTTTCTCGGGGGGCTGCATTTCATGCCCGCAGGTATCGATGATCATATTGGGGATCCGTCAGCTTAAGAGTCCCTCTAAGCTATATCGGAAGTGCTTCACTATTCTGGAGCCTAATTTTTGATACTGGTCACTTAATGTATATATTTGTACATTCAGGGGTACGGCTGAGGCCTTATCCCGCCATATGTTGTTGTTACTATTCCTAGAGGTCTATAGACATATGGATGTGGGATGTTTGTGAGTTCGTTTTTATTGTGCCTATACGACATTTTGTGAATATTTTTATGTTACAGCAGCCTTGTCGGCCTGCATGCCCTTATGTGTTATAAGACAAGTGAAAGAGGCCACGCGTACACGAAATATTTTTAACTCATTGAGGTTTTTTTGTGAGTAGTATCACCTTGTTCATAGTTCAATTTGACTACAACTGATAGGTAAATATACGGGGGTCCAGGTTGGACCCCAGTCACGGCCTATGGGGTTGGGTCGTGACAGAAGTGGTATCAGAGCAGATCGTCCTTGGAGTGTCTACAGACCGTGTCTAGTAGAGTCTCATTTATAGGTGGTCTCATTTATCGGTGTGTTGTAAACCACATCTATAAATAGGAGGCTACAGGACATTTATGATGTTACTTTCTTTCATATCTAAGATCGTGCGATAGAGCTGAGTCGTAGGAAATGAAATTCCTCATACTAACTTATGATTTCAGCAGAAAGACAATATCGATAGAAGAAAGTAACTGACGATATTGAAAGTTACAAAGCATAAAGGTAAGCAAAGGCACGAAGGACCTATGTTAGGTAAAGCGTTGCAATACGATTGATATATAAAGCTGAAAAATGAAAGAAAAAGTATACAGGAAAGTGCAATAGGTGCAGTTCGAGTGGACATATGTTACACCCCATGCTTTTAAAACTCGGAATGTCTCATAAGTTCTTTGGACATTACCATGTGATCCGGTTACGCTACGACACTATCAAATGACTCTAAGGAAGGTAGAATGTGATACCCTATAGTAGAGAAGGTTGTAGATGGAGTCATAAGAATACGGAAGGAATTGGAGGCCAAGTAATGAGTCGTAGGATCCGATTTACATACGTAAGTTATTAATGTAAAAGTCTTATATACTTGAGCTACTGGAGGACATACCAAGCCTACGTAGCACGGATTACATAGGCTCTTAAAATAAAGTGAGATGACGAACCTATGAGAGGGAGCAAAAACTACTCTCCGAACTTACGAAAGTGAAGCAAGCAGGTGACAAGCAAGCCGGTTACAAGAAAGCACCTCAAGCAAGAAGGTGACTAACCTGCCTTCTTGGGGGGTGGACCCCGCTGCCACGTGGTGGCGTGTGATACGCCGCATGAACTTAGGTGGCGTCCTAGGGGCTGCCACGTGTCACCCCTAAGGGGATACCACATGGAAACTTCTAAAGAGATATATATATACATGTGTTATGTGATGTATAACTTCAGTTCTTATTCCAAAACTCCAGCAGCAAACAAAGGAAACCAAAAACCCTAAACTAGAGAGAAAAAGAGGGCGGCCAAGGGGAAAAAAATAGGTAAGTCCTAATTTCTCTCTGTAAATTAATTATCTAGTGTATACCACGGTGATATGGAGGTATTAGTAGTATAAAATCATAGCTTGGTGCAGAAAAAATCGGACAGCAAGTAGCCACCGCGTTCAAGTTGCGCTAGAAACGTTCTGAGGCACAATTTTGGCTAGTTTTGGCCAATTTCGGGTAAGGTAAGGCTTATCCTTTAAATTTGGACTTTATGTTGTTGTTATAGAGTATATTATACACCTTTTAGGATGCTGTAAGTGTAATAAAGTCGTGGAAATATTCGATGTTCGAAATAAACTAAATTGGAGTCGCTATAGTTGAATTGTCGTCGAAATAAAGTATTGTTCTTGTGAGGTGATGCTGCAGCGGTTTGGCTTGTTGTGTCATGGTCTAAATATGTTCTAAATTAGGTGGGGGAGATTTTGGTTGCATCCACACAACCCACCCCCACAACCCACCCCCACTTCGTACGGTTAAAGGTTTTGTAAAATGAAAACTAGAAACCCTATTTTGATATCGTATTTTTGAGCGAGTCGTTTGGAGTTTATGTTGTATATTGTTGGTGTGAATTGCATAAACATATGTTGCAGGTTGTTTTTTTTGGTTGGATGTAGTGTTTAGGGATCTAATTAGAAATTTGGATAGGGCACATTATAGGGGAGGTGCTGCCCAATTTTTGTTAACGCCTTAATTAATTAAAGAACTAGTCGAGGAAACGAATAAGGAAATAGATTCCATAAATACTAAGGTTCAACCTAAGATGATGGAAAGTCAAGAGTGGTTGATATTCGTATTACTTCCAGGATGAATAGGGTCAAAGGACGACGAGACGAACGTGACAAAGAGTGACTCGTACGAGGTATGTGAAGCTTTCTTTTGGCGTGTTTTGGAATAAGTACGTAGAAATATTTTTATTTTCTTTTGGCATGTCTTAGATGTAAGTTATGAATGATATGTATGTGATATTTGGGATTCAATCCATTCGTAAAGCCCTGAATATAAGTCAAAACTCTCGTTTACTTTTGATGTTAGAACTCCTGCAATAGCTGAGTCATTGCCTTTAAGTCTTCTATGTGATGAAAACTAGTACATGTAAAGTCTACCTCTTCTTTCCTTTGGAATGGCTTAATTTTAAGTGAAATGATATATGATACAGGTTTAGAGAAAATTCCAATTATGAGCTCTGAGTATAACTCGTGACTTGTAGTCACTTCTGACCATCAAGAGTCTGAAAGTAGTTAAACTATTATTCTCGAGCCTGCTATATAGTGAATAGTAAGTGGAGATACAAGCTCCTTTTGTAACCCTTCTTTCTTCGCGTCCCACGATGGGCCAGATATTATGTCGGGCACAGCTTTACTACTTCTTTCACCGCATCCCGGGCCGGATGTCTATAGTTCCACGCACGAGGAGATGATTCAGTATTTTTATAATATTGTTAATATTGAAATCCCCGTGTGGATGCGGTGTAAGATGATATTGAAAGCCCTGTGCGGCTGTGATAGGATATGAATATATATATCTGTGTTGGCCCTGTGAGGCATTGTTGGTATTTTCTGCGTGCAGGTTGTGGGATAGTAAGAAGTGTAGAGGAAACTCTGCCAAAATTTTCCCAGGACAAGAAAAATGAAATGAAACATAGACTTTTAGTATGCCTTATAAATTGATATCAAGTACCCCTATTATGTTTAACTAAAGCTGTAAGAGATACTCTTCATGTCATCGATGAGGGACACCCTCTTTACTTGGGGATGTTTAAATATAAATTGAACAGTGTGATAAGAGTATGCAGGGATAAAGTGGGACAAATAGTAAGGCGCACTTAGTATGCGTTGACTAAGTTAAAAACCTGCGTTGAGAACACAACAAAAGCATGAAGCTCAAGATACAAAAAAAAATGACGCTTGTACACAACGTCTCCCCAAAATGGTGGAAAACTTAAGGGATGAGGATGGAAAACTTAAGGAATAAATGGCACAACTTCTATTCTTCCCAAGAAACAAGGGATATAGGTTGGGAAAGCCACTACTCCAAGAGAATCTTGGACAATGATTATCGAAATACGAATGTGGCCTAGTTAAAAGGAAATTTAGAACGGCTACAAGGGTATATCAACTTTTATAAAGATAAGTAGAATGTGGCCTTGGGCAAGTTATTTCATGGATCCCATTACTCAAGTACAAAGTAACAGACGAGATGTCGCACTATGTATGAAAAGGTTCTCATCGTTTCATAATTTAGCCAAGATTTTGTACGCGGATAACCAGGTTGTAAAAAAAATATAGGAAGATGAGGACCTGATGCAGTACCACATAGATTGGAGAAAGAGATTGGGCAAAATCGAGACTGGACATAGAGACATAGATCAAGGTACAGGCAGATGAAAGTACGAGTACCCTCTAAAGGGGGAAGTTAATGAGAAAATGGAAAAAGTAGGAGGAGGCAATTGATATGGCAATATATTTGAGATGGACTTCTAAACTTCAATAAAATATTTTGCTGAACCAAGTTAGAAAGGTCTGGAAGCCACTAATAATTGGATGGAAACTAGAATGCTACATAAGACAGCATTAATGAGGTTGTGATGAGACCTTGAACAACATAATACTAGAAGGCGGCGGCATATAAAAACAAAAAGGTGTAACCATGAAAGGATATTGACCAACTCAAGAGACATTACGAAGGATAATGACAACCTGCTAGACCAAAATGACCAAAAAGGGACATGGTCGTGGTGGAACTAAAGATATACCCCTATGCCGGTTGCAAGATAATAGAGGGAAGGACAAGGTGAAATATAAAGACTCGCGAGACAATGCTGGGGTAAATTTGGAGCTAAGTTGAGTGCCCCGCACAGTATGGCAAGGGTTACAATGAAACGCGACACGAAGACTTTCCAGGGAGGTCACCCATCCCAGTATTACTCTCGCCCCAGCATGCTTAACTTTAAAATTCTGATGGAACTTAATGCGTTAGTGCTGGTATGATCACGTGAGATAAAAGAATCTGAATTAGCGGCAGAGAAACGACACATGATTATGTTCTTGGAGTACTATACGTTACGGGGGGTATTGTAAAAAGGATTTAAGCAAGACAAGAAGGATTAGCTAACCGCTAACTGACGACGTACTCAAATGCCACAACTCTTCAACATAGAACCAGTTAGTGAGAGGAAAACCACAGAATAACTATATGGGCCAGTGGGCGAGGGAATTTTGACACCACTTGGCAGCCAACTCTGAGGGCGAGAAACAGCAAAACCCAAAAGGTAAGGGTACCAGCTTATGTAAGTTACGGATGATAGGAAGTGATACCCAAGGTCGAAAATTCCACTGTATGACCAGGATTACAAGATTCACTTTGCACTCTAGCGCCAGATGACGCTGGAGGGAATGTTACTTGTGGATTCACGATATTAGCCCCTGTTCCTTTGATAAAAGGCTACCTACTCAGCCGGGAAGGTGTAAAATTGTAGGGTAAAGGAGTGGTAGGACCTTACAGAGTCCCCACAGCTATATTCCCAGGCGAAGGAGCCCAAATTACAATTAACTACCTAGAGATGCAAAGATAGGTTAAGCCAAACTACTGAGATGGAATTAGTACTGCGGATGAGGTAAGACATGGCCACGATTGGACCAAAGATCTACCCCAACATCGAATGTAGTATAAGGGAGAAAAAGGCAAGGTAAGATATGAGAACTAACGAGGTAGCGCTGGGATATTTCTTGTACCCTCTCATAATCTTATAAAGGTAAAGAATGACATAAGATAATGGGTCTAGAGGATTACAAGCGGGGGTAAGGGAAATTGTGAAAGAGTTTAAATGAAACTGGCAGAACTAGCTGATTACTACAGGATGGCGAGTATATACGCCAAAATTCCTTCGGAATTATACCAGATCATGCTAGACAAAGCATAGAACGACTATGATAGCCATTATATGAGGGGACTACAGCATTATTTAGTAGCCAACCCTAAGGATGGGAAAAAAGGGGGAACCCAAAAGATTGAGTGCCAGTTAAGGTTCTGAAAAGAGTCAAGAAGGACTATACGAGGCTAACAGTTCCCAAATTATCAACATCGTTATGAACCTATTTTATACTCTGTAAGAGTAGGGTGCTATACGGGTTATTACGAGTAGGCTAATGAATCAGCCTATTTGCTTTCAAGAAAGAGCACCTATGCAGCTGAAATTAGGTGGAGTTATAGAACATGGAGGTAGTAAGGTTCCATGAGATTTCCCCAGCTAATATCTTAGATAGAAGGACTTCAATTATGATTAACATTTGGACATCAATCAAAGAAGAGATCGGGAACATAGGTAGATCTTAGTACCCCAGTTTTTCCCTCAAGCTGCTGAACAGACTGAGCATACTATCAGACGTTAGAAGGTATATTGCGGGCCTATATGGTTTGCTTTAAGAGTAACTGAGATGACCATCCACCACTTATTGAGTTTGCCTAAGAGAAGGGCTACCGTTCAAGTACTGAGATGACCTCCTACAAGATATTGTAAGGTAGATCGTATAAATCTCCATGTTGGGGAAAAGACTAAGCTGGTAGGCCAAACAGGATTAAGCAAACTATTGACTAACAACCCAGAGTCGGCAGAAATGATATATAGATAATCGACATTTAGAGTTTAAATTGATGATTGGATGTTCATAACGGAGTCACCCAAAAAAGGAACTTAACCCAAAATATATTAGACTGTATCAAGTTACTCATAAGGTGGGCAACGTGGCTGGTAAGTTTAGCTTACCACCTCATTTGGAAATTATACGCCCAGTCCATCAGATAGGAATGCTTTGCAAGGTTACTGACGAGCCACCCAGGGTATATTCCATAGATGATGTCCAGGAGATGGAATCCTGGGAGGAAACACCTATTGCCATCTTAGATCAGCAAGCTAACAGATTGTAGACTAAAGACGTACCTTTCATAAAGATGTAGTGGAAAAACCAAAACCAGGAAGAGAATATGAAACACAAGTATTCGCACCTGTACCCGATGTCTATAGGTAACCCCAACTCCTGAAACTCATATATTAAGGTCCTGGGTAGAAGTATGTGTTATGGAAACAATAAAGAATCTCCCTACAATTTGTATAAGGTGCAAAGAGAAGTCTTGTCTAACATTCGAGGACGAATGTTCTAAAGGGGGGAAGGATGTTACACCCCACGCTTTTAAAACTCGAAATGTATCATAAGTTCCTTGGACATTATCATGTGAGACGGATACACTACGACACTATCAAACGACTCTAAGGAAGGTAGAATGTGATACCCCATAGTAGAGAAGGTTGGAGATGGAGTCATAAGAATTCGAAAGGAATTAGAGGCCAAGTAATGAGTCGTAGGATCCGATTTACATACGTAAGTTATTAATGTAAAAGTCTTATATACTTGAGCTACTGGAGGGCATACCAATCCTGCATAGCACGCATTACATAGGCTCTTAAAATAAAGTGAGATGACGAACCTACGAGAGGGAGTAAAAACTTGTTTCCGAACTTATGAAAGTAAAGAAAGCAGGTGACAAACAAGCACCTCAAGATATATATATATACATGTGTGGACCCCGCTGCCACATGGCGACGTGTGATAGGACGCATGAACCTAGGTGGCGTCCTAGGGGGATGCCATGTGTCATCTTCTAAAGAGATATATATATACATGTGTTATGTGATGTATAACTTCAGTTCTTATTCCAAAACTCCAGCAGCAAACAAAGGAAACCAAAAACCCTAAACTAGAGAGAAAAAGAGGGCGGCCAAGGGGAAACAAATAGGTAAGTCCCGATTTTGCTCCGTAAATTAATTATATAGCGTATACCACGATGATATGGAGGTATTAGTAGTATAAAATCATGGCTTGGTGCAGCAAAAATCGGACAGCAAGCAGCCACAGCGTTCAAGTTGCGCTAGAAAAGTTCCGAGGCACAATTTTGACTAGTTTTGGCTAATTTCGGGTAAGGTAAGGCTTATCCTTTAAATTTGGACTTTATGGTATTTTTATAGAGTATATTATACACCTTTTAGGCTTCTGTAGGTGTAATAAAGTCATGGAAATATTCGACGTTTGAAATAAACTAAATTGGAGTCGCTATAGTTGAATTGTCGTCGAAATAAAGTATTGTTCTTGTGACGTGCTGCTGCAGGGGTGTGTATTATTGTGTCAGGGTCTAAATATGTTATAAATGAGGTGGGGGAGCTTCTGTTTCCAGCAACATGACCCCCCCCCCCCTCCCACTTCGTACGGTTAAAGGTTTTGTAAAATGGAAACTAGAAACCCTATTTTGATATCGTATTTTTGAGCGAGTCGTTTGGAGTTTATGTTGTATATTGTTGGTGTGAATTGCATAAACATATGTTGCAGGTTGTTTTTTTTGGTTGGATGTAGTGTTTAGGGATCTAATTAGAAATTTGGATAGGGCACATTATAGGGGAGGTGCTGCCCAATTTTTGTTAACGCCTTAATTAATTAAAGAACTAGTCGAGGAAACGAATAAGGAAATAGATTCCATAAATACTAAGGTTCAACCTAAGATGATGGAAAGTCAAGAGTGGTTGATATTCGTATTACTTCCAGGATGAATAGGGTCAAAGGACGACGAGACGAACGTGACAAAGAGTGACTCGTACGAGGTATGTGAAGCTTTCTTTTGGCGTGTTTTGGAATAAGTACGTAGAAATATTTTTATTTTCTTTTGGCATGTCTTAGATGTAAGTTATGAATGATATGTATGTGATATTTGGGATTCAATCCATTCGTAAAACCCTGAATATAAGTCGAAACTCTCGTTTACTTTTGATGTTAGAACTCCTGCAATAGATGAGTCATTGCCTTTAAGTCTTCTATGTGATGAAAACTAGTACATGTAAAGCCTACCTCTTCTTTCCTTTGGAATGGCTTAATTTTAAGTGAAATGATATATGATATAGGTTTAGAGGAAATTCCAATTATGAGCTCTAAGTATAACTCGTGACTCGTAGTCACTTTTGACCATTAAGAGTCTGAAAGTAGTTAAACTATTATTCGCAAGCCTGCTATATAGTGAATAGTAAGTGGAGATACAAGCTCCTTTTCTTGGAAGCTCTAAAACGATCAATGTCTTTGACTGCATAACTGTGTCTCTGATTGCATAAACCATGTTTCTAATTGCATAAGCTATGTGGCATTGTCTTGATGCATGTCTGTGATTCCTGAGGCCCCAATTGATGTAACCCCTAATGACATCTAAAGGGCACTTCGGATAAGTACCTTCCTGGTCTTCAGGTGACGGTTCACTTGAGTGTTTCATGGAGTCTCATAGGGTGACTTAGTTGCATATAGTTTCTCATTACTCTACTCGTGCATGCTGTAACCCTTCTTTCTTTGCATCCCACGATGGGCCGGATATTATGTCAGGCGCAGCTTTACTACTTCTTTCACCGCATCCCGGGCCGGATGTGTATAGTTCCACGCACGAGGAGACGATTCATTACGTGAGGTGTGATATATGTTAATGTTATGACGATACGATTATTCACCGAGTCCCGGGCCAGCTATAATATGATAGTATATGTGGCAAAATAATGAAGGAACACTGAGTCCCTTCTTAGAGGGCCGGGTATGGTATGTATATTATGATGGTACGCTATAGACGTACACCACTCCATTTACCGAATTCCTCACTAAAGGGGACGAATACTTTATGAAGGCATGCATATGAGATTAGAGTGATACATGTGTGACCCCGAGCCTGTAGTGAACCGGAGGTAATACAATGACATACATGATAAGATTATACCATGTACGAGGATATGATACCGTATATGATGATATGATAAAATCAAATGCATAATGGTATGATGACATGTGAATATGAGGAAACGATTATGACACCGAGTTCACTAGCGGGTTGGGCATAGCATATGATGATGTGTATTATTATGTGTCCTAAGGTGCAGGTACAATTATTTGTTAATTGTTATACTTGTCCCCTGCATCCCTACTTCATTTATGGTCTCAGTTATGTGTTGTTATGCTTTCTATACTCAGTACATATATCGTACTGACCCCCGTACTCCGGGGGGATGCATTTTATGCTCGCAGGTACAGATGCTTACTTTGGAGATCCGTCAGCTTAGGAGTTCCTCTCAGCCATGTCGGCAGTACTTCACTGTTCTGGAGCCTAATTTTTGATACTAGTCACTTAATTATATATTTGTACATTCAGGGGTACGACGGGGGCCCTATCCTACCATATGTTGCCATCACTATTCTTAAAAGTCTGTAGACATATAAATGTGGGATGTTTGTGAGTTCGTTTCGATTATGCCTATACGGCATTTTGTGAATATTGTTATGTTACAGCAGCCTTGTCGTCTTGCATGCCCTTATGTGTTATGAGAAAAGTGAAAGAGGCCACACGCACACAAAAAAAAAGTTTTAACTCATTAGGTTTTTTTTTTATTTTGTGAGAGGTATCACCTTGTTCATAGTTCAATACGACTACAACTGATAGGTAGGTATACGGGGGGTCCAGGTCGGACCGCAGTCACAGCCTACGGGATTGGGTCGTGACAACATATCAGGTAAGTCTATTTTCATACTGCTAATTGTGGGCGCCCTGTGTGGCTGCGATATGAGATAATATGACTATATATGTGTGCCCTGTGAGGCATTGTTGTTATTTTCTGCATGCAGGTGTTGGGATAGTAAGAATTACAGAGGAAACTCTGCCCAAATTTTCGTAAAAATAAAAAGAGAATGAGATATAGGGCTATAGTATGTCTTGAAAGGTTGTGCTCACAACAATGATGAAATTTAACTAAACATGTATGGCTGACCTCGAGAAATGACTTAATTGCTGAATTAATGGAAATAGAAACTAGGAGGTCGATACTGATATAGTAGAACGAAGTTGGAAAAGAGCTATAAGCCAAAGAAGATGACTTAGAGAAGACTGATAGATCGGGATAAAACGATATAGTAAGGCATCTCCTGAATTGATACATAGGAATAAACTATGCAAAGTTATAGTTAAAGGAAGTAATAGTATGATTAAGACAAAAGTACGAGGGATAAAGAATTGTGACGGATATGAAGTGTTAAGAAGACAGCTTGTGAAACATTAAGGATAATACTAGCTAAGAAGGGTAAGTAGTCCATAGTAAGAATCGTGAAGAAAGTCAAGCGGTGTTATACTACAGGACTGAGTGCGAACAGGGTACCAGGCGAATGTAACAAACACCGTTATGAGAATAAGTAAAGTGTAGTAAGGAATTAACTAGAAGGTATGACGTAGTCCATGTAAATGGAATGTAGAGATAGGTATGGAACGGAAAAGCAAGCTATGGACAAATAAGGGAGATTTATCAAGTTCCGTAAGGAAAGTTTCAAATAAGGGTTATATGATAACGAAAAGGATAGCTAGTGCAGGGAAATAAAGGGTAATATGGAATTCCTTACGCCCAACCAAAAATGGAAATGAGCTGAAGGAATAATACAGAAGTTCTAATAGAAGCACTCAAGATAGATGTGATTAATTAAGTATGAGTATCGAACAAAAAGGGAAAATAGACAATTACGAACTGAAGGTATAGTATGATAAAAAGGTGATAAGATAAAGCTACTACTACAACAAGGTTGATATGGTTTTAAGCAGGATTAGAAGTGAGCCTTAAGCACACAACAAAGATGCAAGCTTAGGAGGCATAAATAAGTATTGTGTATACGTGACTCCACCTTGATGATTAGTGAGATCCTGCAAGGAAAGGGAACGTCGATTTGCAGAACAACTGCTGTATTACGAGATTATTAGAAGAATAAGTGGTGTCCACTAGAGTAAGGTTAGTCTAATGACGGAGGTTGAAGCACAAATCATCAAAGTGTAAGTACTCTCGAGTGGAGAATTTGAACCAATTACGAGCCGCGCTAATTACTAATTGGGATGAATGGAATGTGGCTTTGAATGTACTGCTACATTATGGGTATTACTCAAGTATCAACCATTAAAGGAGATTTTATACAATACATTGCGAATACTAAAGCACCCTACGGTTGTGCTAGGGTTTCCTAGAAAGGCAACCTAATGTGGGGATGATTTAATAGAAGATGTAGATATGGTGCAGCACGTTAAATATGTTGGAGTAGCATCATTTACGTGTTAATAGCTAAAAATAAACGGAGGATGACATGGGTACACCTTAAAAGGGGGGAAGTGGACAAGAAAAGTACAAGCGTAAAAGAAAATCAACTGACGCTCTTTTTTGTAAATGGGAACGCTTACACTTCAAACGAGACCCTATAGGGGATGTATGCGATCATACCCGCACTAATGTACCGGATTTCGTCAAAATTCCGAAGTTAAGTGTGCTTGGGCGAGAGTAGCATTGGGATGGGTGACCCCCTGGGAAGTGAAAAAGAGAACGAAACAAGCATGACAAAAAGAGATTGTAAGTGCATGTTAGTACAATGACACATATAGAATAGAGTAAGCCAAGAAAAGAAAAGACTATGACTAAATTGGAATGCACCTCATGCAAATGGAACAAGAATAATTGTGCATCCTACGAGCATTGGCATACTAAGAGTAAGATCAAGTGATTACTCAATAAAAAGAAATCAGTAATAGGAAGGTAACTACCATACTTAGAATCTATTCAAGGAAAGTGGAAGAGGGTTCGGGGCAGAACTATTAAGATATAATCAGTATTAAGGAGAAAAGCCCTAGTGGAGCCCTGACCTCGACTAAAGAAGGTAAGCCACTAGTATAGCGACGCTAAGGCATTTTATGAATTTCTCTAAGTACCTACACACATTTGTGTAAGAATTACAGCATAATGTTTGGTAATAAAACTAGACAGAAGATCTGAGTAAAAGAGCAAGATAGCATACCTAAGGTGTTACATGTTGAATTAAGAGAAGTTGTATAATAGCTTAAACGAAGTGGAGTCTCAGAGGCTTGATAGCCTGTTACGGGGGATGGTAATCCCGACTTAGAGATGGAAGGCGATTAATGTAGGTTATAGTGTAGGCTGATCTCGCACTCTAAGGAAGTATAAGTTCATATGGGTTATGGTAGATAAGCTGATAAAATTAACCCATTTTCTTCCAATTAGGAAGGTATATTCAGCTAAGGTTTACACGAGATGACACAGCAAGGAAACAATAAGATTTCACGGGGTTCCCACATCTATTATCTCGGACGGGGAAGTTGAAGCTATGGCTAATCGCTGGAGATCATTCCGGTAAGGATTGGGAACATATGTGAATCTTAGTACGACATTTCTCCCTTCGGTTAATGGATAGGCCCGGAGGGGATCCAGTAAGTTATTGATAAAGTAAAGCTTATTCCAGGACAATATATCGATTAGCAGCCTAGAGTTGGCAAGAAGGGGATATATTGGCCCTTCTCAGGTCATTCGTAGAATAGAGACAGCTACTTATGAGTTGGACCTACCATCCGATTTGAAACAATACATTCAGTTTTCACAGATCAATGCTTCGCAAGCATATGAATGACGATCCCAGAATATTTCCTGTGGAGAAGGTCTACGTAATAGGGAGTTATCCTACGAGGGGCAACCTATTACTATCGGGGATAAGCAGATTAAAAGGTTTGTGAACTAAGGGCGTAGCTTCCGTCAAGGTACTGTGGCGGAATAAGAATTGTGAAGAAATAACCAGGAAAGTTGAAGAGGACATGAAACATAGGTATCCGTACCTATTCACGATGTCTATAGATAACCCCCACTCCTGGAACTCGTATATTAATTACTTGGATGAAAATGTATGTTACTGCAATAGAAAGGAATCTCCCTACAATATGTATAAAGTCTTACGAGAAGTTTTATTCAACATTTGGGGATGAATGTTCTAAAGGGGGGAAGGATGTTACACCCCACATTCTTGAACTCGGAAGGTTCCTTAAGTTACTAAGAAGCTATCATGTGAGCCCCCTAAGTTACGACACCATCAAACGACTCTAAGAAAGGGAGGATGTGATACCCCTTAGTAGAGAAGGTTGGAAATAGAGTCATCAGAATCCGGAAGGAATTAGAAGCCAAGTAATGCGTCGTAGGACTCGATTTACATACGTAAGCTACTAACTTAGAAGTCTTACATACTTGAGCTATTTGAGTACATACCAAGTGTCACGACCCAACCCCGTAGGCCGCAACTGGGGTCCGACCTGGACCCCCCGTACACATATCTATTAGCTAAGGTCACATTAAATCGTAAATAAGACAATATCATGTAACAGAGCCCCACTGGATGATAACATTTCCATAAACTGTAGCCCTTTTCGTTTGTATCACAACATGACAGGGCACGCAAGCCGACAAGGCTGCCATAACATAATAATATATATCATATATGATGTAGACCCAGCTGAATCAAACTGACATACATAACCCACATATACATGTCTGCAGACCTCTAAACATATAAATGACAACATATGGCGGGACAGGGCCCCCGCCGTACCCCTGAATGGATAAAACAATTTCTATACATCCGTGGACAGTATCAAAAACTAGGCTCCGATACAATAGAGCCTCTTTAAGCTAAGCTGCATGGAATCCTAAGCTGACGGACTCCCAAAATCTGTATCTGTACCTACGGGCATGAACGCAGCCCCCCGAGAAAAGGGGGTCAGTACGATATGTGTACTGAGTATGTAAAACATAATATAATACAACTGGAAACATATCTGAGATAGAGAATCAGGGGATAAGATATCAATTCAGAAACCTGTACCTGTACTTTATGAATTATAAAAAAAAACATGCATGTTCGAGTCATATCATATAGCCGGCCCTTTCGGGGGTCCGGTGAATCATCTCTGTAAAATCATCTCTGTAAAACCATCATGGCCCCAGTGCCATCACCACCTTATTACAACATATCATCATATATTTATACACGTATCCTGGCCCTCTATTGAGGGACTCAGTGAATAATGCAGTGAACTATGCACGAGAATATATCCTGGCCCGGGACTCAGGGAAAGAAGTGTTACAATATACACGAATAGAGTAGTGAGTAACTATATGCAATTTAAATCATTATCAGAGACCCGACAGAATAAGAAAGTTAAGCTTTTATTTTAGGACCCGAGTAACGGTGTAGTCATCTCGAGTGTCCTCTAAATGCCATTATGGGTTGTCTCAATTATAATCTCGGGGCTCCTAGACATGTACTAAAGTAAAGCCAAATCGCTTATGGAACCAGAAACATTTGTTAACATATAGTCTGTAAGACTTGGAGCCTGTATATTTGTTATTTCTTTAGCCTATAACAGTTTCCAAGGAAATAGTTCGACTATTGTAGGAGTTCTATATTCAGAAGTAAATAAGAGATGTTTGAGGATGGAGTTACCCGAGAGCTCAGATCATATTCAACTTACAACTAAGACAAAGACATGCCCAAAAGAAGAAAGAGACTAAGCTTTATGTAATCTGTACTTTGTTTTAGATGACCTTCATACACATATTTCATACCCGGCCCATTATAGGGCTCAGTGAGCCACTATGGCATTCAAATCTCACTTTCGTACCAAATACATATCAAGAGAAGGGAAAGATAGTTTCCCATACACTATTCTTTAGCACGTAGAAGCCTTAACAGGTAATACTCAATCCTTGTAGGAGTGTTAACACTTAACTGTAGTTAGGGATTATGGGGCGTACCTGGAGTTCTGGGAATGGAATTATTCCCACATTCCACATACAATTCACTTAAGGCTAAAACTTGCCAAAAGGAAAGAAAGATAATTGTACGTGCTTATACCAAAACATGCCACAAGAAAGCTTTACATACCTCTTGGGAGTTACCCTTTATCCTGCTCGCCTCGTCGTCTTCTGAACCTATTCAATATAAAGTAATACGAATATCAACTACTCTTAACTTTTCAGTATCTGAGGTTACGCCTTAATGCTAATGGAATCTATTCCCTTAGTCGTTTCCTCGACTAGTTCTTTAGTTTGTTAAGGCGTTAACGAAAATTGGGCAGCACCTCCCCTATAATGTGCCCTATCCAAATTTACAATTAGGTACCTAATACCTACAGCCAACCAACAACAACAACCTGCAGCAATTCATACCAACAATATACAACATACACTCCAAACGACTTATTCCAAAAATACGATATCTCAATAGGGCGTCTAGCCTTTATTTTGTGACGCCTTTAATTATACATAATGAGGGGTCATGTGGCTTCTACCAGCAGCACCCTAACCCACATTAGGACATATTTAGGCCCTGCAACAACAAACCACACCCCTGCAGAGCAACTCACAAGAACAACACTTTGTTTCGACAACAATTCAACTATAACGACTACAAATTAGTTTATTCCGAACGCCAAGTATTTCTAAGCCATTTTCATATTTCCAGCCACCAATAGGGCGTGTAACATGCTCCATCAGAACACATAAAGCTCAAATTTAAAGAAGAAACCTTACCTTACGTTAAACTTGTCAAACTCGCCAAAACTATCCAAAATGTGAAATCTGGACAGTTTACTGTTTCACCTTGTCGCTTCGTTTCGAAGGGGTAATGGAGGGAAACAGGATTTACGCCCTTCATGAAAGTTATAGAAATATGTCTTAGGGTCGCAAACAATTTCGAATCATCCCTACATCAATTTTGTACAAAAATATATGACCAAAATACTTACAGCTGTCCGTGTAGAATTTCCAAAACCAAATTTGAGCAGTACCTCCTCTACACTTCATCACCACTTTTGAAGCTGATAAAAGTAGAACTGGATTTTGGAGTCTGAATGAAAGTTATAGAACCACAAATACCTTTCCAAAACATATTAAATCACTCGAAACGAATCTGTACACAAGAAGTTATACCAATATTACTAACCACTGTCCCTTCCAAAAACGGGTTTATTAATTAACGTTTTCTCTTATTTTCTCTTCCAAATTCCAATTGCAAAGCTGGAGTTTTACTTCCATGAAGGTCTAAAAATACATATATACGTATCCACGTACTTAAGGTACACCGTATATAATTAATTCACGGAAGAAAATTGAAGAACTTACCCTTAAATTCTTCCAGACATGGCTGCCTTTCCCTTCTTCATTTTTCACGTTTTCTCTCCATGTTTTGGACTGATTTTCTGGCTAGGAATGAACTAATTAGTCACAATACACATATATATAGGGTGGCTATGGGGGTGACACGTGTCAGCCCCCTAGGGTGACACGTGTCCAGCCGTGATTGGTCCACCATATCTATGCAACCAGTTAGGGGCTGCCACGTGGCAGCGTGGGTCCATCCCAAGTAGGTGAGTCACCTGCCTGCTTGTCACCTGCTTGCTTCACTTTCGTAAGTTCGGAAACTAGTTTTTGCTCCCTCTCGTAGGTTCATAATCTCGTCTTATTTTAAGAGCCTATGTAATCCGTGCTACATAAGTTTGGTATGTAATCAAGTAACTCACGTATGTAAGATTTCTAAATTAGTAGCTTGCGTAGATAAGTCGAGTCCTACGACTCGTTACTTGGCCTCCTATTCCTTCCGGATTCTTATATGATTCCCCTTCCAACCTTCTCTACTACGGGGTATCACATCCTCCCTTCGTTGGAGTCATTTGATAGTGTCGTAGCATATCCGGTTCACATGATAATGTCCAAGGAACTTATGAGACATTCTGAGTTTAAAAAGGGTGGGGTGTAATATCCTTCCCCCCTTTAGAACATTCGTCCCCGAATGTTAAACAAAACTTCCCTTAGAACTTATATAGACCATCGGGGGATTCGTTTCTATTTCCTTACACATATTTCCATCGAAGTACTTAGTATGCGAGTTTCAAGAGTTGGGGTTACCTGTTGACCTGGTGTGTTATGTCCTCTTTTTAATTCCTTAGGTCATCCCCTTTTCTGGTTTTGATTTATTTTTTTTTTTTTTTTTTTTTTTTTGCCACAGTACCTTGACGGAAGGCACGTCCTCAGTTCGCAACCTTCTAATTTACCAATCGACGATGGCAATAAGTTTCTCCTCATAGGATAACTCTTTCATCTCATGGACTTTATTTATAAAACATACTATGGGTGGATCGCTAGTACATTCGCAAAATATCTATATCTGATAGGCTGGGTGTATGGTCTCCAAATCAAGTGGTAAGCTCAACTTACCAGCCGCGTTGCCCACCTTACGCGCAACCTGATACAGTCTAACATATTCTGGGTCAAGTTCCTTTTCTAGGTGACCCCATTATGAACATCCAATCATCAACTTGAACTCTGCATGTCGACGTTGATTATCTGTATATCATTCCTCCCGACTCTGGGCTTTTAGTCAATAGTTTGCTTAATCCTGTTTGGCCTACCAGCTTAGTCTTTTTCCCATCAGGGGGACCTATAGGCGCTTCCTTACAACATCTTGTAGGGGTCATTTGGACACTGAAATGGTAGCCCTTCTCGTAGGCAAACCTAATAATTGATGGACGATAGTCCTAGCTACACTTAAAGCCAACCTCATAAGCTCGCAATATATTTTCTAGCAGTTGATAGTATGCTCAGTCTATTCAGAATCCCGAGGTAAATGCGGTATGAAGGTCTGTCTGTGCTCCCGACCTCTTCTTGGATTGAGGTCCAAACGTTAACCATATTTGAAGTTCCTCTATCTGAGATATTAGTTGGGGAACTTCACAGAATCTTACTACTTCCTTGTTATATAACTTCACCTAGTTCCAGTTGCATAGGTGGTCTTGCTTGGAAGCAAAGGGGTTGATTCGTTAGTCTTCTCGCAATAACCCGCATAGCACCCTACTCTTGAAAAGTTTAGAATAGGTGCGTGGTGATGTTGATAATTTGGGAATCCTTAGCTTCGTATAGTTTTTCTCGACTTTCTTTAGAACTTTAACTGGCCTATATAGTTATTATGTGGTTTTCCACTCGTTAACTGGTTCTATGTTGAAGAACTGTGGCATTCAAGTGTGTCGTCAATTAGCAATTAGCTAATCCTTCTTATTTTGCTTAAACCCTTGTTACAATTGCCTTAACGTATCTTATAATACTCTGGGTACATAATCTCATATCGTTTCTCCATCACTAGTTCAGATTCCTCCATCTCGCGGGATCCCACCAGCACTAACGCATTAAGTTCCATCAAAATTTTGAAGTTAAGCGTGCTGGGGCGAGAGTAATATTGGGATGGGTGACCTTCCTGGGAAGTCTTCGTGTATCGTTTCACTGTAATCCTTTCTACGATGTGCGGGCACTCAATTTAGCCCAAGATTTACCTTAGTGTTGTCTCGCGAGTCTTTATGGTTTGCCCTGTCCTTCCTTTGTTATCTTGCGACCAGTATCGGCATAGACCTTTAGTTCCGCTATGACCATGTCCCTTTTTGGTCAGTTTGGTTTAACTTCCCCTATTGTATTCCCCCCTTTCTGTACGCACCCATTCATTAGGGTGGGCTACTGAGTAGCGCTAAAGTTCTTTCATATAGTAACCTTTGGAGCCATTTTGAGTTTTGGCTATTATTAGCTGGCATATCTTTAAAGGAATTTGACATATGAGCTCCCCTATCCTTTATTCATTTTGTGTTCTTCTCATTTTCTACCATAGGAGGCTTTCTATTCCTTTGTCCTTGGTTATACATTTATCGTAACATCATTTGCGACCAACTCTATAGCCAACATTTTGGCTTTTTGGTCTAGCATGTTGTCATTATCCTTCGTAGTATCTCTTGAGTTATTTGATATCGTTCCATGGTTACATGTGTTTTTATCCGCAACCACCTTCTAGTGTTATGTTGTTCAGGGTCTCGTCACAAACTTCTTAACGCTACCTTATGTAGCATTCCGGCTTCCATCCAATTATTGGTAACTTCCGGACCTTTCCAACTTGGTTTAGCAAGATATCTTATCGAAGTTTAGACGTCTATCTCACATTTATTGCTATATCAATTGCCTCCTCCTACCTTTTCCATTTTCTCATTAACTTCCTCCATTTAGGGGGTACCCGCACTTTCCTCTATTTGTACTTTGTTCTACGTCTCTATGTCCAGTCTAAATTTTTGTCCAATTCCTTTCACCAATTTATTTGGTACCGCATCATGTCTTCATTTATCTGCATGTTTATAATCTGACTATCCACGTACGGAGCCTTGATTAAATTACGAAGCGACTAGAACCTTTACATATCTAACGTAATGTCTTATCTACTAATCAGTACTTGAACAATGTGACCTAGGGAACAACTCGTCCAAGGCCACCTTCTACTTTTTCTTTTTCCAAGAATTACTTAGCACCTGTAGTTGTTCCAATCCCAATTAGGTAGTGCTAGTATTCTGACGATAACTATTCTAGGTTTTCTCGAAGTAGTGGTTTTGTCCCAACCTATATCCTTTGTTTCTTGGGATGAATAAAAGTTGCATCGTTTGTTCCTTAAGTTTTCCATCCTCATCCCTTAAGGGTTCCACTATTTTTGGGGCGACGTTGTGTACACGCGTCATCCTTTTTTTTTTATATCTCAAGCCCCATGCTCTTACTGCGTTCTCAATGCAGGCCTTTAACTTAGGCAACGCGTACTAAGTGCGTCTTACTAGTGGTTCCAATTTATCCCTGCATACTCGTATCACACTGTTCAGTTCATACTTACATATCCGCCTTTTTAACTAATATATATTTGGTTCCTGACATCTCTTTGAGGTGCTTCTATTAGAAGTCCTTTCCCTAATTAGTCGGTGGCAAATTATAAACTATTATCGTACATCATTTTCCAACCATTGTTGGAAGAAATCAGAACCTCTTAAACATCACAGTACTTTTTTTTTTTAGTACTTGACCTACCTGGTCTCCATCTGAGTTTATCCTCGAGTAATGAACAACTCATCTAATTTACAATTAGGAGTTGAGGGCTTGGTATTTTTTTTCCAAAAGAGTGAAACTCATTCGCGGGACATCTTATCCTTCATTCTGAGCCTCTTTTTTTTTTACAACACAATTACGGTTGGAGATACTACGGTCTGAACTGTACTGCTCAGACAGACTTTTGTTTCTTCAAAATAATTTCCTCGAGTAAGAAAAGTATCCCTTATTGACGACATGAAGAGTACCTCTTATAGTTTTAATTAAACATAATAAGGGTACTTGATATCAATCTCCAGGACATCCTAAAAATCTATGTTTCATTCCCTTTTCCTTGTTCTGGGAAAATTTCGACAAAGTTTCCTCTACATTTCTTACTTATGCCAAAACCTGCACGCAGAAAATACCAACAATGCCTCACAAGGCCAACATATATATATATACATATCATATCACAGCCGCACAGGGCTTTCAATGTCCTCTCATATCACAGCCACTCAAGGCTTTCAATGTCAACAATAATATAAAAATACTGGACTTACCTTATATGTCCCACTTCAAACTGCATCTATTGCACTATTTGTCTGCTTTTCTTTCAGGTTTCAACTTTATATTTTAATACCTTACCCGACGGATATCTTCTGTGGCTTTACTTTACTTACCTGTATGCTTCGTAACTTTCCATGTCGTAAACTACTTCCTTCTGTTGGTGTCGTCCTTCTGTTAAGATCCAAGGTTAGTATAAGGAATTTTTCCTATGACTCGGATCTAAAGCACGATCTCAGATGTAGAAGAAAAGTAACATCCTAAATGTCCTATAGCTTCCTGTTTATAGATGTGGCGCGCAACACATCGATAACCAAGACTCTATTAGACACGGTCTGCAGACACTCCGAGGATGAACTGCTCTGATACCACTTCTGTCACGACCCAACCCCGTAGGCCGCAACTGGGGTCCGACCTGGACCCCCCGTACACATATCTATTAGCTAAGGTCACATTAAATCGTAAATAAGACAATATCATGTAACAGAGCCCCACTGGATGATAACATTTCCATAAACTGTAGCCCTTTTCGTTTGTATCACAACATGACAGGGCACGCAAGCCGACAAGGCTGCCATAACATAATAATATATATCATATATGATGTAGACCCAGCTGAATCAAACTGACATACATAACCCACATATACATGTCTGCAGACCTCTAAACATATAAATGACAACATATGGCGGGACAGGGCCCCCGCCGTACCCCTGAATGGATAAAACAATTTCTATACATCCGTGGACAGTATCAAAAACTAGGCTCCGATACAATAGAGCCTCTTTAAGCTAAGCTGCATGGAATCCTAAGCTGACGGACTCCCAAAATCTGTATCTGTACCTAAGGGCATGAACGCAGCCCCCCGAGAAAAGGGGGTCAGTATGATATGTGTACTGAGTATGTAAAACATAATATAATACAACTGGAAACATATCTGAGATAGAGAATCAGGGGATAAGATATCAATTCAGAAACCTGTACCTGTACTTTATGAATTATAAAAAAAAACATGCATGTTCGAGTCATATCATATAGCCGGCCCTTTCGGGGGTCCGGTGAATCATCTCTGTAAAATCATCTCTGTAAAACCATCATGGCCCCAGTGCCATCACCACCTTATTACAACATATCATCATATATTTATACACGTATCCTGGCCCTCTATTGAGGGACTCAGTGAATAATGCAGTGAACTGTGCACGAGAATATATCCTGGCCCGGGACTCAGGGAAAGAAGTGTTACAATATACACGAATAGAGTAGTGAGTAACTATATGCAATTTAAATCATTATCAGAGACCCGACAGAATAAGAAAGTTAAGCTTTTATTTTAGGACCCGAGTAACGGTGTAGTCATCTCGAGTGTCCTCTAAATGCCATTATGGGTTGTCTCAATTATAATCTCGGGGCTCCTAGACATGTACTAAAGTAAAGCCAAATCGCTTATGGAACCAGAAACATTTGTTAACATATAGTCTGTAAGACTTGGAGCCTGTATATTTGTTATTTCTTTAGCCTATAACAGTTTCCAAGGAAATAGTTCGACTATTGTAGGAGTTCTATATTCAGAAGTAAATAAGAGATGTTTGAGGATGGAGTTACCCGAGAGCTCAGATCATATTCAACTTACAACTAAGACAAAGACATGCCCAAAAGAAGAAAGAGACTAAGCTTTATGTAATCTGTACTTTGTTTTAGATGACCTTCATACACATATTTCATACCCGGCCCATTATAGGGCTCAGTGAGCCACTATGGCATTCAAATCTCACTTTCGTACCAAATACATATCAAGAGAAGGGAAAGATAGTTTCCCATACACTATTCTTTAGCACGTAGAAGCCTTAACAGGTAATACTCAATCCTTGTAGGAGTGTTAACACTTAACTGTAGTTAGGGATTATGGGGCGTACCTGGAGTTCTGGGAATGGAATTATTCCCACATTCCACATACAATTCACTTAAGGCTAAAACTTGCCAAAAGGAAAGAAAGATAATTGTACGTGCTTATACCAAAACATGCCACAAGAAAGCTTTACATACCTCTTGGGAGTTACCCTTTATCCTGCTCGCCTCGTCGTCTTCTGAACCTATTCAATATAAAGTAATACGAATATCAACTACTCTTAACTTTTCAGTATCTGAGGTTACGCCTTAATGCTAATGGAATCTATTCCCTTAGTCGTTTCCTCGACTAGTTCTTTAGTTTGTTAAGGCGTTAACGAAAATTGGGCAGCACCTCCCCTATAATGTGCCCTATCCAAATTTACAATTAGGTACCTAATACCTACAGCCAACCAACAACAACAACCTGCAGCAATTCATACCAACAATATACAACATACACTCCAAACGACTTATTCCAAAAATACGATATCTCAATAGGGCGTCTAGCCTTTATTTTGTGACGCCTTTAATTATACATAATGAGGGGTCATGTGGCTTCTACCAGCAGCACCCTAACCCACATTAGGACATATTTAGGCCCTGCAACAACAAACCACACCCCTGCAGAGCAACTCACAAGAACAACACTTTGTTTCGACAACAATTCAACTATAACGACTACAAATTAGTTTATTCCGAACGCCAAGTATTTCTAAGCCATTTTCATATTTCCAGCCACCAATAGGGCGTGTAACATGCTCCATCAGAACACATAAAGCTCAAATTTAAAGAAGAAACCTTACCTTACGTTAAACTTGTCAAACTCGCCAAAACTATCCAAAATGTGAAATCTGGACAGTTTACTGTTTCACCTTGTCGCTTCATTTCGAAGGGGTAATGGAGGGAAACAGGATTTACGCCCTTCATGAAAGTTATATAAATATGTCTTAGGGTCGCAAACAATTTCGAATCATCCCTACATCAATTTTGTACAAAAATATATGACCAAAATACTTACAGCTGTCCGTGTAGAATTTCCAAAACCAAATTTGAGCAGTACCTCCTCTACGCTTCATCACCATTTTTCAAGCTGATACATGTAAAACTGGATTTTGGAGTATGAATGAAAGTTATAAACCCACGAAATAACTTTCCAAAACATATTAAATCACTCGAAACGAATCTGTACACAAGAAGTTATACCAATATTACTAACCACTGTCCCTTCCAAAAACGGGTTTATTAATTAACGTTTTCTCTTATTTTCTCTTCCAAATTCCAATTGCAAAGCTGGAGTTTTACTTCCATGAAGGTCTAAAAATACATATATACGTATCCACGTACTTAAGGTACACCGTATATAATTAATTCACGGAAGAAAATTGAAGAACTTACCCTTAAATTCTTCCAGACATGGCTGCCTTTCCCTTCTTCATTTTTCACGTTTTCTCTCCATGTTTTGGACTGATTTTCTGGCTAGGAATGAACTAATTAGTCACAATACACATATATATAGGGTGGCTATGGGGGTGACACGTGTCAGCCCCCTAGGGTGACACGTGTCAGCCCCCTAGGGTGACACGTGTCCAGCCGTGATTGGTCCACCATATCTATGCAACCAGTTAGGGGCTGCCACGTGGCAGCGTGGGTCCATCCCAAGTAGGTGAGTCACCTGCCTGCTTGTCACCTGCTTGCTTCACTTTCGTAAGTTCGGAAACTAGTTTTTGCTCCCTCTCGTAGGTTCATAATCTCGTCTTATTTTAAGAGCCTATGTAATCCGTGCTACATAAGTTTGGTATGTAATCAAGTAACTCACGTATGTAAGATTTCTAAATTAGTAGCTTGCGTAGATAAGTCGAGTCCTACGACTCGTTACTTGGCCTCCTATTCCTTCCGGATTCTTATATGATTCCCCTTCCAACCTTCTCTACTACGGGGTATCACATCCTCCCTTCGTTGGAGTCATTTGATAGTGTCGTAGCATATCCGGTTCACATGATAATGTCCAAGGAACTTATGAGACATTCTGAGTTTAAAAAGGGTGGGGTGTAATATCCTTCCCCCCTTTAGAACATTCGTCCCCGAATGTTAAACAAAACTTCCCTTAGAACTTATATAGACCATCGGGGGATTCGTTTCTATTTCCTTACACATATTTCCATCGAAGTACTTAGTATGCGAGTTTCAAGAGTTGGGGTTACCTGTTGACCTGGTGTGTTATGTCCTCTTTTTAATTCCTTAGGTCATCCCCTTTCTTCTGTCACGACCCAACCCTGTAGGCCGCGACTGGGGTCCGACCTGGACCCCCCGTACATATATCTATTAGCTGAGGTCACATTGAATCGTAAATAAGACAATATCATGTAACAGAGCCCCACTGGCGATAATATTTTCATAAACTGTAGCCCTTTTCGTTTGTATCACAACATGACAGGGCACGCAAGCCGACAAGGCTGCCATAACATAATAATATATATCATATATCATGTAGACCCAGCTTAATCAAACTGACATACACAACCCACATATACATGTCTGCAGACCTCTAAACATATAAATGACAACATATGGCGGGACAGGGCCCCCGCCGTACCCCTGAATGGATAAAACAATTTCAATACATCCGTGGACAGTATCAAAAACTAGGCTCCGATACAATGAAGCCTCTTCCAACTGAGCTGCATGGAATCCTAAGCTGACGGACTCCCAAAATCTGTATCTGTACCTGCGGGCATGAACGCAGCCCCCCGAGAAAGGGGGTCAGTACGATATGTGTACTGAGTATGTAAAACATAATATAAAACAACTGGAAACATATCTGAGATAGAGAATCAGGGGATAAGATATCAATTCAGAAACTTGTACCTGTACTTTATGAATTACAAAAACATGCATGTTCGAGTCATATCATATAGCCGGCCCTTTCGGGGGTCCGGTGAATCATCTCTGTAAAATCATCTCTGTAAAACCATCATGGCCCCAGTGCCATCACCACCTTATTACAACACATCATCATATATTTATACACGTATCCTGGCCCTCTATTGAGGGACTCAGTGAATAATGCAGTGAACTGTGCACGAGAACATATCCTGGCCCGGGACTCAGGGAAAGAAGTGTTACAATATACACGAGTAGAGTAGTGAGTAACTATATGCAATTTAAATCATTATCAGAGACTCGATAGAATAAGAAAGTTAAACTTTTATTTGAGAACCCGAGTAGCGGTGTAGTCATCTCGAGTGTCCTCTAAATGCCATTTTGGGCTGTCTCAATTATAATCTCGGGGCTCCTAGACATGTACTAAAGTAAAGCCAAATCGCTTATGGAACCAGAAACATTTGTTAACATATAGTCTGTAAGACTTGGAGCCTGTACATTTGTTACCTTTTTAACATATAAAAGTTTCCAGGGAAATAGTTCGATTATTATAAAAGTTCGATATTCAGACGTAAATAAGAGATGCTAAGAATGGAGTTATGCTGGAACTCATATCATGTTTAACCTACAACTAAGACATGCCAAAAGAAGAAAGAGAATAAACTATATATGGTCTGTACTTTTCTTTATGGGATCTGCATACACATATTTCATACCCGGCCCATCATGGGGCTCGGTGAATCATTATGGCATCATAATCTCACTTTCGTACCAAACACGTATCAAAGGAAATGAGAGATAGCTTTCCAAATACTAGTGTTTAATACATAGAAGCCTTACTAGGCAATACTCAATTCTTGCAGAAATTCCAATACTAAGCAGTGGATATGGGTTATGAGGCATACTTGGAGTTTTGGGAATGGAATTATCCCCACATTCCACACACACTTCACTTAAGGCTAAAACTTGCCAAAAGGAAAGAAAGATAATTGTACGTGCTTATACCAAAACATGCCACAAGAAAGCTTTACATACCTTTTGGGAGTTACCCTTTATCCTGCTCGTCTCGTCGTCTTCCGAACCTATTCAATATGAAAGTAATACAAATATCAACTACTCTTAACTTTCCAGCATCTTGGATTACGCCTTAATGTTAATGGAATCTATTGCCTTAGTTGTTTCCTCGACTAGTCCTTTAGTTTGTTAAGGCGTTAACGAAAATTGGGCAGCACCTCCCCTATAATGTGCCCTATCCAAATTTCAAATCAGGTCCCTAATACCTACATCCAACCAACAACAACAACCTGCAGCAATTCATACCAACAATATACAACATACACTCCAAACAACTTATTCCAAAAATACGATATCTCAATAGGGCGTCTAGCCTTTATTTTGTGACGCCTTTAATTATACATAACAAGGGGTCATGTGGCTTCTACCAGCAGCACCCTAACACACATTAGGACATATTTAGGCCCTGCAACAACAAGCCACACCCCTGCAGAGCAACTCACAAGAACAACACTTTGTTTCGACAACAATTCAACCATAACGACTACAAATTAGTTTATTCCGAACGCCAAGTATTTCTAAGCCATTTTCATATTTCCAGCCACCAATAGGGAGTGTAACATGCTCCATCAGAACACATAAAGCTCAAATTAAAAGAAGAAATCTTACCTTACGTTAAACTTGTCAAACTCGCCAAAACTATCCAAAATGTGAAATCTGGACAGCTTACTGTTTTACCTTGTCGCTTCGTTTCGAAGGGGTAATGGAGGGAAACAGGATTTACGTCCTTCATAAAAGTTATAGACACGTGTATTAGGGTCGCAAACAATTTCGAATAATCCCTACATCAATTTTGTACAAAAAGATATGACCAAAATACTCACAGCTGTCCGTGTAGGATTTCCAAAACCAAATTTGAGCAGTACCTCCTCTACACTTCATCACCACTTTTCAAGCTGATACAAGTGGAACTGGATTTTGGAGTCTGAATGAGAGTTATAGAACCACGAAATACCTTTCCAAAACATATTAAATCACTTGAAACGAATCTGTAAACAAGAAGTTATATGATTATTACTAACCACTGTCCCTTCCAAAAACGGGTTTATTAATTAACGTTTTCTCTTATTTTCTCTTCCAAATTCCAATTGCAAAGCTAGAGTTTTACTTCCATGAAGGTCTTAAAATACATATATACATATCCACGTACTTAAGGTACACCGTATATAATTAATTCACGGAAGAAAATTGGAAAACAAACCTTTAAACTTCAAGAACCATGGCTGCTTCTCTATTTCTCTCCCTCACGTTTTTTTCTCTCTAAGTTGGCTGATGTTTTGATGGATAACTGAAGTATATGATATATATCCACATATATATGTGGCTTTAGGGTGTGACACGTGTCAACCCCCAAGAGGTTACACGTGTCCAGCCCCTATTGGGCCACCGCATCATGCTGCCAACTATGGGCTGCCACGTGGCAGTGGGGTCCACCCCACCCCCCCCAAGCAGGTGGGTCACCTGCTTGCTTGAGGTTCTGCCACGTGTCGCTTCTTCATTGGCTACCACGTGTCGTCTTTTTTCCCTTCCTCGTGGGCTCGTAATCTCGTCTTATTTTATGTACCTATGTAATCCGTGCTACGTAAGTTTGATATATGCTTAAGTAGCTCAAGTGCATATGACTTTTAACTTAGTAGCTTACATAGGTAAATCGAGTCCTACGACTCATTACTTGGCCTCCAATTCCTTCCGGACTCTTATGATTTCATCTCCAACCTTCTCTAGTATGGGGTATCACATTCTCCCTTCCTTAGAGCCGTTTGATAGTGTCGTAACTTAAGTGGCTCACATGCTAACTTCTAAGTAACTTAAGGGACATTCCGAGTTTAAAAAGGGTGGGGTGTAACATCCTTCCCCCCTTTAGAACATTCGTCCCCGAATGTTAGCTAAAACTTCTCTTAGCACCTTATACAAATCGTAGGGAGATTCATTGCTATTTTCTTAACACGTACTTCCATACCAATATTTCATATACGTGTTTCAGGAATCGGGGTTACCTGTAAATATTGGGAATAGGTGCAAATACTTGTGTTTTATATCCTCTTCAATTTCCCAGGTCATCCCTTTTCTGGTTTTGGTTTTGTCACAGTATCTTGACGGAAGGCACGTCCTCAGTTCGCAACCTTCTAATTTGCCAATCCAAGATGGCAATAAGTTTCTCCTCATAGGATAACTCTTCCATCTCATGGACTTCATTTATGAGACATACTATGGGTGGATCGCCAGTACAGTTGCGAAACATTTATATTTAATAGACTGGGCGTATGGTTTCCAAATCAGGTGGTAAGCTTAAATTACCAGTCACATTGCCCACCTTATGAGTAACTTGATACCTTCTAACATATTTTGGGTTAAGTCCCCTTTTCTGGGTGACTCCGTTATGAACATCCAATCATCCATTTGAACTTTGAATGTCGATGTCGATTATCTGTATATCATTCCTGCCGACTCTGGGCTTTTAGTCAATAGTTTGCTTAATCCTGTTTGGCCTACCAGCTTAATCTTTTTCCCATCAGGGGGACCTATAGGTGCTTCCTTACAACATCTTGTAGGGGGTCATTTGGATAGTGTAATGGTAGCCCTTCTCGTAGGCAAACCTAATAATTGATGGACGATAGTCCTAGCTACACTTAAGCCAACCTCATAAGCTCGCAATATATTTTTTTGGACTGATTTTCTGGCTAGGAATGAACTAATTAGTCACAATACACATATATATAGGGTGGCTATGGGGGTGACACGTGTCAGCCCCTTAGGGTGACACGTGTCCAGCCGTGATTGGTCCACCATATCTATGCAACCAGTTAGGGGCTGCCACGTGGCAGCGTGGGTCCATCACAAGTAGGTGAGTCACCTGCCTGCTTGTCACCTGCTTGCTTCACTTTCGTAAGTTCGGAAACTAGTTTTTGCTCCCTCTCGTAGGTTCATAATCTCGTCTTATTTTAAGAGCCTATGTAATCCGTGCTACATAAGTTTGGTATGTAATCAAGTAACTCACGTATGTAAGATTTCTAAATTAGTAGCTTGCGTAGATAAGTCGAGTCCTACGACTCGTTACTTGGCCTCCTATTCCTTCCGGATTCTTATATGATTCCCCTTCCAACCTTCTCTACTACGGGGTATCACATCCTCCCTTCGTTGGAGTCATTTGATAGTGTCGTAGCATATCCGGTTCACATGATAATGTCCAAGGAACTTATGAGACATTCTGAGTTTAAAAAGGGTGGGGTGTAATACCAAGCTTGCGTAGCACAGATGACATAGGCTCTTAAAATAAGACGAGATTACGAACCCACGAGGAAGAAAAAAAATGACGCGGGGCAGCCAATGGGAGGGTGACATGTGGCAGCACCTCAAGCAAGCAGGTGACCCACCTGCTTGGGGTCAAGTAGGTGACCCACCTGCTTGGGGGAGGTGGGCCCCACTGCCACGTGGCAGCCCCTCCTTGACTGCATGGATGCAGTGGCCCAATAGGGGCTGGACACGTGTAACCTCTAGGGGATGACACGTGTCACTCCCTAGGACCACATATATATATATGTATATACAGCATACACTTCAGTTCCTTCATCAAATTTCCAGCCAAAGTAAAGATGAACAAACCCTAAGCTAAGAGAGAAAAGGGTGACGGCTTTGGAGAAAAAAAATGTAAGTCCCGATTTTGTTTCGTAAATTAATTATATAGAGTATACCATGATGATATGTAAGTATTAGTAGTATAAAATTAGAGTTTGGTGCAGCAAACAGCAAGCTGCCACGACATTACAGCGCGCAAAAAAAAGTTCTGAGGCGCGATTTCGGCGAGTTCTAGCCAATTTCAGGAAAGGTAAGGTATTCCCCTCTAATTTGGTGCTTATGATATTATTATAGGGTGTATTACACACCTTATGGGCTTCTGGAAGTTGGGAAAAAGTTGGGAAAAGTTCAAAATTCGAAATAAACTAAATTGGAATCGTTATAGTTAAGTTGTTGTCAAAATAAGGTATTGTGCGCGTGGGGGGCTGCTGCTGGTTGTGTTGTGGCATGTTGCAGGGCCTAAAAGTGTTCTAAATGAGGTGGGGGAGGTGCTGTTACAGCCATACGACCCCCCGCTTCATACGGTTAAAGGTTTCGCAAAATAGAAACTAGAAACCCTCTTTTGGTATCGTAACTTCGGGCGAGCCGTTGGGAGTTTATATTGTGTAATGTTGCCATGTTATATATATATTAGATGCTGGTTATGTTTTTGGTTGTCTGTAGGTGTTAATGACATTATTGGGAATTCGGATAGGGCACATTATAGGGAAGGTGCTGTCCGATTTCCGTTAACGCCTTAACTAGTTAAACTAGTTGAGAAGGCGAGTGAAGGGATGAATGTTATGAATACTCGTGGGTAGTCTATGTTCCACACCATACTCTCGAGTTTGGAATGTCTCTTAAGTTCTTTAGACATTATCATGTGAGCCGGATAAGCTACGACACTATCAAATGACTCTAAGGAAAGGAGAATGTGTTACCCCATAGTAGAGAAGGTTGAAAATAGAGTCATAAGAATCCGGAAGGAATTGGAGGGCAAATCATGAGTCGTAGGATGCGATTTACCCACGTAAGCTACCAACTTAGAGGTATTACATACTTGAGGTACTTGAGGACATACTAAGCTTACGTAGTATGGATTACATAGGCACCTAAAATAAGACGAGATTACGAACCCACGAGGAAAGGGAAAAGATGACACGTGGAAGCTAATGGAGGAGAGACACATGAAAGCACCTCAATCAAGAAGGTTACCCACCTACTTAGGGTCAAGTAGGTCACCCACCTACTTGGTAGGTGGGGACCACAAGGACACGTGGCAGCCTAGGGGTAAGGCATGGATCTGTGGCCCAATAGGGGCTGGACACGTGTCACCATATGGGCATGACACATGTCACCTCCTAGGACCACATATATACATGTATATGTGTCTTATACTTCAGTTCTGATCCATTAATCTTCAGCAAAAACTCAAGAACAAAACCCTAGTTTAGAGAGAAACTAGCGACGGCTAGGAGGAAAAAAAAGAGGTAAGTTCCAATTTTGTTCCGTAAATTAATTATATAGCATATACCACGATGATATGGAGGTATTATAAGTATAAAATCACGGCTTGGTGCAGCCAAAACGGACAACAACCAGTCCACACAGTTTTAGCACGCTAAGAAGGGTTCCGAGGCGCGATTTTGGCTAGGTTGGCCAATTTCGGGTAAGGTAAGGTTTCTACTTTAAATTTGGAATTTATGGGGTTGTTATGGAGTGCATTATGTACCTTTTATACTGCTGGAATTATGTAAAAATCGTGGGGATGCTCAGCGAAAGAAACAATCTAAATTGAAGTCGCCGTAGTTAAATTGTAGTCGAAGTGAGGCATGGTGTGTTTGGAGGCTGCTGCTGGTTGGGTGGTGTGTGTTCCAGGGTCTAAATGTGTTATAAAATAGGTGTGGAAGTTTTTGGTTGCATCCACATGATTCCACACTTCGTACGATTAAAGGTTTCGCAAAATAGAAACTAGAAACCCTATTTTGGATATCGTAATTTTGAGCGAGTCGTTCGGAGGTTGTAATGTATAATGTTGCAAAGTTTTCTATATATACGAGCTGCTGGTTATGTTTTTGGTTGGATGTATATATTAGGGACGTGATTGGGAATTCAGATAGGGCACATTATAGGGGAGGTGCTATCCGATTTTCGTTAACGCCTTAACTAGTTAAGGAACTAGTCGAGAAGGCGAGCGAGGGAATGGGGTTTATGAATACTCTTAAGTAATGTAAGATGATGAAAGGTATAAAGAGGTTGATGTTCATATTTATTTCATGTTACCTAGGTTCACGGGACGACAAGGCGACCGGGAAAAAGACTAACCCATAATAGGTATGCGAAGCTTTCTTTTGGCATGTTTATGGAATAAGTATGTAAAGCTTATCCCTTCTCTTGGCATGTTTTTGGCATAAGTAGGTAAAGCTATTCTTGTTTATTTTGGCATGTCTTAGATATAAGTTATGAATGGTTTGTATATGGAACTTGGGGATAGTTCCATTCGTAAGGCTCCGAGTACAGTCCATAATTCTTATCCACTTTGTAATAGTAGAATTCCTGTAATAGTTGAGCTATTGCCTTTTTAAGGCTTTAATAGGATAAAAGGTAATATATGTAGAGCCTATTGAATCGTGTTCACTTCTAATTCCTAAGGCTCTTAAGGTAGCTGAGCTATCACCCTCAAGCCTTCTATATAGGAAATAGTAACCGGATGCATGGGAAACATGAACTGCTACCCTCGAGTCCCTATATGATGAATACTAATTGAACGTATGAGCTCCCATGCTTAAGAACTCTATAATGACAAGTGTCTCTGATTGCATAAACCGTTTGGTATTAACTTAATAAAAGCCTAGGACTCTTGAGACTCCGTCGATATGGCCCCTAATGGAAGTTAGAGGATACGTGAGACGATGATAGTTTTGATGCTCAAATGATAATCCATGGCGGTTATTATACCGAATCTCAGAGGATGAACTAATTACATATGGTACCTCGTTACTTTACTTGTACAGGCTGTTAATACATAACTCACCGCGTCCCATGAAGGGCCGGGATTGATAAATTCACCGCATCCTATAAAGTGCCGGGCATGATAAATTCACCGCATCCCATGAAAGGCCGGGCATGATAAACTCACCGCATCCCATGAAAGGCCGGGAATGATAAAATCACCGCGTCCTATGAAAGGCCGGGCATGATAAACTCACCGCGTCCCATAAAGGGCCAGGCATGATAAATTCACCGCATTCCATGAAGGGCCGGGCATGATATATGATGAAATAATTATTCACCGCGTCCTATGAAGGGTCGGGCATGATATATCATGCAATGATCATTCACCGCATCCCATGAAGGGTCGGGCATGATTATGATGAAACGATTATGATACCAAGTTCACTAGAGGGCCGGGTACAGGGTATGATAAGGTATATGACTGCATGTCCTAAGCTGCAGGTACATTAATCTGTTAACTGTTATACATGTTTTCTGTATCCCCATCTCAGTTATTGTTTCAGTTATGATATGTTATGCTTTATATACTCAGTACATATGTCTTACTGACCCCCCGTTCTCTGGGGGTTGCATTTCATACCTACAGGTACAGATGTTCATTTTGGAGATCGGTCAGCTTAGGAGTTCCTCTCAGCTATGTAGGAAGTGCTTCACTGTCCTGGACCCTAATTTTTGATACTGGTCATTTAATATATATATTTATTTATTCAAGGGTACGGCGGGGGCCTTGTCCCGCCATATGATGCAATTATTACTCTTAGAGGTCTGTAGACATGTGTGTGGGGGTTATTTGTAAGTTCGTTCCAGTTGTGCTCATATGACGTATTGCAAATGTTTTCATTGTATGGAAGCCTCGTCCGCTCGCGTGCCCTTTCCTATTATGAAATGAGGCTACAGGTTTATGAAAAAAAGTTTTTTACCCACTGGGTTTGTATATAGTATCACATCACACACGGTTCAACTTAAGGGTAGTTGATAGATATGCATAAGGAGGTCCAAGTCAGACCCCAGTCGCGGCCTACGGGGTTGGGTCATGAAATTCTAAGTTGCTGAAAAGTCCAAGGGTGTTAATACTTGCATTACTTCCATGTTAAATAGGTTTTGAGGACCACGATGTGGACGTGATTAAGAGAAGTCCATACGAGGTATGTGAAGCTTTCTTTTGGCATGTTTTTGGAATAAGTATATAGAGCTATCCATCTTTTCTTTTGGCATGTCTTAGATATAAGTTAAGATTGATATGTATGTGATATTTGGGATTCAATCCATTCATAAAGCCCTGAATATAAGTCGAAACCCTTGTTTAATTTTTGATGCTAGAACTCCTGCAATTGTTGGGTTGTTGCCTTTAAGTCTTCTATGTGATGAAAAGTAGTACATGTAAAGATTATCTCTTCTCTCCTTTAGAATGACTTAATTTTAAGTAAAATGATATATGATATGGGTTTAGAGGTAATTCCATTTATGAGCTCCGAGTGTAACTTGTGACTTGTAGTCACTTCTTAACATTAAGGGTCTGAAAGTAGTCAAATTACTATTCTCGACCTTGCTATATAATGAATAGTAAGCGGAGGTACTAGCTCCTCTTTTTAAAGGTTATGAAATGATAAATGCCTTTGATTGCATAATTTGAGTCTTTAACTAGGTAAATTGGGTCTCTGGTTGCATAACTGTGGCTCTGATTGCATAAACCATGTTTCTGATTGCATAAGCTATGTAGCATTGTCTTGATGCATGTCTGTGATTCCTAATGCCCCAATTGATGTAACCCCTAATGACATCTAAAGGGCACTTCGGATAAGTACCTTCCTGGTCTTCAGGTGATGGTTCACTTGAGTATTTCATTGAGTCTTAGAGGGTTACTTAGTTGCATATAGTTTCTCATTACTCTACTCGTGCATGCTGTAACCCTTCTTTCTTCGCATCCCACAATGGGCTGGATATTATGTCGGGGGCAGCTTTACTTCTTCTTTCACTGCGTCCTGGACTGGATGTGTACAGTTCCACGCACGAGGAGATGATTTCGTACGTGAGGTGTGATATATGTTATATGTTATGACGATATGATTATTCACCGAATCTCGGGCCGGCTGTAATATGATAGTATGTGTGGCAAAATAAGGAAGGAACACCGAGTCCCTCCTTAGAGGGTCAGGTACGGTATGTATATTATGATGGTACGCTATAGAGGTACACCACTCTATTCACTGATTCCCTCACTAAAGGGGCCAGATACTTTATGTAGGCATGCATATGAGATTAGAGTGATACATTTGCGACCTCGAGCCCCGTAGTGAACCTGATGTAATATGATGACATACATGATAAGATTATACAGTATACAATGATATAATACTATATACGATGATATGATGAAATGAAATACATGATGATACGATGACATATGAATATGAGAAAATGATTATGACACCGAGTTCACTAGAGGGCTGGGCATAGCATCTGATGATGTATATGATTTACGTGTCCTAAGGTGCTGGTACAGTGATTTGTTAAATTGTTATACTTGTCCCCTGCATCCCTATTTCAGTTATGGTCTCAGTTACGATGTGTTTTGCTTTACATACTCAGTACATATATTGTACTAACCCCCCCTTTTCTCGGGGGGCTGCGTTTCATGCCCGCAGGTACCGATGATCATATTGGGGATCCATCAACTTAGGAGTCCCTCTCAGCTATGTTAGAAGTGCTTCACTATTCTGGAGCGTAATTTTTGATACTGGTCACTTAATGTATATATTTGTACATTCAGGGGTACGGCGGAGGCCCTGTCCTGCCATATGTTGCTGTTACTATTCTTAGATGTCTATAGATATATGGATGTGGGATGTTTGTAAGTTCATTTTGATTGTGCCTATATGGCATTTTGTGAATATTTTTATGTTACAACAACCTTGTTGGCCTGCATGCCCTCATGTGTTATGAGACAAGTGAAAGAGGCCACGCGTAAACGAAAAGGTTTTAACTCATTGAGGTTTTTTTGTGAGTAGTATCACCTTGTTCATAGTTCAATTTGACTACAACTGATAGGTAGACATACGAGGGTCCAGGTCGGACCCCAGTCACGGCCTATAGGGTTGGGTCATGACAGGCACGCAATCTGACAAGGCTTCCATAACATAAAACATTTGCAATACGTCATATAAGCACAACTGAAACAACTTACAAGCAACCCATATACACATGTCCACAAACCTCTACGACTAGTAACAACATCATATGGCAGGACAAGGCCCCCGCTATACCCCAAAACAAACAAATATATACATAGGAGGACCAGTACCCAAAAAGCTAGGCTCCAGAATAGTGGAGCACTTCCAACATAGATGAGCAGAAATCCTAAGCTGGCGCATCTCCAAAATGAACATTTGTACCTGTGGGCATGAAATGCAGCCCCCTAGAGAAAGAGGAGTCAGTACGATATATGGACTAAGTATGTAAATTATAACACAACATAACTTGGACAACACTGAAGTAGGGATGCAGGAAACAAGTATGAAAGTTAACAATTCCTTATACCTGCATCTCATGAAAAGAGGGCATGTATATCATCCTTACACATCACTCCTGGCCCGCTGTGGGACTCGGTGTTACCAGATCATCATATACGGCATCATATCATACATTATAAGTACGTCACATGTTTTTATATGTATGCCTATCTATCATATTTGGCCCTTTAGTGAGGGTCTCGGTGAAAGAGTGGTGTGCATGTCGTACCGTACCCGACCTACTATGGGACTCAGTGCCATTATCACATAGTAAAATATGGTGAGGAATGTTTGGCTCGATCCATAATTTAAAATAGTGTTGAGGAACGTACGGCCTAATCCATATTTTAAAATAATGTCAAGGAACATACGGCTAGATCCATATTTTAAATTATATCATCATATATATATCCGGCTCGGGATGCGGTGACGAGCATCATCACATAAGGCGTCATCGTATGCTTCACTTCATCGTATACAACATTTCATCCTCGTATACTTCATACATATATATAGCCTGCCCGAGACTCGGTGAATGAATAGTAAAGCTAGGCATGACTGCATTCCTGGCCCCCTTATGGGACTCGGGGGAAGATGGGTTACAGTGTGCACGAGTAGAGTAGTGAGAAACCATATGCAACTAAGTCATCATTGGAGACTCAATGAAATAATCAAGTGAACCGTCACCTGAAAACCAGAGTAGTAATCGTCTTAAGTACCTTCTAAATATCATTAAGGATTATATCCACTAGAGTTTCAGGAATCGTAGACATGTATCGAGACAAGGTTAATCAGCTTACGGAATTAAAGACGTTCGTCGTCGCAGAGACCTTAGGAAGAGGAGCTAATGCATTCAATTAGTATTCATCAGATAAGAGACTCAAGGGTAGTAGTTTAATTACTTTAAGAATTCTAACATCAAGTAGTGAATAGAAGTCATGAGTTATACTCAGTGCTTATAACTGAACTACTTCCACATCATATCATATACCATTTCATTTATACTTAAGAAATTCCAAAAAGAGGAAGAGACAAGCTCTACATATACTACTGTTCATGATCTAAGAGCCTTAAAAGGCAATAACTAAACTATTACAAGAGTCTTAACATCACAAAGTGAATAAAGTCTATGAATTACACTTGGAGTTTCATGAGTGGAATTATCCCCACATTTCATATACAAACCATTCATAACTTATACCTAATACATGCCAAAAGAAAAGAAGCATAGCTCTATATACCTGTTATGGGCTAATCGCATTCAGACTCGCTTCGTTACTCCTTTAACCTAATTAACACGAAAGTAATACTAAGGTTAGTGACTTTCAAATTTCCATCTCCTAAACCTAACACCCATTATCCATGGGAATTACTTCCTTTTTCACACTTCTCGACTATTCTCGACTAGTCTATTAGTTAGTTAAGGAGTTAACAGAAATCGGACAGCATCTCCTCTATAACTTGCCCCATCCGAACTTTCAATTTAACTCCCAAAACTTAGAATCCAAACAACAACAACAATCATCAGCATATATACAAGCAAACCACTTCCACATTACACAACACAAACTCCAAACAACTCGCTTAAAACTACGATACCAAAATAGGATTTTTAATCTCTAGTTCATAAAACCTTTAACCATACATAACAGAGAGTTATGTGGATGAAACTAGAAGATCCCACACACCTTGTGGAATGTTTTCCATTCCTACAACACACAATAAAAGCACCTGCAAGTGCATAACAACAACCACAACACCCTACTTGACTTTGATTTAACTATGACGGCCTTAGTTTAGCTTGTTTCTAACGTCAAGCTTCCTTGTGCAATTTTTGTACTTCCAGCCACATATAAGACGTATAATACACTCCATAACCTCAGCATAAACTCCAAATTGAAATCAAAACCCTTACCTTACCCGAAATTGGCCAAAGCTTGCCAAAATTCACCTCGGAATTTCTCTAGTTGGGGCTGAAATGTCGTGGCTGTTTGCTATCCATTTGGTGTTGCTCCAAAATATAACTTTAATTTATTAACACTTTCATATCATCTTTTTATACCCTATATAATTAACTCATGGAAAGAAATTGGAAAACTAACCTTTTTCTCCCTCTTGGCCGATGCTAGTCTCTCTTAGCTTAGGGTTTCTTTTCTTTTCTTTTCTCTTGAATTTTTGGCTGGAAAATGACTTAAGAGTCATTAACATAATATATATGTTGCCTTAGAAGGTGACACGTGCCAGCCCCTAAGGGTGACACGTGTCCATCCCCTATTGGGCCAACCCATCCATGCGGCCAATGATGGGTTGCCACGTGGTAGTGGGGTCCACCCCTAAGAAAGTGTTTCACCTACTTGACCCCAAGAAGGTGGGTCACCTTCTTTCATATGTCATTTGCCCATGCTGCCACGTGGTGCCTCCTTTTGCTTCCATGTGGTGTTCTTCTCCTTCTTTGTGGGTTCGTAGTCTCGTCTTACTTTAAAAACCCATGTACTTCTTGCTACGCAAGATTAGTATGTACTCAAGTATGTAAAACTTCTAAGTTGGTATCTTACGTAGGTAAGTCGAGTCCTACAACTCGTTACTTGGTCTCCAACTCCTTTCGGATTCTCCTAGCCCTATTTCCAACCTTCCCTCTCATAGGGTATCACATTATTCCTTCATTATAAATGTATGGTAGTATTATAGATCATCCAGTTCACACGGCACTTTCTAAGAGGCTTAAGCTCCTTTCAAGAAGCTTAGAAACATTTCAAGGTACGAAAGTCTTCTAAGGTACAACGGTACGGGGTATAACATCCTTCTCCCTTTTAGAATATTCGCCCTCGAATATTACACAAGAATCTTTCTCAAAATCTTATATAGGCTGTAGGGAGAATTCTTTTTATTGTACTAACATATACTTTTATCGAGCTATCATTATAAGAGTTCCAAAAGTTGGGATTACTGGTAGATATAAGTAATAGGTGCGGACATCTATATCTCATCTTCTCTTTCTTGGCGAGTCCTGTTACACCTTTCACTGGTGATGCTCCCACGAATACCCAACCCCTAACTTCAAACTCGAAAGGTCTACGCCGATTATCTGAGTATGACTTCTGTTGACTCTAAGCTACTACTAGTTTCTCCTAAATGGGTTTCACATTATCAATAGTCTGTTGGCTCGTGTACGGGCCCATCAATAGACCTTCATCAACCTCAAACCCGCTAATAGGTGCTCTGCGCCTTCTGCTACACGAAGATTTCTATAGTGCCATATTAGAAAAACTTCAATAAGTGACAGGCGATCCCTCTAGCTACCTCTAAAGTTAGTAATACAGGCCCACAACATATTTTCTAGCTTTTGCATAGTGTGCTCGGCCTATCCATTAGTTTGAGGGTGAAAGGCTGTGCTAAGATTCACCTAAGTTCCCCATTCCTTTTTTGGAATGATCCTCAGAAGTTAGCTGTAGATTAGGCTTCTCTGTCTGAGATCATAGCTGTGGGGATCCTGTGGAGTTGTACTATCTCCTTATTATATAGTCTCACATAGTCCTTGGCTGAATATATGGTCCTAACTGGAAGGAAGTGGGTTGATTCCTATCAGCCTATCCACAATAGCCCATATGGAATCGTTCTTCCGTACAACCCGAAGTAAGTCTGTAATGAAGTTCATATTCTGGAATCATCAGCCCCCTGTATTGTCTCTCGCTTTCTCTTAAAAGGATTTAATTTTCATTCTACTCTATAGCTCCTAAGCTCAATCCTTAGGGTTGGCTATCAAATAACGCTGGGATTTAGCTGCTCTGTGCGCTTTCTATCATCCAGTGGTACAATTCTGAAAAAGATTGGGCATACCAGTTCACCAGCTTTTAGCAACCAGCTAATTCTGATCATCTTACTTAACCCATTTCATAATTCTCTTAGCCCAACTTGTAACACTCTAGATATGTTCTACTGTGTTTTTACTCGGATCTTCTTTCTAGTTCTTCTACCAGCTATCATATAGGAATCACATTGCTACTACCAGCTTCTTTTTATCGAGTAACCACTCGGTCTCATTCTTAGCATACCAATATTCGTAAGTTACATAACTATTCTTGTACAATTTATAGAAAGTGCATTTAATTCCGCTTATAGTCTCCCTGCTCTTGGCTTACAAGTTTTCCCTACTCTTGGCTTACAGGTCTTTCCTGCTCTTGGCTTACAGGTCTTCCCTGCTCTTGGCTTATTCTACTCTACATATGTCCTTGTACTAACACATACTTGCAGTCTTTTTTGGACCACACTTGTTTTACTGCCTTTGCGTACCCTTAAAGTTCCCTCATATTCTATAATAGGAGATATTTCTTATCCTTCTTCTTTTGCTACTTATACATTACAATATCAGTAGCCAATAACTCTATTATTAATATCTTCCTTATCATTTCTCCCGTAAGTTAGCCAAGGTTTGACAACTATCTACACTCACCGTGCTTTACTACAATAAAGTCTCCTATTGGTGTAGCTACCTCATACGGGTCCGTTAATTTGGGTTTCATCCCGACCCGACTAGAAACAAAATGGGATACATATATAATAAAGTGGAGCCTTGGTATATCAAGACATATGTATCCTGGAAGAAGATTTGTAACATACCTATAGCTATATTTGGTGGTGCCTCCTGGTCCTGTCCACTAGCTAAAGCATAACCGTGACTCGAAGGACCACTAGAACTAGAAAGTCCACCACGGCCTGCTGATGTATAAGTACCCTGCCCCATAGGGCGCGTAGCCACTAAAGAAGAACCCACAACTGTCTCTGTAGGCAGAGCTTCACTACTTAGCCTACCTCCGAATCGATACATTCTCATGAGATGGCCTTGATAGCCACACATAAAACAAGCACCCATCTCAAAATGGTATTTTCTGAAATGAGCCCTATTAAAATAAGGACACTGAGGCAAAGGTGGCCTCGACTGATGCGAACCCTTGCCCACTTGTGGACCTGGCACCTTGGAATTCTGACCAACTCATGGATATCTCATGTTATCAAATCTCCAACCAGGGAAATGAAGGGTGCACTCTAGGCTGGTTGGGAAGGGTATTCACTATACTACTGAGGCTGTCCACCATAAAATTCCCCCGAATCACCAGTCAACCTAGTTTTTTTATGTTGGCCTCTATCATAATCTATATCAGATTGTCGCCCTCTATGTTGACCCTTTATCCCTAGCCCATGCCTTCTAGCCTGCCCTGCCACTAATCTGGTGAGCAACAAAACTACATCTCTCATTTCCCTATCCTCTGGCCCTAGCTGTGGGGCTAAAGGTTCACGTATTGGGGCCTCAAGATCTGTGACTGCTACTGCCCTAGGCTCCTCTAGAGGTGGCGACATAGTAGAACTTAACGACAGTACCACAACCCATGGCATAGACTTGGCACGAATCCTAGTAAACTTCAGGGTCTGACCAGTTTCTTCTGCTACTGACTCGTCCTTCTTGGCAGTTGTTGCTTCTTTGGAAACATCACTGCAACCATAATGGTATGTTAGTTTTTTTTTAAGGGAACAGACCCTACACTAGGCTCCCACGTCTCGTGCGCGGCTAGTGGTTGAGCCGCTCACCCCCAAGCTATATTATACATAAAAATAGAAAAATACACGGAGGGGGACATAAACCTAACCTCTAATCCTATGGTGGTTCATAAGTCGACCATCCTACTAAGGGCATCCAATTCATCCCCGATACAAGCACATGACAAGAAAACCTAGAAACTATACACCTAAAGGAAATGACTCCTCTCAATACAAAGAAACTAGGAAAGCATAAATAAGGGAGACTCTCCCTTTATATAAAATAAAGGAAAAATCTAAATAAAACTGGGGATGAATCCTCATAAATGCTATATATACAACAAAATTAGCGTAGACGAGGAACATCAAATAACATGGCTAAGATATAATAAGGAAAATCACAAATACTGCAATTGGGTGCTCTATCCAAGGATGCAACACAAAATAGTAGATCATGGAGGCTTTTTAATCCATTTGGTCTTCCTCCGTCTGAAGCTGGGCAGGCCGACTCTATCTAGCATATAGTAACCTCGAGTACCATGAGGTAGCTGCTGGAGGGTGATGTAGTGGCCTGGAGTGGTAAGAGTGTGACTGTGTTTGGAGAGAGCATTCGCAGTGAAGTTTGCCTCCCTGTATACATGCCTACAAGAAAAGCAAATAAATAATTTGGAAATACCAATAAGGTGCTGAGTTACCTGGTGAAGGCTCCACGGAGGTTTAGTCTGATGATTGATCCATTTAGTGAGCAACTCCGAGTGAACTTCTAGGATAATGTGCTGAAAACCCTTTGAATACACCATTTAAGCCCATAAACTGCCGCCTCTAGTTCAGCTTGATTGTTGGTTCCCTCCCCTAACGGTATGGCGTAGGCGAATATGAATTTACCCATATGATCTCTTAAGATGCCACCCCCCCAATTGCCCCCAGATTACCCAACACGCTGCCGTCGGTGTTCAGCTTGACGAAACTGAGTTCTGTCTTAATCCACAAGACTTGGGTGATCTTCATCTCATGAGTACACTTATCTATGCAGGAGATGGTGTGGATCCAGTTCGAGGGCCAATGGATATAGGGGTACGCGACTCTAAGAAGATTTGAGATGTCCTTGAAAACTGCAAATTTCACTCTCGCCAAGCTAGAACTCTTCCCCTCGTATTTGCTCGCGCATCTATTCTTCCACAAATTCCAACATATAAATATTGGGGTGGAATGGAGGATAAGTTTGTGAGCTTCTGTGCGGTACTTGTAAAGCCACCAGCTCATAACAAGAGGTTTGAGGGGTGTGGCTTCATGCCTTATGCCTAGGGAATCTGAGAAGTAGTGCAAAATATTCCTAGCGAAATGGCTAGTGCTGAAAATGTGCTCTATGGTATTCGGACCTGGACTGTGGCAGCAATAGCATGGTATGGAAACATAGTCAAATGCAGTGATCTTTTCCTCCGTTGGCAGCTTGCCTCTAAAAGCCCTCCACAACAAAAAGAAGCATTTAAAGGGGATGTTTTTATGCCAAGTGTAATGGTCGAAAAGTGTCTTGGTCCGGTGTTCCCTCACAAGCTACCATGCTGAGGAACATGTGAAGTTCCCATTGGTATTCAGCTTCCAAATGGCATGATCTGGTGTGTTTCCTTGCAGCTAAAGTATAGAAGAAGTAATGAGAGGAACGAGCTGCGCTGGTGCCAACTTATTTACCATATTGATGTTCCATTGGCCATCTATACAAAAATCAGCCACCCTCGCATTGTTTGCTCTTCCCAACTCCAGTCTATAGTTGGCTAAGGGTCCGATACCTAGCCAATCGTCCCACCAAAAACAGCACGAACCCGAGTGAAGCCTCCATTAAATATGAGGTTCAGCAATGTGTTTGTTGTGCATCATGTGTTTCCACACAAGCGACTGGCCAGTATGGAATTTTTTGATGATGGGATTCGCTCTGTGACAGTATTTGGTTCTAAGGAAATCACCCCACAATGTTGGTTTAGCTCTAAATATCTACCATTGCTGTAACTAGAGATATTTGCACATATCTGTAGTTCTTCTCAACCCAATACCTCTTTCGTCATAAGGGTAACAAAGTTTCTTTCATGAAGCCCAATGGTATTTTTTCTTGTTATCCTTCCACCCCCAGAAAAAATCAGCGGTGACTCTCTCAATCTGTTTGAGAGTAGTATGGGGGGGAGTAATGGCTGAAAGAAGGTGAATGGGGAGCGACTGAAGTACGTATTTCACGAGTGTAGCTCTACCGCCGTAGCTGAGGATTTTGGAGTGCTACCCTCTAATTCTGTTGACAACCTTAGAGACCATGTTCGTATAGTACATGACTCTCTACCTGCCAATGTATAGTGGGCATCCTAAGTAGGTGATGGGACTATGCTTCTGAGTGAAACCCGTAACCTGTTTCACCGTTTCCACATTGTCTTGGAGTGCATTGGGATGCATCATGAAGTGGCTCTTATTCTTGTTTATAAGCTTCCCCGATGTCTTTTCATACAGAGTCAAGGTCTTCATGATAATCTGGAGAATTTCCTTCCTTCCGTAGGAAAAGATGATAACATCATCCGCAAAACTCAAATGATTAATCTGTGGGCCTCTTTTCTCCATATGAAAACCACGGTAGAAGTGGTAATTATGAAGACTATTCAACATTCTGGACAGCACGTCCGCTCCCAAAATGAATAAGGCAGGAGAAAGAGGATCACCCTGTTTGATCCCTCTGGTGGAGTGGAAAAAACCATGTCTAGACCCATTAACGATAATGGAGTACCAATTGTTAGACATGATTTGCCAAATCATATCAATAAAGGTCTCACCGAAGCCCATCCTTCTCAGTACTAGACAAGTATAAGACCAGGAGACTCTATCATATGCTTTGTCCATGTCTAACCTCATAACCACGTTGTCGCCAATAACAGGCTTTCGGATATCGTGGATAACCTCTTGTGCTAGCATGATATTTTCTGAGATGCTTCTTCTTTTTACAAACCCGGACTTATTGAGAGAAATAAGACCGAGGAGAATCGGAGCAAGCCTGAGGCAAATGAGTTTTGATATGATCTTATTGGTAAAGTTACTAAGACTAATGGGTCTATAGTCAGAGAGTGTGTTGGGGTGATCTACCTTTGGGAGCAAGACCAAACAAGCATGAGAAAAGAACTTAGGGATAGCATACCCTCCGAAGAAAGAAATAACCACTACTAGTAGGTCCTCCGAAATAATCTCCCAGCAAGCTTGGAAGAATTTTCCATTCATACCGTCCAAACCAGCTGTAGAGTTAGGATTCATAGAGAAGACTACCTGTTTCAACTCTTCAATGGTAGGCGTGGCTTGAAGGCTTTCATTCTGAGCATCTGTGATCATTCTAGGAACGTAATTTAAGATGTTCTCTGGAATCCGAGATTCATCACTTGTGAATATTTTCTGAAAATGATCGCATACTGCTCTAGCAATGTGTTCGTCGCCTTGAATCCAATCCTCTTCTTCGTTGGTAACCTTGTGAATGAACAATCTCCTTCTCCTACCACGGATTAAAGCATGGAAATACTTGGTGTTAGCATCTCCATCCTTGAACCAATGTAGTTGAGTTTTTTTTTTGAGAATGTTCTCTTCAATTTTAAGAAATCTGATATATTCGGCGTTGAGAGCATGCAATTGCATCCTGTTCTCTTCATTATTGGACACTATCAGATTTTCTTCGGCACTTTTCACCAATTCTTCATATTTCTTAACCTTGGCAAAAGTGTCGCCAAATTCCTCTCGCGACCATTTGCGAAGGGTGGAGGAAAGCCTTTCTATTTTTTGGTGGAAGGACCACAAGATTCCCAGTCAGGGGTCTGTCCCAACAGGACTCTACAGTTTCGAGAAAAGTAGGGTTATCCACCCAACAATTCAAGAATTTAAAATATTTAATAGCGGAATCCTGCCTAGCATTCATCTCTATTAGTAAAGGGTTATGGTCAGAATCAATAGAGGGAAGATGCGTGACTGAAGTGTGAGGCATAGCGGCTAACCAATTATCGGACACCATAGCTCTATCGAGTCACTTCCATATTCTTTTATGCATATCTCGTTGATTACACCAAGTATAGTCTGAGCCATGATACCCCAAATTTGTTAGGCCACATGCTTCAATAACGCTTATAAACTCGAAGCTTTTTTGCATGTTGTAAGGGATTCCACCTAGTTTCTCAGTAATGGAGGTGATGACATTGAAGTCCCCAACTGTGCACCAAGGAAGGTTAGTGGAAGCATGGTGCAGGAGCCTATCCCAAAGCGGTCTTCTAAGAGTATCTTTGTATTTTCCATAAACAAAAGTCGTGACAAATGCATTTTGATGCTCTACGTGTTTTATCTCGCAAGTGATTTGTTGTTCGTCAACATCAATAACTTTACAATAAATATCTTGAGTCCAAAAGATCCAAATCTTACCATTAGGATTGCAAACAGACTTATCCATACCAAGGTTGATTCTAAAGGTTTGGAGATGAGCATTGTTGGAAAAAGGTTCTAGGATGGAAATGATGGATGTTTGATGGATATATTTGAGTGACTTTAGTCTGTCTATGAATCCTTTGGTATTGATACCTCTAGCATTCCAAGCAATTGTGTTAATCATTGATGGGATCTAAGGTTGTGGAGCCTAGTGTTTGGTCTGCTAATAGGAGCATGAATAGTTGTTAATTTTGGATTGTGATGAATGCCTCTAGGTGATAGGCCTTGCTCATTAGTTAGCTGGTTCATCTCATCATTCGTGACCTTAGTAGTGGTCTTGGATGGTGCAGCTATACTATTGGACTGTTCAGCAGTCTCTTCTTCATTCTCAAGTTCAACCTCACCTTGAAAGTCTTGGTCATATTCATCCTCTGAATGAATAACCCCATATTCATCATCACTATCAGGAGTTGAAGTTTGAGCCTCATTTTTAGTGCATAGGATGTTGGTGGCATTTTCAGGTTGCATAAAAGGAGCTGGCTGAATATTCAAAGGGGTAAGAGTAAGAGGGTCTTCACAACTAAAATCAGGGCTCCTTATTGGTGTGGTTTGATCTAAGAGTACATACTGTGAGCAAGAGTTTTAAAACACCTCACCATTGTTATCTTTTCCACCTGTATCAGCAGTGGTTGGAGGGGTAGGGGTTGCAGCTTCTTGCTTCTTTTCTTGTTTCTTCTTTCTAGCTCTCTTTTTCTGTAGTATTTTAGAGGTATCTTGCCTGTTAGAGGTAATAGGACTAGCTGAGAATTCTATACCACTAATGGTTGCATTGTCTTTTTGTTTGGAGTTAGAATGTTGCACTTGGTGGGAACTAAGACTAGAGGTTTGATCACTTGAAGTAGTGCTAAAACTGCAATCATAATGTTGGTCATTTTCAACACTTTCTGTGTGATCTACACCTTAACTATGGTGCTGAATTGATATTAGTTTAGGGGCCACAACTTGCACACTCTTTTCCTTCAGAGTAGAAGCTGAAATAGGGCCGAAATCATGCAAATTTTGCTCCAAACCTACAGCTGCAGGTCTTGATCCCTGCATCTGGGTAGCCTTATTGTGCACCCTATTTTCCTGGAAGTTTTGAGGCTAATAGGGGGCTGCAGTATTGGTCATTTTCTTGGTGGAAATATGAGCATCTGCAGGTCTTTGTTTCTGTATCTGAGTGGCCCTATTGTGCACCCTATTTTCTTCCATAGTAGAAGCTGAAGTAGCACCCAGGACATGTATAGATTCCCTCAAGCCAACAGTTGCAGAACCTCCCACTCCTGAACTGCTGCTGCTTTGTTCTCAAAGAAGGACTTGAAAGCCTTCCAGAATCAACTGCAGTCTCACATCCAATGGTCATAGCAGGGGTCAGTTTGGAGGCCATTTTTTGAGCATCAACAGAATCTCTTTTATTAACATGCTGGGAAGAAGAATGTTGAATATATGAAGTGGTAGCAGGAGCTCTGAAGTCATTCCTAGGGTCAACCATAAGGTTCTCATGCAAAACATGAGACAAAACCCCCCCCTCTGGATACCCCTTCCTGCAGGTTAGTGGGCTTCGCCTGAATCCCACCATCCTCACCTCCGTTAACTACTTCAGCAGCAGCAGTTAAAACATTCAATACATTAAAACTACTGGGGGAGCCATGGGGGTTTGGAAGCATTGAGTCAATACCTAGTTGATGCTCATGATGTCCATTTTGAATTGCACCAGTCATAGCAACAATATTACAATCAATACCTGTATTCATGGCTTGAATGGGTCTATATACCTGTTGAGTGTTGCCTTGTATCGTTTGGGTGTTTTGCACAATTTGAGTCTTACCTTTGAAGTTTCTTCATTTTTGGGTTTCCCATTGGTTGTTTGAGATTTGATTCCTATTTTGGTTGGTTGAGTGCTCCTGTGCTTTGCAACTTCCTTCCTGAGTTGTGGTGGTGGTTTCTTCTAGTGGTACCTGTTGCCTGAAACTTATAGCATTAGTTAAGACAATATGAGTAGAGATCATACCTGTGTTTTTTGGCGACGCATCTTTCTTTGGCTCTTCTTCCTTGTCTTTGGCCTTGTTGCATTCTGTATCTCTTCTGCTGACGGGGCAAGCAAGAGGAGTATGACCTTGGTGTTTGCAGTAAGTACAGTAAAGGGGGACATCTTCATATTCGATGTCCTGCCATCTTCCTTCTCTATTTGGATCATTATTTTCATCGAATCCAATCCATACACTTTGGATTCTAGGCTTGGTGATGTCCATTTGGACTTTTGCTTTTGCCACGCTTCCCCTCGTCTTTTTCATGAAGGCCATGTCCAAGTGCAGCACTTGTCCCACGTCCGCAAGCAGGAGCATAACAAATTCTTTATGGAAACAATGTCATGGGAGCTCTTAGAGTATGACCCACACAGGGAGAATGGGGGTTTCATAGTTTGGATCAAAAGTAGGGGTCCAAACTTTAAATCTCATAAAGACACCATCAATATACATTCTCTTGCTATCTAGTACAGTAGTTCTATCGTGTTCATTATCAAGGTCAATATATATATGTCTAGAATTAAAATGGGTAATCTTGACCTTGCCTCGAAGTTCAGTTTGACTAGTGAACTTCTTTCGAATTATCTCCATCTTAGGCATTGGACTGTAGAACTTGCCTATGAGAGTATACTTACATGATTCAGCCATCTTAACCACGTAGTCTTATCTCTTAAACATGATAGCCGGACAACCTTGTTTTGTCACCCTTTTTGGTGGTGTTAGGTCAATTCTGGTTGTATGCTTGGCTTGTTTAGCTCTTAGTCTTGTGGCCATGGATTGCTTTGCTATAGGGGGTGGAGGGTGATTTGTGGTGATGGGTTGGTTTTTAGGGGACTTAGTCTTAGGAGGTAGCGCACTGGGGGTAAAGGACACTATGGGATTTTTAGAGTTTTTTAGGTCAAATTTTTGGAAATTGGATGAGATGGGGGGAAAGTCTTAAAAGGGAGGGTGGTTGGTATGTTTATGATTAGTGGAGGTGCTAGGATTGCCCAAGGTGGTGATACGATCAACCAAAACAGCTTCAAGCACGATAAGACGGTTTTCGCCCCTAGTGACACAAGTTGGAATTTTAGAATTTGAGTTGGAGGTGCCTAAAAATTATGTTGTTTGGTTTATTTCGTTCCTAAGAGTATGAGGGTTACTTTTACTTTGAGACTTAATTTGGGCGTTCACCGGAAAGATGGTTCCGGTGGTTTTTTCTTTAGGTTCAAGACTAGAATTGACGTTTGAATTGTTGGAGGGATCTTTTTTGGAAAAATTTTGTTCTTGTGGGTTAGTTTGATGCTGGGGATTAAAATTCAATTCAAAACTATTTTTTCCGATCGCCGGAGCTCCGGCACCACCACTGCTGTTAGTACTAGACAAATTGGAAACCGTAAAAGTCAAATTCGAATTGAAATGAGGCATACCTGATGGGGCTTTTTGCAATGGTGGACTCCCCTCATTGTGTTGAGCAGTTTGGCATTGCCAATTTTGAGTTTGGGGCTCCGCCGCTACGCAGCCTCCGACAGGTGGTGGTGCAACCCTAATTTCCATATTCAAAGTGTTAGGAGTTGTGGATGATAGGGCTTTTTGGTTAATGGTGTTCCTTGTATGATCATCCACAAAACCCACTGAAAATTTTGAGTTTTCACCATCACATGCGGCGGCGGCGCCACCGCCTAAAATAGCCTCACCGCCGGAATTATTCTACGAGTTTGGCTTGGTGGATGGTGGCGATTTTTGCATGATTGTACTCGTATTGAGCTCCTCTACAAGATGGCATTGGTCTGGAAGCTAGAATGTCGCCGGAACTCCAACGTTGGAGTTCGATAGTGTATCGCCGGCGCCACCGTCGTCCAATGGGGTTGGGCTTTTAGTATGAGGGGCACCTCGAGGTGGGTTACAAACCCCAGGTGGTGCGCCACCTCGAATGTCGTCGTAAGATGTCCAAATTGCAGTCCAATTGGCCGGCGATTCGCCGGAATTTCCCTGAACAGTCGCAGCTTCGTTTCTCTCAATTGCCACGATGAAATCACTTAATTTTCTGATATGTTGTATATTAGAAGTTTCTCTAACATCCCCAATTGGTGGTATTTCAAAACAAAACACAGAATTTGAATTAAAATCGATTTCTCGATCAGTGGCAGCATGTTCTTGGAGAAGATGAACAGTCATCGCGACTGTTGTTTCAACATTTCCGGAGCTACGGATGTTGGATTGAGAAGATTCCTTTTGCGTTGGATTCATCTCGTGGATATCTACGACTCCATCTTTTGAAGGAAATTTTTGGAGGTCCGGAGGTGGATCCGGCTCCATGGCAGCCATAAGCTAAAAACTAGTTTCTTTGAGAGCAAAACCAAACCCTAATTTCTTTGAGAGCAATTGATCAATAGAGCATGTGGATCAGCCATTAATTCAGTAATTAGTTTATTTCTTGGGGTCAGCCATACTCATAGTTTAGTCAAATCTCATTCTAATTATGGACAAGGCATACTACAACCCTGTATCTTATTCCTCTTTTATTTTTAGGAAAATTTGAGTAGAGTTTCCTCTGTATTTTTTACTATCTCAACACCTTTATGCAGAAAATACCAAAAATGCCTCATCGGGCCAACACATATATTCATATTATATCATATCGCAGCAACACAGGGCGCCCAATATCAATAACAGTTTAAAATGATGGACTTACCTCGTAATTCCACTCAAACTATACTTGGTTACCTTTCCTTTCAATTTTAATTTTACATTCCAATTGTACATCAATACCTTACATGACATATGTCTTTCATGCTTTTTCTTACCTGTGTGCTTTGTAATTTCCAATATCGCAGTTATTTTCTTCTATCGATGTTTCCCTTCTGCTGAAAGCATAGGTTAGTATGAGGAATTTCATTCCCTATGCTCGGCTCTGTCTCATGATCTTAGACAAAAAAGAAAAGTAACATCCTAAATGCCCGGTAGCCCTCTATTTATATGTGTGGTACACAACACACTGATAAACAAGACTCTACTAGACACGGTCTGTAGACATCCCAAGGACGAACTGCTCTGATACCACTTCTATCATGACCCAACCCCGTAGGCCGTGATTGGGGTCCAATCTGTACTCCTCGTATACGTATCTATCAGTTATAGTTAAATTGGTCCGTGGGTGAGGTAATTCTAGTCACGAAACCCCAATGGGTCAAGACCTTTTCATGTACATGTACCCTCTTTCATTTATACCATACCATGAAAGGCCACGCAATCCGACAAGGCTGCCATAACATAAAACATTTGTAATATGTCGTATAAGAACAATTAAAACAACTTACACGCAATCTACGTACACATGTTCACAGACCTCTACTAGTAGCAATAGCAATATATGGTGGGATAGGGCCCCCGCCGTACCCCTGAACAAACAAATATATACATAGGAGGACTAGTACCCATAAAGTTAGGCTCCAGAATAGTGGAGCACTTCCAACATAGCTGAGCAGAAATCTTAAGCTGGTAGATCTCCGAAATGAACATCTGTACTTGTGAGCATGAAATGCAGCCCTCCGGAGAACGGGGGGTCAGTATGATATATGTACTACATATGTAAAGCATAACACGACATAACTGGGACAACACTGAAGTAGGGATGCAGGAAACAAGTATGACAGTTAACAATTCTCTATACCTGCATCTCATGAAAAGAGGGCATATATATTATCCTTATACATCACTCCTAGCCCGCTGTGGGACTCGGTGTTACCATATCATCATATATGGCATCATTTTATATATTACAAGTACGTCACCATGTTTTCATATGTATGCCTATTTATCATATCCGTCCCTTTAGTGAAGGTCTCGGTGAAATAGTGGTGTACATGTCGTACCGCACCCAACCCACTATGGGACTCGGTGCCATTATCATATAGTAAAATATGCCGAGGAACATTCGGCCTGATCCATATTTTAAATCATATCATTATATATATATTCAGCCCGGAACGCGATGACGAGCATCATCACATATGATGTTATTATATGCTTCACTTCATCATATACGACATTTTATTCTCGTGTACTTCATACATATATATAGCCAGCCCAGGACTTGGTGAATGAATAGTAAAGCTAGGCGCGACCGCATTCCCGGGCCCCTTATGGGACTCAGAGGAAGATGGGTTACATTGTGCACGAGTAGAGTAGTGAGAAACCATATGCAACTAAGTCATCACTGGAAACTCAATGAAATTGTCAAGTGAACCATCACCTGAAAACCAGAGTAGTAATCTTCTTAAGTACCTTCTAAATATCGTTAAGGATTTGTTACACCGCACACTTTTAAACTCAGAATGTCTCTTAAAGTTCCTTAGAAGTTAGTATGTGAGCTGGATAATCTACGACACTATCAAACGACTCTAAGGAAGGGAATATATGATACCCCATAGTAGGGAAGGTTGGAAATAGAGTCGTAAGAATCCAAAAGGAATTGGAGGCCAAGTAATGAGTCTTAGGACTCGATTTACCTATGTAATATATTAATATAAAAGTCTTATATACTTGAGATACTGGAGGACATACCAAACCTGCGTAGCATGGATTACATAGGCTCTTAAAATAAGGTGAGGTGACAAGCCTATGAGAGGGAGCAAAAACTAGTTTCCGAACATACAAAAGTGAAGCAAGTAGGTGACAATCAAGCACCTCAATCAAGCAGGTGACAAGCAATCAGGTGACTCACCTACCTGCATGGGGGGTGGACCTCGCTGCCACGTGGTGGCGTGTGATATGTCGGATGAGCCTAGGTGGCATCCTAGGGGGATGCCACGTGGCACCTTCTAAAGAGGGGTATATATATGTATTTGGATGACTATTAATTCATCCTTATTCCATTTGGAGCTGAAAATCCAGCAACCAAAATAAGCGAGAAACGTGAGAGAAAGGCAGCCATGGGTTTGGAAGATTAAAGATAAGTTTTCCAATTTTTCTCCATGAATTAATTATCTACGGTGTTCCTCAACCACGTGGAGGTGTATATATGTATCTTACAATATCTACATAATTAATTCTTCAGCTTGGAACTTGAGAGAAAGTTGAAAGAACAAAGAGGGAAAACGTTTAAAACTAGTTAACAAACCCATTTTTGGAAGGGACAGTTGTTAGTAATATTGATATAACGTCTTGTGTACAGCTTCGTTTCGGGTGATTCAATATGTTTTGAAAAGGTATTTCATAGGTATATAACTTTAATTTAGACTTAAAAATACAGTTTTGCTTTTATCTTCTCAAAAAAGGGTGATGAAGTGTAGAGGACGTACTGCCCAGATGTTGGTTTTGGAAATCTTACACGGACTGCTTTTGGTGTTTTGGGCATATCTTTTTGTACAGAATTGATGTAGGGGTGATTTGTGACCCTAATACACATGTCTATAACTTTCATGGAGGATGTAAATCCTGTTTCCCTCAATTACCCCTTCGAAATGAAGCAACAAGATAAAATAGTAAGCTGTCCAGAATTCACGTTTTGATAGTTTTGAGTGAGTTGTTTGGGGTTTGTATTGTGTAATGTTGGTGTGAATTGCTTGTATATATGTTGCAGGTTGTTGTTGTTTATTGTCTGTAGTTATTAAGGGTGTGATTGGAAATTCGGATAGGGCACATTATAGGGGAGGTGCTGCCCAATTTTCGTTAATGCCTTACCTAATTAAAGAACTAGTCAAAGAGACGGACAAGGAAATAGATTCCAGGAATGCTAAGGTTCAACCTAAGATGCTAAAAAGCTTAGAGTGGTTGATATTCGTATTACTTTCATGTTGAATAGGTTCAAAGGATGACGAGGTGAACGGGATAAAGAGTAACTCACAAGAGGTATGTGGAACTTTCTTTTGGCATGTTTTTTGGTATAAGTGCGTACAACTATCTTTCTTTCCTCTTGGCAATGTTTAGCCTTAAGTGAATTGTATATGAAGTGTGGGGATAATTGTTACACCCTACATCTTTGAACTCGAAAGGTTCCTTAAGTTACTTAGAAGCTGGTATGTGAGCCACTTAAGCTACGACCCTATTGAACAACTCTAAGAAAGAAGAATGTGACACCCCATGGTAGGGAAGGTTGGAAATAGGGTCAAGAGAAGATGAAAAGAGTTGGAGGCCAAGTAACGAGTCGTAGGACTCGACTTATCTATGTAAACTACTAATTTAGAAGTCTTACATACGTTATTTACTTGATTACATACCAAGCTTACGTAGCAAGGGTTTCATAGGCTCTTAAAGTGAGACGAGATTACGAATGAGATTACGAACCCACGAGGAGGAAAAAAAAATTGCGCGGGACAGCCAATGGGAGGGTGACACATGGAAGAACCTAAGAAAGCAGGGGACACACCTGCTTGGGGTCAAGTAGGTGACCCACCTGCTTGGGGGAGGTGGCCCCCACAGCCACGTGGCAGCCTCTCCTTGCTTGCATAGATATGGTGGCCCAATAGGGGGCTGGACTCGTGCCCCCCTTAGGGGATGACACGTGTCGCCTCCTAGGACCACCAATATAAATGTATATCATGTAATATTTTCAAATTGTATTCACAAACTGCAGCAGCAACAAAGGAAACTAAAAACCCTAAGCTAGAGAGAAAAAGAGGGCGGCCAAGGGAAACAAATAGGTAAGTCCCGATTTTGTTCCGTAAATTAATTATCTAGAGTATACCAAGATGATATGGAGGTATTAGAACTATAAAATCATGGCTTGGTTCAGAAAAAATCGGACAGCAAGCAGCCACGGCGTTCAAGTAGCGCTAGAAAAAGTTTTGAGGCACAATTTTGGCTAGTTTTGGCCAATTTCGGGTAAGTTAAGGCTTCTCCTTTAAATTTGGAATTTATGGTGTTATTATAGGGTGTATTACACACCTTTTGGGCTGCTGGAATTTTGGTAAAAGTCGTAAAAAGTTCGACGTTCGGAATAAACTAAATTGAAGTCGCTATAGTTGAATTGTTGTCGAAATAAAGGGTTGTTCTTGTGAGGTGCTGCTGAACGGGTGTGGATTGTGGTTTCAGGGTATAAATATGTTCTAAATGATATTGGGGATCTTCTGGTTGCAGCCACACGACCCCCCGCTATGTACGGTTAAAGGTTTGGCAAAATGGAAACTAGAAACCCTCTTTTGATATAGTATTTTTGAATAAGTCGTTTGGAGTTTATGTTGTATATGGTTGGTGTGAATTGATCAAGGTTATTGTTGTTGATTGGATGTAGGTCTTAGGGACCTAATTGTAAATTTGTATATGGCACATTATAGGGGAGGTGCTGCCCAATTTTCGATGACGTCTTAGCGAATAACAGAACTAGTCGGGGAAACGACTAAGGAAATAGATTCCATTAATACTAAGGTATAACCTAGGGTGATGGAAAGTTAAGAGGGGTTGATATTCATATTAATTTCATGTTGAATAGGTTCAAAGGACGGCGAGGCAAACAAGATAAGGAATAATTCAGACAAGGTATGTGAAGCTTCTCTTGGTATGTTTTTGGTATAGGCATGTAAAGCCTATCTTTTCTCTTTTGGCATGTCTTAGATGTATGCAGGATATGATATGAGCTTTTGGGGTAATTCCATGCCCAGGTTCTGAATATGACTTCAGGACCCTCACTCACTTTTGAATGTTAAACTTTAAAGTAGCAAGCTGCTATCTTCGAGTATTCTATATGACTGTATAACAATTGATTCGACTAAACTCTTGTTTGTAAAAAAAAGAAAGGCTCTGAGATAATCAATGCTCGGACTGCTATAAGATATTTCACATCGGCATACATCTAAGATTTCTAAAAACTCTTTTTTACATAGTCCTTAGTGACAGTTGAAAGTATACATCAGATACCTGCTACCCTGATCCCTAGGTGATGGTTCACTTGATGACTTCATTGAGTCTCAGATAATGATTTAAATTGTGTTTTGTTTCTCACTACTCTACTCGTGTATACTGTAACACTTCATTCACCGAGTCCCGGGCCGGGTCCGTTATCGTGCACAACTCACTGCATTGTCCACCAAGCCCTTCACTAGAGGGTCGGGTATGTATGTATATATATATGATGGTGATGTGTTGTAATAAGGTGACAATGGCGTGGGGCCTGACACTGATACTACAGATATGATTCACTGGATCCCTGAAAGGGCTGGCTATATTGTATAATTTGAGCATGCCTGCTTTTATGACTCACAGAGTACAGGTACAGGTTTCCAATTTTGATAGTTTATCCCCTATTTCTCTACTTCAGACATGCTTCCGGTTGTACTATGTTACGTCTTACATACTCAGTACATATGTCGTACTGACCCCCTTTCTCGGGGGGCTGCGTTCATGCCCACAGGTACAAATACAGGTTTTGGGAGTCCGTCATCTTAGAATTCCATGCATCTCAACAGGGAGAGGCTCCATTGTATCGGGGCCTAGTTTTGATACTGTCCACTGATGTATAACATTTGTTTTTCCATTCGGGGGTATGACGGGGGCCCTGTCCCGCCATATGTTGTCGTTTATATTTTTAGAGGTCTGCAGACATGTATATGTGGGTTGTGTATGTCAATTTGATTTAGATGGATCTACCTGATATATGATATATGTGATTATGTTATGGCAGCCTTGTCGGCCTGTGTGCCCTGTCATGTTGTGATACAAACAAAAAGGGCTACAGGTTTATGAAAATGTTATTGCCCAGTAGGGCTCTATTACATGATATTGTCTTATTTACGATTCAATATGACCACAGCTAATAGATATGTGTACGGGGGGTCCAGGTCGGACCCCAGTCGCGGCCTACGGGGTTAGGTCGTGAAAGAAGTGGTATTAGAGTAGTTCATCCTTGGATTGTCTGCAGACCGTGTCTAGTAGAGTCGTGGTTATCGATGTGTTGCGTGCCACATCTATAAACAGGAAGCTACAGGACATTTAGGATGTTACCTTTCTTCTACATCTGAGATCGTGCTTTAGATCCGAGTCATAGGAAAATTCCTTATACTAACCTTGGATCTTAACAGAGGGACAACACCAACAGAAGGAAATAATTGACGACATGGGACGTCACGAAGTATGAAGGTAAGTAAAGTAAAGGCACGAAAGATATCTATCTATTTGAGTAAGGTATGGAAGTAATATTGGAATGTAAAGTAGACACCTGAAATTAAAGAAGACAGGAAGTGCAACAAATGCAGTTTGAAGTTTGACGTATGAGGTAAGTCCAGTATTTTTATATTATTATTGACATTAAAAGCCATGTGTGGCTGCGATATGAGATGATATTGAAAGCCCTGTGCGGCTGTGATATGACCTGAATATATATATATGTGTTGGCCCTGTGAGGCATTGTTGGTATTTTCTGTGTGCAGGTTGTGGGATAGTAAGAAGTATAGAGGAAACTCTGCCGAAATCTTCCCAGAACAAGGAAAAGGGAATGGAACATAGATTTTTGAGATGTCTGGAAAATTGATACCAAGTACCCCTACCGTGTTTAACTAAAGCTGTAACAGGTACCCTTCCGGTCGTCAATAAGGGAAACCCTTTTCACTTGAAGAATTTTATTTTGGAGGAACAAAAACTTATTTAAGTAGTAAAGTTCAGACTACGGTATCTCCAGCCATATTTGTACTGTAGAAATATAAACAAAGGGCTCAGGATGAAGCATAAGATGTCCCGCGAAGGAGTTTCACTCTTTTTGAAAAAAATACCAAGCCCTCAACTCCTAATTGTAAATTAGATGAGTTGTCCATAACTAGAGGATAAACTCAGAAGGAGACCAGGTAGGTCAAGTATTAAAAGGAATACTGTGATGTTTAAGAGGTTCTAATTTCTTCCAACAATAGTTGGAAAATGATTTATGATAACAGTTTATAGTTCTCCACTGACTAATTAGGGAAAGACCTTCTAATAGAAATACCTCAAAAAGATGTCAGGAACTGAATACGAATATGAACTAAAAGACGGATATCGATATGTAAGTATGAATTGAACAGTGTGATACAATTATAGAGGGATAATGTAAGAGCACTAGTAAGGCGTACCTGGTATACATTGATTAAGTTAAAAGCCTGTGTTGAGCATGCGGTAAGAATATGGAGCTTAAGATATAAATAAATGACGTGTGTACACAACATCGCCCCAAAAATAGTGGAACCCTTACGGGATGAGGACGACAAACTTAAGGAATAAATGGCACAACTTCCATTCATCCCAAGAAACAAAGGATACAGGTTGGGACAAAGCCACTACTTCAAGAAAACCTAGAATAGTTATCGTCAGAATACTAGTACTGCCTAATTGAAATTGGAACGACTACAAGTACAAATAGAGGAAAGTACGAGTACCCTCTAAAGGGGGGAAGTTAATGAGAAAATGGCAAAAGTAAGGTGAAGGCAATTGATATGGGAATATATTTGAGATGGGCGTCTAAACTTCAATAAGATATCTTGCTGAACCAAGTTAGAAAGGTCCGGAAGCTACCAATAATTGGATGGAAGCCAGAATGCTACATAAGGAAGCGATAAAAAGTTGTGACGAGACCCTGAACAACATAACACTAGAAGGCGGCTGCGTATAAAAACAAAAGAGTGTAACCATGAAAGGATATCAATCAACTTAAGAGACATTACGAAGGATAATGACAACATGCTAGACCAAAAGCCAAAATGTTGGTTATAGAGTTAGTCGCAAATGATGTTGCGATAGATAAATAATCAAAGAAAAAGGAATAGAAAGCCTCCTGTGGTAGGAAATGAGGAGAACACAAAGTGAATAAAGGATCGTGGAGCTAAAGGTCTACGCCGATACTGGATGCAAGATAACAGAAGAAAGGACAGGGCAAAACATAAAGACTCGTGAGACAACGCTGAGGTAAATCTGGAGCTAAGTCGAGTGCCCCACACATTATGGCAAGGATTACAATGAAACGCGACATGAAGACTTCCCAGGGAGGTCACCCATCCTAATATTACTCTCGCCCCAGCACACTTAACTTCAAAATTCTGATGGAACTTAATGCGTTAGTGCTAGTGTGATCGCGCGAGATAGAGGAATCTGAACTAGCAACGGAGAAATGATATGAGATTATGTACCCAGAGTATTATAAGATACGTTAAGGCAATTGTAACAAGGGCTTAAGCAAAACAAGAAGGATTAGCTAATTGCTAACTGACGACACACTCAAATGCCACAGCTCTTCAACATAGAACCAGTTAATAAAAGGAAAACCACAGAATGACTATATGGGCCAGTGGGCGAGGGAATTTCGACACCACTGGCAGCTAACTCCGAGGGAGAAAAAGAAAAAAAAAAGCAAAACCCAAAAAGGTAAGGGTACTAATTGATATAATTTATGGAAGCCAAGAAGTAATACCCAAAGTTGGAAATTCCATAATATGACCAGGACTACAAGACTCACTCCACACTCCATCGATAGATGACTCTGAAGGGAATGTTACCCATGGATTAACGATATCGGCCCCTTCTCCTTTGATCAAAGGCTACCTATTCAGCCAAGAAGGTATAAAAGTGTAGGGTGAAGAAATGGTAAGACCTTACGGAGTCCCCACAGCTATTCTTCTAGGCAAAGAAGCCCAAGTTACAATTAACTACCGAGAGATGCAAGGATAGGTTAAGCCAAACTATCGAGATGGAATTGGTACTACGGGTGACATAATACATGGCCACGATTGGGCCAAAGAGCTCCCCCGACATCAAATGTAGGATAAGGGAGAAAAAAAGCAGAGTAAAACATGAAGACTAGCGAGGTAACGCTAGGATACTTCTTGTACCCTCTCATATTCTTGTAAAGGTAAAGAATGACACAAGATAATGTGTCTAGAGGATTACAAGCGAGGGTAAGGGAAATTTTAAAAGGGTCAAAGTAAAACTGGCAGAACTAGCTGGTTACTACATGATGGCGAGTATATACGCCAAAATTCCGTCAGAATTATACCAGATCATGTTAAATAAAGCACAGAACAACTATGAGAGACATTACACGAGGGGGATGAAGCATTATTCAGTAGCCAACCCTAAGGATTGAGAAGCAGAACCCAAAAGATAGAATGTCAGTTAAAGTTCTGGAAAAAGTCGAGAAGGACTATACGAGGCTAACGATCCCCAAGTTATCAACGTCATTATGCACCCTTTTTATACTCTGTAAGAGTAGAGTGCTATATGGGTTATCGTGAGTAGGCAAAGGAATCAGCCCATTTGCTTCCCATCAAGAGCCTCTATGCTGCTGAAATTAGGGGGAGTTATAGAACATGGAGAATGGTAAGGTTTCGTGAGGTTTCCTAGTTAATATCTCAGATAAAGGGACTTTAATTACGATTAACGTCTAAAGATCAGTCCAAGAAGAGATTGGGAGCACAGACAGGTCTTAGTACCGCATTTTCCTTCGAGTTGTTGAACAGACTGAGCATACTATCAGGCGCTAGAAGATATGTCATGAGCTGGTGTTGTTAACTTCAAAGATAGCTGGGATGATTATCTATCACTTATCAAGTTGCCTATAATAATAACTACAACTCCCGTATCCCAATGTCCCCGTACAAGATTTGTAGAGCAAGACGTGTAAGTACCCTATTGGATGGGTCGATGTTAGAAAGACTAAGCTAAAAAGGCCCCGACATGATTAAGCAAGCTATTGACTAACAACCCAGAGTCAGCAAAAATGATATACAGATGATCGACATCGACATACAGAGTTCAAATCGATGATTGGACGTTCATAACGAAGTCACCTAGAAAAGGAAATTTAACCTGAAATATATTAGACTGTATCAAGTTACTCATAAGGTGGGCAATGTGGCTGGTAAGTTGAGCTTACCATCTCATTTGGAAACTATACGCCCAGTCCCTCAGATAGGAATGCTTCACAAAGATACTGACGATCCACCCAGAGTATATCCCATAGATGAGGTCCAGGAGATGAAATCCTGTGAGGAAAAACCTATCGCCATCTTAGATTAGCAAACTGCATGATTGCAGACTAAAGACGTGCCTTCCGTCAAGATACTGTGGAAAAACCAAAACCAGAAAGAGGACGATCGGAGAAGCTAAAGAGAACATGAAATACAAGTATTCGCACCTATTCCCAATGTCTACGGGAACCCAACTCCTGAAATACGTATATTAAGTACTTGTAGGGAAGTATGTGTTAAGAAGATCGCAAAGAATCTCTCTACGATTTGTATAAAGTTCTAAGGGAGATTTTGTTTAACATTCGGGGACGAATGTTCTAAAGGGGGGAAGGATGTTACACCCCACATCTTTGAACTCGGAAGGTTCCTTAAGTTACTTAGAAGATGGTATGTGAGCCACTTAAGTTATGACCCTATTGAACAACTCTAAGAAGGAAGAATGTGACACCCCATGGTAGGGAAGGTTTGAAATAGAGTCAAGAGAAGCCGAAAGGAGTTGGAGGCCAAGTAACGAGTCATAGGACTCGACTTATCTACGTAAACTACTTATTTAGAAGTATTACATACGTGATTTACTTGATTACATACCAAGCTTACGTAGCAAGGGTTTCATTGGCTCTTAAAGTGAGACGAGATTACGAACGAGATTACGAACCCATGAGGAGGGGAAAAAATTACGCGGGGCAGCCAATGGGAGGGTTACACGTGGCAGAACCTAAGAAAGCAGGTGACCCACCTTCTTGGGGTCAAGTAGGTGACCCAGCTGCTTGAGGAGGTGGACCCCACTGCCATGTGGCAGCCTCTCCTTGCTTGCATAGATACGGTGGCCCAGTAGGGGCTGGACACGTGTCCCCCTTATGGGATGACATGTGTCGCATCCTAGGACCACCAATATACATGTATATCATGTAATATTTTCAGTTTGTATTCACAAACTCCAGCAGCAACAAAGGAAACTAAAAACCCTAAGCTAAAGAGAAAAAGAGGGCGGCCAAGGGAAACAAATTGGTAAGTCCCGATTTTGTTCCGTAAATTAATTATCTAGCATATACCACGATGATATGGAGGTATTATAAGTATAAAATAATGGCTTGGTGCAGCAAAAATGGGACAGCAAGCAGCCACGGCGTTCAAGTCGCGCTAGAAAATGTTCCGAGGCACAATTTTGGCTAGTTTTGGCCAATTTCGGGTAAGGTAAGGATTCTCCTTTAAATTTGGACTTTATGGTGTTATTATAGGGTATATTACACACCTTTTGGTCTACTGGAAGTTGGGGAAAAGTCGTAAAAAGTGCGACGTTCGGAATAAACTAAATTGAAGTTGCTATAGTTGAATTGTTGTCGAAATAAAGTGTTGTTGTTGTGAGGTGCTGATGCAGGGGTGTGGCTTGTGGTTTCAGGGTATAAATATGTTCTAAATTATATTGGGGATCTTCTGGTTGCAGCCACACGACCCCTCGCTTCGTACGGTTAAAGGTTTGGCAAAATGGAAACTAGAAACCCTCTTTTGATATAGTATTTTTGAATAAGTCGTTTGGATTTATGTTGTATATGGTTGGTGTGAATTGATGCAGGTTATTGTTTTTGATTGGATTTAGTTCTTAGGGACCTAATTGTAAATTTGGATAGGGCACATTATAGGGGAGGTGCTGCCCAATTTTCGGCGACGCCTTAGCGAATAACAGAACTAGTCGGGGAAACGACTAAGGAAATAGATTCCATTAATACTAAGGTATAACCTAGGGTGATGGAAAGTTAAGAGAGGTTGATATTCATATTACTTTCATGTTGAATCGGTTCAAAGGACAGCGAGGAAAACAGGATAAGGAATAATTCAGACAAGGTATGTGAAGCTTCTCTTGGTATGTTTTTGGTATAGGCATGTAAAGCCTATCTTTTCTCTTTTGGCATGTCTTAGATGTAAGCAGGATATGATATGAGATTTGGGGGTAATTCCATTCCCAGGTTCTGAATATGACTTCAGGAACCTCACCCATTTTTGAATGTTAAACTTTAAAGTAGCAAGCTGCTATCTTCGAGTCTTCTATATGACTGTATAAAAATTGATTCGACTAAACTCTTGTTTGTAAAAATAAAAGAAAGGCTATGAGATAATCAATGCTCGGACTGCTATAAGATATTTCACATTGGCATATGTCTAAGATTTCTAAAAAATCCTTTTTACATAGTCCTTAGTGACAGTTAGAAAGTATACGTCAGATACCTGCTGCCCTGATCCCCAGGTGATGATTCACTTGATGATTTCATTGACTCTCAGATAATGATTTAAACTGTGTTTTGTTTCTCACTACTCTTCTAGTGTACACTATAACACTTCATTAACCGAGTCCCGGGCTGGGTCTGTTATCATGCACAACTCACTGCATTGTCCACCGAGCCCTTCACTAGAGGGTCGGATACGTATGTATATATATATATGATGGTGATGTGTTGTAATAAGGTGACAATGGCGTGGGCCCTGATACTGATACTATAGATATGATTCACCGAATCCTTAATAGGGTCGGCTATATTGTATAATTTGAGCATGCATGCTTTTCACTGAGTACAGGTACAGGTTTCCAATTTTGATAGTTTATCCCCTGTTTCTCTACTTCAGATATGCTTCCAGTTGTACTATGTTACGTCTTACATACTCAGTACATATATCGTACTGACCCCCTTTCTTGGGGGGCTGCGTTCACGCCCGCAGGTACAGATACAGGTAATGGGAGTCCGTCAGATTAGGATTCCATGCAGCTCAACAAGGAGAGGCTTCATTGTATCGAGGCCTAGTTTTGATATTGTTCACTGATGTATAACATTATTTTGTCTATTCGGGGGTACGGCGGGGGCCCTGTCCTGCCATATATTGTCGTTTATATTTTTAGAGGTCTGCAAACTTGTATATATGGGTTGTGTATGTCAGTTTGATTCAGCTAGATCTACCTGATATATGATATATGTGATTATGTTATGGCAGCCTTGTTGGGTTGCGTGCCCTTTCATGTTGTGATACAAACGAAAAGGGCTACAGGTTTATAAAAATGTTATCACCCAGTAGGGCTCTGTTACATGATATTGTCTTATTTACGATTCAATGTGACCACAGCTAATAGATATGTGTACAGGGGGTCCAGGTCAAACCCCAGTTGCGGCCTACGGGGTTGGGTCGTGACAATAATTCCATTCCTAGAATTCCACGTACGCCTCATAACCCCTATCCACTATTCAGTATTTGAGTTCCTATAAAGATTAAGTATTGCCTAGTAGGGCTTCTATGTGTTAGAATATAGTGTGGGAGAAGCTATCTCTCCTTTTCATTGAGATGTATTTGATACGAAAATGAGATTACGACGCCATAGTGGTTCACCGAGCCCCATGATGGGCCGGGTACGAAATATGTATATGCAGATCACCTGAGGGAAAGTACACACTATATAGAGATTATTCTCTTTCTTTGTTTGGGCATGTCCTTGTCTTAGTTGTAACTTGAATATGATCTGAGCTCCGGGGTAACTCCATTCTTAGCATCTCCTGTTTACTTTTGACTATCGAACTCTGATAGTAGTTGAACTACTATACGAGACTATGTGTTTTGATTCCATAAATGATTTGGCCCTACGTTAATACAGGTCTAGAGTCCCTGAGATTACTTTTGAGACAGCCCATAATGGCATTTAGAGGACGCTCAAGATGACTACTTCATTACTCGGGTCCTCAAATAAAAGCTCAACTTTCTTATTCTATCGGGTCTCTGATATTAATTTAAATTGCATATAGTTACTCACTACTCTACTCGTGTATACTGTAACACTTCTTTCACCGAGTTACGAGCTGGGTCCATTATCGTGTACAACTCATGGCATTGTTCACCGAGCCCTCACTAGAGGGTCGGGTATGTATGTATATATGTATGATGATGATGTATTGCAAAAGGGTGGTGATAGCACCGGGCCTATAATGGTCCTACATATGTGATTCACCGGGTCCCTGAAAGGGCTAGCTATATTGTATAAATTGAGCATGCATGCTTTTGTGATTCACAGAGTACAGGTACATGTCTTCGATTTGATAATTTATTCTCGTGCTTCTCTATTTCGAATATACCTCCACTGTATTATGTTACATTTTACATACTCAAAATATATGTCGTACTGAACCCCTTTCTCGGGGGGCTGCGTTCATGTCCGCAGGTACAGATATAGGTTTTGGGAGTCCGTCAGCTTAGGATTCCATGCAGCTCAGCTGGAAAAGGCTTCATTATATCGGGGCCTAGTTTTGATACTGTCCATTAATGTATTTACAGTTCAATGTGACCACAGCTGATAGATATATATACGGGGGGTCCAGGTCGGACCCAGTCATGGCCTACGGGGTTGGGTCGTGACAGAAGTGGTATCAGAGCAGTTCTTCCTTGGAGTGTCTACAGACCGTGTCTAGTAGAGTCTTGATTATCAATGTGTTGCATGCCACATCTATAAACAGGAAGCTACAAGACATTTAAGACGTTACCTTTCTTCTACATCTGAGATCGTGCTTTAGATCCAAGTCATAGGAAAATTCCTTATACTAACCTTGGATCTTAACAGAAGGACGACACCAACAGAAGGAAGTAATTAACGACATGGAAAGTTACAAAGCATGCAGGTAAGTAAAGTAAAGCCACGGAAGATATCCATCGGGTAAGGTATTGAAGTACTATTAAAATGGAAAGTTGAAACCTGAAAGGAAAGCAGACAGAAAGTGCAACAGATGCAGTTTGAAGTTGGACATATGAGGTAAGTCCAATATTTTTATATTATGGTTGACGTTGAAAGCCCTGTGTGGCTGCGATATGAGATGACAATGAAAGCCATGTGCGGCTGTGATATGATATGTATATATATATATATATATATATGTTGGCCCTGTGAGGCATTGTTGGTATTTTCTATGTGCAGGTTTTGGAATAGTAAGAAGTGTAAAGGAAACTCTGCCGAAATTTTCCCAATACAAGAAGAAGGGAATAAAACATATTTATAACATATCTTGGAAATGGATATCGGGTACCTATAGGATGCTAAATTAAAGCTGTAAGAGATACTCTTCATGTCGTTGATAAAGGATACCCTCTTTACTTGGGGGAGTTTATGTCGAAAAAACAAAAGTTTGTCTGAGTAGTATAGTTCAGACCACAGTATCTCCAGCCGTAATGGTGCTGTAGAAAAAAAAAAGAAGCTCAGGTTGAAAGGTAAGATGTCCAGTAATTAAGGTTCACTCATTTTGAAAGTACCAATCCCCCAACTCCTAATTTTAAATTAGATAGCTTGTTCATAACTCGAGGATAAACCCCGAAGGAGACTAGGTCGGGCAAGTATTAAAAGGGAAGTACTGTGATGTTTAAGAGGTTCTGGTTTCTTCCAACAATGGTTGAAAAATGGTTTATGATAACAGTTTATAATTTTCCACCGACTAATTGGGGAAAGAACTTCCAATAGAAGCACCTCAAAGAGATGTCAGGAACTGAACGCGAATACGAATTAAAAGGGCGATATATAAGTATGAATTGAACAGTGTGATACAAGTATACAGGGATAAACTGGGACCACTAGTAAGGCGCACTTAGTATGGGTTGACTAAGTTAAAAGCCTGCGTTGGGAACGCAGTAAGAGCATGGATCTTAAGATACAAAAAATGACGCGTGTACACCACATCGCCCCAAAAATAGTGGAACCCTCAAGGGACGAGGATGGCAAACTTAAGGAACAAATGGGGCAACTTCTATTCTCCCCAACAAGCAAAGGATATAGGTTGGGATAAAGCTACTACTTCAAGAAAACCTTAAATACTTATCGTCGAAATACTAGCATTGCCTAATTGGAATTGGAACGACTACAAGTGCGAAGTAATTCTTGGAAAAGGAAAAGTAGAAGGTGGCCTTGGATGAGTTATTCCTTGGGTCACATTATTCAAGTACCGATTAGTAGACAAGACATCACATTAAATATGGAAAGGTTCTTGTCGCTTCATAATTTAGCCAAGGCTCAGTATGCGGATAGTCAGATAATAAAATATGCAGATAAACGGAGACATGATGCGCTATCAAGTAGATTGGGGAAAGAGATTAGATAAAATTAAGACAGGATATAGAGATATAGAGCAAGGCATAAGCAAGTAAAGGTATAGGCACCCTTTAAAGGGGGGAAGTTAATAGGAAAATGGCAAGAGTAAGGGGAGGCAATTAATAGGGCAATCTATTTGGGACGGATGTCTAAACTTCGATAAGATATCTTGCCGAACCAAGTTAGAAGGGTCCGGAAGCCATCAATAATTGAACGGAAGCCAGAATGCTATATAAGGCAGCGCTAAGAAGTTTGTGACGAGGTCTTGAACAAGATAACACTAGAAGGCGACTGCGTACAAAAACAAAAGAGTGTAACCATGGAAGGATACCGAATAACTCAAGAGACACTACGAAGGAAAATAACAGTATGCTAGACCAAAAGCCAAAATGTTGGTTATAAAGTTAGTCGTAAATGACATTGCAATAGATAAATAACCAAAGAAAAAGGAATAGAAAGCCTCATATGGTAGAAAATGAGAAGAACCCAAAGTGAATCGAGGATAGGGAAGCTTATATGTCAAATTCCTTTAAAGCTATGCCAGCTAATAATAGACAAAACTCAAAGCGGCTCCAAAGGTCACTATATGAATGAACTTTAGCGCTACTTAGTAGCCCACCCTAATGAATGGGTGTGTACAGAAAGGGGGGAATATAATAGGAGAAGTTAAATCAAAATGACCAAAAAAAAGAAGCGGGCATGGTCATAGTGGAACTAAAGGCCTACATCGATACGTGTTGCAAGATAACAGAGGAAAGGACAAGGCAAAATATAAAGACTCGCGAGACAATGCTGAGGTAAATCTGGAGCTAAGTTGAGTGCCCCACACCTCATTGCATGGATTATCATGAAGCGCGACCTGAGGAATTCTTAGGGAGGTTACCCATCCCAGTATTACTCTCGCCCCAGCACGCTTAACCTCAAAATTCTGATGGGACTTAATGCGTTAGTGCTGGTATGATCACGCAAGATGGAAGAATCGGAACTAGCGGCAGAGGAACGACATAAGATTATGTTCCGGGAATACTATACGTTACGTTGAGGGTATTGTAAGAAGTATTTAAGCAAGACAAGAAGGATTAGCTAACTACTAACTGACGATGCACTCAAATGCCACAGCTCTTCAACATAGAACCAGTTAATTAGAGAAAAACCGCAGAATGACTATATGGGCCAGTGGGCAAGGGAATTTCGACACCACTTGGCAGCCAACTTTGAGGGCGAAAAAGCAAAACCCCAAAAGGTAAGGGTACCAGCTGATGTAATTTATGAATGACAAGAAGCAATACCCAAGGTCGAAAATTCCACAATATGACCAGGACTACAAGACTCACTTCGCACTCTAGTGCTAGATGAATCTGGAGGGAATGTTACTTGTGGATTAACGATATTAGTCCCTGCTCCTTCGATCAAAGGTTACCTACTCCGCCGAGAAGGTGTAAAATTGTAGAGTAAAAAGTGGTAGGACCTTACGGAGTCCCCACAGCTATTGTCCTAGGCAAGGGAACCCAAGTTGCAATTAACTATCAAGAGATACAAAGATAGGTTAAGCTAAATTACCGAGATGGAATTAGTGCTACGGGTGGAGTAAGACATGGCCACGAGTTGACCAAAGATCTACCCCAACAGCAAGTGTAGGATAAGGGAGAAAAAGGCAGGGTAAAACATGAGGACTAGCGAGGTAACGCTAGGATACTTCTTGTACCCTCTCATATTCTTATAAAGGTAAAGAATGACACAAGATAATGTGTCTAGAGGATTACAAGCGGGGGTAAGGGAAATTGTGAAAGGGTCTAAGTAAAACTAGCAGAACTAACTGGTTACTACAGGATGATGAGATTATATGCCAAATTTCCTTCGGAATTATACCAGATCATATTAGACAAAGCATAGAGCGACTATGAGAGCCATTATATGAGGGGACTAAAACATTATTCGGTAGCCAACCCTAAGGATTGGAAAAAATGAGGGGAAGAAGGACCCAAAAGATCGAATGCCAGTTAAAGTTCTGAAAAGAGTCGAGAAGGACTATACGAGGCTAACGGTTCCCAAATTATCAACGTCATTATGAACCTATTTTATACTCTGTAAGAGTAGGGTGCTATACGGGTTAGTGCGAGTAGGCTAACAAATCAGCTCATTTGCTTTCAAACAAAACCACCTATGCAGTTGGAACTAGGTGAGGTTATAGGACAAGGAGGTAATAAGGTTCTGTGAGGTTTCCCCTGCTAATATCTCAGATAGAGGGACTTTAATTATGATTAACGTCTAGAGATCAGTCCAAGAAAAGCTCGGGATCACAGATAGGTCTTCGTACCGCATTTTTCCTTGAGCTGCAGAATCTACTGAGCATACTATTATATGGTTGGCTTTAAGAGGAACTGAGATGATCGTCCACCACTTATTGAGTTTAACTACCATAATGGTTACCACTCTAGTATCCCAATGACTCTGTACAAGACTGGTAGAGTAAGATGTGTAAGTCTCCTATTGGATGGGTAGATGTTAGAAAGACTAAGCTAAAAAGGCCCCGACATGATTAAGCAAGCTATTGACTAAAAGCCCAGAGTCGGTAGGAATGATATACAGATAATCGACATCGACATACAGAGTTCAAACTGATGATTAGATGTTCATAACAGGGTCACCTAGAAAAGGAAACTAACCCAGAATATGTTAGACTGTATCAAGTTGCTCATAAGGTGGGCAACATGGCTGGTAAGTTGAGCTTACCACCTTATTTGGAAACTATACGCCCACTCCATCAAATAGAGATGCTTTGCAAAGGTACTGACGAGCCACCCAGGGTATGCTCCATAGATGATGTCTAGGAAATGAAATCCTATGAGGGACAACCTATCATCATCTTAAATCGGCAAACTAGAAGATTGTAGACTAAAGACGTGCCTTCCATCAAGATACTGTGGCAGCACCAAAACCAGAAAGAGGATGACAGGGGAAGCTGAAGAGAACATGAAACACAAATATTCACACCTATTCCTGATGTCTGCAAGTAACCCCAACTCCTAAAACTCGTATATTAAGTACTTGGATGGAAGTATGTGCTAGGGAAACAATAAAGAATCTCCCTACGATTTGTATAAGGTGCTAAGAGAAGTTTTGTTTAACATTCAGGGACGAATGTTCTAAAGAGGGGAAGGATGTTACACCCCACACTTTTAAACTCAGAATGTCTCTTAAAGTTCCTTAGAAGTTAGCATGTGAGCCGGATTATCTACGACACTATCAAACGACTTTAAGGAAGGGAAAATATGATACCCCATAGTAGGGAAGGTTGGAAATAGATTCATAAGAATCCGGAAGGAATTGGAAGCCAAGTAATGAGTCTTAGAACTCGATTTACCTATGTAAGATATTAATGTAAAAGTCTTATATACTTGATCTACTGGAGGACATACCAAACCTGCGTAGCATGGATTACATAGGCTCTTAAAATAAGGTGAGGTGACGAGCCTACAAGATAGAGCAAAAACTAGTTTTCGAACTTACTAAAGTGAAGCAAGCAGGTGACAAGCAAGCACCTCAAGCAAGCAGGTGACAAGCAAGCAGGTGACTCACCTACCTGCTTGGGGGGGTGGACCCCGCTGCCACGTGGTGGCGTGTGATAGGTCGCATGAGCCTAGGTGGCATCCTAGGGGGCTTCCACGTGTCACCCCTAAGGGACCGCCACGTGGCACCTTCTAAAGAGGGGTATATATGAGTATTTGGATGACTACTAAGTCATCCTTATTTTATTTGGAGCTGAAACTCCAGCAACCAAAATAAGAGAGAAACGTGAGAGAAAGGCAGCCATGGGATTGGAAGATTAAAGGCAAGTTTTCCAATTCATAACTTATACCTAAGATATGCCAAACGAAAAGAAGCATAGCTCTACATACCTATTATGGGATAATCGCATCCGGACTTACTTAGTTACTCCTTTAACCTATTTAACACGAAAGTAATACTAAGGTTAGTGACTTTTGACTTTCCAGATCCTAAACCTACCAACCATTATCCATACGAATTACTTTATTGTTCACACTTCTCGACAAGTCTCGACTAGTCTATTAGTTAGTTAAGGAGTTAACGGAAATTAGGCAGCATCTCCTCTATAACTTGCCCTATCCGAACTTCAATTTAACTCCCAAACCTTATCAACCAACCAACAATAACAATCAGCAGCATATATACAAGTAAACCACTTCCACATTACACAACACAAACTCCAAACAACTCGCTTAAAACTACGATACCAAAATAGGGTTTTTAATCTCTAGTTTGTAAAACCTTTAACCATACGTAACGGAGATTTATGTGGATGAAACTATCAGATACCACACACCTTTTGTAATGTGTTCCATCCCTTCAACACAAAATAAAAGCACATGCAAGGGTAGCACAACAACCACAACACCCCAATCAACTTTGATTTAACTAAGACGGTCTTACTTTAGCTTGTTTCTAACGTCAAGCTTCCTTGTGAAATTTTTATACTTCCAGCCACATATAAGACGTGTAAGACACTCCATAACCACACCATAAACTCCAAATTGAAAGCAAAACCCTTACCTTACCCGAAATTGGCCAAAGCTTGCCAAAATTCACCTCAGAATTTCTCTAGTTGCGGCTTAAATGTTGTGGCTGTTTTCTATCTGTATGTGCTGATACAAACTATAAATTTAATTTATTAACACTTTCATATCATCATGGTATACTCTAGATAATTAATTCACTAAAAAAAATCGGAAAACTTATCTTTTTCTCCCTCTTGGCCGACACTACTCTCTCTTAGCTTAGGGTTTCATTTCTTTTCTTTTCTCTTGAATTTTTGGATGGAAAATTACTTAAGAGTGATTAACATACATATATATGCTGCCTTAGGACCCGGAGTGGATTCTAGGGGAAGGGAAGAGCCTCACCTTGCAGTAGGAAGGTGACACATGTCAGCCCCTAAGGGTGACACGTCAGGCCAACCCATCCATGCGGCTAATGATGGGATTCCATATGGAAGTGTGGTCCACCCCCAAGAAGGTGGGTCACCTTCTTCCATGTGTCATTTCCCCATGCTACTATGTGGCACCTCCTTTTGCTGCCACGTGTTGCTCTTCTCCTTCTTCGTGGGTTCGTAGTCTCGTCTTACTTTAAGAACCCGTGTACTTATTGCCATGCAAGCTTGGTATGCACTCAAGTAGCTAAAGTATGTAAAACTTCTAAGTTTGTAGCTTAAATAGGTAAGTCGAGTCCTATAACTCATTACTTGACCTCCAACTCGTTCTAGTTTCTCCTAGACCTATTTCCAGCCTTCCCTCTCATGGAATATCACATTCTTCCTTCCTTACAGTTGTTTGATAGTATTATAGATCATCCAATTCATACGTCACTTTCTAAGAGTCTTAAGCGCCTTTTAAGAATCTTAGAAACCTTTCAAGGTAGGAAATTCTTCCAAGGTATAATGGTATAGGGTATAATAGTTGTATGTAGTGACAGCCTTGTCAGCTCGTGTATTATAATGTGTTAATTTGATTGTGATTCCCATGGAGACAAGTTACCTTGATACATGTATGTAACGCTTGACATTATGTCATGTTTTCACAAATCCTACATATTGTGTTTAGTTTTAGTTTGACAATGTCTAACAGATATTTATAGGAGTGCCTAGCTCGGGCACTAGTCATGGCCTACGGGGTTGGGTCGTGACAAAAGTGGTATCAGACTAGTTTATTCTCGGAGTGTCTACAAGTCGTGTCTTGTAGAGACCTATTTATCGGTGTGTTGTGCACCATATCTATAAACATGAGGCTACAGGACATTTAGGATGTTACCTTTCCTTCAATTTTCGATCATGCGATAGAGCCTAAACGTAGGAAAGATTATTTCTGTCTTTTCCTATAGTTAGGTGCTGATTTTTGAGAGATGAAGAGGCCAGCTTTAGATAATAGGGATGCTAACAGGGCTCCTAGGGTAAATTCGGGACCTCAGGCTCCAAGATCGAGTAAGAAGAGCCTTAGTTATTCTATCGAGACCGACCCCTCGGAGGACCCAATGATAATTCCTCTAGAGTTTTTAAGGAGGTACTGCCCAGATGTTGGTTTTGGAAATCTTACACGGACTGCTGTTGGTGTTTTGGGCATATCGTTTTGTACAGAATTGATGTAGGGGTGATTCGAAATTGTATGCCACCCTAAGACGCATATCTATAACTTTCAGGGAGAACGTAAATCTTTTTTTCCTCAATTACCCCTTCGAAATGAAGTGACAAGGTAAAACAGTAAACTGTCTAGAATTCACGTTTTGATAGTTTTGAGTGAGTTATTTGGGGTTTGTATTGTGTAATGTTGGTGTGAATTGCTTGTATATATGTTGCAGGTTGTTTTTGTTGGTTGGCTGTAATTATTAAGGGTGTGATTAGAAATTCGGATAGGGCACATTATAGGGGAGGCGCTGCCTAATTTTCGTTAACGCCTTACCTAATTAAAGTACTAGTCGAAGAGACGGACAAGGAAATAGATTCCAGGAATGCTAAGGTGCAACCTAAGATGCTGGAAAACTAAGAGTGGTTGATATTCGTATTACTTTCATATTGAATAGGTTCAAAGGACGACGAGGCGAACGGGATAAAGAGTAACTCACAAGAGGTATGTGGAACTTTTTTTTTGGCATATTTTTGGTATAAGTGCGTACAACTATCTTTCTTTCCCCTTGGCAATGTTTAGCCTTAAGTGAATTGTATATGAAGTGTAGGGATAATTCCATTCCCAGAATTTCAAGTACACCTCATAACCCCTATCCATTGTTCAGTATTAGAGTTCCTGTAAAGATTAAGTATTGTCTAGTAGGGCTTCTATGTATTAGAATGTAGTGTGGGAGAAGCTATCTCTCCTTTCCATTGAGATGTATTTGATACGAAAATGAGATTACGACGCCATAGTGGTTCACTGAGCCCCATGATAGGCTGGATATGAAATATGTATATGCAGATCACCTGAGGGAAAGTACACACTATATAGAGCTTATTCTCTTTCTTCTTTTGGGCATGTCCTTGTCTTAGTTGTAAGTTGAATATGATCTGAGCTCCGGGGTAACTCCATTCTTAGCATCTCCTATTTACTTTTGTATATCGAACTCTAATAGTAGTTGAACAATTTTCCTGGAAACTTCTATACGTTAAAGAGGTACCAAATGTACAAGCTCCGAGTCGTAAAGACTATACGAGACTATGTGTTTTGATTCCATAAATGATTTGTCCCTACGTTAATACAGGTCTAGAGTCCCCGAGATTACTTTTGAGACAGCCCATAATGGCATTTAGAGGACGCTCGAGATGACTACTTCGTTACTCGGGTCCTCAAACAAAAGCTCAACTTTCTTATTCTATCGGGTCTCTGATAATGATTAAAATTGCATATAGTTACTCACTACTCTACTCGTGTATACTGTAACACTTCTATCACCGAGTCCCGGGCCAGGTCCGTTATCGTGTACAACTAACGGCATTGTTCACTAATCCCTTACTAGAGGGTCGGGTATGTATGTATATATGTATGATGATGATGTGCTACAAAAGGGTGGTGATAGCACCGGGCCTATGATGGTCCTACAGATGTTATTCGCCGGGTCCTTGAAAGGGCCGGCTATATTGTATAAATTGAGCATGCATGCTTTTGTGATTCACAAAGTACAGGTACATGTCTTTGATTTGATAATTTGTTCCCCTGCTTCTCTATTTCGAATATACCTCTTATGTATTATGTTATGTTTTACATACTCAGTACATATGTCGTACTAACCCCCTTTCTCAGGGGGCTGCGTTTATGCCTGTAGGTACAACTATAGATTTTGGGAGTCCGTCAGCTTAGGATTCCATGCAGCTCAACAAGGAGAGGCTTCATTGTATCGAGGCCTAGTTTTGATATTGTTCACTGATGTATAACATTGTTTTGTCTATTCGGGGGTACGGCGGGGCCCTGTCCTGCCATATATTATCATTTATATTTTTAGAGGTCTGCAGACATGTATATAAGGGTTGTGTATGTCAGTTTGATTCAGCTGGGTCTATATGATATATGATATATGTTATTATGTTATGGCATCTTTGTCGGCTTACGTGCCCTATCATGTTGTGATACAAATAAAAAGGGCTACAGGTTTATGAAAATGTTATTACCCAGTGGGGCTCTATTACATGATATTGTTTTATTTACAGTTCAATGTGACCACAGTTGATAGATATGTATACGGGGGTCCAGGTCGGACCCCAATCGCGGCCTACGGGGTTGGGTCATGACAGGATCATATCTACTAGATATTCAGGAATCATAGACATATATCGAGACAAGGTTAATCAGCTTACGGAATTAGAGATGTTCGTTGTCGCAGAGACCTTAGGAAGAGGAGCTGATGCATTCAATTAGTTTTCATTAGATAAGAGACTCGGGGGTAGTAGTTCAACTACTTTAAGAATTCTAACATCAAGTAGTGAATAGAAGTCACGTGTTATACTCAGAACTTATAACTGGACCTACTTCCACCTCATATCACATACCATTTCATTTATACTTAAGACATTCTGAAAAGAGGAAGAGACAAACTTACAATACTACTGTTCATAATCTAAGAGCCTTAAAAGGCAATAACTCAACTATTACAGGAGTCTTAACATCACAAAGTGAATAAAGTCTATGAATTACACTTGGAGTTTCATGAGTGGAATTATCCCCACATTTCATATACAAACCATTCATAACTTATACCTAAGACATGCCAAACGAAAAGAAGCATAGCTCTACATACCTATTATGGGATAATCGCATCCAGACTCACTTCGTTACTCCTTTAACCTATTTAATACAAAAGTAATACTAAGGTTAGTGACTTTTGACTTTCCAGATCCTAAACCTACCAACCATTATCCATACGAATTACTTTATTGTTCACACTTCTCGACAAGTCTCGACTAGTCTATTAGTTAGTTAAGGAGTTAACGGAAATTAGGCAGCATCTCCTCTATAACTTGCCCTATCCGAACTTCAATTTAACTCCCAAACCTTATCAACCAACCAACAATAACAATCAGCAGCATATATACAAGTAAACCACTTCCACATTACACAACACAAACTCCAAACAACTCGCTTAAAACTACGATACCAAAATAGGGTTTTTAATCTCTAGTTTGTAAAACCTTTAACCATACGTAACGGAGATTTATGTGGATGAAACTATCAGATACCACACACCTTTTGTAATGTGTTCCATCCCTTCAACACAAAATAAAAGTACATGCAAGGGTAGCACAACAACCACAACACCCCAATCAACTTTGATTTAACTAAGACGGTCTTACTTTAGCTTGTTTCTAACGTCAAGCTTCCTTGTGAAATTTTTATACTTCCAGCCACATATAAGACGTGTAAGACACTCCATAACCACACCATAAACTCCAAATTGAAAGCAAAACCCTTACCTTACCCGAAATTGGCCAAAGCTTGCCAAAATTCACCTCAGAATTTCTCTAGTTGCGGCTTAAATGTTGTGGCTGTTTTCTATCTGTATGTGCTGATACAAACTATAAATTTAATTTATTAACACTTTCATATCATCATGGTATACTCTAGATAATTAATTCACTGAAAAAAATCGGAAAACTTATCTTTTTCTCCCTCTTGGCCGACACTACTCTCTCTTAGCTTAGGGTTTCTTTTCTTTTCTTTTCTCTTGAATTTTTGGATGGAAAATTACTTAAGAGTGATTAACATACATATATATGCTGCCTTAGGACCCGGAGTGGATTCTAGGGGAAGGGAAGAGCCTCACCTTGCAGTAGGAAGGTGACACATGTCAGCCCCTAAGGGTGACACGTCAGGCCAACCCATCCATGCGGCTAATGATGGGATTCCATATGGAAGTGTGGTCCACCCCCAAGAAGGTGGGTCACCTTCTTCCATGTTTCATTTCCCCATGCTACCATGTGGCACCTCCTTTTATTGCCACGTGTAGCTCTTCTCCTTCTTCGTGGGTTCGTAGTTTCATCTTACTTTAAGAACCTATGTACTTCTTGCCATGCAAGCTTGGTATGTACTCAAGTAGCTCAAGTATGTAAAACTTCTAAGTTGGTAGCTTAAATAGGTAAGTCGAGTCCTACAACTCATTACTTGACCTCTAACTCCTTCAGGATTCTCCTAGCCCTATTTCCAGCCTTCCCTCTCATGGAGTATCACATTCTTCCTTCCTTACAGTTGTTTGATAGTATTATAGATCATTCAATTCACTCGTCACTTTCTAAGAGGCTTAAGCGCCTTTCAAGAATCTTAGAAACCTTTCAAGGTACGAAAGTCTTCCAAGGTATAATGGTATGGGGTATAATAAATGTATGTAGTGACAGCCTTGTCGGCTCGTGTATTATAATGTGTTAATTTGATTGTGATTCCCATGGAGACAAATTACTTTGATACATGTATGTAACGCTTGAGATTATGTCATATTTTCACAAATCCTCCATATTGTGTTTAGTTTCAGTTTGACGATGTCTAACAGATATTTATATGAGTGCCTAGCTCGGGCACTAGTCATGGCCTACGGGGTTGGGTCGTGATAAAAGTGGTATCAGAGCAGTTTATCCTTGGAGTGTCTACAGGTCGTGTCTTGTAGAGACTTGTTTATTGGTGTGTTGTGCACCATATCTATAAATAGGAGACTATAGGACATTTAGGATGTTACCTTTCCTTCTATTTTATATCATGCGATAGAGCCTAAATGTAGGAAAGATTATTTCTGACCTCTTTTTCCTGTAGTTAGGTGCTGATTTTTAAGAGATAAAGAGGCCAGCTTTAGATAATAGGGATGCTAGCAAGGCTCCTAGGGTAAATTCGAGACCGCAAGCTCCAGGATCGAGAAAGAGGAGCCTTAGTTATTCTATCGAGACCGACCCCTCGGAGGACCCAACGACAATTTCTCTAGAGTTTTTTATATCCAGGGAGGCGGTCCCTGAAGCCCTACCAGTTGCTCTTATGGCAAGGCACCACATCAGATCGGCTGACCTGATAAGTGTTACAAACTATTCTAGCCCCTTATCCTGGTCATCGATAAATCAGGAGTTACCTCATTATCTACATTCCCTGGATTCAGATGAAGAAGACGATGAAGGTCAGACGAGTATATGGTGGACAAAAGATGACGAGGAGCACACTTCACTTTCTAGATCACTGAATCAAACTAGAGACTGATCGACTACAGGTATAGGAGACCTTATTGAAATTTCCTATGTATATGCATTTGTTATCAATTGTTACCTAATAGCGGCAAGCAGAAATCAAAGAAGTCAATAACCAAATATTTATAAGTAACAGTGACCAAGGCATTTCCACTCATGGGAATTTTGAAATCTAGGATGGAGAATAGTTGTACATACAGGAGAAAATTTGATAGCAGGGGAACATAATGGGAATTTGTATATACGGAATGGTAAATTAGCCATCATTATGGCGAGTTATGGTAAGTATAATAAGGAAACAAGTTGAATGTATATATCGTAGATAAGTCCAGTTAGAAAGTGTGCACAGAAGAAGCTAAAGGAAGCAGTAACTGTAAACGGAATATATGTTAGACATAGTACCAATGCTGCAAGTATGTTTATAACCTACAGTTAAAATGGATGGAAAAATAAACACGAAAGAGTGACAGGTATAGTTTGTGTTGTATACATGGGACAATTTTGTCATTTTCATCTTATGATTGATATAGCAAGCCTAGTGCGGCTATGATACAATATAATATATGTGTGTGTTGGCCTTATGAGGCGTTATTGGTATTTTCTGCGTGCAAGTTTTAAGATAGTAAGAAATACAGAGAAAAATCTGCCAAAATTCTTTAAGGATTAACAAGAAAATGACATACAAGTTCGTAATATTTTTGGAAAGTCATGCCAACAATAACGATAAGATATGACTAAGTCGCAAGTACGTCTGACTTTAAGAGATAAAGAATAATCGATGAATTGATGGTAATAGTAATTATAAGGATATCAATATGGTAAAAAGAAATACTAGGATAATTTGGAAGGGTTTGTGACACTAAGAGATGATTTATAAAGGGCCGGTAGTTAACGAATTTCCAGATGTATTCCCAGATGAACTTCCAGGTCTTTTTTCAAAGTGGGAGATAGAGTTCACTATAGATGTGTTGCTAGATACTCAGCCCATATCTATTCTTAGAATGGCACCTGCAGAATTGAATGAATTAAAGGAGAAGCTGAGAGACTTATTAGAAAAGGGCTTCATTAGGCCCAACACGTCACCTTGGGGAGCACTGGTACTATTCATGAGAAAGAAAGATGGTTCATTGCGAATGTGTATTGATTATAGGAAGCTGAACAAAATGACAATAAGGAATCGATATCCCCTCTCTAGGATTGATGATCTATTTAACCAGCTGCAGGGTGTTAAGTATTTCTCGAAGATAGACCTGCGGGTCAAGGAAGTAGATATTTCAAACACTGCGTTTAGGACTCAATACGGGCATTAAAATTTAGGGTGATGTCTTTTGGGCTGACCAACGCTCCAGCAGTGTTTATTGACCAAGCCATTCCTAGACCTGTTCGTGATTGTATTTATTGATGATATCCTAGTCTATTCACGATCGAAAGAGAAGCATACAGATAATTTAGGGATGGTACTCGGGGAGCTCCAATACCAGAAGTTGTACACTAAGTTCTCTAAAATATGAATTTTGGTTGACTTCAGTAGCATTCTTAGGGAATATTATTAGAGTGGATGGTATTCGAGTAGATACATAGAAAAGTGAGGCCGTAAAGATTTGGCCTAGACCTACAACACCTACTAAGGTACGTAGTTTTCTATGGCTGGCAGGATATTATAGGAGATTCATAGAGAAGTTTGCTTCGACTTCAGAACCTTTAACAAGGCTGACTTAGAAGGCGGCAAAGTTCCAATAGACCAATTCTTGTGAATGAAGCTTTCAATTGCTGAAAAATAAGTTGACTATGGCCGCTGTTCTAACTCTTTCTGAAGGACCAGATGGCTATGACATTTATTGTGATGCTTCTGGTGTTCGGCTAAGTTGTGTACTGATGCAACATGCTAAAGTTATAGCCTATGCCTCCCGGCATCTAAGAAAGTACGACAGAAATTATCTAACTTATGATCTAGAGTTAGCAGTAGTAATTTATGCTTTGAAAATGTCACAACCCAACCTCATAGGCTGTTACAGTGCCCGAGTTTGGCACTCGTGTAAATATCTGTTAGACATTGTCAAACTAAAACCAAACACAATATAGAGGCTTTGTGAAAACAGGACATCATCTCAAGCGTCACTTACATGTTTCAGGGTAAGCTATCTCCTGAGAAATCACAATCAATTAAAACCTCATAATACATGAGCCAACAAGGCTGTCACTACATACAACATCCCAAAATACAAATCATGTATGCATAACCGAACACATATACACACAACCCACACATATGTCTACAGACTTCTAAGAGTATCAACAATATCATATGGCAGGACAGGGCCCTGCCGTACCCCTAAATAAAGATATATATACATCAAAAAAGGGTCTATACAAAAAGTCTAGGCTCCGAGACAAAGGAGATCTACAAGATAGCGGAATAGAAATCCTAGGCTGGCGAATCACTAAAGCTAGTACCTGTACCTACGGACATAAAACGCAGCCCTCCGAGGAAGGGGGTCCGTACAAGTTATGAACTGAGTATGTAAAGCATGAAATACAATAGAAAAGATCATAACTGAAGTAGAGAGCCTAGGAGACAAGTATGATAATCAATAACTCACTGTACCTGTGCCTTACGAAGCAAATCATGCATATCATTATCATATATCGTACCCGTCCCATTATTGGACACAGTGCCATAATCATATTATCATATCATTATATCATCATATACATATACTATACCATACCTGGCCATCTAATAAGGGACTTGGTGAATAAAGTCGTGTACACGTATACTGTACTTATCCCATCGTGGGACTCGGTGCCATAACCATATGATTGCATCATCATATCATCATATAGCGTACCATGCCCTCTAGTGAGGGACTTGGTGGATAATGTAATAAAGCTGTGAATGATAACATACCTGGCTCGAGACTCAATAAAAGAGGTAATAATAATATGCATGAGTAGAATATAATGAGCAACCATATACAATTATATCATCTCCTGAGACTCAATAGAATAATCAAAATGAACCATCATTTGAAAATCAAGACAGTTTTCATCTCAAGTACCTTTTGAATGTCACTATGGACCATATCAAATGGAGCCTCAGGAATCATAGACATGTATCAAGATAATGCGAAACAGCTTATGGAATCAGAGACATTTGTCATCGTAGAGTCTTTAGGAATAGGAGCTTATACATCCAACTACTATTCAACATATAGAAGGCTCGAGGCAGTAGCTCAACTACTTTAAGAGTTTTAACATCCAGAAGTGAATAAGGATCAAGAATCATGTTCAGAACTTATGAATGGAATTACCCCAAATCTCATATCATTCATCACTTATGTCTAAGATATGCCAAAAGAAAGAAGGGATAGGCTTTCCATACTTTTAGTGCTTATTCGCAACACAACACGCATACGCTTCCCAATAGTGTCTTAACCTATATTAAGATGTCAAGAACTATGGTTAAGTTACAGGAAGGTTTCAAAACACACTCCAACGTCAACAGCTCATTTCTAGAAAATTAGGTGACATTTCCCTTATATTCAAACCAACTACATAATAACCAAGTCAACATCAACAACCATACGTTCAAGTGCTATATTAAAGTTAGCCAAGGCAAGATTCAAGAAAGTTCTGAAATAGCCCGCACACTATTCCAAATCAGCCCACACATTATGATGTTCTATAATCTTTAACATATCGACTACAACGTAATCAATTTACTCTTAATAATCTACGACCACATCACTTCATCGGATGACCTTACAACAATCCAACAATTACAACAACACTATAGCTTTAACTACTCTTAGTCCTTCAATTCAATAAGAACAACAACACAACAAACCCAGATGTTCTTAATACAATACAATTATAATTTTAAATATCAAATTCATTAACTTTCATCATATAACTAATGGCAACAACAACTCAACATTAATTAAAATTAATCCATCATCTTTAGATTAGAACAGCCTCAATAATTATAACCATACAATGTATAATCGTAACCATACTTAATTTTTCAATTCAACACAAACGGCCACACGTTATAATTACAACTCCAACTTGAAATATCAAATTCTTCCATTTTCATTATATAACTCATGACAAAAATAAAAAAATGTTAATAAAAATTGATTCACCATTTCCAAATAAAACAGGCCCTACACGGCTTTAACAACATTCCAACGCCAACATACATAATTTCATACCTCTAATTCACGTTTACACATTCACAACACGTCCAAATTCATCCTAAAACGTATAGAAAATTATTAATTCTTACCTTACCAACTTGGCTTCCCAACTTGGCTGAAACGTGTGGATTGCACGTTAGGTCCTCTTGCTTCCCCAATGATTAATTCACATTGTTAATCACTTCCAATGTGTGGGGATCGGAATTTGGGAGCTTGCTTACTCAGCCATGGCCGTGAGTTGCCATGGATTGAACTCTCTTTGTTTTTCTCTATATTTTCCTCAAAGAAGAATGAGCTAAAATGAGCTTTTAGCCATTAATTTCATTATTTATATAGCCCCTAAGAGTGACACATTTCCAGCCTTGACATGTATACCATGGTCATCCATGGAAGCCCCTAAGAGTGACACGTGTCCAGCTTTGACATGTGTCCATTTGGGACATGTATCCTACTATCATCCACCCTCCAATCACATTCTGCCAAGTGTCTTCGTGAGGCTCACATAGTGGTCTAATTAACTTAATTAATCTCAATTAATCCATAATCCCTACTTAATAATCTAGACCAAATAAAATCTATAACCACTTCGTATATTAATTAAAATTGGGAATAAAAATCTCTATCTTGCATCCCAGAATAGTCTTGTCCATTACTTTAAGAAAGTAGGTGCATCACCTCCTTAATTCCTGCAACAAGTTCGTAAGTAATTGCACCACCTACTTGCCTTTTTTTTAAATGTAGTCCACACATTCTAAGTAGGTGCATCACCTACTTGAAGTAGGTGCATCACCTACTTATTCTTTTTAGTAGGTTAGCAATTAGTCTTACCTTAAGAACCTATGTGATCCTTTCTACTTAAGCTAGACGTGTACTCAAATAGCTTAATTATGTAAGACATCCAAACCAGTAGCTTAAGCAAGTAGGTCGATTGCTATGACAAATTATTTGGCCTCGAACCCCTTTCAAATCCTTCCAAACCTATTTCAAACCATCACTACTTCACATAGAACTAGTCTATACAAGATATAGGACATTACATTCTCCCTTCCATAGGATCATTTGCTAACTTCATGGATAATATGGATCACATGGCAACTTCAGAGAAGATTAAAAACATTCTGATGTACAAAAAATATAGGATATAAAAGAAAATATGGAAGCATTATCTATATGGCATACATGTTGATATCTATACGAATCACAAAAGTCTCCAATATATCTTTAAGTAGAAGGAGATGAATTTGCGGCAAAGAAGTGTTACATCGCAGAAAATTTTATGTTACTAAGGCTACAGATGGCTTAATGTGAACTAGAGGAGGAGAAACTATTACAAGTATAACGAATGAAATTCTACTGTAGTAACATAAGGATAGCATGAGTATAATATTTAGAGTTTGTACAATATAATTGAAATGATACGTTAAAAGATATATAGCCCTCATAACCATAAGGTGAGGTAGGGCCCACATGATGGGATTTTTATAAAAAGGACATATGATAAGTTATATGGGCCATATATATGAATTTAAACACAACTCAAGAAGGACCCTTGAGCCAAATCCAAGTGTAAGCCCTCCAAAAAGATGTTTTTAAGTTATGTTTTTGGGTGATCTGACTTGGGGAGACCATAACCCTATAATTATTTAGGAATTTGGGAAAACTCTTAAAATAATTATAGATAATTCGATTAGATTTCCAACCATAGGTCGTGGAAATTTATTCATTATCGATATCAAGAGATATGACTGTTCTACTAAATAAAGGTGCTAGCCGCAAGTAAAGAGCCTAACACATGATGGAAACGTGGATGGACCACTCCACCACCCTTTTTCACTATAAATAGGCTCAAAATAGGTCATAAACAGCATGATAATTTCAGCAAGCTTATAGAAGATTAGAGAGAGAAAGAGGAGAGGTTAGAGAGAGAAAGCGGGAGTTTGATCAAGTTCAAGGCCCCAAATCCCGAGGCCCGTGAAGAGTGAAGTGAAGAACAAGTTATTGTCATCATTTTGAACCACAAATTAGCTTTGGATGGTGTTGGATTCGTGGTTATGGACTACATAAGGTATGTTTAAGTTGTTTGTGACGTTATTTACATGTTTATTGATAGATTTGGCAGATTAGAATGTTGGAAATGTTGATGTAATTGTCGTATATGTTGTATTAAGTAGTTGGGGATTTGATGTTGATTTGGGTGGATTATTTGGTGGATTTAGTTAGATTATTACAGATAAATATTGGGTATTTTTGTTAATATTGATATTAATGATTTGTTAGGTGAATTGAGGTATTGGTATTGTTTAGAATAGAAAGGAAATGTTATCGAAATTATGTTAGAAATAAAAGTTTAAGGCCTTGATTTTAAGGATATATATATTGGATGGATTATTGTAGTAAATTAAGTATATTGTTGTATTTTTGATATTTTTTTATTATTGGGCTGTTGTGATGATATACCAAATTGGGAGATACTAATAATATAGGGGAGATGCTGCCCATTTCATTTTAGAATTAAGTTATTTATTAATATATATGATATACGAAAGTCTTCTTAAATCACATGCATATTCTTACAATTATAGGTTTGGCATACTAATTGTGAAAAGCTCGCGATTAAGTTGAGTTCCTTGGATGATGTAAGGTATGTAAAGACTATGCCTTCTTTCTTTTGGCATGATCCATATGAAACAAATAGACGATGAATGTATAAAATCCTAAGAAGCTCCTATTCTTGGAGACGCTAGGATGGATAAGGTTCTTGATTCTCATAACTTATATATTATGTCTTGATACATGTGTATGATTCCAGCCGTCCTATTTTGGGCATAACTCAAATTTTGATATAATTCAAAATTGGTATAATTCATAATGACATTCAAAATGTACTTGAGATGACTACTGTCTTGATTTTCCAATGATGGTTCATTTTGATTATTCTACTTAATCTCAGACGATGATCTATTTGTATATGGTTGCTCATGATATTCTACTCGTGCATACTGTTATTACCTCTTTCACTGAGTCCCAGGCCAGATATGTTATCGTGCATAGCTTTATTACACCTTTACCGAGTCTCTCACTAGAGGGCCGGGTACGGTATAGTGTATGTATATGATGATATGATAATATGATAATAAGATGATACAATTATGGCACCGAGTCCCATAATGGGCCTAGTATAGTATATGATACTGATATGCATTATTTGCTTCATAAGGCACAAGTACAGTGAGTTCTTTATTATCATACTTGTCTCCTGGGCTCTCTACTTCAGTTATGATCTTTCCTATTGTATTTTATGTTTTACATACTCAGTACATAACTTGTACTGACCCCTTTCCTCGGGAGGCTGTGTTTCATGCCCGCAGGTATAGGTACTAGCTTTGGTGATTCTCTAGTCTAGGATTCCTATTCAGCTATATTGAAGTGCTCTTTTGTCTCAGAGCCTAGACTTTTGGTATAGAACCCTTTTTGATGTATATATATGTTTATTCAGAGGTACGGCGGGGCCCTGTCCTGCCATATGATACTATTGATACTCTTAGAGGTCTGTAGACAAATATGTGGATTAAATGTATATGTGTTCGGTTATGCCTACATAATTTATATTTAGGGACGTTCCCTTTTGTAGTGGAAGCCTTGTCGTCTCATGTATTAGGATGTTTTAATTGATTGTGCCTCCTTAAGAGATTGGTTACCTTGATATACGTAGGTAATACTTGAGATGACATCATGTTTTCACAAAGCCTCTATATGGTGGTTGGTTTCAGTTTGACAAGGTCTAACAAATATGTATACGAGTGTCCAACTCGGGCACTAGTCACGGCCTACGGGGTTGGGTCGTGACAAAAGTGGTATCAGAGCAGTTCATCCTTGGCGTGTCTACAGACCGTATCTAGTAGAGTCTTATTTATCGGTGTGTTGTGCACCACATCTATAAACAAGAGGCTACAGTACATTTAGGATATTATCTTTCCTTCTATCTCAGATCGTGCGATAGAGCTTGAACCTAGGAAAGATTGTTTCTGACCTTTTTTCCTCTAGGTAGGTGCAAATTTGCAAGAAATGAAGAGGCTAGCTTTAGATAGTGGGGGTGATAAGAAGGCCCCTAGGGTAAATTTGGGACCTCAGGCTCCAGGATCGAGTAGAAGGAGCATCTATTATTCTATCAAGACTGACCCTTTGAAGGACCCAGCGACAATTCCTCCAGAGTTTGGGATATCCAGGGAGGCGGCCCCTAAAGCCAAACCAATTGCTCCTATGGCAGGACACTACGTCAAACCGACTACCCCGGTAAGTGTTACAGAATATTCCAGCCCCTATCCTGATCATCGGTAAACTAGGAGTTACCCAATTATCTACATTCCCCAAATTCAAATAAAGAAGACGATGAAGGTCAGAAGAGTAGATGGGGGACAGACAATGACAATGAGTACACTTCACTTTTAGATCACCGGATCAGACTAGAGACTGATCTACTACAGGTTTAGGAGGCCCTATCGAAATTCCTATCTATGTGCTTTTGTTATAGACTATTACCTAATTTGTATATACGGAATGGCGAATTGGCCATCATTATGGCGAGTTATGGTAAGTATAGTAAGGAAATGGGTTGAATGTAAATATCGCAAATAAGTCCAGTTAGAAAGTGTACACAAATGAAGCTAAAGGAAATAGTAATTGTAAATGGAATATATGCAGACATAGTACGAATGTTATAGGTATGTTTGAAACCTACAGGTAAAGATGAAAAGGGAAAATAAACAGGAAAGAGTGCAGGTACATCTGTGTTGAATATACGAGGTAATTTTGTCATTTTCATTTTGTGATTAATATAGGAAGCCCTGAGTGACTATGATATCTATATATATATATATGTTGGCCCTATGAGGTATTGTTGGTATTTCCTACATGCAATCTCTGGGATTGTAAGAAGTATAGAGAAAACTCTGCCCAAATTTTCCCAAAAATAGGAAAAAGGAAGAGAATGGGACATAAGTTCATAATATGTTTTGAAGGTTGATACCAATAAGGTAAATTTATTATGTTGGACTAAAGAGTTAAGAAATACCCCTACTTCATTCATAAGGGGTATCATTCTAATTTGGGAGACCCAGTTTTGAAGAAGCGTATATGAGCATCAAAGTTTGGAATTCATTTACACAAACTAGAATACTTTCCAGCCATATTTTACCTTAGGAGAGGCTCATGTTGAAGAGCAAAAAAGTTCACAATTAAGTTTCACATTTATTTGAAGATTACAAAGTGTACAGCAAGTAGTTTATGAACTAAATAGTTCGTTCATGAACCAAGAACAAATCTGAAGGTAAACTATGTGAATCAAGCATTAGAAGTCCCGTGGTGCTTGTCAGATTCTAGTCTCTCTTCTTTTGATGGTTTGGAGTATTGTTACGAGAATGAATAAATCCCAGTAAGGAAGTAAGGAAGTGACTAACATATATGACGTGATCTATGTGACTAAAGTATAAAGGAGATCTATAGAATGAATAAGAAACACTTATAATGTTTTACACAAAAAGTTCAAAACAAAGATGATGTGATAACAGAAATGATAGCGAGTATAAGAAAAGGAGTAATTGAGAGAAGGAAATAATAAAAAAATGAGATAATAGTGTAGTGACGAGTTATGACATATATAGCCAAGAACATGAGTAATGTAAGTGATGAAATTATGGAAGACCAAACTACAAAAAGATTAGGAACGAAGTAGAATGAGTGCCAGAAAATGACTGGGATGATAGGAACAAATAGGGATGAATAGAATACACTTTGAAAAAAAAGAGAAAGGAATTATGTAGGAGTAGTGTTTTCCGAAAAATATAGGAGTAGTAAGAGACTCCTCGTGTTCAGAATAAAAGATGGGCATAGAATGGAGAAATGTAAAGGAATACTTAAGAAAGCGCCTAAGATAGACATAATTAATAGAGTACGAGTGTAAAATAAAAGGGAAATACGTAGCTATAAACTTAAAGGTGTAGTATAAAGACAAGGCGATAATATAAGACTATGATTAAGATGAACTTGATATGATTTTGAGAAAGTTAGAAGTCAGTGCCAGGTACGCAACTGTAATGACCCAACTCCATAGGCTGTGACTGGGGTCCGACCTGGACCCCCGTATACATAAATCTAAACTATAAGAACTATACAGAAGAATCTAGAGGGTGATAGCAGATTCGTCTGCATATAGACTCCTTCATTTGCACCATGTCATGCAAGGGCCGACAAGGCTGCCTTAATATAATAACATTCATAATATGCCCTATAAGCACAACTAAATCAAACTCGTAAGCAACCCACCTATATATGTCTACAGACCTCTAAGAATATTAACAGTGACATATGGCTGGACAGGCCCCCCGCCGTACCCCTGAATAAACAACTATATACATTATATGATCAGCACCAAAAGTTAGGCTCATGAATAGTGGAGCACTTTTGACATAGCTGAGTGTGAGTCCTAAGCTAGCAGATCTCCAAAGTAAGTATTTGTACCTACGGGCATAAAATGCATCCCCCCCCTTCGATGAAAGGAAGGTCAGTACGATATATGTACTGAGTATGTAAAACATAACACATCATAGCTGAGACCATAACTAAAACAAGGATGCAGGGGACAAGTGTAACAATTAACAAATTAATGTACCTGCACCTTAGGACACGTAGTCATATATATGATGAGAGGGGATGTTGATATGGTGATATGGTAATATGATAAAATAGTTATGATACCAGGTTCCTTAGTGACATAATCTTATCATATATGTCATCATAGTACATCTGGTCCACTATGGGGCTCGGGGTCACAAATGTATCCCTATATTTTCATATGCATGCCTACGTAAGTATCCGGCCCTTTAGTGAGGGACTCGGTGAAAGATTAGTGTACATAATGTACCGCACCCGGCCCCTTTATGGGACTCGGTGCCATTATCACATAGTAAAATATACCGAGGAACGTTCAGCCTAATCCATAATTTAAAGCAATGCCGAGGAACGTACGGCTTGATCCACATTTTTATCATATCATCATATATATATCCGTCATGGGACTCGGTGAATTATTTCATCACATAGGGTGTCATTATATGCTTCAACTTCATCGTATACAGCATTTCATCATCATATACTTTATATATACACATATACATAGCTAGACTGAGAGTCGGTGAAAGAGTAATAAAGCTGTGCACAATAATGTTCCCTGCCCATCGTGGGACTCGGTGAAAGAAGGGTTACCGTATGCATGAGTAGAGTAGTGAGAAACCATATGCAACTAGGTCATCTCCTGAGACTCAATGAAACAGTCAAGTGAACCGTCACTTGAAGACCAGGGAAGTAATTCTCCGAGGTACCCTTTAGATGTTATTAGGGAGTTCATCAATTAGGGCCTCAGGAACCATAGGCGTGTACCAAGATAATGCCACACAGTTTATGCAATCAAAGACATAATTTATGCAACCAGACACATAGCTTATGCAATCAGAGATACAGCTTATGCAATCAGAGACATTTATCCTCTCAGAGCCTTTCAGAATAGGAGCTTATATTTCCACTTACTATTCAACATATAGGTGGCTCGGGAGTAGTAATCTAACTACTTTAGGACCCTTAGTATTCAAAAATGGCTACGAGTCATGAATTATATTCGGAACCTATAAATGGAATTACCTCTAAACTCATAGCAGACATCATTTCACTTACCTTAAGCGATTTCAACGAAAGAAAGAGACGAAAGAAGGAGATAGGCCTTATATGTACTACTCTTTATCCTACAGAAGACTGGAAAGGTGATGAGTCCACTTAGTGTAGGAGTTCTAACATCAGAAGTGAATAAGGTCTTGACTCATACTCAGAGCTTTATGAATGAAATGAATCCCAAGTTTCGTATATATATAACTTAAGGCTAAGACATGCCAAAAGAAAGAAAGGGTAAGCTTCACATACTTTTTATGGATTAACTGTAATCTAGCTCACCTCGTTACCTCCTTGACCTTGCCCGAAACTCACCAAACTCACCAAAACTTTCCTCGGAAGTTCCTTTAGCACGACTAAAACTTTGTGGCTGCTTGCTAATGTTTTGGTGCTTTCTTTCTCCTTAGCCGAACCTACTCTCTCCAGTTCTAGATTTTTCTTCTCTTCTTTCTTTCTCTAGAAGTCTCTTGAACTAGGAAGATAAATGACTTTCTTGTAGATAAGAATGAGTCATAACATATATATATATAGGCTACTTTAGGGGGGTGACACATGTCAACCCCTAAGTGGAGACATACGTCAAGCCCTAAGTGGTGACACGTGTCAAGCCTTCATTAGGCCAACACATCCCTTCCTTCTACCATAGGCTGCCACATGGTAGGTGGAGGGTCCACCCCCTTTCCCTAGCTGCTGCCACATGGCACTCTCTTATGCTTCCATGTGTCACTCTCTTTTCCTCCTCGTGGGTTCGTAATCTTATTTTATTTTACGAACCTATGTAATTCTTGCTACATAAGCTTGGTATGTACTCAAGTAGCTTTAGTATGTAAGATTTCCCAGTTGGTAGCTTACGTAAGTAAGTCGAGTCCTACAACTCATTATTTAGTCTCCAACTTCTTTTGGATTCTTACAATGCTATTTCTAATCTTCCCTATCATGAGGTGTCACATTTTCCCTTCCTTAGAGTTGTTTGATAGCGTTATGGGCTATCCGACTCCCATGGTAACTTCTAAGAAGCTTAAGAAGCTTTAAGAAACTTTAAGAAACTTTAGAATCCTTCCAAAAACTTAAGAACCTTTTAAGATACTTAAGAAGATTAAGAACCTTCCAAGGTACAAAAGTATGGGGTGTAACAGCAATAAGGGCAGAAGAGCATAAGACATTAAGGAGTACTGCGCGTATACGACTTTACTTGAGAAATCCTTAAAGGATAGGGACTCTAGGTTGAGGAACAAATGATGTATTGTAAATTCATTAGAGGAGACAGATAATATGAGTTGGGATAAAGATAATTTTACAAGAGAACATTGGACACTTATCATCGGAATATAAGTGCTACCTTATTGAGAATTTGGAACGACTACAAGTACTAATTAATTATTAATTGGAGTAAGTGGAATGTAGCCTTGGATGAGTTGCCACATTGATTGTATTATTCGAGTATGACATATCAGATAAGATTTTATACTATATATGGAAAGGTTCTCATCACTTCACCATTTTGTTAGGATTTCGTACGTGGGTAATCAAAGTTATACATTATAAAGAAGGACATAAGTATGGTACAGTATACTGAGTGAATTGGAAGAAGGATTGGGTGAATATGAGATTGGAACTAGGGACATAGAGCAGAATATTAACACATAATGATATAAGTACAACCCCAAAGGGGGGAAGCGGGTGAAACCAAAGCAAGTATATATGGAAAAAATTGGCGCTACAATATAATTGATATGGATACTCAAGATTGAAGTGAGATCTCATGATGAAACACTTTGGTAAGATCTAAAAGCTAATGATAAATGGATAGTAGTCAAAATGGTATTTGGAATAGTACCGAGAATTATTTATAAAGATCTTGAATGATATGACGTTAAAAGGGTGGGTGCTTACAAAATGAAAGAGTACGATAAGAGAATGGCAATGAGTAATTTAAGTGATGTTACAAAGGATAGCAATGCTATACTGGATTGGAATTAAGACATTGGCAATGAGGTTATTTGCCAATGATACCACAACCTATAAGTAGTAAGGGAGAGGGGACATAAAATCTCCTATAATGGGATATGAGAAGAATCAAGGGAAAGGCGTATGATAAGATAGACTATGAACGCGTTTAGTACGGATGAATTATGTAAAGTATAATGAGCCAGGAGAAGGAAAGTTTGTGACTAGGATTGAATATGTTTTACATAAGATATGCAACCTATGAATATTTGTATGCCAAGAATGAGACCAAAGGAATACTTGATATGAAGAGTAAGGACTCAGTAATAATAATGTGGTTGCAATACTTTGGATACATTAAGGAAAAGTGTAAGATAGTTTGAACTAAAGTATCGGGATAGGATTAATACTAAGAGCAAATAGGACATGGCCATGATTGAGCCAAAGATTTATTCTGATACCAATTGTAAGATAAGAGAGGAGAAGGCACGATAAAGCATAAAGACTAGTGAAATGTGCTAAGGTATTTCTTTGGCGAATTTGAGCACCTAAACAAACTCTTGTAAGGATTGCAATATGATGCGTGATAGGAGAACTAAGAATAAATTTGAATAAAGAGGAAATAGAAGAATTGGAATTAAAAGTAAAGAAACAACACGAGATAATATGCCTAAAGTATTACAAATTGGATTAAGGGAAACTGTGGAATAGTTCAAGCGAGACAATCGGAGCAAGCTGGCTACTAGATGATATTGAATTTATATGTCAGATCAAAAATTCTTTCAGAATTATACCAGTTAATAATAGATAAATCACAGAACATCTACGTAAAGTTATATAAGAGGATACTCCAGTGCTATTTGATAGCAAACTCTAAAGATCAAGATTAAGAGCTAAAAGGTAAAGTGACATTGAAAGTTGAGAAGTGATATATGATGTTGAACATTCAAGAGTATGGACTGTAACAACAGAGCAATGTAAGGTTATTGAATCAAAATAATGTTACACCAAGGGAAATCTCATCTTATCCGTAGAGTCTGCGAAGGGTCTATAGGTTACAGAGGCATAAAATGCTCTACGGATTGTAAAGTCTAATAAATTGGCGAGGGACATCTACGCGTGAGAGGTAATATAAAGTGAATAATACATCTTAAATGAGTAACTATAGAAGAGGAAAGAGTCGAGTTAAGACTAAGTACACCAAGGAGAGAGTAAGGTTTCAGTGGAAGAGCTCTCAATACAATCGTTAACCAATTGCAAAATGAAAATGAGAGTAAAGATAACGGCGTGGAATTATCACCTCGAGAGGCAAGAGCAAGAACAAATAAAATGGAAATGGTTACTAAAAGAACAGGAATGCATTATAATAAAGTTAAGGGATCCATGTGAAGGGAATAATTTTGTAAAAGAACGTTTAAGGAAGTATTGGGAGTGCAGGATTAGTTTAACATTCGATGACGAATGATCCAAAGAGAGAAAGGATGTTACACCCTATAAAATTGCGTGTTACTAAGCTACAAATGGCTTAATGTGAGATCGAAGAGAAGAAAATATTACAAGTATAAAGAATGAAATTCTACTGTAGTAACATGAGGATAGTATAAGTATAATATTTGAAGTTCGTACAATATGATTGAAATGATATTAAAAGATATATATCCCTTGTAACCGTAAGCTGAGGTGGGGAGCACATGATGGGATTTTTATAAAAAATACATATGATAAGTTATATGTACCATATATGTGAAGTTAAACACAACTCAAAAAGGACCTTTGAGCCAAATCCAAGTGTAAGCCCTCCAAAAAGATATTTTTAAGTTATGTTTTTGGGTGATCTGACTTGGGGAGACCATAACCCTATCATTATTTGGGCATTTTGGAAAACTCCTAAAATTCACATTGTAGATAATTGGATTATATTTCCAACCATAGGTTGTGGGAATTTATTCGATATTGAAATCAAGAGATATGACTATTTTACTGAACAAAGGTGTTGGCCGCAAGTAGAGAGCCTGACACGTGATGGACATATGGAAGGACCACTCCACCGCTGTTTATCACTATAAATAGGCTCAAAAAAGTTCATAAACAGCATGATAAAATTCAGCAAGCTTATGGAAGATTATAGAGAGAAATAAGAGAGGTTATAGAGAGAAAGCGGGAGTTTGATCAAGTTCGAGGCCCCAAATCTCGAGGCCCGTGAAGAGTGAAGTGAAGAACAAGTTATTGTCGTCATTTTGAACCATAAATTAGCTTTGGATGGTGTATATTTCGTGCTTATGGACTACATAAGGTATGTTTAAGTGTTCTATGATGTTATTTACATATTTATTGATAGATTTGATGGATTAGAATATTGGAAATATTGATGTAATTGTCGTATATGTTATATTAAGTAGTTGGGTATTTGATGTTGATTTGGATGGATTCTTTGGTGGATTTAGTTAGATTATTGCGAATAAATATTGGGTATTTTTTTAATGTTGATACTAATGATTTGTTAGCTGAATTGAGGTATTGGAATTATTTAGAATAGAAAGGAAATGTTGTCGAAATTCCGTTAGAAATAAAAGTTTAAGGGATTGACTTTAAGGATATATATATTGGATGGATTATTGCAGTAAATTAAGTATATTGTTGTATTGTTGAGATTTATTTGTTGTTGGGTTGTTGTGGTGATATACCAAATTGGGAGATACTAATGATATAGGGGAGATGCTGCCCATTTCATTTTAGAATTAAGTTATTTATTGATATATATGATATATGAAAGCCTTCTTAAATCACATCCATATTCTAATGATTATAGGTTTGGCAAACTAATTGTGAAAAGTTCGTGATTAAGTTGAGTTCCTTGGACGACGTACGGTATGTAAAGCCTATCCCTTCTTTCTTTTGGCATGATCCATATGAAACAAATGGACGACAAATGTATAAAATCCAAAAAAGTACTTATTCTTAGAGACGCTAGGATGGCTAAGGTTCTTGATTTCCATAACTTATATCATTATATCTTGATATATGTGTATGATTCCAGCCGTTCTATTTTGGGTATAACTCAAATTTTGGTATAATTCACATTTGGTATAATTCATAATGACATTCAAAAGGTACTTGAGATGACTACTGTATTGATTTTCCAATAATGGTTCATTTTGATTATTCTATTGAGTCTCAGATGATGATCTAATTGTATATGGTTGTTGGTCATGATATTCTACTCGTGCATACTGTTATTACCTCTTTCACCGAGTCCCGCGTCGGGTATGTTATCGTGCACAACTTTATTATATATTCACCAAGTCCCTCACTAGAGGGTCGGGTATAGTGTAGTATATGTATATGATGATACGATTATGGCACTGAGTTCCATAATGGGTCAGGTACGGTATATGATAATAATATGCATTATTTGCTTCATAAGGCACAGGTAAATTGAGTTCTTCATTATCATACTTGTCTCTTATTCTCTCTACTTCAGTTATTATCTTTCCTATTATATTTCATGCTTTACATACTCAGTACATATCTTATACTGGCCCCCTTCCTCGGGGGCTGTATTTCAATCCCACAAGTATAGGTACTAGCTTCGATGATTCGCCAGCCTAGGAATCTTATTCAGCTATCTTGGAGTGCTCATTTATATCATAGCCTAGACTTTTGGTATAGACCCCTTTTTGATGTATATATATATGTTTATTCAGGGGTACGACGGGGCCCTATTCTGCCATATGATACTATTGATACTCTTAGAGGTCTGTATATGTGTTCGGTTATGCCTATATGATTTGTATTTTGGGACGTTCCCATTAATAGTGGCAGCCTTGTCAGCTTGTGTATTAGGATGTTTTAGTTGATTGCGCCACCTCAGGAGATAGGTTACCTTGATACACATAGGTAACGCTTGAGATGACATCATATTTCCACAAAGCCTCCATATGGTGTTTGGTTTCAGTTTGGCGAGGTCTAACAGATATGTATATGAGTGTCCAACTCGGGCACTAGTCACGACCTACGGGGTAGGGTCGTGACAAAAAGGTGGCTAAAGTTGCTAAAAGATTATGATTTTGATATTCTATACCACCCGGGGAAGGAAAATGTTGTAGCAGATACACTCAGTCGTAAATCTATGGGTAGTTTAGTAGATATACCACCAAAACGGAAGAAGATAGTCCGTGAGATTTGCCAATTAGCTAACCTTGGAATCTATTTGGCTAATTTCAATAATGGTGGAGTTTCTATTCGAGAAGTTGTTGAATCCTCTATTATGGGAGAATTAAAGCGACATCAATACAAGGACCCTATTCTGGCACAATAGAGGGATGCATCCCTTCAAAAGGAAAAAACCCCTTTGAGATCACACCTGACGGAGTTCTGAGGTATAGGGGAAAATTATGCGTACCTAAGATTGCAGGGCTACGGCAACATGTTATGGGGAAATCACACTATACCCGTTATTCTATTCATCCAGGGTCAACAAAGATGTATCATGACCTCAGATGTTTATATTGGTGGGATGGCATGAAAAAGGACATAGCCGAGTTCATAGCCTAGTGCCCGAATTGCTAACAGGTTGAGATCAAACATCAGAAGCCTGGTGGACTATTACAGGAGATGGAAATCTTGACTCGTAAATGGGAAGCAATTAATATAGATTTTATTACAGGCCTACCTCGCACTCCATGGAGGTATGATTCTATATGGGTTATTATAGATAGGCTCATAAAATCACTCCATTTTCTTCCAGTCAGGACTATTTATTCAGCCAAGGATTATATAAAGTTATATATCAAGGAGATACTAAGACTTCATAGGGTCCCCACATCTATTTTTCCGGACAGAGAAGCTCAATTTACAGCTAACTTCAGGAGATCATTTCTAGAGAATTGGGGACATAGGTGATTCTCAGTACTACATTTCATCCTCAGACTGATGGTTAGGCTGAACGTACTATCCAGACATTAGAAGATATGTTATGGGCCTGTGTTATTGACTTTAGGGGTAGCTCGGATGATCATCTATCACTTATCGAGTTTGCCTATAATAATAGCTATCATTCTAGCATCCAGATAGCACCATATGAAGCTTTGTATGGCAGAAAATGCAGGTAACCTATTAGTTGGTTTAATGTTGGTGAGACTAAACTAATAGGCCCATACATAATTCAGTAAGCTGCGGATAAAGTAAAGTTATTCAAGAGAGACTATTAGCAGCCTAGAGTCGACAGAAGTCATACACAGATAATCGACATCGACATTTAAAGTTTGAAGTTGGATACTAGGTGTTCTTGAAGGGAAACTTAGCCTAAGGTACATTTTGCCTTATTAGATTGTTTGTAGAGTAGGAAAGGTTGCCTATGAGTTAGACCTACCATCTGATTTGGAAGCAATGCACCCAGTCTTTCATGTGTAGATGCTTCGCAAATGTATTAGTGATCCCTCTAAAGTATTCCCTATAGATGATGTCCAAGTGACAGAAGAGCTATCTTATAAGGAAAACCCTATGTCTATACTTGATCGCCAAGTCAGAAGGTTGCGTACCAAGGACGTGGCTTCCTTCAAAGTATTGTGGCGAAACAAAAATAGAGAAGAGATGACCTGGGAAGACGAAGAGGAGATGAAGAACAAGTATCCTCACTTGTTCCCTATACCTACAGGTACTCTAAACCCCTACATTGGTTATATTGATTAATAAGAAAACTATATGTGATGACTATGACAAAGACTTCTCGAATGTTTAAAGAAAGTTTTCATGATTTAAAGTTGAGTTTATGATTTAGAACAATGAGATTATGATTATGATCAAGTTATGATCAATGAAATTTATTATGGTCTGATAAGTCCAATTCTCACACAATAATATTAAATATGGTGATAAGTATAAGTCTCATCGAAGTTATGGATTCTTATAAAACACTAAAGTTAATAAGCTATTCCTAATATGTTTTATAGAGATGGATTGATAGGTAGTTACTATATTTCCCTATTAGGTTATGATCATATTTTATGGTTTCTCACTGATATATTGACTAAGCACTAAGAGGGCTTCTAGGTGGGGTTCAATCCGATAATGCAGTTAGTTACCCAAGGGAATCCTAGTAGTAACCTAAAGTCCCAAATTACATTGCTCGTATAGGATTGCCTTCATGGCCTAGCTAGTGGAAGCACATATAGCACACTTGAGTTGAGTTGAGATGAGTACCAGGACAAAGTATACCCTAGCAAGGTATCCTCCCCATTCTCGATGAGGGTTCCATTAGATTCTATATAACAGCTCGCATGGTCTTAAATGTCGGTTAAAGGTCTTATCCCACACAACTTAAATGTCAAGTTATGATTTTTATGATGAAGTTTTATGATATACATTAACCATGAGCTTTTATATGTTTTCAAATAATTTAAGCCTTACTCATGCTCATTATGATTGGTCATGCATCTTATGGCATATTGTTTACATTCATTTACTTGTTCATGCATACCTCACATACTTAGTACCTTCTATGCACTAACTCTTATTTTGCCTATATTATTTCATAATATAGGGGCGGACGATACTCACAGCCATCCTATTCGTGGCTAAAGTTAATTAGGTATCAAGAGTCGGTGAGTCCTTATCTTATCGAGGGCAATGACTTGGTTTCATATTGCTATTATTTAACTCTTTTATATGTTTGGGTGAGCTAGGAGATTTTCCTAATCCCCCACCAATGACTAGATTGGAGGCATGTTTAGACGCTATATGATGTAATCCGGTTGGACATCTATTGTGTTGATATCCCTTAGTTCTATTCCCTTGAGTTCTTACTTTTGCTTATTTTAATATATTTCTTTACCTTATGTATGTATTATGATTGCTTGTTTGGGGGCCATCGCATCCCAATCGTTATGTCATGACTTCACCCTAGTTTGGGTCATAACAAATTTGGTATCAGAGCACAAGGTTTAGAAGAATCCTAGGGAGTCTAACATGCAGCATTAAGTAGAGTCTTATTCATTGGTGTTAAGAGCGCCACATCCATGAATGGCAAGCTAGGAAACATCTTAGGAAAGTCTCACTTCTTTCATGATATATGTAGTGCGGCAGAGTGATTGTCTTTCCCTCTAACACTTGTTCTTTATGATTTTCAGAATATACCTCCATGAGGATATCTCATTAAAAAGAATGTGGTTGAAAAGGAGCAATAAACTCCAAATGATCCTTTGAATGATCAAGTCTCCATACCGAGTTCCGAGTAGCCTTTCAAGTACTTGCTTCAGTCATTACGGCTTAAGTCAACCATGAAATGGTTGCTCCTGTGAATCCAAATATGGGTACGATGGCAAAAAGAATTCATGATTTCATGAGGATAAATCCATTGGAGTTTTAGGGTTCTAAGGTTGAAAAGGATCCACAAGAGTTCATCAATAGTATCCACAAGATTGTGGACATCATGGGGGTTAGCCTTATTGAGAGGGCAGAGTTGGCCATATATCAATTGAAGGGTGTTGCTCATATTTGGTATGATCAATGGAAAAGTGATAGGCCTACAGAGGCGGATCCCTCGACTTGGGATGAGTTTAAACGGGTATTTGTTGATCGCTTTTTCCCATTAGAGTTGAGGGAAGCCAAAGTAAAAGAATTCATCAACCTTAGGAAAGGTGGTATGAGTGTGAGAGAGTATGCCCTCAAGTTTACTCAATTATCAAAATATAATCCATTCATAGTTGCTGACTTAAGAGCTCGTATGAGCAAGTTTGTATCAGGTGTGTTGTCTATGGTCTCAAAGGAGTGTAAAATGGCTATTTGGGAGATGGATATATCTAGGCTTATGACCTATGCAAAGCAAATAGAGAGTGAGAAGATAAAGTAGAAAAGTAGGGAGTCCAAGAGGCCAAGGACTGATGGTGGTGATTTCTTTCATGGTAAATCCGAAGGTGGTGGATGTCTTCATTTTTGCCAAAAGTACTCCGGCCAAGGATCTTCAAATTCCACTACTCCAATGTTTGAATAAGATAGGATGCCCAACCCAAAGCCTCAAGGAAGTGCTCCTATTGGCCAAGCTAATCCCGCATGCAAAAAGTGTGGTAAGAACCATAAGAGTGAGTGCTTAGCGGGTTTGAATGTGTGCTACCAGTGTGGTAAGCCGGGTCATCATGCTAAGGAATGCAAGATCAAAGATGGTCGTCCTCAAGGCCAAGTCACACATAGAGGCCAACTTGCTCAAGGTGCTCAAGTGCAACCAAAGGGTAGTCAATGCAACAATTGGTTCTATGCTCTCCATGGTAGGGAAGAAGTGGAGGAGACTCTCGATGTTGTTACAGGTATGTTATGGGTATTTCACTATGATGTCTATGCCTTACTTGATCTGGGTGAAAATTTATTTTCCCCCTTATATGGCCATGAGATTTGATGTTAGCCCCAAAACATTGTCAGAGTCTTTCTCCATTTATACTCCCGTAGTGATTTGATTGTGGCTCAAAGAGTCTACAAAAAAAATTTTGTTTCAATTTTCCATAAAGTTACTCTATGTGATCTAGTTGAGCTTGAAATGACCGATTTTGATGTTATTCTTGGTATGGATTGATTTTATGCATGTTATTCTTCTATTGATTATAGAACCCGAGTGGTTAAGCTCCAATTTCCAAATAAGCCGGTCCTAGAATTGAAGGATAGTAATTTTGTGTTCAAAGGTCAATTCATTTCGTGCCTTAAAGCTTGGAAAATAATTTCCAAAGGTTGTATCTACCATCTTGTGAGGGTTAGGGATGAAAATTCCAAAACTCCTACTTTAGAGTCGGTCCCTATTGTAAATGAGTTTACGGATGTGTTTTCCAATGATCTACCCGTTATCCCTCCAGAAATAGAGATTGATTTTAGTATAGACCCTTTTTCGGATACTCAACCCATTTCTATTCCTCTTTATCGAATAGGCCCAGCGTAATTAAAGGAGTTAAAGTACCAATTGAAATACTTGTTAGACAAGGGTTTCATTAGACCAAGTTACCCCCAGGGGGTGCTCCCCTATTGTTCATTAGAAAGAATGATTGTTCGCTTCGTATGTGCATTGACTATCGGCATTTGAAGAAAGTAAACCATCAAGAACAAATACCCAATTTCAAGGATAGATGACTTGTTCGACCAACTATAATGGGCAAGTTAATTTTCTAAGATTGATCTTCATTCTGATTATCAACAATTAAGGGTGAGGGAGTGTGACATTCCCAAAACAGCATTTCGAATAAGATATGGCCATTGCGAGTTCCTAGTTAAGTCATTTAGTTTGACCAATGCCCCCACGACTTTCATGGACTTGATGAATAGTGTGTTCAAATAATATTTGGACATATTTATAATTGTGTTCATTGATAACACTTTGGTTTATTCTCGGAATGAGGAGGAGCATGCTAATCACTTGAGGATTATGTTGAAAACTCTAAGAGACAAGTAATTATTTGCCAAGTTCAATAAATGTGAGTTTTGGTTAAGAAAGTTGGCTTTTCTTGATCACACTATGTCCGGTGAAGGGATTATGGTTGATCCTGAGAAAACTGAGGTGATTAAGAATTGGCCTAGACCATTATCCCCTTCGGATATTAGAAGTTGGTTGGGACTAGATGGATACTAAGGGAGATTTGTGAAAGGATTTTCATTGATATCGTTACCTTTGAACAAGTTAACTCAAAAGAAGGTGAAATTTCAATGGTCAAAAATTTGTGAAATGAATTTCCAAGAGTTGAAAGATCATCTCACAACCTCTCCTATCTTAACCTTATCGGAAGGGTTCGACGATCTTTTGGTATATTGTAATGCTTCAAGGGTTTATCTTGTTTGTGTTTTGATGCAACATGGCAAGCTAAAAGCCTATGCTTTTAGGCAAATTAAAGTACATGAATGAAATTATCCAACCCATGATCTTGAACTAGCAGTGGTTGTGTTTGCTTTGAAGATTTGGAGACACTATCTTTGTGGTGTTCATGTGGATGTGTTCACCGACCATAAAAGTTTACAATATGTGTTTAAGAAAAAAGACTTGAACCTTTGGCAACGAAGATGGCTTGATGTTGAAGGACTATAATATGAGTGTGTTGTACCATCTGAGCAAGGCTAATGTGGTTGCCGATAAACTAAGTAGATTATCCATGAGTAGTGTTGCACATGTTGTAGAAGGTAAGAAGGAATTGGTTGAGGATGTTCATATGTTGGCATATTTTGGTGTACGTTTGATTGATTCAAATGATGGAGGTATTCTTATAAATAATGGTTCAGAATCATCTCTTGTAACGGATGTTAAGGCTAAAGAAGACCATGAACCCATTTTGGTTGAGTTGAAGAAGTCGGTTGCCGAAAAGACCATTGAAGCTTTCTCCCAATGGAGAGATGGTGTGCTTCATTATCAAGGTCATTTGTGTGTACTCAATGTGGATGGGTTAAGAGAGCTAAAAGTGAATGAGGCCCATAGTTACCATTAATCGATTCATCCGGGTTCCATCAAGATATATCATGATTTGAGGGAAGTGTATTGGTGGAATGGCATGAAGAAGGACATAACGGAATTTGTAGCTAAGTGTCCAAACTGCCAATAAATTAAAGTTGAGCATCAAAGACCGGGAGGTTTTGCCCAAGATATTGAAATTCCTACTAGGAAGTGGAAAGATTTGAATATGAACTTTGTAACGGGTTTGCCTCGTACTAAGGAACAATATGATTCCATTTGGATTGTTGTAGATCAAATGACTAATGGTTCATTTTCTATCAGTTTAGACTTTTTATGGTGCCGAAGACTATGCTAAGTTGTATGTTCATGAGTTGGTAAGACCTCATGGTCTTCCCTTGTCTATTATATATGATCGAGGTAAACAATTCACTTCGCACTTTTGGAAGTCATTTCAAAAGGGTCTCGGTACAAAGGTTAAGTTAAGTATAGCTTTCCATCCTCAAATCAACGGACAACCCAAAAGAACAATTCAAACTTTATAAGATATGTTGAGGGCATGTGTTATTGATTTTAAAGGAAGTTGGGATGAACATTTTCCATTGATTAAGTTTGCCTATAATAATAGTTATCACTCTAGCATACAAATGGCCCCTTTTGAAGCATTGTATGGAAGAAGATGTAGATTCTCGGTGGGATGGTTTGAAGTAGGTAAGATGGCCTTGATTGGTCCATATTTGGTGATGGATGTTATGGACAAGGTGAGACTCATAAGGTAGAGGTTGAAGACGTCTCAAAGTCGTGAAAAGTCCTATTTTGATGTTAGAAAAAGAGACTTTGAATTTGAAGTGGACGATTGGGTCTATTTGAAAGTTTCACCCATGAAGGGTGTAATGCGCATTGGAAAGAAAGGGAAATTGAGTCCTAGGTACATTGGACCATATAAGATATTGAGACGTGTTTGAAGGTGGCTTATGAGTAAGATTTTCCATTTGAGATAGTTATGGTTCACCCAGTATTTCATGTTTCTATGTTGAGAAAGTTCGTAGGTGATCCAACTGCATTATACCATTGAAAGATGTATGTGTTGAACAAAATCTGACTTATGAAACAGTTCTGGTAGAAATCTTTGACCAACAAGTCAAGAAATTAAGAAATAAAGAAGTTGTGTTCGTCAAAGTGTTAAGGAGGAATCAACGATTAGAAAGTGCTACTTGGGAGGTGGAGGCGGATATGATAAAACAATACCCGTACCTCTTTCCCTCTACTCAAGCCTAAAGTAGTAAGTTGTTCTTATTCAAAGTCAATTGAACTCTTATGTATTCAGTTCCTCCCATGTCATTCATATGCATGAATGTTCATGAAGTTAATTTTTAAGTCATAATTTTATGTTAAGTTGAAGTTTTCATGTTCCATGCATTTTTAGGTGTCATCATGTTCATGTTGGGTTATTGGTCCTCGTTCCATGTCTTTCCAATGATAAGTTAATCTTATTCAAGGACGAATGTTCCCAAGGGGGAGATATTGTAAGACCCCGAAAGTCAAAAAGTTAGAACGATAGAGAGATCCTCAAAATTTTGGATTGCTCTCATGATTATGTGTCACTGTATGAGTCATAGAGCTTTCTACGACTAGTAAGAGTGAGTCGTAGAGTGACCCCTTAAGCATTATAAAATGTTGCCCTCAGGAAAGGTTTTACAACTTAACAGGTCATCATCTTGTTCATGAGTCATAAGAACTACTCGTAACCCAACTTCAGAGGGTATGTTTTAGAAGTTCCTCTAGGTTGAGTCTACGACTTGATAGGATGATTCATAGAGACTGTTATGAGTCATAGAAATGACTCATAAACAAAGATCAGAGACCCTTAAACTTGCAGGTTTTAGTCCTGCAAGATGACTCAAGTTGACGATTTGTCATTGTGGGAATAAGGCATAGTAACAATTTGTTTTCAAACTTTAGAGACTTGAAAATCATGTCATTTTCTCAGACGTGCAAGACGAGTAGTCTTGACGACCTGTCGTTCCTTCAACGACTCATAGAAAGGAATTCGTAGGGTCGAAATCCCAGTTTAATGAAGGGTATTATGTCATTTCCCAAATTTGGTTCAATGAACCAGGACACAATTAGGACTATATTCAACCCTATATTCTACCCAATTCTTTCAAAATTCCCTCATTCAAAATCTCTCTCCCAAATTCTCTAAGGCAAGAACTAAAAATCTCTCAAGGATTCTTCTCCAAGTTTCAAGTTAGGTTTCCAAATTTCTTCAAGGTTTCTTCTTCAATTCTTAGTGAATTCAATCAAGGTATGTGAGGATTGATCTATGGGTTACTTTCGCCCGTGGAGTCCCAAAGTTTCTCCAAGTTTTCCTTCAATTTTAATTGGTATATCAACCCTAGTTTGATGAGTTGCATTGAGCTGATTTAATTTCATTTTAATTTGTTATCAATAATTATTCCAAACATGTTTCTACATGAATTGCATGATTTTAAGTTGAATTATGGATGCCCATGCATAAAGTTATTTTCAAGTCATGATTATGAGGTTAAAGATGATTTTCATAAATTGATTATGAGTTCAATGAAGAAAGTTTTCATGATTTAAAGTTGAGATTATGATTTTTAATGATGAGGTTATGATGATGATCAAGTTATGATCAAAGAAAGCTATTATGGTGTCATAAGTCCAATTGTCACACAATCATGTTAAAGATGGTGATAAGTACAATTCTCACCGAAGTTATGGATTCTTATTAATCATTAAAGTTAATGAGCTATTCCTAATATGTTTTATAGAGATGGATTGATAGGTAGTTAGTATCTTTCCCTATTATGTTATGATCATATTTTGTTAGTTTCTTTTGGGATATTGATTAAACACTAAGAGGGATTCTAGGTGGGGTTCGGACTGGTAACACAATTAGTTACCTAAGGGAAACCTAGTAGCAACCTAAAGTCCCAAACTACATTGCCTGCATAAGATTGACTTCAAGGCCTAGCTAGTGGATCCGCATATAGCACACTTGAGTTGAGTTGAGATGAGTACCAGGACAGAGTATACCCTGGCAAGGTATCCTCCCCATTCTCGATGAGGGTTCCATCAGATTCTATATAATAGCTCGTATGGTCTTAAATGTCGGTTAAAGGTTTTATCCCACACAAGTTAAATATCAATTTATGAGTTTTATGATGAAGTTTTATGATATACATTAACCATGAGTTTTCATATGTTTTCAAATAATTTAAGCCTTACTCATGCTCATTATGATTGGTCATTCATCTTATGGCATATTGTTTACATTCATTTACTTGTTCATGCATACCTCACATACTTAGTACCTTTTATGTACTAATACATATTTTGCCTACATTGTTTCATAATATAGGGGCAGACGACACTCACGACCATCCTATTCGTGGGTTAAATTGATTTGGTATCATGAGTTGGTGAGTCCTCATCTTATCGAAGGTGACTTTGTTTCATGTTGCTATTATTTGAATTCTTCATACTTTTGAGTGAACTAGGAGCTTGTCCTAAGTCCCCACAAAAAGACTACACTAGAGGCATGTTTAGACGTTATATGATATAGTCCAGTTGGACATCTATTGAGTTGCTATCCCTTAGTCCCACTCCCTTGAGTTCTTACTTTTGCTTATTTTAATATGTTTCTTTACCTAATGTATGCGATGTATGCAAAAATTTCTTGGTTAGGGTCTCTCGCATCCTGATCGCTGTGTCACGGCTTGGCCCTAGTTTGAGTCGTGACAATATGATCCTATCCTACGCTAGCTATTTAGTTTGTGGGGTTTTAGTTATTCTAACTCTTACCCAAATCGGTGATCAATACTACTCCCAAAATTAAATTTACTATGCTCATAGCTCAAGTGAGTGTATTTACTCAATTAACTCATTTAGTGTCTTTTGGACTTAGCTCAAAACTCAACTCTTCTCAACTCAAATCTTCTCTTAGATATAATCTCAAGCCAATGAATGTATTTAAAAGCATAATTTAACTTCTAAACTCAATCTACAAAAAGATGTTTTAAATATATTTATACTCATGCAAAATAATAATTAAGAGACTTCTCAAACTCAACTCATGCTCAAAATGATAAATAAGAGACTTCTCGAAGTCTTCTCAATTAAATGATGAAAATAATCATTCTTTAACTCACAATAGTGCATAAAATATTTAATGCAAAATTTAACTATAGTTCATGTGAATACAAATATGAACACACATATCAACAACTCCACTCATGTAAATCCTTGAAGAATATTTAAATATATACAAGAACTCAATAGAATTTATATCGATAACTCAATAGAATTTATATCGATAACTCAATAATTTACTTCATCAGAATTTAAAGTCAAACTCAAAACTCAACTTGACTGTATGAAGATGTAGGGCACCAGGACAAATTTAGTTCAATATTATGATATACTTACATACCTGAAATGAAGATTATCTAAGGGAAATTCGATGATCTTGCTTGAAACTTTTGAATCCTAGCCCTTTTCCTTCTCTCCAATTCTTGCTATCAAAAGTTTCTAAGTGTTGATAAGAGAAAAACCACGTTGGAGACTGATAAAAGATTATTTTAGTCCAAAAATAGCTTGGTTAGATTGGGCAATGTTGGAAAAGACCAAACTAACTCTCATTAAAACTAGGTTCTGGTTGCCTACATACCCTTCTATGAAGCGTAGGTCTTTTAATGGACCGTAGAAGATCGATCGTAGAAGCCATGGTCTATTAATAGGACATTCTAGAAATTGCACAAGGGGTCTACGACCTCTCTTCTATAGTTCATAGACCTTAGTGTGGGTCATTGGTAACCCTTAGTACACTTGCCTAGGGATTTGGGACTAGGGTCTATAGATCCCTCTCTACTGGTCGTAGATACCTATATAGGTCATCAACCCAGAACATTCGATCTTAGTGACAATTCCAGTAGCTACTGAAATTGTGCACTTGGGCCTATGAGGGTCACCAATGGGTCGTACAAGCTTTGATGGTTCGTAAAAGGACTTGTAGAAGAGGGTATTGGCATTGTGAAATGGCTAAGTGTCCAATAGTTCTATGATCCCCTCCCTATGGCTCGTAGACCTTTCTACGAGCCATAGAGCAGGTCGTAATCCATTGATAGTTTACTTTTTCTTAGCTCTTCTCTAGGTTCTTGGAATTAACCTAAGTTAGAATAGTGTGGGGTGTTAAAGTTTTAGTCAATCTCATATTTTCCCATACATGCATGTTCATGAAATAAGTTTCTTTTTTTAGTCATGTTTTAGCTTGAGGATGATTACTCTTTTGTTTTGTGCATTTTTATGTGTTTCGCATTTATGTTTGGTTGCTGTGTCTTTTCCTATTAATGTTGGTTGAGTTACCATTCAAGGACGAATGTTTCTAAGGGAGGAATATTGTAAGACCCCAGAAGTTGAAAAGCCAAGATTGGAAAAATATTATAGAAATTGGATCTAGTGCAAGCTTCTACAAGCCGACCAATGGATCGTAGGAAGTCCTACGAGCCACTGGAATGCAGTCATAGAAGTCCTAACAACTTGGGTAAAATTTGGCTAAGTATAAGTCACTCTATGAAGATGTCCTATGGAATGTAGAAAGTTCTACGATCCAGAGGGTTGTTATTTATACAAGTATTAAAAACTTAACATTTTGGGGTTTGGAAAAGTTGGCCAAACGAGAGGTTCCTATGACCTGTAGAAAAGGAAAAGCTTAAGTTTTGGTGCACTAGTTCTACAAGGAGTTCCTACGAGCCATAACAATTTCTACAACCCATAAGAAATGAATTATAGGAAGTAGTTGGTTTGACTTGGGTTTCTACGAGTGAAGGACAACAACCCGTTGAAGAACCTATGACCCATAGGTCCCAGTCGTTGGTCTCTCCGACAGTATTTAAGAAGGGGTATTTTGGACTTTTCCCCTTTATTTAACTCCTAAACTACGTCATTTTGGGTATTTTTCTAACCCTATAGTACCTAAATCCTTCAAATTTTCATTATTCCCTCTCTTCTCTCAAATTCACCTAAAGAGTTCAAGGTTTTCTCTCAAGACTTCTCCCCCAAGAAAGAGTTAAGGTGTAAGACCCTGGAAGTTGAGAGAGTCGAAAAATAAAGTTTAAAGGGTGGTTTCCTGAAAGTTGCATCATTTGCACCAGATGCCCTCTACGGGCCGAGTTCATGAGCGGTGAACATGAATATGAGTCGTATTGGGTATCGTGGTAAAGTTTTAGAACTTGAAAAATTAGGGAAGACGTTCACGAGAGGGACCATGATCCGTGGTAAGCATCATGAGTCATGGTGCCCTCCATGGTAGCCAACTTTCCCAAGTCCAAATTACCCTTAGGACCACGACCACGGCCCATGGTGAGCTTCACAAACCGTGGTGGGCTTCCATCCAGGGCTCCAAATTTAGTTCAATTCAGGGTGTTTTGGTATTTTCCAGTGTTTTCATTAATGAATATGGATGATTTTTGGGGATTTATACTAACCTATTAACTACCCTAAGCCTTTCTAACCCTCTCATTATCACCCTAACACTCAAAACCAAAATCCTCTCACAAATAGTTTTCTCTCAAGAGTCTTCGTCTTTCTCAAGTTAATTTCAAGAGAATTCAAGTAAAGTCTCCAATCAAATATCAAAGTTAGGGCTTCTAAGATCAAGGTATATGGGAATTCTTCCTTGGGACCTTTCATCCATTTAATTCCAAGTTTTTTCTTCTCAAAATCTCTAATGAATTCTTCTTTTAAAAGCCCTAATTTTATGAATTGCTTTGGTTCCTCTTAATTATGATATATTTCATTGATATTAGCCTAAATACGCACAATTCACATCATATTGCATGATTTCAAGTTATTTCAATGAAAGCTTTATGAATGACTTATGAGAAGTTATGAATGATGTATTACAGATGCTTTAAAAAAGAAGTTATGGTGTGACTCACACAATAATGCTAAAGAGGTGAAAGGACAATTCTCACTAACTCATAGATTCCATGAATCAATCATATTAATGAGCTATTCCTAGGATTTTCTTATGATGAGGATTGACATCTACTATTGTCTTTTCTATATGACGTTAATGACTATATTGTCATGAAGTTCCATTGGACTAATGACTTAGCATAGAGAGGACTTTAAAGTGGGGTTAGGTCCGATAGTCATTGTAGCTACCCAAGGGAATCTTAGTAGCAACCTTTAGTCCCTAGCTACGTTGCCCGTGTAGGTTTATGATGTCAATAAGGTGAAGCTAGTGGATCCATCTATAGCACAAAGTTAGAGAAAGTACCATCAAGAAGTCTACTCTGGCAAGGTAGCCTTCTCCTTCTCGATATGGGGATCATCATATTCCATGTTATAGCTCGTGTGGTCTTATATGTCGATTAAAGGTCCTATCCCACATCAAGGAAAAAAAAGATATAAAGTTCTCATGATGATGTTTTGTTGCATTGACCAATGATTATGATGTTTTAAGGTTTTCATGGTTTTACTTATGTTTTAAGATATTGGTCATACATCTCATGATTTATATTGATTATGTTCTATGTTTATTTTTCATGCATATTTTTTACATACTTATTACATTTAATGTACTAATGCATACTTTTTTCCTACATTGTATCATAATGTAGGATCCGACGATCACGTTCATCCTCTCATTCGTGACTAGAGCTCATTACGTTTATACTTGTGGTGAGTCCTCATTTTTTTAGGACAAGACATTCTATTTTGTTTACGTCATATGACTCTTTTATCTTTTATATTGAGTGATCTAGAAGCTTTTCCTAAGCCCCCGTCTAGTTAGTAGAGGCGTGTTAGATGTTATGGAGTCTATGTTGTCTTTTAATTTGAGTTTGAGACTTGTGTCCCTTTGTTGAGACTTTACTTCCACGTATATTTTGTTGCTCATGAATGATATTGTAAGAGGCTTGGTTGGGGTTCCATGGGATTCTAATCAGCGTATCGCACCTAGGGTCTAGCTTGATCATGACGTAGGGTTTCAAGATCAAGTCAATTCTTCATTGCTTAGAGCTTGCTTTTTGACTTTGATTATCTAGGTATGTGGAAATTTATCCATGGGTTCTCTTTCACTCATGGAGTCCCAAAGGTTTCTCAATTATCTCTTTTATAAATTCCTCCTAAACCCTAGTTTTTAATTTGCATTGGGTTAATTCAGTTATGCTTTTACTTAATTCTAATAATCTATGCATGATTTAAGTTAAATAATATGTTTTCAATAAGTTTTGTTAGGACCCATGCATTATTTTATGAATTTCAACTTTAAACTATGAATTTATGATCAAGTATTTATGAATGATTTACGAATGTTATGACTAATATTTTCAAGTATGTTTCAAGCAAGTAATTATGAATTATGAAAGGCTTTATCACAGTATGAAAGAAATTATGATTTGGACACATAGTAAGGTAAGTGGCCACATGTTATGTTATGATCATAATTTTCAAGGAGCTATTTTTATTTTGTTATTTTATGAATGTGGATTGGTATTTTGTTTGCCTTTCTTAATGACTATGTTTTCACATATTCTGTTGGGATTAACTTAGCACCGAGAGAAATTTATGGTGGGGATCCACAAGGAAACCCTAGTAGCAATCCTTAGTTCAAAAACTACGTGCCACCGTAGGTACTAAATGGCCTAGCTAGTGGATCCACATATAGCTCATGTTCATATTTATATGGAGTCTATCTTGGCAAGTAACCTCTGTTTTCTTAGTGTGGGAGTTACATCGGATTCTATATTATAGCTCACATTCTCTTAATGTCAGTTAAGGTTACTATCCCACATATGTATATGATATGTCTTATAAGTACTTATGATGTTTTATGATGCATTGACCTTATTAAATGTTTTCAAGTTCTTTCAAGCTTTATTTCATGTTTTCAAGTTATTTGGTCATACATCATATTTTCATATTGATTATGTCCGATTATTAATGGTCATGCATGTTTCTCACATACTTAGTACATTTCATACACTAACGCATACTTTTCCCTATATTGTATCATAATGTAGGTCTGACGATCACTTTACGCATCCCACTCGTGGCTAGATTTGAAGTTTATTATTCCTTTGTTGGTGAGTCCTCATGTTTCGAGAATGCAACACTTATGATTTTCATTATTTTTCCATGACTTTACATTCCATATGTTTTGGTGATCTAGGAACTTGTCCTATGCCTTGTTTAGACTAGTATAGGCATGTTAGATTTGTTATATCTATGTTGTCCTGTTTATTCGAAGATTTTAGCTCGATTTCTCTTATGTTGAGATTATCTTATTGAGACTTCTATTACGTATTCATGTTTTATCTTATTGTCTTATTTACCTTATGTATGCTCATGTATGATATGTCAAGAGGCTTGATTAGGGACTCTCGAGATCCTAATCGGTCTGTCACATCTAGGGCCTAGCTTGTGTGGTGAAAACTTCCCTATATCACGATACATCTTGGTGGATCCTGAATGAATAGAATACGAGAACTATGAGCTTCGGACAATATCATTTCCCTCAAGCCATCAACATTGGGAACACATAGTCTGTTATATCCCGTATTTTTATATGATGGATTATTTATAGGCTAATCGACTTAAGTCCAAGGACTTTTAATTCTGATTTTAATAATTACACAGTTTGCTAATTAATTACAATTAGTGGAAATATTAGTGGAGATTTAGGATTAATTTACCATGATTGGATTATTAAGTAGGGATTAGTAATTAATTAAGTTAATTAGACCACTACGTGGGCCCCACAATATATGGCTAAATCTGAATAGTACATGAATTATAATGGGACACGTGTCAAGGGCTGGACAAATGTCAATCCAAGGGGAGGCATATAAATTCATGAAATATGAGTCATATATTTTATTTTTTAGATTTAACAAAGTGAACTTAGAGAGAGAAGCTTTCATCTTCACCAAATAGAGAAAGAGAGAGTCATGGCAGCCTCCTAGAAAGCACGTCCATCTTAATCCTTCCCCCACCTTCTACACAATTAATTGGTGAATTACAATCTAATTGGAGCAAAGAGAATAGATATTACCACAGCCATGGCAACTCACGGCCATGGCTGAGCAAGTTTGAGCTCACAAATTTGATACCAAAAATTAAGTTTCTAAGGTGCTCCAACCATTTGGGGTGATTGGCAATGTGACTTTGATCATTGGGGAATTAAGAATACTTACCATTCTAATCCACAGATTTCAGCCAAATTGAGAAGCCAATTGTTAAGGTAAGATTCCATCAATTTCTATACATTTTAGTAGGTATTTGGACTTATTGCAATTTGGTAAATGTGAATTGAATCTATGGAATTATATATGTTGGTATTAAGATGTTGTTAGGCCATGTAAGAGGGATATTTTATTTGAAATTGGTGAACTGATTTGACTTAATATTTTGGGTGTTGTTGTCATGGATTGTGTGATGAGAATGAAGAAATTAAATGGTTAAAGTAGAAGTTGCAATGTTTTGTGGGCTGTTGTAGAAGTTAATATGATGTTAATATAATTTGCTTGCATATAAGAGGGTGATGTTGTTAACATGTAATTGCTGGTATAGTTCATGAACTTGGATGGAAAGAGTGTATTAGTTAATGTATAATGTACGTAGATGGTTCGTTTGTCATGTTCGTAGGGGTTCGTGAGATTATTGGGCATCTCTTGACGTTATTAGATAGGGGCTTTTTTGAATGTTGTGCGGGTTATTTGGAGTGTTCTTGAATCTATCTTGAATAGCTTCGGTATAGTACTTGATCGTACAGTTATTGGTGTTGGTTTGACTATTATGTAATTGGTTTGAATGTAAGAAAACCATCATCTAAATTATCTAGAAAGGAATTGCTAACGTTGGGATACGTTTTGAATCTCCTTGTAGCTTAACTATAGTCTTAACATCTTAATATAGTTTGAGATACTACTAGTGTCACGACCCAACCCCGCAGGTCACGACTAGTGCCCGAGTTGGACACTTGTATACATATCTATCAGACCTCGTCAAACTAAAACCAAACACCATATGGAAGCTTTGTAAAAACATGATGTCCTCTCAAGCGTTACCTACATGTATCAAGGTAACCTGTCTCCTAAGAAGGCGCAATCAATTAAAACATCCTAATACATGAGCCGACAAAGCTTTCACTACATACAATATCCCAAAATATGTACATACGTGAGCCGACAAGGCTTCCACTACGAATGGTAACATCCCAAAATACAAATCATACAGGCATAACCGAACACATATACACACAATCCACACATACGTCTATAGATCTCTAATAGTATCAACAGTATCATATGGCAGGACAGGGCCCCACCGTACCCTTGGATAAACATATATATACATCAAAAAGGGCTCTATACAAAAGTTCTAGGCTCCGAGACAAAGGAGATCTACAAGATAGCTGAATAGAAATCCTAGGTTGGCGAATCACCAAAGCTAGTACCTGTACCTACGGACATGAAATGCAGCCCCCCGAGGAAGGGGGTCCGTACAAGTTATGAACTGAGTATGTAAAGCATGAAATACAATAGAAAAGATCATAACTGAAGTAGAGAGCCTAGGAGACAAGTATGATAATCAATAACTCACTGTACCTGTGCCTTACGAAGCAAATCATGCATATCATTATCATATACCGTACCCATCCCATTATTAGACTCGGTTCCATAATCGTATCATCATATTATCATATCATCATATACATATACTATATCGTACCCGGCCATCTAATGAGGGACTCGATGAATATGTAATAAAGTTGTGCATGATAACATACCCGGCCCGAGACTCGGTGAAAGAGGTAATAACAATATGCACGAGTAGAATATCATAAGCAACCATATACAATTAGATCATCGTGTGAAACTCAATAGAATAATCAAAATGAACCATCATTTAAAAATCAAGACAGTAGTCATCTCAAGTACCTTTTGAATGTCATTATGAATTATACCAAATGTGAATTATACCAAAATTTAAGTTATACCCAAAATAGGACAACTGGAATCATACACATGTATCAAGACATAATGATATAAGTTCTGGGAATCAAGAACCTTAGTCATCCTAGTGTCTCTAAGAATAGAAGCTTCTTTGGAATTTATACATTCGTCGTCCATTTGTTTCCTATGGATTATGCCAAAAGAAAGAAGGGATAGATTTACATACCTTTAGCGCTTATTTTCCACACAGAACGTATGTTGCCTAATAGTATCTTAACCTACATTAAGACGTTAAGAAGTATGGTTAAGCTACGGGAAGCTTTCAAAATGCACTCCAATGTTAGCAGCTCATTTCTAGAAAATTAGGCGACATTTCACTTATATTCAAATCAACTACATAACAACCAAGTCAACATCCACAACCACACATTTAAGTTCTATATCAAAGTTAGCCAAGACGAGATTCAAAAATATTCTAAAATAGCCCGCACACTATTCTGAATCAGCCTACACATTATGATGTTCCATAATCTTTAACATAAAAACTACGACGTAATCAAGTTACTCTTAATAATTTGCAGCCATAACACTTCATCAGATGACCTTATAATAGTCCAACAATTACAACAACACTAGAGCCTTAATTATAACTTTAAACATCAAATTCCTTCACTTTCATCTTACAACCAATGACAACAACAACCACAACATTAATCGAAATTAATCCATTATTTTTAGATTCGAATAGCCCCAACACGGCTCAAATAGCAATTTAACATTAACATATACAATTCCTTCACTTTTAATACATAATCCATAACAATAATAGCAACAATAACTATCAACCCAATCTAATTTAAGCAACTCCAATTCTGTCCATTTCAACACCAACACTAATCACGGAGTTTTCTCACTTCCAATTCCATTTAATTCCTTCCTCCTCATTACATAATCTATAACAACAACAACTAAAATGTTAATTAAAATTAATTCACCATTTCTAAATACAAACAGCCCCTATATGGCTTCAATAACATTCCAATGCCAACATACATAATTTCATACCTCCAATTAATGTTTACATATTTAAAACATGTCTAAACCCTTACTAAAAGATGTAAAAAGGTGATCAAACCTTACCTTAACAAGTTGGCTCCTTCAATTGGCTGAAACTTGACAACTTTAATTAATTCAATCTTGCTACCCCTAGGATCAATCCCACGTTGCTATGGACCTTCTAAAGGGTTGAATTACCTTATGTATTTAATGGTGAAAAGAAGAGGAAGGCTGGTCGTGCTTAGTGGAGCTGCCATGGCTGCCGTGACTCTCTCTCTTTTCTTCTTCACTTGAGGAAGTTGAGAGCCTCTTTCTCTGTAAGTCTAGGTTGAAGAAGAATGGGATAAAATGAGCTACTTAATCATTAATATATATATATATATGTTGCCCGTGGTTGACATGTGTCCATGTGTTGTCCATGTGGTTGACATGTGTCCATTGTGGACATGTATCCCTCCAAAAGCCACACACCAATCAGCTCCTGCCTCATACCTTGGTGGGGCCCACTTAGTGGTCTAATTAGCTTAATTAATCTCAATTAATTCCTAATCTCCACTAAATAATCTAGACTAAATAAAATTTATACCCAATTCGTGTATTAATTAAAATTGGGAATAAAAATCTCTATCTCGCATCCTAGAATAATCTTGTCCATTACTTTAAGAAAGTAGGTGCATCACCTCCTTAATTCCTGCCACAAGTTTGTAAGTAGTTGTATCACCTACTTGCCTTTTTTTATTTAAATGCAGTCCACACATTCTAAGTAGGTGCATCACCTACTTGAAGTAGGTGCATCACCTACTTGTTCTTTTTAGTAGGTTAGCAATTAGTCTTACCTTAAGAACCTGTGTGATCCTTGCTACTTAAGCTAGACGTGTACTCAAGTAACTTAATTATGTAAGACATCCAAACCAGTAGCTTAAGCAAGTAGGTCGATTACTGTGACAAATTATTTGGCCTCGAACCCCTTTCAAATCCTTCCAAACATATTTCAAACCATCACTACTTCACATAGAACTAGTCTATGCAAGATATGGGGCGTTACATCCTCCCTTCCTTAGGATCCTTTAATAACGTATGGATAACATGGATCACGTGGTAGCTTTAGAGAAGCTTAAAAACGTTCCAATGTACAAAAGTACGGGATATAACAATTGGGCAGCGTATACGTGTTGTGTTACGGATAAGCATTAAAGGTATATAAAGCCTATCCCTTATTTTTTTTGGCATGTCTTAGATGTAAGTGCTGAATGATATGAGCTTTGGGGTAATTCCGTTCATAAGTTCTGAATATGATTCATGATTCTTGATGTTAGAACTCTTGGAATAGTCGAGCTACTGCCCTCGAGTCTTCTATATGATTGGATAGTAAATGGTACATAAAAGTTCCTATTTTTTAAAGGCTCTATAATGACTAATGTCCTTAACTATCATAAGTTATCTCGTATTAATCTGATATATGTTTATGATTCCTGAGGCTCTATTTGCTATAGTCCATAGTGATATTTAGAGGGTACTCAATATGACTATTGCCTTTGGTACTCAAGTGTTAGTTATTTTACTAATTTTATTGAGTCTCAGATGATGATCTAATTATATATGGTTGCTCATGAATTTCTATTCGTGCATACCATTCTTTTATTATTCACCGAGTCCCGAGCTGGGTATGTGATCATGTATAGTTCCACTACATTATTCACTGAGTCCCTCACTGGAGGGTTGGGTAAGTCATATGATAATAGGATGTTATGATGATATGATGATACGACTTTATTCACCGAGTCCCATAATGGGCCGAGTACAGCATATGCCAATGATATGTATGGTTTCATTTATAAAATACAGGTACAGTGATTTCTTAATTATCATACTTGTCTCCTGAATCTCTACTTCAGATGTGATCTCTTTTATGGTATTTTATGCTTTATTTACTCAGTACATATCTCGTACTGACCCCCTCTCTTCGGGGGGGCTGTGTTTCTGCCAGCTTAGGATTTCCATTCAGCTGTTTTGGAGTGCTCCATTATCCCGGAGTCTAGACTTTTGGTATAGATCCTTTTGATGTATATATTTGTTTATCTAGGGGTAAGACGAGGCCCTGTCCCATCATATGCTACTGTTAATACTCTTAGAGGTCTGTAGATATATGTGTGAGTTGTATATAGATGTTGTCAAGTTGTGCAAGTATGACTTATGTTTTGGGACGTTCCCATTTGTAGTGGAAGCCTTGTCGGCTTGCGTATATACATATATAGTGGACGTTCCTACATGCTATGAGAGCCCCGTCGACTTATGTAATATGTTACTGTGATAGGAATGACTCCTCAGGGGACAGGTTTCCTAATATATATACATTTATGCCACAATTCTGAGACTAGGTTTTGGTCTTTATAGGTTCTATATTATGTTTAGTTATGGATTGATCATATAGCTAAAAGGTGTATATACGAGTGTCCAGGTCGGGCACCAGTCACAGCCTTCGGGGTTGGGTCTTAACATAGCCGATCTTGATATGTAGGCATACCATCTCCCCCTTGGGAGAAATCTTCAATGACTTTTTCGAAAACCGCTTTCTTCAACTCAACCAAAGTAGGATCATTATTTTTCTTTGCATTCACATTCGACACAAGGGACGATTCAGAACCATTTTGCACAATAACACCACTATCCTCGGAATCAACCATGAGAACACCCAATCGAGCTAGTCTATGAATATCAATAACTAACTCCTTTAATCCTCAATATGCACAACACTATTCATTGATAGCCTACTAAGAGCATTGACAACCATATTTGCCTTCCCCTAATGGTACAACATACTCATGTCATAATCCTTCAACAATTCAAGCCATCTCCATTATTGAAGGTTCAAATCCTTTTAGTTGATCATATATTGCAAACTCTTATAGTCGATGAACACATCAACATGGACACGATAGAGATAGTGTCTCCATAGCTTCAAAGCAAACACAACTGCCATTAACTCCAAATCATGATTTAGATAGTTCTTTTCATGCACCTTAATTTTCATAGAAGCATACGCTATTACCTTAACATTTTGCATTAATACACAACCAAGACCAATCCTTAAAGGATCAAAATACACCACAAAACCATCGAATCCTTCTGGTAAAGTCAATACTATAGCAAAATTAAGCGATCTTTCTATTCTTGGAATCTCTTTTTGCATGCCTTGGACCATTGAAATTTCTCCTTCTTTTGAGACAGGGTAGTCAATGGCGATGCAATGTAAGAGAATTCTTCCACAAACCATCTATAATAACCAGCTAAGCCTAAAACACTTTGAATATTAGAAGGAGGAAAAGGTCTAGGTCAATTCTTAACTGCCTCAATTTTCTTCTTTTGAGTCAGGGTACTCAACAGCGACGCAATGGAAGAGAATCCTTCCACAAACAATCTATAATAACAAGCTAAGCCCAAAAAACTTTGAATATTAGAAGTAGAAAAAGGTCTAGGTCAATTCTTAATTGCCTCAATTTTCTTAGGATCAACCATAATACCTTCACTGGAATCATTATGGCCAAGGAGAGCAACTGATCTCAAAAAAACTCACATTTGTTAAACTTAGCAAACAATTCACGATCCTTGAGAATTTACAAGACAATCATCAAATGATCGTCATGCTTTTCCTCACTTTGAGAATAGATCAATATATCATCAATGAACACATAGACGAATATATTTAAATATTTCTTGAACATGTCACGACCCAACACCGTAGGCCATGATGGTTGCCCGAACTGGACACTCGCATATACCCCTGCTAACTATAAGTAACCCTGTCTCCTATTTGTGTCAGAAAGAATCAACAGGCATGATAACATATAAGCCGACGAGGCTGCCATGACAAAAGGGAACATCCCAAAACATAAGTCTTATAGGCACCACTGTAGACACACACATATACAACCCACATATATGTCCATAGACCTCTAAGAGTAAAAATAGTAACATAAGGCGGGACAGGGCCTCCGCCGTACCCGTGAACAAATAAATATATACATCGAGGGTTAGTACCAAAACTAGGCTCCGGCATAATAGAGCGCTTCTGAATTGCTGAGTGGAACTAGTACGCTGCGGATCTCCAAAGTGTGTATCTGTACCTGCGGGCATGAATGCAGCCCCTTGAGAAAGGGGGGTCAGTACAATATATGTACTGAGTATATAAAGCATAGACATCATAAGGAAATTACAGTTGGCATAAGGATGCAGGGAAAATGTATAACAATTAATAAATCACTGTACCTTCATCTTGTAAAACGACATTATGTATCTCAGTGTCATATTCTGTACCTAGCCCGTTGTGGGACTCGATGTTACAAATATATCATTATGTCATCATAGGCGTCTATATACCATAACTGGACCTTTATGGGACCCGATCAATAATTATGTTATCTTACCATCATATACATATATCATACCTGACCCTTTATGGGACTCGGTCATACTCGGCCCTTTATGGGACTCGGTGAATACTTATATCATCTTATATAGTACCTGGCCCTTTATGGGACTTGGGCATACCCAAACCTCTTATGAGAGACTCGGTGGAATATATATTAACCATATACACGAGCAGAGCAGTGAGTGGTTATATGCAAGCTAAATCATTATCTGAGACTCCATGAAATAGCCAAGTGAACCGTCACTTATAGATCCGGGTAGTAATTGTCTTGAGTACCCTCTGAGGGTCATTAGGGATCATATTAAGTGGAGCCTCAAGCGTCATAGACATGCATCAAGATAATGCTATACAGCTTATGCAATCAGAGATATTCATCGCCCTAGAGCCCTTAGGAATACGAGCTTGCGTATCCAGTTACTACCCAACATATGGAAGGATCGAGGGTAGTAGTTCAACTGCTTTAGGACCTTTAAGATTTAGAAGTAAGTACAAGCCATGAGTTACACCCGGAAACTATAAATGTAATTACCTCTAACTCATATCGTATACCGCTTCACTTACATTAAGTCATTTCAAGAGAAGGAAGGGATAGGCTTCACGTGTACTACCTTTCGTCATGTAGAAGACTTACAAGACAATAACTCAACTATCGCAGGAGTTCTAACATTAAGAAGTGAATAAGATTTATGAACCATACTCGGGGTTCTATGAATGGAATTATCCCCACAGTACATATACCAACCACTTATGACTAAGACATGTCAAGAGAAAAGAAGAGATAAGCTTTGCATACTCTCTACTTCCCCTCATACACATATGTGCTGTGGAACATACGGCCCGATCCTTAGATAGTAACATATATCCTACTTGGCCCATCAAGGGACTCGGTACCATAAACATTTCATCATAAAATCATAACTGATGTCAAAGACATATCAAGAGATAAGAAGGGTAGCTTTACATACGTATGCCAAAAACATGCCAAGAGAAAGAAGGTAGCTTCACATACCTCTTATGGGTTACCCTTCACCATGTTTGCCTCATCGTTTTTTGAACCTATTTAACATGGAAGAAATACTAATATTAATAACCTTCCACTTTCCAACTTCCAAATCCACAACCAAGTATTCATAAGAATCATTCCCTTATCCCTTTCCCTAGACTAGTTTATTACTAGTTCCGAAGTTACCGGATATCGGGCAGCATCTCCCCTGTAACTTACCCTATCCAACTGCTAATCTTAGAATCCATATTACCAAAAATAACCATCATCTATATATTAAATCAAATCACTTCAACATTACTCAATACAATTCCAAATAACTAGCTCAAAACTATGATAACAAAATAGAGTTTTTAACCTTTATTTCGTAAAACCTTTAATAATACAAAATGGAGGGTCGTGTAGCTGCAACCAGAAGTACCCACACCCCTTTTAGAACACTTTCCATCCCTGCAACACTCCATCCAACCATCTTTAACCACAACACCACAATTACAACACACTACTAGACTACGATTTAACTATAATGACTTCAATTTAGTTTGTTTCTAACGTCAAGCATCCTTATACAAGTTTTCCACTTCCAGCCTCATTTAAGACATGTAATATACTGCATAAAAACATCATAAACTCCAATTTGAAATGGAAAACCTTACCTTGCCCGAAACTTGCCAAAACTTGTCAAAACTCGCCTCGAAAGTTCTTTTAGCGCGGCTAAAACTTCGTGGTTGTTTGTTAGCCTTTTGGTGCTGCTACAAACCATAAATTTCCATTACTAACACCTTCATACCATCATGGTATACCTTAAATACTTAAATCATGGAATGAAATCGGAAAACTTACCTTTTTCTCCCCTTGGCCGCCACTACTTTCTCTCTAGCTCTAGGGTTTCTTCTCTTCCTTTTTCCTCTTGAATTTTCTAGAGAAGTATGGAACTGATGGGATAAGGATGAAGCTAAAAGTCATAAAACATATATATATATAGGCCACCTTAGGGGGTGACACATGTCAACCCCTAAGTGGTGACACGTGTCAAGCCCTCATAGGGCCAATGCACCCCTTCCTTCACCCTTGGGCTGCCACATGGAAGGTGGGGCCCACCCCCTTGCTACAACTGCTGCCATGTGGCACTCCCATCTACTGCTACATGGCACTCCCTCTTGCTGCCACATGTCACCCTCTTTTCCTCCCCGTGGGTTCGTAATCTCATTTTGCTTTACAAACTTATGTCATCCTTACTACGTAAGCTTGGAATGTACTCAAGTAGCTTATGTATGTAAGACCTCCAAGTTGGTAGCTTAAGTAAGTAATTCGAGTCCTACGACTCATTATTTAGTCTCCAACTTCTTCTGAATTCTTACTACCTTATTTCCAATCTTCTCTATTATGGGGTGTCACATTCTCCCCTCCTTAGAGTTGTTTGGTAGCGTTATAGATTATCCAGCTTACACGATAACTTCTAAGAAGCCTACGAACCTTTCAAGAAACTTAAGAGCCTTTCAAGAAGCTTGAGAACCTTCCAAGGTACAAAAGTATGGGGTATAACAGAACATCCTGTTAATCAAATTAATAAAAGTTACAGGAGTATTTGTTAGTACAAAAAACATAACCAAAAATTCAAAGTGAGCTTATCAAGTTCGAAAAGCCGTCTTTGGAATGTCATATTCTCTTACTCAAAATTGATGATAACTTGATTGAAAATTAATCTTTCTGAAATAACTAGCTCCTTGAAGTTGGTCGAGCAAGTCATCAATCCTTGAAATGGGATACTTATACTTGATTATGATCTTGTTCAATTGTCGATAATCAATACACAGCGTAAAGAACTACCTTTATTCCTAACAAAGAGAACTGGATCCCCCCATGGAGAGATACTCAATCTAATGAAACCCTTATCTAATAAATTCTTTAACTCTTTAAGATCCGTCGGGGACATTCTATAAGGAGGGATAGAGATAGGCTGGGTATCGGTAAAGAGATCAATACCAAAGTCTATCTCCCTTTCCAGAGGGATACCCATAAGATCATTGGGGAACACTTCTAAAAACTCATTAACAACCAAAAGTGACTCAACAGTAGGAGCTTCGGAATTCGTATCCCTAAATCATACAAGGTGGTAAATGCAACCTTTAGAAATTATTTTCCGAACTTTAAGACACAAGATCAATAGTCCTTTAAATACGGAATTACTATGTTTTCATTCTAAGACTGACTTATTTGAAAACTGAAAATTAATCGCATAGGTTATACAATTAATAGAAGCATAACATGCATGAAGCCAATCCATACTAAGATAACATCAAAATCAGTCATATCAATCTCTACAAGATCAATTTAAAATCATGTAGTAATGTGAATGCATGCATAATCAAGTGAAACAATATCAATTGAATCAATAAAGAAAGGATCCATAGAGAATTAACATGAAACCCTCTAGAATTGGGTGAAATTGAATTGGGAGAATTGAGTTCTTTTGGGACTCAATGGATGAAAGGAATCCATTGTTGAATTTCCACATACCTAGATTTCTGCCAGTTCTGGGATAGACAAATGATCAAAATTAATGTTAAATGAGTATTCACTCCTACCTCAATATATATGGGGGCTGATATGACGTCAAAAATATATATTTTTAATCATTATTTACCTCACATTTAGTATTTCTATTTGTCCTTTTTGAGTAGGAATTTTATGAATTATACTTAATAGTGTATTTTATTTGTAGGATTATAATGACGTGAAGATAAAGAGATTTGGAGTCAAAATGAATTAAAGATGAAAAATTATAGATAGTAAATCAAGCAGACAACTACAACAACAACCCAGTGAAATCTCACAATGTGGGGTCTGGAGAGGGTAAAGTGTACGCAGACCTTACTCCTAACAAGGTAGAACGACTATTTTTGAGAGACCCTCAGCTTAAAATAAACATAAAAAGAGGTCAGATAAGGCTAAAAAGTTCAAAGCGATATGAGAAAGAAAATAACAAATAACACAAATAATGAAAGAGACATAGATAAAATAGAGTAATCAAAGTATAGAAAGTAATAGAGAGATAATAACAGAAGTCAGAGCATAAGAAATTATAGTGCGCTAATGAGCCTACTAATACGGAAGAATAACGACACTATGTACTAGCCTTCTACCCTAATATAGGTCCTCCACACCTTCCTATCTAAGGTCATGTCCTCGTTAAGCTGTAGCTGCGCCATATCTTGTCTAATCACATCTCTCTAGTATTTGTTCGGCCTATCCCTACCTCTTATGAAACCATCCATGGACAACCTCTCACACCTCTGTACTGGGGCATATGTGTCTCTCCTCTTCACATGCCCAAACCATCTCAGTCGCATTTTCCACATCTTGTCTTCCACCGAGGCCACTCCTAACTTATCCCAAATAGACTCATTTCTAATCTTGTCGCTTTTAGTATGCCCATACATCCATCTCAACATTCTCATCTCGGCTACTTTCATCTTTCGAACGTGAGAGACCTTAACTGGCCAACACTCCGCCCCATATAACATAGTCAGTCTAACCATCACTTTGTAGAACTTGCCCTTAAGTTATGATGGCACCTTCTTTTCACATAGCACACCGGAAGTGAGCCTCCATTTCATCTACTCTACCCCAATACGATGTGTGACATCATCGTCAATCTCCCCGCTGCCTTGCATGATAGACCCAAGGTACTTGAAACTACTTTTCCTTTAGATGGCCTGGTCACCAAGCCTAACTTCTGCGCCAACCTCCTGAGGTGTCTCACTAAACTTGCATTCTAAGTACTCTATCTTGGTCCTACTCAGCTTAAACCCTTTAGACTCCAAGGTATATCTCCAATCCTCCATCTTAGCGTTAACTCCGCTATGAGTTTTATCGATTAGGAATATGTCATCCGTGAAAAGCATACACCATGGCACCTCACCTTGAATTTGTCGCGTCAATCCATCCATCACCAAGTCAAATAAAAATGGACTAATGGATGATCCTTGATACAACCCCATTATAACTGGAAAGTGCCCTAAGTCCTCTCCGACTGTCCTTAACCTGGTTTTGGTACCCTCATACATGTCCTTGATCACCATAATATACATCACAAGTACACCTTTAGACTTCAAACATCTCCATAGTATCTCTCGTGGAACTTTATCATAAGCCTTTTCTAGATTTATGAATACCATATGCAAGTCCCTCTTCCTCTCCCTATACTGCTCCACCAGTCTCCTCATAAGATTGATGGCTTCTGTAGTTGAGCGTCCCAGTATAAATCGGAACTGATTCTCTGAAATAGACACGCCTCTCCTAACCCTCATTTCCACCACTCTTTCCCACACTTTCATAGTATGGCTTAGAAGCTTGATACCTCTTTAGTTGGTGCAGCTCTGGATATCCCCCTTGTTTTTGTATAGAGGTATCATTATGCTCGGCCTCCATTCTTTGGGGATCGTTACCATCTTAAAGATGACATAAATAACCTAGTCAGCCACTCCAAATCTACCGAGCTCATACTCTTCCAAAATTCCCTAGGAATCTCATCAGGTCCGGTCGCTCTTCCCCAGCACATCCTACTCGCAAAACCCTTAATCTCTTCGACCGTAATACTCCTGAAATATCCAAAATTGTTGTTGTTGTTGTATTTATATATATATTCAAACATTTGTAGAAACTGAAGGAAATGAAGGAACTTGACAAACTGCCACGTGACAGTTATTGAAGATAACAATAAAAATATATGACAATAGTGGCTTTAGGAATCCACATACAATGCCGAACCCAATTCATTTGGGTTTTGGATTTTTCAATTTGTTTTGTACTCAATTATTTTATTTGAGATTTTTTATATCTATAAATAGACCATAAAATAATTTTTGGAGGATGCATAATTTAGAATAAAACTTGGGGGTTTTTGACTAAGAATAGAGTTAGGAGCGGTCGTAGAGGTTGGAGAAGTTTGATTTTATCTTTCTTTTCTTTTATTATTTATTTTTACATCTTTCTTTTGAATGATTTGTCATAATTGCTTCATGTCTGTGTGGAGTAAAACTTCTCATTCTAGGATTATGATAACTAATAAGATGATTGTTTAGTAATTCTTGATTCGACATATTTGTTTATCATATTAGTCGTTGTTATATTCTTATGCTTACTATTTTAATTCTTGATCACCATTAGAATAAATATATTATATTTTCTTGAATTCGAGAGAGGAATAGAAGATAAAACATGGATTATAAAGAGCATGATTTCTTTTATTGTAAACTTAGATTGATTTGTATCAAGGATAGGGATATACTTATATACCTAGTTACCATGCTTGGTTCAAATATGGGAAGATAGCTTAAAGCTCCGTAGTTGATTCAATCTATCCCCTCTCAATGATGTAGTTAAATGGTCAATTGTGGTAGACGATTAAAGGCCGGGAGATCATAACCATATTATCAACCCCGTGATCAACAGCTAGATAATCAAATAAGTTGATGTAATTGATACTAAACATGATTATTAGTTAAACCATAATCCTAGATCAATCTATTCATTGATTGTGTAAAAATACTCTCTTTTCTTAGTTAATTGTTCTGTAGTTATTATTTTTATTTTTAGTCTACTCAATTTAAGTCCATCTTTTGAAAATTCATTTCTTGAATAAATAGTTAGAATTAATATAATATAGTAAATAGTTAATCGATATTAACTTTTTAGATCGCATCATCTTTCTCTCTCTACAATATCTCTCTAGCAAAAAGCTCCAAAATAAGGGCACTTAAGTCACAAATACGAAAATGGGGGGACCCACCTCCCAATGCTGAAACATTTTGCTCGAAAGATAGGACCTTAGATCCTGTCGATACGAACGTAACGCAAGTTACGACGACTCGAGGGTCCAAACACAGCTCCTCCAATTCACCAAACACTGATGCGATCACTGTACACATATCTAAGGAGGAGCTGCGAGCAGCACACAAAATCATTGCTTTGCACAAAGATGGATTGATTCGAGTCTCAAGAGTGGGTGCAAATGATTCATCATCACTTGGACTACATACAATCGAAAAATTAGAACAAATTACATCACCGGTTGTGAGCACTGAATTTTCAAAATTTGAGCTGAAGAACACAGTCTCGCAGGACAAGCGAATTGAAATTCGAACAAGTTCCGGCGATATTTGAGACGTCGGATCCACTAGGGTTTGTTCTCCTGGTCAAGACGCGTCCAATGGTACAAGTTTTACCGGCGTTGGAATCGCCGGCGAAAACTTCGATGTCGGCGCTGGAGCTCCGGCAAGTATATCCCATCAAAATCAATGCCAACATGCTAAGCTCGATGAGGAGAACCTTTCAGGCATCAAGAACCAGCTCGAATTTCAACCATAAGCTTCGAATATCCATTTCTCTACTGAACGAGAAGAGGTCGCCGGACCTCCTGTTAACCAATTGAGCCAAGACCAATGCCAAAAGGTGCGTGATAGTGTAGAGAAGCTTCCTAGCTATATGGCTAGTCTCGAATCACTACCAAAAGATTCAAATTTGAAAAGTCATCAAGGCGATAATCGTGATGAGACTGCTGGAGCTCCGGTGAACAAAATACTGAGACACCAATGCCAAAATGTTCCCAAGGCTGTTGTGACGCTTCCTACACAAACCACTGACCCCAAATTATCTTCAAAAAGTTCAAATTCAAAAAGTCGTCAAGACTTTTCTGAAGGAGATTATCACAGTCACAGTGGTATTCGAATTGAAGAACCTACATTGGATAATGATCACCATCAGTACCTTGATGATTGTAGTCAATCCCACAATAATCAAATAACTTGCAATGATCCAATGCCAAAAAACTTGAACCATATCTGCAGCACTAGTTCGATCACAGGAGCACATGGTAAGTTTTCTCCTTCTCTTGATTTCAATATGCAGGGTCAGTATGTGTGTTCTCCTAATGACATTCAACTATCTCCTAATCATATTGATCTTCCTAATAATCGTGGGCAAGGTTTGGAAAATAATTTGGTGCCTAGTGCTAATGTGCATCATTATCATACTAATAAGAATAGTGCAGCTGGGCATAATTCTACTTCTATGAATGTTGATGTTAATTTGTTGAAATCTAATGGAGTAAATACACTCCTTGGTACTGCTTCTAACAATCTTATGCAGGGTAATGAGCATAACACTACCAAGCCTAATTCTACTGCTGAGACCCTGACCACCAACATACTCCAAACTCACAAAACTACAAGTACTCCAAGTACCTTCCCAAAAATATCCTCCAACTTTGATAAGCCTAGCCCCAACAATCAAGTCCCTAAACCTGTTAGTACCCAACCTCAACAACCTGAAAACAACAATAGAAATCCTCAGAGAAATCAGTTCCCCAATAGAAAGGAACAGGTCCCTCACCCTGCCCCCTACACTGTGATCCAAACCTTTGCGTCTAAGCTTAGATTAAACCAAGCTAAGAATGATACCCCTCTTGAACTATCTACTCCTATCTATACTACTAGACAAGGGTTACCAGCTATGATATATGACAATGATGACTTCATGATTAAATTGGCTCAAAGATGCAAATATACTCTTGTTGGGAAATTTAGTAACACCATGCCAAAGGTGGAACTCATAAGGAGAAGCTTCATCCTCCAAACACAGCTTGTGGGAGGTGTTAAAATTGCCCATTTTAATGCAAGGCATGTATACATTGACCTTGACAATAAAATGGATTACACAACTATGTGGACCAGGCAAAGGATGACCATTGAAGGGCAAGTTATGAGGATACAAACTTGGACACCAACCTTTAGGCCTGAGGAGGAAACTCCTATAGTTCCTGTGTGGGTAGCACTGCTAGAACTCCCATGGCATTGCTATGAAAAGGAGTTTGTTACTACACTATTGGCCCCTATTGGAAAAGTCCTCTTTATGGATGCTGCCTCTATCCAAAAGACAAGAGGAAGTACTGCCAAGGTGAGAGTTCAAATCAACCTTACCCAGGAGAGGCCTCATCATGTCTAGCTTGGCTATGACAAAAGAGATCCAACCATTAGAAGATGGCAAGAACTACTATATGAGAATGTCCTTGAATGTTGCATGTATTGCAAGTATCAAGGGCATATGGTGCATGTCTGCAACATAAGAAAAAGAGATGAAGAACAAAAGAACAGGAAAGAAGCAGAAAATGAAAAGAAAACCAAGAGCCATGATGAGAAAGACAAAAGAGAACAAGTTCATCCACCACCTGCCAACCTACAGGTGCACAACAATCCTTCAACAACCAAAGTACCACAACAGCCACAAAACACTATGACTAGCAAGGAGGATAATGGCTAGCAAACTCAAAGAAGAAAACAGAACAAAGGACCTACCAATGTGCAGCAGCACCAGGACATCAGAACCACAGGAGCACTACTCAAAGGTAAGTATGTACCAGTGCAGCAAGTCAATGCTGATCCAGGTAAGAATGCTACTCCTACTACTACTTCCAATGTTCATGTTGATCTTGTTATGCAAGATCAACCCACTAACCAAAGTGCAGGAGATACAAACAACCAGAGGAACTCAATAGTGAAGAGTTCATCAATAAGGCAAGCAAGTACTACAACTCAGAGACAAGGTATTGACTTATCTCTCCCACAAACCCCTTCCCCTCATATTGGATGTATAAGTAATATCTTAACAGGTACTACTCAAAGAACCAATGTTGCAAGGGACTCAGGTATTGACTCTTCTAGCCCAATCCCTAGGATGCCCCTAATTTTTAATGTTGTTGATATTATTGATGCTGAAGTTGTTGGGGGCAGGATGGAAGTGAAAAGGAGGCACACTCTAACCTGCAGGAAGGGGTAACCATAAGGGGAAGGGATTTGTCTCATGTTTTGCATGAGAACCAAAACACTGACCCTAGGAGTGACTCTATAGCCACTACTACCACTGAGCACAACAATATCAATGATCCAGCCCAGCCTGAAAATGCTAAAGGAAATGGTACTGCACATGATTCTACTTTGCCAACTCCTAAAGGCTCTATGGCTAAAGACTTGGGGTCACTTGCTAGCATCAGTGCCAAGTACTCTACTGCAAAGAGGAACAAGTTAAGTAAGAAAAGGAGGGATGCTATCAAGAAGAAAATTGATAAAACAAAATCATGCTGAGGGAGTTCCTAAGTTTTGTCACAGCATGACTATGCAACAAACTCATCAGCCTTGCCAACAATTTGTAATTGATGATGATCAAGTGGGAATGGATATCACTACCCTCCAAGCCCATTGCATTCTCACAACTCCCATTCAGTCAGCAGGTGTCAATACTGAAACACATACTAATGTAGCCAAGGCCAACTATACTCTCAACACTGAGGTTGATGAATATGTAGTGTGTGTATCTGAGAATGAAGAAGATAGTGATTATCAACCAATAACTGACTATGAGGATGAGGATGCTGTGAGTGAACAATTGATTAAGGCTTTCAGCCCATCCAGGTATGAGGATGAGGTCCAACAGGATGCTAAGTCCCAAGGATTCTCTGATGAATATAGGGTCACTCATTCTGAAGATGAGGAAGACCATAACCATTAGAAAGAGGCACAACAAGAAGATCAACTGGAGGCATTCAGATCCACAATGACAGCTTTAGTGCAGAGGGAAAGTCAGCAAGACAAGGAGGAGAATGATCCACCCTCTAAAAGTAAGCAAACAAAGAAGAAGACTAAGAAAAGTATCATCAACAGTTCTGATAAGGTTGTTCTCAACAGCAACATCAACACTAGGTCCAAAGCTCACAAACCTTAATGATTAGTATAATTTGCTGGAATGCAAGGAGTATTAATACTCAAAGGGCCCTTGACAGGCTACAAAAGTTGAAAGACCTCCATAAGTTGTCTATTATAGCAGTGCTGGAACTATTCTCCAACAAATCCCAAATTGAATTCCATAGAATTCAGCTAGGTATGGATAATGTTATGTCCAACTCCAACAGCAAAATCTGGTTATTCTGGAACAAAGACATTGTATGCAACATTGTTGACCAGGATGAACAGCAAATGACTTGTGACATTACTCATGTGGCTTGTCCTAATAGCTACCTCACTACCTTTGTATATGCAAAATGCAAGGACTATATGAGAAGAGACTTATGGGATAAGATGCTGCAATTCTCTAGTAAGGAGAAGCCTTGGTGCACCATTGGAGACTTCAATGTTATTACAGATGTTGAAGAAAAGATGGGGGGCCAGCCATACAATGTGACTAAGAGCTTTGAGTTTATTAGTGTGATAGAAGCTTGTGGACTCACTGATCTGGGGTTCTGTGGGCAGAAGTTCACCTGGTGCAACAATAGAGACAAAGATGCTAGGATTTGGAAAAGACTTGACAGGGCCATGGTTAATGAATCTTGGTTAGAAGTCATGCCTGTAACAACTGTCAATCACTTGGCCTCCACAGGATCTGACCACTGTCCTCTTCTACTTGAAAGCATGGCAAAACAAGGTAATGTTATCAAGTATTTCAAATTTCTAAACTGCTGGACAGACAATGTTAATTTCCTTAGGACTGTAAAAGCATGTTGGGACAATCCTGTGGAAGGAAATCCAATGAGAACCTTCCAACAAAAGCTGAAAAGAGTTTCTAATACTCTTAGTAAGTGGTCAAGAAATGAGTTTGGGGACATCTTTGCTTCAGTAAAAGAATATGAAGAGCAGGTGAGACAAGCTGAAGAAAAAATAATCAGTAACAATACTGAAGAGAACAGGTCCAAGCTACATCAGATCAATGCTCAGTACATCAGATATCTGAAGATGGAGAAGGCTATATTAAAGCAGAAAACTCAACTTCATTGGTTCAAAGATGGAGATGCCAATACCAGCTATTTTCATGCTATTATCAAAGGAAGAAGAAGAAAGTTATTCATCCATCAAATTAGTGATGAACATGGCAATACTATTCAAGGTGAAGACAATATTGCAAGAGCAGCCACAGCACACTTTGAAAAAATATTCAGTAGAGAAGAGAGACTGATCAGGGAAGATATTCTTAAATGCATTCCAAAGATGGTTACAGAGGAGCAGAATGAGAGCCTGCAATCCTTACCTACTATGGATAAGCTGAAGAAAGTTGTATTGTCTATGAGCCCTACATCAGCTGCTGGACCAGATGGAATGAATGGGAAATTCTTTCATTCATGCTGGGATATCATCTGTGAAGACCTACTGAGATTAGTCCAGTATTTCTTCAATGGACATGGTATTCCCAAGTTTATTTCTCATGCATGCTTAGCTCTACTTCCTAAGAATGAGCATCCTAACAGCCTCTCAGAATACAGGCCTATTTCTCTCAGCAATTTCACTAATAAGATCATTTCTAAGTTGATAAGCCTCAGAATTGCTCCAATATTGCCTCAGCTAATCTCAGATAATCAATCTGGATTTGTTAAAGGTAGGAGTATTTCTGAGAACATAATGTTAGCTCAAGAAATCATCCACAATATTAAGAGACCAAAGGCTGGGGATAATGTGGTGATAAAGCTAGATATGGCCAAGGCCTATGATAGGGTCTCTTGGTCATTCATTTGTATGGTCATGAGGAAAATGGGGTTTGGAGAAGTGTTGATTGATATGGTTTGGAGGATTATGTCAAACAATTGGTACTCAGTCATCATTAATGGTGCAAGGCATGGCTTCTTCCACTCTACAAGAGGACTCAAGCAAGGAGACCCTCTATCCCCTACTTTATTCATCATTGGAGCTGAAGTTTTGTCTAGACTTCTCAACAATCTTCATCACCATTATTTATATACAGGATTCCAAATGGAAAGAAGAGGTCCTCAAGTAAATCACTTGAGCTTTGCAGATGGTGTGATCATTTTCACATCTACCAGCAACTTCTCACTTACATTGATTACCAAAACTCTTAAACTGTATAAAGCTATTTCAGGACAACTTATCAATAAAGATAAGAGTCAAACCATGATGCCACTGAATACTCCCTCTGATGTGGTGGAAAGGGTCAGCATGATCACAGGATACAATTGCACTCATGGCCCAATCACTTACCTAGGCTCTCCCCTATATATAGAAAGACAAAGGATCATATATTTCTCTAGTATGGTTTCTAAGGTTCTAAGCAGGATCAGGGGATGGCAGACTAAAATGTTAAGCTATGGAGGTAGAGTCACCTTGGTGAAATCAGTGCTGCAATCCATTCCTATACACCTGCTGTCAGCTATCAGTCCTACCAAGACCACCATGAATCAAATCAAAAGACTAATTGCTGACTTCTTTTGGGGATGGGAAACTGAAAGAAGAAAATATCACTAGGCCTCTTGGGATACTCTTAGTTATCCTTATGAGGAGGGTGGTATAGGTGTTAAAAAATTAGAGGATGTAGGCTTATCCTTCCAATATAAACAGTGGTGGACTTTCAAATCAAAGAAGACACTATGGGGCGAATTCCTTAAAGCAAAATACTGTCAAAGGGCTCATCCAGTCATAAAGAAGTGGAACACATGACAGTCCCTCATGTGGAAGCACATGATGAGCAATAAAAGAGATATTGAGCCTCATATACAATGGAGAATCAAGTCTGGAACAAGCAGCTTTTGGTGGGATGATTGGCTAGGGGTAGGTCCATTAACTTACCACAATGAAAGTCTCCCTAGATTGAATAACACTACTGTCTCTGAACTAATGGAGAATGGAGGATGAAAGGCAGAGGAAGTAAGGAAACATGCACCCCCTCAGCTGGTGTGCAAAATTCTCAGCACTCCCATCAGCTATATTCCAAATATGCAGGATCAAGCCATCTGGAAGCCTAACTCTCATGGCAACTTCACTTGTGCATCAGCTTGGGAGTTAGTAAGAAAGAAAAAGACAAGATCTCTCACTAACAGCAACATATGGCACAATAGCATTCCTTTCAAGGTCTCTTTTCTTTTATGGAGAGCTTTCAGACTTAAGCTACCCACAAATAATAGAATTGTGGCCTTTGGACAGGAGCCTGCTGCATGCTCTTACTGCTATAGAGCAGGTCTTGATGATGTAGACCATATCCTTGTTTCAGGCTACTTTGCACAACATATTTAGAAGCACTTCTCAGGGTACTGGGGTCTACAACACAGCAACACTCCTCTAAAAAACCTATTAATGAGGTGGTGGCTAATCAAAACTAACAATGAGCTTCATAAGTTAGTAATGTAAGCCATCCCCATTTTTGTGTGCTGGAATCTATGGAAGAATAGATGTGCATGCAAGTATGGAGGCAAGAAGTCCAATGCTACTAGAGTAATATTCTCAATATCCAAAGATCTATATATGTTTATCTCTACTGTGTATCCATATATTGATTTGCCAAGTAAGTGGGCAGATTTGGTTACCATGGTTGAAAAAAGCCAACATGAGTTGAGAATAACCAAAGTATGTTGGACTAAACCACAGCCTACAATGATCAAGCTCAACACAGATGGGAGTGCCCTTAACAATCCAGGAAAGATAGGGGTAGGGGGCATTCTTAGGGACCATAATGGAGTGTTGATATATGCCTTTGCATCTCCACTAGGCTTTGGTTCTAATAACCAAGCTGAAGTACAAGCAGCTCTTATTGGTATTCAATGGTGTCTATAACATGGCCACAGTAGGGTAGCCCTGGAAGTAGACTCTAAGCTACTGATTAAGTGGCTCAAACAAGAGATGAAACCAACATAGAATATTCACACCTATCTCACTGAGCTGCAGTTATTGATTAGCAAGATGGAAAGCTTCCACTGCAGACATATCTTTAGGGAAGCTAATTTCCCTACAGATACACTCTCAAAAGAAAGCCACATGAAGGACCATACACAACACTACTACAGTTTTCAACAACTTCCAAGAGAGACCAAGGGATATTACAAAATGGACAAAGCTGGAATGGCTAGATTTAGGAGAACAAAGATGAAGAAGATCCACCAACCACCTTGAAGGATATCACTAATCATGCTCTAGTGTTAGTTTCCATTCAAGTACATTTATTCACACTTTTTTAATACTAGCTGATATATATAATGATATCCAGGACCATTTTAAAAGGAAGAGTCTCCCTATTTTACTGCTTTCCTAGAATAATTACCATACCACTAGAGATAAGGGATAGAGTAGCTATCTTCTCTTCTCTTGTCCTTTTGTTTATGCAGGTAGTTGCAGACATGGAAAATGTCAACCAGCAATACAACAGCATACAACAATCCACAGAAACAACTGTCCAAACTAGCAACACAACATCCACCACATAGAACTCTATTCAACAGCAATCAAAAAGGAAACTCTGGTTCTATTATTGTTTCCTGTTGTGTGTCTCATTGTGCAGGTTTAATGCTACTTTGAGCCTGGGGTTGGAGTTGCAGCAGCTGAGTTTGAAGTTCTTGCACCAGCATATCAACAACATCACATGTAGATGCTACAACAGCAGCAACTACATTACAGAGATGTAGCAACAACAACATAAGAATGCTGTAGAGATGCAGCACAGGAATCAATAATGGGATTTCTCCTTTTGTTTGTCTATCTTGTGCAGGTACTCTGAAGAGCTGATCTTGATCATAAGGAAGGGTCTCCTCTTGGGAGTAGATTGCAACAACAAGCATCTTAACCCCCTCTACTATGGAAATAACATGGAGATACCCAAGGACCTGCAGCAGACTATGACCAAAATGCAGCAGGGTATGATGTGCAGGGTGATTTGGACCATGTGGACCTGCACCAAGGTCTTCAAAATTTGCAGGACTGTAGCAAATACTATAGGAGAAAGACCCAAGAAGTCTCATCTCAAATGGATAATTGGAGACGTTAGGCGAGCAACCTTGAAAAAGTCAGTTGTCTTAAGCCTAAAGAGGGAGCATTTTGCTATTTGGAAGTTCCAACCTGTGCAAAATACCTCAAAATCTTGCAGGACAAAAGAAAAGCATGTTTGTGCAAGTCTCAAGGAGTTTTATCTCAATCGGATAATTGGAGACGTTAGGCGAGCGACCTTGAAAAAGCAAACATGCTCCAAAACACTATTAGAGGTCCTTTCCTTTTTGCTAGCTTGTGCAAGTTCTTTCTTGCTTTTGTTTGTTTGCTGTATTATTGCAGGTTGCTGGAGTGCTACATCAACATGCATTAACAATAACTACATGGAGGACATCAAATATACAACCACCAAATCAAATAGAAACTCTAAGACTGCTACACAAGGCCCATCCTGGTTTTTCTGTCTGGTTGGCTGTTCGTTTTTCTTTGATGGTTTTTGTGTAAGTACAACACCTGATGGGGCACCTTGGCAAATAAAAGGCATCAACATAGAGATAGCAACCTTACAATCTAGGACTTCACCAACACATCAGCTCTCCACTCAAGCCAATTTCCTCACTGCAACACCTGAAGTAGACCCTTTGCATCCCAAAACTCCTGAAGCTCCTTGCTCCTTTACTTATTATGTGCAGGCACATAAGAAACAACTACTAGTTAATAGTACTAGTTACAGTAGTTTGCAGATTTGTTTGGTTGTGTGGTTTGTTGGTTTGGTTTGTCTGTGCAGGTCCATAAATCCTCATACTAAGGGAGACAACTACTTGGCTTACTTGGACCTCATCATCACAGCAACACTACTACATACCAGGTTCCTGGTCTCAACACTTGCAATAGCTTTTGTGCACCCCAGCTACAACTTCAAAGTTGAGAATTCTTGGGTTCTCAGAGTACCAGCAGCCATCAACATCCAACATCTGTACCAATAATTTGCAGCACTCAATGAGCAACTACAAGTCATTACTACTTCATACATCAGCTTCCAGATTTGCTTGTTGGGAGAGGCAATAAGGAGCTGGTTACAAGAATGCAGCAACCTTCCTTGGCTACTTATGTCAAGAAGCTGCCTACAGGTTTGCAACAGCCATCACACCTCCCATACTTGTTTGACTCTTTGGTTGCTTGGTTGTGCAGGTACATAAAGTCTCAGACAAAGGGAGACAACAGCCACAAAAGCAAGGGCCTCACCTACTTCTATCACCTCTCCATGCATACCAGATGCATTCTTTCAACACCTGCAACAACTCCCTTACATTCAAGACTCTTGGAACTCCTTCTTGGTTCATGTGTGGATGTGCAAGTACACCCCTGATCAACTTCGACAGCACTGGAACTATGCAAAATGCAAGGCACACAATGGTGCACATCCAATCAGCTGCTCAAGTCAGGGAGGCATCACATACAAGTTGCACTACACAACTACTCTATCTTTCATGATCCTCAACAACAACCCCAAGGCTACTGGCTGCTATAGCTCCATTTACTTCCTATCCTTTCATCCTCTTTAACTACTCATCCTTATATTGATGTTGTTGTATATTTCCTTGGACTTACTTGGTATGAGAAGACTAAAAAGGGCAAAGATGAAAAAAAATTTCCCATCCCATGCAAGATAGAAGTTTCATATACTTTTTTCTTCTTCAATTTAGCTATGTCTGATACGTAGCATAGTTGAATAGGAATAGTATAGGTTACTCTCTTTTTTCTCATGGAAGGGGAGAGTCTCCCTCATTTATGCTTTCCTAGTCGATTTGTACCGGGAGGAGTCCTCTCATAGGTTTACTGCTTTCTAGTTATAGTTAGCCTCTCTTTTATATCTGGGATGAGTTAGCAGACCTTAATAGGTTAGCCGACTTATGAACCAACATAGGATCGAAGGTAAGGTTTATGTCCCTCTCCTTGTATTTTTATTTTGTTTATTTATATTAAGGCTTGGGGGTGCTGCTCAACCCCTGACTATGCACGAGAGGTGGGAGCCTCGTGTAAGGTCTGTTCCCTTAAAAAAAATTAAAAAAAAATAGTTAATCGATAACTTCCCTGTGGGTTCAACACCCAGCTCCTAAAAGGAGCCACTTTATTACTTGCAGGACTGCATAGACATGCACGTGTGTTTGGACGCAACAAGTTCTTGGCGCTGTTGCCGAGGACTTAGAAATTAATTATTTTTCTTTTTTTATACTTTTTTGTTTTATTTATTTAAGTTTTTTTTTGTTTTTTCTACATATATATATTTCTTTCCTTTGAATATCTTGATACTCTTATTGATATAGACGATTGGGATAAATGGTGGTTGGGTGAGGCGTATCCTTGTTAGTACTATGGAGGACCCCCACTTGGATATAGAGTGTCATACTATTTAAAAGGGTGGAGAGTTCTTTAAGATTGATTAATATTATTTTTTAAAAATACTTTTTTATTCTTTAGTAGAAGCACACCTAGCCCACCCCTTAGTTTTTCTTTTCGGTTCTGTTTTGAGTTGTCCCTTTGAACCAAGTATCTTTAATTATTTTATTTTTTAAGAGTAAATTTTCTTTTTCTTTTTCTTTTTTTTGGAGAGAAAAGACCCTGCATCTTTTTACCTCTCCCGTATTTTTATTTGTATAAGTATTTCACATTTATGATTAAATTTATAAAAAATTGACCTACCTTTGACTTGTTTGATACTTGCTATTTAGCCCTAATTTTGAGTAGTACTTTTCTTTGAATGCTTGATTGTTAATGAAATTGGATACTATTTGACACCTAGTCTCATGGTTGTGACTCTGTATATAATTTATTTTTATTTTGTAATTTGTTAGGACCCTGTCTATCTTAGAAGTAGAGTTGATCCATCTTGATTGAAACTTATGCTGTGTGTGGGGAGAATTTGCATATATTCCATGTTTTGCATTTTAATCTAGAACTTGCCGTGATTTTTTTTTCCGGTAACCACATTGGAGCCCGACTAAATCCGGATTCGCGTCGGGTAGTCTCACATTGGAGGGTAAAGCCCTCCCTAACAAAGGTGACTCCGTACCTAAAGGGACTCGAACTTGAAACCTCTTGGTTAAGGATGAAGGAGTACTTATCACTCCACCACAACCCTTGTCGGTGCCGTGCATGCATGTTATTGAAACGAAATAAAAAGAATTGCTCGTTTAGAAGATGATAATAGACTTTCTTTGATTTGTCTTGTAAATTTTAGCCTCTTCAAATATTATATCACTAGTCAGCCCTTTTGAGCCTGTAACATTTTGTTGGTAGCTATATTTTTACCTTGTCTCTTTTGTTGAATTCTTAGTTTTTGTACCTTGCTTCCTTGAGCACTGTAGCATAGACTTATTATGATTATTAAATCTGAAGAAGATGGATGTTTGAGTGAAAAAAGTAATCAATGATATCTATAGAGTGATGAAAAAGCGCTCTTTGAAAGAATGTAACATGAAAAAAATTGTTTGAGTAAAAAAAGTGAAGCATTCTTGATGAGATGAAATTACTAATGAAATAATTATTGAAGACGGGACTGAAAATAAAGCGAAGAATATAATGAGTGATGACGTTTTAAAATATAAAGTGCTTAGGGAAGTGTAAGTTGATTATTTTTGTTGGATGAACATAATATATACTTTAGACAACTGTATTACTTTCGAACTCTCTAAATCAAATAATTTATTGTACATATCTTTGTCCTAAATCTTCATCGTTTACCTTTCTAATAAAACCCTTTTCAAACAAAGTCCAAGAAATGTGAATACTACTAAGTGCTAAGGTTTGGAAATCCTAATACAAGAAATGTGAATACTATCATTGACTGTTGCAGAAAAAGCTTAAGCAAATTCAAATCGAAGCACAAGCAAATCCAAATCGAAGAAGATACTACCCCTTTGAAGACCCAAATTGAAGCCTCATAAAATTCAAATCAAAATTCTAACAAATCTAAATAGAAGAAGATACTAACTTTTGAAGACGATGCTTAACAAGATGAGCAAAATATGACGACAAACGAAGTCCTAGCAAATTCCAAGCAAACGAAGTCCTAGCTAATTCCAAATCGAAATTTAATTAGTAAAAAAATGCTAACAAAACCTTAACAAAGGGTTATGTTGTGAGATTGGAGAGAAACTTTGGTGTGGAAGAGGGGTGGAAGAAATGCTAGTGTGAACTTTAGTTACATTTGACTTTTAATTAATTTTTTTAATTAAAAAAGAGAATAATAAAGCCTCTCTATATTTTTGAATTATATATATTATATGTATGCCACATTAGTAAGTGCGATGATCACCACAAAGTGTTTACCAGAATGGCAACAGCTATGATAGAGATTGTAGCAATTGTGGATTGTTCTAGAATTTCCAAAAAATAAAATTCACGTGAACAACCTGTTTTCGTGTATGAAATGAGTGTATTTGAGCTTCTTGTCTCATTATCTCTCAAATTAAAGTCGAACAAAATCAAGGGAACAAAGAAAACATTTCTCTCCCAAAAGTACCCCTGAAGCAGGCACATTCTAATAAGAGCGCTTCAGACCTTTCCCTCATTTTTTCTCTTTACTCTAAACTCACAAAGAATGTACAAAACGAAGCTACAAGAGCTTTGCCACCAGTTCGCATGGAATTTGCCAGAGTACGCGACAGAGAAAGACGGTCCTGATCACAACCCTTGTTTCACAGCCACTGTTATAGTGAATGGAGTCTCCTTTGAGTCGCCCAAGGACCAATGCCGTTCTTCCAAAGAAGCCCAAAATCATGCTGCCCATATCGCCTATGACCATTTCACTGTTCCCCAATCCATCCTCTTCTCACCCCACAACCTTCCTTCACCTGCTGTATTACCGACTTCTTCTGGTTAGTTCCTTAATGATTCTATCATATGGATTTGAAAAGTGTCTTATAATCCCCTTTGTTATGTCTATCACTGGTTTGCTACAATTTTTTTGGGTTTTGAACTTCTCTGATAAACTTTGTGTGTTGTTTGCCGTTGTACTTCATGCACAAGTTATTGTACTTTGTTTTCAACTTATTGAACGTCAAGTTTAATACGAGAACTTTTTATTTCCCAATATAGACCTCTCATTTTATTTGGGGATGTGCGTAAGATAAAAATTCCACAATTTACTTACTCTATTTAAACTGGTTGAGTTCAAAAGTGCAAGTAAAGTAACATTTTGAAAAATAGAACCTTTTAGTCAGAAGGTGGGTCTCATAAGTAAACCAATATTGAAAAACAATTTGAATTGTGTAGGAAATATCTACATGGGAAAAAGTCGGACCTTCCTTTTCCAAACAACTAAGGAGCTGAGGAGCTCAAGTAGAGAAAAACGTGGACATAATTTTGGGACAATCCCAGATATAGAAATAGGATACTAAGTTGGGTGAAATGACAACAAACAACAACAACATATCCGGTATAATCCTACAAAGTGAGATATGGGGAGGGTAGGAGGTATGTAGACCTTACCTTGAAGGTAAAGAGGCTACAACTCAAGAAAAAGAAATAGTCCAAAGCAGTATGGAAAATAGAAATTACAGAAGTGAAGAAGTTATGAAAAAAATACTATAGACAACATGACAAATCATCTTGAACAGTAATCACAACAAGATAATACGATAATCGAAGTATAAGAAACAACAAATAATAACCAAACTCATTGGACAAATAGTAAGTTGGGTGAGATGGAGTATCTTTGTTTATTTTATTATGTTATTATTTGACAAGGTTTGAATATGTTGATTGGGGTTTATTTCTTTGTGATAATGATTACTCCTGTTACCAAGTTTTTTCTTTTTCTTTTCATTTTTTGCTTTCGCATATTAACCAAATGAACTTTGACCATAAAGTATTTGGTACCATACTGATATTTTGAAATGGAAATCTTTAAATTTATAACATCATGTAGTTTCTACATCTCTAATTATTGTTATCCATTGAGGAATTTATTCATGTCCGATGCGGTGAAAAATAAGAATGGTTTCTCGCATCATGGAGGATGAGGGTAAAAAAACTAGTCCATGATAGTTGGATCTGGGTAGGTAGCTAAAACATAGACACTTTGACAGGGAAGCGATGGAATTAGTGGATACCCTACAAAGAAGGAGAGTTGATATTGCATGCCTACAGGAAATTAAATGGACAGGGAAAAAGGCTAGAGAAATAGGTAACATGGGTTATAAACTTCTAGTCAATGAACTGCAAAAGAGACAGAACCTGGCAGCTAATCTTTGTTGTCAAACGAAGTGTAATAGAGAGTCTTCCCACAGTGTAATCTTTATTCCCAGGTGTTTCAGAGGGACCTGATAGTCCAATATGGAAGTTACATAGCAAAGGGAGCTTCACTGTGAAATCATGTTACTGGAATATGAACTCTAACCAGACAATGAGAATGGAGTAACCATGGAAGCTAATCTGGAAGTTCAATATCCCCCATAAGGTGTCATGTTTCTCATGGTTGGTGACCAAAATAGCATGTCTAACCCATGAAGTGTTACAACATAGGGATTTGCTCAAGGTGTTATATGTGTGAAAAAGAGGCAGAGGGCAACAACCACTTATTTCTACACTGCAAAACATCTGAAATCTGCGGGACACGTTCTTATGTATACTTGGAGCTAGCTGGGTAATGCCCAAAACCTCTTTGGACATGCTGAAACAATGGGAAGGATTGAGCAGAAGTAGAAGATCAATAGAGGACTGGTGGAAATGTATTCCAACTTGCATCTGGTGGGCACTGTGGAAGGAAAGGAATGAAAGATCCCATGATGGGCAAGCTAGTAGCATTCAGAAGATCAAAATGAAGAGCTTGAGTCTGCTGTATTTTTGGTGTAAACAGGACATGGTGGGGGAGGTAGAAAGTCAAGTGGACTTCATAGGACAACTGTAAAGATTTTGGTTTCCATGATCCCCCAGGGAGTTGTAAATCCCACCTCATCAGTCTTTCCTGACGAGTTTTTTTTTGGTGTGAATACAAATTTACCTTTATAAAAAAAAGATGTAATTAATACGAGGACCGGTGAGAGGTTTGGTGAAGATATCTGCAAGTTGATCATTTGACTTCACAAAATTGACAATCAATCTCAATGTCCTTAGTCTTCTCATGAAATACTAGATTTGATGCAGAATATCAATAAAACACGGAGTGACCACCCCCACTACGAGTCATGCCAAATTCCTGAATTACTGTGTTGTACTTCTCAAATCAAGCTTGAGAAGACTCTTTCAGACCATAAAGTGACTTACACAATCGACATACAAGGTAACCAGACTCCCCTGAGCAACAAAATCAGGTGGTTGCTCCATATATACTTCTTCCTCTAGATCACCGTAGACAAAAACATTCTTAATATCCAACTGATTAAATGGCTAATGGCTAACAACAACCATAGATAGAACAAAGCTGACATGTGCTATTTTAGCCATGAGAGAGGGTGTATCACTGTAATCCAGCCCAAATATCTTAGTATACCCTTTTTTTAGCAAAAGTAAATCTGTAACTGAAGAAAACACTACAGGAAAACTCAGAGTTGTCGGAAACATTAGAATGGTCACTGGAAAGTGCTCGAAATCCTGTGTAAAATATATGGATAGTCTCAAAATCAAGAGATGAGTAGATCTTAAACAAAAGAGTTACCATAAAACTGGCTGGAATATGCTCATGGGCTGGATTAATTAGATTTGATGTCTGAAAGTGGTCTCAATCTGAGACATAAAATTATAGGGATAATTATTATTATACCCCAAAAAGAAAAACTATTTACCATTGGATACCCCATTACTTTCATGCCCCAAAAAGGAGTTCGCGCGCGTCATTAAGGAAAATCAACTAGTTCGCGCACGTCATCAAGGAAAAAACACTGCAATGAAAGACACTGCTCAATTACTTCTTGATACCATCAGAGTATATATATACTCTGATACTATCATGAAGGAAAAAACACTGCAGTGAAAAACACTACTAAATTATTTCTTGATACTATCATAGTATATATATACTCTGACAGTATCATGAAGGTATCAAAGTCTGAATAACACTGCAGTGAAAATGTTTAGCTGTCCTTGATACCTTCAAAGTATATATATACTGTGCTGTTATCAAGGAGCAAAACACAACTAATCACTAGATAAACTGTCCAATTATTTCTTGATACTATCAGAGTATATATATACTCTAATAGTATCATGAAAGAAAAAACACTATAGTAAAAACACTGCTCAATTATTTCTTGATACCATCATAGTATATATATACTCTGACTGTATCATGAAGGTCACGCGAAGACAAAAATGACCCTGGTCACGCGAAAAAGGGCCGGGGCAGTGCTGTAATTACTTTGGGCCTTTGGTCCAATCAGGGTAAATTAGTTGGGTAGGTCCAGTTTAAGTAAATAGTTTACTCCTTTGGTCTATTTTGTGTAGTTTTTCCAAAATTATATAGGTAGGGTCGGAATGATGGCACGATCCTACTGAGAAAGAAAATTATATGGGTAGGGTTGATTGATGACACGACCCTACTGAAAAAGAGAAATTATATGGGTAGAGTTGGAACGATGGTACGACCCTACGCAAATCAAACATGAGAAAGTAGTCACCGAAAAAATGACACGATGTTGCACAAATTAGATATGAAAAAGTAGTTACCGAAAAGATGGTACGGTGTTCCACAAATTAGTTATGAGAAAGTAGTCATCGTAAAGATGTCACGGTGCTAACAAATTAGATATAAGAAAATAGTCATCGAAAAGATAGCATAGTGCTACACAAACCAGATATGTGAAAGTGGTCACTAGAAAGATGGAACGGTGCTATGCAAATTGGATAGGAGAAAGTAATCACCTGAATGATGACGGTGCTATCCAAACACTGATGGACATTAGCTCTACTTTTGTTAACATAACCATTAGCTAAATGGGCGGCATATTTGGTAATAGCCGCCCGTTGGCAGCTTTAGCTTTTTTATTCTCTACCAATATTGTAAAGACTTTGATGCCATGTGAGAAATATAGGAGGAAAAATATTATTGAATTGTGTATCTACATTATTGCATTGAGACCCTATTTATAGATACTACATTATAATCCTTTTCCAAGTAGGATTCTATATCCTATTCCTATTCCTATTCTAAGTAAGATTGTATATACTATTTTTGTTCCTATTCCTATTCTAACATTGAACAAGAATTTCCCAGTTCCCATCTCATTAATTTTCAGACCGTGGTTTTGCCTCCACTACTTGCTTGCTTGCCCATTCCGTACCTCCGACATAGTTGGTGTCGTCATTTTCCTTTCTTCAAAATTCCCCACCAAACTTCTCTGTAGAATTTCATTTTGGGTATACAAGGAGTCATTAATGTTAATAGTTTCAGCATTCTTCATTAATGTTGGTTGAGCATTAACTCCATCCCCTTTCCTTTTGACCATTTAATGCTCTTCACCGCCTCAGCAAAAGGAATATTACTATCCACTTGTCTCTGTTTTATATTATTCTCCTCCCTTTTGTGACTAGAAAGAAATCTCCCCATTTTGTCTGCTATAATGTCCCATATTGAATTGAACGTCAGCTCCGGAATGATGATAACAGCTCTCCTTTTACCCCTGATATTTATCAAACTGATGTATCTTCCATATTTGTTGAAGTTCCTGGCACAGTAGATTTCCGAGAGCGATTCTACTTTCTTCCACCTCCTAACCACGTTGCTAATTGTCCTTGAGGCTTCCTTCATGACCTGGATGATCCAGATCATAGATTTCCTGCTGAAGGAAGTTCTTGTGATGGTATTTTTGTTCTTTCAGTCCATTCATACCACTCGCCCGTCGTTCCTTTGATTCTCTTGAGGTCAAAAGATTTGAATCCTATCGTAAAGTAAATACAGTCCTCCATCAGAGCTGGATAGAGGAATAAAGGTGAGGGAGGGGAAAGAAAAAAAGAGAGGAAAAGAAAAGTTGGGGGATTTGGATCCCGGTGATCGGAAGGACCACCGGAAAGGGTTGTTTAGAGTAGGCCTATGTCACTCTTGGGATTCGTGCCTGGGAGAGAAAGTTACTTTTTGTTATTTAGCAGTTTTTCACAATAACTTGGCCCTGGAAACATCTAGAAGGTCAAAACTCCCCTAAACGTTTCCTGTTTTGCTTGGTGGGTGATCAGAAAAGCTTGTTTAACCCATGAAATTTTACATCAAAGAGGTTTACAGATTGCTCAAGGTGTTTTTTGTGTGACAAGTAGAATTTAATGATCATCTTTTCTTTCACTGTAAAATAATTGCAAATATGTGGAACATGTTCTTGTGTATGCTAGTATTGAGCTGGATAGTGCCCAAGACTACTTTGGAAATGCTGAACAACTGGGAAACAAATTGGAAGAAGACATTCAGAGGAAAACTGGTGGAGGTGGACCCCAGCCTATATTTGGTGGAATCTATGGAAAGAAAGAAATGCAAGATATTTTGAAGGCAAAAGTAACAACATCAGGAAAATCAAAATGAACTGCATCATCCTTCTTTATTTTTGGTGTAAAGTGTAAACAAGATATGGTGGGGATCTAGACATGTTAGTTGATTTCATAGGGGAACTGTAAAGTCTATAGACTAGTCTGGATGGTTTTTGTCTTGCCCAGTGTGGGTTGTAAGTGAACATCTAATCATTTTTTGGATGATGAATTTTTGTGAATACAAAATTACCCTTATCTCAGAAAAGAAGACTTTGCAAAAATTTTCAGACTTCTTTCCTCTTTTTCTTGTTTGAACGACAATAATAGTCAAGTGTAGTGGAGGGGACAGGGTAATGGTTCATTCATAGTCCATTCATGATATGCTGCTCACAAGTTACAGGTTCTAATCAGATTTTTTATGGTCCATCTAAGAAGATAAGGAAAAGTAAAGCACTAACAAAAGTTATGTGTTTGATTACGAAAGAAGCATGCTTGACTCAAGATAATCTGCAAAGAAGAGGAATACACGTAACACATAAATGCTACATGTGTTGAAAAGAAGCTAAATCAGTCGACCAACTTTTTCTACATTGCCCTACAACTTCTTTGATCTAACAGATATCCCTTGATTTTTTTGGGTATGAGATGGAGCATGCCAAGAACAGCTGCTGAATTTCTGTCATGCTGGAACAGGAAAGGATTGTCTAAGAACCTGAAAAAGACTTGGGACACCATGCCTGTCTGTACAGTATATGGTGGTGTATCTGGAAAGAGAGAAATATAAGATGTTTTGGAGGACAAGAAAATTCTGTTTTAAAAGTTAGATCTGATTGCATCATGGTGTTGTCATTTTGGTGTCAATTGGAGCTGGTTAGTGATGCTGAATCCTTATTGTAGCTCATAGAAGCTTTTGTATCGATAGTTAGGGTTCTCCTTTTCTTTTATCATTCTTTCTTTTTGGACTATAATGACAGCACCTTAGTTTTGGTCTTTTTTACATTAGTAGTAGTTACCTGGTAAGAAATGGTTATGGTATTGTGGGATAGATAAAAATAGGAATGGTGTGAGAATTGTTGTCGAACCAAGACCTAAAGATATGGTTGTAGAGGTAAAATGAGTTTGGGATGTGATTATTGCATCAAGACTTGTATGAGAAAGGAGATAATCGAAGTTATTAGTGCATGTACTCTGCAAATAAGATTAGATGCAGAAGCTAAAGCCAAGTTTTGGAAGGATATGGACACTTTGATTCAAGGAATTCTAGGAGTCCACAAATATTGGTAGGGAGGATATCTAAATGGTCATGTATGTAAAGATAGCACGGTTTCATCGAACAATTATAAGACTTGCAATATTATATGGTAGTGAATGTTGGCCACTTATATCCAACAATCCACAAGATGAGTGTTGCAGAGATGGGGGTCTCTAAGATGGAGCTGCGGTCATACAAGATTAGAGTTGATTAAAATGACCACATTCGCTTGAAGGTCACTTGGTCATATCTTGTATCGACCTATAGATGCGCCGATCCATAGACATGATAACTCTGGTGAGTGAAAAAGTTAAAGGGATGAGGTAGACCTAAAATCACATTAAGTACGTTGTTTCAAAAGACCTAAAATTTCCGGAGATCAATGTAGACTTAGCTAAAAATAGGAAACAATGAAGGAAAAACATCCATATAGATGAGCAACATCCATATAGATGATGCTCACTAGTGGGGAATTTAAAGGTTATTTGGGAGGGATTAAAAGTTGGTCAAACCTGCTTTTAAGCACTTTTTAACTTAATTTGGTGTTTGCTTTACATTTAAAATGTTCTTAAGCCAAAATAAGCTAAAAGTTGTAAGTTGGTCACCCTCGAACTTATTAGTACTTTTTTACTTAAACAACTTTTCTAGTTTGACCAAAAGAATTACTTATCCCTTAAATATTTTATAAACCCCAAAATACCCTCCCCTCATAGAAACCCTACGTAGGACTTTTAATTTAGAATTCTTGAGTCATATTTCTCCGAGAGTCTTTCTTTAGGAGATTTTCTCAAGAGAATAACTTTAATTTATATGTGATTTTTTTGTAGTATTGGAGTATATTTTTTTATTTACTTAAGTCAAATTATAACATAAAATTTATTTAAATAAAATAATTTATATTTATTCATAGTAATCTTATCAAAGCAATTTATAACTTAGAAGTGAATTGAGAGACAAATTAATTTATTTTGAGTTAAAAGTTAAAAGAGTTGAAATAACAAGCTTATTTTTACTTTAAACAAATTTAAGGGTATTTCAGTCAATTAAGAAGAAAAGAGCTTTTCAGCCCTTCTTTACCAAACACATCAATTGCTTCTTTTCAGCTCCAACACTTAGAAATTGCTTTTAAGCTCTTATTACTTAATAATTACTTAAATTCAGCTGACCCAAATGGGCTCTTAGTGTTGTTAGAGTACTTTTAATAGTATTATAGATATTGCTAATTTTTCAATTTTTTTAATTTGGTATGATGATGACATGAATATAGCTTAAATGGTGAAGTGAAGATTCATATAGACAACCTCGACTTGTTTGGGATTGAGGTGTAGTTATTGTTATCTCAATTTTTGTTTGGAATATGGTTAAGTTGATCGCCAAAAGGAAATAGGGATATCCGAGGGATAAGTTGTTTACCTAACTGGTTTGATACATTGTAAAAAAAACACATGTAGACCGGTGCAGTAAAAGGGCTAGGGAAGGATCAGATGATATCATCTATATCCCTACCTTGCATTTTTTCAAGAGCTTATTTTCACTGCTTGAACCCTCGACCTCCTAGTCACATTACTTTGTTTGAAAAGGGGGACACATTTCCAATTTCTTTTTGATATGTTCATAACAACTTTTCCTTTACCAAAGAATAGATTGAATTAACTAAATGTGAACATGATTTCTTATAATTTTACTTTTGTTGTTTATTCGTTTTTGCTGCTTGTCTAACCGTTTTTAGTCAAATGATGTGCTGCGTCTCTATCCTCAATGATCAAGTTTACAGGCAAAACTGGAAAAAGAACAATAAAATAGTTATTTTGATTTAATGGGGTTACTTATTGGGGTGTTTGGAAAATTTCCTTGATATTGTTACATTTCACTTAGTTGTGCAGGTGCTTCAACATCAAAGAGTAAGGTGGGTGATAGATCTCCAAATATGGATATTTTTCAGCAAAGACAGAATAACATTGGACAACTTTCTCGTGTCAATGGAACTGCATTGGCTGGTGTGGACACTAATACCTCTAAAGGTTAGAATGACATTCATCTTGTTTTCAATTTATTTTTTGATAGAATGTGGATTTTATTGCTAAGCACCAAGAATGCACTAATATGTACAAGAAGTAGGATTTCTAGACCCTTAAATCTGTAAGGAGTTTGGGAAGTCCAGAAAACATTTACATCTTATGTATGAGAAGGAGTGTGTTTATTTGGAGAAGTATCAGGAAAAGAAAAGAGACTTATATATGCTATTCAGTGACCTTGAGAAGGCCTATGATAAAGTCTCGAGGGAAGTCTTGTGGCGATGCCCGGAGGCAAGAGGTATATTGGTGCCATATGTTAGGGCGATCAATGACATGTATGAAGGAGCTAAAACGCGGGTAAGAACGGTGGGAGGAGACTCGGAGTACTTCCTTGTAGAGATGGGGTTACATCAGGGATCAACTCTTAGTCCATTTCTATGTGCCTTTGTGATGGATGAATTAACGTGAGGCTTTCAAGATGAGGTGCCTTGGTGTATGTTGTTTGCGGATGACATAGTACTGATTGATGAGACGCGCAATGGAGTTAATTCTAAGCTAGAGGTGTGGAGACAAACTTTGGAGACTATAGGGTTCAGGTTTAGCAGGACCAAAGCAAAGTATGTGGAGTGTAAATTAAGTGAGGCGATGCATGAGGAAGTGAGGCTTGGCAGATAAAATATCCTCAAGAGAGACATATTCAAGTACCTTGGGTCTATAATTTAAGGGAGTGGGGACATCGATGAGGATAACACACATCATATTGGTGTGGCGTGAATGAAGTGGAGGCTTGCCTCGTAGTCTTGTGTGATAAGAAGGTATCACCGAAACTCAAAGGTAAGTTCTATAGAGTGGTGGTTAGACCGACATTTTTATATGGGGCAGAGTACTGACCAGTCAAAAACTCTCATGTTCAGTAAATACATGTCACGGAGATGAGGATGCTGAGGTGGATGTATGGTCATACTAGGAGCGATAATATTATAAATGAGGATATTTGAAATAAGATGGGAGTGACCTCTATGGTGGATTAGATGAGAAAAGCGAGACTGTGATAGTTTGGACATGTGAAGAGGAGATGTGTGAATGCACCAATGAGGAGGTGCGAGAGGTTTGTTATAGTTGTTGTTAATGTGTGGGTTCATGAGAAAATTCTTGCAAACATGCAATTAAGATCAAATCATGCATAATAAGATCAATGAGAATAAATAAAACCATAATTGATTGAACCCAATGCATAATCATAAGGTTTTGGAAGAAATCATAAAAAAGAACTGAAGATTCTTTGGGACTCCATAGATGAAAAGAGGTCCATGGATGAAGTTCCCACATAACTTGAAGAACCCTAGCCTTGGAATTGCGGTCACATCTATACTGTGCTTAAAAACAGGACTGTAAATTATGGGTCAGATGTGACCAACTTGCAGTCACATATGCCCTTCACATATGGGCAAATGTGGTTGCATGTCTACTCAGCGGACTGCTCCACAGTCCTTCAGTAGAAAGATCTTAACTTTTTTCTCCGAACTTGGATTGACAAATGGTTTGATGTGCTGGAAAGTAGACTCATAGAACTTTAATTTGATAGGTAAAACACCCTCTAATTCCTTGTAGATTGGGAGATACACTCGTTTAAATTCAAACCTGGTACGAGATCATCTGAAACAATTGACCGCAATGTAACCTTCAACTTGAACTTTTGTGCCAAGATTCCCCTTGACCTCTTATCTTATTTTAACCCTTCAAATACCTTCATTTATTGGTTCCTTCATATATTTAGCCACTTACCATCTTATCCTCCCGAGGTTGAACAAATTCATCTGCATCGACTAGTCGTTCTTTGGCATGGAGATACCGGGTGTTACAGTAGTATTGGTTCTAAGCTTATCTCTCATGGCATAAAAATTGTTTATTATTTGATCTTTTTATCTATTTTCTCTTTTTTTATCTCTGTTTCATATTGCTTTTGTTTATTATTGGTGTGGCAGTTGTATATCATTTCACCTCATTCTTAAAAATCTTCAAGCTGAATACATACCCCTTCAAAACTGACGTAATCTCTCTGAGAAGAAGAGCATATATCTATAATTGGAGTGAAAGTATAACTTCTTTCAGATAATTGGAACACATGGTAAATGGATCTTTTTCCTTCTGGATTTGATGAGATTACTTCATCGGTACCTTGGATAAAGCACCTGTAAGCAGTTGAGATTTGAGATTTACGGCCTAAACCATGAAAAGAATTGTGGAAATGTCGCTTACGTCTACTTCAGATTAGTAGAAGGTTCAACCCATCTGTCAACTAGACCAGTATAACTTTTTAAATGTATATCAGTACATGGTTGATGGTTGGACCTTCCTATCCAGTACAATAGTGTTCTGGGTTTCTCTCTGTGCTAGTCCATTATTTTTAAACAATAGCTTTAGTGGATCTTAGATGAGGCCTTTTAGCAGTTCCCTTCAGATGTTCCTTCTGTGCTTTATAGGATATTTTGTTCTTCTTGGCGAACTTAACTACTCACTTTACACTTATTATAATTCATCTTCTTTTAAAAATGAGAGTTGGCATGTTGGGGGAATCTATATTTTGAGAAAGGTAACGTTGTACTAATCAACAGCACAAAGGTTGTGTTGGTACAATTTACGGATTCCAAAAAGCTAAATATATCCTTGTCCGTCTTACAAGGATTCTATGATGTCTAAAGAGTTAGCATCCTGCACAACAAGATACCCAGTGTAACCCCACAAGTGAGTTAGCATCCTGCACATAACTTCCTTTACACCAATAATGAAATAACAGTAAGCAGCTCATCTTGTTCTTCTGAATTGAGCTGTATCTTCCTTCAAAACACCTGCCATTCCTTTCTGTCCATTAGGTCCACCATATACAAGCTAGGATCATCTTCCACCATTTCTATCCAGCACCTCAAAGTATCAGTTGTAGAACTAGGCATAGCCCATCTGAGTCCAACCATGTCCAGGAATTGTTGCCATAGCAGAACAGTGAGTCCAGAGCAAAAATAAGTGGCTGTTAGATTCTGCTTCAGTATAACAAAGGTAACAAAACTCATCTGAAAGTCCCTTTACAAATTTTTTGGATTAAAGAAGCTTTTCTAGCTACCAACGAAGTAAAGCAAGCCACTATGAAAAGAATCTCAACTGCGGGCAGAATTTAGCAGTGATTGAATTCCGTGAATCTCTAGAGCTTCAAATTCATAAAAGAAAATTACTATCGAAGCAGTTCCGTATAAGGATACAATTATAAGAAAGATGCTTTGACCTTATCGCAGAAAAACAGTAATTGATATGCTTGGACGCAATGTGCGAAATTGTTGAAGTATTTCATTTGTTTTGGATACCTCATTTCTAGACAAAGCTTCAAGAGTGTGTGAATGCCTTTTAAGTTCATATTACTGACTTCTAGATCTTTCTAATCAGCTAATCCTTTCAAGACAAGTTTCTGATTCTTTACAATTTTGTCCATGTTGCAGGCATGCTTCATTTGTACAAGAATCGATTACAACACTATGCCCAGAAGCAAAATCTCACTTTACCCGTGTATTCTTCTGAACTTGATGGCCCTCCTCACACCCGTCGTTTTAGGTCAAAAGTGACTGTTGACGGGGTAACTTATGAAACTCAGGAGTTCTTCTCTACATTGAAGGAAGCTGAACATGCAGCTGCAAAGGTTGCTTTTGAGTCATTAGCACTTAATGACATTCAGGAGGTTAGTCCTCCCTTCGTTCCTGTTGATATAATACTCTTTTCTTTTTGGACGTCCCAGAATGTTTGATCCATTCTATTTCTATACTACTTCCAAACTTTAAAAACTCAAATTTTTTCAACTACCCAAATTTTTGAACTTCGATGTGGTATTTTCTCTATCAAATTGACTTTTCATCCACTGTTTTAATATTTACTTCTTCTATCACTAATATAATCTGAAGTCAATTTAGCACATTTAACTCCGTGTCCCATTCAAACACCATCAAGTAAAAACGGGAAGGAGGGAATATTTAAACAGTCTTAGTTTTACTTTGGTGCTGAGAGATCATTCATGTGAGTACATCTCTTTGTTCTTCTGTGTATTTATTTAATTATTTTTAGATAACATCAGGATGAAGGTTTATACAAGACACTTCTGCAAGAACTGGCTCAAAAAGAGGGTTTACTTTTTCCAGCTTATGATACAGCCAGAACTGGCCCACCTCATGCACCAGTATTCCGCTCAATAGTGGAAGTTGGAGATGGGACTTTTCAAGGACAAGAAGCTAAAACCAAGAAGCAAGCAGAGATGAATGCTGCAAAGGTTGCTTACAATGCCCTTGTGAAACGTAAGGAGGATATACACTTAGTATCATAATTTCAAGTTTTCTGAATTAAAAATGATTACTTTGATTGGGGTACAAGAATTACATGGAATTTTATTTCAGATTAGAAAAATGATCTTTTTAAAAGACAATATAAAACTAAACAGGAGGACATGGTGTTCCCAGCTGATGAAATTAATAAACTAAAGAACAAGGAAAACTTTGCACATCAATCCTGTTGTAGTTTCATTACAGCTGGTTAAACAAAAATCAAGGTACAATAAATAGTTCAAGAAGCTACATCTGCACCTAGGGCACCTAGGTGCTTTCGCGACTTTCTAATTTCCTATGGAGTATATTAAGATCCATTTGTAACTGAAATGTTGTGTAGGGCTAACAGTATTTCCAGTATCTTATTGGTTCACTTATAAACATTTGCTGCTTGTGAGTATATGAGGCTATTGCTATATAAGGTGTTAAGTAATACTTGAGAATCGGTTTCCACAATTATTTGCTTAATATTTTTACTTTTTGCTAATGTAAGGCCATGTAGCAATGCTATATTTTAGTTTGGAGGATTGTAACTTGACATGCTACGGAGGAATTACGAGAGGTAAGGTAGTAGAGGCCTTGTGATTCAAGTCCTGTGCTAATCGCCTGTCCTGTACTGCGGTCCTGCATAACAAAAGAATCATCAAGAAATATTATGGCACTGTTTAGGGCACATGTCAAACGACAGACAAATACAAGATCAAATGGACAACTAGGGACATAAAGAACAATGTTTAGAGTGACAAAGGATAAGGGATTAGCTTGTCCAGCACTTCTTGCTTTTGTTTGGATTCCATTGGCTGAAGTAACGATGGGAGGATACTGTTAATAAATAATATTTGACAAAGGTGATTTATCACTAGAAATATGATCTATGGAGCTAGAGTCCACGACCCATGGTCCAAGGGTATTAGACTGTGAAATATAAGCAAAATAACTACCAATGAAAAAAGTATCAGGCTGAGTAACTGAGGCTACTTATAGAGATGTCTGTTTACTTGCTTGATACTGAGGGAAATCATTATATTCCTCTTCAGATGAATAACCAGCTGATTATCTGTAGTGTTGGTCTGAGAAACATGAGCATTCGTGGGTGGTCGACCATGCAGAGAATAACATACTTCACGAGTGTGACCAAGCCTATTACAATAACGACACTTAGGTTCAGATCTTCCAAAACGACCTCCTCGTCGATTCTTTATAGGCCAGGATATTTGATTTTCTGATCCTCTTATTAGGGTTCTGAAGTAATCATACAACTTGAATTTCCACTTTCTGCATATCTTAATGACAAAAATGTCTAACCCGACTGACATGTATGATTGAAAATTGCGAAGTGGATTTGGAAGGGTTTGCACACTCTTCATATGCTTGATAGACTTTGAAAGAGTCAACAATATCTGCTGAATTGTAGGAAGTCGCCCAAATTTGATGCTTGTCGACTGCTTGACTGAGTTTTCTTTGCTGGATAGTTCTTATCAATGCTCTGATTCCATGTCAGGAATAAAGACTCAGAAAATATTATTAAGAAGCATTGGCTACATTTTTACACTGAACAATCTTTATGGACACTACATTACTATCCTTTCACGTAACAAATTATGTACATTCCGCTTCATATTCCTATTCTAACACCTATAAAGATAATGCAAAGCAGGCAATCAGGGCAAATGAAGTTGAAACCGGTGCTAGGAGTAGGAGACATATTGTCTGGTCTGTTAATAAAGGTTGCATCATGATTTATTAGTTTGAGAAAGATCCAGAGTTTGAGTGAAAACTAACATTATGATTTCATCAAGCTATTTTGGTTTAAATAACTGTGTACATGTTCTTAAAAGAAAAGACATTAATACCTAATTATAATAGGCTTAAATTAAGCTACCTACTATTTTCATACATGCTAGAATATTCACAATGAATCAAACAGATGCCCCTCAAGGTGGTGCATACAACTTATATGTGCCAAACTTCCTACATATATAAGTTGTCTTGGGATTGGCTAGGGACTTGGTGAATATGTCTTTGAAACACCTGAAACAAAATGAAAATCATGCTAGGAGATGACTTGTAATCGATCTGGCTATTGGACATGATAATGCTCAACTAGACCTCGTAATTGAAATGTAAGCGGTTGCATGCAAAACAATACCCAACTTTGGATTCGGGGTCGAATGCACTAAGGTGTGATGTCACTCCCCGAGTGTACACCCTAGGTGTGGTTGACACTTGGAAACCATTGCTGGTTTTCAAGCGAACCCTTGGCCTGGCTAACTACTCATCGGAAGACTTAACTTGAAAAAGAAAGTGTAAAAACGGTGAGCACTTTAAATGCTTAAAAGAAAACTTATAACATATCTGAATACTTTGAATATAAGTAAATGAATGTTTAAAATATAAATCTCTAAAATATTGAATAAAACCTCTACTCTGTCTATGAAGCCCCTAAATGACTCTGGATAGGTACGGGGACATGTTCACGGCTACCTCAAGAACTAAAAATAATGAAATAAAGAAACTAAACGAGTTCCTCCAAAAGCAAGGAGGTCTAACCAACAAGCTGGATGAATGTGATCTTTAGCGATGCACCTGTTGAAGATCTCTAGCACCTGTATCTGCATCATAAAACAATGCATCATCGAAAGACGTCAGTACATGGAATGTATGGTATGTAAAATAGTTGAAACGAAACATACTCACTGAATACTAAACTTGAATGGATACTGAAGTAACTCGACTCAAATAAAGCATACAAATATGAAACTAAGTCAATGCTTTACAAAATGTAAGTAAGTGAATGCAACTCAGTATAAAAATAATGTTTACTCTTTGGGGGAGTTTCTCTAATCGAAAACCATCACTATGCGCATCGTGATGATACAACGAACTACTCTCGTTTCCAGAGCCGTCCAATACCTTGCTAGAGTAACGGATGCAAACTCAACTCATGGATCCATATGAAGGCCGTATCAGGGACTGAAATGAGGAGACGTCCGAACCAACGACACGATCCTATCCTATGCTGGCTATGTAGTTTGAGGTTTGAGTTATCTAAACTTTTACTCAAATCGGTGCTCAGTACTACTCCCAAAAATATGTAATTTTATGCTCATATACTCAGATGAGTGAAAACATTCAAAATATATCTCATTTAGTCTCATTGGACTTTATTTTGATAAGCTCAAACTCGTTTCTCAACTCTTATACTTTCTCTTTTAAAAATCAAAATATATTTAGGACTATTCGTGTTTCCTCAAACTCTTTCTCAAAAGCATCATTTATGCTCAATACTCTAGCTCATTTAGACTTGTAAAATCATGCATAATCAGTAATGTAAAGTATTATAACTCAAGGAATATAATGTACTCAAAACTCTTTGCTCAATCAAGACATGAAAATATATTGTTCTTCAACTCAAAACAATGCATAGTAAAAGCGATTGTAAATACTCAACTAGGGCTCATGGGAATGTAAACATGACCGGCAACTTCAAGAATTGAATTATGGGAATAATCGCAATATCAATAATATATAGGAAACTCAATGAAAGATATCATAACTCACTCGAAAACTCGATATAATAGGATTAAAATCAAGCTTGAACTCAAAAGAATGGAATTTAGATGTAGAGCACGAGGACGGACTTAGTCCATCGCTATGATTAGCCTTACATACCTAAAAGAACGATGTTCTTGGCGAAAATCAAAGAACTTGATTAATACGCTTGAAACCTAGCTTTTTCTCCTCTCTAAACCTTGCTCTAAATCTTTTAAGTGTTAATGAGAGAAAAGACACGTAGGGTACTGTTAAGGGGTCTAATTTAGTCCCAAAGCATCAGGGTTTTGGTTTGGAAAGGGTGGGAAAAGACTAAACTAACCCTCATTAAAAATTGTCTTTAGCCGTCTATGGGTCGACCTACGGACCATAGGAACTCCTACATGCCGTAGAAGACCCCTCGTGGAAACTTTGTGTGTAGATTGGACTTATTGGAAATTGCCATGTTGGGTTTACGAACCCTTTCTATGGGTCATATACCCCTCTACGGGTCGTACAAGGTGTTTGTAGAAGAGCACTGGGGTTCTTGGAGATTTGGCTCTACGGACCCTTCTACGGGTCGTAGACCCTAGTCGTAGGGCTGAGTACACTTTTTTGTGGCTACTGGAAACTGCAAGATGGGTTTACAGACACCTTCTATGGGTCGAAGACTCTTCGACAGGTCGTAGAAAGGAGCTCGTAGAAAGGATCTTCGATTGTGCCTTAGGGCTTCTTCTACAGACGCTTTCTACGGTTCATAAAAGGTTCTACAGGCCGTAGAAGCCCTTCGTAGAAGGGTCTCAATCAACTAAAATTTCACTAAGTCTAAGAGGGCCTTATGAGGCCCTCCTATGATCCGTAGAAGTGTCTACGACCCGTAGGTGGCACCCGTGGACAGCTCTTGATGCATAAACTCAACTTTTTTCTAGGTTCTTCGGGACTGATCTAAGTCAGAATACTTCGGGGTGTTACACAAGGATTGACGAAAAGAATTTACTAGAATTTGTTTGTCAACTCACACAAACAAGCACATTGTAACACAATAAATATAAATGGGCGGATTTGCTTGTAACAAGGGAATTACTTCCGATTTAAAGATCAAAACGTAACACGATTGTTGTTTCGACAAGATTTGGAGTAACTAGAGGTGTGCAACTATGCATTCGATGGGATATCGATTTGATAAGTATTGACTAATTTATCTTAGAATAAATTACCACATGGATAGAATATGGCTTTACTTACATTCAAAATTCTTTCGACCCAATGAATATGTTTGTTTTGGGTTCTCCCGAACCCCAAAACCATGCCATACAACCCACCAAACATTAGCTTGAGCAAGCATAAACTATCTCTAGCTCAAGTCCTTAAATGAGAGTTTAATCAGATTTAGATTCTCTGTTGATTAAACGTCAAGTCCACATCATTGAAGCCTTACTCAATTCCACTTCCCTTTCTGAAGAAAAAGTAAAATTAGAGAGTTCAATTATTGTTAGCAACCATTAATTTTTAGATTAAAACTTGAAGACAGCAATAGATCCATGCATTACAATCAATTCCAAGACCAATTAGTCACTATCCAATCAAATCTAAACGCCCATCGTGCATACACACCCCTATAAAAGAGTTTAGCTACTCATAATAAAAGAAATGGGATTATACCAAGGTTGAATTCCTCAATTGCATTCATAATGAGCAGATATAGTCAATTACAAGCTTGAGTTTCAGCAACAATGGAGTTTTCTTCTTTGAAAAGGAAGCTATGAAGGTACTCTATTCAATACTTGGATTCCCCACTATGTCAATAACCCATTTGGGGAAGAATAATGTTTTCTAGTTTTGGACAGATCTCCAAAATGACCTTGGAAGCTTCCAAAGTATGTCATTTTTAATGTACGAATTTGCCCTTCAAATTTCCGTCATCTGACTTGCCCCTGCACCTTCGTTTCGCATGCCCAACATGCAGCACGCAGGTGGCTCAGCATTCTTGATCACAGACTTGAGTAAGTCTTCCTGTGCTAGAACCTGCTAGAGGCAGGTGCTGTCTTGCGGCACGCATGTAAGCAGTCCAGTGACTCCTCCTTCCAGGTGTGTTACACCTGCGTTACGCATGTGCTCTTTTGTGGCAGGCATGCTCTTTGCCGATCTTGAAAAGATTGCTTTCAGTTCCAATCCTTCATTATTTTCATTTCCAAGAAATCACTGTATACAAGAGAACAATGGCATGAAATTCCTTTAAATAACATTAAAACAAGGAAACAATTCATGCTTTAAGAGCTAAATAAGTTGGTAAAGACCCTGGACCCACCCGGCCCGTGCAAGCTGATCATTTGACTGCACGAACTTTGTGACGATGTCTCCTAAGAGCACTTTCTTTCTAAAATGATAATCAGTCTCTATGTGATCGCTCCTCTTATAAAATATTGAATTCGATGCAATGTGACGTGCAAACTCATTATAGTGCACATTTTTTTTTTCTCTCTCTAAATTTCAACTCCTTCAGTAGTTACTTGATCCATATGAGTCACATGTGTCCGGTGCTATAGCCTGTTATTCCGCTTCTGCAACTCGATCTAGCTACCACATTTTATTTCTTGTTTTCCTAGATAGAAATTTCTCCCAACTAGAACATAGTATCCAGAAGTTGATCTTTATAAGAGGGCTGCCTACACTAACTTTGTGACGATGTCTCCTAAGAGCACTTTCTTTCTAAAATGATAATCAGTCTCTATGTGATCGCTCCTCTTATAAAATATTGAATTCGATGCAATGTGACGTGCAACCTCATTATAGTGCACAATTTTTTCTCTCTCTCTAAATTTCAACTCCTTCAGTAGTTACTTGATCCATATGAGTCACATGTGTCCGGTGCTATAGCCTGTTATTCCGCTTCTGCAACTCGATCTAGCTACCACATTTTATTTCTTGTTTTCCTAGATAGAAATTTCTCCCAACTAAAACATAGTATCCAGAAGTTGATCTTTATAAGAGGGCTGCCTACACTAACTTTGTGACGATGTCTCCTAAGAGCACTTTCTTTCTAAAATGATAATCAGTCTCTATGTGATCGCTCCTCTTATAAAATATTGAATTCGATGCAATGTGACGTGCAACCTCATTATAGTGCACAATTTTTTTTCTCTCTGTAAATTTCAACTCCTTCAGTAGTTACTTGATCCATATGAGTCACATGTGTCCGGTGCTATAGCCTGTTATTCCGCTTCTGCAACTCGATCTAGCTACCACATTTTATTTCTTGTTTTCCTAGATAGAAATTTCTCCCAACTAGAACATAGTATCCAGAAGTTGATCTTTATAAGAGGGCTGCCTACACTACCTTTGTGACGATGTCTCCTAAGAGCACTTTCTTTCTAAAATGATAATCAGTCTCTATGTGATCGCTCCTCTTATAAAATATTGAATTCGATGCAATGTGACGTGCAACCTCATTATAGTGCACAATTTTTTTTTCTCTCTCTAAATTTCAACTCCTTCAGTAGTTACTTGATCCATATGAGTCACATGTGTCCGGTGCTATAGCCTGTTATTCCGCTTCTGCAACTCGATCTAGCTACCACATTTTATTTCTTGTTTTCCTAGATAGAAATTTCTCCCAACTAGAACATAGTATCCAGAAGTTGATCTTTATAAGAGGGCTGCCTACACTAACTTTGTGACGATGTCTCCTAAGAGCACTTTCTTTCTAAAATGATAATCAGTCTCTATGTGATCGCTCCTCTTATAAAATATTGAATTCGATGCAATGTGACGTGCAACCTCATTATAGTGCACAATTTTTTTTCTCTCTCTAAATTTCAACTCCTTCAGTAGTTACTTGATCCATATGAGTCACATGTGTCCAGTGCTATAGCCTGTTATTCCGCTTCTGCAACTCGATCTAGCTACCACATTTTATTTCTTGTTTTCCTAGATAGAAATTTCTCCCAACTAGAACATAGTATCCAGAAGTTGATCTTTATAAGAGGGCTGCCTACACTAACTTTGTGACGATGTCTCCTAAGAGCACTTTCTTTCTAAAATGATAATCAGTCTCTATGTGATCGCTCCTCTTATAAAATATTGAATTCGATGCAATGTGACGTGCAACCTCATTATAGTGCACAATTTTTTTTCTCTCTCTAAATTTCAACTCCTTCAGTAGTTACTTGATCCATATGAGTCACATGTGTCCGGTGCTATAGCCTGTTATTCCGCTTCTGCAACTCGATCTAGCTACCACATTTTATTTCTTGTTTTCCTAGATAGAAATTTCTCCCAACTAGAACATAGTATCCAGAAGTTGATCTTTCATAAGAGGGCTGCCTACACTATGTATATCCAACAATTTTCTCATGTCCTCGGTGTTTGTGAAGTAATCCTTTAATTGGAGCAGGTTTTATGTATCATAGAATGCGAATATCTTATTCCAATGACTGTCACAAGGAGAATCCAAAAAATGATTTAATACACCAATCGGGAAGGTAATTTCAGGTCGAGTTACAATGACATAATTCAACGATCGTACCAGCCTCCTATATCTTCATGGATCACTAAGAGGCTCTCCTTGAGTATTGACCCGATAGGAGCTTAACATTTAGATCATTGGAGTATCAATAGGCCTATAATCCGTTGTCCCTGTCTCTTCAAGAATATCAACTGCACACTTCCTCTTTGGAATGACAATTCCTGATTTGGATTATAAACTTTTAATCATACCCAGAAAATTAAGTGGAGTTGTATTATAAACTTTATTTTTTGTGTAAGGAAGTAGATGCAGAGGAAGCTGATCAGTTAGTAGAGCTTTTAGGGTCTCTGTAATTGGTCTTAGGCTACAAGCGTCCATAGTTTCTTGGAGGTCTCTAGCATGTCCATGTTGAGGAATACAACTTACCAGTTCTCCAAAAAAAAGCCTAGATGTTAAGCAAAAGAGATGTTAAGTGTTCAGTAGTGATGAAATGGTTCGAACTGCTGGAAGCCATGGTCATTTTACCAAATATCAAGTATATGATGATGTAGATGTTACCGGAGTGAACCTGCCTGGGCTAGAACTGTCTGGTTTAGAAAAACTAGTTGCAGGTGCTGGAAAATCTGGTTGGAGTCATCGGAAATCAGATCTGGTAACCATGGTCGGAATCATAAGGAAGATATATAGTCAGCCTCGGAATGAAGAAGCAAGCCTACTGGAAAAGAGAAACCTGCCGGAAAGCTCTGCATGCGTCGGCGCGTGATGCCGGAGAGATGAATCTGGTGGTGGGTGTGAGGGACCCAACCCACAACAGATTTCTTGGGTAGGGTTGCATGAGGTTTCCAATCCTATTGGTGGTACTGCTATATGCACAATACCCTTGGAGAGAGGTAACTCAGAATAACGATGTCAGTTACCAGAAATTCATTGTCTTCTAATTATTGTCTCACTAATTGCTCTGACACCGTGTGAGAAAGAAAAGAGTTTGAGTCATAATTCAACTTGATTATTCCCTCAAGCTGTTTTTTTTTCGTTTTGTAGCTATTGGGGTTTTTCATATTATTTTGTTGTAAAACTGTTTTGTTACTATCTATTTTCTCTTATACTTCCGTTATATCTTTTTCTAGACTGTTTTTGTCTTGAGCCGGGGGTCTATCAAAAATAACCTCTCTACCTCACTTCTAAGGTAGAGGTAAGACCTGGGTACACTCTACCCTCCCTAGACCCCATTGTGTGGGACTACACTGGGTATGTTGTTGTTGTTGTAGCTTTTGGGGTTTAAATAACTATGCCATGTTGTAAAAAGGAAATCAATACCTTATTACAATAGGAGTAAATTAAGCTACCTACTATATTTACATATTTTCTAGAATATTCGCAAAGATTCTAACGATTAGCATAAATTTATGGATTGCCCCTCTCCCCCAGGGAAAAAATGAAAATAAAGGCAAGGAGAACCAACTACTAGAATTCGACCGACTCACTATACATTCAGGAGACAATGGATTCTGCTATTTTCTGTAGACAGTTACATAGGACCCTTTTCCAGTTGAAACTTTGGACATTTATAGATGTTCTAATTATTGATGGTTGGTAAACTCTGGAAGAAACCTTTAAATGGGGTGGTTGCATGTCTCACCTTTATGCATAACTTGCAATCGCTCCACCAGTTGAAATTAAATGGATAGATCTAAGATCTCAAAAAGTGGCATAGGACCAACACACACACCACACACATATATAGATGTTGCGTGTTCCTTTTGTTTCCTTCTGTAGGATCAATAAGGTTGTTGTTTTTGAGTTACATGTTCTCTTGATTCCCATGTACTATTCCATAGTTTACACTGTCAGACAGATTCTCTAATGCCACTGATGTTTCTCTATCTTCTCCTATCCTTCAGAGAATTCACACTTTCAATATCTAAATCATTTTTGACCTGAACTGTGTTGGCTATAGGCTTACTATCCCGTTATGTACTTCATCCTATTGCAGATCCGTGAATAATTAATTGAATTTATTAGCACCAAAAGTTCCATCATTGCCTCTTCATTTTAGTTTGAATCTAGTCTGTGCCCATGAGCTGCCACTTCTTGAACTTGGCTACATCTGCATGAAAAAATATGTGATAATGTCGTTTTGTTTGGGAATGATGTGAACAAGATACTGATTGCTTTTACATCATTATATGAGATTAGTTTTTTTTCAATTCCTTGTCTGTTTACTCACAATATTGCAAAAGCAATATTGTACACGAAGATTGTTGAACTTCAAGAAAAATGATAGTTGCATCATTTTAACTCTTACAAAGTGGGGTCAGTACTTGCATCATCAGCCATTTTCAGGTGTACAGTAAGATTGTTAAACTTAGAAAAATGATAGTTGTATCATTTTTAACTCTTACTCCTGTAGCTTTGAGATAAGATAAAAGAAAAAGAAAATCACTTAAAGTAGAGGATTGATAACTGATAAAAGATATTTCTTTAATTATTACTTAAAGTTTATCCAAATCACACTATGTGGGATTTACTGGGAATGTTGTATTACTTAAAGCTTATTTTTTCAATAAGCAAAATTGTTTTTCTTTCACATCCAAGAATTTCTCGTTGAGAATGACCACATATTGTCCTAGTTTAATCAGAAAATATTGAAATACCATTGTCATTTAGATTTTGTGGTTCTGGAGACTAAAGTTGTTGAATACTATGTTGACTCTACTCTCAAAAAAATACTAAGTTGTCTACAACAACAACATACTTGGTGTAATTCCACAAGTGGTCTGGGAAGGGTAGTGCGTTATGTGTACGCAGACCTTACCCCTATCTTGGGAGATAGAGAGATTATATAACCCTCTGCTCAAGTAAAAGCATTACAAGGCGGTTCGAAAAAAGAAACCAACGGCCAAAAGATGCTAAGTTGAATATGAAAGTTTAAACAACATCAGTGCTGGCCATTTTACTAGGAGAAATATGGCTACTCCTATCCATCTATTTTTACTCGTACAAGTAGGAGCGTGTTAAAACAGAAACACTCCAAGAAATTGAATTGAATTATAAAAACAGAGTGAACTTATGAAATTCTAGCCATTTCATTAACTTGCAGAAGTTCTAAATTTATACAAGGAAAATGCTAACCATTTCCTATCTAGTAGCTACTTACAAAGTGGATGAAAAACTGAAAAAAACATGTGCCACTAACAGCCATAAAAGGGCCACTAACTTCAGAAAATTAACTAACTAGAGTTGACCAAGGCTAGCTAGAAAATAGGGAATCACTAAACTGAAACGAAGTAAAAAACAGTAAAAAAACAATAAGCTGGAAGTTCAATAAATGCCAATTGTTCAACACTCTTCCTTGGCATTTTCGTGTAGAACACCAATTCTTTGCCATAGATCTTCAAACCTTTCCTTTGGCATAGACTTAGTGAAAATGTCAGCTAGCTGGTTCTCAGATGAGCAATGAACCGGCAACACTTCATTAGATTGCTGTACTTCTCTAATAAAATGAAACTTGATCTTGATGTGCTTAGTTCGACCATGAAACACTGTATTTTTTGAGATTGAAATTTCTGAAATGTTGTCACAAATGATCCTGGTAGCTTCAGTTTGTTCATGGCCCAAGTCCTTCAACATTTTCCTTAGCCAGATAGCTTGGTTCACAGCAGATGCAACAGCTATGTACTCAGCTTCTGCTATTCATTGAGCTGTAGTTTCTTGTTTCCTAGAGCTCCAACTAAAACAACTTGTCCCCAAACAGAACAGATATCCAGAAGTCCTTCTGGAATCATCAACGCCGCCACCCCAATCACTGTCAGAGTAACCGACCAGATTCATAGTCACTTCGGCAAATGCTGGGAAAAATATTCCAAACTTGCTGGTTCCTTTTATATACCTTAACACTCTTTTAGCCGCTGTGTAGTGTGTGTCTCTAGGCGAATGCATGAACCTAGAGAGCAAACTTACAACAAATAGAATGTCTAAGTCTGCTTGCGGTTAGATATAGAAGGCTGCCAATTAAGCTTTTATACATACTATCAGCCACTTTTTCGGAATCCTCATCCTTGCCAAGCTTCACACCAGTAGAGATTGGAGTACTCACAGGTTTGCAGTCTTGCATTTTGAACCTGTTTAGGATATCTGAAATGTATTTCTGCTGGCATATAAGAACTCCATCACTGGACTGCAACACTTCCAAGATCAGTCATTTCAAAGACTTCCTCCATTTCATCCTTGAACCTTTGGATTAGTTCAATTTTGCTTCCTGTCACAAGCATGTCATCCACATAAATTGAGACAATTAAGGACTCACCACCAGTGGCTTTCACATACAACGTAGCTTCACTTTGACTTCTACTAAAGCCAAGTTGGATGAGATGATTGTCCATCCTCTCATACCATTCCCTTGGGGCTTGTTTTAGTCCATACAACGCCTTCGTCAAGAGATAAACTTGATCCTCTTTTCCAGGAATTGAGAAACCATCAGGTTGCTCTATCTCTTCAGCAAGAAAACCATTCAAAAAAAGCCGATTTGACATCAAGCTGATGAACCTGCTAGGAACTATGAGATGCAAATGCAAGAATAAGCTTGATTTTGTCATACCTTGCTACTGGAGAAAATGCTTCCTGGTAATCCACACCATATTGTTGTGCATATCTCTTCACAACCAATCTAGCCTTATGTTTGCAAATTGTTCCATCAGGATTGAGTTTTGTCTTGAAAATCCATTTTACACCAATCACCTTGCAATTTCTAGGCCTGTCAATGAGCTGCCAAGTTCCATTCTTCTCGATCATGTCTAGTTCAGCTTGCATAGCTCTCCTCCATGCTTGAGAATCTTGTGCTTCAGCATAGCTTGTTGATTCAGAGATGACCATATTACACCGATGATAGACATCTTTTAAGGTTCGGGTGCCCCTGCACTGGTAAGTCATCCACTAGTTCATCTTCCGCAAGTTGAGGCTGCTCTTTTAAATATAAATCAGAAAAAGAGGTCTTCTGATTTTTCCAATCCCAAGCAGCTGCTGCATCAAACTTCAGTTCTCGCCTGAGAATTAGTTTTTCTTTTTTCAAACAGAAAATCCTGTATCCTTTGGATGAACTATAGCCCATAAATATGCCCTTCTGAGCCTTGTTGTCCAGCTTACTCCTCTTTGTTTTCGGAACTTGATAATAACATATACACCCAAAGATTCTGAGATGGTGTACTGATGGTTTGTTTCCATACCAAGCTTCATATGGAGTCATTTCCTGCAAGGCCTTTGTAGGCAATCTGTTCAGCAAATATACCGAGGTATTGACTGACTCTGCCCAAAACTGATTTGGGATCTTTCTTTCAAGTAAAATACACCTGGCCATCTCCATTACTGTCCTGTTCTTCCTTTCAGACACGCCATTTTGTTGTGGAGTGTACGGTAATGTTAATTGGCGTTCACTACCTGTGCTATTACAAAACTCCACAAACTGAGAAGAAGTATATTCTTCTCCATTGTCAGACCTTAAAAGTTTTAATACTGAGATTACATTGATTTTCCACTAAAGCTTTAAATTGTTTAAAAACATCAAAGACTTCACTCTGCAGTCTAATGAAATAAACCCAACACATTCTGGTGTAGTCATCAATAAAGAGGAGAAAATATTTGTTACCATTCAAGGAATCTGTTTTCATTAGGCCGCAAACATCCGTATGAATGAGCTGAAGTTTCTTGCTAGATCTCCATACTTGATTTGCTTGAAATGGCAATTTTGTTTGCTTTCCCTGCTGACAGGTTTCACAAACTTGAGCATTAGAAAGTAAATTCAGGCATATTTTCCACTAGCTCCTTTTTCATTTCTGCGATGCTTCTCAGATTGAAGTGACCAAACCTTTTGTTCCATAGGTTTGTACATGTTTTTGAAGTAATAGTGTAAGCCTGCTTAGTTATTTTCTCCCAATCAACTGAAAACATTTTGTTGCTCATCTTAACACAAAATGATTTTACTCCAAAAGGGTCAGAAACAACACATTCCAGATTGTTAAGATGCAGAGAATAATCATTTTCAAGCATTTGTTCAACATTCAACAAATTTTGACTCATATAGGTGTCTACAAAACATCAGGAATAGTTTTGACACCTGATATTGTTGAGATAGACACTGTACCTCTGCCTTTGACTTCTACAGCCTCACCATTTCCCACTTTTACTTTGGATTTGTAAGTATCATCAAGGAATTTGAACATTTCAACATCATTGCACAAGTGATGTGTGCAACCACTCTCAAGAAGCCACGAATCAGAGGATTCATTGATTGAAAAGTATGAAACTGCAAAGAGTTGCTCCTCATGTGCATCTGCAGCTTCTGCTACTTGTGCTTGCAAAGCTCCATAGGCCTTTGTTCTTGATTTGCAAACCTTGGATATGTGCCCCGTCTGCTTACAGTTGCCACATAGCATCGACCCTCCACCAACAGTACTTCTCTAGATGTGTAGTTTTTTTGCAATGTTTGCATGGAGGGAACTTCTGCTTCACATCTACACTATTGTTTCCTCCATCATGCTTGCCCTTGTTCTTTTGGTTGAACTGTTGCTTTCCTTTAGCAAAATTTTGCTTTTGTACAGAGAGCTCTTTCAGTGAATTTGTCCCGTCTCATTGTCCTTCTTTGCTCTTGTGCTTGAAGAGCACTCATTAGTTCACCTAATGAGAGTTTGCTCTTGTCCTTGGATTCTTCAAGTAAGGAAATCTTAGATTCAAACCTCTCAGGAAGAGTCACAAGAACTTTCTCCACAATCTGTTTGTCTGTAAATTCTTCACCAAGAAGTCTAATGTTATTAACAATTAAGGAGATTCGATCAGCATACTTACTTTTTGTTTCATCTTCCTGAATATTTAGGGACTCAAACTCTCTTTTCAGGTTCAACGCTTGCATTTAACGTGTTCTATCACTGCCTTGAAATTCTTATTTCAACTTATCCCAAGCCTCTTTTGCTGTTTTACAAGCCATGATTCTATAGAATGTGGAATCTGCCACAACATTCTGCATGAACGACTTGGCTTTACATTTCTTTGCCTTCTCTTTGCTGTTGGATTTGATCTGAGCCAAGGTAGGATTTGCTGGTAGAGCAGCAATTGGTTTATCTTCCGTCACAGTTTCCCAAAGTTCATAGGCTTACAGAAAAGCTTGCATCTTCACAGACCAAATTTGGTAATTTTCACCGGTGAAAGTGTGGTGGATTTAAAGGTAGGTTGTTGGATGCCATTTGTGCTGTAAGTTAAAAACTTTTTGGTCCTATAAGATCAACAGAGGCTCTGATACCACTGTTAAAACAGAAACACTCCAAGAAACTGAATTGAATTATAAAAACAGAGTGAACTTATGAAATTCCAGCCATTTCATTAACTTGCAGAAGTTCTAAATTTATACAAGGAAAAAGCTAACCATTTCCTATCTAGTTGCCATTTACAAAGTGGATGAAAAACTGGAAAAATACATGTGCCACTAACAGTCATAAAAGGGCCACTAAGGTGAGAAAATTAAGCAACTAAAGTTGACTAAGTCTAGCTAGAAAATAGGGAAGCACGAAACTGAAACTAAGTAAAAAAAAGTAAAAAAGAATAAGCTGGAAGTTCAAAAAATGCCAATTGTCTAACAGAGCGTTAGAGAGTTGGTGAATCAATTTTATTTTAGAAGTAATCCACAAGTATATAAATCGATGTTTCAGAGGTGATTTCCTTCTAATCAACTTATCATTTCATTGGAACATCTTTGGCTTATTTCATAAAAAGATATATTTTCCCACTTCGCAATTCAATTATACTGCATTTTTCAAATATTTATGCTCAATTATCAGGTGAATTATTCTTGTCTAAGTTTTTTCGATGAAACCACTTCAACCTAAAGAAAATATGTTTTGATTCTCTTCGAAACCAACATTATTAACCTTGGAAGGGTTGGTATCATTGGCAAGTTCTAAGTCAAGTGTGCAATTTCATACTTTTGTGTTACAGGTGGTCAACTAGATGAACCTCTTCGGGTCCTTCCATCCAGCTCGGAATGTGCTGTTGCTGATGTTTCACAACTAGTTGTTCAGCAGAAGACCAAATTGATAATTGAAGAACTAAGTTTGCAAACTGAAGGTGCTTTCTGAAGTCTGCAACCCCTTGACACCATCTTTTTACTTTAACATTTTCTGCTTTGTGTGATATCTTTCTTGTATGTGGAGGCTCTTAATTGAACTAAATATATAGGTGTCACAGGTTCCAGCTGTGCCACTGTCATGTATTAAAAAGGAGAAGACATTGTTAAGATTGCTGATAGAACTAAACTGAGTATTGCTGATGTTAGAATAGGAATAGGTATAGGTATATACAATCCTACTTAGAATAAGAATAGGAATATGAATAATAATAGGAATAGAAATAGTAAATAGTATCCTACTTGGTAAATGATTGTATTGTAGGGTCTATAAATAGGGTCTCTATGTAATAATGTAGATACACAATTCAATAATACTTTTCTCATATATTTCTCACATGGAATCAGAGCTTCTACGATATTGGTAGAGAATCAAAGAGCTTCCACTGCCGGCGGACGGCTATTACTCATATATGCCACCCGTCTGGCCAATGGTTATGTTAACAAAAGTGGGGTCAATGATATATGTATGAATCTCATATTCAAGGGAAGAAAATTCAGTCAGACAGGTTACTATACGTCAATTTTCGGTGACTTTCTAGGGCTGTTTTGTATCAACCCCATATCTGTCATTGTTTGTGTTGCATCGTGCCATCTTTCCAATGACTACTTTTTTATATTTAATTTGTGCAGCACTGTGCCATCTTTTCGGTGACTACTTTTTCATATCCAATTCGTGTAGCACCTTGCCATCTTTCTGGTTACTACTTTCTTATTTGTGTAGGGTCTTGTCATTATTCCAGCCCTATCCATATAATTTCTCTTTTTGCAGTAGGGTCGTGCCATCAATCCGACCCTACCCATATAATTTTTTTTCGGATTGTGACCACTTTTAGCCATCAAATCTAATACTCTGACGCATGAGTATGTTCTGACCAGTTTTTCTGTGACTTTGTTGTTTATTGTCGACTCGTCTATTGATTCAAAGATGATCCATATAGTTTATATCAGGTTTTGAGCACTTTCCGATAACCGCTGCATTATGAAGAAGTCTACATGGAGCAACCATCTAGTTTTGTTGCTCGGGGGGGGGGGGGGAAGAGGGGGTCTGATGGCCTTATATGTCGATTGTGTAAGTCACTTTATGGTCTGAAACAGTCTTCTCAAGCTTGGTTTGGAATGTTCAATAATGCAATTAAGGAATTTATCACTCTGTTTTATATCGAAATTATGCATCAAATCCAGTATTTCATGCGAAGACCAAACACATTGTGATTGACTAGCATTATGCATCAAATTTAGTATTTCATGAGAAGACTGAGCACATTGAGATTGACTGTCAATTTTGTGAAGTCGAGTGATCAACTTGCAGATATCTCACCAAGCTCCTCATCGGTCCTCGTATTAATTACATTTGTAACAAGCTAGGTACATATGACTTGTATGCACTAGCTTGAGGGGGAGTTTTAGAACAAGAATATGAATAGTAATAGGAATAGAAATAGTAAATAGTAATTCTACATGGTAAAAGAATGCATTATAGTGTCTATAAATAGGGTCTCTGTGTAATAATGTAGATACACAATTCAATAATTTTCTCCTATAAGGAACTGTATAATTTCTTAATGCATTACTGCAAAAGTAGTCACGGAGAACAGTTCAGTGGACAAAGCAAAACACTGTTTTCTAAAGTAATATCTTATAGGTTTGATGAATAATGCGCCACACTATCAAGTTGGGAATTGCAATGTGTCTCTACATCTTTGCGCAACAACTTAGAACAGGGTTCTCTGGACCCTGCGCATAGAGGGAGCTTTAGTGCACCGGGCTGCCCTTTAACTTAGAACATGGTTGCATGAGGCTTTCTTTAGTAGGTTCTATATCATTGCGGTCAAGATAGTGGAATTTCTATATATGGACAACCTGTTTAGTTGGTCTCATCAAGTTGAAATCACATTAATTCTTTAGAACTAAAGAGCTGCATTTCTTCCAACTCAATCTCCTCGAAAGTGATGCATATTGGTTCCGGCTTTAGTCTTTACAACTTAAACAACACGGTCATATAAGCATATTATTCACTTTGTGTTTCTTCCAAATTATCATCAGCATCAGTTGTTTATTCGTATTATGTAATGTGTTGATCATTATTTGACCACTTATCTTCAGAGGCAGACACAAATGCAAAAAGACACAGATACTCGACTGCACCCAACACATATTCCCTTATCAGGGATCGTTGTCCTGCTGCCTCATCTGCTGCTTCAGATTCAACTGATGCAGCTGCTGAGTCTGCTGATTCTGGTACACATGCTGGGACCAGTATTTTTTCAAGTGAGAAGATTTTCATTTTTCCCCAGAATGCAAACATGGAGCTTCCTAGTGGTGCTTCTGTTTTGCCTTGCAGCGATGAAAAATGGGTTGCTGCTAGCTTAGAGTTGAATCGAAATCACTAACTGCAGAAACCCACCTCTGTGATGCTGTTTGATGAATCTTATCTTGATGATAAAGTTCAATTCCGATAATTCTCTACTGGTACTACTAAATGTGTAATAGAAACCTGTGGCCTAGATACAGAAAGTTAATCTATGCTATATTCTCTGAGTAAGTACTATGTTGTTATCCTTATTATGAAAATTGACATTCCGTAGCATTTGTGAGAAGGAAGCCTAATGTTGGTGTACGAAGCAAGATTAAACAAGGACACTGCTGTTGTATCTTTTGTTAAATCTCTTTAGCCCGATGTCTCATGTGGCTAGGGGGTTCAAATTGTTGCTTTTGAATCTATCTGCTAGATCAATTTGGGTATCATGCACATACTTGTGTTTCGGTCTAAAAGAGTGCTATTGATCAAATGATAGTTACTTCAATAGTTGAAACATCAACGGTTTTTGAGGAAATTTCATATATAGATATAATTTTGACCATAATTATCAGTAGTAGTTATAGTTTGTCTAATTACGATTCTTAGAAATTTTGGAGCCATGTGTTTTTCAAATTTCTTGTATTTGTTAGCTCAATTTTATTGTATTTGTTCACTTAGTTTTATTGTATCTGCTCACTCAATTTAGTTTGTATTACTGAACTCACGTATATTTTATGAGATACACATATCATTACTTAAAAATCAACCCAACCATTACTATAATCAGATTTTGATCTTAGATACAAACCTGAAAAAATAGGGATAGACACAAACCAGAAAAACTAGGGAAACAACCTAACTACAACATCAAAAAAATTCTTATTTTTATTGGAGAAGGGGTCTAAAATACCCTCGATTATTGGAAATGGTATAAAATCATCCTCCATTCACCTATTGGCTCCCAAATACCAAATACCTCCGTCATCCACCTTTGGATCTAATATTGACTACTTTTGTTACAAATTATCATTTAAATAATTTTATTAAATACGTGGTGATTATCTATTGATTATAATTTAATTATTTAAAAACTCACCCATTACTAATTAGAGCCTACCAAAGGTGGATGACAGGGATATTTGGGAGCCAATTGGTGGATGAAGGATAGTTTATACCATTTGCAATAGTTCGAGGGTATTTCAGCCCCTTTTTCATAGTTTTGTTATATCCATTCACTCAATTTACTCTATATTACTGAACTCACTTATATTTTATGAGATACACTTATATCATCACTTAAAAATCACCCCAACCATTACTATAATCAGATCTTGATCCTAGATACAAATTAGAAAAACTAGGGATACGACCTAACTACAACATCAAAAGATATAAGCCAAAAACATTTCAGATACAATACACCTACTATCTAGTTACAACTTTGAAAAACACTTGAATCAATTGTTAACAGTTTGTATTCATACGCTCTCCACTTGTATTCATTTGCTCTAGAGTATTAGTTGTTACCAACTTGTATCACGTCTATTTTTTCATTCTTATTTCACTTATATTCATTCGTTCTGTTGTATCACTTGTATTCATTCACTCTATTTCATTTGTATTATTTGTTTTACTGGATCAACTATTACGAGCTTGGATCACTTATCTATACTATATTAAAAGCACGAAGATCCTACAATGTTGTATGAACTTCTTGCCCTTCATTAAAGAATTCTGCAATAGACAAAATAGTCATTTACTATTTTTAAAAATTATTAGTTAATTATTTTTATAATATTTTAAGGACTCCTAAAATATATGAAAAGAGGAGAATAAATAATTAAGGATTCCTAAAATATATGGAAAGTGTTGTACATAATTAAGGACTCCTAAAATATATGGAAAGTGGTGTAATTATGAGAAAAATTTATTTTTCTTAACCGTGAGGACTTTCAATTTTCTTCTCTCACATCTTTTAGATTGTCATCTTCTGTTTTATCTTAATTCATTTTATTATTGATAATTTTTTAAAACTAATTGTGTTATATATTATAGTCATATATAATGTAATTTGTTTAGTTTAGAGTGTATTTCGTATATCAATACAAACGTTATTTTCCCTTTTGATATCAATGAAGACATGCCATCACTACATTTAATTTTCTTCATTAATTGTTAATAGTGATGTTCCTCTTTAAGACATTTTTTATATACAAAATTTTACGTTAGTTTTTTTAAAGTTTCGTACTTAATAATATAACGTACACACAATAATTAACGTGATACATACATGCAAAGCACATACACTAAACTAGTATTTTATAAAGATACATGAAACATATATCTTAGGCATAATATATAAACGTGTCCTTTTACTTGAAGTCAACTGAAATCTATTCCCTTCAATTTTGTATATGCACAAGTAGACACTTAAACTATCATAAAGTTGAACAAGTAGACACACACATCCTAAATGACACGTTTGAGCTTGCTAAAACAACTTCAAAAATTGTTTTAAAGTATCATGTTGAACGCGTGTCTACTTGGTTAACTTTATATTAGTTTAATTGTCTGTTTGTGTATATCCAAAGTTGAAGGGCGTAGATGCCAGTTGAGCCTAAGTTAGATGATACAATTATATATTATACCTACATTATAAGAGATACACATAACTTAAATAGTATATACATACAATAGATACAATTTAGTTATATGCTTTCAGATTCGGTCAGAGAAAAGAAAGGCATCAATGCCAAATAGATCTCATTAGAGAGTACCATGGGAATCACAACAAACAGATGAACATCCCTAATCCGAAATGCATTAGAACACGAAAGAAACGTGTATGAAGCTAACTTTATTTATCAACAAGATTTTACTGATTTGCTTTTAGGCGTAAGCAAAGAGATAAAAAAGATCTTCCATATTCTTATGTAAAGAATACTTGTAACACCCCACAACTTTCCTTTTTAAATCCGAATCTTTCGCCGTTAGTATATAATCTTGAAGCAGGTGGTGTCCCACTTGTGCTTATGTGTTAAGGTTCACTACAATGAGTGGGAAGTGTATTGGAAGTGGCTTAGGGTCATAAGAGACCTCTAGTACTAAGTTGAGTTCAAAACCTTTCTACCGGTTAAGTTTTTCGCATTAGTTCATGCAAGGGTAAACTTCAAAAGATCATATCTCCTAAAATATAAAGAATTAGGTTTTCCATACATACCAAATTAAAAGTCTTCGAGTCTTCTTTCCAACACCTCCAAGTTTGCCTCATTTGGAGGTCTGAGTAAAAGGTTATACAAGTTTTAGTGAAGCTGTTGAAAAGTGGATATGGGACTAAGTCTGCGACGCGGACTTAGGGACATAATTTTGATCTGGAATAATTTTGAGATAGTAGAGTCCGCGATGTCTCCGAATAGCGGAGTTCTGAAAATCCAACATAGGAAGAAGGTCCGCGTTGCAGACCTGGAGTGTTATTTTGTCCGAGATTACTTTTTAAGTAGGGGAACTTTAGACTTTTTCCTAACTATTAGTTAATGAATGTAAGACCCCGGAAGTTGGAAAGTACCAAAAACATGGAACAAAGTAGGGGTGTACATGAACCGGGTTGGTTCGAATTTTTTACAAACCAAACCAAACCATTTGTATCGGGTTATTAAATCTATAAACCAAACCAAACCAATAAAAATCGGGTTTTTCGATATCAATTTTTTTCGGTTTTTCGGGTTTTTTGGGTTTTTTGGGTTTTTTCGGATTTCTCGGGTTTTTCATAGTATCTAATAAAAAGCACAGAGCAATGCTTCTTAAAAAGAGTTCTAGTACAAAATATCAACATATAAGATGGAGGCAGAACACTGTTTGAAGTTTTAACTTTATAATATAACTTTATAAGATGAACTTTTTTTGTATATTATTTAAATCGGCTTCTCAAGTTCAAATCTAAATGTAAGAAAGAAAATAAAAATTAAGAAAAAATTTTAAAAAATATTTATAAATTACATTTTAATAAATATTTTTATGTATAACATAATTTAAAAGTAGTATATCTATAATCGGGTCGGTTTGGGTTCGGTTTGACTTTTTTTAGTTAAAACCAAACCAACCCTATAATGGTCGGGTTTTTTTTTCAAACACCAAACCAAGTCAAACCAAACCACTAGTCGGGTTTTTTTTCCGGTTTGGTTCGGTTTGTCGGTTTGGTGCGATTTATCGGTTTGCCCTGTACATCCCTAGAATAAAGTTTGAAATTCCAGAAAAATATAGAAACTAGCACTAGGTGATGACCATGAAGGCCATCATGGGTCGTGGTCCGCATCACGTCTCGTGGTGAGCCACCGTGGTGGTGGTTCTGAAACCTAGTCCTGCAGGGATGGGACCACAACGAGGGACCACAGACCATGGTGAGCACCACGACCATAGTGCCCTCTGTGGTGACCCCTCCCATAAGGCCCTCAGAAAAATTTCCAAGGAAGAAACCATGAATGGCCACCATGGGTTGTGTAGCTCTTCAAAGACCGTGGTGGGTTCGGTGGTGGTCACTCCTGCAGGTCATGCATCACGTCCGTGGTTCATGGATCATGTTTCCCTCCACGGACTGTGAAGGTCTCCGTGGAGGAAGTACTGAAACTTTCCCTGCAAACCCCAAGATTTTTCCTGTAAGTCAGTTATCACAGAACACCACCATGGGTCATGGTGATGATCACGGACCATGATGGGTCCTCCGTGCAGCTGAGTCCGGCCAGTTTTAAGAAGGGTATTTTGATTTTTTCTTGTGTTTAATTAGAAAAGTGTGGTCGTTTTGGGGACTGAATCTAATCTATCTGAATGACCCTACGCCTTTCCCAACTCATTATTCTCACTCAAATTCTACGACTCAAAACCCTAACCTCTCAAGCTTCCCTCAAGGTCTTCTTCTTCACTAAGAAAAGCTAGGGTTTCATCACAAGTCTTCAAGTCCTCACTTTCAAAGCTTGCATTAGGGCTTTGTTCACCAAGGTATGCGGGTCTCGTTCATGGGTTCTTCCACCCATGGAGCCCAAGTATTTTTCTAAACCAAATAGCTCACTTTAAATTGTGAATTTTATGGATTTTCGTATTATGATTTTAAATGTATGGATCATTGAATATTTGAAGTTTATTTATCTATCTTAAAGTATATTGACTCCTAATTCATGGAATGGTTGATTTATCAAGGTCCTATATGAAAGTATGAAAAGGGTTTTAAGGTGTATTGGTGGGTTGTTTTAAAGATGTCTTAAATGATGCATTCCGTTACTCACATGCTTCTAGCATTGGTTTAAATGATTTGAAAGTTGATTGAATAAAACCCACCTAGTTTCACTATATTCCCAATGAAGTTTGAATTGAATGCTTGACTCCAAGTGAATGTTTATGAAAGCAATTTCTTTGATCATAAGGAGTCTTATGGAATGAAAGAATGATGAAATGATGGATTCTACTTGTGAAAGGCCAATTCTCACTTGTGTGAATCAAGGAAAGGTTTTTAATGAGCTATTCCACTGAATAATGTTTTGATCATCTAAAGATATGTAAATGATCATGTTCTTATGTTATATGAACTATTTCGTGGGATTTGACTTAGCACCGAATGAGGCTTGAGGTGGGGTTTAGTAAGAGAATCTTAGTAGCAACCTCTAGTTTCTTATAATGACCCTCCAGGTCATTTTTGAATTTAAGCATTTGTTTCATCGTTTAGAGCGTTTCTATAGTGACCCCAAGTCATTTATGACTTGATGGCACTGATTGTTCAGTCTCCAGGTCATTCATTTGGGTTTTTGGCCCGTTTCCCTATTTTGGAGCTTTTATAACTTGAAAAATTGACATCGCTCATAACTGTAGGAAAATGAGCTTAGAACAAAATTCTGATGGTTTCGTCAGCTATGGCATGGCAACTACACCCCACACTCTTGAGCTCGGAATGTCTCCTAAGCTTCTTAGAAGTTATCATGTGAGTCGGATAATTTACGACACCATCAAATGACTCTAAGGAAGGGAGAATGTGATACCCTATGGTAGGAAAGGTTGGAACTAGGGTCATGAGAAGTCGGAAGGAGTTGGAGGCCAAGTAATGAGTCGTAGGACTCGACTTACCCACGTAAGCTACTAACTTGAAAGTCTTACATACCTAATCCACTTGAGTACATACCAAGCTTACGAAGAAAGGATTACATAGGTTCTTAAAATAAGATGAGATTACGAACCCACACGGAGGAGGAGAGAACGACATGTGGAAGTAAAAGGAGGCACCACGTGGCAGAATAGGAAAGTGCCACATGGAAGAAGGTGACCCACCTACTTGGGGGTGGGCCCCACTAAGGACACGTGGCAGCCCCTAATTGGTTGCATGGTTATGTTGGTCCAATAAGGGTTGGACACATGTCTCCCTATGGGGATGACACATGTCACCTTCTAATGTAGCCCATATATGTATATTTATGACTCTTATTTCAGTTCTTCATCCAAAACTTAGCCAAAACCAAAGGAAAGAATCTTAAAGCCTAAGGGAGACTAGCTACGGCAACAAGGAAAAAAAAGGTAAGTCTCCAATTTTCCTCCATGAATTAATTATCTACGGTGCTCCTCAAATACGTGGAGATGTATATATGTATCTTAATATATCTACGAAATCATCTCTTTAGCTTTACGCCTAGAAAAGTAAGAAAGAAGAAGAGAAAAATGATAGGAGCACAAGAAAGGGACCTACGGGTTTGAGCAAGAAGAGGGGTAACGCCCAATTTTGTTCTGGAATAAATTATTTAGGGTATCCCATGGTGATATCAAAGTGCTTAATAACAATAAATTTCAATTTGGGACAACGAAGAAGCGATACAAACAGTCCTCTAAAGTTTCAGCACGACAAGGAACTTCCGAGGCTCGTTTGGCGAGTTTTGGCCAATTTCGGGTAAGGTAAGACCTTTCCTTTCAATTTGGGGTTTATGGTTTTGTTATGAAGGGTATTACACATTGTGTAAGTGTCTGGAAATATCAAAAATTCCATAAATATGCTCGACGATTCGAAACAAACTAAATTGGAGTCGTTATAGTTAAATTATAGTAGAAATGAGGCGTTGTGCGTGTGGGGTGCTGATGAAGATGTGTGGTGGTGTGTTGCAGGTCTTAAAAGTGTTCTAAAATAGGTGTGGGAGCTTCTGGTTGCAGCCACACGATCCTCCACTTCGTATGGTTAAAGATTTTACGAAATAAAGATTAAAGACCCTATTTTGGTATCGTAATGTTAAGCAAGTTGGTTGGAGCTTATGTTGTGTAATGTTTCCATGTTTTATGTGTATATGAGCTACAGGTTATTGTTGTTGGTTGGATGTAGTAACTAGGGATGTAATTGGAAATTCGGATAGGGCACGTTATAGGGGAGGTGCTGCCCAATTTTCGTTAACTCCTTAACTAGCTAAAGAACTAATCGAGAAGATGAGCGGGAGAATGAGTTCTATGAACACTTGGGTGAAACTTATGATGCTGAAAAGTCAAGAGTTATTGATGTTCGTATTGCTTCCATGTTGAATAGGTTCAAAGGACGACGAGGTGAACGTGATAAAGAGTAACCCGTAAGAGGTATGTGAAGCTTTCTCTTGGCATATTTTTGGCATAAGTATGTAAAGCTTATCTTTCCCTTCTTTTAGCATGTCTTCAAGTTTAGTAAATGATATGAGCTTGAGAATAAATCTATTCATAAATGCCAAGCGTAATCCACAACCCTTATTTACTTATTAATGAAAGCACTCTTACTGTACTTGAACTAGGGCTTCTCAAGCCTTCCATACGTTAGGAAGTGAGGAGTACGTAAAGTCTATCTTTATTTTCTTTTGGCATGTCTTAGTCTTAAGTGGATTGGGTATGTACTGTGAGAATAATTCCATTCATAGAACCCCGGGTAGGGTTCGTTAATCTTATTCACTTCTCGATATTCGAACTCCTGCGATAGTCGAGTTATGGACTTGTAAGTCTTCTACATGACAAAAAGTAGTACACGTGAAGCCTATCCCTTCCTTCTCTTGAAACAGTTTAAGGTAAGTGAAGCAATATATGGTATGAGTTAGAGGTGATTCCATTTATTGGTTTCAGATATAACTTGTGACTCGTATTCACTTCTTTAGGTTAGGATTCTTAAAGTGGTTAAACTCCTATTCGTCGAGCCTTTTATATGCTGAATAATGATTAGATGTGTAAGCTCCTATACCTAGAGGCTCCTTGACATATATTATGATGATATTCGGGAGATGTCTGATATATTACCAAGGTTTACGTACACGTATATGAATTATTATATTATATAGGGATCAGGCCATATGTTCCTCGTCACTAACATGTTATATGTATAGGGATTGGGCTGTACGTTCCTCGGCACTAACGTGTTATATGTATAGGGATCTGGCCGTACGTTCCTCGGCACTAACGTGTTATATGTATAGGGATCGGGTCGTACGTTCCTCGACACTAACGTGTTATATGTATAGGGATCAGGATGTACGTTCCTCGGCACTAATGTATTATATGAATAGGGATTGGGCTGTACGTTCCTCGGTACTAACCTGTTATATATATAGATCGGGCCGAACGCTCTTTGGCACTAACCTGTTATATATATGGATCGGACTGTACGTTCCACAGTGCTAATAGTATGCATACGCCTATAATGATAAAATGATGTATTTGTTACACTGAGTCCCCGAGTAGGCCAGATACGATATATGATAATGATATGCATGACCTTATTTTGTAAGGTGCAAGTACAACACTTTGTTAAATTTTATACTTGTCCCCTGCACCCCTGTGGTAACTATAATTTCCTTATGATGTTTTGTACTTTACATACTCAGTACATATGTCGTACTGACCCCCCTTTCTTCGGGGGAGGGGGGGCTGCGTTCATGTTCGCAGGTACAGAGACAGGTTTTAGGAGTCCGCCAGCTTAAGATTCCGCTCAGCCAGTTTGGAAGAAGCTCTATTATAGGATTCCTCTTAGCTCAGCTGGAAGAGGCTTCATTGTATAGGAGCCTAGTTTTGGCACTAGCCACTGATGTATATCATCATTTTATTTATTCAGGGGTACGGCGGGGGCCCTGTCTCGCCATATGTTGTCATTATTATTTTTAGAGGTCTGCAGACATGTATATGTAGGTTGTGTATGTCTGTTTGATTTAACTGGTCTACATGATATATAATATATGTTATTACATTATGGCGGCCTTGTCGGTTTGCGTGCCCTTTCATGTTGTGACACAAACAATAAAAAGCTACAAATTTATGAAAATGTTGTCACCTAGTGGGGTTTTGTTACATGATATTACCTTATTTACAGTTCAATATGACCACAGCTGATAAATATGTGTACATGGAGGGGGGGTCCAGGTCGGATCCCAGTCGCGGCCTACGGGGTTGGGTCGCGATAGGCGAAGTAGAAGATTGTAAACTAAGGACGTAGCTTCCGTTAAGGGATTGTGGGGAAATAAAAATTGTGAAGAGATGACTTAGGAAGCGGATGAGGAAATGAAACACAAGTATCCATACCTATCCCTTACGCTACAGGTAAACCCAACCTTTGGGACTCTGATAGTGATGGCTCGATGAAAGTATATGTTATTGCAATGGAATAGAGAAACTCTCCATATAGTCTATATAAGATCTTGAGGAAGGTTTTGGTTCACATTCGAAGACGAATGTTCTAAAGGGGGGAGGGATGTTACACCCCGTACTTTTGTACCTTGGAACGGGTTCTTAAGTCTCTTGAAAGGCTCTTAAGTTTCTTCAAAGGTTCTTAAGTTTTTGGAAGGATTCTTAAGTTTTTTAAAGCTTCTTAAAGCTTCTTTAAGCTTCTTAAAAGTTACCATCTGAGCCGGATAATCTATAACACTATCAAACAAGTCTAAGGAACGGAGAATGTGATGCCCCATAGTAGGGAAGATTGGAAATACAGTTATAAGAATCCGGAAGGAGTTGGAGGCCAAATAATGAGTCGTAGGACTCGAATTACTTATTTAAGATACTAACTTGGAAATCTTACATACTTAAGCTACTTGAGTACATACCAAGCTTACCTAGCAAGGATTACATAGGTTCATAAAGTAAGACGAGATTACAAATCCACGAGGGGAAAAAAAGGTACCACATGGCAGCATAGGAGAGTCCCACATGGAAGCAAATGGAGGTGCCACATGGAAGCAGCTGGAGCATGGGGTGGGCTCCTACATGCCATGTGGCAGCTTATGGTTGGAGGAGGTGGTGTGTTGGTCCAATGAGGGCTTGACACGTGTCACCACTTAGGGGTTGACACATATCACCTCCTAAGGTGGAATATATATATATATATATGTTTATGATCATCCTTATCAACAAAAGGTCATACTTATCTCCAAAATTCAAGAAAACTCTAGAGAAAAAAAGAGAAGAGAAACCCTAAGGTAAGAGAGAAAGAGGGCTACGGATTTGGAGGAAAAAAAGGTAAGTCTCTGATTTAGTTCCGTGAACTAATTAAATAAGGTATAACAAAGTGATATGAAGGTCTTATTGATGTAAATTTATGATTTGGTGCAGCACCAAAAGGACAACAAGCAGCGATAAAGTTTTAGTCGCGCTAAAGGAACTTTAGAGGCGAGTTTTGGAGAGTTTGGCGAGTTTTGGGAAAGGTAAGGTTTTCCCTTTCAAATTGGAGTTTATCATGATGTTATGAGGTATATTAGATGTCTTAAATAAGGTTGGAAGTGGAAAAATTGCATAAGGTTGCTTGACGTTAGAAACAAACTAAATTGAAGTCGTTATAGTGAAATCAAAGTCGAGTAGTGTGTTGCGATTGTGGTACTGTGGTTGAAGCTGGTTTGGTTGAGTGTTTGAGGGATGGAATGTGTTTTAAAAAGTGTGTGGTTTCTACTGGTTGCATCCCCATGACCCTCCATTTCATATTGGTAAAGATTTTACAAAATAAAGGTTAAAAACTGTATTTTGGTATCGTAGTTTTGAGCTAGTTGTTTGGAGTTAAATTGAGTAATGTTGAATTGATGTGATTGTATATATGGATGATGGTTTTTATTGGTAATATGGCTGTTAATATTAGCAGTTGGATAGGATAAGTTATAGGGGAGATGCTGCCCGATTTTCGGTAATTTCGGAACTAGTAATAAACTAGTCGAGGGAAATGGATACTTGGTTGTAGAGTTGGAAATTGGAAATTGAAAGGTTATTAACCTTACTATTACTTTCATGTCAAATAGTTTCAAAATACGATGAGGCAAACGTGGGTAAGAGCAATCCATAAGAGGTATGTCAAGCTACCTTCTTTCTCTTGGCATGTTTTTGGCATAAGTATGTGAAGCTATCTCCTTTCTCTTGGCATGTCTTTGGCATAAGTATGTAAAGCTATCTTTCTTTATTTTGGAATATCCTAGTCTTAAGTGGATTGTATATGTAATTTGGGAACAATTCCATTCATAGAACCCCTAGTATGGTTCATAAATCTTATTCACTTCTCGATGTACAGACTCCTGCGATAGTTGAGTTTTGGCCTTGTAAGTTTTTGACATGACAAAAAGTAGTACACGTGAAGCCTATCCCTTCCCTCTATTGAAATAGTTTAATGTAATTGAATCTCTATATGATATGAGTTAGAGGTAATTCCCTTTGTAGGTTCGGGGCATAACTCATGACTTGTACTCACTTTTGAGTGGTATGGTTCTTAAAGTAATTAACCTTCGACCCTCGAGCCTTTTTTACATACTGAATAATGATTGGATGTGTAAGCCTCTATACCTGGAGGCTCTTGGCATACTTTATGATGGTAGGTTGAGGTATGTTTGATAGGTTACCAAATGTTATGTGCACGTATATGCATTATTATACGATAAATGGATCGGGCCGAACGTTCCTCGACATTATTATAAGATAAATAGATCAGGCCGAATATTCCTCGGCATTATTATATGATATCTGGATCGAGCCGAACGTTCTTCAACATTACTATATAATATATGGATTGGGCCAAACGTTCCTTGATATTACTATATAATATATGGATCGGGCCGAACATCCCTCGACATTACTATATAATATATGGATTGGGCCGAACGTTCCTCAGTATTACTATATAATATATGGATTGGGCCAAATATTCCTCGGCATTATTATATGATATCTGGATCGGTCCAAACGTTCCTCGGCATTACTATATAATATATGGATCGGGCAGAACGTTCCTCGGCATTATTATATTAGATAGTACTAAGAGTATATAGATGCTTATGATAACAGGGTGATGTAGTTGTTACACCAAGTCCCCAAACGGGCCAGGTATAATACGTGATGATAGTATGTACGACTTTATGTTATAAGCTACAGGTATAGTAAATGATTAGATGTCATACTTTCCCCTGCATCCCTATGCCAACTGTCATTTCCTTATGATGTCTATGCTTATATACTCAGTACATATATCGTACTGACCCCCTTTCTTGAGGGTCTGCGTTCATGCCCGCTGTTACAGATATACACATTAGGGATCTGTCAGTGTAGGAGTTCCACTCAGCAGTTCAGAAGCACTCTATTGTGCCGGAGCCTAGTTTTGGTATTAGGAGTTCCACTCAGCAGTTCAGAAGCGCTCCATTGTACCGGAGCCTAGTTTGGGTATTAACCTTCGATGTATATATTTATTTGTTCACTAGTACAGCGAGGGCCCTGTCCCGCCTTATGTTACTGTTCTTACTCTTAGAGGTCTGTGGATATGTATGTGGGTTGTATATAGGTTGTATATGCATGTATGTACAGTGGTTCCTATGATAAGCCTCGTTGTCTTATTTGTTATCCTGCATGTTGATGTGCTATAACTTAAATAGGGGACAGATTTACTTACAGATAGAAGGAATATATGCGAGTACCCAGTTCGGCCATCCGTCATAGCCTATGGGGTTGGGTCGTGACACCTTAGTAGCAGCTTCATGTCCCATAAACTACGTGCCACCATAGGTTGCCTTCATGTCTTAGCTATTAGATCCATATATAGCGTATATATGGCCCGCCTAGTGGGGTAGAGTCTACCTTGGCAAGTAGATTCCTCTTTTCTTTATTGTATGGGGAGACAATAGGATTCCATATTATAGATCGCATGGTCTTTTTGTCGGTTATGGTTCCTATCCCACATATATATGATCTCTTAAGTATGTTATGATTTTGAATTTATGCTTTTAAATACTTTGGTCAATATGATTTTCTTATAACTTTACTTATTCTATCTTATCATGTGTTTTACTTGACCTTTGCATTCCATAATTTAAGTTGCATGTCACGCCCTCATACTTAGTACATTCCAATGTACTAATGCATACTTTTGCCTACATTATCTCATAATGTAGGGATTGAGGTTGAAGATCATACTCATCTACGTGGCTAGTTAAGCTTCCCTATTCAACGGCATTATGGTGAGTCCTCATTTATCGGAGACTAGTTGTTGAGTTAGTTACTATTTCCAAAGACTTTTGTTATGTTTCATATTGAGGGTGAGCGAGGGACATGTCTTATCCCCCACCCATATTCATGAGTAGAGGCATATAGTTGGACAAATGTTTTGAGTCTATGTTGTCATGTGATATTCTTCATTTACTATTCATGGTTTAGACTCTCTTATTATATTTTCGCCTTTTACTTTACCTTATAAATGCTTATGATATGTACAAGAGGCTTGGTTATACTCCTTTGGGGTTTCAATTTTCATGTTACGACTAGGCCGTAGATCGGTTCGTGACATGCACGCTTAAGCAGCTCCATCGCGAGGCCCAAAGGTACAATGACAAGAAAGCTAGACAAGATGATAGTCAAGGTGAACGCCGCTTTAGACCCTGGGAGTCTTATGGTAGTTCTTGCCAGATATTTCATCCCGATCAGTCCAGTTTCCCCTTCTATGCCTCTCTTCAGACTTTAGAGAGTGATCATCACCATTAGGTTGGCTCTAGTGCCGGTCCAAGGTGGTTCGCAGATGGGTTTTTTCGATCGAGGATGCCGACCTCTAGCTTTCAGCCGACATGCCAAGAGGTACTATGAGTTCGCGAAGCTATATCATTGGTCCCCTCACCGCAGACTAGCCTTACCAGCTTCATAGGTAGATAGACCTGCGCCAACACTAGTACCCAGGGCCAAGACTGTAGGGGTGGTTATCAGGGTACACGACGAGGTCCTCGGGGAGGCATATCAGGAGGCAGAGTGTAACATCCCTCAAAATGATCACAAGTGCCTTAAGAATTCCTTGGGATTAGGCCGCTCATGTAACGCATTATACTTAATCTTTTTGAAAAATTTGAGTTCAGAATATCGAACAGGGGGTCAAAACCTACAGGAAAATAATTTCGGTGGATTTTTAGGACTTGTAGATTGAAAGATAGATTTCTCAAGAAACTGCACAAAATAAAAAGGTCTGCGACAAGTTTGCATCGCGGACCTGACAGGTTTTTTGGCCGAGTTGGATTTTTAGTAAGGGCATTTTAGACTTTTCCCAAATTGTTAAATAATGAACCTAAACGATTTTAGGACCTAATTCAACTCTATAAATTAACTAAACCTCTAATTCTATTCATTCTTCTATAATTCACCTACTTAAATATTTCTCTCTCTTCAAAAGACTCTCAAGGACTCAATTGAAGACTTCAAGTAAATTCACTCAAGTTCTCCATCAAAACTCTCAAGTTCTTCCAAATTAATTGGTATTTTCACTTAAGGTATGTGAGTATTGATTCATAGACTCTTTCATCCATGACGCCCAATCAATTTCTCAAGTTTTCTATCAAATTAAAGTATGGTATTTTATGGGTTTTATGATCTCCATTCCTATTGCATGAATTATTATTCAAAGTATGATCATGAGTCTATTTTGATATACATTGATGGTTATTGCATTAAATTGAAGAATTTTCTCATGAATTCTACTATTTTGATTTTTAGGGTATATGATGTAAATTATGAGTATTTTGTATTATACTTCCAAGAGATATTATCTTTAATAAATTACGTATGGGCTGATATAAAGTTTATGATCATGCATGTTTTTAAGTTAATTTCATGATTTTCAAGTCAATTAATCATGCACTCATGTCTTACCCTAATTTCAAGTATAAGCTATGATCATGAATTCCTAAGTATGAATTATGTCTATGTAAGTATGATTGTAATGATGAAAGGACAATTCTCACAATATAAGTATGTTATGAAAATGAGCTACTCTATAATTTAAAACCTATGATCATGTTTATGATATATTTCAATTATGATTTCTATGCTATATATATATTCCATGGGATTTGACTTAGCACCGAATGTGGACTTGAAGTGAGGGCTCGAACTATGGAGTCCTTATATAAAGTCTCTTGTCTCATAACTACATACCACCGTAGGATTCCCCTTTTGGCCTTGCTAGTGGATCCACATATAGTGTATGTATGACCCACCTAGCGGGATAGAGTCTACCTTGGCAAGTAGATTCCCCTTTTCTCCAATGTAGTGGCAACATTGGGATTCCATGTTATAGCTCGCATGGTCTTATTATTGGTTATGGTTCCTATCCCATATATGTATGGTCCTTTTATGTTCTAAATTAATAATCCTATCTTTTACTTTATATGATACTTTTATGGTTTGTTATGCATTGATCTTTCTTAAACACTACTTATGATTTCTTTATTACTTCTCCTATCATGCTATTTAAAATGGTCATTTGTACAAACATGGTCTTCTATGTGTTGCATTGCCTACATACTTAGTATATTCCAATGTACTAATGTATATTTTTTGCCTACATTGTCTCATAATATAGGAGTTGATGTTGAAGATCATATTTGTCCACATGGCTAGTTAAGCTTTTTAATCCGGCGGTGTTTGTGGTAAGTCCTCATTCATCGGGGACTAGTCATCGAGTTGGTTATTATTTCAAAGAATTTTTGTTATATTTCATATTGAGGGTGAGCTAGAGATATGTCTTACCCCCCGCCCATACTCATGTGTAGAGGCATCTAGTTGGATAAATGTTTGAGTCTATGTTGTCATGTGATATTCTTCATTTACTATTCATGGTTCAGATTTTGGTATGATCTTTCTGCTTTTACTTTACCTTATATATGCTTATGATATGTACAAGAGGCTTGGTTGGAGGCCCTCAAGGTTTTTATCATCGTGTTACGACTAGGCCCTAGGTCAGGTCATAACAAACTTGGTATCAGAGCCCAAGGTTTTTCAAGTGTCCTAGGGTGTCCAACGTTCCATGTCAAGTAGAGTTTATTCATGGGTGTGAAGCGTGCCACACTTATGAGTAGGAGGCTATAAGGTGTCTTAGGATATTCTCACTTCTCTCATGATCCATGTCATGCGATAGAGTGTTACTTTAAGACCTTCCCTTCTAACGATTGTTCTCTGCAATTTTTTTTGGAACATGCCTCCAAGAAGCAAATCCCTCAAGCTAATGGTCCTCTTCCCGATTAAGTAACTAATGAGGAGTTTTGGACCACTATAACTATGCTAGCTCACATAGTGGCCAACCAAGGACTAATTGCTCCTCTAAATGTGATCACACCGGCTTCAAGAGTTAGAGACTTTACAATGATGAACCTTACCGAGTTCCATGGTTCAAAAGGCAATGAGGATCCCCAAGAATTGGTTTATGAGGTATATAAGATTATGCATATTATGGGGATGTCTTTGGAAGAGAAGGCGTAGATGGAGGCCTACCAACTTAGGGGTTTTGCTCGAGTGTGGTACAACCAATGGAAGGCCAAAAGAGTGAATGAGGGTTCTATAGATTGGTAAAGTTTTAAGGTTGTATTTCTTGATCATTTCTTTCCCTTAGAGTTGAGAGAGGCGAAGGTGATGGAATTTACCAACTTGAAGAAAGGGAGTATGAGTGTAAGGGAGTATTCCCTTAACTTCGTGAAGTTGTCCAAGTGTTCTCCTTCTTTGGTAGTTGATTCTCGCTCTCGAATGAGTAAGTTCATTTTGGGGGTGTCTGACTTAGTTGCTAGAGAATTCCGAGCCACTATGCTTGTGAAAGAAATGGACATATCTCAGCTCATGACCTATGCTGAACAAATAGAAAGGGAGAATCTTGAAGAGAGAAAGATGAGGGAGTCCAAGAGGGCTTGGTTTGAAGACAAATTTTCTAATGCTAAGATCGGTAAGGATAATAGCCGTTTTCAATAAGGCCAAAGATTCCAATGTCATGGTTTCCCTCAAACTTTAGGAAAAAGGTTTGATAAGGATAGGGTGCTATACCCTAAGGGCCAAGGTGGAGATGTGAATGCTAGTAGTACTACTCTCCTTATGTGCACCAAGTGTGGAAGGAATCATGGGGGTAAGTGTTTGATGGGAATGGGTGCTTTTTTTTGATGTGGTAAAATTAGGCACAAGGCCTCCAAATGCCCTAAAAGAGGAGAGAAAGACATACTCAAAGCCAAGCTATTCAATGTGGACAAGCTCAAAGAGGTGGCGGCCCGCGCCATAATAGGTTCTATGCACTTCAAGCTAGGAAAGAGGTTGAGGAGTCTCCCAATGTGATTATAGGTAAGTGTGGGTGTTGCACCTTGATGTTTATGTTTTAGTTGATCCGGGTGCCACATTATCTTTTATTACTCCTTACCTTTCTATAAGATTTGATGTATGTCCTGAAATCTTTCTAGGTCCTTTTTCGATTAATACTCTTATGCGACTCGATATTTAGGGGTAAGTTTGAGAGATGCTAATGACAGTGGGTGTTCCATATTGTGATAATTGTGGTATGCTTGGTCCATTTAAGGTTATAGACATAGAGGAAAATCTAGATGAGACCTCACTGTGTGCAATAGATAGGTAAGAGTATATTGGTGTGACCTTTGGTAGGAGTGAATATTAATGAGGATATAGAGATGCTAAGGTAGACACAATAATTATTAAGTGATGTTGACTTCAAGAGATCCATAAAGTGGTTAGAATAGTAGGCGTGAATGTGTGGTTGTAGATATATGAATGATTAGTAGTAGTCTATTGATCACTTCTTGTTAAAGGTTTCAAGTGAGTATATTTGAGTTTTTATAGAACTAGGCTTGAATTTAGTGTTGATGGAATATGGGTGAATGTATGACACATTGTATGTTTCTTTATTAGGTTTCGAGATTTGTTAAATACGGGTAGTAAGGGGTAGTACTCTTAGGATCCTAAGGTATATTGACAAAATGGAATATGAGTTAGACTTACCATTTGAGTTGACTTTGATTCATCCGGTATTTCATGTGTCAATATTGAGAAATTTGTGGGTGTTCCAAATTCTATTGTGACAATGGAAAATGTAAGTATTGAAGAGAATTTGACTTATGATGATGTCCCGATTGATATTTTAGACCGACAAGTGAAGAGATTAAGGAATAAAGACGTTGTATCCATCAAAGTGTTATGAAGGAATCAACAAGTAGAGAGTGCTACATGGGTAGCAGAATTGGACATTATGAAGCATTCCGTATCTCTTTCCTTCCACTCAAGCCTAAATGTACTAAGTTGTTCATGATCAAATCGATTAAACTCCTACGTTCCAGTTCCATATGTCATTCATATGCATGCATGATTCATGAAAATGATTTTTTCTCAAGGACTATGTCTTATGTTAAGTATGAAATTTACATATTCTATGCATCTTTCAAAGTGTACTCATATTCGTGTTGGGTTGCTAGTCCTTTTTCCTTGTCCTTCCTATATTAGTTGAATCTTATTCGAGGATGAATGTTCCCAAGGGGGAGATATTGCAACATCTCTTAAAATGCTAATAAGTGCCTTAAGAATACCTTGGAATTAGGCAGCTTATGTAACACATTATCCTTAATTTTTTTGGAAAATATGAGTTCGGAATATCGATCAGGGGGTCAAAACCTGCAGGAAAAGAGTTTCGGTGGTTTTTTAGGACCCGTATATCGAAAGATAGATTTCTAAAGAAACTGTAAAAAATGAAAGTCCGTGATAAGTTCGCATCGTGGACCTAGCAAGGGTTTTTTGGCCGAGTTGGATTTTTAGTAAAGGCATTTTAGACTTTTCTCAAATTGTTAGATAATGAACCTAGACGTTTTTAGGACCTAATTCAACTCTATAAATTAACCTAAACCTCTTATTCTATTCATTCTTCTACAATTCACCTATTCAAACATTTCTCTCTCTACAAAAGACTCTCAAAGACTCAATTCAAGACTTCAAGTAAATTCACTCAAGCTCTCCATCAAAACTCTCAAGTTCTTCCAAATTAATTGATGTCCTCACTTAAGGTATGTGAGTATTGATTCATGGATCCTTTCATCCATGAAGCCTAATCAATTTCTCAAGTCTTCTATCAGATTAAAGTATGGTATTTTATGGGTTTTATGATCTCTACTGCTATTGCATGAAATTTTGATTCAAATTATGATTATGAGTCTATTTTGATATAAATTGATGGTCATTGCATTAAATTGAAGAGTTTTTCCATTAATTCTCCTATTTTAATTTCTAGGGTTTATGATGTAAAATATGAGTATTTTAAATTATACTTCCTAATGATATTAACTATATGAATTATGTATGGGCTAATATAAAGTTTATGATCATGCATGTTTTCAAGTAAACTACATGATTTTCATATCAATTGATCATGCATTCACGTCTTACCCTAATTTCAAGTATAAGCTATGATCATGAATTTCCAAGTATGAATTATGTCTACGTATGTATGATTTGTAATGATGAAAGGACAATTCTCACATTTTAAGTATATTATGAAAATGAGCTACTCTATGATTTTCAAACCTATGATCATGCTTATGATATATGTCAATTATGATTTCTAGGCTATATATATATTCCGTAGGATTTGACTTAGCACCGAATGTGGACTTGAGGTGGGGGGCTCGACATATGGGGTCCTTATATAAAGTCTCTTGTCTCATAACTACGTGCCACCATAGGAATAATGTTTTTGCCTAGCTAGTGGATCCACATATAGCGATGTATGACACGCCTAGTGGGGTAGTGTCTACCTTAGCAAGTAGATTCCCCTTTCCTCCGATGTAGGGGCAACATTAGGATTCCATGTTATAGCTTGCATGATCTTATTATCGGTTATGGTTCCTATCGCACATATGTATGGTTCTTTTTATGTTCTAAATGACTAATCCTATCTTTTACTTTATATGATACTTTTATGGTTTATTATGCATTGATCCTTCTTAAAGACTACTTATGATTTCTTTACTACTTCTCCTATCATGCTATTTAAAATGGTCATTTGTACAAACATGGTTTTCTATACATTGATTGCCTCCATACTTAGTACATTCCAACGTACTAATGCATAATTTTTGCCTCCATTGTCTCATAATGTAGGGGTTGAGGTTGAAGATTATATTCTTCTACGTGTCTAGTTAAGCTTTTCTATCCAGCGGTGTTTGTGGTGAGTTCTCATTTATAGGGGACTAGTCATCGAGTTGGTTATTGTTTCAAAGACTTTTTGTTATGTTTCATATTGAGGGTGAGCTAGGAACATATTTTATATAAGTCATATAGACACAACCGAACACATATACACACAACTCACACATATATCTATAGACCTCTAAGAATATTAACAGTAGCATATAATAGGACAGGGCCCCTCCGTACCCATGGATAACCAAATATATATATCAAAAGGATCTGTACAAAAAGTCTAGGCTCCGGGATAATGGAGCACTCCAAAACAGCTGAATGAAAATCCTAAGCTGGCGGATCCCCAAAATGAGTATTTGTACCTGCTAGCATGAGATGCAGCCCCCGTCCACCTCGAAGGAAGAGGGTCAGTACAAGAAATGTACTGAGTATATAAAATATGAAATACAGTAAGAAAGATAATAACTGAAGTAGAGAGTCCAGGAGACAAGTATGATAATCAAGAACTCACTGTACTTGTGCCTTACAAAACAAATCATGCATATCATTATCACATACTGTACCCGGCCCATTATGGGACTCAGTGCCATAATCATATCATTATATTATCATATCATCATATTCATATACCATACTCGGCGCTCTAGTAAGGGACTCGGTAAACAAAGTCGTATCATTATATTATCATATCATCATATACATATACCATACCTGGCCCTCCAGTAAGGGACTCAGTGAACAAAGTTATGCGCACCCGGCCCATTATGGGACTCGATGCCATAACCATATGATTGCATAATTATATCATCCTATAGCGTACCTGGCCCCCTAGTGAGGGATGTAGTGGATAATGTAGTAAAATGTGCGTGATAACATACCCGGACCAGGACTCAGTGAGAGATATAATAACAGAATGCACGAGCAGAGTAGTGAGCAACCATATGCATTTAGATCATCATTTGAGACTCAATAGATAAGTTGACTAATTAATACTTGAGTATCAGAGCGATATTCATGTTCAGTACTCTTTGAATGTCATTATGAACCACATTAGATAAAGCCTCAGGGATCATAAACACGTATCTAGATAACTCAAGACAGCTTATGAAAGTTAAGTACATTAATCATTATAGGATCCTTAAGATTAGGGACTTTCATATATAAACTACTATCCAACGTAGACAAGATTCAAGGTGAGTAGATCAACTACTTTAAGAGTTTTAACGTCAAGAAGTGAGTAAGAATCATGAATCATACTCGGAACCTATGAATGTAATTACTCCAAAGCTCATATCATATATCACTTATATCTAAGACATGCCAAAAGGAAGAAGGGATAACTTTACATACCATTAGCATTTATACAACACGTATACACCGCCAGAATGTGTCCTAACCTATATTAAAATGTCAAGAACTATGGTTAAGCTACCGAGAGATTCAAATGTGTCCCAACGTTAGCAATTCCTTTCTAGATAATTAGATGACGTTTTCCTTATATTCAACCAACTATATAATAACTAAGACAACATCAATAACCACACGTTTAAGTGCTATATAAAATTTAGCCAAGGCAAGATTCAAGAATGTTCCGAGACAGCCCACACAATATTCCAAATCAGCGCACACATTAAGATATTTCATAATCTTTCACATAACGACTACGATGTAATCAAGTTACTCTAAATAATCTATAGCCACAATACTTCATTAAATGACCTTATAATAGTCCAACAATTACAACAACACTATAGACTTAACTACTCTTAGTCCTTCAATTCAACAAGAATTTAGTCCTCCAATTCAACAAGAACAACAACACAACCAAACTAGATCATTCTCAATACAATACAATTATAACTTTAAATATCAAATTCCTACACTTTTATCATACAACCAATGAAAACAAAAACCACAAAATTAATCAAATTTAAACCACCATTTTTAGATTAGAACAACTCCAACATGGCCCAAACAGAGATTTAAGATTAACATATACAATCCCTTCACTTTTAACACATAACCCATAAAAATAATAACAACAACAACAATCAACCCAATCAAATTTGAGCAACTCTAATTCTTTCCATTTCAACACCAACACTAATCATGGAGTTTTCTTATTTCCAATTCCATTTAATACAAGTTAATCCCTTTATTACAACATCGTTAGCCCCAATTTTATGACAAAAAAACAAACCTTACCTCAAATTTCATTTGGAAAGATTCCATAATGATGTGCACCATTTCATCTTCTTCAACTTAAATCCCTAACCTTCCTGCTCCTTTTAGTACATAGAACACTTTGGAGATTAATAATTTTTATCAAGAATATGAATTAACTCAAGGGCATCCATGGCTGTGAGCTTGGCAGCCAGGGTTGTTCATACTTTCTTTTCTAATTTAAGGTGAATTTTAGAAATCTAATGGTGATGAAAAGAGCTGGCCATGAGCTTCAAAGGCTGCTGCCATGACCGTGAATCTCTCTCTACTTGGTGAAGATGAGGACCTCTTTCTCTATATCTATGTTTCCTAAGGTTAAATGTGGAAGAAATAAGCTTCTTAGTCATTAACTTGGGTATAAATATGTTGCCTAGGGGTTGGACATGTGTCCACCTTTATATCATGTGTCCATTTGTTTGACATGTGTCCACACACCAATCAGATTCTACCACATATCTTAGTGGGACCCACTTAGTGGTCTAGTTAAGCTAATTAATTATAATTAATCACAAATACCCACGTAATTCCTACCACAAGTTTGTAAGTGGTTGCATCACCTACTTACCCTTTTCATTTAAAATCCAATCCACATATTCTAAGAAGGTGCATCACCTACTTGTTCTTTTTAGTATGTTAGCAATTAGTCTTATCTTAAGAACCTGGGTGATCCTTGCTACTTAAGCTAAATGCATAATCAAGTCGCTTAATTATGTAAGACTTCTAAATTAGTAGCTTAAGCAAGTAGTTCGATTACTATGACAAGTTATTTAACCTTGAACCCCTTTCAAATCCTTCCAAACCTATTTCAAACCATCACTACTCACATAAAATTAGTCTATGCAAAATATAAGGCATTACATCCTCCCTTCCTTAGGATTATTTAATAACATCATGGATAACATGGATCAAATTGAAGCTTTAGAGGAGCTTAAAAATGTTCCAATGTACAAAAGTACAGGATATAACAAACCAGGTGAGGATTAGGGAAGTGGATGTCCCTTAGACTGTATTTAGGACTTATTACGGCCACTATGAGTTCCTAGTGCTATCTTTTAGGTTGACTAAATCCCCTACCGTATTCATGGACTTGATGACCCAAGTGTTTAGGCCGTACTTGGACTCATTTGTCATAGTCTTCATCAATTATGAAGGGCGTGATGAGATTTAAGAGCTAGGTCAAGCTTAGCCCCATGTATATTGGTCCTTTTGAGATATTGAGGATAGTTGGCGAGGTTGCATAGCAATTAGCCGTGCCCCCGCCCTTTTTTGCTATTCATCTAGTTTTTCATATTTTAATGCTGCACTGGTATATTCCAGATGAGTCCCATATGCTTCAGTATAATGCGGTTGACTTGGATGATTGTTTGAGCTATATTAAGGAGCTAGTTGTTATTTTGGCCAGGGATGTCAGGAAATTACGTTCTAGAGCCATTCTTGTGGTTAAGGTCCATTGGAGGTATTTCCAAGTCAAGGAGGCTACCTAGGAGACCGAGAATGAGATTTTAGAACAGTTCCCTAGCTAATTGGGCCTTCAGGTGCTTCTTGACATATACTTTTGCGGATGAAAATTCTTTTAGTAGTGGATGTTGTAATGACCCTCCAGGTCATTTTTGAATTTAAGCATTTTTTCTGTCATTTAGAGCATTCCTATAATGACCCCAAGTCATTTATGACTTGCTGTCATTGACTGTTCGGTCGTCTAGTCGTTCATTTCGGTTTTAGGCCCATTTCCCTATTTTGGAGCTTTTATAACATAAAAAGTTGACTTTGGTCATAACTTTAGGAAAATAACCTCATAATGAAATTTTGATAGTTTCATCAGCTTTGGTATGGCCAAATTAGGCAAGTAGCATGGCCATCATGAGTTTTGAGGTAATCGATACGAGTTTAGAATCATTTGGCGCTTTTGCCTTTGAAATTTGGCCTATAATTGACTTTGGTCAACATTCTTGGAAAATGCTCTCGGATGAAAATGTAGAAAGTGCGATTAGCTTTGCAATATCAAGTTTGGTTTAGAATGACCATTTGTTCTCTTCTTGAGGCTTCTAGTCTAATACTGAGTCCCGTTGTAGAAATAGGCTCAAAATGGTACTTGGGTGTGGGACCTACTTCTCATTAAAATGATCTTTTATGGGAATTTTGTATGCGCCATTAAGTCTGAAATGTCGAATTTGGTGGGGTAGCATATCTCGTTGGCAAGCATGGGGTTCTGAAAAAATCCTAAGTACACCGTCAGAGGATTTGGGATGCTAAGCTTTTTCTTGAACCAGCTGTGTCTGGTGCCATCGCTTAAGTGACCCCTGGTCACTAAAACGAGTGTTGCTAAAGCAGTTAGGAGCTCGCTAAAGCGACCAACCCTCTTGGGTGGGCGTCACTTAAGCGACAGCCCTGTCGGTAAAGCGAATGGTCGCTAAAGCGATGCCAGCCATTTAGGTAGGTGTTGCTTAAGAGATCGTTGGGTGGTCCCTAAAGCAAAATCTGAGGGTCGTTCTTAAGACCCAAATTCCAAATTTTATATCAAACTTCAAACTTCATTTCTCCTTCAATTTTTGGGCGATTTGAGTGATTCAAAAGGCTCACTTTCATAGATATTTGTGGGAAATCCAGTGGTGTGTCCAAAATTAGGAGTTGAGGCTTCCTTTGAGAAAATTTCCCTTTCTCCCGCGTTTCTAGTGTTCTTGGGCTATGTAGTTGATCATGAATGCATACATAGTTTGAGCCTATTTTAGGGTATGTATTTTGTTCCCTAGTAGAACATGAGCTGGGGGCAAAAGTTGGAGCCTATTCTCAAATTCAATTTCGTGAATTATGGAGCGGGTCCCACAATTCTCAAATTTTGACTCCAAAATTAGCCAGTCTTTGAATTCGATATTTTTAGTGTCATAACGATCGTATTAACATTGTGATTCTATTATTGATAGTGTGGCAACACTTAGAGGCTGCTTGAAAGGGAAAAACTCTGATATCATGAGTTTGAGTGCACGTGGTCGGCCTATAGGTAGGCTATGGTTTTTGCCTTATGATACTGAGCATGGTTAGGCAATTATATCTTGAACTATATGAGTTGGAGGGGTTGGAGTGTCGAGCATGCTTAATTCCTAGAATTCCTATCCTAGACACTATTTTAGTAAATTGTTGGACTATGTAAGCATGATTCCTGCTCTTATCATTCATCCCTGCCTTGTGTTGTATGATTTGCCTGTGGTTATATATTTGGAAGCATGTTGGGACTTAGTTTAGGCTTAGACTAGTGATTGCCTTATACTTGAGTGATTTTGGTGCCGTTAGGCGTTAGAACTTCTCCGATGTTATTTTGGATGGTTAGCTCCTCGTAGACTGATATAGCATGCTTGAGTTTGATAGTCTGAGCTTTAGCTAGGCAGTAACTTAGCTTGTGGCCTCACCTTCATATTTCCCTATTCTCGTATTGGTCTGGTATCGCTTGGTTCTTAGTTTTAGTAGACTTCACGATGATTCTAGTTGTATATGGTTGGGGTAGAAATGGTATATTGATTGAACCCAGCTTGGAGGAACTCCCCGTGATGCATGGTCACCCTCTTATTCTAACTCGGTTCAATCCCTTATCTATAGCTACCTGGTTGAAGTCCATAGTCCAGCTTACTTGTGTTCAGCTCTTTAGCTACAATTACCTGATTAAAGTCCGTGGTCAAGCTTACCATGTTCGTCTCTTTAGCTACAATTACCCGATTAAGGTCCGTGGTCTAGCTTACCCCTATTTGACCCTTGGATACAGTTACCCTATTAAGGACCGCAGTCTAGCCTACTCGTGTTGACTCATTAGCTATAGTTACCTGGTTAAAGTTCGTAGTTCAGCTTGCACGTGGTTCAATTCCTAATTCCCTGATGAATCTTTGGTTCAAGTCTTTATCTACTCTCAGCCTTGGGTTGAGGTATAAGAGTTTAGAAATGGTTCAGTTCAAGTCTGGAAAATGGTGATATTATTGGAATACTTTTGGCTCTGTTCATTTTCCTTCAGCTATTCTTGCATCTGTCTAGCTTATGGTAGTGTATGCAGGTGGTTACTCTTTACTTGTGCACGAGCACACCCGTCAGGTTTATGGGAGCCCGATGGATTTAGTTAGATTCTGTCTCTTTGTTTGTTAGTATGCTTGTGTACATACCTATATTTACTTGTTGACCTGTCTTAGGTTGTGATCTTTTACTTGCATTTCTGTTTAGTTTTGTTATCTTGCCAGTCGGCCTATGATGCCTACTGGGTATCTATTGTTTTAGTACTCATACTACACTCGACATCTATTTTTATAATGTATGTCGGAGTACTAGCTACCTTCATTAATTCGAGCCAGCTACGGTCGTGATCGGAGGCGAGCGTGAGTATATTGCGTCCTGGATTTACTCGTCTCCCTCTATATATACATTTTTCCTGTCTTTTGATTTTTAAGACAACTCTGTTTCTGTGGTCCACTTTTGGGACTTGTACTCTTTTTGTAGTAGCTCTGTACATGTGACTTACAGGTTCTAGGAATCTTTTATTTTGTATGTATTTAACTTTGCTTCCGCCCATTCGTGGATGTTTCTGATATTTCATTATTGTTTTAGATTAAATTGTTGGTCTTCTACCCTGATATTCTATTACTCATAGTTCCGGGATATGGGTCGGCTTGCCTATTAGTGGGTCATGGTAGGCGCCATCATGACCTGAGAAATCGGGTTGTGACATTTCTTGAACTATGTACCAACATAGAAGCCCTTGTATGCTAGGGTAGTGGATCCACAAATAGCCCTAAATGTTAAACAAATGAATGAAGTTGACAGAGCTCTACCCAAAAAGTAGTCTCCCCGTGCCAACGTAGGGGGTTATGTTTAATTCCATGTCATATCTCGCATGGTTTTAAATGTCGATTGTAGTCATCTTCCCACAAAATGAATGTTTGAAATGTTATTCATGTTGATTTCTCATGCATGCATCTATTCATGTACTTTGACTTATAATGCTTTAACTTTTTTCATTGAATTGCATGCTTACATACTTAGTACATTTAAATTACTGACGCATACTCTTTTGCCTACATGATATCACCATGTAGGGACTGACATTCCACCTCATTCACCTCTATGTGGCTAGTAGAGATCATTGAAGGCTATACTTGGGTGAGTTCCCATGTTTTGGGAATAATATTCCTTTGTCTTTCTAGCTTATTAAATGTTGAGACTTCTTGATATTATATTTTGGCTTTCGCTTTATTTTGATTAAGGGTTAGCTAGAGACATGTCTTAGCCCCCGCCAAGTCTATGATGTAGAGGTATTGTTGGACATGTATAAGCAAGCTTAAACTAATCTGGTTTTCATGTAAATGTTTTCCTTAGTCCCATTTTCCCTTTTTATTTCTACTTATTGTTAAATGTTATTACCTAATAAATAGCAAAATGAATGCTAGGAGTAACTGGTAAAGTTGCTGCCATGTGACCAGGAGGTCACGGGTTCAAGCCTTGGAAACAGCCTCTGGTAGAAATGCAAGGTAAGGCTGCGTACAACAGACCCTTGTGGTCGGGCCCTTCCCCGGACCCTGCGCATAGCGGGAGCTTAAGTGCACCGGGCTGCCCTTTTTTTTTTAAATAGCAAAATGAATGCTAGGAGGCTTGGGTGAGGCACCTCCAGGTGTCTTATTTGCCGTGCCACATCGAGACTGTTGCGACCCTCCATGGATGATGCTACTACTTTTTTAAAAAAAATGTATATAAAGCTCGTGACACAAAAAAAATAAAAAGCTAAAGGTGTAAGTTTTTTTGCTAGTTTAAAAATTCTTTGATTCCAATTAAATCAAATAAAAGCTCCAACTTAGGATGGGGCGAAGTTTTAAAATAATTTAAGAAACTAACTTACGATACATTCATGTATTATTCCTTATCACTACAATTTATGCTATAAATTATTATCAACAAATAAGTACACAAGGTTAGCTAACTCATGCGTCATCCAAATATTCCGACTCCAAAGGTAATTTAGTACATCAGACCTGGTAATTTACATGCTCCAAAATAACCAAACAAGCAACCAACTTTAAGTTACAATCCATGGTGTTATGACTGGGTCAACCCTCACAAATAAATACATAAATACATATACACAAGTACCCCATAGATCATATACATGTCCCAACATATTACAAAATATAGATGCCTATATGCAAATGTGATCTTCCTTTAAGCTCCCAAAAACCTTATCTCCAATGGCCAACCTCAAGCATCTTCTCGGACGTTTCCTACGATAGAAACAACTATCGCTAAGCATAAAGCTTAGTGGTGTAAAACTACAAGTTTGAAGCCTTTAGGTTTTCCACCATATCCTTTTCAAGTCATGAGCAACACCAGTGTACAATAATAATTAAATCAAGCCAACAACTATTTCACGAGTATCAAGTTCTAAATGTAAAAGCTTAAGTGTAAATAATTCATAGAAGTACATTTATAAGATTTAGCATCAAGTTTTGCCCAATATGTACGTCATGCCGTCACACCAACATGATCAAGTATCAAGAAGGACGGGAGCCCTATATAAAGAAGGGTAAAGACCCAATAATCAAGAGAACCAAGAAACATATTAAAAATGGCTTCCTAATTCGTACTTAAAATGGACAACTTCTATACTTAAGATGAACTAAAAATCCATAATCAAGATGACAAAGGGTCCGAAACAAGAGGCATGCCAATAGTGACAAAGTCACAGCCACAAGAAGGACAAGGTCCACAAGAATGTCAAGTGATCGAGCAATCCGTACAAGTGGGCGAGTTAAGCAAGTGTCTTGCAAATTTCCCAAGATACTAACATGACAAGACAGATTTCAAGACAATAGCAACCATACCAAGATAGGCTTTCAATATACTAGTAGGAAACAAGAGTTTATACACAAACCTCAGCCTTTTAGAATACCACAATCCAATACGACTTCAGGAGTTCCAACCGTAGACCAACCCGTGTCTCATATTTCTCAATTTGTACACGATATAAACAACCTTGAAAATACCATTAAATGCCCTCTTTAATTCCCATCATCTCCATAATATTTACATAAAACAAGATTTCTCATTAAAAATAAGCCTAGAATATTTCCACCCGAACTATGTTACTTAAATAGTAAATTCGGAAAGCCAAACACTTCAGGTTGTATCTAACTTTTGGAATTGAAAATGGCAAACCTGGTCTTTATTCACTCATGAAACTTTTAGACCTATGTCTTAAGTTTTCAACTCAAAAGAAATTGATGCAAAAATCATTTTGTACAAAAAGATATCATCAATGCACTAATAGTAGTACCCTCCAAAAATGGGTTTGCAAACAAAGTTTATTCCCCCAATTTCGACAACAACTACTTATCTACAACATCAACAATAATATAAACAATCATTTTACATCATTACTTAATGAATTCTACTCATTTAATCCAACCAAAATAGCCCCTAATTTATCAGTCTCAACAAAGCAACAAACAAGTTTACAACGCTACTTCCTCCATTTTAATCCGTTAAATCTCTAAACAAGCTTGTTAACAAGAAAAAGAACCTCAATCTTACCTTAGGTGTGCAGAAACTATGACAACACACTCCTTACTATCTGATTTTTAGCTCAAAGTAAAGACAACATAACATGCAATGCCCTTCTCCTCACGAGCTTTAGAATTCGGGACTCGGATTTGGGTAGAAAATGGCTTCTTAGCCTAGAAGCTCTCTCTCTTTCCCTCTTTCTCTATGATGTTCTAGAAAGTTATGGTCTACAATGGAAGAGATAAGCTGAACTTATCCTTTAAATATCAAAGAAAATGGGCCTGACCCGACTTGGAATCGGGTTGGGCCCAAAATCATCACCCTGCTTGACCTTTCTGTGTTAAAACGTCCATAACGTTTTATTCCAATGTCGCATATAAGCCCACAATCTATGGTTGGAAAGGTATTTCAATTATCTAGAACTTTAATTTTATAATCTTTCCCAAATTTCCAAATTCTACTGGATTTATGGCCTCCCTAAGTCCGATCATCCAAAAACGTAGCTAAACAAAAAACATTTTTCCCCCATAACAAAATTCGAGTCAGTAGCAGTTGATCATATCATCAAGAAATAACTACTTTAATGCAAAAATTAGGTTAAATAATTAGGGGCGTTACATAGACCCTAGGCTTGGATCATGACAAACTTAGTATCAGAAGCTGAGGTTTTGAATGGTTTTTGGAATCTAACTTACCGCATCAAATAGGGTCTTGTTCATGGGTTTGAACAGTGCCAAAACTATGAATACGAGACTATGAGGTGTTTAGGAAAAGTTTTCCCTTTTTTGATGATTCATGTTATTCCCTAGAGTTGTCGTAAGACTTTTTTTAACTAACAAATCATTTTATGTCTTCTAGATCATGCCTCCAAGAAGTGTACCTCCACCTAGATCAAGGGTTGATGATGAGGACCAAGCTCGTCCGGTTCCCGAAGCTCCAAATCATGAGGAAAAGGTGGCACACACAGAATTTCGCAACATCATTACTTTGTTGGCCCAAGCCATAGCCAACCAAACTAACCAAGGCATTGTTACTCTGACTTCTATGATTCGGGACTTCAGGAGAATGAATCCACCCGAGTTTGATGATTCCAAGGAGATGAGGACCATTGGAGTTCATTGAGAAAGTTTATTAAATTGTGGCTATCATGGGACTGCCTCCAAATGAGAAGTCCGAGCTAGTGGCCTATCAACTCAAGGGTGTAGCAAGGGTTTGGTATGAGTAATGGGTTAATGAGAGGGGTAAAGATATAGGACCCATAGAATGGGAAGAGTACAAGGGTGCCTTCCTAGATTATTTCTTTCCATTGGAGATAAGGGAGGAAAAGATCAAAGAGTTCATTAACCTTCGTCAAGGGAGCATGAGTGTGAGGGAGTGAACCTTCAAATTCACCAAATTATCTAAGTATGCACCTTTCATAGTCTCCGACCCAAGGGCAATGATGAGCAAATTTATTTTCGGCATTTATAGTTTGGTGTCCAAGGAATGCAAGATGGCTATGTTGGTCAAGAGATGGACATCTCCTGACTTATGACATATGCAAAACAAATTGAGGAAGAGAAGTTGAGGGATAGGTCAAGAGGGTTCAAGAAGGCTATGGTTAATAGTATAGGGTTCAATCCTCAAAGGTTCAGTCATGGTTGTTGTGGAGAGGGCCAAGGTGGGCAACAATTTATGGGACCATTTTCCACCAATGCCCCTCTTCCAAGGTTCAACAAGGACAAGGGTGCTAACCCAATGGTTCCAAGAGATAATATTGGTTCTTAAACTTTCCCCGTTTGCAAGAAGTATGGGAGGACTCATAAAGGGGAATGCTTAGCCGATTCCAATTCATTCTTCAAGTGTGGTAAACTAGGTCACCAAGCTAGAGATTTTAGAGGTGGTGGTGGTAGTCTTTAAGGTCAAATTGCTCATGGATAACAAGTTCAAGGAAGTGGCCAACGCACCAACCACTTTTATGCCTTGCATGGGAGAGAAGAGGCTGAGGAAGCACCCATTGTTGTTACCTATATGTTAAAGGTCTTTGCTTTTGATGTGTATGCATTATTAGATCCGGGTGTCAATTTGTCATTTTTTACTCCATTCCTCGCTAATAGGTTTAATGTGTTACTTGAAAACTTAATAGAGCCCTATTTGGTGTCTACCCCCATTGGTGAGTCAGTTGTTGCTAGAAAGGTCTATAGGGGTTTTCCTGTGTCGATCTTGCATAAAGTTGTTCCTTGTAATCTCATAGAGCTTGACATGATGTATTTTGATGTTATACTTGGGATAGGTTGGTTGCATGCATCTTACGCTTCCATAGATGGTAGAACTAGTAGAGTCAAGTTTCAATTCCAAAATGAGGCTATTCTTGAATGGAAGGGTATCGATTCGATAGTGAAGGGTAGATTCATTTCTTGTATTAAGGCTTGAAATTTGATTGCTAAGGGTTGCATCTACAACATTGTGAGGATTAGGGATGTTGACTCTGAAATTCCTTCTCTTGAGTTGATTCCTGTGGTTAATGAGTTTCCCGATGTTTTTCCTGATGAGCTTCCTTGTGTCCCTCCCAGAAGGCAAGTTGATTTTGGTATCCATCTTCTCTTTGGTACCCAACCTATATCTGTTCCTCCCTACCGAATGGCCCCGATGGGATTAAAGGAGTTTAAGGAACAACTAAAGGACTTGTTGGGGAAAGGATTCATAAGGCTAAGTATTTCACCATGGGGTACTACTGTATTGTTTGTGAGGACGAAGGAAGGGTCGCTTCATATGTACATAGACTGCCGGTAATTGACCAAGGTGAAGATTAAGAAAAAATATCCAATCCCTAGGATACATGATTTGTTTGACCAATTGCAAGGGGAAAGCCATTTCTCAAAGATTGATGTGCAGTCCGGCTACCATCAACTAAGGGTAAGGGAGTGTGATATTCCTAAGACGACATTTTGAACAAGGTATGGTCACTATGAGTTTTTGGTGATTTCGTTTGGGTTGATGAATACACCGGTGGTGTTTATGGATCTAATGAATAGAGTGTTTTCATGAACCAAGCCTAGAGTCTAGACGCGACATGACAAATAAGACACCTAGAGGTACCTCACCTAAGCCTCTTAGCATTCATTTATCTTTTCATAGGTAATGACATTCAATAACAAGAGGAAATACAAAGGGATAATGGGAGTGAGGGAAAATATTATAGAATAGGAATCGTTATTGAGTTCAAAACTTGATACATCTATGTCCAAACATACCTCTACTAAATACTTGACGGGGGATAAGACATTTCCTTATCTCACCCTCATAATAAATTAAAATAAGTATCGTGATAAGTATTCAAAAGACTTTACATAACAAAGCTAGAAAGGAAAGGATGTTATTCCCAAAGCATGTGAACTTACCAATAAAGTAGCCTTTAACGTAATCAACTAGCTATGTAGAGGTGAATGTGGATCAACACTGGTACCTACATGGTGATATCATGTAGGAAAAAGAGTATGCGTTAGTACTTTGAATGTACTAAGTATATAGGCATTCATTGATATTGAAGAAACATTAGAACATTTGCATAGTATGAGATATAGTGTAATGCATGCATGATCAACCAAGTAGATAACATTTGAAATGTTTATTTTATGAGAAGATAACCATAATCGATATTTAAGACCATGCGAGCTATTACATGGAATCCAACATAACCCCCTACGTTGGCACGAGGAGACTATGTGTTGGGTAGAGCTGCATCAAACTTTATATTCCTTCTTTAACTTTAACTTTAGGAGCTTTTGTGGATCCACTAGCCTAAGCCTACAAGGGCTCCTATGTTAGCGCATAGTTAATGAGACAAGGGGTTTCTACTAGGATTCCCTTACCGAATCTCACCTCAATGCCCCATTCGGTTCTAAGTCAAATCCCATGAAATAATATATCATAATAACATAAGCATACATATAGTTTGAGACTTCAAATCATCATTTGGTAGAATAGCTCCTTAAAACCTTTGGTGATTCAAATATGCAAGAATTGTCCTTATTGGATAAAGAATTCTTCATTTATATCATTTCATTAATTCTTTCACTTCATAAGACTCCTTTTTTTATCATAGACACTGCTTTTATAAACATTCATTTGGAGTCAAAAGCTTTCAAATAAAACTTTATTGAAAATATATTAAAACTAGGTGAGATCTATTCAATTAAACTTTCAAATCATTAACATCAGTATCATGATGCATGAGAGTAATGGAGTGTATAAATTAAAACATTTTTAAAACAGCCCACCAATACACTTAAAACCTTTTTTGTACTTTCACATAAAAACCTTTGATAAATCAGTCTTTTTATGAAATTTAGAGTCAATAGAACTAAGATAAATAAACTTCAATTAGTCAATGATCTATATATTTGAAATCTTACTATGAAAACCCATAAAATTCATCATTTGAAATTGAGTTGCTAATTTAGGAAAATACTTGGGCTCCATGGGTGAAAGAACCCATGAATGAAACCTACATACCTTGTGGAATAAATCACTAATGCAGCCTTGAGAATAGAGATTTGAAGAACCTTGAAGTGAAACCATAGACTTTGATTGAAACCTTTAGAAGAACTTGAGCAGAAAGGATTTTGTGTTGGAGTCTAAGTGTGAGAATGAGGGGTTTGGCATAGTTTAGGGTCCTTATATAGGGTCCATTCTGTCCCCAAAATGACCACACTTTGATGTTAAAACACGGGAAAAGACTAAAAGGCCCTTTAAAAAGTTATCCGAAACTGACCCTATGAGTAGACCCTACGGGTCGTATAACTTTTGACGAGTCATGGAAATGGCTTATCATGTAGGCTCTGAGGAAGCCCTGATTAACCAAACCTCTGAAGTTTTTTTATGAGTCGTGTTTATGACTCGTAAACATTTCTATGAGTCATCAAATAGACTCGTCCTGTAGGTCTGAAACCCTGCACATCATTTTTATAACTTTTTGTTTCTTCTATGAGTCGTATTAGGGAATCGTGACCTCCTTTCTTCACTTGGTCAAATACCAGGACTCACCATTAGTCCTATGAGTCAGTCCTATGACTCGTAGGAACATCCACGACCCAAAAAACTTGACTTTCAGTCCATATTTCATAATTTTCCCTCATTTAGACTCTTCAACTTATGGGGTCTTACAATATTTCCCCCTTGGAAATATTTGTACTCTAATGAGAATCATTAGCATAAAAAAATACAACACGAGGACTAGCAACCCAACATGAATACAATGACACTTTGAAATGCATAGAACATAAGATCTTTAAACTTAGCATAGAATATGACTTTAAAATTCACTTCTTGAACATGCATGTATATGAAGACTTAGGAAAAACTCAAACTAAGGAGTCTTAAACATTTGAGTATGAATAACTTTATAGCTTAAGATTGAGTAGAATGAAATAGATGAGGGTATCGCGTCATCATATGCTATTCCCCTTCCCATGTAGTTATCTCAACTTGTTGATTCCTCCAAAGGACTTTGACGGATGCAACTTCCTTGTTCCTCAATCTCTTAACTTGCCAGACCAAAATTTCAACTGGGACCTCTTCATAGGTCAAGTTTTCTTCAATATTCACTACATCCAATGGCACAATTCAACTAGGATCACCCACATATTTTCTTAACATAGACATATGGAACACCAGATGAACCATGGTCATTTCCAAGAGCAACTCCAACTCATAAGCAACCTTGCCAACACATCTCAAGATTTTATATGGCCCTACGTACCTAGGGCTTAACTTTACTTTCTTACCAAACCGAACTACACCTTTCATAGGCGAATCTTCAGGTATACCGAATCATCCACACTAAACTCAAGATCCCTTCTCCTAGTATCGGAATAGGACTTTTGATGATTTTGAACCGCCTTCAAGCTTTCTGTAATGACTCTCACTCTTTCCAAAGAATCAAGCACCAAATCAGGATCCAATAAGGTCATCTCACCCACTTTGAACCAACTAACTGGAGACCTACATCATATCCCATACAAAGCCTCAAACGGTGCCATCTCAATACTTGAGTTGTAGCTATTGTTATAGGCAAACTCAATGAGCGATAGATGGTCATCCTAACTTCCTTTGAATTCCAACGCACAAGCCCTTAAGATATCTTCTAGCATTTAAATTATCTGCTCAGCTTGCCCATCGGTTTGTGGATGGAATGTGGTGCATAGCTTCACCTTAGTGCCAAGACCCCTTTGAAAGGACCTCCAAAAGCGAGAAGTGAATTGGGTACCATGATCCAAAATAATTGACAATGGTACACCATGCAACCTTACCAATTCCTAAACATACAACTTAGCATAATCCTTAGTATTATAAGAAGTCTTGACCGGTAGGAAGTGAGCCGTCTTCTTCATTCTTTCAATAACCACCCAAATCGAGTCATGATATTTTCTAGTACGAGGCAAACCCAGTACAAAATCTGTGTTCACATCTTCTTATTTTCAAGTGGGAATTTAAATTTCTTGTGCTAGGCTACCTATTCTTTGTTGTCCAGCCACAACTTGTTGGCAATTTGGGCCTTCGGCCATGAACCTTGCTATGCTCTTTTTCATGCCACCCCACCAATATAGCTCTTTTAAGTCTCGATACATTTTTGTCAAATCGGGATGAATAGATATGAAGAATTATAAGCTTTCTTCAGGATCAAACCCCTTTGGCCATTGACATTCGAAACACATAACTGACCTTGGAAGTGTAGTACCCCATCTCCCTTTGTGAAAAGACCTCTACTTTTTTTTCCTTCAACAACTTCTTTAATTCCACAAACATCGAGTCCAGGTCTTTTTTTGACTTAATTGTCACGATCCAACCCCGTAGGCTGCGACTAGTGCCCGAGTTGGATACTCATATACATATCTATCAAACCTCATCAAACTGAAACCAAACACCATATGGAGGCTTTGTGAAAACATGATGTCCTCTCAAGCGTTACCTATGTGTATCAAGGTAACCTGTCTCCTGAGGAAGTGCAATTAATTAAAACATCCTAATACATGAGCCGACAAGACTGTCACTCCATACAATATTCCAAAATATATACATACGTGAGACGACAAGGCTTCTACTACGAATGGGAACGTCCCAAAATACAAATCATACAGGCATTACCGAACACATATACACACAACCCACACATATGTCTATAGACCTCTAAGAGTATTAACAGTAGCATATGATGGGATAGGTCCCCACTGTACCCATGAATTAAACATATATATACATCAAAAAGGGGTCTATATCAAAAGTCTAGGCTCCGAGACAAAGGATCACTCCAAGATAGCTGAATAGGAATCCTAGGCTAGCGGATAACCGAAGCTAGTACCTGTACCTGTGGGAATGAAATGCATCCCCCCGAGGAAGGGGTTCAATACAAGATATGTGCGGAGTATGTAAGGCATGAAATATACCAGGAAAGATCATAACTGAAGTAGAGAGTCCAGGAGACAAGTATGATAATCAAGAACTCACTGTACTTGTGCCTTATGAAATAAAATCATGCATATCATTATCATATACTATAACCAGCCCGAGACTCGGCGAAAGAGGTAATAATAGTATGCATGGGCAGAATATCATGAGCAACCATATACAATTAGATCATCATCTGAGACTTAATAGAATAATTAAAATGAACCATCATTTGAAAATCAAGACAGTAGTCATCTCAAGTACCTTTTGAATGTCACTATATCACATGGAGTCTCAGGAATCATAGACATGTATCAAGATAATGCAAAACAGCTTATGGAATCAGAGACATTTGTCATCGTAGAGTCTTTAGAAATAGGAGCTTATACATCCAACTACTATTCAACATATAGAAGGCTCGAGGGCAGTAGCTCAACTACTTCAAGAGTTTTAACATCCAGAAGTGAATAAGGATGATGAATCATGTTCAGAACTTATGAATGGAATTACCCCAAAGCTCATATCATTTATTACTTACATCTAAGATATGCCAAAAGAAAGAAGGGATAGGATTTACATACCTTTAGCGCTTATTCGCAACATAACATGCATACACTGTTTAATAGTGTCTCAACCTATATTAAGACGTTAAGAACTATGGTTAAGCTACGGGAAGATTTCAAAACACAATCCAACGTTAGCATCCCATTTCTAGAAAATTAGGCGACATTTCCCTTATATTCAAACCAACTACATAACAATCAAGTCAACATGAACAACCACATGTTCAAGTGCTATATTAAAGTTAGCCAAGGCAATATTCAAGAATATTCCGAAACAACCCACACACTATTCCAAATCAGCCCCCACATTATGACATTCCATAATCTTTAATATAATGACTACGACGTAATCAAGTTACTCTTAATAATCTACAACCACAACACTTACTCGGATGAACTTACAACAATCCAACAATTACAACAACACTATATCTTTAACTACTCTTAGTCCTTTAATTCAACAAGAACAACAACACAACCAACCCAGATCATTCTCAATACAATACAATTATAATTTTCAATATCAAATTCCTTCACTTTCATCATATAACCAATGCCAACAGCAACTCCAACATTAATCGAAATTAATCCATCATGTTTAGATTAGAACAACTCTAACAATTATAACCATACAATGTATAATCGTAACCACACATAATTTTTCAATTCAACACAAACAACCACATGTTACAATTACAACTCCAACTTGAAATATTAAATTCTTTAATTTTAATTATATAACTCATGACAACAATAACCAAAATGTTAATTAAAATTAATTTACCATTTCCAAATAAAACAGCCCCTACACGGCTTTAACAACCTTCCAACGCCAACATACATAATTTTATACCTCCAATTAATGTTTACACATTCACAACACGTCCAAATTCATCCTAAAATGTATAGAAAATGATTAATTCTTACCTTAACAACTTTGCTTCTCAACTTGGCTGAAATGTGTAGATTGCACGTTAGGTCTTCTTACTACCCCAATGATTAATTTACATTGTTAATTACCTCTAATTGGTTGAAAATACCTTATAAAAGTAGTGTGGGGATCAAAATTTGGGAGCTTTCTTTCTCATCCATGGCCGTGAGTTGCCATGGCTTGAACTCTCTTTCTTTTTCTCTATATTTTCCTCAAAGAAGAATGAGATAAAATGAGCTCTTAGCCATTAATTTTTCATTATATATACAACCCCTAAGAGTGACAGATGTACAACCTTGACATGTGTCCCAAGGTCATCCATGGTAGCCCCTAAGAGTGACATGTGTCCATTGTGGATATGTATCCTACTATCATCCACCCTCCAATCATATTCTGCCACGTGTCTTGGTGGGTCCCACTTAGTGGTCTAATCAACTTAATTAATCTCAATTAATTCATAATCCCCACTTAATAATCTAGATCAAATAAAATCTATAACCAATTCGTGTATTAATTAAAATGGGGAATAAAAATCTCTATCGCACATCCGAGAATACACTTGTTCATTACTTAAAGTGTTACACCCCACGCTTTTAAAAATCGGAATGTCTCATAAGTTCCTTAAACATTATCATGTGATCCGGATATGCTAAGACACTATCAAATGACTCTAAGAAAGGGAGAATGTGATACCCCATAGTAGAGAAGGTTGGAAATGGAGTCATAAGAATTCGGAAGGAATTGGAGGCCAAGTAATGAGTCGTAGGACTCGATTTACCTATGTAAGTTACTAATTTGGAAGTTTTACATACTTAAGCTATTGGAGTACATACCAAGATTCCGTAGCACGGATTACATAGGCTCTTAAAATAAGACGAGATTACAAACCTATGAGAGGGAGCAAAAACTAGTTTCTGAACTTACGAAAGTGAAGCAAGCAGGTGACAAGAAACCACCTCAAGCAAGCAGGTGACTCACCTACTTGGGGTGGACCCCGCTGCCACATGGTAGCATGTGATTAGCCACAGGGATTGAGGTGGCACCCTAGAAGGCTGCCACGTGTCACCCTAGAAGGCTGCCACGTGTCACCCTAGGGGGCTTCCACGTGGAACCTTCTAAAGAGGGGTATATATGTGTGTTAAGTGACTCTTAGTCACAATTTTCATCAAAATCTCCATCCAAATAAAGAGAAAAAAACGTGAAGAACACAAGGAACAAGGCAACCACAATTTTGAGAAATTAAAGGTACGTTCTTCAATTTTTCTCCGTGAATTAATTATCTACAGTTTTCGTCAACTACATGGAGATGTATATATGTGTCTTACGATGTATACGTAATTAATTCTTCATCTTGGAACTTGAGAGAAAATTGAAAGAACAAAGAGAGAAAATATTAAAAACTAGTTAACAAACCCGTTTTTAGAGGGGACAGTTGTTAGTAATATTGGTATAACTTCTTGTGTATAGCTTCGTTTTGGGTTATTCAATATGTTTTGGAAAGGTATTTCATATTTATATAACTTTCATTTAGACTTTCAAATCCAGTTTTGCTTTTAGCTTCTCGAAAAAGGGTGATGAAGTGTAGAGGAGGTATTGCCCAAATTTTGGTTTCGGAAATCTTACACGGATTACTGCTGGTGTTTTGGGCATATCTTTTTTTACAAAATTGATGTAGGGGTGATTTGAAATTTTATGAGACCCTAAGACACATGTATATAACTTTCATGAAGGACATAAATCCTGTTTCCCTCCATTACCCCTTCGAAATAAAGCGACAAGGTAAAACAGTAAGCTGTCCAGAATTCACGTTTTGATAGTTTTGAGTGAGTTGTTGCTGCAGGGGTGTAATGTATTGTTGCAGGGCCTAAATGCATTATAAAAGGGATGTGGATGCTTCTGGTTGCAGAAACATGACCCCTCATTGCATATAATGAAAGGCGTTATAAAATAAAGGCTAGACGCCCTATTGTGATATCGTATTTTTGAATAAGTCGTTTGGAGTTTATGTTGTATATTGTTGGTGTGGATTACTTAAACATATGCTGCAGGTTGTTGTTGTTGGTTGGCTGTAGGTCTTAGGGACCTAATTGGAAATTTGGATAGGGCATATTAAAGGGGAGGTGCTGCCCAATTTTCGTTAACGCCTTAACAAACTAAAGGACTAGTCGAGGAAATGACTAAGGAAATAGATTCTATTAATACTAAGGCGTAACCTAAGATGCTGGAAAGCTAAGAGTAGTTGATATTTATATTACTTTCATGTTGAATAGGTTCAAAGGATGGCGAGGCAAACAGGATAAGGAATAATTCAGACAAGGTATGTGAAGCTTCTCTTGGTATGTTTTTGGTATAGGTATGTAAAGCCTATCTTTTCTCTTTTGGCATGTCTTAGATGTAAGCAGGATATGATATGAACTATGGGGGTAATTCCATTCCCAGGTTCTGAATATGACTTCAGGACCCTCACTCACTTTTGAATGTTAAACTTTAAAGTAGTAAGCTGCTATCTTCGAGTCTTCTATATGACTGTATAACAATTGATTCGACTAAACTCTTGTTTGTAAAAAAGAAAGACTCTGAGATAATTAATGCTCGGACTGCTATAAGATATTTCACATTGGTATACGTCTAAGATTTCTAAAAACTCCTTTTTACATAGTCCTTAGTGACAGTTAGAGAGTATTCGTCAGATACCTTCTGCCCTGATCCCCAGGTGATAGTTCACTTGATGACTTCATTGAGTCTCAGATAATGATTTAAACTGTGTTTTGTTTCTCACTACTCTACTCGTGTATACTGTAACACTTCTTTCACCGAGTCCTAGGTCGAGTCTGTTATCGTGCACAACTTACTGCATTCTCCACCGAGCCCTTCACTAGAGGGTCGGATACGTATGTATATATATATTTAATGATGATGTGTTGTAATAAGGTGACGATGGAGTGGGGCCTGATACTGATACTACAGATATGATTCTCCGAATCCTTGAAAGGACTGGCTATATTGTATAATTTGAGCATGCATTCTTTTATGACACATAGAGTACAGGTACAGGTTTCCAATTTTGATAGTTTATCCCCTATTTCTCTACTTCAGATATGCTTCCAGTTGTATTATGTTATGTTTTACATACTCAGTACATATGTCGTACTGGCCCCTTTCTTCGGGGGGCTGCGTTTCATGCCCGCAGGTACGGGGTTTGGGAGTCCGTCAACTTAGGATTCTGCTTAGCTCAGCTAGAAGAGGATCCATTGTATCGGAGCCTAGTTTTTGCACTAGCCACTGATCTATATCATCATTTTATTTATTCAGAGGTACGTCGGGGGACCTGTCCCGCCATATGTTGTCATTATTATTTTTAGAGGTCTGCAGACATGTATATGTGGGTTGTGTATGTCAGTTTGATTCACCTGGGTCTACCTGATATATGATATACGTGATTATATTATGGCACCCTTGTCGGCTTGCGTGCCCTATCATATTGTGATGCAAACGAAAAAGGCTATAGGTTTATGAAAATATTATCGCCCAATGGGACTCTGCTATATAATATTGTTTTGTTTACAGTTCAATTTGACCACAACTGATAGTTGGGTATATGGGGGGGTCCAGGTCGGACCCCAGTTGCGGCCTACGGGGTTGGGTCATGACAGAAGTGGTACCAGAGTAGGTCGTCCTTAGATTGTCTACAGACCGTGTCTAGTAGAGTCTTGGTTATCGATGTGTTGCGTGCCACATCTATAAACAGGAAGCTATAGGACATTAAGGATATTACCTTTCTTCTACATTTGAGATCATGCTTTAGATCGGAGTCATAGGAAAATTCCTTATACTAACCTTGGATCTTAATAGAAGGACGACATAAACCGAAGGAAGTAATTGACGATATGGAAAGTTACGAAGCATGCAGGTAAGTAAAGTAAAGCCACGGAAGATATCCGTTTGGTAAGGTATTGAACTAATATTGAAATTTAAAGTTGAAACCTAAAAGGAAGGAAAACAGGAAATGCCACAGATGCAGTTTGAAGTTGGACATACGAGGTAAGTCCAGTATTTTTATATTATTGTTAATATTGAAAGCCCCGTGTGGCTGCGGTGTAAGATGATATTGAAAGCCTTGTGCGGCTGGGATGGGATATGAATATATATATATGTGTTGGCCCTGTGAGGCGTTGTTGGTATTTTCTGCGTGCAGGTTATGGGATAGTAAGAAGTGTAGAGGAAACTCTGCCAAAATTTTCCCAGAACGGGGAAAAGGAAATGAAACATAGATTTTTGAGATGTCTGAGAAGTTGATACCAAGTACCCCTACTGTGTTCAACTAAAGCTGTAAGAGGTATCCTTCAGGTTGCCGATAAGGGCCACTCTTTTCTCTTGAAGAATTTTATTTCGGAGGAACAAAAGCTTATTTAAGTAGAAAGTTCGGACTACGGTATCTCCAGCCGTATTTGTACTATAGGAATATAAACAGAGGGCTCAGGATGAAGGATAAGATGTCCCACGAATGAGTTTCATTCTTTTTGACAAAAATACCAAGCCCTCAACTCCTAATTGTAAATTAGATGAGTTGTTCATAGCTCGAGGATAAACTCAGAAGGAGACCAGGTAGGTCAAGTACTAAAAGAAGTACTGTGATGTTTAAGAGGTTTTGATTTCTTCCAATAATGGTTGGAAAATGATTTATGATAACAATTTATAGTTCTCCACCGACTAATTAGGGAAAGAACTTCTAATAAAAGTACCTCAAACAAATGTCAGGAACTGAAAACGAATACGAACTAAAAGAGGGATATTGATATGTAAGTATGAATTGAACAGTGTGATACAATTATAGAGGGATAAAGTAAGACCACTAGTAAGGCGCACCTAGTATACGTTGATTAAGTTAAAAGCCTGTGTTGAGCACGCAGTAAGAGTATGGAGCTTAAGATACAAAAAAATAACGCATGTACACAACGTCACCCCAGAAATAGTGGAGCCCTTAAGGGACAAGGACGATAAACTTAAGGAATAATTGGTGTAACCTACCTTCACCCCAAGGAATAAAGGATATAGGTTGGGGTAAAGCTACTATTTCAAAAAAAACTTGGAATAGTTATCGTCAGAATACTAGTACTGCCTAATTGAAATTGGAACAACTATAAGTACAAATAGAGGAAAGTACGACTACTCTCTAAAGGGGGGAAGTTAAGGAGAAAATGGCAAAAGTAAGGTGAAGGCAATCGATATGGGAATATATTTGAGATGGGCGTCTAAACTTCAATAAGATATCTTGCCGAACCAAGTTAGAAAAATCCGAAAGCTACCAATAATTGGATGGAAGCCAGAATGCTATATAAGGCAGCGATAAGAAGTTGTGACGAGACCCTGAACAACATAACATTAGAAAGAGGCTGCGTATAAAAACAAAAGAGTGTAACCATGAAAGGATATCAATCAACTTAAGAGACATTACGAAGGATAATGACAGCATACTAGACCAAAAGCCAAAATATGGGTTATAGAGTTAGTCGCAAATGATGTTGCGATAGATAAATAATCAAAGAAAAAGCAATAAAAAGCCTCCTGTGGTAGAAAATGAGGAGAACACAAAGTGAATAAAGGATCGTGGAGCTAAAGGTCTATGCCGATATTGGATGCAAGATAACAGACGAAAGGACAGGGCAAAACATAAAGACTCACGAGACAACGCTGAGGTAAATCTGTAGCTAAGTCGAGTGCCCCACACATTATGGCAAGGATTACAATGAAACGCAACACGAAGACTTCCTAGAGAGGTCACCCATCCCAATATTACTCTCGCCCCAGCACGCTTAACTTCAAAATTCTGATGGGGGGTCTGTACGATATATGTACTGAGTATATAAGCATAACATAACTGAGATAACAACTGAACCAAGGATGAAGAAAACCAAGTATAACATTTAATAGGGTACTGTACCTGCACCTTACAAAATAAAGTCATGTATACCACTATCACATACCGTATCTTGCCCGCTCGGGGACTCGGTGTTACAAATTTATCTTTATGTCATCATAAGCATAAATATACCATAACCGGCCTATTAATGACACTCGGTCTGCAATCATGTCGTCTTATCATTGCATTCACATTGCATACCCGGCCCTTGGTGGGGCTCGGTCATACCCGGCCCTTGGTGGGACTCGGTGAATATTTATAACATCTTATATCATACCCGGCCCCTTTTTGGGACTTCGGTCGTACCCGGTCCTCTATGGGACTCGGTAAGTATATGTAAACCATATGCACAAGAAGAGTAGTAAGTAACCATATGCAAGCTAGATCATTACCTCAGAGATCGTATCATATTTAACTTATAGCTAAGATATGCCAAAAGAAGAAAGAGAATAAGCTCTATATAGTCTATACTTTCCTTCAGGTGATCTTCATATAATATTTCGTACCCGGCCCTTCATGGGGCTCGGTGAACCACTATGGAATCGTAATCTCATTTTCGTATCAAATTCATCTCACTGGGAATGAAAGATAGCTTCCCATACATTATATTCTGACACATAGAAGCCCTACTAGGCAATACTTAATCTTCACAGAAACTCTAATATTGAACAGTGGATAGGGGTTATGAGACGTACTCAGAATTCTGGGAATGGAATTATCCCCGCACTTGATATACAATGCACTTAAGGCTAAACATTGCCAAAAGGAAAGAAAGATAGTTGTACGAACTTATACCAAAACAAGCCAAGAGAAAGCTTTACATACCTTGTCTGAATTATTCCTTATCCTGCTTGTCTCGCCGTTCTTTGAACCTATTCAACATGAAAGTATTATGAATATCAATCCCTTTTACTTTCCAGCACCCTAGGTTACATCTTAGTATTAATGGAATCTATTTCCTTAGTTGTTTCCCCGACTAGTTCTGTTATTCGCTAAGGCGTCGACGAAAATTGGGCAGCACCTCTCCTATAATGTGCCCTATCCAAATTTCCAATTAGGTCCCTAAGACCTACATCCAACCAACCACAACAACCTGCAGCAATTCACACCAACAATATACAACATAAACTCTAAACGACTAATTCAAAAATACGGTAGGACAATAGGGCGTCTAGCCTTTATTTTGTAACGCCTTTCATTATACGCAAGGAGGGGTCGTGTGGATTCCACCAGAAGCACCCTAACCCACATTAGAACATATTTAGGCCCTGAAACAACACATTACACCCCTGTAGCAACAACTCACAAGAACGACACTTTATTTCGACGACAATTCACTTATAGCGACTACAATTTAGTTTATTTCGGACGTCAAGCATATTTATCATATTTTCACATTTCCAGCCACTTACACAACGTACAATACCCTATATAACAACACCATAAACCCCAATTTAAAATTAAAGGACTTACCTTACGTTAAACTTGTCAAACTCGCCAAAACTATCAAAACGCGAAATCTGGACAGCCCATTGTCTTATATTGTCGCTTAGTTTCGGAGGGGTAATTGAGAGAAACAGGATTTGTGGCCTCAATGAAAGTTATATACATGTATATCAAGGTCGCAAAAAATTTTGAATTACCCCTACGGCAATTTTGTACGAAAATATATGCCCAAAATACTCACAGCTGTCCGTGTAGGATTTCCAAAGCACAATCTGGGCAGCAGCCCCCCCAAGCTTCACCACCGTTTTTGGAGTAGAGAAAAGCAAAACTGGGTTGTAGCGTCTACATGAAAGTTGTAGACCTATGAAATAGCTTTCCAAAACATCTTCAATCACCCGAAACTAAGCCTTAAAAAAGGAGTTATACTCATATTACTAACTGCAGTCCTATTCAAAAACGGGTTTCTTAACAAGAACAAAAACCTCCTCGTTGCCCCAATGATAAATTTTTATATGGTCAAACACGGTTATTAAATCACGATATACCTTGAATAATGAATCAAAGATGAGAGATTAGTCATCTTTACATGTATATATACCCTTTTTAAGAGGGTGACACGTGGCAGCCCCTAGGGAGCCACCTCACACCATGCGGCCACTCACATGCTGCCATGTGGCATGTGGGGTCCACCTCAAGTAGGTGAGTCACCTGCTTGCTTGTCACCTGCTTGCTTGTCACCTACTTGCATCGCTTTCTCTGCGTCGTTTCCTTATTTCTCTTCTGTGGGTTCGTAATTTCATCGCACTTTAAGAGCCTATGTATTCCTTACGACTTAGTATCAACACGCACTCGAGTAGCTTACACGAGTCAATCGAGTGCTACGACTCATTTCTCGGCCTCCAACTCCTTTCAAATTTTTATAACCTTATTTCCAATCTTCCTTATTATGAAGCATTTCGTTCTCCTTTCCTTGGAGTTATTTGATAGCATTATTAACTATCCGACTCACATAACGACTTTTAAGAAACTTAAGAGCCTTCCCAGAAACTTGAGAAGCCTTCTAAGGTACCAACGTACGGGGTGTAACAAGCTAATTGCTAACTGACGACGCACTCAAATGCCACAGCTCTTCAACATAGAAACAGTTAATGAGAGGAAAACCGCAGAATGACTATATGGGCTAGTGGGCGAGAGAATTTCGACACCATTTGGTAGCCAACTCTGAGGGCGAAAAAGCAGAACCCAAAAGGTAAGGGTATTAGCTGATGTAATTTATGAATGACAGGAAGCAGTGCCCAAGGTCAAAAATTTCATAATATGACCAGGACTACAAGACTCACTTCGCACTCCAACGCCAGATGAATTTGGAGGGAATGTTACTTGTGGATTAACGATATTAGTCCCTGCCTCTTCGATCAAAGGTTACCTACTCCATCGAGAAAGTGTAAAATTGTAGAGTAAAAAAATGGTAGGACCTTACGGAGTCCCCACAGCTATTATTCCAGGCAAAGAAGCCCAAGTTATAATTAACTATCGAGAGATGCAAAGATAGGTTAAGCCAAACTATCGAGATGGAATTGGTACTACAGATGACATAATACATAGCCACAATTGGGGCAAAGATCTCCCCAGACATCGATTGTCGGATAAGGGAGAAAAAGGCGAGGTAAAACATGAGGACTAGCGAGATAACACTAGGATACTTCTTGTACCCTCTCATCATTTTGTAAGGGAGAAAATGACACAGGGTAATATGTCTAGAGGGTTACAAGTTGGGGTAAGGAAAGTGGTGAAAGATTTTAAATGAAACTGGCAGAACTAGCTGGTTACTACAGGATGACGAGCTTATATGCCAAAATTCCTTCGGAATTACACCAGATCATGTTAGAAAAATCACAGAACGACTACGAGAGCCATTATATGAGGGGACTGCAACATTATTCGGTAGCCAACCTTAAGGATTGGAAAAAAAAGGAGGGGAAGAAGGACCCTAAAAGATAGAATGCCAATTAGAGTTCTGAAAAGAGTCGAGAAGGACTATACGAGACTAACGAATCAGCTCATTTGCTTTCAAACAAAACCACCTATGCAGCTGGAACTAGGTGAATTTATAGGACAAGAAGGTAATAAGGTTCCATGAGGTTTCCCCAACTAATATCTCAGATAGAGGGACTTCAATTATGATTAACATCTAGAGATCAGTCCAAGAAGAGGTCGAAAGCACCGATAGGCCTTCGTACCGCATTTTCCGTGAGCTGCTGAATAGGCTGAGCATACTATCAACTGCTAGAAAATATATTGTGAGCTTATGAGGATGGCTTTAAGTGTAGCTAGGGCTATCGTCTACCACTTATTGAGTTTACCTACGAGAAGGGCTACCGTTCCGATATTCAGATGACCCCCCTACAAGATGTTGTAAGGCAAAGTATATGAGTCCCCTTGTTGGGGAAAAGACTAAGCCGGTAGGCCAAATAGGATTAAGTCAACTATTGAATAACAACCCAGAGTCGGCAGAAATGATATATAGATAATCGACATCGATATACAGAGTGCAAATTGATGATTGGATGTTCATAACGGAGTCACCCATAAAAGGGAACTTAACCCAAAATATATTAGACTGGATCAAGTTACTTATAAGATGGGCAACGTGGCGGGTAAGTTGAGCTTACCACCTCATTTGGAAACTATATGCCCAGTCCATCAGATGGATATGCTTCGCAAAGGTACTGACGAGCCACCCAGGGTATATTCTATAGACGGTGTCCAGAAGATAAAATCTTGCGAGGAATAACCTATCGCCATCTTAGATCGATAAGCTAGAAGATTGTGGACTAACGATGTGCCTTCCGTCAAGATATGGTGGAAAAACCAAAACCAGAAAGAGAGTGACCGGGGAAACTGAAGAGAGCATGAAACACAAGTATTCTCACCTATTCCCGACGTCAGCAAGTAACCCCAACTCCAAAAACTCATATATTAAGTGCCTGGGTAGAAGTATGTATTATGGAAAAAATAAAAAATCTCCCTACGATTTGTATAAGGTGCTAAGAGAAGTTTTGTCTAACATTCGGGGACGAATATTCTAAAGGGGGAAGGATGTTACACCCCACACTTTTAAAACTCGGAATGTCTCATAAGTTCCTTAGACATTATCATGTGAGACGGATATTCTATGACACTATCAAACCACTCTAAGGAAGGGAGAATGTGATACCCCATAGTAGAGAAGGTTGGAAATGGAGTCATAAGAATCCAAAAGGAATTGGAGGCCAAGTATTGAGTCGTAGGACTTGATTTACCTATGTAAGCTACTAATTTGGAAGTTTTACATACTTAATCTATTGGAGTATGTACCAAGCTTGCATAGCACGGATTACATAGGCTCTTAAAATAAGACGAGATTACAAACCTACGAGAGGGAGCAAAAACTAGTTTCCGAACTTACGAAAGTGAAGCAAGCAGGTGACAAGCAAGCACCTCAAGCAAGAAGGTGACAAGCAAGCAGGTGACTCACCTAATTGGGGTGGACCCCGCTGCCACATGGCAGCATGTGATTGGCCACAGGGATTGAGGTGGCACCCTAGGAGGCTGCCATGTGTCATCCTAGGGGGCTTCCATGTGACACCTTCTAAAGAGGGGTATATATGTGTGTTAAGTGACTCTTAGTCACATTTTTCATCAAAATATCCAGCCAAATAAAGAGAAAAAAACGTGAAGAACACAAGGAACAAGGAAGCCACAATTTTGAGAAATTAAAGGTAAGTTCTTCAATTTTTCTCCGTGAATTAATTATCTACAATTTTCCTCAACCACATGGAGATGTATATATGTGTATTATGATGTCTATGAAATTAATTCTTCAGCTTGGAACTTGAGAGAAAATTGAAAGAACATAGAGAGAAAATATTAAAAACTAGTTAACAAACCCGTTTTTGGAGGGGACAGTTGTTAGTAATATTGGTATAACTTCTTCTGTATAGCTTTGTTTGGGGTGATTCAATATGTTTTGGAAATTTATTTCATATTTCTATAACTTTCATTTAGACATTCAAATCCAGATTTGCTTTTAGCTTCTCGAAAAAGGGTGATGAAGTGTAGAGGAGGTACTGCCCATATTTTGGTTTTGGAAATCTTACACGGATTGCTATTGGTGTTTTGGGCATATCTTTTTGTACAAAATTGATGTAGGGGTGATTAGAAATTTTATACGACACTAAGATATATGTATATAACTTTTATGAAGGATATAAATCTTGTTTCTGTCCATTATCCCTTCGAAACGAAGCAACAAGGTAAAATAGTAAGTTGTCTAGAATTCACGTTTTGATAGTTTTGATTGAGTTGTTGCTGCAGGGGTGTAATGTATTGTTACAGGGCCTAAATGCATTCTAAAAGGGATGTGTATGCTTCTGGTTGCAGCCACATGACCCCTCGTTGCGTATAATGAAAGGGGTTACAAAATAAAGGCTAGACGCCCTATTATGATATCGCATTTTTGAATAAGTCATTTGGAGTTTATGTTGTATATTGTTGGTGTGGATTACTTAAACATATGCTGAAGGTTGTTGTTTTTGGTTGGATGTAGGTCTTAGGGACCTAATTGGAATTTTGGATAGGGCACATTAGAGGGGAGGTGCTGCCTAATTTTCGTTAATGCCTTAAGAAACTAAAGAACTAGTCGAGGAAACGACTAAGGAAATATATTCCATTAATACTAAGGCGTAACCTAAGATGCTGGAAAGCTAAGAGTAGTTGATATTCGTATTACTTTCATGTTGAATAGGTTCAAAGGACGGCGAGGCAAACAGTATAAGGAATAATTCAGACAAGGTATGCGAAGCTTCTCTTGGTATGTTTTTGGTATAGGTATGTAAAGCCTATCTTTTCTCTTTTGGCATGTCTTAGATGTAAGCAGGATATGATATGAACTTTGGGGGTAATTCCATTCCCCAGTTCTGAATATGACTTCAGGACCCTCACTCACTTTTGAATGTTAAACTTTAAAGTAGTAAGCTGCTATCTTCGAGTCTTCTATATGACTGTATAACAATTAATTCGACTAAACTCTTATTTGTAAAAAAGAAAGGCTCTAAGATAATCAATTCTCAGACTGCAATAAGATATTTTACATTGGCATACGTCTAAGATTTCTAAAAACTCCTTTTTAAATAGTCCTTAGTGACAATTAGAAAGTATACGTCAGATACCTTCTGCCCTGATCCCCAGGTGATGGTTCACTTGATGACTTCATTGAGTCTCAGATAATGATTTAAACTGTGTTTTATTTCTCACTACTCTACTCGTGTATACTGTAACACTTCTTTCACCGAGTCCCAGGCTGGGTCTGTTATCGTGCACAACTAAATGCATTGTCCACCGAGCCCTTCACTAGAGGGTCGGGTACGTATGTATATATATATGATGATGATGTGTTGTAATAAGGTTACAATGGCATGGGGCCTGATACTGATACTACATATATGATTCACCGGATCCATGAAAGGGCCGGCTATATTGTATAATTTGAGCATGCATGCTTTTATGACACATAGAGTACAGGTAAAGGTTTCCAATTTTGATAGTTTATCCCCTGTTTCTCTACTTCAGATATACTTCCAGTTGTATTATATTATATTTTACATACTCCGTACATATATCATACTGACCCCCTTTCTTTGGGGGGCTGCGTTTCATGCCCGCAGGTACAGGTATGGGTTTTGGGAGTCTGTTAGCTTAGGATTTTTCTTAGCTTAGCTGGAAGAGGCTCCATTGTATCGGAGCCTAATTTTGGCACTAGCCACTGATGTATATCATCGTTTTATTTATTCAGGGATACAGTGGGGGCCCTATCCCGCCATATATTGTCATTATTATTTTTAGAGGTCTACAGACATGTATATGTGGGTTGTGTATGTTAGTTTGATTCTGTTGGGTCTACTTGATATATGATATACGTGATTATATTATGGCAGCCTTGTCGGCTTGCGTGCCCTGTCATGTTGTGACACAAATGAAAAAGGCTACAAGTTTATGAAAATGTTATCGCCCAGTGGGGCTCTGTTGCATGATATTATCTTATTTACGATTCAATGTGACCACATCTAATGGATATTAAGAGACTAGGTGCATCACGTCCTTAATTCCTACCATAATTTCGTAAGTAGTTGCATCACCTACTTGCCTTTTGTTTTATTTAAATGTAGTCCACATATTCTAAGTAGGTGCATCACCTACTTGTTCTTTTTAATAGGTTAGCAATTAGTCTTACCTTAAGAACTTGTGTGATCCTTGCTACTTACGCTAGACGTGTACTTAAGTAGCTTAATTATGGAAGACATCCAAACAAGTAGCTTAATCTAGTAGGTCAATTACTGTGACAAATTATTTGTCTTTGAACCCCTTTTAAATCCTTCCAAACCTATTTCAAACTATCACTACTTTACATAGAACTAGTCTATGCAAGATATGGGGCATTACATTCTCCCTTCCTTAGGATCATTTGATAACTCCATGGATAACATGGATCACATGGCAGCTTTAGAGAAGTTTTAAAATATTCTAATGTACAATAAATATGGGATATAACATTTTTACGTCTTGTAAAGTAGAGTCGTAGAGTGACCCCTCAAGAAAAATGAGATGTTGACCTCAAAAAAGGTTCTACAACTCAACAAGATGACTCGTCATCCTATTGACAAGTTGTAGAAACCCCTCGTAAACCAAAGTTCAGAGGCCTTGCTCAAAGTTTCCCCAAGGCAAATATTACGACTTGCCAAGATGGGTTGTAGAAGTCTTTACTGGTCGAAGAACCACCCATCACAAAACTTCAGAGGCCTTAGAATTTACAGGTTTTTAGGACCTGCAGAAAGAGCCTGAAGAATGAATCGTTCCAAAGTTGACGGTTGTAAACATGATTCATTCAAAAACTTCAAAGATTTGATTTTTGTTACTTTTCTCAAACCAGCAGTATGAGTCGTTTAGATGACTCATCAATATTTCGATGACCCATAGAAGAGGATCCGTAGGGTCAAAATTCAAAGTTTAATGAAGGAAAATTGTGTCTTTTCCAAAGTTTGGTTCAATGAACCTAGACATTTTTATGGACAAGTTAAAAGTCTATAAATATTCAATTCTTCAAATTCCCCTCCTATTCAATCCATTATCTCAAAATTTTCCAAGGCAAGAACTCTCAAAGTCTCTCAAGGTTTCTCTCCAAATTCATGCTAGGTTTCCAGATTTCTTCAAGGTTCTTAGTGAATTCGAGCTAGGTATGTTCCCGGCTTGCTTCATGAATAGTTAGTATATTAGCATGATTTAATGAAGTGACCATGCTAGATTACTTTATAAATCTACAAAATATGACAATATACCTACATATGAACATTATAAGTTTGAGATCGAGCATTTTGGGGTTACAAAATATAACAAGATCATAACTGCATTCGTTAAAATTAAATAAGTTCATATCGGTAGTTCCTTTTAGATACCACAATATATATTTAATTCTATTCCAATGTCTTCAAATAGGAGATGAATTATACCTTACTAAAAAATTAACTGAAGAGATTATGATAAGCCATGTAGTGCTAGTGTCACGACTCAATTTCTCAGGTCATGATGGCGCCTACTATAACCCACCAGTTGGCAAGCCGACCCATATCTCAAAACTGTAAGTCATGAGATGTCTGGGTAGAAGACCAACAACTCTATCTAAAAACTGTAATGAAATAACAGAAGCATATATGAACGGGTGAAAGCAACTAAATATATACCAATCAAAATGAATCCCTCCCAAAATCTGAAAGTCACCCGTACATAGCTACTAGTAAAAAGTGGACCATGAAAACACAGTTATCTCAAAAAGCAAAAGACAGGCAAAATGTATATACACAAGGAGACAGATAAATCCAGGATGCAATGTGCTCACCCTCACCTCCGATCACGACCGCAGCTGGCTCAAACTCAATGTCAATAGCTAGTACTCGAACCAGCACCACAAAAATAGTGCAGAGTGTAGTATGAGTACCAAAACAATAGGTACCTAGTAGGCATCATAGACCGACTGAGGAAGATAGGAAAAAGTAAATTGTAATGTGAGTAAAGGATCACAACCAAAGACAGGGCAAAAAGTTAATATAGGTATGTACACGAGTGTACTAGCAAACAAAGAGAAAGAATCTAACTAACTCCACCTAGATCCCATAAACCCTATGGGTACTCTCGTGCTCAAATAAGAGTAACCACCTGCATGGACTCCCAAAAGCCCAACAGATGCCAACATAGTTGAAGGAGAATGAATGGATCCCAAAAGGTTTCCAATAGTATCAACATTTCCTGGACTTGAACCGAACTATTTCCAAACTCTAACACCATAACCCACAATTGATAGTAGATGAAAACTTAACTAAAGGTTCATCAGGGAATCAGGAATTTAACCACATGCAAGATGGACCACAGACTGCAACCAAATAACTGTAGCTAATAAGTTGACATGAGTAGGATAGATCACAAACTTTACCCGAGTAGCTGTAGCCAAAGGTTGAGGATGGGTAAGCTAGACCACAGATTGTAACCGGGTAATTCTAGCTAGAAAGCCTGAACACTAGTAAGCTGGACCACAGACTAAAACCGGGTATCTATAGCTAAGGAACAATCACAATTACTCTAGACCACAGACTTTAACTGGGTAACTGTAGCTAAGGAATCGAACACCAGTAAGCTGCACCATGGACTTCCACCGGGTAACTGTAGCTAAGGAGTCAAACCGAATTAGAATCAACGACCAATCGTGCATCACGGGGGTACCTCCAAACTGAATGTCATCAGTATTTCATTCTAGCCTAAACCAAATATAAACTGAATCACCGCAGAAACTTCTAAAAATCAAGAGCCAAGCGATACAAGACCGATAGGAGAATAGGGCATTATGGAGGTAAGGTCACAAGCTAAGTTATTGCTTATCTAATGCTCAGACTATCAAATTCAAGTCTGCTATATCAGTCTATAGGGAGCTAACTATCTGGAATGACGTTAGAAAAGCTTTAAGGCCCAATGGCACCAAAATCGCGCAAGTCTAAGGCAACACTAGCCAAAGCTGTCACAACCCAACCCCGTAGGCCACGACTGGGGTCCGACTTGGACCCCCATATATGTAAATATCAAATATAGCCAAATTGAACTATGCGCAATGTGATACTACACCCAAAAAAAAACCCTAATGGGTCAAAACTTTTTTTATGTACATGTAGCCTCTTTTATTCGTACCATATCATAAAAGGAAGCATGAGCCGACAAAGCTGCCATAACATAAAAACATTTACCACATGTCCAATAGGCATAATTGAGATAACTTACACTTAACATACACGTGACTACAGACCTCTAAGAATAGTAACCGCAATATATGGCGGGACAGAGCCCCCACCGTACCCCTGAATAAATAAACATATATATCGTAGGACCAGTACCAAAAAACTAGGCTCCGAAATAGTGGAGAACGTCCAACATAGCTGAGCAGAAATCCTAAGATGGCGGATCTCTAAAATGAACATCTGTACCTGCGGGCATAAAACGCAACCCCCCAAAGAAAATGGGGGTCAGTACGATATATGTACTAAGTATATAAAGCATAAAACATCATAGCTAAGACAATAGCTGAAATAGAGATGCAGAGACAAGTATAACATTAAGCCATCTACCATACCTGTATTTTATAAAATAAAGTCATACATGCTATCATCACGTACTGTATCTGGCCCATTCGGGGACTCGATGTAAAAAATGCATCATTTTATCATCGTAAGAACATATATACCCTTAGCGCTGTGGAACGTACAACCCAATCCATGTATATATAAAGTACACGCCGAGGAACGACGGCCCGATCCACATATCTTATAATAATGTCGAGGAACAACGGCCCGATCTGCATATCTTATAAATGTACCAATGTACGATGGCCTGGTCCATATATCGTATTAAAATGCCGAGGAAAGATGGCCCCATCCATATATTGTATAATAATTCCGAGGTATGATGGCTCAATCCGTAAACAACACAACAAGCCATGGAACATACGGCCGGATCATTACATAGAAAAATGTGCCGAGGTACATTCGGCCCAATCCATATATAGCAAAATGTGTCGAGGTACATTCGTCCCGATCCATATATATCATAACAATGCATATACATGTACGTAAACCTATATAACATATCAAACAACCCTCAGGTATCACCATAAAGTATGTTCAAGAGCCCCTAGGTATAGGAGATTACACATTCTATCACTATTCAGCCTATAGAAGGCTCGAGGGTCGTAGTTCAACCACCTTAAGACCCTTATAATTCAAAAGTGGGTACAAGTCATGAGCTACATCCAGAATCTATAAGTGGAGCTATCTCCAAATCCATGTTCTATAGTACCTATAGTCCAGTCTTCCTAGAAGTAGGAAAAGACAAGCTTTACATGTACCACACTTTATCACATGGAAGACTTGAAAAGTAATAACTCAACTTGTTACAGGAGTTCTAACCAGTAGGAAGTGAACAAGAGACTTAACTCACACTCAGAGTTTTAAGAGTGGAATAACTCTCAATTTCCTATACATAATACTTTCTAAGTGATGCCAAAAGAGAAGAAAGGGTAGCTTCACATACTCATCCCTTTCTAACATATGAAAGGCTTGAGAAGCCCTAGTTCGATTACTATAAGAGTGCTTTCATCAAGGAGTACATAAGAACTGTGAATTACACATGGTATTTATGAGTAGCTTTACCCTCAAGTTCATATCATTCACTATTTAACTTGAAGACATGCCAAAAGAAGGAAACATTAGATTTACATACACTACTTTTCAACACATAAAAGACTTGAGGGATGGGAGCTTAACTACTTTAAGAGTCTTAACATTCAGAAGTGAGCAAGAATTATGAATCATGAATCAAGTTCAGAACTCATGAATAGAGTTACCCCAGGCTTCATACACATATCATTTGTCCCTTAAAACTAAGACATGCCCAAAAGAAATGAGAGACAGGCTTTACATACCTCTTATGGGTTACTCTTTATCCCGTTCGCCTCGTCGTTCCTTGAACCTAGGTAACATGAAAGTAATGCAAGTATAAACAAACCTTAGCTTTCCAGCATTTAGGTTACATATTAGTATTCATAGAACTCAACCCCTCGCTCGCCTTCTTAACTAGTTCTTTAACTAGTTAAGGAATTAACGGAAATCGAGCAACACCTCCCCTATAATATGCCCTATCCGAATTTCCAATTACACTCTTAATAACTACATCCAACCAACAACAACAACCTGCAGTACATTTATAATCAAAATATGACAACATTATGCAATACAACCTCCAAGCAACTCGCTTAAAACTACGATACAAAAATAGGGGTTTTAACCTTTATTTTGTGAAATCTATAATTGTACGAAACAGAGGGTTGTGTGGCTGCAACCATCATCTCCCACGCCCTAAATAAACCATGTTCTAGTCCTGAAACACACCACCACACAACCAGCAGCTTCAGCATCACAACACCACGCACTATTCAACTCTAATTTAGCTACGACGACTTCAATTTAAATTGTTTCTAACATCGAGCATTTCTACGAAGTTCGTACACTTACAGAAGCATAAAATATGTATAATACACCCTATAACAACACCAAAAACTTCAAATTAAAAGGAAAGACCTTACCTTTCCCGAAATTGGCCAAAACTCGCCAAAATTTGCCTCGGAAGTTTCTTAACATGCTGAAACTTTAGCGGACTGTTTGTATCTTTTTGGTGCTGCTCCAAACCATAAATTTACGTTAATAACACCTTCATAGCATATAAAAACCCTTACCAAAATGAGGGAGAAGAGAATCAATCCATACCTTAACAAACGGCTTTCCAAACTTGCTGAAAATTAACTTCGGAACTCCTCGACGCGACTGAAATTAAGGGGCTGTTTGCGTTGCTTCTTGCTTCCCAAATCAGAAATTTCCATTATTAAACACCGTTATATCACCGTAGAATACATTAAATAATTAATTCACAGAACGAAATCGGGGCCTACCTTTTCTTTTGGCCAAGGCCGCCACTACTCTCTCTTTAGCCTTAGGGTTTCTCTTTTAATTTTTCCAGGTGCAAAGCTGAAGAATGAGACTTTTGTCAACATAATATACATATATATCCCTTTTTGGAAAGTGCCACATGGTATCCCCCTAGGGGTGACACATGGCATCCCCCTAGGGCGTCACCTCAATTATGCGGCCAATCATAAGTGCCATATGGCAGCGTGGGGTCCACCCCAAGTAGGTGCATCACCTACTTACTTCAAGTAGGTGCATCACCTACTTGTTTCAAGTAGGCACGTCGTCTTCCTATTTCCCTTCTGTGGGTTCCTAATCTCATCTTACTTTAAGAGCCTATGAAATCCTTGCTATATGGGATCATGTACTCCAGTAACTTAAGTATGTAAGACGTCCAACTTGGTAGCTTACACAAGCAAGTCGAGTCCTACAACCCATTACTTGGCCTCCAACTCCTTTCGAATTCTTATAGCCCCATTTTTCAATCTTCCTTATTATGAAGTATCTCATTCTCCTTTCCTTAGAGTTATTTTATAGAATTGTAACTATTAGGGGTCACATGGACACTCCTAAGAAGTTTAAGAAGGCTTTTCGAAGTTCAGAAGTACGGGACATAACATCCTTCCCCCTTTTAAAACATTCGTCCTTGAATGTTAATTAATCTCATAAGGTCTTAGAAGGGCTTTCGGAATTTTTCAATTACAGTTGTCATCCATAAGTCTCTTATTCATCAATACGATCATCGTAGGAGTTAGATCACTTGTAGATGTAGGGAATAGTTACCAATATTTCTCTTTCTATGTTTTCTTTGATTTCCCAGGTCATCTCTTCTTTATTTTTAGGAAAATTTGGGCAAAGTTTTCTTTGTATTTCTCCCTATCTGAACACCTGTACATAGAAAATGCCAACAATTCCTCACAGGGAACGCATATAGTCATATCATCTCATATCGCAGCCAAACAGGGTGCTCAATATCAACAGTATGAAAATGGACTTACCTCGTATGACCACTCGAACTGCACCTATTGCACTTTCCTGTCTATTTTTCCTTTCCATTTTAACTTTACATGTCAATCGTACTTCAATACCTTACCTACTATATATCTTTCGTGCCTTTGCTTACCTGCGTGCTTTGTAACTTCCAATACTGTCAGTTACTTCTTCTATTGATTTTGTCCTTCTGCTAAAAGCATAGGTTAGTATGAGGAATTTCATTTCCTATGACTTGGCTCTATCACACGATCTTAGATATGAAAGAAAGATAATATCCTAAATGTCTTGTGGCCTCTTGTTTATAGATGTGGTGCACAACACACGGATAAAAAAGACTCTACTAGACACAGTCTGTTGACACTCCGAGGACGAACTGCTCTGATACCACTTTTGTCACAACCCAACCGCGTAGGCCGCAACTGGGGTCCGACCTGGACCCCTGTATACGTAACTGTCAAATAAAGCCAAATTGAACTATGCGCAATGTGATACTACACAAAAAAAAACCTAATGGGTCAAAACCTTTTTTATGTATATGTAGCCTCTTTCATTCGTACCATATCATGAAAAGGAGCATGAGCCGACAAGGCTTCCATAACATAAAAACAATTACCACATGTCGTGTAGGCATAATTGAGACAATTTATACTTAACCCACATACACGTGATTACAGACCTCTAAGAATAGTAACCGCAACATATGGCGGAACAGGGCCCCTGTTGTACCCCTGAATAAACAAACATATACATCGCAGGACCAGTAGCCAAAATCTAGGCTCCGAAAAAGTGGAGCACTTCTAACTTAGCTGAGCGGAAATTCTAAGCTGGTGGATCTCCAAAATAAACATTTGTACCTGCAGGCATAAACCGCAGCCCCCGAAGAAAAGGGGGGTCATTACGATATATGTACTGAGTATATAAAGCATAAACATCATAGTGGAGACAACAGCTAAAATAGGGATGCAGGGGCAAGTATAACATTTAGACATCTATTGTACCTGCATTTTATAAAATAAAGGCATACATGCTATCATCACATATTGTATCCGGCCCATTCGGGGACTCGATGTAACAAATGCATCATTTTATCATCGTAAGAACATATATATACTTCGCGCTGTGGAACGTACATCCTGATCCATGTATATACAAAGTACATGCTGAGGAACGACGGCCTGATCCACATATCTTATAATAAAGACGAGGAACGACGGCCCAATCCACATATCTTATAAAAATACTGAGGAACGATGGCCTGATCCGTATATCATATAAAAATGCCGAGGAATGACAGCCCAATCCGTATATCATATAATAATGCTGAAGTATGATGTCCCAATCCATAAATAGCACAACAAGCCATGGAACGTATGACCCAATCCTTACATAGCAAAATGTGTCGAGGTATGTTCGGCCCGATCCATATATAGCAAAATATGCCGAGGTACGATCGGCCCGATCCATATATATCATAACAATGCATATACGTGCATGTAAAATAAAATATAAAACATCCCTCAGGTATCACCATAAAGTATGTTCAAGAGCCCCTAGGTATAGGAGATTACACATTCCATCACTATTCAACCTATAGAAGGCTCAAGGGTCGTAGTTCAACTACCTTAAGACCCTTATCATTCAAAAGTGGGTACAAGTCATGAGCTACATCCAGAATCTATAAGTGGCGCTATCTCCAAATCCATGTTCTATAGTACCTATAGTCCAGTCTTCCTAGAAGTAGGAAAAGACAAGCTTTACATGTACCACTCTCTATCACTTGGAAGACTTGAAAAGTAATGACTCAACTTGTTACAGGAGTTCTAACCAGTAGGAAGTGAACAAGAGCCTTAACTCACACTCAGAGTTTTAAGAGTGGAATAACTCCCAATTTCCTATACATAATACTTACATCTAAGTCATGCCAAAAGAGAATAGAGGGTAGCTTCACATACTCATCCCTTTCTAACATATGGAAGGCTTGAGAAGCCCTAGTTTGATTACTATAAGAGTGCTTCAATCAAGGAGTACATAAGAACTGTGAATTACACCTGGCATTTATGAGTAACTTTACCCTCAAGTTCATATCATTCACTGTTTAACTTGAAGACATGCCAAAAGAAGGAAACATTAGATTTACATACACTACTTTTCAGCACATAAAAGACTTGAGGGATGGGAGCTTAACTACTTTAAGAGTCTTAACATTCAGAAGTGAGCAAGAATTATAAATCATGAATTATGTTCAGAGCTCATGAATAGAATTACTCCAGGCTTCATACACATATCATTTTTCTCTTAAAACTAAGACATGCCCAAAAGAAAAGAGAGACAGGCTTTACATACCTCTTATGGGTTACTGTTTATCCTGTTCGCCTCGTCGTTACTTGAACCTAGGTAACATGAATTTAATGCATGTATCAACAACCCTTAGCTTTCTAGAACTTAGGTTACATATTAGTATTCATAGAACTCAACCCCTCACTCGCCTTCTCGACTAGTTCTTTAACTAGTTAAGGAGTTAACGGAAATCGGGCAGCACCTCCCATATAATATGCCCTATCCGAATTTCCAATTACACTCCTAATAACTACAGCCAACCAACAACAACAATCTTCAGTACGTGTATAATCAAAATATGACAACATTATGCAATACAACCTCCAAGAAACTCGCTTAAAACTACGATACCAAAGTAGGGTTTTTAACCTTTATTTCGTGAAATCTATAATTGTACGAAACAGAGGGTCATGTGGCTGCAAAAAAAAGCTCCCATGACCTAAATAAACCATGTTCCATCCCTTCAACACACCACCACACAACCAGCAGCTTCAGTATCACAACACCATGCACTACTCCACTCTAATTTAGCTACGACGACTTCAATTTAAATTGTTTCTAACGTCGGGCATTTCTATGAAGTTAGTACACTTCCAGCAGCACAAAATATGTATAATACACCCTATAAAAACACCTAAAGATTCAAATTAAAAGGAAAGATCTTACCTTTCCTGAAATTGGCCAAAACTCGCCAAAATTCTCCTCGAAAGTTTCTTAACATGCTGAAACTTTTGCGGACTGTTTGTATCTTTTTGTTGCTTCTCCAAACCATAAATTTACGTTAATAACACCTTAATAGCATGTAAAAACCCTTAACAAAACAAGGGAGAAGATAATCAAGCCATACCTTAACAAACAGCTTTCCAAACTTGCTGAAAATTAACTTCGGAACTCCTCGACGCAACTGAAATTAAGGGGCTGTTTGCATTGCTTCTTGCTGCCCCAAATCAGAAATTTCCATTATTAAACACCGTTATATCACCTTAGAATACCTTAAATAATTAATTCACAGAACGAAATCGGGACCTACCTTTTCTTTTGGCCAAGGCCGCCACTACTCTCTCCTTAGCCCTAGGGTTTCTCTTTTAATTTTTCAAAGTGCAAAGCTGAAGAATGAGACTTTTGTCAACATAATATACATATATCCCTTTTTGGCAAGTGACACGTGGCACCCCCCTAGATGTGACACATGGCATACCTCTAGGGCACCACCTCAATCATGCAGCCAATCCCAAGTTGCCATGTGGCAGCGTGGGGGTCCACCCCAAGTAGGTGCATCACCTACTTGTTTCAAGTAGGCGCTTCGTCTCCTTATTTCCCTTCTGTGGGTTCATAATCTTGTCTTACTTTAGGAGTCTATGAAATCCTTGCTACGTGGGATAAACATGCACTCCAGTAGCTTAAGTATGTAAGACGTCTAATTTGGAAGCTTACGCAAGCAAGTCGAGTCCTACGACCCATTACTTGGCCTCCATATCCTTCCGGATTCTTATAGCCCCATTTTCCAATCTTCCTTATTATGGAGTATCTCATTCTCCTTTCCTTAGAGTTATTTGATAGCGTTGTAACTAATCGGGGTCACATGGCCACTCTTAAGAAGTTTAAGAAGGCTTTCTGAAGTTTAGAAGTAAGGGGCATAACAGAAGCCTAGACTAAGGCCAAACGTACTTCCAAACATATAACCACAAAGACAACTTTCATTACAGGATAGAAACAACTAACAGTCACATGAGTCATTCTTACACTGTCCAACAACTACCCAAAATGAGGCCTAGGACATGGATTCTAGGAATTTAGCATGATCGATACCCAAATCCCTCAAAACTCATATAAATCAATATACAATTGCCTAAACATGATTAGTCTTATGATGGAAAGACCGTAGTCTACCTATAGGCCGACCACGCACTACAACTTACAAAATTGGAGTTTTTCCCTTTCGAGTGGCCTCTGAATGCTGACACACTATCGGTAATAAAAGCACAACATTAATACGATCGTTATGACGTTAAAATCATCGAATTTAGAGAAAAAATAATTTTGGGGTCTAAAATAGAAAATATGGGTCCCACATCTGAAATTCCGAAATTAACCCTAAAACAAGATCTAAATGTCACCCCAAGCTCACAAATCAACACTATAACACAATTCGGGGTGGGAAACTATGCGAGACGAGCATGCAACTATATTTCACAAAACATTTGACTAAAAGATCATAAATGGCAGCTTTTTGAATTAGCTGTAACTCAAGAACAAAACTTTTTCAAACCAAAAAAATTACATTGTGATGATCCTTGCGAAAAACCTTACAGTCTAGCCTAAAATATAACTCAAAACAGAGTTTATATGATCAATTTACAACCTCCACAATTTCAATAAAATTCAACTTTGAAAATTACTAGAGTAGTAGTTAAATTCGATTTATTACCTCACACAAAGCTTCTCCTCGCATTTCTGAGCTCACCACTAGATTTCCCACGAAAATCCCTTGAAATTGGACCTTTGAATCACCTAATTTGACCTCAGGATGATGGAGAAAGCAATGTTTGAAATTGGAGGAGTGAGCTGAAATTCGTCTTGGTATTCATTAAAAGGCCAGGTCAATGACCTTCGTGAACACGGCTAGAGGCCCGCGAACGTGGAGGCTAAAGGCTCAAGCCTCCGTGAACATATCCAAGTCTCTGCAATCGCAGAGACCCAATTCTTGGAACGTGGCCTAGGGCCCACGATCGTGGAGAGCAATTCTCCTTGCACCAGATATCAGCTAAAAAGCTAATATTTTGCCAAGTTCAAAACTTTGACGCAGTGGTCGGAATTTTTTCGGAATCCCATGCGCATAAACGAGATATGGTCCCCTACCAAATTTGATGTTCTGGACTCAATGAGGTCCCCTACCAAATTTGATGTTCTGAACTCAATGATGCAGTCAAAATATTATACCCCGCACTTTTGAACCTTGACACGTGTACCTAATCGTCTTGAAAGTAGCCATGAGACCCTTATTGTCCACACACACCAAACAACTCTAAGTAAAGAAGATTGTGATACCTCGCGAGAAGGAAGGTTGGAAATAGAATCATAAGAATCCGGAAAGAGTTAGAGGCTAAGAAATGAGTCGTAGGAATCGATTTACCTACGTAAGACACTAAGTTAAGAGTCTTATAGATTTAAGTTTCTTAAGGATATATCAAGCTTACGTAGTGCGGATTACATCGACTTTTAAGACAAGATGAGATTACGAACCCACGGGGGAGAGGAGAAGGCGACACGTGGCAACAAAAGGAGGTTCCACGTGGCAGCCTAGGGAAGTGCCACGTGGTAACATGTGACCCACCTGCTTGGGATCAAGTAGGTGACCCACCTACTTGGGGGTGGTCCCTACCAAGGACACGTGGCAGCCTTAGAGGCTAAGGTGGATCCGTGGCCCAATAAAGGCTTAACACATGTCACCCTTAGGGGCTGACATGTTTCACTTTCTAAGGAACCATATATATATATGTGTTAATGACTCGTAATTCATTTGGAGTCCAAAAAAATCAGCCAAACATAGAGAGAAAACGTGAGAGGAAGAGAGTACTACGGCAGCCACGGTTTAAGAAGAATTAAGATAAGTTCTTCACTTTTCTTTCGTAAATTAATTATCTACGATGTTCACTAAGTAATTGGATATGTATATATGTGTTTTATGATGTTTATGGAACCAAAACTTCAGCTTTACAATTGGAAATTTGGAAGAAAAAGAAGAGAAAAACGTTAAAGGAGCAAGGAAGGAGGGCTACGGGTTTGGCCCTTTTGGGGTAAGCTTCCGGGTTTTGTTCCGTGAATTAATTATTTAAAGTGTCCCTAAGTTGTATAATGGTGTTTAATAACATAAAATTTCAATATGTGGCAGCGAAGAAGTAACCCAAACAGCCCGCTCAATTTCAGCGCGTTTGGAGAAGTTCCGAGTTGCGCTTTGACAATTTTGGCTAAATTCGGGTGAGGTAAGGTTTCTCCTTTCAATTTGTACATTATGGTGTTGTTATGGAGTGTATTATACACCTTTTGTGTTGCTGTAAACGTGAAAAAAGTATAGATATGCTTGGCGTTGAAGACAATCCAAATTGTAGTCGTTATAGTCGAATTGTCATCAAAGTAAGGCGTTGTTCTTGTGAGTTGCTGATGCAGGGGTGTAATGTATTGTTGCAGGGACTAAATGCATTCTAAAATGGGTGTGTATGATTCTGGTTTGAGCCACACAACCCCTCATTTCATATAGTTAAAGGCGTTACAAAATAAAGGCTAGACGCCCTATTGTGATATCATATTTTTGAATAAGTAGTTTGGAGTTTATGTTGTATATTGTTGGTGTGAATTGCTGCAGGTTGTTATTGTTGGTTGTTTTTAGGTCTTAGGGACCTAATTGGAAATTTGGATAGGGCACATTGTAGGGGAGGTGCTGCCCAATTTTCGTTAACGCCTTAACAAACTAAAGAACTAGTCGAGGAAACGACTAAGGAAATAGATTCCATTAATATTAAGGTGTAACCTAAGATGCTGGAAAGTTAACAAGGGTTGATATTCATATTACTTTTATGTTGGATAGGTTCAAAGGATGACGAGGCGAACAGGATAAGGAATAACTCAGACAAGGTATGTGAAGCTTTCTTTTGACATGTTTTGGCATAAGTATGTAAAGCCTATCGTGTTTCTTCTTTTGGCATGTCTTCAAGTTAAGTAATGAATGATATGAGATTGAGGGTAAATCTACTCATAAATGCCAAGCGTAATTCATGGTCCTCATTTACTTTTTGATGAAAGCACTCTTACGGTAATTGAACTAGGGCTTCTCAAGCCTTCCATATGCTAGGAAGTGATGAGTATGTAAGGCTATCCTTCCCTTCTCTTAGCGTGTCTTAGTACTAAATATGATGTGTATATAACATATAGGGACGAATCTACTCATGAAGTTCTGAATATGATTCATAACCCCTACCTACTTCTGGAGGTGAAAGCTCCTATGCTAATTGAGTTAGTGTCTCTCACGGTCTCCTAGATAATGGAAGGTAGAGGGTACGGAAAGCTAATTCCTTGCTATTGGCATATCCTTGATAGAAGTGCAATATGTATATCTGCGTATGCAAGTGGGGATAATCCCATTCATAAGGCCCGAGCATACCTCCTGATTCTTATCCACTGCTGACCACTATGACGCCTACGATAGGTGAATTATTGTCTCTCAAACTCCTTTGGGATAGGAAGGGACAAACAGGTGAGGCCTACCCTTTCTTTCTTTTGACATGTCTTAAAGAAAACGATACATGATACAAGCTATAGAGTAAGTCCATTCTTAAGCTCCAAATGTGCTATATGTCTCATATTCACTCCTTGGCAGGAAAACTCTCAGCGTAGTTAAGCTACCTTCCCTGAACCGTCTATATGTCGATTAATAGTGGGACTTAGAGCTCCTATTCCTAAGGACTCTGTGATGACAGATGTTTATGATTTCCTTAAGCCGGTTGATATTGCCCTAAAATATGTGTATAATTCCTGAGACTTTACTTAATATAGCCCTAGTGGCACTCAAAGGGCACCTGAGATGATTATTATCCTGATCCACGAACGATAGTTCAGTATGATTACCCTAGTGAGTCTCATATAATGATCTATCGATATATGATTATATGATTATAACACCGAGTCCCCTAATGGACCTAGTACGGTATATGATGATATGATTATAACACCGAGTCTCTTAATGGGTCGGGTACGATATATGATGATATTATTATAACACTGAGTCTCTTAAAGGGCCGAGTACGGTATATGATGATATGATGATAACACCGAGTCCCCTAATAGGCCGGGTATGGTATGTGATGATATGATTATAAACCGAGACCCATACTGGGCTGGGTATGGTATGATATGTAATGATAGATAGGCATGCATGTGAAAACATAATAATGTAATCATAACATATGAAACGATGCCGTATGCGATGACATGGTAACACCGAGTCCCCCAGCGGGCCGGATACGGTATGTGAAGATGGTGTACATGACCTTATGTTATAAGATGCAGGTATAGTGCCTTATGAACTGTTATACTTGTTTCCTGCATCCCCATTTCAGTTGTTCTCTTAGTTGTGATGCGTTATGCTTTATATACTCAGTACATATATCGTACTGACCCCTCTTTTTCTTGGGGGGGCTGCATTTTATGCTCGCAGGTACAGATGTTCATTCTGGAGATCCGTCAGCTTAGGAGTTCCTCTCAGCTATGTCGGAAGGGATTCACTATTTTGGAGCCTAATATTATTTGATACTGGTCACTTAATGTATATAATTGTACATTTAGAGGTACGGCGGGAGCCTTGTCCCACCATATGTTGTTGTTACTATTCCTAGAGGTCTGTAGACATATGGATGTGGGTTGTTTATAAGTTTGTTTCGACTGTGCCTATACGGCATGTTGTAAATGTTTTTATGTTATGGCAGCCTCATCGGCGCATGCCCTTTCATGATATGATACAAATGAAAGAGGCTACAGGTACATGAAAAAGTTTTAAACTATTGAGGTTTTTGTGTATAGTATCACATCACACACGGTTCAACTTAAGTGTAGCTGATAAATACTCATAAGAGGGTCCAGGTCGGACCCTAGTCGCGGCCTACGGGGTTGGGTCATGATAGAAAATTTCCATACAAGGTCATTACAACTGAAAGGGGTCCCAAAGGCCATTTTGAGTCAAATTCCACAATGGGACTTAGAATTAGACCAGAAGCCTCGGGAAGCAAACGAAGGATCAGTCCAGACCAAACTCGACATTTCAGTAATAACCGTGCTATCAGAATTTTCATCTGAGCGCATTTTCCAAGAATGTTGACCAAAGTCAACTATAGGCCAAATTTCAAAGGTAAAAGTGCCAAATGGTCCTAAACTCGTACCCATTACCTCGGTATCCCTAGCGACCATGTGACTAACCTAATTTGGCCATTTTGGAGCTGATAGAACTCTTAGAATTCAGTTCTTAGGTTTTTTCCTAAAGTTATGACCAAAGTTAACTTTTCAAGTTATAAAAGCTCTAAAACAGGTAAATGGGGCCTAAAACCCAAATAAACGATCAGGCGACCGAACAGTCCATGCCAACAAGTTATAAATGACTCAGGGTCGCTATAGGAATGCTATAAATGACAGAACAAATGCTTAAATTCAAAAATGACCTCAAGAGTCATTACAATATCCACTACTAAAAGAAGTTTCGTACGCAAAATTAAGAGTCAAGAGGTATCTAAAGGCTAAAATAAGCTGGGGAACTGTGTCTGCATCTCATGCTCGGTCTCCCAGGTAGCCTCCTCCACTAGACGATATCGCCAATGGACCTTAACCACAATAATGACTTTGGAACACAACCATCTCATAGCTCTTGCCAAAATAGCAACAGAATCCTCAATATAGCTCAAATGATCATCTAAGTCAACCGCATCATACCGAAGCCTATGGGTCTCATCTAGAATATTTCAATGCAGTATCAAAATATGAAAAACTAGATGAATAGCTGAAAAGGCCGGGGGATAAGCTAACTCATATGCAATTTCGGCAACTATCCTCAATATCTCAAAAGGACCAATATAACTGGGTCTAACCTTGCCCCACCTCCCAAATATCATCACGCCCTTTATGGGCTATACTCAGAGGAATACTCTGTCACCAACAAAAAATCTCAATTACCGATGCCCATGATACGCATAACTCTAGTGTCTACTCTGAGCTGTCCTGAGCCTATCCTGAATCACCTTCACATGATCTAAGGCCTCCTTCATCAAGTCTGTACCGCATGGCCTGGGATCTATAGACTCAAACCCAATCAATTAGAGAGAAACAACGCCTGCCATATAAGGCCTCTAATGGGGCTATCTAAATACTAGAGTAGTAGCTGTTGTTGTACGCAAACTCTAACAACGCAAAGAACTGATCCCACTGACCCCTAAAATCAATTACACAAGCCCATAACATATCCTCGAGGACCTGTATAGTATGCTCGGACTGACCATTAGTCTAAGAGTGGAAGGCTATGCTAAGGTCAACATGGGTATCCAACTCCTCCTGAAAGGTCCTCTAAAATCTAGATGTTAACTATAAGCCTCGGTCATAGATGATAGAAACAAGCACACCATAAGGTGAACCACCTCCCAAATATAGATATGGGCTAAACTCTCATCACTATAGGAAGTATGAATAGGAAGGAAGTGTGCTGACTTGGTCAATTGATCCATGATGATCCAAATGCTATCAAGACCATGAGAAGTGCGAGGCAACCCCACAATAAAATCCATGGTGATCCACTCCCATTTCCATTCGGGAATGGGCAATCTCTGAAGCTTGCTACCAGACCTCAAATGCTCGGCATTAACTTGTGACAAGTCAAGAAATGAGACATATAATCCATAATATCTTTCCTCATGTCACTCTACTAGTAGTGCTTACTCAAGTCACGATAATCTTAGCGGTGCCTGGATGGATAGAGTATCGGAATCATGGGCCTCACTAAGGATCATCTAAATCAAACCCCCAACTCTCAGAATATAAATTCGACCACCAAACCTCAAAACCCCATCTGAATCTATGGTAGCTAGGCCAGCTTCACCTCCTAAAATCCGATCTCAAAGGGCAACTAACTCCTCATCCTCAAACTGATGGCTGCGAATCTGGTGCAATAGAGATGACTGAGCTCCCACATAAGCTAACACATACTGGGAATCAGAAATATTGAGTAGAATTATCTGATTAGATAAGGACTAGATGTAAAAAGCTAAGGGTCGCTCCATAGTAAAAAGGAAGGCTAGACTACACATACTCACCGCCTTCCAACTCAAGGCATCTGCTACTATATTCACCTTGCTTGAATGATAGAGAATAGAGAGGTCATAGTCCTTCAGGAGATCAATACAGGAGCACTACCTCGAATTAAGATCCCTTTAGCTCATAATGTACTAAAGGCTTTTGTGATCAGTGTAAATATTGCATCAAACTCCATATAGGTAGTGCCTCTAAATATTAAGTGGAAAAACTACTACCGCCAACTCTAAGTCATGAGTAGGGTAGTTGCGCTCATACAACTTAAGCTGTCTCGATGCATAAGAAATAACCTGGCCCTACTGCATCAGTAAAAAACCCAAACCAATTTCGGATGTGTCATAATAAATGGTGAATCCCTCGCCCTCAACTAGAAGAGTCAATAGAGGAGCGGTGGTCAGCAACTCCTTAAGCCTCAGAAAGATCCTCTCACACTACTTCGACCATACAAATGGGACATGTTAGCGAGTCAACCGAGTCAGAGGAACTACTATAGTAGAAAATCCCTCAATAAAATGCCTATAGTATCTTGCTAATTCGATAAAGCTACGAATCTCAGTCACAAAGGTGGGCCTAGGACAATCACGAATATTCTCAATCTTTGCCGGATCCACCATAATGCCATCCTTAAACACCACGTGCCCCAAGAAAACTATGGACTCAAGTTCAAACTCGCACTTTGAGAACTTGGTATTAAGTCGATGATCTCTCAAAGTATGGAGCACTACTCTCAAGTGCTGCTCATGCTCCTCCCGGCTGTGCGAGTATACCAGAATGTCATCTATGAAGACTATGACAAATGAGTCCAAGTATGGCCTAAACACCTAGGTCATCAAATCCATGAACGCAATAGGGGTGTTAGTTAACCCAAAAGACATCACTAGGAACTCATACTAACTGTAATGAGTCCTTAATGTAGTCATACTTAGCCGAGGAGAATAATATACATATATATAAGAATATATAGAGCCTGGATCAAAAAAAGAGGATGTAGGCTGATGGGATAATAAAATTATACCTGTGATCAAATCATTAGACGCCTCAGCCTCTACTCTAGTTGGAGATGCATAGAAATGGGCTTAGGCTCCTCTACCCTACACGTCGACTCTACCTCCAGGCTTCCTCCCAAGGGACCACTTCATGCGCCCTAGTGACTACCCCTGTATCCCTAGCCTCTGCCTCTAACTGGACGTGCTGGTGCTGGCTTAGTTCTACCAGCTTGTGGAGCTGGTAAGGTTAGCCTACGCTGAGGGCACTCGCAGGACCAATAGTCTAACTCACTGTACTCATAGCACCTCTGTGCATATCAGTTGAAATTTAGAGGTCGGCCACCATAGCCTAAAGAATACACTTAAAATCTCTGGCGAGATCTACTATAGGATTCTCGGGGTCTAAAATGGTGCCCATCATGGCTATCCTCTTGCCTAGCTTTCTAACCGCTGCCCCCTTGGGCCTCACGATGGAGTTTCTTGAGCATGCGGGCATGGTCTACCACCTCTAGAAATGAGCAGCCCACTAAGACTAAAGACTGAGTCTCGATCCATAGCTGGAGCCTTAATTACCTGATGAAGCATCAAACCCTCTCCTTCTCAATAGGTAATACCATGGAGGCATACCTGGAGAGCTCGTGGAATCGGGCCTTGTACTCTGATACTGTCATGGATCCCTACTCTAACTGTGAGAACTGATCTCTGATGCTTCTGGGGATAAATTGGGCCAAGAAGGCCTCTGAAACCTCAACCCATGTAACCGATAGAGACCTAGTTAGCCTGGTCTCTAGGTATGTACGCCACCACTGCCAGGCGGGACCATCCAACTGATAAGCAGTGAAGTCAACTCCTCGCGACTCTACTAAACCCAAGTTCCATAGCAGCTCATGGCATATAAGTAGAAAATCATGGGCATCCTCACCCACAACCCCGGAAAATCTCGGCGGTGATAGTTGAAGGAACACCCAAGCATCTTCTGCTCTCTAATTGGCATAATGCCTTCCAAATTATCAGGCTTAGCGGCCGGTGCCGATGGCTGCTAAACAACTAGTACCATTGGTATAGCTGGTCCTGAAGTACTAGAGCGACTGGAGCTGGGGCTTACCGCATATCCCCAATAGAAGTCAAAATTTGGGCGAGCATCACCTGTAGGTCTAGAGCTGCGGTTGACTCAGGTCGTGGCTGGATAAGTCCTGGTTCCACTAACTGCTGATGTACTGGAGCTACTGGTGGCTCCACCTCTATCTCTAGAGTCTTATCTCAGTCTTGGGCTGGTGCTGCAACCCAGGCAAGACCTTAGGGTCGGCCTTTACCTCTAGAGCGCATGCGAGCCATCTTGTAAAAGAGTGGAACAAGTGAGATTTACAAAAATCAACAAGACACACATTGAACGATAATGATACAAAAGAAACACATTCCTAAAAAAATCTTGTAGCCTTCCGAGGATAAGTCACAGACATCTTTGCATCGATGCACAAGACTCTACTAGACGTTAACTCTGTATAAATGAGACAGATGAACTTTGGGCTGTAATAGCACTTTTTCATGACCTACTTTAACCCACCAATAGGCAAGCAGACCTATATCCTAGTACTGTAAGTAATGGGATGTCAGGGTAGAAGACCAACAACTCTATCTACAAATAGTAATGAAATAACAGAAGCAAGTATGAACTGGTGGAAGCAACTAAATATAGACTAATCAAAATGAATCTCTCCCAGAACCTGAAAGTCACCTGTACAGAGCTACTAGTAAAAAGAGTACAAGTTCCAAAAGTGGACCACCAAAATAAAGCTGTCTCAAAAAGAAAAAGACAGGAAAAATATATTTAAAGAATGAGACAGGTAAATCCAGGACGCAATGTGCTCACCCTCGCCTCCGATCATGATCGCAGTTGGCTCGAACTCAATGTCGGTAGCTAGTACTCGGACCTGCATCACGAAACTAGTGCAAAGTGTAGTATGTGTACCAAAATAATAGGTACATAGTAGGCATCATAGGCCGACTGAGCAAGATAGGCAAAAGTAAACTGAAATACGAGTAAAGGATCACAACCAAAGATAGGGCAAAAAGTAAATGTAGGTATGTACACGAGCGTACTAGCGAACAAAGAGAAAGAATTTAACTAACTTTGTCGGGCTCCCATTAACCCGATGGGTATACTCGTGCACAAATAAGTGTAACCACCTGCATGGACTACCAAAAGCCTGACTTATGCTAGATTAGTTGAAGGAGAATGAACTGAGCCCAAAAGGATTACAATAGTATCACCATTTCTCGGACTTGAACTGAACCATTTCCAAACTCTAACACCACAACTCACAACTGAGAGTAGATGAAAACTTAACTGAAGGTTCATTAGGGAATCACAAATTTAACCACATGCAAGCTGGACACCAGACTACAACCAAGTAATTATTGCTAATAAGTCGACATGAGTAGGCAAGACCACAGACTTTAGCCGGGTAGCTGTAGCCAAAGGCCGAGCACGGGTTAACTAGACTGCGAACTGTAACCGAGTAACTGTAGCTAGAAAGCCTGAACACTAGTAAGCTAGACCACATAATGAAATCGGGTATCTGTAACTAAAGAACCAATCACAAGTAAGCTAGACCACGGATTTTAACCAGGTAACTGTAGCTAAAGAACCGAACACCAGTAAGCTGGACCACGGACTTCCATTAGGTAATTGTATCTAAGGGTTAAAACCAAATTATGATTAGCGACCAACCGTGCATAATGGGGAGTACCTCTAAACCGAGTGCCATCAGTACATCATTCCAGCATGAACTAAATATAAACCGAATTATCGAGGAAACTTCAAAAAATCATAAGCCGAGCGATACAGGACTGATAGGAGAATAAGATAGTATGGAGGTAAGGTCACAAGGTTAGTTACTTCCTACCTAAGGCTCATACTATCAGACTCAAGTCTACTATATCAGTCTACAGGGAGCTACCCATCTGATACGACTTCAAAAAAGCTCTAAGGCCCAAAGGTACCAACATCGTGCAAGTCTAAGGCAACATTAGTTTAAGCCTAGACTAAGGACAAACAATCTTCCAAGCATATAACCACAGGCACAACTTTCATTACATGATAAAAACAACCAACAGTCACATGAATCATGTTTACACAGTCCAACAACTACCCAAAATGAGGCTTAGGACTTGGATTCTAGGAATTTAGCATGCTCAACACCCAAATCCCTCCAAACTCATACAAATTAATATACAATTGACAAAATGGAAAATGTGGGATCCACGTCTAAAATTCTAGAATTGGCCTCAAAAATAGGTTCTAAATGTCACCCCAAGCTCATAAATCAACACTATAACATAATTAAGGGTGGGAAACAATAAGAGATGAGCATGCAACTATAATTCACTAAAAATTGGCTAAAAGATCATAAATGGCATATTCTTTAATTAGCTATGACTTAAGAAGGAAGCTTCTCCAAACCAAACAAATTACACTACGACGATACTTGTGAAAACCCCCACAGTCTAGCCTAAACAATCACTCAAAATAGAGTTCATATAATCAAGTTACAACCTCTACAATTTCAATAAAATTCAACTTTAAAAATCACTAGAGCAGTAGATAAATTCATTCTTTTACCTCACATGAAGCTTCTTTTCGGGTTTCTGAGATCACCATTAGATTCCCCCCAAAATTCCCTTAAAATTAGACCTTTGAATCACCTAATTTGACCTCAAGATGATGGAAAAAACTATATTTGAAATTGGAGGAGTGAGCTGAAATTCATCTTAGTCTTCATTAAAAGACCAGGTCGATGGCCTTCGCGAACGCGGATACTGTGCTCTGCGAATGTGGAGGCCAAGGAACTTGACCTTTATGAATGCGGTAAAAGGCCGTGAACACGTAGGCAAAAGACTCAACCCACCACAAATGCGACCAAGGCTCCACGATCATGGAGACCAAATTCCTGGACCTTCGCAATTGTAGAGAGAAATTTTCATTGCACCAGATATCAGCTAAAAACCTCATATTTCACCAAGTTCAAAACTTCGATGGGGTGCTCAAAATTTATTTGAAATCCCATGCGCCAAATGAGATATGCCACCCTACCAAATTCGATATTTCAGACTCAATGACGCAATCAAAATTTCCATACGAGGTCGTTAAAAATAAAAGTGGGTCTCACACCCAAGGTCCATTTTGAGCCAAATTCCACAATGGGACTCAAGATTAGACCAGAAGCCTCGAGAAGCAAACGGAGGATTGTTCCTGACCAAATTCGACATTTCAAAACTAACCGCACTGTTAAAATTTTCATCCGAGTGCATTTTTCAAGAATACTGACCACAGTCAACTATAGGCCAAATTTTGAAGGCAAAAGCGCCAAATGTTCCTAAACTCGTATTGATTGCCTCAATAATCATGCTGACTATGCTACTAGTTTAATTTAGACATTTCAGAGCTAGTGAAACCGTCAGAATTCCATTTTGAGGTCATTTTCCTGAAGTTATGACCGAAGTTAATCTTTTAAGTTATAAAACCTCCAAAATAGGAAAATGGGCCTAAAACCCTAAAAATGACTAGGCAACCGAACAATCAGTGCAAAAAAGTCATAAATAACTTGGGGTCGCTACAGAAACGCTCTAAATGATGGAATGAATGCTTAAATTCAAAAATGACCCAAAGGGTTATTAGAGTAAGCAAGATATATCAGTGCATCCATTGCACTAAGATATCGTAATTCAGGATAAGGTATTTTCTTATTCTTTTTTGAATTTGGAATGCATCTTTATTCAATCAAGAGATCAATAAACCATCAGAGTACTTAATAAATGTGCTCCATCCACGTAAAGAAAATTCAACACCTTTTTTTGTATAGATAAATTGTTGAAAAAAGATATTGTTTGTCAAATGCTCAATTTGCAATCAAGACAATATTTTGTCATTTCATGATCTTTCATTTGACATTCATTTTTTAAATAATTAAGTTGCCTTTAGAAGTTCTATTAGAGTTTCAATAAGTTTTATGTGGTTTAGTAGTCCTTTTCAAAATCGTAAATATGTGATATTTGATTTGCAATTTTTTTGCAAGAGAATAATGTTTTGTAGTTCTTGCTCACAAATAAAAACACATGGATGAAGATGATATAAAGATGATTTTTCCACAAAATTTTCTTTTGATTTCACTATTTTCTCATCCTAATTTTAAATAAAGTGTCTTCTCAAAATGAAAATATAAAATTCGAGTAGTGAACATATCTCTAGTTAATAATTCAAGGTAGTGAATGTTAGAGGGCGATTCAAACCCAAAATATATTGCTCACCTTCTTTAGGGGGCTCATCTTAGTGCGATGTGATGGTGCTATAAGCATGTCATGACCCGAGACTACCTCTAAGTCATAACACGGTTCTTCGGGTCATAAGTGACCCCAAGATAACCCTTGGTACTAACATAGTCATGAGAAACTAAATGTCATGACCCAATTTCTCAGGTTATGATGACACCTACTATAACCCACCAGTAGACAAGCCGACCCATATCCCAAAACTGCGAGTAATGGAATGCCAGGGCAGAAGACAAACAATTTAATCTAACCACAATAATGAAATAATAGGACATACATGAATGGGCGGAAGCTAACAAAATATATACAAATAAAAGATCCCTCCCAAAACTTGAAAGTCACATGTATAGAGCTATTACAAAAAAGTGTAAAAAATCCCAAAGGTGGATCACGGAAACAGAGCTATCTCAAAAATCAAAAGACAGGCAAAATATATGTATAGAGGGAGATGGGTAATTCCAGAATGCAATGTGCTCTCCCTCGCCTCTGATCACGACCACAGATGGCTCGAATCAATGCCGATAGCTAGTACTCGAACCTGCATCACGAAACAAATGTAGAGTGTAGTATAAGTACCAAAATAATAGGTACCCAGTAGGCATCATAGGCTAACTAAGAAAGATAATCAAAAGTAAACTGAAATGCTAGAATATAACCATAACCAAAGACAGGGCAAGATGTAAATGTAGGTATGTACACGAGGGTACTCAACAAACAAAGAGCAAAAATCTAGCTAAATTTACAGGGCTCCCATAAATCCGATGGGTATGCTCATGCACAATTCTAAGGTAGCCACCTGACGGACTACCATAAGCCCGATAGGAGCAATGATAGCTAAAGTAAAATGAACAGAGTCAAAAGAGTTCCAATAATATCACCTATTTCTCCAGACTTGAATCAAACCATCCCAAAGGACTGAAGCTTAACCCAAAACTGTGACTAGATAATGATTTGAACCAAAGATTCATCCAGGAATCAAAAATAGAACCATGGGTAAGCTAGACTATGGACTTCGATCGGGTAACTTTAGCTAAGGAGTCGAACATAATTAGGATCAACAGCCAATTGAGTGTCACATGTAGTACCCCCAAATTGAGAGCCATCAATACATCACTCCAAACCGAACCATATATAACCAGAATCGTCGACAAAAATCCTAGAATCAAGAACCAAGGGATATAGGACCGATAAGAGAATATGCCATTATGAAGGTAAGGTCCCAAGTTGTATTACTGCCTAGCTAAATCTTAGACTATCAGACTCAAGTCTACTATATCAGTCTACAGGGAGCTAACTGTCCAAAATGACGTCGAAGAAGTTCTAAGGCCCAACGATACCAAAATTGCACAAATCTAAGGAACAACTAGTCTAATCCTAGACTAAGGCCAGACGTGCTTCCAAACATATAACCACAGGCACATCATACATCAGAAGGTATGGATGATCAATAATAACAGGAGTCATGCTTAAGCAGTCCAATAATTTCCTAAAATAATGCCTAGGACACGAGGGAAAAATGATAGCCTACCTGTATGCCGACCGCGCGCGCTCCAACTCACGGAATTTGAGTTGTCCCTTTCTGAACGACCTCAAAATGTTGCCACACTGTCAAAAATAGAATCACAATATCGTTATAGTAGTTTTGACACTAAATTCATAATTTTCAAAGACAGACTAATTTTGGAGTCCAAAATGGGAAATATGGGACCCCCGTTCAAAATTCTGGAATTGACCCTAAAAACTAGTCCAAAACAGAAACCCAAGCTCAAAAATTAAATTGATAAATAGTACGGGGTTGGAAAAAATATGAATTGATTATGCAACGAATTTCCCACAATTCAAGATAAAGGAGCAACTTTGGTAGTTTCTATAAGCATCAAATTCTCAAAAAACAAAGCCCCCATGACGTAAACCAAGCACACTACGATGTTCTTTGCGGAAAAACTCAGAAGATAGACTCAAGAATTACTAAAAATGGAGCTAGGATGATCAAGTCACAAAGCTCCAAAAATTCATAAAAATTCTAATCCGAAGATAATAATGGAAGCAACAAAAATGGAAATTTACCTCTCACAAAGCTCCTAAATCAATTTATGAGTTCACTAATGGATTCCCCACGAAATTCTCTTGAGTTTAGACCTTTGGATCACCACATTTGTTTAAGAAATGGAGGAGAAATAGAAGTGTGAAGAAGGAAATTATGGTTGAGTTCGTCTTTGGTCTTTTATTAAAAGACCAAGGTTTTTCCCTTCGTGAATGTGTCCTAAGTGGCTCGCAAACTCAGAGGTCAAGGAGTTTGTCCTTCACGAACGCAGCTAGAGGCCCGCAAATATTGAGGCAAATGGGCCATACCTCCGTGAAAACGTCCCAGGACCCGCGAACGCAGAGGTGAATTTCCTGGACCTCCACGAATGCGTCCAAGGGCCCACGATCAAAGAGAAAACCCTTGGTTGCACTAGATATTAGCTAAAATGCTGATTTTTACCAAGTTTAAATACTTTGATAGGGTGCTCAAAATTCATTTGGAATCCCATGCATGTAAATGAGATATGCTATCCCATGAAATTCGAAGTTCCAAACTCAATAACGCAGTTAATATTTCCATATGAGGTCATTTCGATGAAAAGTAGGTCCCACATCCAGGGCCATTTTGAGCCTAATTTCATAATGGGCCTCGAGATTAGATCGAAATCCTCGAGAAGTGAACGAACGGTTATTCTAGACCAAACTCAATATTCTAGAGCTAACCGTGCTGTTAGAATTTTTATCCAAGTGCGATTTTCAAAAATGTTGATCAAAGTCAACCATAGGCCAAATTCTAAAGGAAAAAGTACCAAATGACCCCAAACTCATATCGATTTCCTCGGTACTCATGCCAACCACGCTACTAGCCTAAGTTGGCTATTCTGGAGCTGATGGAATTGTCATAATTCTATTCTGAGGTCATTTTTTTCCTGAAGTTATGACTGAAGTCAACTTTTCAAGTTATAAAAGCTCCAAAATAGGAAAACAGACCTAAAACCCAAACGAATAACTAGGCAACGAATAGTCAGTGTCAGCAAGTCATAAATTACTTGGGGTCTTTCCAAGATCACTCTAAATGACGGAATGAATGCTTTGATTTAAAAATAATCTGGAGGGTCATTATACAAAATATGTGTAAGATCCCGAGCGTTTAAAGTCAATATAGTATCTAAATGACCTCGATGTGATTATTGTCGGGTCAAGTATATTTTTGAAAGTAATAATATAAAATGGAAGAAAAGTAGGTTTCCTAAGTATATGTGTATATGTATATATATATACATATACATATATATATATATATATATATATATATATATATGTAGGAAATGAATCTAAATAGTTTTTGTACTATATTCCTAATCTATATAATGCCAAAACCCTCCAATTCTTCTCATTCTCTCTCCCAATTCTTCTTCTACAAAAATTTTCTTTTTACAACAACGCCCTCATGACCTCCATTGAAGACCAAGCTAGGATCCTCTCAAAATCTCCATTGATCTTCAATATTCCTCAAGCAATTCACTCAAGGTATATGGGTGTTCATCCATGGTAGCTTTCAACCATGGGATTCAATGAATTCCTTCTTGAAGTCACCAATTTTTATGTCTATAATTCATGGGTCTTCTAAATTCCAAATCCATTTCATAAACTATGGTGTATCTTGTGATCTCTAATCTATTCTATCATAATTTGATGATAACTGCATAGAAATTTATTGATCATTGTATTGTTATTTAGGGATTAGGATTTCATTATGGGGGATGAATATGCTTGAAAAATGATGGAAAATTTGGAAATTCATTGGGGAACCACTGGGGCGGCGCGCTAGAGCAACCCCTTTGAAGTTTAGGGGCTGGGGAGGCGTGCTAGTAAAGTGCCATGCCCTGGTCTTTGAAGTTTTGTTCCTGGGGTGGTGCGTCGGCAGTGCTCCACCACCCTGATTCTTCCCTACACTACTCCTTTTACTTATTTAATCCTTGCCTCTCATCAACTACTCTTTCAATTGCATTAATTATGTTTTATTTATGATTTAACCTCCCAACTAAGCATGCATTACTACTTAAGCACATGTTGTTTCTTTCAAGTATGACTATTCAAGTATAATCTCAAGTATGTTTTAAATATGAGTTGCATGCAAGTTTATGAAAAAAAGTGACTTAGGATATGAGAAAGGTGAACTAAGACTATTGATTTTATATGAAAAGAATGAGTAATGATAGAAGGCCTGCACCCACATTATATAATGATGAACTTAACAAAAAAGGTGACTCAAGATCCTTCATGAGTGACTTGAGGAACTTAATGAGCTACTCCTATGAACATGTTATGAAGTATGATTATGAAAAGCTATGATTTATGTAAGTATGATCTATTACTATGATATGATTACGATATGTATGGGTTGATATACTTAGCACCGAGAGGACTTTGAGGTGGGGGCTCGACTTAAGCTTTAGTAGCAACCTCTAGTCCCTTAAACTACATTGTCACTGTAAGTTGCCTTTATGGCCTAGCTAGTGGATCCACATATAGAACTTAATACTGACAATGATTGGACAGAGTTTACCTTGGCAAGTAGTCTCCCCCTTTTTGATATGGGATCATCGGATTCTATGTTATACCTCGCATGGTCTTAATGTTGGTTATGATTATCTCCCACATATGTATGCTCTTTTTTATGTTCTTGATAATCTCAATTATGTCTCTTAATTGCTTTGATCATTACGGTTTCTCTCATGACCTTACTTATTCTCTTCTATATCATGCATATTATTTTGATCAATTCATCTTATGCTTTATGTTGCAAGGCATGCCCGCATACTTCGTACATTCAAATTTACTAACACATAATTTATTGCCTATATTGTATCATAATATAGGGATTGAAGATTATATCCATCCTTCCATACCTGGATAGTTGAGTTGCTATCCTAAGAACATCGGTGAGTCCTCATCTTATCAAGGGCTAGTTATGAGTTTGTTCTTTTTTAAAGACTTTCATTACTTTGATATGAGGGTGATCTAGGAATTTGTCTTATCCCCACCCATATTGATTAGTAGAGTCATAGTTGGACAAACTACGTAGAGTCTATGTTGTCATACTTTGATACTATTATGATTCATGTGTTGAGATTTTCTTATGTCATTTCCATTTTATTTTACCTTATGCATGCTTAAAATATGTGAAGAGGCTTGATTGGATCCCTTCGGGGTTTTGATTATCATGTCACGGCTTAGCCCTAATTCAGGTCATGACAAACTTGGTATTAAAGCATAAGGTTAAAGAGTATCCCAGGGAGTCCAACATGCTGCATCAAGTAGAGTCTTATTAATGAGTGTGAAGCACGCCACATCTATAAATAGAAGAATATAAGGAGTTTTTAGGAATTTTTCACTTCTTTCATGATCTATGTCGTGCGATAGAGTGTACTATAAGACCTCCTCTCCTTAACGATTATTCTTTGTGATTCAAAAAATGCCTCCACGAAGAGCACCTTTGCCAAGAGGGGTCTATGCTAATAGAGACCAAGCCCCTCTGGTTCCTCAAGCATATAGTCGGTCCTTTGCCCGACCAAGTGACTAATGCCGAGTTCCAAACCTCTATCTCTATGCTAGCTTATATTGTGGCCAACTAAGGAGGTGTTGCTCCTCCTAATGCTTCTACTAAGGCATGTAGAATGAGGGACTTTGCAAGGATAAACTTTGTAAAACCCCAAAAGTCAAAAAGTTGGAACCAAGGAGAAAAGTCTCAAAATTTTGAACCTTTCCATGATCACGAGACATTCTACGGATCATAGACTTTCTACAGCTCATAAAGTTGAGTCGTAGAGTGACCCTTCAAGCAAAGTTTGATGTTGCCCTCAAGTGAGGTTCTATGACTTGCCAGGATGAGTCGTCGAAGACAGGTAGGGGCGTAAGAACCACCCTGCCTGTTCCTAAATTTTAGAGACTCAATTTTTATGATCTTTTCTCAAACCTGCAGGATGAGTCATTTAGATGACTCGTTGTTACAAAGACGACTTGTCCGTAGGGACAAATTTCTAGATTTAATGAAGGCCAATTGGGTATATTCCCAAGTTCGGTTCAATGAACCTAGACACTTTTATGACATGTTCAAAGTGTATAAATATTCAATTCTTCAAATTCCCCTCCTATTCAATTCATTCTCCTAAAATTTTCTTAAAGTCTCTCAAGGTTTTCTCTCAAAATTCAAGCTAGGGGTTCCAGATTTCTTCAAGGATCTTCTTCAATTGTTAGTGAATTCAATCAAGGTATGTGGGGATTGATTCATGGGATCTTTTCACCCATGAAATCCCAAAGATTTCTCTAGTTTTCATTCAATTTACAATTGATTATGAACCCTAATTTTGATGAATTGCATTGGGCTAATTTGATTTCATTTTTAAATGTTATCAATGATCTTTATATGCATGTTCTCAAATAAATTGCATGATTTCAAGTTGAATTATAGATGCCTATTCATAAAGCTATATTTTCAAGCTATAATTATGAATTAAAGATGAGTTTATCACGACTTAAATGATTTTCAATGAAAGTTTTATAAGAGTTAAAGTTGAGATTTATGATTCTAAAGTTAAAGCTATGATGATGACTAGAGTTAAGCTCAAACGATGTTTTAAAGATGGTGATAAGGACAATTCTCACCAAAGTTGCAGATTCTTATGAATCACTAAGTAGATGAGCTATCCTAATATGTTTCAAAGAGGGATTGATAGGCAGTTACTATCTTTCCCTACTATGTTATGATTACGTTTTTATGAGTTTCCATTGGGATATTTACTAAGCACCGCGAGGGCTTTTAGGTGGGGTTTGGTTTGGTAACGCAGTTAGTTACGTAAGGGTATCCTAGTAGCAACCTAAAGTCCCAAACTATGTTGCCCACGTAGGTTTCCTTCATAGCCTAGCTAGTGGATCCATATAGCGCAGTTGAGTTGAGTTGAGTTATCTTTGGAGTATGCCTTGGCATGGTAGCCTCCCTTGTTTCGATGTAGGAGTCATCGGCCTATCTCGATACAGGAGTCATCGATTTTATATAGTAGCTCACATGGTCTTAGATGTCGGTTAGAGGTCTTATCCCACACAAGTTCAAGTTAAAGCTACGAGATGTCAAGTTATGAGTTTATGATAAAGATTTATGATATTCATTGACCATGAGTAATATGTTTTAAATTGCTTTTAAGATATACTCAAGTTTATTATGATTGATCACGCATCCTATGACATATTGATTATGTTCTTTTATTTGTTCATGCATACCTCACATACTTAGTATATTCAATCGTACTAACACATATTTTGCCTACATTGTCTCATAATGTAGGGACGGACGACACTTACGACCACCCCATTCGTGGATAAAGATTTCTTAAGATTTCAAAGAAGTTGGTGAGTTCTTATTCTACCAAGGATAAGACTTTGATTTATGTTACTATTATTTTCATTTTCTTCTATTGATAGGGTGAGCTTGGAGCTTGTCCTAAGACCCCATCAAAGATTAGTCCGCTCATCTTTATATTATTCTTTTCCTTATTAATGCGATGTATGCTAAGATAGATTATGGTTGGGATACCTCGCATCCCCATTGCTGTGTTATAACTAGGCCCTAGGTTGGGTCATGACAAACTTGGTATCAGAGAACAAGGTTTGGAAGAGTCCTAGGGAGTCTAACATGCCGCATTAAGTAGAGTCTTATTCATTGGTGTGAAGACATCATAGACATGAATAGGAGGCTATGAAACCTCTTAGGAAAAAGTCTCACTTCTTTAATGATCTATGTCATGTGAAAGAGTGGTTCAGCCTTTTCCCTCTAATGCTTATTCTTTGCAATTTTCAGAATATGCCTCTACGAAGATACCCTGTTAGAAGAAATATGGTTGAAGAGGAGTAACAAGCTCTGAATGATTCTATGAATGATCAAGTTTCCAATGCCGAGTTTTAAGCGGCCTTTCAAGCATTTTCTCAAGCCATTATGGCCCAAGTAAATCATGAGGTGGTTGCTCTAGTGAATCTGAATGCTAGTAAAGAGGCAATAAGAGTTCATGATTTCATTAGGATAAATCCTTCAGAGTTTTAGGGTTCTAAAGTTGATGAGGATCCCCAAGAGTTTATCGATAACATCAATAAGATTGTTGAGATCATGGGGATTAGCCCGGTTGAAAGGAAGGAGTTGGATACATACCAATTGAGGGGTGTTTCTCAAATTTGGTTTGATATATGAAAAACTGAGAGGCCTAGAGAGGTGGATCCCATGACTTGGGATGAGTTCAAAGGGGTGTTTCTTGATCGGGTTTTCCTACTAGAGTTGAGGGAGGCCAAGGTGCAAGAGTTCGTCAACCTTAAGCAAGGTGGTATGATTGTGATGGAGTATGCCCTCAAGTTTGTTTAATTGTCAAAACATGCTCCATTCATGGTTGCCGACTTTAGAGATCGTATGAGCAAGTTTGTACCGGGTATGTTAGACATAGTTATAAAAAATTGCAAAATGGCTATGTTAATCCGAGAGATGGATATATCCAGACTCATGACCTATGCGGAGCAAGTAGAAAGTTGGAAGCTGAAGGTGAAAAATAGGGAGTCTAAGAGGCCAGGTAACAATGATAGTGAATTCTCTCATGCTAAGTCTGAAAATGGTGAACGTCCTCATTTTTGCCAAAAGTACTCCGGACAAGGGTCTTCTAATGCTACTACTCAAAAATTTGACAAAGATAAGGTGCCCAATCCTAAACGTCAAAGAGGTTCTCGTATAGGCAAAGTTACTCCCGCATGCAAGAAGTGTGGTAGGAACCACAAGGGTGAATGTCTAGCCGGGTTGAATGTGTAATACCAGTGTGGTAAGCCGGTTCATCATGCTAAGGAATGCAAGGTCAAAGATGCTCGTCCTTAAGGCCAAGTTGCTCAAGGTGTCCAGGTACAACCAAAGGGTGGTCAACACAATACTAGGTTTTATGCCCTCCGTGGTAGGCAAGAGTTGGAGGAGACGCTCGATGTTGTTACTAGTATGTTATATGTCTTTCACTATGATATTTATATTTTGCTTGATCCGGGTGCAAATTTGTCTTTTCTTTCCCTTTATGTGTCCATGAGGTTTGATGTTAGTCCTGAGACATTATTAGAGACTTTCTCCATTTATACTTTCATAGGTGAGTAGGTTATGGCTAAAAGAGTCTATAGAAGCTATCCAATTACAATCTTCCATGAACTTACCCTATGTGATTTAGTTGAGCTTGAGATGACTAATTTTGAAACTATCCTTGGTATGGATTGGCTATATGCATGTTATTCTCTATTGATTGTAGAACCCGAGTGGTTAAGTTCCAATTCTAAAATGAGCTAGTCCTAGAATGGAAGGGTAATACCTACATGTTTAAAGGTCAATTCATTTCGTGCCTTAAAGATCGAAAGATGATTTCCAAGGGTTGTATTTATTATTTTGTGAGGGTTAGGGATGAAAATTTTGAATCCCCTATCCTAGAATCGGTCCCTATTGTAAATGCGTTTTCGGATGTGTTTCCCTATGATTTACCTGGTATCCCTCCCAGAAGGGAGATTGATTTTGGTATAGGCATTCTTCTGGATACTCAACCTATTTCTATCCCTTCTTACTAGATGGCTCTGAAGTAATTAAAGGAATTGAAGGATCAATTGAAGGACTTGTTAGACAAGGGTTCATCAGGCCAAGTATTTGTCCATAAGGTGCTCCTGTATTGCTTGTTAGAAATAAGGATGGTTCACTACGTATGTGCATTGATTACCGACAATTGAACAAGGTAACAATCAAGAATAAGTATCCAATTTTGAGGATAGATGACTGGTTTGATCAATTGCAAGAGGAAACTACTCCATAATAGACCTTCATTTCGGTTATCACCAATTGAGGGTGAGGGAGTATGACATTCCCAAAATGGCATTTTGGACAAGGTTTGGCCACTATGAGTTTTTAGTCATGTCATTTGGTTTAATCAATGCTCATATGGCTTTCATGTCACGACTCAACCCCATAGGCCGTGATGAGTGCCCGAACTAGACACTCGCGTATACCTCTGCTAACTATAAGTAAACTTGTGCCCTATTTGAGTTATAATGTATCGATAGGCACCATAACATATAAGCCTACGAGACCATCACTAAATATAAGAACAATCATACACACATATATATACAACCCACATACATGTCCACCGACCTCTAAGAGTAAGAACAGTAACATAAGTCGGGACAGGGCCCCTGCTGAACTACTGAGCGGGACTACTATGCAGGCGGATCCCCAAAGTGTGTATCTATACCTATGGGCATAAAATGCAGACCCCCGAAGAGAGGAGGGTCAATACGACATATGTACTGATTATGTAAAGCCTAAGTGGAAGCATATTTGAAATAGAGAGAGTCAGGGGGATAAATACATTATGTAAAGCCTTGTGGATTATGAAAACATGCATGCTCATATTATACAATATAGCTAGCCCCTTCAGGGACTCGGTGAAATATATATCTGTAGTGCCATCATAGGGCCTGGTGCCATCATCACCTTATCACATCATATCACATCATATATATATATATACATACATACTCAGTCCTCTAGTGAGGGACTTGGTGAGTTGTTCATGTCATTACATTATCATGTCCTCATATAGCATACCCAGCCCTTTAGTGAGGGACTCGATGGATAATGCAGTGAACTACGTACGATTACGTACCCATCCCAGGACTCTGTGAAAGAGGGGTTACAATATACACGAGTAGAGTAGTGAGTAACCATATGCAATTTAAAACATTGTCAAAGACTCAATGAAGTAATAAAGACGAATTGTCATTTGGAAATCAGGACGATAGTCCTATCAATAATCCCTCAAATATCACTATTGATCATATTAAAAGAGCTTTAGAAATCATAGGCATGAATCAAGATGATACAAAATAACTCATAAAAGTCAAGGACATTAACTATTGGAGAATCTTTAAGAACAGAAATCATGAATCACCCTCGAGACTTATGAATAAAATTACCCCCAAAGCTCATATTAATCCTTACTTAATTGTAATACATGACAAAATAAAGAAGGGAAGGATTTACGTACTCTCTACTTTCTCTCATGTAGTCGTCATATACATATGTGCTGAGGAAAGTACAGCCCGATCCTTAGATAGTAACATATGCCGAGGAACGTTCGGCTCGATCCTTATATAGTTACATATATCATAATCGGCCCATCAAGGGACTCGGTATCATAAAAATTTCATCATAACATCATAACTTATGTCAAAGAGATATCAGGCGACAAGAAGGGTAGCTTTACATACTTATGCCAAAAATATGCCAAGATAAAAAAGGTAGCTTCACATACCTCTTACGGATTACTCTTAAACACGTTCATCTCATCATATTTTGAACCTATTTAACATGAAAGAAATACTAACTTTAATACCCTTTCACTTTACATTTTCCAACTCCACAACCAAGTATCCATAGAAATCGTTTCCTTATCCACTTCCCTCGACTAGTTTATTACTAGTTCCAAGGTTGCCGGAAATCGAGCAGCATCTCCCCTATAACTTGCCCTATCGAACTGATAATCTTAGCATCCATATTACCAAAAACAACCAGCAGCTATATATACAATCATATCACTTCAACATTACACAATACAACTCCAAACAACTAGCTCAAAACTACGATACCAAAATAGAGTTTTTAACCTTTATTTCGTAAATCTTTAACAATATGAAACAGAGGGTAATGTGGCTGCAATAAGAAGTAACCACACCCTATTTAGAACAATTTTCATCCCTGCAACACACAATCAACCCAGCTGCAGCCGTAGCACAACAATCACAACACACTACTCGACTCCGATTTAATAATGACTTCAATTTTGTTTGTTTCTAACGTCAAGCATCCTTATACAATTTTTCCACTTTCAGCCTCATTTAAGACATGTATTATTCATAAAAACATCATAAACTACGATTTGAAAGGGAACACCTTACCTTGCCCGAAATATGCCAAGATAAAAAAGGTAGCTTCACATACCTCTTACGGATTACTCTTAAACACGTTCATCTCATCATATTTTGAACCTATTTAACATGAAAGAAATACTAAGTTTAATACCCTTTCACTTTACATTTTCCAACTCCACAACCAAGTATCCATAGAAATCGTTTCCTTATCCACTTCCCTCGACTAGTTTATTACTAGTTCCAAGGTTGCCGGAAATCGAGCAGCATCTCCCCTATAACTTGCCCTATCCAACTGATAATATTAGCATCCATATTACCAAAAACAACCAGCAGCTATATATACAATCATATCACTTCAACATTACACAATACAACTCCAAACAACTAGCTCAAAACTACGATACCAAAATAGAGTTTTTAACCTTTATTTCGTAAATCTTTAACAATATGAAACGGAGGGTAATGTGGCTGGAATAAGAAGTAACCACACCCTATTTAGAACAATTTTCATCCCTGCAACACACAATCAACCCAGCTGCAGCCGTAGCACAACAATCACAACACACTACTCGACTCCGATTTAATAATGACTTCAATTTTGTTTGTTTCTAACGTCAAGCATCCTTATACAATTTTTCCACTTTCAGCCTCATTTAAGACATGTATTATTCATAAAAACATCATAAACTACGATTTGAAAGGGAACACCTTACCTTGCCCAAAACTCGCCAAAACTTGTCAAAACTCACCTCGGAAGTTCTACTAGCATGGTTGAATCTTTGTGGCTGTTTGTTATCCTTTTGGTGCTTCTCCAAACCATAAATTTACATTAATAACACTTTCATACCCTCTTGGTATACCCTAGATAATTAATTCACAAAACGAAATCAGAGAGCTTACCTTTTTTTCTCCAAATCCGTGGCGCTCTCTCTCTCTAGCTCAAGGTTTCTCTTCTCTTCTCTTTTTTCGAGACTTTTCTTGGATAAGAATGACTAAAGGATAAAGATGAACTAAAAGTCATAGTATATATATATATATATATAGGCTACTTTAGGGGGTGACACATGTCAGCCCTAAGTGGTGACACGTGTCAAGCCCTTATTGGGCCAACGCATCAAGCCTCCACCTATAGGCTGCCACATGGAAGGTGGAGTCCACCCTTTTGATTCAGCCGCTTCCACATGGCACTTCTAGCTACTGCTACATGGCACTCTCTCTTACTTCCATGTGTCACTTTCTTTTCCTCCTCATAGGTTCATAATTTCATCTTGCTTTACGAACTTATGTAATCCTTACTACGTAAGCTTGGTATGAACTCAAGTAGCTTAAGAATATAAGATTTTCAAGTTGGTAGCTTACGTAAGTAAGTTGAGTCCTACGAATCATTACTTGGCCTCTAACTTCTTTCGGATTCTTATAACCATATTTCCAATCTTCTCTAGAATGGGATGGCACATCCTCCCTTCCTTAGAGTTTTTTATTAGCATTATAGATTATCTGGCTCACATGGTAACTTCTAAGAAGCTTAAGAACCTTTCAATAAACTTAAGAGCCTTTTAATAAGCTTAGGAAGCTTAAGAACCTTCCAAGGTACAAATGTACGGGGTATAACATTTCATGGACTTAATAAATAGGGTGTTCAAATAATATCTAGACCTATTTGTGATTGTATTCATTGACAATATTTTGGTTTACTCTCGAAATGAAGAGGAGCATTCTAATCATTTAAGGATTGTGTTGCAATCTCTAAGAGACAAGCAACTATTTGCATAGTTCTACAAATGTGAGTTTTGGTTGAGGGAGGTGGATTTCCTTGGTCACATTGTGTCTGGTGAAGGAACTATGGTTGATCCTAAGAAAACCGAAGTGGTTAAGAATTGGCCTAGACCATTATCTCTTTCGGATATTAGGAGTTTCTTGGGATTAGCCGGATATTATAGGAGATTTGTCAAAGAGTTTTTATCGATCTCGTCAGTTTTGACCAAGTTGACTCAAAAGAAGATGAAATTTTAATATTCGGAAGCATGTGAAAAGAGTTTTCAAGAATTAAAAGATTGTCTCACTACCGCTCCTATCTTGACCTTGCCAGAAGGGTCCGATGGTTTTATATCCTATGCTTTTAGGCAACTCAAGGTGCATGAATGGAATTATCTAACCCATGATGTTAATCTAGCAGAGGTCGTGTTTGCCTTGATGATTTGGAGACACTATCTTTGTCACGACCCAACCCCGTAGGCCGCGACTGGGGTCCGACCTGGACCCCCTGTATATATATCTATTAGTTATGGTCACTTAAAATTGTAAATAAGATAATATCAGGTCATAGAGCCTTACTAGGCGATAACATTTTCATAAACCTATAGCCCTTTTCGTTTGTATCACAACATGACAGGGAACGCAAGCCGACAAGGCTGCCATAACATAATAACATATATCATGTAGACCTAGTTGAATCAAACTGACATACACAACCCACATATACATGTCTGCAGACCTCTAAAAATATAAATGACAACATATGGCAAGACAGGGCCCCCGCCGTGCCCTTGAATAAATAAAACAATTCTATACATCATTGGTCCATATCCAAAAAAACTAGACGGACTCCCAAAACCTGTATCGGTACCTGCGGGCATGAAACACAGCCCCCCGAAGAAAGGGGGTCAGTACGACATATGTACTGAGTATGTAAAATATAATATGATACAACTGGAAGCATATCTAAAATAGAGAAGTAGGGGATAAAATATCAAATCAGAAATCAGTACCTGGAAAAGTAAAATCATGCATGCTCAAATTTTCAATATAGCCAGCCCTACCAGGGATCCAGTGACTCATTTCTGTAGTATCAGTATCAGGCCCTGTGCCATCGGTACCTTATTACAACATATCATCATCATATATATACATACGTACCGGCCTTCTAGTGAAGGGCTCGGTGGACAATACAGTGAATTGAACGAATCTTATAGTCGGCCCGGGACTCGTAGAAGAAGTGTTACAGTATACACGAGTAGAGTAGTGAGAATCAAAACACAATTTAAATCATTATCTGAGACTCAATGAAGTCATCAAGTGAATCATCACTTGGAGGTCAGGGTAGGAAGGTAGTTGTTTCAAGTGCCCTCTAACTCTCACTCGGGGCTATATCAGTTAATATCTCAGGTACCCTAGACGCATACTAAAGTAAGGCCAATTCACTTATGGAATCAGAACATTTTTTATCAAATAGTTTTAAGACTTGGAGTGTGTACATTCATACCTCTTTAACGTATAGGAGTTTCCAGGGGAATAGTTTAACTACCGTAGAGTTCAACATCCAGTAGTAAATAAGAGGTACTTAAGAATGGAATTACCCTGGAGCTCGTATCACATTTAGCTTACAACTAGGACATGCCAAAAAGAAAGTGAGTAAACTCTATGTGGTCTGTACTTTTCTTCTGGTGGTCATGACATACATATCTCGTACCCGGCCCTTCATAGGGCTCGGTGAACCACCATGGCATTGTAATCTCATTTTTGTATCAAATACATTTCAAGGGAAATGAGAGATAGCTTCCCACACATTCCATTCTGACACGTAGAAGCCCTACTAGGCAATGCTTAATCTTCACAGGAACTCTAATACTGAGTAGTGGGTAGGGGTTATGAGGCGTACTTGGAATCCTGGGAATGGAATTATCCCCACAGTTCACACACAGTTCACTTAAGGCCAACACTTGCCAAAAGGAAAGAAAAATAGTTGTACGAACTTATACCAAAACATGCCAAGAGAAATCTTTACATACCTTGTCTGAATTATTCCTTATCCTGCTTGCCTCGCCATCCTTTGAACCTATTCAACATGAAAGTAATATAAATATCAACCCCTCTTAACTTTCCAGCATCTTAGGTTACACCTTAGTATCAATGGAATCTATTTCCTTAGTCGTTTCCCCGACTAGTTTTGTTATTCGCTAAGGCGTCGACGAAAATTGGGTAGCACCTCTCCTGTAATGTGCCCTATCCAAATTTCCAATTAGGTACCTAAGACCTACAGCCAACCAACAACAACAACCTGCAGCAATTCATACCAACAATATACAACATAAACTCCAAACGACTTATTCAAAAATACGATATCAAAATAGGGCGTCTAGCCTTTATTTTGTGACGCCTTTAATTATACGTAATGAGGGGTCATGTGGATTATACCAGAAGCACCCTAACCCACATTAGGACGTATTTAGTCCCTGCAACAACAAGCCACACCCCTGCATCAGCAACTCACAAGAACGACACTTTATTTCGATGACAATTCACCTCTAGCGACTCCAATTTAGTTTATTTCGAACGTCGAGCATTTCTATGACATTATTAAACTTCCAGCAGCATAAAAGGGGTGTAATACACCATATAACAATACTATAAACTCCAATTTAAAAGGAAAGGCCTTACTTTATGCTAAACTTGTCAAACTCGCCAAAACTATCCAAAATGTGAAATCTGGACAGCTTACTGTTTTGCCTTGTCGCTTCATTTCGAAGGGGTAATGGAGGGAAACAAGATTTACGTCCTTCATGAAAGTTATAGAAATGTGTCTTAGGGTATCAAAAAATTTCTAATCATCCCTACATCAATTTTTTACAAAACGATATGACCAAAATAGTCACAGCTGTCCGTGTAGGATTTCCAAAACCAAATCTGAGCAGTACCTCCTCTACACTTCATCACCATTTTTAGAGATGATAAATGTAAAACTAGATTTTGTAGTCTGACTGAAAGTTATAGACCCATAAAATACCTTTCCAAAACATATTAAATCATTCAAAACGAATCTGTACACAAGAAGTTATACCAATATTACTAACAACAGTCCCTTCCAAAAACGGGTTGGTTAATTAGTTCGTAACATTTTCTCCTTCAACTTTCTCTTATTTCTTTCCAAGTGTAAACTGCAACCATGGTTCCGTAGGCATCCTAAGACACATGTATACACCCCCACATGGTTGAAAAACATTGTAGATAATTAATTTACAGAGGAAAATTGAAGAACTCACCTTTAATTCTTCAAAAATGTTGCTGCCTTGTTCCTTTTAGTTCTTCACATTTTTTCCTCTCATTTGGATGATGTTTTTGGATGGAAAATAAGTTAAGAGTTAGACAACATGTATATATAGTAATCCTTAGGAGGTGACACATGGCAGCCCCCAGGGTGACACGTGGCAGACTCCTAGGGTGCCACCTCGTCCAAGCTTCCAACACAAAACTGCCACATGGAAGCGTGGGGTCCATCCCAAGTAGGTGAGTCACCTGCTTGCTTGTCACCTACCTGCTTATCACCTGCTTGCTTCACTTTCGTAAGTTCCGAAACTAGTTTTTGCTCCCTCTCGTAGGTTCGTAATCTCATCTTATTTTAAGAGCCTATGTAACCCATGCCACCCAAGCTTGGTACGTACTCCAATAGCTTAAGTATGTAAGACTTCCAAGTTAGTAGCTAACATAGCTAAATTGAGTTCTACGACTCATTACTTGGCCTCCAATTCCTTCGGGATTCTTATGATTTCATTTCCAACCTTCTCCACTATGGGGTATCACACTCTCCCTTCCTTAGGGTCATTTGATAGTGTCGTAGCGTATCCGGCTCACATGATAATGTCTAAGGAACTTAGGAGACATTCTAAGCTTAAAAAAAGGGTGGGGTGTAACATCCTTCCCCCCTTTAGAACATTCGTCCCCGAATGTTAAACAAAACTACCCTTATAACTTATACAGACCATCGGGGGATTCGTTTCTATTTCCGTAACACATATTTCCATCGAAGTACTTAGTATACGAGTTTCAGGAGTTGGGGTTACCTGTAGACATCGGGAAATAGGTTTTACCTCACAAGATTCCATCTCCGGGACCTTATCTATGGAATATACCCTGGGTGGCTCATCAGTACCTTTGCGAAGCATTCTTATCTGATGGACTGGGCTTATAGTTTCCAAGTGAGGTGGTAAGCTTAACTTACCAGCCACGTTGCCCACCTTATGAGTAACTTGATACCGTCTAACATATTTTGGGTCAAGTTCCTTTTCTAGGTGACCCTATGATAAACATCCAATCATCAACTTGAACTTTGTATGTCGACGTCGATTATCTGTATATCATTCCTGCCCACTCTGGGATTTTAGTCAATAGCTTGCTTAATTATGTCGAGGCCATTAGAATACTGGAGTAGTAATTATTATTGTAGGCAACTTGATAAGTGATGGATAATCATTCCGGCTACCTTCGAAGTTAATCTCCCGGCTTGTGGCATATCTTCTAGTGTCTAATAGTGCGCTCAGTCTGTTTAGTAGCTCAAGGGATAAATGCGGTACTAAGACCTGTCTGTGCTCCTGATCTCTTCTTGGACTGATCTCAAGGCGTTAATTATAATTGAAGTCCCTTTATCTGGGATATTAGATGAGGAAACCTCACGGAACCTTACCATTCTCCATGTTCTATAACTCCCTCTAATTTCAGCAGCATAGGTGATCTTGATTGGAAGCAAATGGGCTGATTCATTAGCCTAATCACAATAATTGATATAGCACCCTACCTTTACCAAGTATAAAATGGGTGCGTAATGACGTGGATAATTTGGGAACTGTTAGCCTCGTATAGTCTTTCTCGACTCCTTTAAGAACTTTAACTGGCATTCGATCTTTTGGGTCCTTCTTCCCCTCTTTTTCCAATCCTTAGGATTGGCTACCGAATAATGTTGCATTCCCCCCATATAACGGCGCTCGTAGTCGTTCTATGCTTTGTCTAACATGATCTGGTGTAATTCCAAAAGAGTTTTGGCATAGAAGCTTGCTATCCTGTAGTAACCAGCTAGTTCAGTCAGTTTTACTTAAACCTTTTCACAATTTCCCTTACCCCCGTTTAAAATCCTCTAGACACATTATCTTGTGTCATTCTTTACCTTTACAAGAATACGAGAGGGTACAAGAAGCATCCTAGCGTTACCTCGCCAGTCCTCATGTCTTACCCTGCCTTTCCTTCTTTCCTACACTCGAGGTCGGGGTAGATCTTTGGTCCAATCGTGGCCATGTCTTACTTCACCCATAGTACTAATTCCATCTCGATAGTTTGGCTTAACTTATCTTTGCACCTCTCGGTATTTAGTTGCAACTTGGGCTCCTTCGCTTGGGATAATAGCTGTGGGGACTCCGTAAGGTCCTACCACTTTTTTTTTTAACTCTACAATTTTACACCTTCTCGGCAGATTAGGTAACCTTTGATCGAAGGAGTAGGGACTAATATCTTTATTCCACAAGTAACATTCCCTCTAGAGTCATCTGGCACTGGAGTGCAAAATGAGTTTTGTAGTCCTGGTCATATTGTGGGATTTTCGACCTTGGGCACTACTTCCTGTCATTTGTAAATTACATCCGCTAGTACCCTTACCTTTGGGTTTTGCTTTTTTTCCCTCAGAGTTGGCTTCCAAGTGGTGTCGAAATTCCCTCGCCCACTGGCCTATATAGCCATTCTGCGGTTTTCCTCTCATTAACTAGTTCTATGTTGAAAAGCTATGGCATTCAAGTGTGTCGTCAGTTAGCAAATAGCTAATCCTTCTTGTTTTTCTTAAGACCTTGTTACAATTTTCTTTACCGTATCTTATAATACTCCGAGTACATAATCTCATCTCGTTTCTCCGTTACTAGTCAGATGCTTCTGTCTCGCGTGATCATACCAACACTAATGTATTAAGTTCCATCTGAATTTCGAAGTTAAGCGTGCTGGGGCAAGAGTAATATTGGGATGGGTGACCTCCCTGGGAAGTCTTCGTGTTGCGTTTCATTGTAATCCTTACCATAATGGGTAGGGCACTCAACTTAGCTCCTGATTTACCTCAGCGTTATCTCGCGAGTCTTTATGCTTTGCCCTGTCCTTTCATTTGTTATCTTACATCCAGTGTCGGCGTAGACCTTTATCTCCACTATCCTCCATTCGCTTTGTGTTCTCCCTATTTACTACCACAGGAGGCTTTCTATTCCTTTTCCTTTAGTTATTTATCTATCGCAACATCATTTGCGACTAACTCGATGACCAACGTTTTGGCTTTTGGTCTAGCATGCTTTCATTCTCCTTCATAGTTTCTCTTGAATTATTTGATATCCTTTCATGGTTACACTATTTTGTTTTTATACGTAGCCGCCTTCTAGGATTATGTTGTTCAGGGTCTCATCACAACTTTTTATCGCTGCTTTATGTAGCATTCTGGCTTCCATCCAACTATTGGTAGCCTCCGAACCTTTTTAACTTGGTTCGGCAAGATACCTTATTGAAGTTAAGACGTTCGTCTCAGATATATTCCCATATCGATTGCCTTCACCTTACTTTTGCCATTTTCTCATTAACTTCCCCCCTTTAGAGGGTACTCGTACTTTCATTTGTTTGTACTTGTAATCGTTCAATTTCAATTAGGCATTACTAGTATTTCGACGATAACTATTCCAAGTTTTCTTGAAGCAGTGGCTTTGTTCCAACCTATATCCTTTGTTTCTTGGGATGAATAGAAGTTGCATCATTTGTTCCTTAAGTTTTCCATCCTCGTCCCTTAAGGATTCCACTATTTTTGGGGCGACGTTGTGTACACGCATAATTTTTTTGTATCGTAAGCCCCATGCTCTTACTGCGTTCTCAACGCAGGCCTTTAACTTAGTCAACGCGTACTATGTGCGTCTGACTAGTGGTTCCACTTTATCCCTATATACTCGTATTACACTGTTCAGTTCATACTTACATATCCCCCTTTTAACTCGTATATATATTTGGTTCCTGACATCTCTTTGAGCTGCTTCTATTAGAAGTTCTTTCCCTAATTAGTCGGTGGCAAATTATAAACTATTATCGTACATCATTTTCCAACCATTGTTGGAAGAAATCAGAACCTCTTAAACATCACAGTACTTCTTTTAGTACTTAACCTACCTGGTCTCCTTCTGAGTTTATCCCCGAGTTATGAACAACTCGTCTAATTTACAATTAGTAGTTGAGGGCTTGGTATTTTTTTTTCCCAAAAGAGTGAAACTCATTCGCGGTACATCCTATCCTTCATTCTGAGCCCTCTGTTTATATTCCTTCAATACAAATACGGCTAGAGATACCGTAATCTGAACTTTACTACTTAATTTAGCTTTTGTTCCTCCGAAATAAAATTCTTCAAGTAAAAGGGTGCCCCTTGTCGGCGACCTGAGGGATACCTCTTACAGTTTTAGTTAAACACAGTAGGGGTATTTGGTATCAATTTCTCGGACATCTCAAAAATCTATGATTCATTTCCTTTTCCTTGTTTTGGGAAAATTTCGGTAGAGTTTCCTCTACATTTCTTACTTATCCCAAAACCTGCATGCAGAAAATACCAACAATGCCTCACAGGGCCAGCATATATATATACATATCATATCACAGCCGCACAGAGCTTTCAATGTCATTTTTTTTATCGCAGCCACACAGGGCTTTCAACGTGAACAATAATATAAAAATACTGGACTTACTTCATATGTCCAACTTCAAACTGCATCTGTTGCACTTTTTGTCTGCTTTCCTTTCAGGTTTCAACTTTATATTTCAATACCTTACCCGACGGATATCTTCCGTGGCTTTACTTTACTTACCTGTATGCTTCGTTACTTTCCATGTCATCAATTACTTCCTTCTGTTGGTGTCGTCCTTCTGTTAAGATCCAAGGTTAGTATAAGGAATTTTCCTATGACTCGGATCTATAACACGATATCAGATGTAGAAGAAAGGTAACATCCTAAATGTCCTGTAGCTTCCTATTTATAGATATAGCGCGCAACACACCGATAAACAAGACTCTACTAGACACGGTCTGCAGACAATCCGAGGATGAACTGCTCTGATACCATTTCTATCATGACTCAACCCCGTAGGCCGCGACTGGGGTCCAACCTGGACCACCCGTACATATATCTATTAGTTGTGGTCACATAAAATCGTAAATAAGATAATATCAGGTCATAGAGCCCCACTGGGCGATAACATTTTCATAAACCTGTAGCCCTTTTCGTTTGTATAACAACACGACAGGGCACGCAAGCCGACAAGGCTGCCATAACATAATAACATATATCATGTAGACCCAGTTGAATCAAACTGACATACATAACCCACATATACATGTCTGCAGACCTCTAAAAATATAAATGACAACATATGGCGGGATAGGGCCCCCGCCGTACCCCTGAATAAACAAAACAATTTTATACATCATTGGTCCGTATCCAAAAAATCTAGGCTCCGACGTAATGGAGCCTCTTCCAACTGAGCTGAACAAAATCCTAAGCTGACGGACTCCTAAAACCTGTATCGATACCTGTGGGCATGAAATGCAGCCCCCCGAAGAAAGGGAGTCAGTACGACATATGTACTGAGTATGTAAAACATAATATGATACAAATGGAAGCATATCTGAAATAGAGAATCAGGGGATAAAATGTCAAATCAGAAATCAGTACCTGGAAAAGTAAAATCATGCATGCTTAAATTTTTAATATAGCTGGCCCTACCAGGGATCCGGTGAATCATATCTGTAGTATCAGTATCAGGCCCCGTGCCATCGCTACCTTATTACAACACATCATCATCATATATATACATACGTACCCGACCTTCTAGTGAAGGGCTCGGTGGACAATGCGGTGAATTGCACGAATCTTATAGATGGCCCGAGACTCTAAGAAGAAGTGTTACAGTATACACGAGTAGAGTAGTGAGAAACAAAACACAATTTAAATCATTATCTGAGACTCAATGAAGTCATCAAGCGAATCATCACTTGGAGGTCAGGGTAGGAAGGTAGTTGTTTCAAGTGCCCTCTAACTCTCACTCGGGGCTATATCAGTTAAGATCTCAGGTACCCTAGACTCATACTAAAGTAAGGCCAATTCACTTATGGAATCAGAACATTTTTTATCAAATAGTTTTAAGACTTGGAGTCTGTACATTCATACCTCTTTAACGTATAGGAGTTTCCCGGGGAATAGTTTAACTACCGTAGAGTTCATCATCCAGTAGTAAATAAGAGGTACTTAAGAATGGAATTACCCTGGAGCTCGTATCACATTTAGCTTACAACTAGGACATGCCAAAAAGAAAGTGAGTAAACTCTATGTGGTGTGTACTTTTCTTCTGGTGGTCATGATATACAATCTCGTACCCGACCCTTCATGGGGCTCAGTGAACCACCCTGGCATTGTAATCTCATTTTTGTATCAAATACATTTCAAGGGAAATGAGAGATAGCTTCCCACACATTCCATTCTGACACGTAGAAGCCCTACTAGGCAATACTTAATCTTCACTGGAACTCTAATACTGAGCAGTAGGTAGGGGTTATGAGGCGTACTTGGAATCCTGGGAATGGAATTATCCCCACAGTTCACACACAGTTCACTTAAGGCCAACACTTGCCAAAAGGAAAGAAAAATAGTTGTACGAACTTATACCAAAACATGCCAAGAGAAAGCTTTACATACCTTGTCTGAATTATTCCTTATCCTGCTTGCCTCGCCGTCCTTTGAACCTATTCAACATGAAAGTAATATAAATATCAACCCCTCTTAACTTTCCAACATCTTAGGCTACACCTTAGTATCAATGAAATCTATTTCCTTAGTCGTTTCCCCGACTAGTTTTGTTATTTGCTAAGGCGTCGACGAAAATTGGGCAGCACCTCCCCTGTAATGTGCCCTATCCAAATTTCTAATTAGGTCCCTAAGACCTATAGCCAACCAACAACAACAACCTGCAGCAATTCATACCAACAATATACAACATAAACTCCAAACGACTTATTCAAAAATACGATATCAAAATAGGTCCTCTAGCCTTTATATTATGACGCCTTTAATTATACGTAATGAGGGGTCATGTGGCTTATACCAGCAGCACCCTAACCCACATTAGGACATATTTAGTCCCTGCAACAACAAGCCACACCCCTGCTGCAGCAACTCACAAGAACGATACTTTATTTCGATGACAATTCACCTCTAGCGACTCCAATTTAGTTTATTTCGAACGTCGAGCATTTCTACGACATTCTTAAACTTACAGAAGCATACAAGGGGTGTAATACTCCATATGACAATACCATAAACTCCAATTTAAAAGGAAAGGCTTACTGTTTAACCTTGTCGCTTCGTTTCGAAGGGGTAATGGAGGGAAACAGGATTTACGTCCTTCATGAAAGTTATATAAATGTGTCTTAGGGTCGCAAAAAATTTTGAATCATCCCTATATAAATTTTGTACAAAAAGATATGACCAAAATACTCATAGCTGTCCGTGTAGGATTTCCAAAACCAAATCTGAGCAGTACCTCCTCTACACTTCATCACCGTTTTTCGAGCTGATACAAGTAAAACTGGATTTTGGAGTCTGAATGAAAGTTATATACCCATGAAATACCTTTCCAAAACATATTAAATCATTCAAAACGAATCTGTACACAAGAAGTTATACCAATATTACTAACAATAGTCCCTTCCAAAAATAGGTTGGTTAATTAGTTCTTAACATTTTCTCCTTCAACTTTCTCTTATTTCTTTCGAAGTGAAAACTGCAAACATGGTTCCGTAGGCATCCTAAGACATATGTATACACCCCCACATGGTTGAAAAACATTGTAGATAAATAATTCACAGAGGAAAATTGAAGAAGTCACCTTTAATTCTTCAAAAATGTTGCTGCCTTGTTCCTTTTGGTTGTTCACGTTTTTTCCTCTCATTTGGCTGATTTTTTTGGATGGAAAATAAGTGAAGAGTCAGCCACCATGTATATCTACACCTCCTTAGGAGGTGACACGTGGCATCCTCCTAGGGTGCCACCTCATCCAAGCTTCCAACACAAAACTGCCACGTGGCAGCGTGGGGTCCATCCCAAGTAGGTGAGTCACCTGCTTGCTTGTCACCTGCTTGCTTGTCACCTGCTTGCTTCACTTTCATATGTTCGGAAACTACTTTTTGCTCCCTCTCGTAGGTTCATAATCTCGTCTTATTTTAAGATCCTATGTAACCCATGCTACCCAAGCTTGGTACGTACTCCAATAGCTTAAGTATGTAAGACTTCCAAGTTAGTAGCTTACGTAGCTAAATCGAGTTCTACGACTCATTACTTGGCCTCCAATTCCTTCGGGATTCTTATGATTCCATTTCCAACCTTCTCCACTATGGGGTATCACACTCTCCCTTCCTTAGGGTCATTTGATAGTATCGTAGCGTATCCGGCTCACATGATAATGTCTAAGGAACTTAGGAGACATTCTGAGCTTAAAAAAAGGGTGGGGTGTAACAATCTTTATGGTATCTATATGGATATGTTCACCGACCACAAGAGTTTACAATATGTGTTTAAGCAAAAAGACTTTAACCTTCGGCAAAGGAGATGGCTTGAGTTGTTGATAGATTATGATATGAGTATGTTTTATCATCCAAGCAAGGAAAATGTTGTTTTCGATGCACTAAGTAGATTGTCCATGAGTAGTGTGGCACATGTTGAAGAAGATAACAAAGAATTGATTAAAGATGTTCATAGATTGACACGTTTAGGTGTGTATTTTGTTGATTCTAATGATGGAGGTGTTTTTGTTCATAATGGTTCGAAATAGTCTCTTGTAGCGGTATGTTCTCGGAGTGGTGAGATCCTTGGGTAAGGTCTGTTCTCGGAAAATAAAATATGTTTTAAATTGCTTTTAAGCTATAATTAAGTTTATTATGATTGGTCGTGTATCCTATGGCATATTGATTATGTTATTTTACTTGTTCATGCATACCTCACATACTTAGTATATTCAAATGGACTAATGCATATTTTGCCTACATTGTCTCATAATGTCAGGACAAATGTCACTCACGACCACCCCATTCGTTGCTAGAGATTTCTTTAGATTTCAAAGAAGTTGGTGAATTCTCAATCTACTAAGGACAAGACTTTTATTCATGTTACTATTGTTTTCACTTTCTTCTATTGATTGGGTGAGCTTGGAGCTTGTCCAATTCCCCATCAAAGATTAGACTAGAGGCATGTTTAGACGATATTCATTGGTGTAGTACGGATTGGAAATTTATGAAGTTGACTTCCCTTAGTCCCATTCTCTACTTAATGATTACTTCCACTCATCTTTATATTGTTCTTTACCTTATATATCCAATGTATTCTAAGATGGCTTATAATTAGGGTCCCTCACATTCCGATCATTGTGTTATGACTAGGATCTAAGTAAGATCGTGACAAACCCTCTCGAGTTCAATGGTTCAAAGGTAGGACTTCATTGATGAGGTGTATAAGATGGTGTACATTATGGGGGTGACTTCGGAAGAGAAAGAGGAGTTGGCGGCCTACCAACTCAAGGATACTGCCCAAGTTTGGTACACTTAGTGGAAGTCCGAGAAAGTTTATAAAAGTCCTATTGGTTGGGAAGTCTTTAAGCTTTATTTTCCCGATTGTTTTTTCCCACTTGAGCTAAGGAAAAAAAATTAATAGAGTTTATTAATCTCAATCAAGGCCACATAAGTGTAAAGGAGTATGCCCTCAAGTTTACCAAACTATCTAAGTATGATCCTTCTTTGGTTGCCCATCCCCATGACCGAATGAGTCAATTTATATCGGGAGTGTCCATCTTGGTTGCTATAGAATGCTGAACCACTATGCTTGTGAAAGAAATAGACATATCTCAGCTCATAACCTATGCCAAACAAATGGAAGGAGAGAAGCTTAAAGAGTGAAAGATGAGGGAGTCCAAGAGGGTTATTTGAAGACACGTTCTCTAATGCTAAGACTAGTGGTGGTAACGACTATTTTCATCAAGGTCAATGTTACTCTTAATCTTTAGGCCAAAGGTTTGACAAAGGTAGGGTGCCCAATCCTAGGGCCCAAGGTGGTGGTATTGGTGAGTCTACTCCTTTTAAATGCACCAAGTGTGGGAGGAAATATGGGGGTAAGTGTTTGGTTGGAACGGGTGCTTGTTTTGGGTGCTGTAAAATAGGGCACAAGATCTTTGAATGCCCTAACAAAGGGAGAGAAGGACGTTCTTAAGGGAAAAATAATCAAGGTGCACAAGCTCAACAAGGTGGTGGTCAACGCAAAATAGGTTCAATGCCCTACATGCTAGGCAATATGTGGATGATCCGGATGTCAACTTGTCTTTTATTACTCCTTATCTTGCTACGATATTTGATGTGTCCCCTGAAATTTTATTAGAGCCTTTTTTTGATTTATACTCCCATTGGTGATTCGGTGTTAGCCAAGAGGGTTTATAGAAATTTTCCTATCTCAGTCTTTTAGAAATTTATTCCATGTGATGTTGTTGAACTTGACATGACCGATTTTGACATTATTCTTGTTTTGGATTATTACATGCCGCTTATGCATCCATTGATTGACTAATTCTCTCGCTATCTTCATGGAATTGATGATTCAAATTTTCATGCCATATTTAGATATATTTGTGGTGGTATTTAATGATGATATCTTGATTACTCCCAAAATGAGGAGACCATGTGGGTCACTTGAGGATTGTGTTGCAAACTTAGAGGGATAAGAAATTATTTGTCAAATTTAGTAAATGCAAATTTTGGTTGAAGTCCATGACATTCCTTAGTCACATTGTTTTTGGTGATGGTATCATGGTTGATCCAAAGAAAATGGAGGCAGTAAATAATTTTTCTAAACCATTGTATCCTTTGGATATAAGAAGTTTTTTTGGCTTAGCCGGATACTATAGAAGGTTTTTTGAAGGATTTTTCTTCTATTGCTTTGCCTTTGACCAATTTGACTCAAAATAAAGTGAAGTTTCAATGATTGGACGAATGTGAGAAGAGTTTTCAAATATTGAAGGATCGTCTTACATCGGCTCCTATTTTGACATTGTTGGAAGGTTTCGATAGGCTTGTTGTATATTGTGATGCCTCACATATTGGTTTGGGTTGTGTTTTTATACAACATGGCAATGGCATAGCATCTGCTTTTAGGAAACTCAAATTGCATGAATGAAACTATCCAACCCATGATCTTACATTTGCGGCGGTTGTTTTTGCATTACAAATTTAGCGTCACTCTCTTTATGGGGTGCATGTGGGTGTGTTCACCGACACCAAAAGCTTGCAATATATGTTTAGCCCAAGGGATTTGAACCTTAGGAGAATGAGGTGGATTGAAATACTAAATTATTATGATATGAGTGTGTTATATAATCTGGGTAAAGCTAATGTCGTAGCCGACGCTCTTAGTTAATTGTCTATGAATAGTGTTTCTCATGTTGTTAAAAGTAAGAAAGAATTGGTTAAGGATGTGCATAGATTGTCTCTGTTAGGTGTTCATTTGGTTGATACTAACGATGGTGGTGTTCTAGTCAAAATGGCTCAAAATCATCTCTTGTGGTGGATGTTATGGCCAAAAAAGACCATGATTAGGTTTTCATTGAATTGAAGAAGTCGGTTGTCGAAAAAGTCATTAAGGCTTTCTCCCAAAGTTGAGATGGGATACTTCGTTACCAAGGTCTCTTGTGTATCCCTAATGTGGATGGTCTAAAGGAATTGATATTGAATGAGGCCCATAGTTCTTGGTATTCGATTCATATAGGATTCAGCCAAAAGAATGATTCAAACTTTAGAGGATATGTTGAGGCATGTGTCATTGATTTTAAAGAAATTTGGGCTGAGCATCTACCATTGGTTGAATTTGTATACAACAATAGTTATCACTCAAGCATTGAAATGGGTCCTTTTGAAACTTTATAGGGGACAAGATGTAAATCCCCGATGGGATGGTTTGAAGTAGGTTAGGTAGCATTGATTGGTCCTGGTTTAGTATTTGATTCTATAGATAAGGTAAGACTTATAAGGTATAGGCTAAAGGCTTCCCAAAGTCGCCAAAAGTCTTACTCGGACAATAGGAAAAGAGATCTTAAGTTTAGTGTGGATGATTGGGTCTATTTTAAGGTTTCACCCATAAAGGGTGTAATGCCTTTTGGTAAGAAGGAAAAGTTGAGCCCTAGATATGTAGGGCCCTACAAAATCTTAAAGTTTATTGGCAAGGTGGTAAGTTAGACTTGATATTTGAGTTGGCTATAGTTCATTCAGTGTTCCATGTATCTATGTTGAGGAAGTTTGTGGGTGATGTAAATACTATTGTGCTATTGGGAAATGTGAGTATTGAAGAATGTTTAATTTATGAAGATTCTGGTAGAAATTCTAGACCGGTAAGTGAAGAGGTTAAGTAACAAAGAGGTTGGATCCATCAAAGTATTATGGAGAAATCAACAAGTAGAGAGTTCTACATGGGAAGCGGAAGTGGACATGATTAAGATATATCCGTATCTCTTTCCTTTTACTCAAGCTTAAGGTATTAGGTTGTTCTTTCTCAAATTACCCAAGTTCCTACGTTTTAGTTTTTCCCATGCCTTTCTGTAAGACCTCAAAAGTCGCAAAGTTGGAACCAAGGAGAAATTATCAAAATTTTGAACTGACTCATGTTTATGAGTCACTCTATAACTCGTAGAGCTTTCTATGACTCATAAAAGTGAGTCATAGAGTGACCCTTTGAGTATTGTATAGTGGTACTTTCAAGAGAGGTTCTACGATTGAACAAGATGAGTGATCATCCTGTTAACGAGTGGTAAGAACTGCTCATTCCAAAACTTCAGAGGCCATGTTTCAGAAGTTCCTTAAGGTCGAGTCTATGACTCGACAGGATGAATTATAAAAACCTATATGACTCATTGAAGTGAGTCGTAACCAAAATTCAAAGACTTCTAAACTTGCATGTTTTCAGGCCTGTACGAGTCCAAATAACGACTCATTTGTAAACTTCAGAGACTTGAATGTAAGCCCTTTTGTCAAACCTGCAATACAAGTCATCTTGACGAGTAGTTATCATTTCTACGACTCATAGAGTCATCTCGTAGGATTAAAATTTTAGTTTTTATGAGGGGTATTTGTGTTATTTTCCATGTTCTTTTCAATGAACCTAGTCACAATTATGACTAAGTTCAAATCTATATCTATCTAATTCTTCCCTCATTATAAATCACTCTCCAAATATTCTCTAAGGCAAGATCAAAATTCTCTCAAGGATTCTTCTCCAAGTTTCAAGCTAGGGTTTAAGATTTCACCAACGTTTCTTCTTCATTTTTGAGTAATTGCAACCAAGATATGTGGGGATTTATCCATGGGTTCCTCTCACCTATCGAGTTCCAAAGTTTTCTCAAAGTTTTTTTTTAATTTTCAATTGATTATGAACCTTAGTTTTGATGAATTGTATTGGGCTAATTTAATTTCATTTTTAGATATTATCAATGATAATTATAAGTGTGTTTTCATATGAACTGCATGATTTTAATTTGAATTATGAATGCCCATGTATAAAGAATTTTAAAGTATGATTATGAAGTTAAGGATGATTTTCATGAGTTGATTATGAGTTTAATAATTTTCAAGGAAAGTTTTATGATTTAAAGTTGAGATTATTATTTAATGATGAAAGTTATGATGATGATCGATTATGACCAAAGAAAGTTATTATGGTGTGATAAGTACAATTCTCATACATTCATGTTTAAAGATAGTGATAAGGACAATTCTCTCTGAAGTTATGGATTCCTATGAATCACAAGTTAATGAGCTACTATAAAGATGGATTGATAGGTAGTTACTATCTTTCCCAATTATATTAGTAGCATGTTTTTATGAGTTCCCATTGGGATATTAACTAAGAACCAGAGGACTTATACGTGGGATTCGGTCTGGTAACGTAGTTAGTTACCCAAGAGAATCCTAGTAGCAACCTAAAGTCCCAAACTATGTTGCCCACGTAGGTTGCCTTAATGGCCTAGCTAGTGGATCCGCATATAGAATAGTTGAGTTTAGTTGAGTTGAGTACCATGAAGGAGTATACCCGGGCAAGGTAGCCTCCCCCTTCTCGATGAGGGTTCCATCGGATTTTATATTATAGCTCACATGGTCTTAAGCCGTCAGTTAAAGGTCTTATCCCACACAAGCTAAATGTAAAGTTATGAGTTTTACTATGAAGTTTAACCATTCATTGAACATAAGTTTTCATATGTTTTAAAATTCTTTTAATCCTTACTCATGTTCATTATAATTGGTCATGCATCCTATGTCATATTGTTCCCGCTCCTATTATTTGTTTATTCATATCACACATACTTTTTACCTTCTATGTACTAACGCATATTTTTCCTATATTGTCTCAAAATATAGGGACGGACGACACTCACGATCATCCTACTCGTGGCTAGAGTTCTTTAGTGCTCCAAGAAGTTGGTGAGTCATATTATCGAGGACATGACTTTCTTTTTATTACTATTATGACTTTGTTTTCAAAATGTTTCATTGACTTTATTCTCTTGTTTTGGGTTAGCTAGGAACTTATCCTTAGCTTTCTCCAAAGACTAGACTAGAGGTATGTTTAGACGATGTGATAATGTTGTCCATTCAGACATTGATTGATTGAGTCTAGCCTTAGTACTATTCCCTTGAGTTGTTACTTCCACTTACTTTACTATGTTTCTTTACCTTCTTTATGCGATATATGCTAATATGGCTTTGTTGGGGTCCCTCACATCCCGATTGCCATGTCATTGCTTTGCTCTAGTTTGGGTCATGACAAATTTGGTATTAGAGCATAAGTTTTAGAAAAGTCTTAGGGAGTCTAACATGCCATGTTAAGCAGAGCCTTATTCATTGGGGTGAAGCATGCCACATCCATGAATAGGAGGCTACGAAATATCTTTGGAAAATTTCACTTCTTTTATAATCTATGTCGTGTGGTAGAGTGGTCTCTAAGTCTTTCTTTCTAATGCTTGTTCTTTGCGATTTTTAGAAAATGCCACCACGAAGATACCCTGCTAGAAGGAATGTGGTTGATGAGGATCAACAAGCTTCGAATGATCCTTTGAATGATCAAGTATCCCATGATGAGTTTTGAGCAGCCTTTCAAGTACTTGCTCATGTCATTACGGCTTAAGCCAATCATGAAGTGGTTACTTCTGTGAACCCAAATGTGGGTGCGACGGCGACAACAGTTTGTGATTTCATTAGAATGAATCCTCTAGAGTTTTGGGGTCCCAAGGTGGAAGCGGATCCAAAAGAATTTGTTGATATTATTCACAAGATTGTGGATATCATGGGGGTTAGCCCTGTGGAGAGGGCAGATCCCATGACTTAGGATGATTCAAAGGGGTGTTTCTTGATTGCTTTTCCCCATTGGAGTTAAGGGAGGTCAAAGTAAACGAGTTCATCAACCGTAAGCAAGGTTATATGAGTGTGAGGGAGTATGCCCTCAAGTTTACTCAATTGTCAAAATATGCTCCATTTGTGGTTGCCGACTCAAAGGCTCGTATGAGGAAGTTTTTATCGAGAGTGTCAGATGTGGTTTCTAAGGAGTGCAAGAAGACTATGTTGATTTGGTAGATGAATATCTCTATACTTATAACCTATGTTGAGCAAATAGAGAGTGAGAAGCTAAAGGAAAAAACTAGGGAGTCCAACAGGACAAGGTTCGATGGTGGGGATTTCTCTTATACTAAGTCCAGAAGTGGGGGACGTTCTAATTTCTGGCAAAGGTACTCCATCCAAGGATTTTCAAATGTCACTACCCTGAGGTTTGAAAAGGATAGGGTGCCCAAAACTAAGCCTCAATGAGGTTCTCCTATTGGCCAAGTTACTCCCACATGCAAGAAGTATGGCAAAAACTACAAGGGTGAGTGTTTAGCGGGTTTGAATGTGTGCTACCGATATGGTAAGCCGATTCATTATCCTAAGGAATGCAAGGTTAAGGTAACATCCCTAAAAAATGCCCACAAAATACCTTAAGAATGCCTTGGAAATAGGCCGCTCATGTAATGAATTATCCTTAATCTTTTTGGAAAATCCGAGTTCGAAATATTGATCAGGGGGTTAAAGACTGCAGGAAAATGGTCTCTGTGGATTTTTAGGACCCATATGTGGGAAGCAGTTTTGACCGAGTTGGTCGCGATGAGATTGCATTGCGGACTTGAGAAGGTTTTCTGGCCGAATTTAGTTTTTTAAGGGCGTTTTAGAGTTTTCCTAAATAATTAGTTAATGAACCTAGACATTTTTAGGACCTAATTCAACTCTATAAATTAACCTAAACCTCTAATTCTAATCATTCTTCTACAATTCATCTATCAACAATTTCGCTCTCTACAAAAAGGCTCTCAAGAGATTCCATTGAAGACTTCAAGCAAATTCACTCAATTTCTCCATCAAAATTATCAAGTTCTTCCAAATTAATTGGTCTTCTCACTTAAGGTATGTGTATATTGATTCATGGATCCTTTCATCCATGAAGCCCAATCAATTTCTCAAGGTTTTCTATCAAATTAAAGTATGGTATTTTATGGGTTTTGTGATCTCTATTCCAATTGCATGAATTTTGAATTAAAATATGATGATGAGTCTATTTTGATATAAATTGATGGTTATTGAATTAAATTGAAGAGTTTTTCCATAAATTCTCCTATTTTGATTTCTATAGTTCATGATGTAAATTATGAGTGTTTTGATTCATACTTCTAAAGGATATTATCTATATGAATTATGTATGGGATGATATAAAGTTTATGATCATGCATATTTTCAAGTAAATTTCATGATTTTCAAGTCAATTGATCATGCATCCATGTCATACCCAAATTTCAAGTACAAGCTATTGTCATGAATTTTCAAAGTATGAATTATGACTATATGTTTCCATGATGATCATAAATTATAAGTATGTTTCAAGGTATGAATTTCATGTAAATTATGAAGTAAGGTGACTTAGGTCCCTTTGAGGTGACCTAAGACCTATTGATATGAATTATGCAAATATGATTGTAATGATGAAAGGACAATTCTCACATTACAAGTATGTTATGAAAATGAGTTACTCTATGATTTCAAGCCTATGAGAAAGACTATGATATATGGTATTATGATCTTATGTTATGTATGTATTCCATGGGATTTGACTTAGCACCGAGTGGACTTGAGGTGGGGGCCCTACCAAAAGCCTTAGTAGCAGCCTCATATCCTATAAACTACGTGCCACCATAGGTTGCCTTTATGGCCTAGCTAGTGGATCTACAAATAGCACATATTCATGATTAGGAGTCTACCTTGGCAAAGTAGCCTCCTCCTTCTCGATGTGGGTATCATCGGATTCCCTGTTATAGCTCACATGGTCTTATTATCGGTTATGGTTCCTATCCCATATATGTATGATTTCTTAAGTATGTTATGACTTGAATTTATGTTTTTAAATTCTTTGGTCAATATAATTTTTGCATGACTTTATGTATTCCAACTTATCATGTGTTTTACTTGACCTTTGAATTCCATGATTTACGTTGCATGTCACGCCCTCATATTAGTACATTCCAACGTACTAATGCATACTTTTTATCTATATTATCTCATAATGTAGGGGTTGAGGTTAAAGATTCTTATCGTCCATGTAACTAGAAGACGCTCCTATCCCAAGGTGTTGTGGTGAGTCCTCATTGATCGGGGACTAGTTTCAAGTTAATTACTGTTTTCTTTTCAAAATACTTTTGATTATTTTGTATATTGAGGGTGAGCTAAGGACATGTCTTAGCCCCCACCCATACTCATGTTTAGAGGCATCTAGTTGACATATGTTTGAGTCTATGTTGTCATAAGATATTTTTAGATTTCTATTCATGTTTTAGACTCTCTTATGATGTTTCCGCTTTTATATTTTACCTTATGTTATGTATGCCTATGATATGTACAAGAGGCTTGGTTAATACCCTTTGGGGTTTCGATTGTCATTTTATGACTAGGCCCTAGGTCGGGTCGTGACAAACTTCATATCATCGCACAAGGTTTTCCAAGTATCCTAGGGTGTCCAACATGCTGCATCAAGTAGAGTCTTATTCATGGGTGTGAAGCGCATCACACTTATGAGTAGGAGGCTATGAGGCATTTAGGAATTCTCACTTCTTTCATGATTTATGTCATACCATAGAGTTTACATTAAGACTTCTTTATCCTAACAGTCCTTCTTTGTGATTTTTAGAAAGATGGTTCCAAGAAGACCACCATTTCCAAGGGGAGAGAATGTTAATGAAGCCCAAGATCCCCAGGCTCCTCAAGACAATGGTCCTCTACTGGACCAAGTGACTAATGTAGAGTTCCAAACCGCTATCACTATGCTAGCCAAAGTGGTGACCAACTAAGGTGTCGTGGCTCCTCATAGTGTTCCTACTCCAGCCTCAAGAGTAAGAGACTTTGCATGAATGAATTCTCTCGAATTTTATTGTTCAAAGGTTGATGAGGATCCTCAAGAGTACATAGATGAGGTCTACAAGATAGTGAGTATTATGGGGGTGACTTCAGAAGAAAAAGTGGAGTTAGTGGCTTAGAAACTCAAAGGTGTTGCTCAACTATGTTACACTTAATGGAAGTTGGAGAGAGTGGATGAAGGTCCTGTCGAATGGGAAGTTTTCAAAATTGCTTTTCTTGATCACTTTTTCCCTCTTGAGTTAAGGGAGGCTAAAGTGTTGGATTTAATAAATCTTCGACAAGGCAATATGGGGATGAGGTACTATGCCCTCAAGTTTAGTAAGCTATCCAAGTATGCTCCTTTAATGGTTCCCGATCCACGTGCCCAAATGAATAAATTCATATCGGGGGTATCTGACTTAGTTGCCAAGGAATGTCGCACTGCTATGCTTGTTAAGTAGATAGACATATCTCGTCTTATGAATTTTTCCAAACAAATTGAAGGAGAAAAGCTCAAAAGAAATGAGAATGAGGGATTCTGAGAGGGCCCGGTATGAAGGTGGGTTCTCCAATACTAGGACCAGTGGAAGCAGTGGCCGCTCTCATCAAGGCCAAAGCTCAGGGAAGAAGTTTTCTAAGAATAGGGTGCCTACCCTAAAGCTCAAGGTGAAGGAGGTGTAAATGCTAGAAACCTTTCTCTTCCAAAATGTGCAAAGTGTGGAAGGAGTTATTAAGGAAAGTGCTTGATCAGAATGGGTGCTTACTATGGATGTGGCTAGATGGGACATAAGAGATCTGAGTTACTTTTTGTAGCTAACAAGGTCGGAGATGGTTGTCCTATAGGAGGCCAAGTGCAACAAGGCGCCCAATCTCAACCTAAGGGTGGCTAATGCGACAATCGATTATGTGCTCTTCATGTTAGGCAAGAGGTTGATGAGTCTCCCGATGTGGTCATGGGTATGTTATGAGTATTTAACTTTGATGTATATGCATTTCTTGATTAGAGCGCGAACTTATCGTTTGTTACTCCTTACATTACTATGAGGTTTGATGTGTGCTCCGAAGTGTTAATAGAACCTTTCTCAGTTTACACTCCCATTGGTATTTCGATATTAGCTAAGAAAGCTTATAGAAATTATCCCATATGGGTCTTGCACACAGTTATTCCATGTGACCTTATTGAACTTGATATGACTAATTTCGATATCATTCTTGGTATGAATTGGTTACATGCCGCTTACATATCTAATGAGCTTATTCTTGAATGGAAGGAAAATGATTTGATGGTTAAGGGTCAATTCATCTCATGTATTAAGGCCCAAAAAATGATTTCCAATGGGTGCATTTATCATATTGTGTGAGTTAGGGACATTTATTCCAAAACTCCTACTCTTGAGTCGGTTCCTATAGTTAATGAGTTCTCCGACATGTTTCCCAATGATTTTCCAGGCATTTCTCTCGAAAGGGAGATTGACTTTGGCATATATCTCCTTCCTGATACCCAACCTATCTTTATTCCTCCTTCTCATAAGGCTCCGGCAGAACTTAAGGAGTTGAAATAACAATTGAAGGACTTGTTGGATAAGGGTTTTATAAGACCAAGTATTTTACCTTGGGGTTCTCCCGTGTTATTTGTTAAGAAAAAATATGGGTCACTCCGAATGTGTATAGACTACTGGCAATTGAATAAGGTCACCATAAAGAAAGAATATCCAATCCCAAGGATAGATGACTTATTTGATCAATTACAAGGATCAAGCTATTTTTCCAAGATTGACCTCCGTTCCAATTATCATCAATTGAGGGTAAGGGAGTGTGATATTCCCAAGATGGCCTTTCGGGTTGACAAATGCTCCCTCTATATTCATGGAATTAATGAATCACATTTTCAAGCCATATTTAGATATGTTTGTAGTGGTGTTTATTGATGACATTTTGATTTACTCTCAAAATGAGGAAGATCATATGGGTCACTTGAGGATTTTGTTGCAAACATTGAGTGAAAGGAAACTATTCACTAAATTTAGTAAGTGCGAATTTTGGCTAAGAGAGGTTGAATTTCTTGGCCATATGGTGTCTGGTGATGGGATTAAAGTAGATCTAAAGAAAATGAAGGCAGTTAAAAATTGGCCTAGATAATTATCTCCTTCAGACATCAGAAGCTTCTTAGGCTTAGCCAGAGACTACAGAAGGTTTGTTGAAGGGTTCTCATCTATTTCTTCACCTTTAACTAAGTTGACACAAAAGAAGGCGAAATTTTAATGGTCTGAAGAATGTGAGAAAAGTTTCCAAATATTAAAAGATCGTCTTACATCAGCTCCTATTTTGATATTGCCCAAAGGTTCAGTTGGGTTTATTGTTTATTGTGATTCTTCACATGTTGGTTTGGGTTGTGTATTGATGCAACATATTAAGGTTATAGTCTATGCCTCTAGGCAACTTAAAGTGCATGAAAGAAACTATCCAACCCATGATCTTGAACTTGCGGTGGTTGTGTTCTCATTGAAAATTTGGCTTCATTATCTTTATGGGGTGCATGTTGATGTGTTTACCAACCATAGAAGATTTCAATGTGTTTAGTCAAAAGGATTTAAACCTTAGGCAAAGGAGGTGGCTTTAACTCCTAAAAGATTATGACATGAGCGTATTGTACTATCCGAATAAGGCAAATATTGTAGCCGATGCCCTTAGTCGGTTGTCTATGGGTAGTGTTGCACATGTTGAGGAAGATAAAAGTGAATTGGTTAAAGAGGTCCATAGATTGGCACGTTTAGGTGTGTGTTTGGTTGATTCCAATGATCTAGGCGTTTTTATACATAATGTTTCGGAATCGTCTCTTATGGCAAAAGTCGAGGCCAAGTAAGACAATGATCCAACTTTGGTTGAATTGAAGAAGTCAGTTGCCGAAAAGTCCGTTGAGGCTTTCTCCCTAGGAGAAGATGGGGTATTACATTACCGAGGTCTGTTGTGTATTCCAAATGTTGATGGAATAAGAAAGTTGATATTGAATGAGGCCTATAGTTCTCGATATTCAATTCATTCGGGATCCATCAAGATATATCATGACTTGAGGGAAGTGTATTGGTGGAGTGGCATGAGGAAGGACATAGAGGAATTTGTGGCTAAGTGTCCTAATTGCCTACAAGTGAAAGTTGAACATCAAAGGCTGGGAGGTCTAGCTCAAGAAATCAAAATTCCTACATGGAAGTGAGAAGATGTGAGTATGGACTTTGTCATGGGTTTTCCTCGTACTAGAAGACAATATGATTCTATTTGGGTCATTGTGGACTGAATGACCAAATCAGCGCATTTTCTACTGGTCAAAACTTCTTATGGTGCCGAAGACTATGCAAAGTTGTACATTTATGAACTCGTGAAACTTCATGGTGTTCCTTTGTCAATTATATCGGATAGAGGTACCCAATTTAGTTCACATTTTTGGAAGCCATTTCAAAAAGTTCTTAGCACTAAAGTCAAGCTAAGTACCTCTTTTTATCCTGAATTCGATGGGCAAGCGAGAGAATAATTCAAACCTTGGAGGATATATTAAGGGAATGTGTGATTGACCTTAGAGGAAGTTGGGATGACCATTAGCCATTGATCGAGTTCTCTTATAAAAATAGTTATCACTCTAGCATCCAAATGGCTCCTTTTTAAGCCTTATATGGGAGAAGATGTAGGTCTTCGATGGAGTGGTTTGAAGTATGTGAGATGGCATTGATTGGTCCATATTTGGTAATTGATGTAATGGAGAAAGTAAGGCTCATGAGAGAAAGATTGAAAATAGCTTAAAGTCGTCAAAAGTCCTATTCGGACACTAGGAGGAGAGAGCTTGAATTTGATGTGGATGACATAGTGTATTTGCAGATTTCACCTAGAAAAGGGGTAATGCAGTTTGGTAAGAAAGGAAAGTTAAGCCCTAGTTATATAGGATCATATAGGATATTGAAGTGCATTGGCAAGGTAGCATATGTGTTAAACTTACCACTTGAGTTGGCTTTGGTTCATCAGGTATTTCATGTGTCAATGTTGAGGAAGTTTGTGGGTGATCTAAATTCTATTGTCCCAATAGAGAACGTGACAATTGAAGAGAATCTGACTTATGAGGAGGTCCCGATTGAGATTTTAGACCGCCAAGTAAAGAGGCGGAGATATAAAGATATTGCATCTGTCAAAGTGTTGTGGAGGAATCAACAAGTGGAGAGTGCTACGTGGGAAGCGGAATCAGACATGATGAAGAGATATCCTTATCTCTTTCCTTTCACTCAAGCCTAAATGTACTAAGTTGCTCATGATCAAATCGATTAAACTACTATGCTTCGGTTCCATATGTCGTTCATATGCATGCATGATTCATGAAAATGATTTCTCTCAAGGACTATGTTTTATTTTAAGTACGAAGTTTACACGTTCTATGCATTTTCAAAGTGTCCTCATATCTATGTCAGGTTTCTAAATTTTTTTCCATGTATTTCCTGTATTAGTTGGATCTCATTCGAGAACGAATGTTTCCAAGGGGGAGATATTATAACATTCCTCAAAATGCCCACAAAATACCTCAAGAATGCCTTGGAAATAGGCCGCTCATGTAACGCATTATGATTAATCTTTTTGGAAAAACCGAGTTCAGAATATTGATCAGGGGATTAAAATCTGTGGGAAAATAGTTTCGGTAGATTTTTAGGACCCGTAGTATGGAAGAAGGATTTTCAAAGAAACCACAAAATAGTGTGGTCCGCGACAGGACCACATTGCGAACCTGGGAAGCAGTTCCGGCCGAGTTGGTCGTGACGAGACCGCATCGCGGACCTGAGAAGGTTTTCTGGCCAAATTTAGTTTTTTTAAGGGCATTTTAGACTTTCCCTAAATTATTAGTTAATGAACCTAGACGTTCTTAGGACCTGATTCAACTCTATAAATTAACCTAAACCTCTAATTCTATTCATTCTTCTACAATTCATCTATCAAATATTTCTCTTTCTACAAAAAGGCTCTCAAGGGATTCCATTGAAGACTTCAAGCAAATTCATTCAATTTCTCCATCAAAATTCTCAAGTTCTTCCAAATTAATTGGTGTTCTCACTCAAGGTATGTGGATATTGATTAATGGATCCTTTCATCCATGAAGTCCAATTAATTTCTATCAAATTGAAGTATGGTATTTTATGGATTTTGTGATCTCTATTCCAATTGCATGAATTTGAATTAAAATATGATCATGAGTCTATTTTGATATAAATTGATGGTTATTGAATTAAATTGAAGAATTTTTCCATAAATTCTCCTATTTTGATTTTTAGGATTCATGATGTAAATTATGAGTATTTTGATTCTTACTTCTAAAGAATATTGTTTATATGAATTATGTATGGGATGATATAAAGTTTATGATCATGCATATTTTCAAGTAAATTTCATAATTTTCAAGTCTATTGATCATGCATCCATGTCATACCCAAATTTAAAGTACAAGCTATGGTCATGAATTTTCAAAGTATGAATTATGACTACGTGTTTCCCTGATGATCATGAATTATAAGTATGTTTCAAGGTATAAATTTCATGCAAGTTATGATGTAAGGTGACTTAGGTCCCTTTGAGGTGACCTAAGGCCTATTGATATGAATTATGCAAATATGATTGTAATGATGAAAGTACAATTCTCACATTACAAGTATGTTATGAAAATGAGCTACTCTATGATTTCAAGCCTATACTTTTATACTTCGGAAAGCCTTCTTAAACTTCTTAAAAGTTGCCACGTGACCCAAATTAGCTACAACACTATCAAGTAACTCTAAGTAAAAGAGGATGAGATACCCTATTACAGGGAAGGTTGGAAATAGGGCTATAAGGCTTTGAGATGAGTTGGGGGCCAAAATAACAAGTCGTGGGACTCGACTTACTTGTGTAAGCTACAAACTTGGACGTCTTACATACTTGAGCTACTGGAGTACATGTTGAGCTTACATAGAAAGGATTACGTAGGTTCTTAAACTGAGACGAGATTATGAACCCATGGAAGAGGCGGAAGGAGGCGTAGCACCTACTCGGAAGCAAGTAGGTGATGAACCTACTTGGACTAAGTACGTGATGCACCTACTTGGACCAAGTGGGGGACACACCTAGTCGGCATGGACCCCATGCTGCCACGTGGCAGCATGTGATTGGGCACATGGTTGAGGTGGAACCCTAGGAGGATGTCACGTATCACCCCTAGGGTATGCCATATGTAACCTCCTAAGGAGGTGTATATATGTACGTTATGCTGAAATATGCTTCATTTTAAGCATATTATCCTTGAAAAAAGAAAGAGGAAAACGTGAGGGAGCAAGGAAAGGAAGCTACGGGTTTGGCCTAGGCAAGGTAAGCCTCCGACTTTCGCTCCATGAATTAATTATTTAAGGTATCCTACGGTGATATAGCGATATTTAATAATGTAAATTGCTTATTTGAGCCAGCGGAGAAGTGATACAAACAGTCCACTACTTTTCACAACCTTAAGGAACTTCCGAGGGGAGTTTTTGTAAGCTTTGGCCAATTTCGGGAAAGGTAAGGGTCTTCCTTTCAAAGTGGAGTTAATAATGTTTTTATGGAGTGTATTACGTGTCTTAAAAGAAGCTGGAAGTACGAAAATTTCATAAGTATACTCGGTGTTAGAAATAAACTAAATTGAAGTTGTTCTAGCCGAGTTAAAGTTGTTAAGATTGTATAGTGTTGTTGTGCTTATGGTGTTGTATTTGGAGATGGTTTTATGTATTGTTTCAGGTCTGGAACGTGGGTCAAACGAGGTGTGGGTGCTTCTGGTTTCAGCCACCTAACCCTCCGTTCCACATAGTTAAAGATATTACGGATTAACGATTGAAAACCCTATTTTGGTATCGTAGTTTTAAGCGAGTTGTTTGGAGTTTGTGTTGCGAAGTGTTGGAGTGTTTTACTTGTATGTAAGATGCTGATTGTTGTTGTTGGTTGCCTGTAGTAATTGAGTATTTAATTGGAAGTTTGGATAGGGCAAGTTATAAAGGAAGTGCTACCCAATTTCCGTTAACTTCTTAACCGATTAACAAACTACTTGAGAAAGGCACATAAGGAAATGATTCCTATGGATGATTGGTTATAGTTTGAGAAGCTGGAAAGTTGAAGGTTATTAATGTTAGTATTACCTTCGTGTCAAATAGGTTTAGAAGGCGATGAAGCAAGAGTGGTTACGATTACTCTATAAAAGGTATGTGAAGCTTTCTCTTGGCATATTTTTGGCATAGGTATGTAAAGCTATCTTTCTCTTATTTTGGCATGCCTTCAAGTTAAGTAGTGAATAATATGAGCTTAAGGGTAAATCTACTCATAAATGTCAAGCGTAATTCATGACCTTTATTTACTTCTTAATAAAAGTACTCTTACAGTAATTGAACTAGGGCTTCTCAAGCCTTCCATACGTTAGGAAGTGAGGAGTATGTAAAGCCTATCTCTCCTTTATTTTGGCATGCCTTAGTCTCAAGTGGATTGTGTATGTAATATGGGAATAATTTCATTCATAGAACCGTGAGTAGGGTTCGTCAATCTTATTCACTTCTCGATATTAGAACTCCTGCGATAGTTGAGTTATACATTTATAAGTCTTCTACATGGCAAAAAGTCATACACGTGAAGCCTATCCCTTCCTTCTCTTGAAATAATTTAAGGTAAGTGAAGGGATATATGCTATGAGTTAAAGGTGATTCCATTTATAGGTTCCAGGTGTAACTCATGACTTGTACTCACTCTCAAATGATGAGGGTCTTAAAGTAGTTGAACTACGACCCTCGAATCTTCTATACACTGAATAGTGATTGGATGCATAAGCTCTTATACCTAGTGGCTATTAGGTATACTTTGTAGTGATAGGTGAGACATGTTTGTTATGTTACCAAGTTTTACGTGCACATATATGCATTGTAATATATATGGATCGGGCCGAACGTACCTCGGCATATTTTATGATATAAGGATACGGACGAATGTACCTCGACATATTTTATGATATAAGGATCGGGCCGAACGTACCTCGGCATATTTTGCTATACAGGGATCAGTCCGTACGTTCCACAGCATATTGCATTATATATAGATTGGGACGTACGTTCCTCGGCATCATTATACTATATATGGATTGGGATGAACGCTCCTCGATACTAACCTGTTATATATATGGATCAGGCTAGACGTTCCACACCGCTAATAGTATGCATATGCCTATGATGATGAAATGATGCATTTGTAACACTGAGTCCCCGAGAGGACCAGATACGATATATGATAATGGTATACATGACCTTATTTTGTAAGGTGCAAGTACAGTACTCTGTTAAATGTTATACTTGTCCTCTGCATCACTATGGCAATTATAATTTCCTTATGATGTTTTGTACTTTACATACTCAGTAGATATATCGTACTGACCCCCCTTTCTTCGGGGGGCTGCATTCATGCCCGCAGGTACAAACACAGGTTTTGGGAGTCTGCCAGCTTAGGATTCTGCTCAGCCAGTTTGGAAGAAGCTCCATTATATCGGAGTCGAGTTTTTGGTACTCAGTATTTGATGTATATACTTGCTTATTCAGGGGTACGGTGGGAGACCTGTACCGCCATATGATACAGTTAATTCTTTTAGAGGTCGGTAGACATGTGTATGTGGGTTATTTGTGAGTATGTCATGTTATATATGTTATTATGCTATGGAATCTTTGTCGGCTTGTGTGCCCTTTCCTGTCATGATATAGGTGAAAGAGGCGACAAGTATATGAAAAAGTTTTTGACCCATTCGGGTTTTTGTGTATAGTGTCACATCACACATTGTTCAACTTGAGTATAGCTGATAGATATGCATAAGAGGGTCCAGGTCGTACCCCAGTCGCGGCCTACAAAGTTGGGTCATGACAGAAGTAGTATTAGAGCAGTTTGTCCTTGGATTATCTACAGACTTTGTCTAGTAGAGACTTGTCTATCGGTGTGTTGTGCACCATATCTATAGATAGGAGGCTACAGGATATTTAAGATGATACTTTTCTTTCATATCTAAGATCGTGAGATAGAACCAAGTCATAGGGAATGAAATTCCTCATACTAACCTATGATTTTAGCAAGAGGACAACATCGATAGAAGAAAGTAACTGACATATTGTTATACCCCGTACCTTTATGCTTCAGAACATCTTCTTAAGCTTCTTGAAAGTTGTCCCGTGACCCAGATTATCTATAACATGATTAAATAACTCTAAGGAAGGGAGGACGTGACGCCCCTTAAGGGTGAAGGTTGGAAATAGGTCTATAAGGATTTGAAACGAATTGGAGGCCAAAATAACAAGTCATAGGACTCGACTTACTTACGTAAGCTACCAACTTGGACGAATTACATAACTAATCCACTGGAGTATATGTTGAGCTTACGTAGCAAGGATTACATAGCCTTCTAAAGTAAGATGAGATTACGAACCCACAGGAGAGGCGGAAGGAGGCATAGCACCTACTCGGACCAAGTAGGTGATGCACCTACTTTGACTAAGTAGGTGATGCACCTACTTGGACCAAGTAGGTGACACACCTACTTGAGATGGGTCCCACATCACCACATGGTAGCATGTAATTGGTTGCATGAGGTGACGTGGCTGCCTAAGGGTGTGACACATGTCACTCTTAGGGACTGCCACGTGTCACTCTCCTAAAAGGCATATATATATGTATCGATGACTAGAAACTTCATTGTTCATCCTTTGCTACACTTAAAAATTGAGAGAAAAGTTAAGAGGGAGAACAGAGGAGCTACGGCAGCACCTAGAATGAGGTAAGTCTCCAATTTTTTTCCATCAATTAATTATCTACGGTATTCCCCAACTAAGTGGAGGCGTATATATGTATGTTACGATGCCTACGGAACCATATTTTCAGTTCTACACTTGGAAAACTAAGAGAAACTTAAAGAGAAAATGCTAGGGAACATACCCATTTTTGGAGGGGACAGTTGTCAGTAATATTAGTATAACTTCTTGTGTATAGCTTCGTTTAGGGTGATTCAATATGTTTTGGAAAGGTATTTCATAGGTATATAACTTTCATTCATACTTTCAAATCCATTTTTGCTTTTAGATTCTCGAAAAATGGTGATGAAGTGTAGAGGAGGTACTGCCCAGATTTTGGTTTTAGAAATTCTACAAGTACTGCTGTTGGTATTTTGGACATATCATTTTGTACAAAATTTCTGTGGGGTTAATTCTAAATTGTATGCAACCCTAAGACACATGTATATAACGATTGAGGACACGAATCCTGTTTCCTTCAATTACCCCTTCAAAACTAAGCGACAATACAAGACAGTAGGCGATCCAGAATTCACGTTTTGATAGCTTTGGCGAGTTTTTGCCAATTTTGGGAAAGGTAAGGTATTTCCTTTCAATTTGAATTTTATGGTGTTGTTATATGATGTATTAAACCCCTTGTATGATGCTGGAAGTTTAAGCCTGAAAGTAGTCAACCTATTATTCTCGAGCCTGCTATATAGTTAATAGTAAGTGGAGATACAAGCTCCTTTTCTTGAAGGCTCTGAAATGATCAATGTCTCTAATTGCATAACTGTGTCTCTGATTGCATAACCGTGTCTCTGATTGCATAAACCATGTTTCTAATTGCATAAGCTATGTAGCATTGTCTTGATGCATGTCTGTGATTCCTGATGCCCCAATTGATGTAACCCCTAATGACATCTAAAGGGCACTTCGGATGAGTACCTTCCTGGTCTTTAGGTGATGGTTCACTTGAGTATTTCATTGAGTCTCAGAGGGTGAATTAGCTGCATATAGTTTCTCATTACTCTACTCGTGCATGCTGTAACCCTTCTTTCTTCGCATCGTATGATGGGCCGGATATTATGTCAAGCACAGCTTTACTACTTCTTTCACCGCATCCCGGGCCGGATGTGTATAGTTCCACGCATGAGGAGACGATGTCGTACGTTAGGTGTGATAAATGTTATATGTTATGACGATACGATTATTCATCGAGTCCCATGCTGGCTGTAATATGATAGTATATATGGCGAAATAAGGAAGGAACATTGAGTCCCTCCTTATAGGGCCGGGTACGGTATGTATATTATGATGGTACGCTATAGACGTACACCACTCCATTCACGGAGTCCCTCACTAAAGGGGCCGGATACTTTATGTAGGCATGCATATAAGATTAGAGTGATACATTTGCGACCCCGAGCCCTGTAGTGAACCGGATGTAATATAATGACATACATGATAAGATTATACCATATACGATGATATGATACCGTATACGATGATATGATACCGTATACAATGCTATGATAAAATAAAATACATGATGATATGATGACATGTGAATATGAGAAAATGCTTAAGTTGCAGGTACAGTAATTCGTTAAGTTGTTATACTTGTCCCCTGCATCCCTATTTCAGTTACGGACTCAGTTACGATGTGTTATGCTTTACATACTCAATACATATATCGTACTGATCCCCTTTTTTTCTCGGGGGGCTGCATTTCATGCCCGTAGGTATAGATGCTCATTTTGGATATCTATTAGCTTAGGAGTTACTCTCAGCTATGTTGAAAGTGTTCCACTATTCTGGAGGCTAATTTTTGATACTGGTCATTTGATGTATATATTTATTTATGCAGGTGTACGGCGGGGGCCCTGTCCCGCCATATTATGCAGTTATTACTTTTAGAGGTCTATAGACATCTGTGTGAGGGTTATTTATAAGTGCGTTACAGTTGTGCTCATATGACATATTGCAAATGTTTTCATGGTATGGCAGCCTCATCGGCTCGCGTGCCCTTTCCTGTTATGATACAGGTGAATGAGGCTATAGGTTTATGAAAAAACGTTTTTGACCCATTGGAGTTTATGTATAGTATCACTTTGTTCATAGTTCAAGTTGACTACAACTGATAGGTAGGTATATGGGGGTCCAGATAGGACCCCAGTTGAGACCTACGGGGTTGGTTCATGACACATATAAAGTTGAAAAATGAAAGGAAAGGTAAACAGAAAAGTGCAATAGGTTCAGTTCAAGTGGACATATGAGGTAAGTCCATTTCCATATTGTTAATTGTGGGCACCCTGTGAGGCTGCGATATGATATGAAGTGAATATATATATATTGTCCCTGTGAGGCATTATTGGCATTTTCTTCGTGCAGGTATTGAGATAGCAAGAAATACAGAGGAAACTCTGCCCAAATTTTCCTAGAAATAAAAGGAGAAGTAGATACAAGGTTGTAGTATGCCTTACCCATAATAAGGATGAGATCTGACTAAACTACGAGTATGGCTGACCTCGAGAAATGAGTTAATTATTGAATTAATGGCAATAGAAATTTGGAGGTCTATACTGGTATGGTAGAACGAAGTCGGAAAAGACTTATAATCCAAAGAAGATGATTTAGAGAAGACTGATAAATTTGGATAGAATGATATATTAAGGCACCAACTGAATTGATACACAGGGATAGACTATGACGAGTTATAGTTAAAAAGAGTAAATGTATAATTAAGACAAGAGTACAAGGGGAAAAATGGTGACGGATTGTCACGACCCAACCCCGTGGGCCGTGACTAGTGCCCAATTTTGAGCACCCAAACGTACCCTTATCCCAAATTAGTCTATTTTTTTTTGAATAAACCAATGTAGTGATTAGTAGAAATTGCTAAATATATCATAAAAGTAGATATACGCACGAGAGTTGAAAGGTTGTCACAAAACACACAAAAATCCAAACCATATATACAAAACCCACAACATAACTCTGTCTACAGACCTCTACAGATGATAGCATAGTCATACGACGGGATAGGGCCCCGTCGTACCCCTGACCAACATATCTAAATATACAGAGATAAAGTCAGTACCAAAATACAAGCTCCGAACAAGGGAGCACTATCAACGACGCAGCAAATATCCTAAACAGGTGGATCAGCAAATCGAACTTCGGTACCTGCGGGCATGTAACGCAGCCCCCCCGAAGAAAGGGGGTCAGTACGAAAAATGTACCGAATATGTAAAGTATGAATTGTAATAAATAAAATCATAATCTGAATAGTATGTGCAGAAAATAAAATAAATGTTCAGAATTTCAAAATACTTTTCATAATCCCAAATCATATATGCAAATACATATGTCGTATCCGGCCCCATTTTATGGGACTCGGTGAACAAAACGTGATCGCCCTCCTGTCATTGGCGCCACAACACATCATAACATCAGAGTAGGGAATATCTCCGTAACAAATCATATCATATCAGATGGCCATATCAAATCATATCATATCACAAACATATATGTACATGGCACAGCATAACTCCGTGGCATAACATTTACCACCCCATGTACATGTCATACCTGCCCCCTCACGTCGGGACACGGCGAATAATGCAGAGAAATACGCACGAAAACATATCCTGGCCCAGGCTCAGTGAAAGAAGCATTGAGGCATCCACGAGTGGAGTAGTGAGAAACTAAATGCAATTTAAATTACAAAACATTTATACAAACTCAATGGCATAATTTCAATAACAAAACATAAAAGGAAACTTGAATAATAATAATAATACAAGTACTTCCAATATCACAATAGTCTACATAAAAATAGTATTTTCCAAATCGCCTCCGTACTTTCAAAATATATTATGGAAATTAACGAAATAATTATTCATATAATATTAGGAAGCATAGCAAAGAGTTTCTTTCAATTCTACCTACCGTAATTCAAACGGAATAACGAAGAAAATTTCGGAATAGTAGGGCCCACCTCGGTCAAATGAGGTGGCGTATACAAATCACGTGCGTTGGACTTCATAATATTATTTAGAAGAGTTTCAAGGTATTCGGAATTTATTTGTGCAAAATCTAGAAGTTTAGACAATTTTTCCAAAATTATTCATAATTACCTAATTCAATTCTATTGAATAGAAAAGGAAAATTTTCGAGCGTCGATTTCGAAGAGTAGATTGATCCCCAAGGTTCGTATTCACTCCTATTATATCTAGGACATGCCAAGAGAAGAAAATGTAAAACTTTACATACCTTTTTGACGTTTTACGGTTGTCCAAATTCAATTCCCGTTTCCTCCAAAATCTACAATTGGTCACATTTACCAATTACTATTCATAAGACTTTAAGAACTCAATTTTTCCAATACTTGTCTACAAAAATTTCGGCAGCATCTCCCCTATATATATGACAACCCCGAGATTACAACTCGGTCACAATATCAACAACCAAGCCAACATCAACACCAATTCCATCAATAATCAACTTAAACACACCATAACATAAATTGATGTAATTTTCCAATTAGTGCAACAACTTTCAACCAAACTTTGCATTTCCAAATAAATATGAATATTTCATGTTTATAATTAATTTCAGCTCATTCCAACATAGGTGAAAAATATTCCAAGTAAACTATTCAATATTCATCAATTCCATATTTCACCCAAAAATTCCATAAATGCAACAAAACTATTACAATTCATTTTCTTCTTTCAACTTCATAATCAAATTCATTTCCTTCTTTCAACTTCATAATCAAATTCATTTCCTTCTTTCAAATTCATAATCAACAACAAGAATCCATACTTTTAATAACTTACCTCCATATTCTTATAATATCATACTAAAATTACATAATTCCTACAACCCATTTTAATACCAACTTACACCATATAAACTTCATTTATATCCCAAAAATCATAACAACAACTAACAAATTATACAAACTTATTTTTTTTTTCCATTTCATCACCTAACCCATATTTCCAACTTCAATTAATTTCATCCAACTTCCATTTTCAACATCAAATATTTATCATACTACTATTCAAATACTACACCAAAAATACTACACAAAAATTCAAGTCTTCTTGCCAACAATCTTACATACACATAACTTATTCATATGTCCAAATCCAACCATATAACTTCCATATTTCCATGGATTCTACACATCTCTACTTACTACAACATAAACAAACTTCATAACACAAAGAAATTGGATTAATTCTTACCTTTTCCTTCCAACTTCTTCACTTTACCAAAGCTTCAAATCAACCAAACAAGCCTCCTATCTTCCAAAAAAACTACACCATGTTGTAGAGCACCCTTGACTTAGTAGGAATACTAGAAAATTATAATTTTTGGGATGAAATTTGAAGGGGTAATTTTTTGGTCTTCTTGTCCGATTTTCTCTCTTGATTTCTCTTCTTTCCTTTGCTCTTCTTCTTTCTCAAATTGTGTAGAGAATTCTAGGATTTTATGACTAAGGCTCCCATGTGAAATTTCCATTTTGCCCCTCACCTTTCCTAATATTTCCAAGTTGAAATTCCACCTTTGCCCTTAACCTTTTATAGTATTTCCACATGTGAAATTCCAATTTTATCCCTAACCTTTTATGGTATTTCCACATGTGAAATTCCAATTTTACCCCTAACCTTTTATGGTATTTCCACATGAGTAATTCCAATTTTGTCCTTAATCTTTTATGGTATTTCCACATGAGAAATTTCAATTTTTACCCTTAATAAATTTCCAATATTTCCACATTTCAATTTAGTCATAAGAATTTTGTATCCAACAAGGTCAACCATAGCCTTGCCCTTGACTTATTACCATTATCCCCAAATTGTCCTAATGTGAAAAATACGGGTCATAACATTCTTCCCCCCTTTAGAACATTCGTCCCCGAATGTTAAACTGATCCTATGGGGGTTTTATGAATATCTTAGGGCGGAGTTTCCCTTCTTTTTTTTTTCCTGCTACTGCACATAGTTTATTGATTAACCAACATAGGTAAATAAGGAAATTAGGTTACCTGTGATCCCATCTGGAGACGCCTCCTGATCCTGCCGGGTGGCCAAAGAATAAAGGCGATTCGAAGGACCGCTAGAACTAGAGACTCCGCCACGGCCTCTACCGCGGCCTGCTGGTGTAGATATACCCTGCCCCGTGGGGCGCATAGCTACCGAAGAGGATGATGACCCAGCAACTGATCCGGTAGGCCGTTCTGTGTTGGCTAACCCACCTTTATACGGACAATCTCTCATCATATGGCTTTGACTTCCACAAGAAAAACAAGCCCCTGTAGCACGATAGCACTCCCCTAGATGGTATTTGCCACAATAAGAACACTGAGGCCTGGGTGGCCTCGTCTGACCAGATCCTCTGTCTAGCTGCGAACTGGAAACCTTGAAACTCGAACCTACTGCAGAATATCCTGTGCCACCTGACCTCCGGTCTACGGACTGTGGAGGCATACTCCATGTTGGTTGGGTGGACTGTCCACTACTCTGTTGCTGGTATGGTCTGCCCCGGAGCTCTCCAGAATACCCGGTTGATCTGGCCTTCTTGGGTTGACTCCCGCTAAAGTATCGGTCAGACTGGTGTCCTCTATGTCTTTCCTCCATGCCCTGAGCATATGCCTGAATACGGGCGATGTCCATTCCTGGCTGAGCAGCCATCACCAAACAACTATCCACCAAGTACCGATCTAGGCCCATCACATATCTGTGCATCCTGTCAGTCATGTCAGCTACCAATACATGTGCGTGTCGGGCCAATGAGTCAAACTCCAGACTATACTCACGAATACTGCGTCCTCGCTGCTTCAATTGTAAAAATCTGTCCACTCTGGCTCTCCGCATCTCAGGAGGAAGGAAATGACTAATAAACGCCTCCGTAAACTCATCCCATATAGCTGGAGAAGCTAGTCTACCCCTGGACAACTCCCAGGACTCATACCAGTTAGCAGCTACCTCATGCAGTCTATACGAAGCCAACTCAACTGACTCTGTCGTGGAAGCTTTAATCAGACGCAAAGTGCGCTGCATCTCCCTAATGAACTCCTGGGGGTCCTCTTCGGGCTTTGTCCCGAAGAACTCTGGAGGGTTACAAGTCAGAAACTCACGAGCCCTCGAACTATCAGGCCTCTGTACCTGATCTCCGCCCAAACCGCGTCTGTGTTCCTGGCCTGCCACTAACCTAGTCAACAGCTGGACCGCATCCCGCATAGCCCTTTCCTCAGCTCTTGGCTGTGGAGCTAGAGGCTCGGGTGCTGGGGCTCCGAAAACAGGTGAATCCGCCCTCTGATTTTCACCTGGGGCCACCATAATTTCTGGCGGTGTAGCAGAGCTGGCTGTCGGGGGCACAGTCTCCCTCTCAGGCATCGATCGGGCCCTGGTAACTCTGTGCGCCCGACCAATCTCACCGGGTGCTACTGATTTTCCCTTTTGGTTAGCCGTCGTTTTCCTCGGAGGCATTACTGAAAATAATGACAATCATTTCGTTAGGAAAGAATCATCCTAATAATATAGCTCTATCGCACGATCTAAGACAAGAAGAAAAAGTAATATCCTAAATGTCCTGTAGCCTCCTGCTTATAGATGTGGTGCACAACACACCGATAAACAAGACTCTACTAGACACGGTCTGTAGACATTCCGAGGACCCAACCGCTCTGATACCACTTTTGTCACGACCCAACCCCGTGGGCCGTGACTAGTGCCCAATTTTGAGCACCCAAACGTACCCTTATCCCAAATTAGTCTATTTTTTTTTGAATAAACCAATGTAGTGATTAGTAGAAATTGCTAAATATATCATAAAAGTAGATATACGCACGAGAGTTGAAAGGTTGTCACAAAACACACAAAAATCCAAACCATATATACAAAACCCACAACATAACTCTGTCTACAGACCTCTACAGATGATAGCATAGTCATACGACGGGATAGGGCCCCGTCGTACCCCTGACCAACATATCTAAATATACAGAGATAAAGTCAGTACCAAAATACAAGCTCCGAACAAGGGAGCACTATCAACGACGCAGCAAATATCCTAAACAGGTGGATCAGCAAATCGAACTTCGGTACCTGCGGGCATGTAACGCAGCCCCCCCGAAGAAAGGGGGTCAGTACGAAAAATGTACCGAATATGTAAAGTATGAATTGTAATAAATAAAATCATAATCTGAATAGTATGTGCAGAAAATAAAATAAATGTTCAGAATTTCAAAATACTTTTCATAATCCCAAATCATATATGCAAATACATATGCCGTATCCGGCCCCATTTTATGGGACTCGGTGAACAAAACGTGATCGCCCTCCTGTCATTGGCGCCACAACACATCATAACATCAGAGTAGGGAATATCTCCGTAACAAATCATATCATATCAGATGGCCATATCAAATCATATCATATCACAAACATATATGTACATGGCACAGCATAACTCCGTGGCATAACATTTACCACCCCATGTACATGTCATACCTGCCCCCTCACGTCGGGACACGGCGAATAATGCAGAGAAATACGCACGAAAACATATCCTGGCCCAGGCTCAGTGAAAGAAGCATTGAGGCATCCACGAGTGGAGTAGTGAGAAACTAAATGCAATTTAAATTACAAAACATTTATACAAACTCAATGGCATAATTTCAATAACAAAACATAAAAGGAAACTTGAATAATAATAATAATACAAGTACTTCCAATATCACAATAGTCTACATAAAAATAGTATTTTCCAAATCGCCTCCGTACTTTCAAAATATATTATGGAAATTAACGAAATAATTATTCATATAATATTAGGAAGCATAGCAAAGAGTTTCTTTCAATTCTACCTACCGTAATTCAAACGGAATAACGAAGAAAATTTCGGAATAGTAGGGCCCACCTCGGTCAAATGAGGTGGCGTATACAAATCACGTGCGTTGGACTTCATAATATTATTTAGAAGAGTTTCAAGGTATTCGGAATTTATTTGTGCAAAATCTAGAAGTTTAGACAATTTTTCCAAAATTATTCATAATTACCTAATTCAATTCTATTGAATAGAAAAGGAAAATTTTCGAGCGTCGATTTCGAAGAGTAGATTGATCCCCAAGGTTCGTATTCACTCCTATTATATCTAGGACATGCCAAGAGAAGAAAATGTAAAACTTTACATACCTTTTTGACGTTTTACGGTTGTCCAAATTCAATTCCCGTTTCCTCCAAAATCTACAATTGGTCACATTTACCAATTACTATTCATAAGACTTTAAGAACTCAATTTTTCCAATACTTGTCTACAAAAATTTCGGCAGCATCTCCCCTATATATATGACAACCCCGAGATTACAACTCGGTCACAATATCAACAACCAAGCCAACATCAACACCAATTCCATCAATAATCAACTTAAACACACCATAACATAAATTGATGTAATTTTCCAATTAGTGCAACAACTTTCAACCAAACTTTGCATTTCCAAATAAATATGAATATTTCATGTTTATAATTAATTTCAGCTCATTCCAACATAGGTGAAAAATATTCCAAGTAAACTATTCAATATTCATCAATTCCATATTTCACCCAAAAATTCCATAAATGCAACAAAACTATTACAATTCATTTTCTTCTTTCAACTTCATAATCAAATTCATTTCCTTCTTTCAACTTCATAATCAAATTCATTTCCTTCTTTCAAATTCATAATCAACAACAAGAATCCATACTTTTAATAACTTACCTCCATATTCTTATAATATCATACTAAAATTACATAATTCCTACAACCCATTTTAATACCAACTTACACCATATAAACTTCATTTATATCCCAAAAATCATAACAACAACTAACAAATTATACAAACTTATTTTTTTTTTCCATTTCATCACCTAACCCATATTTCCAACTTCAATTAATTTCATCCAACTTCCATTTTCAACATCAAATATTTATCATACTACTATTCAAATACTACACCAAAAATACTACACAAAAATTCAAGTCTTCTTGCCAACAATCTTACATACACATAACTTATTCATATGTCCAAATCCAACCATATAACTTCCATATTTCCATGGATTCTACACATCTCTACTTACTACAACATAAACAAACTTCATAACACAAAGAAATTGGATTAATTCTTACCTTTTCCTTCCAACTTCTTCACTTTACCAAAGCTTCAAATCAACCAAACAAGCCTCCTATCTTCCAAAAAAACTACACCATGTTGTAGAGCACCCTTGACTTAGTAGGAATACTAGAAAATTATAATTTTTGGGATGAAATTTGAAGGGGTAATTTTTTGGTCTTCTTGTCCGATTTTCTCTCTTGATTTCTCTTCTTTCCTTTGCTCTTCTTCTTTCTCAAATTGTGTAGAGAATTCTAGGATTTTATGACTAAGGCTCCCATGTGAAATTTCCATTTTGCCCCTCACCTTTCCTAATATTTCCAAGTTGAAATTCCACCTTTGCCCTTAACCTTTTATAGTATTTCCACATGTGAAATTCCAATTTTATCCCTAACCTTTTATGGTATTTCCACATGTGAAATTCCAATTTTACCCCTAACCTTTTATGGTATTTCCACATGAGTAATTCCAATTTTGTCCTTAATCTTTTATGGTATTTCCACATGAGAAATTTCAATTTTTACCCTTAATAAATTTCCAATATTTCCACATTTCAATTTAGTCATAAGAATTTTGTATCCAACAAGGTCAACCATAGCCTTGCCCTTGACTTATTACCATTATCCCCAAATTGTCCTAATGTGAAAAATACGGGTCATAACACGGATATGAAGTGTTAATAAGATAGCTTGTGAGACATTAAGGATAAGATTAACTAAGAAGGGTAAGTAACCCATAATAGGAATTGTGAAAAAAGTTAAGAAATGTTATATTATGGGGTTGAATATGAACAGGGTATCATGTGAATATAATGGGGATCATTATGAGAATAAGTAAAGCCTGGGAAGGAAGCAACTAAAGGATACAATGTTTTTAGTGGAAAACAGGAGAGCAAATAGAGAATGCGTAAGAAAGACTTACACAGATTTATAGGGGATGTTTAGAATAAAAGGTCAAGTAGTAGCGAAAGTAGAGTGAATAACAGGACATGATGAATACCAGAGATGACTGGTATGCTAAGAATAAATTAAGGTGAACAAAAGATGTTTGAAGACGAGGAAGAAAGGTTATATAAAACTAGTGTTTTCCCAAGGCATATAGGAATAACATGGAATTTCTTGTGCACAACAAACAAATGGATAAAAGCCATGATACCTAAGACAGTGCTGAGAATGATTAATAAGGATCTTGAATAGTATGACATCAAAGAATGAGTGCATACAGAGGGGATGAATACGACAAGAGAATAACAAAGAGAAGTTAAAGATATGGTAAGGGATGGCCAGGCTATACTTAGTTAAACATTAAGGATATTGATAGTAGAGTTACTGGCTACTGATATTGTGATGTATACTTCAAAAGAGGAAGGATAAGAAACCCCTCCTATGATAGAATATGAGGGAGCTTTAAGGGTACGCAAAGGAAGCAAAACAAGTTTGACCCAAAAGAGACTGTAAGCGCATGTTAGTACAATGACACATGTAGAGCAGAGTAAGCCAAGAGCAGGAAAGGGTATGACTAACATTGAACGCACTTTGTGTAGGTGGTACAAGAATAGTTGTGCCACCTATAAGCATTGGTATACTAAGAGTAAGATCAAATGGTCACTTGATAAAAAGAAGACGGTAATAGCAATATGATTGCCATATTTAGAATCTATTAAAGAAAAGTGTAAGATGGTTTGAGGCAGAACTATTACGATAGGGTCAGTATTAAGGAAAAAAGCCATAGTAGAGCCCGGACATCAACTGAATAAGGTAAGAGACTAATATAGCGGCGCTAAGGCATTTTGTTAGACTGTTCTAAAAACCTACACACCTTTGTGTAAAGATTATAATATGATGTGTGACAAGAGAACTGGAGAGAAGATCTGAGTAAAAGCGCAGTATAACGTGCCCAAAATGTTACAAGTTGGATTAAGAGGAATTGTATAACAGCTTAAACAAAATTGAGCATTAGAAGCTTGATAGCCTATTACAGAAGATGGAAATCCTGACTCAGAAATGGAAAGCAGTTAATGTGGGTTATGGTACAGGCTGTCCTTGTATTCTGCAAAAACATGAGTTTATATGGGTTATGGTAGATAGGCTGACCGAATCAACCCATTTTCTTCCGGTTAGAAGATATATTTAGCTGAGGATTATGTGAGAGGATATATTAAGAAAACAGTAAAATTTCACGAAGTTCCCATATTTATGATTTCAGATAGGGAAATATGATTGACATGCCCAGACATGCCTCAACAGATTTTAGCGTCGACATAAGTCATACGCTGATAATCAACATCGATATCTAAGGTCTAAAATCGAGCATTGAGCATGCTTGAAAGAGTCACTGATGGAAGGTGTAATAAAATTTAATAAGAAAGAGAAACTTGGCCTGGGATATATGGTTCCTTAGTAGATCAATAGTAGGATAGGCAGAGCTGCCTATGAGTTAGACCAACCATCAGATTTGGAAGTGGTACACGTAGTCCCTCATGTGTTAAGGTTTCGCAAAGGTATAAGTGACCCTTCCAGAATAGCTTCTATGGAGGAGATCCATGTAAAAAGAGTTATCCTACAAGAATCAAACTAGTTCCATCATACATCGGCAGATTATAAGGTGGCGAATTAGGGATGTGGATCCCATTAAAGTCTTGTGATGAAAAAAAATAAAGAAGAGTTGACCTGAGAGGCCGAAGAAGAGATGGAAAAGAAATATATGTACGTACTTCCTATGTCTATAGGAAGTGTAAACTCCTGGGTTAGTGGAGTTGATAAATAAAAGGACTTTGGATGACAACTATTATGGAGAATTCCTAAAGTCCTCTCAAGACCTTATGAGACTAGTTAACATTCGAGGACGAATGTTCTAAAGGGGGGAAGAATGTTATGCCCTGTACTTTTATACTTTGGAAAGACTTCTTAAACTTCTTAAAAGTTTCCATGTGACCCATATTAGCTACAATAGTATCAAGTAACTCTAAGGAAAAGAGGATGAGATACCCCATAATAGGGAAGGTTAGAAATAGGGCTATAAGGCTTTGAGATGAGTTGGGGGACAAAATAACAAGTCGTGGGAATCGACTTACTTGCGTATGCTACAAACTTGGACGTCTTACATACTTGAGCTACTAGAGTACATGTTGAGCTTATGTAGAAAGGATTATGTAGGTTCTTAAACTAAGACGAGATTACGAACCCACGAAAGAGGCGGAAGGAGGCGTAGCACCTACTCAGAAGCAAGTAAGTGATTCACCTACTTGGACTAAGTAGGTGATGCACCTAATTGGACCAAGTAGGTGACACACCTACTTAGGGTGGACCCCACGCTGCCACATAGCAGTATGTGTTTGGACGTACTATTGAGGTGATACCCTAGGGAGCTGCCACGTGTCACCCCTAGGGGCTTCCTCATGTCACCTCCTAAGGAGGTGTATATATGAATGTTATACTGAAATATGCTTCATTTTCATAACATTATCCTTCAAAAAAAAGAGGAAAACATGAGGGAGCAAGGAAAGGAAGCTACGGGTTTGGCCTAAGCAAGGTAAGCCTCCGACTTTCGCTCTGTGAATTAATTATTTAAGGTATACTATGGTGATATAGTGGTGTTTAATAATGTAAATTACCTATTTGGGGCAGAGGAGAAGTGATACAAACAGTCCACTACCTTTTAGCACGTTAAGGAACTTCCGAGGGAAGTTTTGGCAAGCTTTGGCCAATTTTGGGAAAGGTAAGAGTTTTCCTTTCAAAGTTGAGTTATAATGTTGTTATGGAGTGTGTTAAGTGTATTAAAAGAATCTTTAAGTACGAAAATTGCATAAGTATACTCGGCGTTAGAAACAAACTAAATTGAAGTTGTTCAAGCCGAGTTAAAGTTGTTAAGATTGTATAGTGTTGTTGCGCTTGTGGCATTGTCTTTGAAGATGGTTTTATGGATTGTTGCAGGGATGGAACGCGGGAAAAAATAGTTATGGGTGCTGCTGGTTGCAGCCACCTAACCCTCCGTTCTATGTAGTTAAAGATTTTACAGATTAACGATTGAAAACCCTATTTTGGTATCGTAGTTTTAAGCGAGTTGTTTGGAGTTTGTGTTGTGAAGTGTTGGAGTGGTTTACTTGTATGTAAGATGCTGATTGTTGTTGTTGGTTGGATGTATTAATTGAGTATGTAATTGGAAGTTTGGATAGGGCAAGTTATAAAGGAAGTGCTGCCCGATTTCCGTTAACTTCTTAACCGATTAACAAACTACTTGAGAAAGGCACATAAGGAAATAATTCCTATGGATGCTTTGTTATAGTTTGAGAAGCTGGAAAGTTAAAGGTTATTAATGTTAGTATTACCTTTGTTTCAAATAGGTTCAGAAGGCGATGAAGCAAGAGTGGTTACGATTACTCTATAAAAGGTATGTGAAGCTTTCTCTTGGCATATTTTTGGCATAAGTATGTAAAGCTATCTTTCTCTTCTTTTGGCATATCTTCAAGTTAAGTAGTGAATGATATTAGCTTCAGGGTAAATCTACTCATAAATGCCAAGCGTAATTCATGACCCTTATTTACTTCTTAATGAAAGCACTCTTACAGTACTTGAAATAGGGCTTCTCAAGCCTTCCATACGTTAGGAAGTGAGGAGTATGTAAAGCCTATCTCTCCTTTCTTTTGGCATGCCTTAGTCTCAAGTGGATTGTGTATGTAATATGGGATTAATTCCATTCATAGAACCCTGAGTAGGGTTCATCAATCTTATTCACTTCTCGATATTAGAACTCCTGCGATAGTTGGGTTATGCATTTGTAAGACTTTTACATGGTGAAAAGTCATACACGTGAAGCCTATCCTTTCCTTCTCTTGAAATAGTTTAAGGTAAGTGAAGCGATATATGCTAAGAGTTAGAGGTGATTCCATTTATAAGTTCCGGGTGAAACTCATGACTTGTACTCACTCTCAAGTGGTGAGGGTCTTAAAGTAGTTAGACTACGACCCTCGAACCTTCTATATGCTGAATAGTGATTGGATGCATAAGCTCCTATACCTAGTGGCTCTTGGGCATACTTTGTGATGATAGGTGAGACATGTTTGTTATGTTACTAAGTTTTACGTGCACGCATACGCATTATAATATATATGGATCAGGCCAAACGTACCTCGGTATATTTTATGATATAAGGATCAGGACGAACGTACCTCGGCATATTTTATGATATAAGGATTGGGCCAAATGTACCTTGGCATATTTTTCTATATAGGGATCGGTCCGTACATTCCATGTCATATTGCATTATATATAGATCTAGTCATACGTTCCTCGGTATTATTATACTATATATAGATGGGGCCGAATGCTCCTCAGCACTAACTTGTTATATATATGGATCGGGCTGTACGTTCCACACCGCTAATAGTATGCATATGCCTATGATGATGAAATGATGCATTTGTAATACTGAGTCTCCGAGAAGACCAGATACGGTATGTGATAATGGTATACATGACCTTATTTTGTAAGGTGCAGGTACAGTACTCTGTTAAATGTTATACTTGTCCTCTGCATCCCTATGGCAACTGTAATTTCCTTATGATGTTTTGTACTTTACATACTCAGTACATATATCGTACTGACCCCCCCTTTCTTTGGGGGGCTACGTTCATGCCCACAGGTACAAACACAAGTTTTGGGAGTCTGCGAGCTTAGGATTCTGCTCAGCCAGTTTGGAAGAAGCTCCATTGTATCGGAGCTGAGTTTTTGCTACTCAGTATTTGATTCATATACTTGCTTATTCAGGGGTACGGTGGGGGACCTGTCCCACCATATGATACAGTTAATTCTTTTAGAGGTCTATTGACATGTGTAGGTAGGTTATTTGTGAGTATGTCATGTTATGTATGTTATTACGCTATCACAGCCTTATCGACTTGCATGCCCTTTCTTATCTTGATACAAGTGAAAGAGGCGACAAGTATATGAAATTTGTTTTGACCTATTCGGGTTTTTGTGTATAGTATCACATCACACATGGTTCAACTTGAGAATAGCTGATAGCTACGCATAAGGGGGTCCAGGTTGGACCCCAGTCGTGGCATACGGAGTTGGGTCATGAGAGATTATGACAAGATATATGATATTTTTATCTGATGTTATGTATGTATTCCGTGGGATTTGACTTAGAACCGAGTGGACTTGAGGTGGGGGCCGTACCAAAAGCCATAGTTGCAGCCTCATGTCCCATAAACTATGTGCCACCATAGATTACCTTTATGGCCTAGCTAGTGGATCCACAAATAGCACATGTTCATGATTAGGAGTATACCTTGGCAAAGTAGCCTCCTCCTTCTTGATGTGGGTATCATCGGATTCCATGTTAAAGCTCACATGGTCTTATTATCGGTTATGGTTCCTATCCCACACATGTATGATTTCTTAGGTATGTTATGACTTGAATTTATGTTTTTAAATGCTTTGGTCAATATGATTTTTTCATCACTTTACGTATTCTAACTTATCATGTATTTTACTTGACCTTTGCATTCCATAATTTACATTGCATGTCACGCCCTCATACTTAGTACATTCCAATATACTAATGCATATTTTTTGCCTACATTATCTCATAATGTAGGGGTTGAAGTTGAAGATCCTTATCGTTCACGTAACTAGTAGGCATTCCTATCCCAAGGTGTTGTAGTGAGTTCTTATTGACCGGGGACTAGTTTCAAGTTACTTACTGCTTTCTTGTCAAAAGACTTTTTCTTATGTTGTATATTGAGGGTGAGCTAATTACATATCTTATCCCCCACCCATACTCATGTTTAGAGGCATCTAGTTGGATATATGTTTGAGTCTATGTTGTCAAAAGACATTTTCAGATTTGTATTCATGTTTTAGACTCTTTTATGATGTTTCCGCTTTTATATTTCACCTTATGTATTCTTATGATATATACAAGAGGCTTGGTTGAAGTCCTTTAGGGTTTTGATCGTCGTATTATGAATAGGCCCTAGGTCAGATCATGACAGTTAAATATGTCATCCTTAAGGCCAAGTTTCTCATGGAGGCCAAGTTGCTCAAGGTGCTCAAGTCCAAACAAAGGGTGGTCAACGCAACAATCCATTTTATGCTCTCATGGTAAGCAAGAGGTGGAGGAGACTCCCTATGTTGTTACCGGTATGTTACGGGTCTTTCACTATGATGTTGATGCCTTACTTGATCCGAGTGTAAATTTGTCTTTTATTTCCCTTATGTGGCCATGAGATTTGATGTTAGCCCCGAAACTATCATAGCCCAAGCTTAGGGTCCTAGACACGTCACCATGAATAAAGCACCCGGAGATACCTTACACAAGCCTCTTAGCATTCATTAAGCTTTTCATCAGTAATGATAAACAAAACAAGCAAAAAATGTAAGGGATAATGGGACTAAGGGATTCCACATAGAATAAGAGTGAAGTCATTTGAACATCATACACTTTTTTCCAATAATACCTTCTATATTAAAGACTTGGCGGGGGCTAATACATGTCCCTAGATCACCCTCAAGATATAAGTCAAAGTACCAAAAGTAACTCAATAGTCTATACATAACAAGCTAGAAAGGTAGGGGTGTTGTTCCCCGATCATGGGAACTCACCAATGGTAGTAGCCTTCAACAATCAAAATTAGCCATGGGGAGGAGAGTGTGTAGCAACGCCGGTTCTTACATAGTGAAATCATGTAGGCAAAAGTAAGCGTTAGTACTTTGAATGTACTAAGTATTTGAGCATGCTATAGAATAAAGAACATTAAGGCATTTATAAGCAATATGCATAAGTGAATGCATGCATGAGAAAAAATCATATGAAACATTAAGACATTTATTTTGTGGGAAGATGACCATAACTGACATTTAAGACCATGCTAGTTATTACATGGAATCTAACATAACTCCCTACATTGGCACAGAGAGACTACTTGCCGGGTAGAAGTCCTTCAACTTTAATCATCTCTTTAACTTTAACTTTAATGGGTAATCGTGGATCCACTAGCCTATATAACCTACAAGGGCTCCCATGTTGGTGCATAGTCAATGCAATATAATACTTTACTTAAGGAGCCCTTAGATCAAGTTTCCATCTACATGCTACATTCGTGTTAGGTCAATCCCACAGAATAACATTTAAACATCATAATAACATAAGCATTTATACAAGTTTAAATATCAAATCATCATCAGATGGAATAGCTCATTAAAATATTTTATTTGATTCAGATATGTGAGAATTGTCCTTTCACATTGAATCCTTTCTTTGGCTAAAAAGCCCTTTCATAATTATTGAATCATTACATAAGACTCCCTTAACATAAGCATTTGCTTCATAAACTTTCATTTGGAGTCAAATCTTTCATTCAACTTTACTTTAACATAAGAAAACTAGGTTGGTTCCTTTCATAAGCCTTTAAATACATTTAAACAATACTTGTATGCATGAGAGTGATGGAAATGATTCAAATTATACATCTTAAAAAAACCCACCATATACACTTAAAACCACATTCAATCCTTCATATAGGAACTTTAACAAATCAATCATTTCATGCAATTGAGAGTCAATTGTCACGACCCAAGCCTAGGGCCTAGACGTAACATGGCGAATGAGGAACCCGAAAGTACCTCAAACAAGCCTCTTAGCATTCTTTTAGCCTTTCATAGGTAATGACGATAAATGAACAAGTTGAAATCATAATAGTAAATATTCAACTTACATATGTCCAACAATACCTCTAACTTTTAGATTTAAAGGGTCTAAGAGAAGTCCCTACCTCACCCTCAATCATAATAGAAGAAATGTCATAGTAAAAGATCTCAACATATCATAAGCTAGAAATATAAAGGATTATTGTTCCCGGAACATGGAAACTCACCAAAAGTAGTCTTCAAATGAAATTTCAACTAGCCGCGTAGAGGAGAACGATGAGGAGCACCGGTCCCTACATGGTGATATCATTTAGGCAAAAGAGTATGCGTTAGTACTTTGAATATACTAAGTATGTAAGGATGCATAAAAATTGAGGAAACATTAAAACATTTATTTAATATGGAACATAATGTAATGCATGGATAATAAATTATATAGATATCCTTTAAAACATTCATTTTGTGGGAAAATGACCATAACCAATATTTAAGACCATGCGAGCTATTACATGGAATTGAACATAACCCCCTACATTGGCCGGGGAGACTACTTGCTGGGTAGAACTCCATCAACTTCATTCATTTCTTTAACTTTAACTTTAAGGGATTTCATGGATCTATTAGCCTAAGCCTACAAGGGCTCCTACGTTGGCACATAGTTAATGAGACAAGGGGTTGCTACTAGGATTCCCCTACTGAATCCCACCTCAATGACCCATTTGGTGCAAAGTCAATCCCATGGAATACTTTAATACTTCAAAATAGTCATAGCATATAACTTGAGAATTCAAAACATCATATTCAGTAGAATAGCTCATTAAAACATTTGGTAATTTAAATATGCCAGAATTGTCCTTATTGCATAAAGAATACATTATTCATATCATTTCGTCATTCTTTTTTTTTTCATAAGACTCCCTTTTTATTATAGACATTGCTTTCATAAATATTCATTTGGAGTCAAAGCTTCAAGTCAAAATTTATTGAAAATATAGTAAAACTAGGTGGGTTCAAATCACTTCAACTTGCAAACATGTATGTAAATAAATATGCATAAATACATTAAAATTCATTAATAAAAAATCATGATTTAACCAATCCACCATGAATTTCAAGAACCTTTAAAGAGATAAATAGATAAATTACTTGCAGTTCATCAATTCATACATATGAAATCATGTTGCATCAAAATAAACCAATAATAATTAGTTTAACCATGATTCATGCTATTAAGAATAAATAAGAATTACCCATAAGAAAATATTACTTGAAATCAAAATATTTAATTGAAAGAGTTTTTGGACTACATGAGTAGAAGAACGCATGGATAAACACCCACATAACTTAGAGTAAGTCTTAAAAAAAATAAACATAATTTATCATATAATTAAAATACTTTAGGCATGAGAGTGGAAGGAATACTCTCATTGAAGCCTTACATACCTGGAATCTGAAGTGTTACTTAGAATCGAAGGACTTAATGAATGCACTTGAATCCTAGTCTTTTCTCCTTGTCGGAGCATTTTGTGTACTATTCAGAGTATATCAATTACCAAAATGGTATTTCTACACTACTAAGAACTAAAACTATATTTTGAGAATGAGTAAAGAAGTGTATAGAGAGAAGAGTTGCTTGAGAAAGCTTGATGAACAAAATAATGAATTAAGGTGGGTATTTATAGGTGTGAAAGAGGGACCTAACAATAATTAAAATAATTATAAAAAAATCTGAAAATTTAATGAAAGATTGTGATGTCATGGGTGATGTCAAATGGAGGACTATTGATGTCGTGAATGATGTCAAATGTATCTAGATCTTTCCATGGTTGGTGAGATAAACTTTTTTTAACGGAATACCATTTTTCGGAGCTGCATTTGGAAAAGATAACTTCCTCATTAGGATTGGATGTCTCACATGAATTATTGCTCTAGAAGTCTACTTTCATTCCATTCAAGAATTAACTGATTTGGAGAATCCTACAGTGATATATGATTTTTGTTTTACAAACACTCCATTTCATCATAGCACCCTATCTTACAATAATTAATTTATTTGACCTACTTAACCTCTGAAAATTAATATATTGTCTCACAAAAGTTGTAGGTAATGATATTGGGGTTATTCAGAAATTTGGACCATCCTACAAAAAGTTATGTCCAAAATACAGAAGTTGTATTATTTTCATCGAGAAAGTGAACATCATATACAACATTTTTAGGGGATGTTACATTATCTCCCCCTTGGGAACATTCTTCCTCGAATGAGGAAAGACTTAGGTTGAGTAGAGAAAAGTGTAAACCAACAACCCATTATTAATGCAATAGTGTAATTTAAAACATCATTCGAAACATATTTCACAATTTTGCAAGAATATGATAAGAAAAGTTGAAATGCAAGGATTTCAAGTGTTTGAGCAAGGAAAACTTAATACCTTATTTTTAGGTAGAGAGAAAAAGATGAGGGTATTGCTTAATCATATACGCTTTCGCTTCCCATGTTGCACTTTCTATTTGTTGATTCCTCCAAGGGAAATTAACAGATGCAACTTCTTTGTTCCTCAATCTCTTAACTTGCCAGTCCAAAATTTCAACATGAACTTCTTCATAGGTCATGTTTTCTTCAATATTCACTACTCCCACAGGTACAATGGAACTAGGATCACCCACACTTTTTTTCAACATAGACACATGAAACATCAGATGAACCATGGCCATTTCCAAAGGTAATTCCAACTCATATGCAACCTTGCCAACACGTCTCACGATTCTATAAGGCCCTATATACCTAGGGCTCAATTTCCCTTTCTTACCAAACCGAACCACACCCTTCATGGGTGAAACCTTCAGATACACCCAATCGTCCATATTAAACTCAAGATCCCTTCTTCTAGTGTCGGAATAGGACTTTTGACGACTTTGAGCCATCTTCAACCTTTCTCTAATGATCTTCACCTTCTCTAAAGCATCAAGTACCAAATCGGGGCACAACAAGGTCATCTCACCTACTTCTAACCAACCAACCGGTGATCTACATCTTCTCCCATATAAAGCCTCAAATGACTCCATCTCAATATTATTATGGCAAACTCGATGAGTGAACACACAAGACCTTAACATATCCTCTAGTATTTGAGTAGTCCTTTCGTCTTGCCCATCCATTTGAGGATGGAATACGGTGCTCAATTTTACCTTAGTACCGAGGCCCTTTTGAAATGATCTCCAAAAATGAGAAGTGAATTGGGTACCATGATCTGAAATAATAGATAATGGCACACCATGCAACCTCACCAACTCCCGTATATACAACTTGGCATAGTCTTCTGCACTATAGGAAGTCTTAACCTATAGAAAGTGAGCTGACTTAGTCATTTTATCAATAATTACCCAAATCGAATCATGACATTTTTAGGTATGAGGCAAAATCACTACAAAATCCATATTCACATCTTCCCACTTCCAAGTAGGTATTTCAATATCTTGGTCTAGGCCACCTGACCTTTGATGTTTGGCCTTCACCTGTTGGCAATTTGGACATCCGGACATGAACCTTGCTATGTCCTTCTTCATGCCACCCCACCAATAGAACTTTTTTAAGTCTCGATACATTTTCGTTAAACCTGGATGAATGGAGTATGTAGAATTATGAGCCTCCATCTAGATCAAACTCCTTAGGCCATCAACATCCGGAACACATAGCCGACCTTGGCAGTTTAGCACCCCATCTTCTTCTTGGGAAAAGACCTCTATATTCATTTCCTTTACCAACTTCTTTAACTCGATAAACATCGGGTCAAGATCTTTCTTTGATTTAACATCTACCACCAAAGAGAATTCAGACCTATTTTGAACAACCATACCACTATCATTAGTACCACACAACTTCACCCCTAATCTAGCCAACTAGTGAACATCTTTGACCAACTCCCTCTTTCCTTCATCCACTTGGGCCACACTCCCCATAGACACTCTACTAAGTGCATCGGCAACCATATGGGCTTTATCCGGATGATAGTGCACACTCATGTCATAGTTTTTAAGGAGTTCTAGCCACCTCTTTTGTCTTAGATTAAGGTCCTTTTGTGTGAACACATATTGAAGACTTTTATGATCAGTATACACATCCACATGCACTTAATAGAGGTAGTGCCTCCAAATCTTCAGAGCAAAAACAACAGCCACCAATTCAAGGTCATGGGTAGGGTAGTTATGCTCATGCACCTGTAATTGTCTAGAAGCATAGGCTATGAACTTGCCATTTTGCATTAAGACACAACATAAATCAATCTTTGAACCATCACAATAAACTACAAACCCTTCTACTCCTTTTGAAGAGTCAAAATAGGAGTAGAGGTAAGTGGATCTTTCAAGGTCTGGAAACTCTTCTCACACTCATCCGTCCATATGAATTTAGCTTTCTTTTGGGTCAATTTTGTCATAGGAGATGATATGGAAGAAAAATCTTCGACGAACCTTCTATAGTACACGGCTAGACCCAAGAAGCTCCTAATGTTTGAAGGAGACAATAGCCTAGGCCAATTCTTGACTGCCTCTATTTTTTTAGGATCAACTTTGATCCCATCAACGGATACTATGTGACCAAGAAATGTCACCTCCTTCAACCAAAATTCACACTTACTAAATTTTGCAAAAAATTGCCTGTCCCTCAATGTTTGAAGTATAACTCTCAAGTGATTCTTGTGTTCTTCCTCACCCCAAGAGGAAATCAAAATATCATCAATGAAGACCACCACAAAAGTATCAACGTAAGGTTTGAACACCCTATTCATCAAGTCCATGAATGTCGTCGGTGCATTCGTCAACCCAAAACTCATCACCACAAACTCAAAATGACCATACCTTGTTCGGAAGGCTGTTTTGGGAATATCACACTCCCTCACCCGTAGTTGGTGATAGCCAGACCGAAGTTTGATCTTAGAGAAATGACTTGCCCCTTGCAATTGATCAAATAAGTTATCTATTCTAGGGAGTGGGTACTTATTCTTAATGGTCATCTTATTTAATTGCCGGTAGTCTATGAACATTCCAAGCGACCCATCCTTCTTTCTCACAAATAACATGGGAGCACCCCATGGCGAAATACTTGGTCTTATGAACCCCTTTTCTAACAAGTCCTTTAATTGTTCCTTCAACTCTTTCAACTCTTCTAGGGCCATTTGGTAAGGAGGAATAGAGATAGGTTGGGTATCGGGGAGGAGATCAATACCAAAATCAACTTCCCTTTCAGGAAAGACACTAGTAAGGTCATTGGGAAAGACATCGGGGAACTCATTGACTATGGGAACTGACTCAAGAAGAGGACTTTCAGAGTCGACATCACTAACCCTCACAATGTGGTAAATACAACCCTTAGAAATTATTTTTTGGGCCTTAAGATAAGAAATGAACTTACCCTTCACCACTAAATCATGACCCTCCCATTCAATAATGGACTTATTTGGAAATTGGAACTTGACTCGACGAGTCCTACAATCTATAAAAGCATAAGATGCATGTAACCAATTCATTCCAAGAATGACATCGAAGTCTACCATGTCAAGCTCAATGAGATCATACGAAATAACTTTATGTAAGATAAACATGGGACAACCTCTATAGACCTTTCTAGCAATAACTGATTCACCCACGGGGGTAGACACAAAATAGGGCTCTAATAATATTTCGAGTGACACATCAAACCTATTAGCAAGGAATAGAGTAAAAAATGTTAAATTTTTACCTGGATCTAATAGTGCATACACATCAAAAGAAAAGACCTTTAACATACCGATGATGATATTAGGTGCATCCTCAACCTCTCATCTCCCATGCAAGGCATAAAAGCGGTTGTTGCATTGGACACCTCCTTGGGCTTGTTGACCATGAGCAAATTGTCCTTGAGGCCTACCATTACCATCTCTACAATCCTTAGTATGGTGGCCTAGCTTGCCACACTTAAAGCATGCATTGGAGCCGGCTAAGCATTCCTCTTTGTGAGCCTTTCTACACTTCTTGCATGCGGGGAAAGTTTGAGCAGTAACATTCTCTCTTGGAACCATTGGTTTACCCCTCTTGTCTTTTTTGAACCTTGGAGGAGGAGTATTGGTGGAACTTTGTCCCACAAACCGCTGCCTACCTTGGACTTTGCCATAGTTACCATAACTGGACCTTTGAGGGTTAAACTCTCCACCATCCACTCTATCCTTTTTGAACCCCCTTGATCTCTCTCTCAACTTCTCTTCTTTAATTTGTTCTGTGTAAGTCATTAGTCGAGAGATGTCCATATCCTTGATCAACATGGTCATTTTTCACTCCTTGGAAACCAAGTTTGAGACACCAGAAATAAACTTGCTTATCCTAGCTCTTGGGTCGAAGACCATGAAGGGAGCATACTTTGACAACTTAGTGAATTTGAGAGCATACTCCCTCACACTCATACTCCCTTGATGGAGGTTGATGAAATCTTGGATTTTGTCCTACCTTAGCTCCAATGGGAAGAAGCGGTCTAGGAAGGCATATTTGAACTCTTCCCATCCTATTGGCCTTATTTTCTCATCCTTTTCAACAACCCATTATTCGTACCACACCCGAGCCATTCCTTTGAGTTGATAGGCCTTTAGCTTAGCCTTCTCATTCTGTGGCACACCCATGATATCCACAATCTAGTATACCTCATCAATGAACTCCATAGGGTCCTTATCAAATTAAGAACTATCAAACTCAGGTGGATTCATCCTTTGGAAATCCAGAATCCTAAAGGCCGAATTTGGCAGTTACGAATGAGGAACACCATGATGCGCTTGGTTAGCTACGACTTGAGTCAACAACATAATAATATTGCGAAACTCGGCATGGGTTACCCCTTCCTCATGATGTGGGGCATTAGGAATCAGAGGAGTTTGGTCCTCATCGTCAACCCTTGCTCTAGGAGTTGCTTTTCCACGAGTCATTATCTAAAGAACACGAAATGGGTCATTAGTTAAAGGAAATCTTAGGACACTCTAAGGCACGACATGAATTTGAAAGAAGTGAAAACTTTCCTAAATGCCTCATAGTCTCCTATTCATAATTGTGGCGCGCTTCACAACCATGAACAAGACCCTATTCGACATGGTATGTTGGACTCTAAGGACCATTCAAAACCTCGGGCTCTGATACCAAGTTTGTCACGACCCAAGCCTAGGGCCTAGATGTGACATGGCAAATAAGGACCTGAAAGTACCTCAAACAAGCCTCTTAGCATTCTTTTAGCCTTTCATAGGTAATGACGATAAATGAACAAGCGAAAATCATAATAGTAAATATTCAACTTACATATGTCCAATAATACCTCTAACTTGTAGATTTAATGGGGCTAAGACAAGTCTCTAGCTCACCCTCAATCATAATAGAAGAAATGCTATAGTAAAAGATCTCAATATATCATAAGCTAGAAATATAAAGGAGTATTGTTCCCGGAACATGGGAACTCACCAAAAGTAGTCTTCAAATATAATTTCAACTAGCCACGTAGAGTAGAACGAGGAGGAGCACCGGTCCTTACATGGTAATATCATTTAGGCAAAAGAGTATGCGTTAGTACTTTGAATATACTAAGTATGTAAGGATGCATGAACATTGAGGAAACATTAAAATATTTTTGTAATATGGAACATAATGTAATGCATGCATAATAAATCATATAGATATCCTTAAAAATATTTATTTTGGGGGAAAATGATCATAACCGACATTTAACACCATGCGAGCTATTACATGGAATCCAACATAACCCATATATTGGCCGGAGAGACTACTTACCGGGTAGAACTCCATCAACTTCATTCATTTCTTTAACTTTAACTTTAAGGAATTTCATGGATCTATTAGCCTAAGCCTACAAGGGCTCCTACGTTGGCACATAGTTAATGAGACAAGGGGTTGCTACTAGGATTCCCCTACTGAATCCCACCTCAATGACCCATTTTGGTGCAAAGTCAATCCCACAAAATACTTTAATACTTCAAAATAGTCATAACTTATAGCTTGAGAATTCAAAATATCATATTCGGTAGAATAGCTCATTAAAACATTTGGTAATTTAAATATGCCAGAATTGTCCTTATTGCATAAAGAATACAATATTCATATCATTTCATCATTCTTTTTTTCGTAAGACTTCCTTTTTATTATAGATATTGCTTTCATAAATATTCATTTGGAGTCAAAGCTTTCAAGTCAAACTTCATTGAAAATATAGTAAAACTAGGTGGGTTCAAATGACTTCAACTTGCAAATATGTATGTAAATAAATATGCATAAATACATTGAAATCCATTAATTAAAAATCATGCTTTAACCAACCCACCATGAATTTCAAGAACCTTTAAAGATAAATATAGATAAATTACTTGTTGTCCACCAATTAATACATATGAAATCATGTTGCATCAAAATAGACTAATAATAATTAGTTTAACCATGACTCATGCTATTAAGAATAAATAAGAATTACCCATAAGAAAATATTACTTGAAATCAAGAGATTTAATTAAAAGAGTTTTTGGACTACATGAGTGGAAGAACCCATGGATAAACACCCACATAACTTAGAGTAAGGTTTAAAGAAAATAAACATAATTTATTATATAATTAAAATACTTTAGGCATGAGAGTGGAAGGAATACTCTCATTGAAGCCTTACATACCTGGAATCTGAAGCGTTACTTAGAATCGAAGGACTTAATGAATACACTTGAATACTAGTCTTTTCTCCTTGCCGGAGCATTGTATGTACTATCCGGAGTATATCAATTACCAAAATGGTATTTCTACACTACTAAGAACTAAAACTATATTTTGAGAATGAGTAAAGAAGTGTATAGAGAGAAGAGTTGCTTGAGAAAGCTTGATGAACAAAATAATGAATTAAGGTGGGTATTTATAGGTGTGAAAGAGGGATCTAACAATAATTAAAATAATTATAAAAAAAATCTAAAAATTTTATGAAAGATTGTGATGTCATGGGTGATGTCAAATGGAGGACTATTGATATCGTGAATGATGTCAAATGTATCTAGATCTTTCCATGGTTGGTGAGATAAACTTTTTTTTAACGAAATACCCTTTTTCGGAGCTGAGTTTCGAAAAGACAACTTCCTCATTAGGATTGGATGTCATCATATGAATTATTACTCTAGAAGTCTACTTTCATGCCATTCAAGAATTAACTGATTTGGAGAATCCTACTGTGATATATAATTTTTCTTTTACAAACACTCCATTTCATCATAGCACCCTATCTTACAATAATTAATTTATTTGACATACTTAACCTCTGAAAATTAATATATTGTCTCACAAAAGTTGTAGGTAATGATGTTGGGATTATTCAGAAATTTTAATCATCTAATTTGGACCAACTTATAAAACGTTATGCCCAAAATACAGAAGTTGTATCATTTTCATCGAGAATTGGAACATAATATATAACATTTTTAGGGGATGTTACATCAATATACATTAATATATGTAAATAAACTTAAAATATATCATAATATATGCTTTTAGAGTCATCATGTAAAAGCCCAGAAGATTTCATCATTTAAAATTAAAATACTAAGTTGAGAAAACACATTTGGGCTCCATCGGTAGAAGAACCCATGGATTAAAACCCATATACTTTTGAGAAACAAAATCCATAGTGAAGACTTGAGAAGGAAGGGAGACTTGAGATGCCTAGTTTAACTTGAAGTTCTTTGGAGAGTTTGAGAAGAGAGAATTTAAGAGTCTTGAGTCTAAGTGTGAAAACTGAGGTTTTGGAAGGGTTTAGGGTCTTTAGATGGGTGAATTTATCTCTCAAAATGACATCATTTTGATTTAAAATATAGGAAAAGACCAAAATGTCCCTCTTAAAATCTAATCGGAACTGGCTTCAAGGGAATAGTTCAATGTTTGTGGTGCTCATCACAGCCCGTGGTGGAGTCCCATGGTAAGGGACTTGTAAAATATTTTGGTAAAGCCTGCAGGGGCAGTCTCTGAAGTTTTATCACAGAACACCTTCATGATCTATGAAAGGCACGATGGGCCATGAAAGGTGGTTGTGGTGCAGGTCCTGCAAGTAGACTTGCAGAGTATCCACCCTAAGGACACACCATGGTCCGTAGAGGGTTCCATGATCTATGGTGGTCTTCTGTGGACCTTGTATTGGGAAATTTCCTGAAGGTCTTGGGTAGGGGTCACCATGGAAGACTTCACGACCTATGGTGGTCACCATAGTCCATGGTCCTCCATCGTGGTTCATCCCTACAAGTCTAAGTCTCTGAATTTCTACCACGGTTGTTCACATTCCTGGGGTCTAACAGAAATGTTGTTAGATCCTTTTTCCATTTATACTCAAGTGGGTGAGTCAGTTATGGATAAAGTTACTTTATGTGATTTAGTTGAGCTTGAGATGACCAATTTTTATGTTATTATTGGTATAGATTGGCTATATGCATTTTATACTTCTATTGATTGTAGAACCCGAGTGGTTAAGTTCCAATTTCCAAATAAGCCGATCCTAGAATGGAAGGGTAGAAATTACATGTTCAAAGGAAAATTTATTTCGTGCCTTATAGCTCAAAAAAAAGATTTTTAATGGTTGTATCTACCATCTTGTGAGGGTTAGGGATGAAAATTCTAAATTCCGTACTCTAGAGGTGGTCCCCATTATTGATGAGTTTTCGAATATGTTTTTCGATGATCTACCCAGTGTTTCTCCCGAAAGGGAGATTGACTTTTGCATAGACATCCTTTCGAGTACTCAACCATTTTTATTCCTCCTTACCAAATGGCTCAGGAGGAGTTAAAAGAGTTAAAGGACCAATTGAAAGACTTGTTAGACAAAGGTTTCATTAGACCAAGTATGTCCCCATAGGGTGCTCTCGTGTTGTTTGTTAGAAAGAAGAATGGTTCACTACGTATGTGCATTAAATACTGGCAATTAAACAAAATAACCATCAAGAATAAATATCTAATTCCGAGGATAGATGACTTGTTTGACCAATTGCAAAGGGAAAGTTATTTTTCTAAGATTGATCCCCCTTTCGGTTATCACAAATTAAGGGTGAGGGAGTGTGATATTCCCAAGATGGCATTTCGAATGAGGTATGACCATTATGAGTTCTTACTTATGTTATTTGGTTTGACCAATCCCCCCGCGACATTTATGGACTTGATGAATAGGGTGTTCAAACAATATTTGGACATATTTGTAATTGTGTTTATTGATGATATTTTGGTTTACACTCGGAATGAGGAGGAGCATGCTAATCACTTGAGGATTGTGTTGCAAACTCTAAGAGATAAGCAATTATTTACGAACTTTAATAAATATGAGTTTTGGTTAAGGGAGGTGGCTTTTCTTTGTCATATTTTGTCCGGTGAAGGGATTATGGTTGATCCTAAGAAAACCGAGGTGGTGAAGAATTGGCGTAGACCATTGTCCCGGTCAGATATTAGAAGTTTCTTGGTCCTAGCCGAATATTATAGAAGATTTGTAGAAGGGATTTATCAATTTCGTCATCTTTGACTAAGTTGACTTAAAAGAAGGTGAAGTTTTAATGGCCGAAAGCTAGTGAAAGGAGTTTTCAAGTGTTTTCAAGATCATCTCATTGACTCTACCAGAATGGTTTGATGGTTTTGTGGTATATTGTGATACTTCAAGAATTGTTCTTGTTTGTGTTTTTATGCAATATGATAAGGTGGTAACCTATGCTTTGAGGCAACTTAAGATGCATGAATGGAATTATCCCATGATCTTGAACTAGCGGCGGTTGTGTTTGCTTTGAAGATTTGGAGACACTCTCTTTATAATGACCATGTGGATGTGTTCACCGACCATAAGAGTTTATAATATGTGTTTAAGAAAAAAGACTTGAACCTTTGGCAAAGGAGATGGCTTGAATTGTTGAAAGACTATGACATGAGTGTGTTGTACCATTCGAGCAAAGCTAATGTGGTTGCCGATGCACTAAATAGATTGTCCATGAGTAGTGTGGTATATGTTGAGGAAGTTAAGAAAGAATTGATCAAACATGTTCTTAGATTGGCACATTTAGGTGTGTGGTTGGTTGACTTCGATGATGGAGGTATTCTTGTTTATAATGGTTCAGAATTGTCTCTTATAGAGGATGTTAAGGCCAAACAAGACCATGATCCTGTATTAGTTGAACTAAAGGAGTTGGTTGTCGAAAAAACCATCGAGGCTTTCTCCTAAGGGGGAGATGGTGTGTTTTTTTATCAAGGTCGGTTGTGTGTACCTAATGTTGATGAGTTAAGAGAGTTTATATTGAATGAGGCCTATAGTTCTCAATATTCGATCCATCCGAGTTCAACCAAGATGTATCGTGATTTGACGAAAGTGTATTGGTGGAATGGCATGAAGAAGGACATAGATAAATTTATGGCTAAGTTTCTAATTACCAATAAGTTAAAGTTGAGCATCAAAGGCCAGAAGGTTTAGACCAAGACATTGAAATTCCTACATGGAGGTGGAAAAATGTGAATATGGACTTTGTAACGTGTGTGCCTCATACTAATAAACAATATGACTTTATTTGGGCTGTTGTAGATTCGATGACTAAGTCGGCTCATTTTCTATCGTTTAAGACTTCTTATGGTGCCGAAGATTATGCCAAGTTATATGTTCGTGAGTTGGTAAGAATTCATAGTGTTCCCTTGTCCATTATATCCGATCAAGGTACTTAATTCACTTCACACTTTTGGAAGTCATTTCAAAAGGGTCTCAATACAAAGGTCAAGTTAAGCACCGCTTTCCATCCTCAAACCAATGGTCAAGATGAAAGAATGATCCAAACTTTAGGGATATGTTGAGGGCGTGTGTGATTGATTTTAAAGAAAGTTGGGATGAACATTTGCCATTGATTGAGTTTTCCTACAATAATAGTTATTACTCTAGTATCCAAATTACTCCTTTTGAAGCATTGTATGGGAGAAGATGTAGATCCCTGGTGGGATGGTTTGAAGTAGGTGAGATGGCCTAATTTGGCCCCGATTTGGTAATAGATTCTATGGAAAAGGTGAGGCTCATGAGGGAGAGATTGAAGATGGCTCAAAGTTATCAAAAGTCCTATTCCAGTGTTAGGAAAAGAGACCTTGAATTTGAGGTGGGTGATTGGGTCTATTTTAAGGTTTCACCCATGAAGGGTGTAAATGAGATTTCCTAAGAAAGGGAAATTGAGTCCAAGGTACATTGGAAATTATAAGATATTGAGACGTGTTGTTAAAGTGGCTTATCAGTTAGAGTTGTCATTTGAATTAGTTATGGTTCATCTGGTGTTTTATGTATCTATGTTGAGAAAGATCATGGGTGATCCAAATTACATTGTACCATTGGAAGATAAAGGATTGAAAAGAAGTTAACTTATGAGTAGGCTCTGGTAGAAATGTTAGACTGGCAAGTTAAGAATCTAAGAAACAAAGAAGTTCCCTCCGTCAAAGTATTATGGAGAAATGAACAAGTAGAAAGTGCTACTTGGAAAACTGAGGCGGATATGATGAAATGATACCCGTATCTCTTTCCCTCTACTCGAGTCCAAAGTAGTAAGTTATTCTTATTCAAGTTAATTAAACTCTTATGTATTCAGTTCCTCCTATGTCATTCATATACATGCATGTTCATGAAAGTTGATTTTAAATTCATGATTTATGTTGAGTTTGAAATTTTCATGTTCCATGCATTTTGAGTGTCATTATATTCATGTTGGGTTTCTTGTCCTCTTTTCGTGTCTTTCCTAAGATACCTTTATCTCATTCGAGGACTTATGTTCCCAAGGGGGAGATATTGTAAGACCCTAAAAGTCGAAAAGTTGGAACTAAGGGAAATATTCTCAAAATTTTGAACTGACTCATGTTTATGAGTCACTCTGTGACTCGTAGAGCTTCTATGACTCGTAAGAGTGAATCGTAGAGTGAACCCTTGTATATTGTATAGTGTTATCCTCAGGAGAGGTTCTATGATTCAATAGGATGAATCGTTGTCCTATTGATGAGTTGTAAGAACTGTTCGTTCTAATACTTCATAGGCCATATTTCAGAAGTTCCTCAAGATTGAGTTTACGACTAGACAGGACGAATCTAGAAACCATTTCGACTCGTAGAAGCGAGTCGTAACCAAACTTCATAGACTTCTAAACTTAAAGGATTTTAGGCCTGCAAGACAAGTCCAAATGACAACTCGTAGTCACAAGACAAGTCGTAGAAATGACTCATTTGTAAACCATCAGGGACTTGAATTTAAGCCCTTTTCTCATACCTTTAAGATAATTCTTCTTGATGACTCGTTATCATTTTTACGACTCATAAAGTCATCTCGTAGGATCAAAATTTTAGTTTTAATGAGGGTTATTGGAGTCATTTACCAAGTTTGGTTCAATGAACCTAGACACAATTATGGCTAAGTTCAAATCTATATCTACCCAATTCTGTAAAATTTCCCTTATTCTAAGTCACTCTCCCAAAATTCTCTGAATGATTCTTCTCTAAGTTTCAAGCTAGGGTTTCATATTTCACCAAGGCTTCTTCTTCAATTTTGAGTAATCGCAACCAAGGTATGTGGGGATTGATCTATGGTTTTCTTTCATCCTTCGAGTCCCAAAGTTTTCTCAAAGTTTCTTTTAATTTTTAATTAATTATAAACCCAAGTTTTGATGAATTGCATTGGGCCGATTTTGTCACGACCCAACCCCAAAGGCCGTGACTGGGGTCTGACCTGGACCCCTGTATACATATCTATCAGCTGTGGTCATATTGAACTGTAAATAAAACAATATCATGTAACAGAGACCCACTGGGCGATAATATTTTCATAAACCTGTAGCCCTTTTCGTTTGTACCACAACATGACAGGGCACGCAAGCTGATAAGGCTGCTATAACATATTAACATATATCATATATAATGTAGACCCAGCTGAATCAAACTGACATACACAACCCAAATATACATGTTTGCAGACCTCTAAAAATATAAATGACAACATATGGAGGGACAGGGCCCCCGCAGTACCCCCGAATGGACAAAAATATTTTGTACATCAGTGGACAGTATGAAAAACTAGGCCCCGATACAATGAGGCCTCTTCCAGATGAGCTGTATGGAATCCTAAGCTGACGGACTCCCAAAACCTGTATCTGTACCTGCAGGTATGAACGCAGCCCCCCGAGAAAGGAGGTAAGTACGACATATGTACTGAGTATGTAAAACGTAACATAATACACTGGAGGTATATTCGAAATAGAGAAGCAGGGGAATAAATTATCAAATCAAAGACATGTACCTGTACTCTGTGAATCACAAAAGCATGCATGCTCAATTTATACAATATAGCCGGCTCTTTCAGGGGTTTGGTGAATCACATCTGTAGGACCATCATAGGCCCATCGCCATCACCACCTTATTACAACACATCATCATATATATACATACGTACCCAGCCCTCTAGTTAGGGGCTCGGTGAACAATGCAGTGAATTATGCATGATAACATACCCGGCCCGAGACTCGGTGAAAGAAGGGTTACAGTATACACGAGTAGATTCGTGAGTAACTATATGCAATTTAAATCATTATCAGAGACTCGACAAAATAAGAAAGTTAAGCTTTTGTTTAACGACCCGAGTAATGGTGTAGTCATCTCGAGTGTCTTATAAATGCCATTATGGGCTGTCTCAAAAGTAATCTCGGGGACCCTAGACATGTATTGACATAGGGCCAAATCATTTATGGAATCAAAAACACTTAATCTCGTATAGTCTTTAAGACTTGGAGCCTGTACATTTGGTGCCTCTTTAACATATAAAACTTTCCAGGGAAATAGTTCGACAACTGTAGGAGTTCAATATTCAAAAGTAAATAAGAGATGTTTAAGAATGGAGTTACCCCGGAGTTCAGACCATTTTCAACCTACAACTAAGACAAACACATGCCCAAAAGAAGAAAGAGAATAAGCTTTATGTAGTCTGTACTTCCCTTCAGGTGATCTTCATATACATATTTCGTACCCGGCCCATCATGGGGCTCGGTGAACCACTATGGCATCATAATCTCATTTTCATACCAAATACATATCAAGGGAAATGAGAGATAGTTGTACGTACTTATATCAAAACATGCTAAGAGAAAGCTTTACATACCTCTTATGAGTTACTCTTTATCCCATTCGCCTCGTCGTCCTTTGAACCTATTCAACATGAAAGTAATATGAATATCAACCACTCTTAGCTTTCCAGCATCGTAGGTTGCACCTTGAAATTCCTGGAATCTATTTCCTTGTCCGTCTCTTCGAATAGTTCTTTAATTAGGTAAGGCGTTAACGAAAATTAGGCAGCACCTCCCCTATAATGTGCCCTATCCGAATTTCCAATCACACCCTTAATAACTACAGACAACCAACAAAAACAACCTACAACATATATACAAGCAATTCACACCAACCTTACACAATACAAACCCCAAACAACTCACTCAAAACTATCAAAATGTGAATTTTGGACAACTTACTGTTTTACCTTGTTGCTTCGTTTTGAAGGGGTAATTGAAGGAAACAGGATTTACGTCCTTCATCAAAGTTAAATACATGTGTCTTAGGGTCGCATACAATTTCAAATCACCCCTATATCTATTCGGTACAAAATGATATGCCCAAAACACCAACAGCAGTCCGTGTAAGATTTCCAAAACCAAAATTTGGGCAGTACCTCCTTTACACTTCATCACCCTTTTTCGAGAAGATCAATTCAAAACTGGATTTTAAAGGCTAAATTAAAGTTATACACCTATGAAATACCTTTCCAAAACATATTGAATCACCCGAAAATGAAGCTGTACACAAGAAGTTATACCAATATTACTAACAACTGTCCCTTTCAGAAATGGGTTTGTTAACTAGTTTTTAACATTTTCCCTCTTTGTTCTTTCAACTTTCTCTCAAGTTCCAAGATGAAGAATTGATTCTGTATACATCGTAAGATATATATATACACCTCTACATTCTTAGGGAACACCGTAGATAATTAATTCACAGAGGAAAAGTGAAGAACTCACCTTTAATTCTTCTAAACCATGGCTGCCTTGTTGTTTTGTTCTTCACGTTTTTGTTCCTCTCTTTGGCTGAAGTTTTGGACAACAAATGAAGTCCTTAGTCACAATACATGTAGATATATGTTTCCTTAGGGGGTGACACATGTCATCCCCTAAGGGTGACACGTGTTCGGCCCCCATTAGGCCAACACATACATGCTGCCAATAAGGGGCTGCTACGTGGCATGTGGTCCACCTCCCCCAAGAAGGTGGGTCACCTACTTGACCCCAAGCAGGTGGTTCATCTGCTTGCTTGAGGTGATGCCACGTGTCTCCTTCCTAGGCTGCCATGTGTCGTTGTATCCTCTTCCTCGTGGGTTCGTAATCTCGTCTTATTTTAAGAGCCTATGTAATTCGTGCTACGCAAGCTTGGTTTCTCCTCAAGTATATTAGGTATGTAAGACTTGTAAGTTAGTATCTTACGTAGGTAATTCGAGACCTACGACTCATTTCTTGGCCTCCAACTCTTTCTAAATTCTCATGACTCTATTTCCAACCTTCTCTACTATGGGTTATCACATTTTCCCTTCCTTAGAGTCGTTTGATAGGGTCGTAGCGTATCCGGCTCACATGATAATGTCTAAGGAACTTATGAGACATTCTAAGTTTAAAAGTGTGGGGTGTAACATTATTCCCCCCTTTATAACATTCGTCCCCGAATGTTAAACAAAACTTCCCTTAGCACCTTATACAAATCGTAGGGAAATTCTTTACTGTTGCCATAACACATACTTCCACCCAAGTACTTAATATACCTGTTCCGGGAGGTGCGGTTACCTATAAACATCGGGAACAAGTGCAAATGTTCTTTTCAGTTTCCCCAGTCATCCTCTTTCTGGTTTTGGTTTTTACCACAGTATCTTGACGCAAGGCACGTCTTTAGTCTATGATTTTCTGGTTTGCCGATCTAAGATGGCGATAGGTTGTTCCTCGCAGGATTCCATTTTTTGGACATCATCTATGGAACATACTCTAGATGGCTCACCAATACCTTTGCGAAACATCCTTATCTAATAGACTGGGCGTATAGTTTTTCAATTAGGTGGTAAGCTCAACTTACCAGCAACTTTTCCCCACCTTATGAGCAACTTGACAAGATCCAATGTGTTTTGGGTTAAGTTTCCCTTTTTTTTGTTGACCCTTTTATAAACATCCAATCATCAATTTGAACTTTGTGTGTCGATGTCGATTGTCTATATATCATTTCTGCCGACTCTGGGCTTTTAGTCAATAGCTTGCTTAATCATGTCAAGGCCTTTCTAGCTTAGTCCTTCTAATATCGACCCATCCAATAGGGGACTTACACGTCTTGCTCTACCAGTCTTGTACGGGGCCATTAGGATACTAAAGTAGTAATTATTATTGTAGGCAACTTGATAAGTGATAGATAATCATCCCAGCTACCTTTGAAGTTAACAACACCATCTCATGACATTTCTTCTAGCATTTAAGTGGTACGCTTTAGTTTGTTAATCAGGTTTGAGGGTAAAGTAGTGTACGAAGACTTATATGTCTTCCCAATTTTTTGCGGACTAATTCTCGGTAGTTAACTGTAACTTGGACTCCTTCATCTAGGATAATACCTATGGGGACTCCGTAAGGTCCTACTACACTTTTACCCTATAATTTTACACCTTCTCGGCTGAGTAGGTAGCTTTTGATCGAAGGAGCAGGGGCTAATATCGTTAATCCACAAGTAACATTCCCTCCAGAATCATCTAGGGCTAGAGTGCGAAGTGAGTCTTGTAGCCCTGGTCATATTGTGGGATTTTCTACCTCACTTATTACTTCCTATCTTCCATAAATTACATCACCTGCTACCCTTACCTTTTGGGTTTTGCTTTTTTTATTCCGCCCTAAGAGTTGGCTGCCAAGTGGTGTCGAAATTCTCTCGCCCATTGGCCCGTATAGCCCTTTTATGGTTTGCCTCTCATTAACTGGTACTATGTTGAAGAGTTGTGGCATTCGAGTGCGTCGTCAGTTAGCAATTAGCTAATCCTTCTTGTCTTGCTTAAATCCTTTTAATAATACTCTCACCTTAATTTATAGTACTCTAGGAACATAATCTCATGTCGTTTCTCTGCCTATAGTTCAAATTCTTCCATCTCGCGTGACCACATCCGCACTATCGCACTAAATTCCACCAGAATTTAGAAGTTAAGCATGCTTGGGCGAGAGAAATACTGGGATGGGTGACCTCCTTGGGAAGTCCTCATGTCGCATTTCATGGTAATTCTTGTAATAATGTGCGGGGCACTCTACTTAGCCCAAGATTTATCTTAGCGTCGTCTCACCAGTCTTTATGTGTTGCCTTGCCCTTTCCTGTGTTATCTTGCAACTGGTATAGGGGTAGATCTTTAGTTCCACTACGTCCATGTCCCTTTTTGGTCATTTCGGTTTAACTCCTCCTATTGTATTCACCCTTTTTTTGTATGCATCCATTCATTAGGGTTGGTTACTGAGTAGCGCTAAAGTTCGTTCATATAGTGACCTTTAGAGCCACTATGAGTTCTGTCTATCACTAGCTGGTATAGTTTTAAAGGAATTTTTCATATAAGCTTGCCAATCCTATAGTAACCAGCTAGTCCTGTCCTTCTTATTTAAACTATTTCACAATTTTTCCTTACCCCCGCTTGTAACCTTCTTGACACATTCTCGTGTCATTCTTTATCTTTACGAGAATATGAGAGAGTGCAAGAAATACCTTGTCGCACTTCTTTCTGTTTCTTTATTTACTCCTTGCTCATCTTATCTCCTACCATAGGAGTCTTGCTATTTCTTTTCCTTAGTTATTTATCTATCGCAATATCATTTGTGACCACTCTACAACCAACATGTGGCTTTTGATCTCGCATGCTGTCATTATCCTTTCATTGGTATATTCTTTTAATTTTATACGTACCCACCTTCTAGTGTTATATCATTCAGGGTCTCATCAAAACTTCTTAACATTTCTTACGTAGCATTCGGGCTTCCATCCAATTATTGGTGGCTTCCGGACCTTTCTAACTTGGTTCAGCAAGATATTTTATTGAAGTTTAGACATCTATCTCAAATATATTGCCATACAAATTGCCTCCTCCTACTTTTGCCATTTTCTCATTATCTTCCCCCCCCCCGTTAGAGAGTACTCGTACTTTCATTTTCTTATACCTTGCTCTATGTCTTTATATCCAGTTTCAAATTCATCTGGTCTCCTTCCCCAGTGTACTTAGTACTGCATCATGTCCCTGTTTTTCCATTTATTTTATAACCTAATTATCCACGTACGGAACCTTGGCTAAATCACGAAGCGACGAGAGCTTTTCCATACATAGTGCGACATCTCCTCTATTAATCTGTACTTTAGTAATGGGACCTATGGAACAACTCATCCAAGGCCACCTTCTACTTATCTTTATAAAAAGTTAATATACACTTTTAGTCGTTCTAAATTTCTTTTAACTTGGCAACATTTGTATTTCGGCATTCATTGTCCAATATTCTCTTGGAGTAGTGGCTTTCCCAACCTAAATCCTTTGTTTCTTAAGATAAATGGAAGCTGCGCTTTTTATTCCTCGGGGTGATGTAGGTTACACCATTTATTCCTTAAGTTTGCCATCCTCGTCCCTTAAGGGTTCCACTATTCTTAGGGCGATGTTGTGTACACGCATCATTTCTTTGTATCTTGAGCAACCTGCTCTTACTGCGTACTCAACGTAGACTTTTAGCTTAGTCAACGTATATTAAGTGCGCCTTGCTAGTCCCGTTCAATTCATACTTACATATCCCCCTTTTTGTTCGTACTCATATTAAGTTCCTAATATCTCTTTCAGGTGCTTCTGTTTAGAAGTTCTTTCCCCAATTAGTTGGTGGAGAACTATAAACTGTTATCGTAAACCATTTTCCAACGAGTATTGGAAGTAACCAGAACCTCTTAAACATCATAGTACTTCCCTTTTTATACTCGACCTACCTGGTCTGCTTCTGAGTTTATCTCGAGGTACGAACAACTTATCTAATTTATAATAGGAGTTGGGGATTGGTACTTTCAAAAAGAGTGAAGCTCAATTACCGGACAACTTACCCTTCAACCTGAGCTTCTCACTTTTTTGTTCTTACAGCACAATTATGGCTGGAGATACTGCGGTCTGAACTGTACTGCTCGGACAGACTTTTGTTTTTCCGAAATAAACTTCCCTGAGTAAAAAGGGTGTCCCTTATTGACGACCTGAAGGGTACCTTTTATATCTTTATTTGAACATAGTAGGGGTACTTGGTATCAATTTTTATGGCATACTAAAAGTCTATGTTCCATTTCCTTTTCTTGTCCTGGGAAAATTTTGGCAGAATTTCCTCTACACTTCTTACTATCCCACAACATGCACGTAGAAAATACCAATAATGCCTCACAGGGCTAACACACACACACACACACATATATATATATATATATTCATGTCATATCACAACCGCATAGGACTTTCAATAGCATCTCATATCGCAGCCACACAGGGCTTTCAATGTCAATAATAATATAAAAATACTGGACTTACCTCGTACGTCCAACTTCAAACTACATTTGTTGCATTTTCCAGTCTACTTTCCTTTCAGGTTTCGACTTTACACTTCAATTTTTCTTCCATAACTTACCCCAACAGATATATTTCGTGCCTTTACTTTACTTACCTGCATGTTTCGTAACGTCCATGTCATCAATCACTTCCTTCGGTTGATGTCGCCCTTCTGTTAAGATCCAAAGTTAGTATAAGAAATTTTCCTATTACTCGGATCTATAGCACGATCTCAGATGTGAAGGAAAGGAAATATCCTAAATGCCCTGTAGCTTCTTGTTTATAGATGTGGCGCGCAACACATCGATAACCAAGACTCTACTAGACACAATCTACAGACAATCCAAGGACGAACTGCTCTAATACTACTTCTGTCACGACCCAACCCCGTAGGCCGCGACTGGGGTCTGACCTAGACCCCCCGTATACATATCTATCAGTTGTGGTCACATTGAACTATAAATAAAATAATATCATGTAACAGAGCCCCACTGGGCGATAACATTTTCATAAACCTGTAGCCCTTTTCGTTTGTACCACAACATGACAGGGCACGCAAGACGACAAGGCTGCCATAACATATTAACATATATCATATATCATGTAGACCCAGCTGAATCAAATTGATATACACACCCCACATATACATGTCTGCAGACCTCTAAAAATATAAATAACAACATATGGAGGGACAGGGCCCCCACCGTACCCCTGAATGGATAAAAAAATTATACATCAGTGGACAGTATCAAAAACTAGGACTCAATACAATGGGGCCTCTTCCAGCTGAGCTGCATGGAATCCTAAGCTGACAGACTCTTAAAACTTGTATTTGTACCTGCGGGTATGAATGCAGGCCCCCGAGAAAAGGGGTCAGTACGACATATGTACTAAGTATGTAAAACGTAACATAATACACTGGAGGTATATTCAAAATAGAGAAGCAGGGGAACAAATTATCAAATCGAAGACATGTACATGTACTCTATGAATCACAAAAGCATGCATACTCAATTTATACAATATAACCGGCCCTTTTAGAGGTCCGGTGAATCAAATCTCTAGGACCATCATAGACCCGGCGCCATCACCACCTTATTACAACACATCATCATATATATACATACATACCCGGCCCTCTAGTGAGGGCCTTGGTGAACAATGCAATGAATTATGCACGATAATGTACCCGGCCCTGGACTCGGTGAAAGAAGGGTTACATACATGAGTAGATTCGTGAGTAACTATATGCAATTTAAATCATTATCAGAGGCTCGACAAAATAAGAAAGTTAAGCTTTTGTTTAAGGATCCGAGTAACGGTGTAGTCATATCGAGTGTCTTCTAAATGCCATTATGGGCTGTCTCAAAAGTAATCTCGGGGACCCTAGACATGTATTAACATAGGGCCAAATCATTTATGGAATCAAAAACACTTAATCTCGTATAGTCTTTAAGACTTGGAGTCTGTACATTTGGTGTCTCTTTAACATATAAAAGTTTCCAGGGAAATAGTTCGACAACTGTAGGAGTTCAATATTCAAAAGTAAATAAGAGATGTTTAAGAATGGAGTTACCCCGGAGCTCAGATCATATTCAACCTACAACTAAGACAAACACATGCCCAAAAGAAGAAAGAGAATAAGCTTTATGTAGTCTGTACTTCCCTTCAGGTGATGTTCATATACATATTTCATACCCGGCTCATCATGGGGCTCGGTGAACCACTATGGCATCATAATCTCATTTTTTTATCAAATACTAATCAAGGGAAATAAGAGATATCTATACGTACTTATATCAAAACATGCCAAGAGAAAGCTTTACATACCTCTTATGAGTTACTCTTTATCCCGTTCGCCTCGTCGTCCTTTGAACCTATTCAACATGAAAGTAATACGAATATCAACAACTCTTAGCTTTCCAGCATCGTAGGTTGCACCTTAGCATTCTTGGAATCTATTTCCTTGTCCGTCTCTTCGACTAGTTCTTTAATTAGGGAAGGCGTTAACGAAAATTAGGCAGCACCTCCCCTATAATGTGCCCTATCCGAATTTCCAATCACACCCTTAATAACTACAGACAACCAACAAAAACAACCTTCAACATATATACAAGCAATTCACACCAACCTTACACAATAAAAATCCCAAACAACTCACTCAAAACTATCAAAATGTGAATTCTGGACAGCTTACTATTTTACCTTGTCACTTCGTTTCGAAGGGGTAATTGAGGGAAACAGGATTTACATCCTTCATGAAAGTTATATACATGTTTCTTAGGGTCGCATACAATTTCGAATCACCCCTACATCAATTCTGTACAAAACGATATGCCCAAAACACCAACAGCAGTCCGTGTAAGATTTCCAAAACCAAAATCTGGATAGTACCTCCTCTACACTTCATCACCCTTTTTCGAGATGATAAAAGTAAAACTGGATTTCAAAGGCTAAATTAACGTTATACACCTATGGAATACCTTTCAAAAACATATTGAATCACCCAAAACGAAGCTGTACACAAGAAGTTATACCAATATTACTAACAACTATCCCTTCCAAAAACGGGTTTGTTAACTAGTTTTTAACGTTTTTCGTCTTTGTTCTTTCAACTTTCTCTCAAGTTCCAAGCTGAAGAATTAATTCCGTAGACATCGTAATATACATATATACACCTCCACATGCTTAGGGAACACCGTAGATAATTAATTCACGGATGAAAAGTGAAGAACTCACCTTTAATTCTTCTAAACCATGGCTGCCTTGTTGTTTTGTTCATCACGTTTTTGTTCCTCTCTTTGGCTGAAGTTTTGGACAACAAATGAAGTCCTTAGTCACAATACATGTAGATATATGTTACCTTAAGGGGTGATATGTGTTATCCCCTAAGGGTGACACCTGTTCGGCCCCCATTGGGCCAACACATACATGCTGCCAATAAGGGGCTGCCACATGGCGTGGGGTCAACCTCCCCCAAGAAGGTGGGTTACCTACTTGACCCCAAGCAGGTGGGTCACCTGCTTGCTTGAGGTGCTGCCATGTGTCTCCTTCCTAGGCTGCCACGTGTCATCGTATCCTCTTCCTCGTGGGTTTGTAATCTCGTCTTATTTTAAGAGCCTATGTAATCCATGATATGCAAGCTTGGTATCTCCTCAAGTAGCTTAGGTATGTAAGACTTCTAAGTTAGTAGCTTACATAGGTAATTTGAGTCCTACGACTCATTTCTCGGCCTCCAACTCTTTCCAAATTCTCACGACTCTATTTTCAACCTTCTCTACTATGGGGTATCACATTCTCCCTTGTCATTTGATAGGGTCGTAGCATATCTAGCTCACATGATAATGTCTAAGGAACTTATGAGATATTCCGAGTTTAAAAGTGTGGGGTATAACAGATTTAATTTCATTTTTAGATGTTATCAACGATCACTATAAGCATGTTTTAAGATGAATTGCATGATTTGAAGTTGAATTATGAATACCCATTCATAAAGCTATTTCCAATTTATGATTACGAAGTTACGGATGATTTCCATGAGTTGATTATAAGTTCAATGATTTTCAAGGAAAGTTTTATGATTTAAAGTTGAGATTATGATTTAATGATGAAAGTTATGATGATGATCGATTATGATCAAAGCAAGTTATTATGATGTGATAAGTACAATTCTCATATATACATGTTTAAACATAGTGAGAAGGAAAATTCTCACAGAAGTTAAGGATTCTTATGAATCACAAGTTAATGAGTTACTCCTATTATGTTTTATAAAGATAAATTTATAGGTAGTTACTATCTTTTCCTATTATGTTATGATCAGGATTTTATGAGTTTTCATTGCGATATTGACTTAGCACCGAAAGACTTATAGGTGGGGTTCGATATGGTAACACAATTAGTTACCCAAGGGAATCCTAGTAGCAACCTAAATTCTTAAACTACGTTTCCCACATAGGTTGCCTTAATGGCCTAGCTAGTGGATCCACATATAGCGAAGTTTAGTTGAGTTGAGTACCATGAAGGAGTATACCTTGGCAAGGTAGCCTCCTCCTTCTCAATGAGGGTTCCACAAGATTCCATATTATATCTTGCATGGTCTTAAGATGTTGGTTAAAGGTCTTATCCCACACTAGCTAAATGTCAAGTTATGAGTTTTATTATGAAGTTTTATGATTCATTGACCATAAGTTTTCATATGTTTTTAAATGCTTTTAAGTCTTACTCATGTTCATTATGGTTGGCCATGCGTCCGTTGGCATATTGTTCATGTTCCTATTACTTGTTCATGCATATCTCACATGCTTAGTACCTTCTATGTACTAACACATACCTTCTATGTACTAACACATATTTTGCCTAGATTGTCTCATAATTGTAACACCTCAAAAATTTCTATGCCAAGACCCGAACCATTCTTCAAAGGCATATAGGTTTGAACTCATCAAATTCTAATTTTACAGATGAGTTAGGATCAGTTCCTAAGTATTTAAAGTGTATTAGATGTGTTTTAGGGTAATAAGGGATCTCTAACACCATGTCAAGTCCAAAGAATTTCCATCGACTATATTTTCGTATGAGTCCGGAATAAGTTCAACTTCAAACACCCATATCTCCTATTATATAAGCAATTAGATGTTCTATGAACTATCAAAGTAAAGGTATTTGAGTTTTCTTTCCAGCACCACCAACTTTGCCTCATTCCAAGTTTGGAGAAAAACGTTATGATAATTTTACTAAAGACTATCACTGCAGCGATTTCAGACCTGGCGCTAGAGTGGCGCCTGGTGCCACTATGGCACCCGAAACAAGATGTAGTAGTTTGGTCTTTGGCGCGGTGCACCACTATAGCGCTAGCAGGGTTCTGGGTCCATTTTTCAGATTTTAATTATTGAAGGGCACTTTAGACTTTTTCCTAATTGAGAGTTAATAAACCTACACATTTTAAGGACCCAATGCTATAAATTGGCTTAAACCTCTAACTCTATTTATTCTTCTACAATTCACCTACTCAAATATTTCTCTCTCTACAAAAGACTCTCAAGGGCTCTATTGAAAACTTCAAGTAAATTCACTCAAGCTCTTCATCAATACTTTCAAGTTCTTCCAAATTAATTGGTGTTCTCACTTAAGGTATGTGGGTATTGATTCATGGATCCTTTCATCCATGAAGTCCAATCAATTTCTCAAGTCTTCTATCAAATTAAAGTATGGTATTTTATGGGTTTTATGATCTCTATTCCCATTTCATGAATTTTGATTCAAATTATGATTATGAGTTTATTTTGATATAAATTGATGATTATTGCATTAAATTGAAGAGTTTTTCCATGAATACTCCTATTTTGATTTTTAGGGTTTATGATGTAAAATATAAGTAATTTCAATTATACTTCTACTGATATTATCTATATGAATTTTGTATGGGATGATATAAAGTTATGATCATGGATGTTTTCAAGTCAATTTCATGATTTTTAAGTCAATTGATCATGCATTCATATCTTACCTTAATTTCAAGTATAAGCTATGATCATGAAATTCTAAGTATGAATCATGTCTATGTATGTATGATTGCAATGATGAAAGGACAATTCTCACATTGGAAGTACGTTATGAAAATGATCTACTCTATGATTTCAAATCTATGGTAATGACTATGATATATGACATTATGTTTTCTATGCTATGTATGTATTTCGTGGGATTTGACTTAGCACGGAATGTGGACTTGAGGTGGGGGTTTGAAGTATGGGATCCTTATATAATGTCTCTTATCTCATAACTATGTGCCATCGTAGGTTGCCTTCATGTCCTAACTATTTGATCCACAATATAGCATATGTATGACCCACCTAGCGGGGTAGAGTCTACCTTGGCAAGTAGATTCCCCTTTTCCTTTGTTGTATGGGGAGACAACGGGATTCCATATTATAGCTCGCATGGTCTTATTGTCGGTTATGGTTCCTATCCCACATATGTATGATCTCTTTTGTATGCTATGATTTTAAATTATGCTTTTTAAATGTTTTTATCAATATAATTTTCTCATGACTTTACTTATCTCATCTTATCATGTTATTTACTTGACCATTGTACTCCATGATTTACGTTGCATGTCCGCCCACATACTTAATACAATCCAACATATTAATGCATATTTTTTTCTATGTTATCTCATAATGTAGGGGTTGAGGTTGAGGATCACACTCATTTACGTGGCTAGTTAAGCTTTCCTATCGCAATGGTTGTAGTGAGTCCTCATTTATCGAGGACTAGTTATCGAGCTAGTTATTATTTTCAAAAACTTTTGCTATGTTTCATATTGAGGGTGAGCTAAGTACATGTGTTATGAGTAGAGGCATCTAGTTGGATAAATATTTGATCTTATGTTGTCATGTGTCGTTCTTAAATTTCTATTCATGACTTAGACTCCCTTATGATGTTTCAGCTTTTATTTTACCTTGTGTATACTTATGATATGTACGAGAAGCTTGGTTGGAGCCCTTCGGGATTTTTATCATCGTGTTATGACTAGGCCCTAGGTCAGGTCGTGACACTATTGATGTCATTGGTGATGTGTAATGGATCTAGATCTTCTATGGTTGGTGAGATAAATCTTCTTTTTACGAAATACCTTTTTTTGGAGCTATGTTTGAACAAGATAACTTCCTAATTAGAATTTAATGATCATATGAATTGTATATATAGAAGTATTCTTTTATGTCATTCAAGAATAAACTAATTTGGATCATCCTACAGTGAGATATAATGTTCCTTCTACAATTACTTCATTTTATCACAGCATCAGGTCTTGCAAAGATTAATTTATTTGACCTACTTAGCCTCTGAATCTTAAGCTATGGTTTTCATTAAAGTATTAGGTAATGATGTTGGGGTGATTCAGAAATTTGAATCACCTAATTTGGACCATTCTATGAAAAGTTATGCCAAAAATACAGAAAAATATCATTTTCGTCGAGAATTAGAACACCATATACAATGTTTTTAGGGGGTGTTACATTTATGAAGTTTTTAGAGTGGAAGAACTTGGGAAAACCTTGGGTGAAGGGTATACCTTTGACTCTTGAATTTTTGACTAGAAAGCCTTGGGTTCTTGATGAAGAAGAGGATCCCTAGGTTAGTTTTGAGAGAGTTTCTTAAGACTAGATTGTTTGGATTGATGATTATGAGAGGAAAACAAGTCCGTGGAATGATATATTCCTTCAAAAACCCAAAAAGGACTTAGAATAGGGTTAAAAATATTTGGAAATGACCAAAATAACGCTGTGACATGTGTAGAAATTTGCTGAAAAAAGTTTCAGCAAGACTTCACGGAAGGCAATAAGTTCCATAATGATCTTCATGGTCCGTAGTGGCGGTCATGAACATGCTACTGCCTGACAGGACTTCACTAAAATAGGCATAACGTTTTATTCCTATTTCAAAATGAGGTAAACTCAGTGGCATTGGAAAGAGGACTCAAAGACCTTCAATTTAATAGGTCATGTACAATCTAAATATTTATATTCTAGAAGATATGGTCATTTGAATTTTACCCAAGTAAATTTTTTTATCAAAATTTAATGGGTAAGGAAGCTTTCAACTCGACTTTATACTAGAGGATCCTTATGACCTTAATTCATCTTCAAATCTATTTTTACACTAAAGAATTAACCTCCATACATGCACACAATTAGGAATCATCCAGTACAACCCCATACACATATGAAGGATGGCTCATTCTTGGCTTTAAAAAATTCGAGGTGTTACACTGATGAACCGTCGACAGGCCATCACCAAGTCCCTTGTTCAACAACTGAAGCATTGTTCGGTGATCTCTTACCTAATTCTTAGTTTCAATTTCTTGATTCTTAATTCTCTTTTTCTTGATTCCTAGAACTAATTCGCAACTAGTAACGACTCTTACTTAGTTGTCAATTCGCTTTTTAGGTCATTGTTTCTAAGTTCTATAGCTTGTGAGCATCAATCTTTAATATTTTTTGGCGATTTCATAATAATTGTGGTGAAGTGAACCTCACTTTGTGAGTCTGAGGTAACAATTTTGAAATTTTGCTATCTCATTTTGATATCACAACTTCTTTGGGTCATTTAGAGTTTGTTTCAAGTGATCACCAAATTGACCCCAAAAATTTTAATTTTATCCAACTTTCGTGTCTCGTTCTTAAATTTTCACAACTAGTGTGCATTTAGTACTCTTCTATACTTATGAGGCTAGTTCTTGTGCCCGTTTTCATTCAAGCTAATTCTTTGTGTTTTTCTTATTTTTACTTCATAGATAACTTCTTTATTTAAGTCCTTTTTTTTATTCGAGTCGTCCGTCTTTCTTGAAAATAAAAATCCACTCCAGCCAAGATAAGCAATTGACACTTCATGAACTAATTGATTACAAGCAAGGTTCAACCTTAGACAAAGACAATTTGTAAGGCAATGAAAGATGTGTAAACACGAGCGATTGTGAGTTCATTTTAACTAACACTAACATTGTTTGTTGTTTTGTTGAGTGTTTTCTAAATAGGTACCATGACAATCGGAAGTGAGACACCCCAACCCACGGTAAGGGTTACCTTGGACTAACAATATGAGTCATTGAATGGAAGCAATGGAAAACCAAGTGACCTCCCTTCAAGGTAGTGTATAAACCATAGATGGTAGAATGGTCAATATTGAGGGTCATTTTATGTCACGACCCGACCTAGGGCCTAGACGCAATACGGTGATTAGAATCCTGAAGGACCCCAACCAAGCCTCTTAGCATAATACGAATGGAAGCAATGGAAAAGAAAGTGACTGCCGTGCAAGGTCGTGTATCAACCATGGATGGTAGAATGGTCAATATGGAGGGTCATCTTATGTCATGACCCAACCTAGGGCCTAGACATAATACGGCGATTAGAATTCTGATGGACCCCAATCAAGCCTCTTAGCATAATACATATGAGCATAAGGAAAATAAAAATAAGAGACAAATCATAATACCAAAGCAAAATCTTAAATAGAGCATAAGTCACGAAATGAGAAAGCAACAAAATAGACTCCATACTATCTAACATGCCTCTACTAGTCTCTATGGGGGTGTAAGAAAATCTGTTATCTCAACCAATATAAAAGGTAAAATAAGTCATAAAATCATAAGAAATAAATGTCTCATCCTTGGAACATGAGGACTCACCAATAAGAAGTTATATCAAACTCCAGCCATGAGCGGGAGGAGGATGAACGTGATCGTTGGACCTTATATTATGGTACAACGTAGGCAAAAGGTATGTGTTAGTACATGGAATACACTAAGTATGTGAGATCATGCATGAACAATAAACATCGAACATAATCAATATTAATTAAGGATTCAAGACCAATATCTTTAAAACAAGGATAAAGTCATGGGATCATTTAGAACATTTAACTCATTGGTCAATGCATCAAAACATCATAACCGTAATCATCCTCTCTCTAAATAGAAAAAAATGCATTTACAAGAAAAAAAGATTAAGACCATGTGAGCTATTACATGAAATCTGATGATCCCCATCAAGAAGGGGGAGGCTATTTGCCAAGGTAAACTCCGTATATCATGAGCATGTTCTATATGTGGATCCACTAGATAGGTTGTAAAGGCAACCTACGGTGGCAATGTAATTTAAGGGACCAGAGGATGCTACTAAAGACCCCTTGGGTCGAGTCCCCACCTCAAAGTCCTCTCGGTGCTAAGCATATCAACCCACATAATTACATATCATAATTATAACCATAAATCATGCTTGTATAAATCATAAACTTTTTCATAATCATACTTCATAAACTTGTTCATAGGAATAGCTCATTAAGGATCTAAAGTCAGCTTTTCATTATGGTCTTTTTTTCATTTAATCCATTAGCATGTAATGTGGGTGTAGGCCTTCCATCATTACAAATTGCTTTCATATAAACATTATTAGAGTCTTATGTCATCTTTCTCATTAAGGATCCTAAGTCACGCTTACATAAACTTGGTTGAAAACACATGGCATTATCATTTATAATATTCTTTGCATAAAGCATCTTTAAATTAATTCATAAAGCTTTCATAGAATATAACTTGAAAATCATGATCATAACTCATAAATCATAATTAAAACTAGCCTATAGCTTAGGTCATTCAAATTCAACTTAAAAACATGCAACATGATGTGAATTATTCATGACATGGATAATAGCATTGAAATATGTCATAAGAGAATTGAGAGAAAATTATTGGGATTCTATGGGTGAAAGGTACCCATGGATGAAGTCTCACATACCTTTACCTTGATGAGCCTTAAATTGAAAAGAATGAAAGCTTGACATTGAAGAAATCTCTTGAATTGCTTGAGGTAGAAGAAGACCTTTGAGAGAAAACTTGAAAGAGAGGGTTTTGGATTTTGGGAGTTATGTTGAGAATGAGAAGGTTAGAGGGATTTAGGTTAGTTAATAGGTTGGAAATTGAGTCTCAAAATTGCCCATGTATATTAATAAATTATAAGAAAAAGACTAAAATAACCCCAACTTAAAACTGGAACTAGGGTTCACGGAGGACCCACCATGGTCCGTGAACATCACCACGGCCCGTGGTAGTGCCCGCGGTCAATACCTTAAACTAGGGAAAAAGGAAAATCTTTATGACCTCCTTCTCGGAGACCATGAAAGTCCGTGAAAGTCACCACAGCCCATTATGAAGGTCGTGGTGAGGAACCTATCAGGAGGGTATGTAAGGGTGACCACCACAGAACCCACCACGGTCCGTGAAAGGCAACACGGCTCGTGGTGGTGAGGCATGGTCCCTACCTTGGAATGATTTTTGTGGGACTCAAGGGATAGGTCACCACGGAGGGCACCATCGATAGTGGTCCCTATTGTGGACCCTTCCTTCCCGGATTTGAGGTTTTGAATCTCCACCACGGTGGTACACCACGACCCATGATGAGGACCACAGCCCGTGATGGCCTTCGTGGTCATCACCTACTACCAAAAATTGAGTTTTTCTAAGAAATTCATATTTAGATCTTTGTTTTAGAAGGTCAGTGGTTTCATATACTAATTGTTGTCTTAAGTTACTCATAAAACGGTCAAGATCTGTATCTACTGTTTTTATTCATTTTTTTAAGTAAAGGCATTAGATTTCATCCATATATCTATATCAACTTAGATCTTCTCAAGTCTTTAGAAAAATCCTTTGAACTTCTTGGATCATTCCTTTGAATTTCTCATATCTTATTTGTATTTTTCTGATTCTTTTAGGTTTGCTTCTGCATTTGAATATATTCAACTCTGAATTTGCGGTCTTCCTAACCCCGATTTTATCAAGTGGTATTAGAGAGTATCTTTCAAGATTCTATTCTTAGTAAATCTTGGGATTTCTTGAATATCAAGAGCAAAAAAACAAAAAATAGATAAAAAAAGTGATAACTTTCTCTTCAAGAAATCTAATAGTTTGCTCTCCAAGAAATATGATTACTTGCTCTCCGAGAAATTTGATTACTTGCTCTGTTAATTTTGCATTAGTTTGATTCCTAAGTAAAAGGAAACAAGACGAGGGGATTCTAAATCTTTAAGGATAAGAGAATTATCTTATTCTTATGAGTTTTTTCTAATTATTTTCCTTTTGTTCATGTTTTGTTTCAACTAAATCTTACTTGTTCTAGGATTGGTTCTTTTCTTTCTTTTGTTCCCCAAAAAATCTATACTTTATTGCTAAGAACTTGATAATTATTTTGGTTAAATTATAAATATTCAAAGTATTTGGTGAAAGGTTATTTTTTAGGGGAAAAAGGCAAGTGTGGTTGAGCTTAATAGAGAGAGAAAAAGTCAAATTGAGAGATACTTATTTTCTTGATATTTTTTGAGATATTTAAAATTGGTAAGGAAATTGAAGTTGGAACTCAAAACAACACCAACTATGCTGAGGTGTTGATCACACAATTGGAGAGTATGAATGTCAACTTTGATGAATTGATGAGAAAAATATTTTTCATGCAAGGTGTGGGATAAAGAATAATACTTTCTCTATGATTATTTATGATGAAAGTAGTGCTAATGTGGTAAGTTCATACGTGGTGGAGAAGATGGAACTTACATGCATGTAACATCCCCTAAAAACGTTGTATATAATGTTTCAATTCCCGCCTAAAATTGATACAACCTCTGTATTTTGGGCATAACTTTTCATAGGATTGTCCAAATTATGTGATCCGATTTCTGAGTAACCACAAGATCATTACCTACAACTTTTGTGAAGATCATATTTTAAGTTTTGGAGGTTAAATAGATCAAATAAATTAATTGTTTTAAGACAGGATGCTGTGATGGAATGGAGTGTTTATAGAAGACAAATCATATCTCAATGTAGGAGTATCCAAATTGGTTGATTCTTAAACTATATAAAATTAGACTTCCGTATCTACAATTCTTATGAAGACATCAAATCTTAATAATGAATTTATCTTATTCAAACATAGCTCCAAAAAAAAGTATTCTGTTAAAAAGAACTCATCTCACCTACCATGGAAAGATCTAGATACATTTGACATCACTCATTACATCAATTGTCCTCCATTTAACATCACCCATGACATCAATATATTCCATTAAATTTTCAGATTTTTCTTTATAATTATTTTATTTATTGTTAGGTCCCTCTTTCCCACCTATAAATACCCACCCTATTTTCTTATTTTATTCATCAAGCTTTCTCAAGCAACTGTTCTATCTATACACTTCTTTACTCATTCTCAAATATAGTTTTAGTTCTTAGTAGTTAAGAAATACTATTCCGGTGATTCATATACTCCGGGTAGTACACAAAATGTTCCGGCTGGGAGAAAAGCTAGGACAAGAGTGTTCATTAAGTCCTTCGATTCCGACTAAAATTTCAGATTCAAGGTATGTAAGGCTTCAATGAGAGTATTCCTTCCACTCTCATGCATAAATTATTTTAATTATTTGATAAATTATGTTTATTTTCTTTAAGCTTTACTCTAAGTTATGTGGGTGTTTATCCATGGGTTCTTCTATCCATGTAGTTCCAAAACTCTTTCAATTAAGTCTCTTGATTTCAAATAATATTTTCTTATGTTAATTCTTATTTTTACTTAATAGTATAAATCGTGGTTAAATTAATGATTATCGATCTATTTTGATACAACATAATTTCATATGTATGAATTGATGGTTTGCAAGTAATTCCTCTATTTATCTATTTAAAGATTCTTGAAATTCATGGTGGGTTGTTTAAAGCATTATTTTTAATTAGTGGATTTCAAAGTATTTATGTATATTTATTTACATACATATTTGCAAGTTGAAGTTATTTAAACTCACCTAGTCTTACTATGTTTTTAATAAAATTTGACTCGAAAAGCTTTGACTCCAAATAAATATTTATGAAAGCAATATCTATGATCAAAAGGGAGTCTTATGAAATGAAAGAATGATGAAATGATATGAATGATAGATTCTTTATGCAATAAGGACAATTCTTGCATATTTGAATTATCAAATGTTTTAATGAGCTATTCTACCGAATATGGTGTTTGAATTCTCAAGTTATATGCTATGAATATTTTGAAGTATTAAACTATTCCGTGGGATTGACTTAGCACCGAATGAGGCATTGAGGTGGGATTCGGTAAAGGAATCCTAGTATCAACCCCTTGTCTCATTATCTATGTGCCAACATAGGAGCCCTTGTAGGCTTAGGCTAATGGATCCATGAAAGCCCTTAAAGTTAAAGCTAAAAAAATGAATGAAGTTGATGGAGTTCTACCTGGCAAGTAGTCTCCCTGACAATGTAGGGGGTTATGTTGGATTATATGTAATAGCTCGCATGGTCTTAAATGTCGGTTATGGTTATTTTCCCACAAAATGAATGTTATAAAGGATATTTATATGATTTATTATGCATGCATTACATTATGTTCCATATTATATAAATGTTTTAATGTTTCCTTAATGTTCATGCATCCTTACATACTTAGTACATTCAAAGTACTAACGCATACTCTTTTGCCTACATAATATAACCATGTAGGGATCACTGCTCCTCCTCGTTCTCCTCCATGTGGCTAGTTGAGATTCCATTGAAGACTAATTTTGGTGAGTTCCCATATTCCGGGAACAATACTCCTTTATCTTTCTAGCTTATGATATATTGAGATATTTTACTATGGCATTTCTTCTATTATGATTGAGGGTGAGCTAGGGACTTGTCTTAGCCCCGTTAAATCTAAAAGTTAGAGGTATTGTTGGACATATGTAAGTTGAAGATTTACTATTATAATTTCCGCTTGTTTATTTATCATCATTACCTATGAAAGGCTAAAAGAATGATAAGAGGCTTGTTTGATGTACTTTTGGGTTCCTCATTCACCATGTCACGTCTAGGCCCTAGGCTTGGATCGTGACAAACTTGGTATCAGATCTCGAGGTTTTGAATGGTCCTTGTATTCCAATATACCGCATCGAATAGGGTCTTGTTCATGGTTGTGAAGCGCGCCACAATTATGAATAAGAGACTATGAGGCATTTAGGAAATTTTTCACTTCTTTCAAATTCATGTCGTGCCTTAGAGCCTCCTAAGATTTCCTTTAACTAATGACCCATTTTGTGTTCTTTAGATAATGACTCGTGGAAGAGCACCTAGACGAGCAAGGGCTGACAATGAGGACCAAACTCCTCCTGTTCCCAATACCCCATATCATAAGGATGGGGTAACCCATGCCGAGTTTCACAGTGTCATTACTTAGTTAACTCAAGTCGTAGCCAACCAAGGGCATCTAAGTGTTCCTCCTCCCCAAATGCAAAATTCAACCTCTAGGATTCCGGATTTCCAAAGGATGAATCCACCTGAGTTCAATGGTTCTAAACTAGATGAGGATCCTATGGAGTTCACTAATGAGGTGTATTAGATTGTGTCTATCATGGGTGTGCCACCAAATGAGAAGGCCGAGCCAGTGGCCTATCAACTCAAAGGTGTGGCTTGAGTATGGTATGAACAATGGGTTATTGAGAGGGATGAACAAATAGGGCTGATAGGATGGGAAGAGTTTAAAGGTGCCTTCCTCAATCGTTTCTTCCCATTGGATCTAAGGGAGGCCAAAATCCAAGAGTTCATCAACCTCTGTCAAGGGAATATGAGTGTGAGGGAGTATGCTCTCAAATTCACTAAGTTGTCAAAGTATGCTCCCTTTATGGTCTCCGACCCAAGAGCTAGGATGAGTAAGTTTATTTCTGGTATCTCAAGCTTAGTGTCCAAGGAGTGCAAAATGGTCGTGTTGGTCAAAGAGATGGACATATCTCGGTTAATGACTTACACAGAACAAATTGAAGAAGAGAAGCTTAGAGAGAGATCAAGGGGGTTCAAAAAGGCTAGAGTGGATGGTGGAGGGTTTAACCCTCAAAAGTTCGATTATGGTAACAATGGCAAAGGCCAAGGTGGGCAACGATTTGTGGGACAAGGTTCCACCAATACTCCTCCTCCAAGGTTCAACAAGGACAAGAGTGGTAAACCAATGGTTCCAAGAGAGAATTTTGCTACTCAAACTTTCTACGTTTCCAAGAAGTCTGGAAGGACTCACAAAAGGGAATGCTTAGCCGGCTCTAATGCATGCTTTAAGTGTGGCAAGCTGAGCCACCATGCTAAGGATTGTAGAGATAGTGGTGGTAGGCCTCAAGGACAAATTGCTCATGGTCAACAAATCTAAGGAGGTGTCCAATGCACCAACCGCTTTTACGCCTTGCATAGGAGACAAGAGGTTGAGGATGCACCCAATGTTATTACCGGTATGTTAAAGGTCTTTTCATTAGATCCGGGTGCAAATTTATCTTTTGTGACTCCATTCCTTGCTAATAGATTCGATATTTTACCTGAAATGTTATTAGAGCCCTATTTGGTGTCTACCCCCGTTGGTGAGTCAGTTATTGCTAGAAAGGTCTATAGGGATTGCCTTGTGTCTATCTTCCATAAAGTTATTCCTTGTGATGTCATTGAACTTGACATGATAGATTTCGATGTCATTCTTGGGATGGATTGGTTACATGTATCTTATACTTCCATAGATTGTAGGACTCATCGAGTCAAGTTCCAATTTACAAATGAGCCTGTTATTGAATGGGAGGGTCATGATTCGGTGGTGAAAGGAAAGTTTATTTCTTATCTTAAGGCCCGCAAAATGATTTCTAAGGGTTGTATTTACCACATTGTGAGGGTTAGAGATGTCAACTCCAAAAGTCCTCCTCTTGAGTCAGTTCCTATAGTTAATGAATTCCCCGATGTCTTTCCTGATGACCTTTCCGGTGTCCCTCCTGAAAGGGAATTTGATTTTGGTATCGATCTCCTCCCCGATACCTAACCTATCTCTATTCCTCCTTACTATATGGCCCCGGTAGAATTGAAAGAGTTGAAGGAACAATTAAAGGACTTGTTAGATAAGGGGTTCATAAGACCAAGTATTTCGCCATGGGGTGCTCCCGTGTTATTTGTGAGAAAGAAGGATGGGTCGCTTCAAATGTGCATAGACTACCGGCAATTAAATAAGATGACCATTAAGAACAAGTACCCACTCCCTAGAATAGATGACTTGTTTGATCAACTACAAGGGGCAAGTCACTTCTCCAAGATCGACCTTCGGTCCGGCTATCACCAACTATGGGTGAGGGAGTGTGACATTCCCAAAACGTCCTTCCGAATAAGGTATGGTCACTTTGAGTTTGTGGTGATGAGTTTTGGTTTAACGAATGCACCGGCGATGTTCATGGACTTGATGAATAGGGTGTTCAAACCTTACCTTGATACCTTTGTGGTGGTCTTCATTGATGATATTTTGATTTACTCTCAGGGTGAGGAAGAACATAAAAATCACTTGAGAGTTGTGCTTTAAACGTTGAGGGATAGATAATTATTTGAAAAATTTAGTAAGTGTGAATTTTGGTTAAAGGAGGTGGCATTTCTTAGTCATGTAGTATCCGGTGATGGGATCAAGGTTGATCCTAAGAAAATAGAAGCAGTCAAAAATTGGCCTAGACCATTATCTCCTTCAGACATTAGGAGCTTCTTAGGTCTAGCCGGGTACTATAGAAGGTTCGTCAAAGGTTTTTCTTCCATCTCATCTCCTATGACAAAATTGACCCAAAAGAAAGCCAAACTCATATGGACAGATGAGTGTGAGAATAGTTTCCAGAACTTAAAAGATTGACTTACCTCCGCCCCTATTTTGACTCCCCTAGAAGGATTAGAAGGGTTTGTAGTTAATTATGATACTTCAAAGATTGGTTTAGGTTGTGTACTAATGCAAAAGGGCAAGGTCATAGCCTATGTTTCTAGGAAATTAAAAGTGCATGATCGTAACTACCCTACTCATGACCTTAAATTGGCGGCCATAGTTTTTGCTTTTAAGATTTGGATGCATTACCTCTATGGGGTGCATGTGAATGTGTATACTGATCATAAAAGTCTTCAATATGTGTTCACCCAAAAGGACCTTAATCTAAGTCAAAGGAGGTGGTTAGAACTCCTTAAGGACTATAACATAAGTGTGCACTATCATCCCGGTAAAGCCAATGTGGTTGCCGATACGCTTAGTAGAGTATCTATGGGGAGTATGGCCCATATGGATGAAGGGAAGAGGGAGTTGGTGAAGGATGTTCACCGGTTGGCTAGATTAAGGGTGAAGATCTATGGTACTAATGATGGTGGTATGGTTGTTCAAAATAGGTCTGAATCCTCTTTGGTGGTAGATGTTAAATGAAAGCATGATCTTGACCCAACATTTATCGAGTTAAAGAAGTTGGTAAAGGAAAAGAGGATAGAGGTCTTTTCCTAAGGGGGAGATGGGGTGCTATACTATTAAGGTCGGATATGTATTCCAGATGTTGATGTCCTAAGGAGTTTGATCATGATGGAGGCTCATAATTCTACATACTCCATTCATCCCGGTTCAATGAAAATGTATCGAGACTTAAAAGAGTTGTATTGGTGGGGTGGCATGAAGAAGGACATAGCAAGGTTTGTGTTCGAATGTACGAATTGCCAACAAGTAAAGGCCGAACATCAAAGGCCGGGTGGCCTAGCCCAAGATATTGAAATCCCTACTTGGAAGTGGGAAGATGTGAATATGGATTTTGTAGTAGGTTTTCCTCATACCCGGAAGCATCATGACTCTATTTGGGTAATTATTGATAGAATGACTAATTCATCTCTCTTTCTACCGGTTAAAACTTCCTATAGTGCCGAAGACTATGCCAAGTTATATATTCAGGAGTTGGTGAGGTTGCATGGTGTGGCGTTATCCATTATTTTGGATTGTGGTACCCAATTCACTTCTCACTTCTAGAGATCATTTCAAAAAAGCCTCGGTACTAAGGTAAAATTAAGCACAACATTCCATCCTCAAACAAATGGGCAAGCTGAAAGGACGATTCAAACACTAGAGGATATGTTAAGGGCTTGTGTGTTGGAGTTTAAAGGAAAATGGGATGACCATCTACCGCTTATCGAGTTTGCCTATAATAATAGTTATCACTCAAGTATTAAGATGGCGCCGTTTGAGGCTTTGTACGGGAGAAGATGTAAATCACCGGTTGGTTGGTTCGAAGTAGGCGAGATGACCTTGTTGGGCCCTGATTTGGTATTTGATGCTTTAGAGAAGGTGAAGATCATTAGAGAAAGGTTGAAGACGGCCTAAAGTCGTCAAAAGTCCTATTCCGACACTAGAAGAACGGATCTTGAATTTAATGTGGATGATTGGGTGTATCTAAAGGTTTCACCCATGAAGGGTGTGGTTCGATTTGGTAAAAAGGGGAAATTAAGCCCTAGGTATGTAGGGCCTTATAGAATCGTGAGACGTGTTGGCAAGGTTGTGTATGAGTTGGAATTACCATTGGAAATGGCCATGGTTCATCTGGTGTTTCACGTGTCTATGTTAAAAAAATGTGTGGGTGATTCTAGTTCCATTGTACCTATGGGAGTAGTGAATATTGAAGAAAACTTGACCTATGAAGAAGTTCTTGTGGAAATTTTGGACAGGCAAGTTAAGAGATTGAGGAACAAAGAATTCGCATCTGTTAAAGTCCTTTGGAGGAATCAACAAATAGAAAGAACAACATGGGAAGCGGAAGCGGATATGATTAAGCGATACCCTCATCTTTTCCCCTCTACCCAAACCTAAGGTATTAAGTTGTCCTTGCTCAATTACTTGAAATCTTTACATCTCAACTTTTCTTGTCATATGCTTGCAAAATATTTTAAACGATGTTTTAAATTAAACTATTGCATTAATGATGGGTTGTTGGTTTACACTCTACGCTACTCAATCTAAGTCTTTCCTCATTCGAGGACGAATGTTCCCAAAAGGAAGATAATGTAACATCCCCTAAAACATTGTATATAATGTTTCAATTCCCACCTAAAAATGATACAACCTCTGTATTTTGGGCATAACTTTTCATAGGATTGTCCAAATTGTGTGATCCGATTTCTGAGTAACCACAAGATCATTACCTACAACTTTTATGAAGATCATATTTTAAGTTTCAGAGGTTAAGTAGATCAAATAAATTAATTGTTTTAAGACAGGATGCTGTGATGGAATGGAGTGTTTATAGAAGACAAATCATATCTCAATGTAGGAGTATCCAAATTGGTTGATTCTTTAACTATATAAAATTAGACTTCCGTATCTACAATTCTTATGAAGACATCAAATCTTAATAATGAATTTATCTTATTCAAACACAGCTTCAAAAAAACGTATTCTGTTAAAAAGAACTTATCTCACCTACCATGGAAAGATCTAGATACATTTGACATCACTCATGACATCAATTTTCCTCCATTTAACATCACCCATGACATCAATATATTCCATTAAAGTTTCAGATTTTTCTTTATAATTATTTTATTTATTGTTAGGTCCCTCTTTCCCACCTATAAATACCCACCTTATTTCCTTATTTTATTCATCAAGCTTTCTCAAGCAACTCTTCTCTCTATACACCTCTTTAGTCATTCTCAAATATAGTTTTAGTTCTTAGTAGTGAAGAAATACTATTTCGGTGATTCATATACTCATGGTAGCACACAAAACGTTCCGATGGGGAGAAAAGATAGGACTCAAGAGTGTTCATTAAGTCCTTCGGTTCCGACTAAAATATCAGATTCCAGGTATGTAAGGCTTCAATAAGAGTATTCCTTCCACTCTCATGCCTAAATTATTTTAATTATATGATAAATTATGTTTATTTTCTTTAAACTTTACTCTAAGTTATATGGGTGTTTATCCATGGGTTCTTCCACCCATTTGTCCAAAAACTCTTATTATTAAGTCTCTTGATTTCAAGTAATATTTTCTTATGTTAATTCTTATTTTTACTTAATATTATAAATCGTGGTTAAATTAATGATTATTGATCTATTTTGATACAACATAATTTTATATGTATGAATTGATGGTTTGCAAGTAATTCCTCTATTTATTTATTTAAAGGTTCTTGAAATTCATGGTGGGTTGTTTAAAGCATGATTTTTAATTAATGGATTTCAAAGTATTTATTTATATTTATTTACATACATATTTGCAAGTTGAAGTGATTTAAACCCACCTAGTCTTACTATGTTTTTAATAAAATTTGACTCGAAAAGCTTTGACTCCAAATAAATGTTTATGAAAGCAATATCTATGATCAAAAGGGAGTCTTATGAAATGAAAGAATGATAAAATGATATGAATGATGGATTCTTTATGCAATAAGTACAATTCTTGCATATTTGAATTATCAAATGTTTTAATGAGTTATTCTACCGAATATGATGTTTGAATTCTCAAGTTATATGCTATGAATATTTTGAAGTATTAAACTATTCCGTGGGATTGACTTAGAACCGAATGAGGCATTGAGGTGGGATTCGGTAAGGAAATTCTAGTAGAAACCCCTTGTCTCATTAACTATGTGCCAACATAGGAGCCCTTGTAGGCTTAGGCTAATGGATCCATGAAAGCCCTTAAAGTTAAAGCTAAAAAAATAAATGAAGTTGACAGAGTTCTACCTGGCAAGTAGTCTCCCTGGCCAATGTAGGGGGTTATGTTGGATTCAATGTAATAGCTCGAATGGTCTTAAATGTCGGTTATGGTCATTTTCCCACAAAATTAATGTTATAAAGGATATCTATATGATTTATTATGCATTCATTACATTATGTTCCATATTACATAAATGTTTTAATATTTCCTCAATGTTCATGCATCCTTACATACTTAGTACATTCAAAGTACTAACGCATACTCTTTTGCCTATATAATATCACCATGTAGGGATCAATGCTCCTCCTCGTTCTCCTCCACGTGGCTAGTTGAGATTCCATTGAAGACTAATTTTGGTGAGTTCCCATGTTCCGGGAACAATACTCCTTTATCTTTCTAGCTTATGATATATTGAGATATTTTACTATGGCATTTCTTCTATTATAATTGAGGGTGAGCTAGGGACTTGTCTTAGACCCATTAAATCTAAAAGTTAGAGGTATTGTTGGACATATGTAAGTTGAAGATTTACTATTATGATTTCCGCTTGTTTATTTATCATCATTACCTATGAAAGGCTAAAAGAATGCTAAGAGGCTTGTTTGAGGTACTCTCGGGTTCCTCATTTGCCATGTCACATCTAGGCCCTAGGCTTGGGTCGTGATAATGCATCAAATATACTACTCCTTATAAACGTCAATGTCTAAATAATTTTGGTAAGTACAAAATGACTAAGAAATGTATGATTTCTTTCTCTATTGGGAGGTATTCCGATAATGTTCTTAATGTACTTCCAATGCAAGATTGTTATATCATGCTTGAAAGTCCATGGCAATTTAACAGGAATGAAATTCATGATAGGAGAAAGAATCGAGTTTCTCTTGAGCTAAACCAAAGAAAATATACACTTGTACCTTTAACAAACTTATAAAAATCAGAAACATGTGAAAGAATTAATGAAAATTTTTGAGAAAGAAAAGAATGAGAGGAGTAAGAGAGTGTTTTGTGAAGTGAATGGGCAGTCAAGTGTAGAAAAAGGTGAGATTGAGAAAAAAAAAAGATGGCCATGAGAGCATAAAGGAGAGGAATGGTTGTGAGGTAGAGAGAGAAAACAAGAGTGTTTGAGTGAGGTTATTTCTTATTCTAACTCTAATAATTCTACTACTTCTTCTAGTTGTTTTGACTATATTATAGGTACACATGAGAAAGTTTTCCTTGAAAAACCATAAGTGGATGAACTTAATCCTAAGGTGGACGATACTACATGTCCTATTGAGAAATTGCATGTTGATGAGAATGATAAAGGCAAAGAGAATTATTTTGGGTCTATCCACAATAAAACTCATGACAAAAAAGTTTAACAAAGCAATTGTGGGTCTAACACCAATGATAAAGGTAAAACAAGGTGATGTTATTTGTATGCTATATAAGACCAAGTACAGTTTGTATAATTGGTTTATTCATATTCTTGGTATTTCTAAAATACCTAAGATCTTTTTGGAGGTAATGAACAACACGCTTAATTTTTAGGTTGATGACTACATTAATTTGAGGGATTGTGATATTTTTTTATAAAATAATTCATTAACCATAATCAATAAGTCCACTAAGAGCAATTCATTCCTTTTTAAAATTGAGCATGACATAATTGATTGTGGATTCTCACATGTTGAAAAGAGGCATGATGTTTCTGTAAGAAGGATTGTGAATAAGTTGGATGATTCTTCTCTTAGCCTAGTGTCAAATAAGTTTTGTGTAATTATTTGTTGGAGTATAATTCTTTATCTTGGGTGAGTGATAATTCTTCAATTCTTGATGATTGTGAGATTAAAAGGGTATTTTCTACTAGTGATATGGAGATACATAACTATTATAATAATAATGTTCAAATACTCTTTCTTAAATCTATTTATGATTTCTTGATTAAGGATTGGATCAACTACATAGAACATAATGGAGATTCTAACTTGGGATATAAATTTTTTCTAATATTCTAGGAAACTCTTGTGTTCATATGAATAGTTTTTATGTGGAAGAATCTTTGAGAGTTACTATTAAGGATATTTGGCCATATCATAAAAGTGTCCAATTTGATGTGGATTATATATTAATTTTTTCATACACATTGGATTACTTTATTGATAGAGTTAACTTAGAGTGGCATGTATCATTTGCAAAGAAATCTACACAAGAATTTTGTTGTGCTTATATAAGTAGGAGAATTTTTTATTGGGATGATGATTTCTACATGATTTATAAAGTTGTATTTATACATATTAAGATTAATTGAGTTAAGTGGACACATGGTCACTATCTTGTTTTGTTCCTACCATTGTTGCTTTCAATTAATGAAAGTCATTTACTAATGCATGTCTTCTTGAATATGCGAGTTTCCAATTCGAGGACAAATTGATTCCAAGAAAAGGGGAATGATAGCATCCAGAATGACATACCTTCATTAAACCTAATGGGTTCAACAAAAAAATCAAGAAGTTATTTACAATGGAAGAATTTCAAAGATGAGCCCAATATGAAGGCCAAAAGGAATATTGAGGTCAACTGATGAATGTCAAAGAAAAGAGGCCCAATTTTGGGTAGTTAAAGTCAAAAAATATACACTTCTAGATGAAGAAATTTCGTGGTAATTAGGTCTAGAAGAATCCAAGAATCAGCCACAATAAAAGATTGCTTTCTGCCCAAGTTTTGAGAGAAGACTAGTCAAACTTTCCAAGATTGTCAAGATTTGTTTCCTAGTTGGTTTTTACCTTGTTTCTTTATTTATCTATAGGTTATTAAAGATTTTATTTTTCTATTTATGATCTCCCTAGTACAATTTAATTCTTTCCTAGAAGTAGTAAAGTTATTCCTAATTAGGTTACTTTATTTCCTTTCTAGAGTAGGATTTACCTTATAATTTTCTTTCTAGATTTTGGCTACCCCTTTAGCTTGTTCAAAAAGGTACTGGATGTCCTAGACTCTTATACTATATATAGGTGTCCTTTTTCATTCATTAAAGATAATTAGATTGATATTAATAATATTTTGAGAATTTCGTTGAACCTTTCTGACTTGATCTTTGAGAATTTATCTTTAAACCTTTACTAGTTTCATAGTTTAAGGTATAAGGTAATTTACTCTTGTGATATCTTTGATGCTTTTTTGGTAATTCGAGCATTTCGGAACGAAATCAAGTTTGCTTATCTCACTTAACTTGATTGAATCCATTATGGATTCAATAAATCTGTCTTTTGTTGTTAGCCTAGCGATAATTCCCTAAACTAGACGCGCGGTTGCTCCTATTTCTTCTTCCAAGCAGCGATAGGCCGGTTTGAAGAGCAAGCTTGAAAATAAATGGAGAGGTCATTCATTCATAGCAGAAAAAGTGCTCACTCACTCGTATCTGAAAAGGCAGGCGGGGGGCTCTCTATCCTGAAGATAATATTTTTTTCATTCTTAAAAGCCTTCTTTCATAGATAATCAGTAGTATTCCTTTCTTTACTATTCCCTAGAAGACAGAACTCTTAACGATGCTTTGAATAGCAATCTTTCGTACCCCATTCAATAGACTTGCTGGTAAAGCTTAATAGAGTGACCAAGCTAAGACCCATTCGAGGAACATGGAGACTAGTTGAAGTACGGAGCCTCCTGATATCGGGAGGCTCCGTACTTCAACTGAGATAATGAGATCGGCTTTTTATTAGTTAGTCCTGGTAAAGCCCCCAGGCGTCGTATTTTTTTGAAATGAGGTCCCCGGTAATGCGACATGACTTCTAAAACAGAAGTGAGCACAGGGGAGAGGACCCCACTTTCTCTCATCCCTCTCCCCACGAGCAGAACACCAGAGATGCACAGCACGTGGGCCTTGTCTAACGAACGACGACTTTCGATTCTTCACTTCAAGGAGTAGAGTCGCTACCCAACCCGCTTATTCGAAAAAGGCCTTGTTCTTTGGAAGATCTATCTCGTGTCTGGTACTGCATGGTTCCACTCTGCAAGAACCCCGAATCAGTCTCTTGAAGCTCATCCGTAACTAGCCAATTCCCCAAGGTCTAGTAAACTAAGGTGGTAGTCCCGTCTGCTAATAGCGATTGTTGGTCCTTATGCCTGGTTCCGGGCTACGGCTTTCGCGGGCAATCGCTTCTTCGAGATTACAGAAATCAGTGAATGAAATAAGGCGGAAAAAAAAAGAAAAGACCTAGGAACGAGCAGAGAGGATGGGTTTCCCCACCTTAACTCTGACCCGAGTAGCATGGGGCACGTGGAATCCCGTGTGAATCAGCAAGGACCACCTTGCAAGGCTAAATACTCCTGGGTGACCGATAGCGAAGTAGTACCGTGAGGGTAAAGAACCCCCGGGACCAAAAACAGAGCATGGAGTCCACTGGCATGAGAATCAAGCGAAGTAGAGACATAAGCGGATCCAAAGAAAATAAGCAAGACGACTACTTCCATTCCCTTGATCCGGAATGGGATTGGCTGGGACGGGGAGCCTGGGCGTTTTTTGTTCGTAGGAAAACTCTTGCCGCTGGCGGACGTGTTCTCGAAAAAGTGGAATCTGGAAAAGTATTCTCTAAGGGTAATGTAATTGAGTGAAATTCATTTTGTTTCGTACAAGAAAGGAATTCCATTTGTGGGACCACCAGCTAGCGGATCAGAAAGATTTGTATGGAATGTCCTACTCCTGCCTGAGCTTTCCGATCAACCAATCCCCTATTTCAGGGACATCTGTGTTAGGTAGGCCCAGGGATCACGATAGACAACTCTATTATCAAAAAAATAAGGAAAGGGGCGACAATTTGGCACCAGATATCCGGAGGGCCAAACATATCGAGATCCATAAGAACGACCGGGTGGTCGAAATCCTGATACTACGGATATAGTTGAGAAAATCTTAACAGTTACATCCAATCACAAACTACACAAAAGTTGTCCCTTTTTTATGGAGATTTACTCATCACAGAGATGCACAGAGGAAGAGAACGATAAAATGAATTGAAAAAAAAAAAAATACAAAAAGAAATGGTAATGGGTTGTTTCCGTCATTGAAGTAGCCTTTCGTCGCCCTACCAAAAGCAAGGGACACTTTACTTCAAGCGAATAGTGCTGCCTCGCGAATCCTAGGTTTCGCTTTATAATACCAGTCATTAGTTCCGGCTATCGCTCCAAAGTGATAGCGCCATCGAAAGATAGATTGATCGATCTACATCAAAAATTCAGGCTTCCCTTCCCAGGAGCGCATCTACAGAATAAAGAGAGTACGCACCACCCCTTTTGGTAAAATTCCGCAAGGAAGGGTGACCAAGAGGGCGATTGTGGTTGCAGTCTGGTTAACTGCTTCCACAAACACCCAGAAAGGTTCTTTCCAAGACCATCTGCTATTGAATCAGCTGCTGTTGCTGGGCGAGATTCTATCTTTTCCGGATGGGATTCCTAAGACTAAGACCGGTAATGCCGTATACTACGACCGGAAAAAAGAATTGACCTCTAGAAAACTCATTTTTAAGGTCTCTTTATGACCTTAAGGACTCTTTTAAAGTGGGTTAAAACCTCATTTCGTGATATTCCGAATCCTCATTACTAATGGAATCCAAATGATCTCTGGATTGATCAGAAGATCCTTTCAGTTTGCTAGAATCCGTTACTTGAACGAAACTAGATCTTGTGGAATCATATTGAATATTTGACGATACATTCTGTACCTTGCTAAAAAACCGAGCTACTATCATTTCTTCATTATAAATTGAGATCTTCTTCGAACTTGATGCACACGCGGATGAAAGAACACTTTAAGATTTATCTACGCTCAGCCAATCTCTGAGGTGAGGGTGCGACGGTCAGTCTAGAGATTGAAAGGAAACTGAAAAACGACTTTTCACTTTGCCATCTAGAGATAGTTTGCCCTGAGTTAGGATACGGAGTTGGAAGAGAATGCCAGTATATCAGTTCATCTTCATCAAAGGCCAAGATCTCCATAAATTCGATTATTTTGATGAACTGGATTAAAAGGGTCAGTCATCCTAAAATTCGGATTCATTTCTTGGCGCAAATATTCACTTGTACCATACCATATTTCAATGGATTGACGTAATTTTTCTACCGCGTGTACATTCCCGCAACTACGGGAATTTCTTCTGGTTCGCTACTATCTTTTCCTAAAGCTCACGGCTGACCTTGAACTGGCCAAAAAGCTTTCTATTTGAACGGAATTCCACAATTGCAATGGTCTGTTGCTGATTTTAAATCAAAAGAGTAACAAGACTTCGTTCTTTTAAGTCTTAGATACTGCAACGGACGTTCTTGGTTGAATGTACCATCAGTCTTAAGATCCCAACTGGTAGACGGTTCCCTTTCCCCCAAATCAATGAAGAAGGGAGACGTATGTTGATTCTTCCGAAGAACCGGAAGCGCGGGAAGGACCGCAAGATGGTTACTGCTTCTGTCTGAATTCGACATCACGTATGTAACCAAAAAGGAAGGGCGATAGCAGAACACCTTGCACCCTATCAAGGAGGAACATGACGTTTGTGGTTTGAGTTCGCTTATAGAAGTGGAAATCCGACCCCTTTATTCATACATTGAATTTCGAGATAGCCGGATAGCAACGGTCTTCTTCTAGCTCCTCATAAGGTGATTAGTTTCATATACTAATTATTGTCTTAAGTTACTCATAAAATGATCAAGATATATATCTACTGTTTTGATTCATTTCCTCAAGTAAAGGCATTAGATTTCATTCATATACCTATATGTTGTTACTTGGATCTTGTCAAGGATTTAGAAAACTCCTTTGAAATTCTTGGATCATTCCTTTGAATTTATCATATCTTATTTGTAGTTTTCTAATTCTTTTAGGTTTTCTTCCACACTTCAATATTTTCAACTCTGAATTTGGGATCTTGCTAACCCTGATGCTATCAGATGCAACCCTTGGAAATCATTTTTCGAGCTTTAAGGCATGAGATGAATTGACCCCAGGGAATTGCTACCTTTCCATTCTAGGGCTAGCTCATTTGGATACTGAAACTTAACCACATGGGTCCTACAACATATAGAGGCATAACATGCATGAAGCCAATCCATATCAAGAATACTATCAAAATCGATCATATCAAGTTCTACAAGATCAACTAAGGTGATTTTATGAAAAACAAAAATTGAGAAATCTCTATAAACTCGTTTAGCCACAATTGAATCACCAATCAGAGTATAGACTAAAAAAGGCTCTAGCAAGATCTCGGAACTAACAATGAATCTCATAGCAAGATAAGGAATAAATAATGATAGAGTATAACCAAGATCTAACAATGCACAAACATCAAACTCAAATACTTTCAACATACTTGTCACAACATCGGAGGAATCCTCTAACTCCTAAAAAGTCTGGAGGGTATAAACTATTTTATGGTGCTGAACACCACCTAAAGTTGTAGCACACTAATTCTGATGATTGGTAGCCTAATTAGGGCTTGGGTTCTAGCTCCACCCTTACACTCCTTTGCATGATGACCCAACTTCCCACACCTATCACACACATATAATCCCGCTAGGCATTCTCCCTTGTGATTTCTCCCCGAATTCTTGCATAGAGGGATAACTTGACCACACGGAGTGTTTGAAGAACCTTGGCCTAGAAATTGTGGCCTTGTTGGAAATGACCATTTCCACCACCAAATTTTTATTGAGAAAACTCTCCTTCTTACCGAGTGATCTTGGACTCCCTAACTTTCCTTTCTTTAAGCTTCTCTCCTTCAATCTTCTCTTCATAAGTCATTAGCATAGAAATATCTATCTCCTGTATGAGCATAGCAGTTCGACATTCTTTGATTACTAATTCTGACAAACCCGAAATAAACTTACTCACCCGGGCACGAGAGTCGGTTACCAAAGAAGGAGCATACTTGGACAAACTTATGAACTTGAGGGAATATTGCCTCACACTCATATTTCCTTTCTTGAGATTTATAAATTCCAACACCTTCATCTCCCTCAACTTAAGTGGGAAGAAGTGGTCAAGAAATGCAACTTTGAAATTCTCCCAACCTACGAGACCCTCGTCAACCCTTTCAACTTCCCATAAATTGCACCACATTTGATCAACACCCTTGAGTTGGTAGGCCGCCAATTGCGCCTTCTCCTCCGAAGACACTCCCATGATATCAACAATGTTGTATAACTCATCAACAAAGTCTTGGGGATCCTTATAAACCTTGGATCCATGACACTCGGGAGGGTTCATCCTCGTGAAGTCTCTAACTCTTGAAGCCGTAGTAGACGCATTTGGAGGAGCTACTACTGTTTGGTTCACTTGAGTAGTCACGGCATGGGCTTGCATTTGAAAAGTGGCTCGGAACTCCGCATTAGACACTGTATCATTCATAGGGTCATTTGGATCTTGTTTCTCCTCTCCCTCAACATTTCTTTGGATCGGATATCTTCTGGAGACATGAATCTATAATCACAAAGGAAGAAACCTTAGAGTTCAACTCTATAGCACAATGAGATCATGAAAGAAGTGAAGTGTTTCCTAAGACGCCTCATAGCCTCCTATTCATAGATGTGGCGAACTTTACACCAATCAACAATACTCTACTCGATGCAGCATGTTAGACTCTCTAAGACACTTGAGCCTTCTGCTCTGATACTAAGTTTGTTACGGCCTGAACTAGGGTCAAGCCTTGACATAGCAATTAGAATCCCGAGGGACCCCAACCAAGCCTCTTAGCATATCATTTATAAGCATTCATAAGGACAACAAAGTAAATAAACAAATATCAAAGATATGGAATCAAAATCCTGATATAGAACATAAGTCTCGAATGCGAAAGCGATAACATAGACTCTTACTATATAACATGCATATACTAACTCGATGGGGGCATAAGGAGAGTCCCTAGCTCCCCATGAAAACATAAGAGAAATGAGAAAGTCAAATGAGAACATGAAGTAAAATGTCTCATCCTCGAAACATGAGGACTCACCACCAAAGCTACTATAGCAAGCTATAGCCATGAGCGAAAGGAGGATGAACATGATCGTCGGACCCTAAAATATGATATAATATGGGTAGAAGTATGCGTTAGTACATGGAATGCACTAGGTATGTGAGAAGATCCATGAACAATAAACATAGGACATAGTCAATATGAATTATGGATGCAAGATCAATATCTTTAAAACTTGAGTAAAGTCATGAAAACACCAACCATTAAACTCATTAGCCAATGCATCAAAATATCTTCATCATCGTAAGAACCATACATATGTGGGTTACTGACATATAAGACCATGCGAGCTATTACATTGAATTTAATAAACCCCACATTGAAAGGGGAAGACTACCTTGCCAGGGTAGACTTCTTGATGGTACTCTTCTCTTTAAATTTGCTATGTGGATCCACTAGCTTTGCCATATTGACATCTTTGAACCTACGCTGGAAACGTAGTTTGGGAATAAAGGTTGTTTCTAGGATTCTCTTGAGAAGCTATAATGGCATACCTGACCAAACCCCACCTCAAAGTCCTCTCGGTGCTTAGTTATTATCAAAATAGAACTTTTATGAAAAACATAATCATTGACATTATTAGGAAAGATAATAGTAGGCATCATTCTAACTTTAAAATGATACATTAAGAATAGTTCATCTATTAATATCATAGTAAAATCATAAGAATATCTCATCTATCATGAGGTTCATGTAATGTGGGTGTAGACATTTTATCATTACGAATCCTTCTTCATAAAGCATTTTTAGGGTCTTAGGTCACCTTATCATTAACTAGCTTGAAATATCATATAACAATCATTCAAAACCTATCATAAATCATTCATAAACCTCAAAGATCATTCACTAAAGATTTTATTGAATATAACTTGAAAAGCATGATCATAACTCATAAATCATAATTGAAACTAGCATATATCATGAATCATTGAAATTCATCTTAAAATTATGAAATATGATGTGAATTATACATAAATAGGCTACTAGCATTGAAATATATAATAATTGAGAAGACCCAGTGTAAATCATGAAAATTAGGGCTTTTTGATTGAAGAAATTATAAAGAAATTAGAGAAAAAACTTGGGATTCCATGGGTAAATGGTACCCATGAATGAAGTCCCACATACCTTGACCTTAAAATCCCTAAATGATAGAGAATTGGAGCTTGATCTTGAAGGAATACTTAGAAATTGCTTGATGAAGAAGAAGTCTCTTGGAAGGAACCTTGGGAGAGGAGACTTTGTTAATTTGGGAGTTAATGAGAGAACGAGAGGGTTGGGGTTTTTTAATTAGTTAATATGTAAGAATCCAACCCCAAAACCTATCTATATCCATTAATAAATATAGGTAATGACCAAAATAACCTTCATTAAAACTGACTTCGGGACCTAGACAGACCCTCACCATAGACCGTAAAGGTCAATACGGCCTGTTTTCCGCATCATGGTGAGAGACTTGAAGTTTTCTAAAAAAAGGGGGTCTTGAAAGGGGTGCCCCCCATGAGATACCCCATGGTTTGTTAAGGGCACCACGGGCCGTGGTGGTCATCCGTGGTGTAGGACTTAAACTTTGAATTTGGGGGTTTGCAGGGAGGGTTTCAAGACCTCCTCCACAGAGACCTTCATGGTTCCGTCGTCACTCCAAGGCAGTCTTCCAATTTTATCACCATGACGTAAAATCCTTTGGGTGACCCCAAGATGTACTCAACTATCTCCATCTTTGAGAATAAACCTTGAAGGTCTTGCAACTCATGTGCTTGACTTCTTATGAATGGTCTTGATGTGCCATCGAGCGTGTGATGGCCTATCACACATCATGGCGGTCAGAATAGATCATTTTTGCATTGCTTTGAGGGCCAGTTTTGGGCTATTTTTGTAATAAATAGCCAAACACAATAAATAGCTAGCTTGTCTACATTCTTAGGTTAGATGATTTTGACTTTTGATGAAAAATACTCCATGTGCGAGTTTGAAAGATTGGTTAAGCTCTTGTTGTCTTCTTGCTTAGAAACTTTGGTTGCGAGGTGAATCCAATTCCCTCGAGGTCATCGTAAGAGTTAGATGCTTTGTAGGATTAATTAGATTGAGGCTATTGGGTTTAATATGCCCTTTAGTTGCTTTCGATTTCGTATCTTATGTCTATCTATTATCATTTCTTTCCTTGTCTTTTAAATTCCATATTTGTTCTTATTTTCCTAGGTTGAATCGTATCAATCTTGGATAGAACACAAGTATTGTAAGACAGAGTAAGATGAAAAGTCGAACGTAAGAAAAAAATTCAAGAGAATTGGAACTACCCAGACCTACGAGTTAGTCTACGACCCATCTGAGTTATTATGGGTCGTAAACTTGACTAGTAGAGATGAAGAAGATAATTGGAAATTTAGCTAAGGCAAGTTAGAGTCTACAAGTTGTATTATGACTCGTAAAAGGGAGTTCTAGTGAAGTCTTTGAAACCTACAAACTACTGACCCTCAGGATGTCGACTATGACTCAACAGGATGAGTCGTAGTGAAGTTTACATCTCGTAGAAATGAGCCATGATGAAACTTTAGAGACTATCTAACTTGCAGGTTTTTAGACCCGCAAGACAATTCATTTTGATGACTCGTACAGACGACTATGAGTCGTAAACACAACTTGTAACAAAAGATCATAGACTTGTTTTTCAGGTCTTTTTCAGGACCTGTAGAATGAGTCGTTCCTACAACTCATCACTTCTTCTACGAACTGTAAGATCAAGTCATAAAAGTGTTCGATCCGAAATTTAATGAGGGATAGTTTGGTATTTTACCTACACTCTAATAATGTATGTGGATGTTTTTAATGACTAGATTCATTATGAATTGTATCCTAAATACTCCTAAAACTCTTTTATTCCATCATTATTTCCTCAAAAAAATTCTAGACTTCTCTCCGAAGGTTCCTAAAGAGTTCAGCAAGTTTTGATTAGGTTTTGTTCAAGATCAAGTCTCCTTTCTCAAATTCAAGTCTAATTTCAATCAAGGTATGTGTGGATTGATTCATGAGTGTCTTCCACTCATGGAGTCCAAGGTTTATTTCAAAAATCTCATGAAATCTCATTACTTTTAAACTTTAATTTTGATGAATTGTGTTGAGCTGATTTGATTTCGTTTTTAATCATTACTATTGATCATTATAATTATGTTTCTATATAAATTACATTATTTCAAGTTGAATTATGAATGCACATGCATGAAGCTATTTTCTCTGATGAATTATATGAATTATGATTAATGAGTCCACTGTTTTCAATGTATTCTTATGGTTTTCAACCAAATTGATTTCATATATGAGTTGTACTATAAATTCAAGCATGAATTATGATCATGAATTACAAGTATGCTTAAGTTATGAATTGTATGCTAGTTATGAAGATAGGTGACTTAGGGCCCTATATAATGGCCAAGGGCCTAATGATATGAATTATGCAAGTATGATTCGTGATGTGGAAGGTCAATACTCACATTGCACTTATGTTATTAAAAGAGCTTCTCTATGAATGTCAAACCTATGATCATGCCTATGATATATGTTAACTATGGATTATGTTATGATATGTATTTCGTTGGATTTGACTTAGCACCGAGTGGACTTGAGGTGGGGGCCCTACCAAAAGCCTTAGTAGCAGCCTCATAACTCTTAAACTACGTGCCACTATAGGTTGCCTTCATGTCTTAGCTAATGGATCCATATATAGCGTATGTACATGACCATCTAGTAGGGTAGAATCTACCTTTGCAAGTAGATTCCCCTTTTCTTCGTTGTATGGGGAGACAACGGGATTCCATGTTATAGCTCGCATGGTCTTATTGTCGGTTATGGTTCCTATCCCACATATGTATATGATTATTATATTATCTATGAGCTCCAACTACGTCTTTTAAATGCCTTGATCATTATGGTATTCCTTATGTCTTTACTTATCCTCTTTATTATGTATATTCTTAATCATCGCATCTTATAATTTATATTGTATATCATGCCCACATACTTAGTACATTCAAATGTACTAACGCATATTGTTGCCTACATTGTCTCATAATGTAGGGATTGAGGTTGAGGATCATATCCATGGCTAGTAGAGCTTTCTTATCAGCAGAGTTGTGGTGAGTCCTCATCTATCGAGGACTAGTTATGAAACGTTATTTTCTTACTTCAAAAGACATTTATTTCTTTTGTGTTGAGGGTGAGATAGGGACATGTCTTAAACTCGGCCATGTTCATGATTAGAGGCATTAGTTGGACAAATATTTGAGTCTATGTTGTCAAGTTACACCTTTCTATATGAATCATGGTTTAGACTAGCTTACATATTTCAGCATTTACTTTACCTTATGTATGCTTTATGATATGTCAATAGGCTTGGTTAGATCCCCTTTGGGGTTTCAATCACCATCTTATGACTAGACCCTAGGTCGGATCGTGACAAGTATTGGGAGAAAAGAATCACATATATATCAGTCATTAGAAGGAATAATTGCCATAAAAACATAATAGGCAACCACCCGTTATTGTCGGTTATGGTTCCTATCCCACATATGTATATGATTATTATGTTATCTATGATCTTCAACTATGTCTTTTTAATGCTTTTATCATTATGGTATTCCTCATGACTTTACTTATCCTCTTTATTATGTATATTCTTGATCAGCGCATCTTATGATTTATATTGCATGTCATGCCCGCATACATAGTACATTCAAACGTACTAATGTATATTGTTGCCTATATTATCTAATAATGTAGGAATTGAGGTTGAGGATCATATCCATCCACGTGGCTAGTAGAGGTTTCTTATCAGCGGAGTTATGGTGAGTCCTTATCTATCGAGGACTAGTTATGAAACGTTATTTTCTTACTTCAAAAGACATTTATTTCTTTTGTGTTGAGGGTGAGATAGGGACATGTCTTAAACTCGGCCATGTTCATGATTAGAGGCATTAGTTGGACAAATATTTGAGTCTATGTTGTCAAGTTACACCTTTCTATATGAATCATGGTTTAGACTAGCTTACATATTTCAGCATTTACTTTACCTTATGTATGCTTTATGATATGTCAATAGGCTTGGTTAGATCCCCTTTGGGGTTTCAATCACCATCTTATGACTAGACCCTAGGTCGGATCGTGACAAGTATTGGGAGAAAAGAATCACATATATATCAGTCATTAGAAGGAATAATTGCCATAAAAACATAATAGGCAACCACCCGTTATTGTCGGTTATGGTTCCTATCCCACATATGTATATGATTATTATGTTATCTATGATCTTCAACTATGTCTTTTTAATGCTTTTATCATTATGGTATTCCTCATGACTTTACTTATCCTCTTTATTATGTATATTCTTGATCAGCGCATCTTATGATTTATATTGCATGTCATGCCCGCATACATAGTACATTCAAACGTACTAATGTATATTGTTGTCTATATTATCTAATAATGTAGGAATTGAGATTGAGGATCATATCCATCCACGTGGCTAGTAGAGGTTTCTTATCAGCGGAGTTATGGTGAGTCCTTATCTATCGAGGACTAGTTATGAGATGTTGTTTTCTTACTTTCAAAGATTTTTATTTCTTTTATGTTGAGGGTGAGCTAGGGGCATGTCTTATCCCCCGCCCATGTTCATTATTAGAAGCATTAGTTTTACAAATGTTTGAGTCTCTGTTGTCAAGTTACACCTTTCTATATGAATCATGGTTTAGACTCTCTTACAATAATTCTGCATTTACTTTACCTTATATATGCTTTATGATATGTCAAGAGTCTTGGGTAGAGCCCCTTCGGGGTTTTGATCATCGTGTTACAACTAAGCCCGAGGTTGGGTCATGAAAAACTTGGTATTAGAGCACAAGGTTTAAGATGTCCTAGGGTGTCCAACATGTCGCATTAAGTAAGGTATTATTCATGGTTATGTAGCGCGCCATATCTATTAATAGAAGGCTATAAGACATTTTATGAATCTTCATTTATTTCATGATCTATGTCATATGATAAAGTGTGTTTTAAGACTTCCTTTACCTAACGATTGTTCTTTGCGATTTTCAGCAAAATGCCTCCAAGAAGACCCCCATTGCCAAGGGGGAACAATGCTATTGGATTCCAAGATCCTACGGCTCCTCAAGGGTATGGCCTTTTGCCCGAGCAAGTGACACATACGGAGTTCCAAACCGCTTTTACTATGCTAGCCCAAGAAGTGTCCAACCAACGAGTTGCGGCTCCTCCTAATGTTCCTACTCCAGCTTCTATAGTGAGGGACTTTGCACTAATGAACCCTTCTGAGTTCCATGGTTCAAAAGTCAATGAGGAACCCCAAGAGTTCATTGATGAGGTCTGTATCATGGGGGTGACTTCGAAAGAGAAAGCAGAGTTGGCGGCTTACCAACTCAAGGGTGTTGCTCAAGTTTGGTACACTCCATGAAAGTTGGAGTAGGTAGATGAAGTTCCTATTGAATGGGAAGCCTTCAAACTTGCTTTCCTTGATCGCTTTTTCCCTCTTGAGTTAAGGAAAGCTAAAGTGTTGGAGTTTATTAATCTTTGACAAGGCAATATGGGAATGAGGGACTTGCCCTCAAGTTTACTAAGTTCTCCAAGTATGCCCTTCATTGGTTACCAATCCACGTGCCCGAATAAGTCAATTCATATAGAAGGTGTCCGACTTGGTTGCTAAGGAATGTCGTACCACCATGCTTGTGAAAAAACTGGACATATCTAGGATCATGACTTTAGCCGAACAAATTGAATGAGAAAAGCTCAAGGATATGAGGATGAGGGATTCTAAGAGGGCCCAATATGAAGAGGGTTTCTCTAATGCTAGGACCGATAGTGGTAGAGTAGCCGCTCTCAACAAGGACAAGGTTCGGGGAAAAAGTTTGCTAAAGATAAGGTGCCATACCCTAAAGTTCAAGGAGGAGGATGTGAATGCTAGTAGCCCTTATTTTCCTAAATATTCAAAGTGTGGAAAGAATTATGGAGGGAGGTGTTTGATGGGAACGGATGCTTTCTATAAATGTGGCAATATGGGCCATAAGCAATATCAGTACCCTCATATTGCCAACAAAGGTGGAAAAGGTCATCACTAAGGAGGCCAAGTGCTGTAAGGAACCCAAGCTCAACTAAGGGTGACCAATGCAACAACTGATTCTATGCTCTTCATGGTAGAAAAGATATGGATAAGACTCCCGATGTGGTCACATATATGTTCTGGGTCTTTAACTTTAATGTTTAACATTTTTTGGTTTATACTCCCATTGGTGATTCGGTATTAGCCAAGAGAGCTTAAAGAAATTGTCCCATGTAGGTCTTGCAAAAATTTATTCCATGTGATCTTGTTGAACTTGACATGACCAATTTTGACATCATTCTTGGTACGAATTGGTTACATGCCGCTTATGCATTTATATGTTGTAGGAACCGTGTGGTTAAGTTTCACTTTCCTAATGAGTCTATTCTTAAATGGAAGGGTGAGATAGAAACAATTGACACTGCAATAATATTTGATATGGATGCTTAAACTTCAAATGAGATCCCGTGCTGAAATAAGTTAGTAAGATCTGAAAGCCAGCAATAAATGGATAGAAGTCAGGATGGTATTTAAGGCAGTGTTAAGAAGTTTTTGTAGAGACCTTGAATGACATGACATTAGAAGGTGGGTGTGTATAAAAAGAAAGAGTATGACAAGAGAATGGCATCGAATAACTCAACAGATATTATGAGGGATAGCAATGCTATGCTTGATTAAAGGCCAAGATGTTGGCTATAGAGTTGTTCGCTAATGATATTGCGAATTATAAGTAACCAAGGAGAAGGAATAGAAAATATCCTATGGTACAAGATGAGAAAATCAAAAAGTGAATAAAGAAAGAGAAAGAAGTGTGACAAAATAGGACAAGCGAGTTTTTGTATGAATAAGATATGTAAAGCAGAATGAACCAGGAGATGGAAAGACTATGTCTAAGATTGAATATACCTTATACAAATTGTACAAGAATAGTTATGCAACCTACGAATATTTGTATGTTAACCGTAAGACCAAGTGAGTGAGTACATGATAAGAGGAGTAAGAATTCAATAATGACAATGCAATTATGATATTTTGGGTGCGTTATAGAGAGATGCAAAGATGGGTTAAGCCAGATTACCGAGATAGAATTAGTACTAAGGGAAAATAGTACATGGCCATGGTTGGGACAAAGATCTATCCCACTACCGATTGTAAGATAAAAGAGGAGAAGGCAAGGTAAAGCATGAAGACTAGCGAGATGACGCTAAGGTATTTCTTGGGCTAGGTTGAGCACCTTCGCATATTCTTGTAAAGATTGCAATATAACGTATGACAGAAAATTTAGAGCAAAGTCTGAGTAAAGGGGCAATAGAAGAGTCTTAATTAAAGATAAAGTAACAACATGAGATAATGTGTCTAGAGTATTACAAGTTGGGTTAAGGAAATTATAAAATGATTTAAGCAAGATGATCAGAACTAGCTGGTTACTAAAATATGGTGAACTTATATGTCAAATTCTTTCAGAATTATACCATTTAATGATAGACAGAGCACAGAGCAGCTATGTAAAGTTATTATATGGGGGAACTCCAGCGTTACTTCATAGCCAACCCTAAGGATTGAGATTAAAAGCTAAAAAGTAGAGTGATAGTTAAAGTCTTTTAAATAAATCGCAAGGTAATACATGAGGTTGAAGATTCCATAATATGGACTTCATTATAAGATTACCTTGCGCTCCATGGAAGTACGATTCTATATGGATTATTATAGATAGGCTGACAAAATCAGCCCATTTCCTTCCGGTTAGGACTACATATTCACCCGAGGACTATGCAAAGTTATATATCAAGGAAATGGTAAGACTTCATGGGGTCCCCATATCTATTATATCGGACAAAGGAGCTCAGTTTATAACTAACTTTTGGAGATCATTCCAGGAAGGATTGGGGAGGGACACAGGTGAGTCTTAACACAGCATTTCACCCTCAAACTCATGGATAGGCTGAACGTATAATCCAGATGCTAGAAGATATGTTGCGGGCCTGTGCTATTGACTTTAGGAGTAGTTGGGATGATCAATTTCCACTTATCAAGTTTACCTAAAATAATAGCTATCATTCTAGCATCCAGATGGCACCGTATGAAGCCTTGTATGACAGGAAATGCGGGTCACCTATTGGTTGGTTTGAGGTTGGTGAGACTAAACTAATAGACCCAGACATGATTCAGTGAGCTGTGGATAAAGTAAAGCTTATTCAGGAGAGACTATTAGCGGCCCAGAGTTTATACACAGATAATCGACGTCAACACTTAGAGTTTAAAGTTGTAGATTGGGTATCCTTGAAGGTGTCACCGATGAAGGGTGTAATGAGGTTTGGCAAGAAAAGAAAACTTAGCTCGAGGTACATTGGACCTTATCAGATTTTTCATAGGGTGGGTAAGATTTTCTATGAGTTGGACCTACCATCTAATTTGGAGGCAGTGCAACCAATCTTTCATGTGTCAATGCTTCGCAAATGTATTGGTGATCCTTCTAGAGTATTTCCCATAGATGATGTCCAAGTGATGGAGGAGTTGTCTTACGAGGAACACCCTATAGATATACTTGATCGCCAAGTCAGAATGTTATGTACCAAGGATGTGGCTTCTGTCAAGGCATTGTGGTGAAATAAGAAAAGAGAAGAGATGACTTGGGAAGCCAAAGAGGAGATGAAGAATAAGTATCCTCACTTTTTCCCTCTATCCACAGGTAATCTAAACCCATAAATTGATTATATTGATTAATAAGAAATCTATATGTGATAACTATTACAGAGACTTTCCGGAATCCTTGTAAGACCTTATGAGGCTAGTTAACATTCTAGGACGAATATTCTAAAGGGGGGAAGGATATTATCCCATACTTCTGTACATTGAAATATTTTTAAGGTCCTCTAAAGTTGACATGTGATCCATGTTATCCATGACGTTATCAAATGATCCTAAGGAGGGGAGGATGTAACACCCCATATCTTGCATAGACTAGTTCTATGTGGGTAGTGATGGTTTGAAATAGGGTTGGAAGGATTTGAAAGGGAGTTCGAGGCCAAATAATTTGTCACAGTAATCAACCTACTTGCTTAAGCTACTGGTTTGGATGTCTTACATAATTAAGCTACTTGAGTACACGTCGAGCTTAAGTAGCAAGGATCGCACAGGTTCTTAAGGTAAGACTAATTGCTAACCTACTAAAAAAGATAAGTAGGTGATTCACCTACTTAGAATATGTGGACTGCATTTTAAATGAAAAGGTCAAGTAGGTGATGCAACTACTTACGAATTTGTGACAGGAACCAAGGAGGTGATGCACCTACTTTCTTAAAGTAATGGAAAAGATTATTCCGAGTTATGGGATAGAGATGTTTTTTCCCGATTTGAATTAATACACGAATTGGTGGTTATAAATTTTATTTGGTCTAGATTATTAAGTGGAGATTAGGGATTAATTAAGATTAATTAAGTTAATTAGACCACTAAGTGGGGCCCATCAAGACACATGGCAGAATGTGAATGGAATGTGGATGATAGTAGGACATATGTCCACAATGGATACATGTCACTCTTAGGGTCTTCCATGGATGACCATGGGACACATGTCAAGACTGGACATGTGTCACTCTTAGGGACTGTATATATATAAAGTAATTTGATAACTAAGAGTTCCATTTTTTTCTCATCTTTAAACTTAAGGAACCTAGAGAGAAAGAAGGAGAGCCCAAGCCATGGCAACTCACGGCCATGGCTAAAGCAAAGTGATCTCTCAAACCTTGATCCGTAATTAATTTTCTAAGGTATTTTTTGATCAATTGGAGGTGATTAACAACATGAACTAATCATTGGGGCAGCAAGAAGGCCCAACCTGAATCCACAAGTTCAGCCAAGTTGAGGAGCCAAGTTGCTAAGGTAAGGTCTCTTCTTCTAAAATGGGAGTTAATGATGTTGTAATAGAGGGATTAATTTGTATTAAGTGGAATTGGAAGTAAAACAATTACATAATTATTGTTGGCATTATAATAGGACAGAATTAGAGTTGTTCTAATTGGATTAAAGTTTGATTAGTGCTGTCATTATTATGGTATTGTATTTGAAGGTAATTTGTTTATGTTGAAAGGCTGGAAATATAGTTATAGATAAGTATAGGTGTTGTTGTTCGCAGCAACATTATGCTCTTTTCCATATGTTCGTAATTTTGCGAAGTAAAGATCAAAAATCGTATTTTGATGCCGTAATTTTGGTGGGCTGTTAGAACTTGTATTAAACTGATATTGCAGTAGTTTTATTGTATGTGGATGGTGGTCGATGTTGTTATCATGTTGTTGTTGATATGGCTCATAAATTCGGAAGAAAGCAAGCGTATAAGGTATCATATAAGAAGTGTATATTGATCTGTTTGGTGTAAAATCTTAGATGTTAATGATTTGAATTGAATAAGGATGAGGAGAGGTTATTGGGTTGTTATCATTGTTGTTGGTGTTGTTGTGCTAATCGGAGATTAACTAGAAGTTCGGGTTAGGTGAGTTATATAGAAGAAATACTATCCGATTTCTGTTAAGTCCTTAACTAATCAAAATATTAATCGAGAAGTGTGAATGAACAAATGATTCCTATAAGTGATTGGTTGTAAATTTACAAGCTGGAAAGACATAGTTTATTAATAATAGTGTTACTTTCGTATTAAATAGGCTAAAGGGGTAACGAAGAAATCTTGGTTACAGTTGATCTATAATAGGTATGTAAAACTATCCCTTCTTTCTTTTGGCATGTCTTAGATATAAGTGATATATGATGTGATATTTGGGGTAACTCCATTCATAAGTTCCGAGTATGACTCATGTCTCTTATTCACTTCTTGATGTTAAAATTCTTATAGTAGTTGGGCTACTGTCCTTGAGTCTTCTATATGTTGGACAGAAATTGGTATATGAAAGCCCATATGTTTAAAGACTCTATAATGACTAATTTCCTTAGTTTCATAACTTGTCTCGCATTATCTTGATACGTGTCTATGATCCCTGAGACTTTATTTAATATCGTTCATAATGATATTCAAAGAATGCTGAACATGACTATCGCTCTGATACTCAAGTACTAATTAGTCTACTTATCTATTGAGTATCAAATGATGATCTAAATGCATATGGTTACTCACTACTCTGCTCATGCATATTGTTATTACATCTTTCACCGAGTCCCTTACTAGAGGGTCGGGTATGTTATCATACATATTTTACTACATTATCCATCGAGTCTCTCAATAGGGGGATGGGTATGCTATATGATGAAATGATGATGCAGTGATATGGTTATGGCACCGAGTCCTATGATGGGCTGGGTACGGTATACGTGCGCATGACTTTATTCACCGAGTCCCTTACCAGAGGGTCGAGTAAGGTATATGTATATGATGATACGATAATATGGTGATACGATTATAGCATCGAGTCCCATAATGGGCCGGGTACGGTATATGACAAAGATATGCATGATTTGTTTCGTAAGGCACAGGTATAGTGAGTTCTTGATTATCATACTTGTCTTATGGACTCTCTACTTCAGTTATGATCTTTTCTATTATATTTCATGCTTTACATACTCAGTACATATCTTGTATTGACCCCCTTTATCTAGAGGGAGAGAAGGGAGGGGGGGACTGCATTTTATGCCCATAGGTACAGGTACTAGCTTTGATTATCCGCCAGCCTAGGATTCCTATTCAGCTATCTTAGAGTGCTTCTTTGTCTCGGAGCCTAGACTTTTGGTATAGATCCTTTTGATGTATATGAGTGTCCAACTCAGGCACTAGTCACGGCCTATGAGGTTGGGTCGTGACATACTAGAGTTAAGCTAAGTACCGCTTTCCATCCACAGGCCGATGGACAAGCCGAAAGAACGATCCAAACTTTAGGGGATATGTAAGAGAGTGTGTGATTGATCTTAAAGGAAATTGGGATAAGCATTTACCATTGATTGAGTTTGCTTATAATAATATTTATCACTTTAGCATCTAAATGACTCCTTTTAAAGCCTTATAGGGAAGAAGATGTAGATACCCGGTGGGATGGTTTGAAGTGGGTGAGATGGCATTGATTGGTCCAGATTTGGTATTAATGCAATGGATAAAATAAGGCTCATAAACTAAATATTAAAGGTGCCTTAAAGTCGTCAAAAGTTCTATTCAGACACTAGGAGAAGAGAACTTGAATTTGATGTGGATGATTGGGTGTATTTGAAGGTTTCACCTATGAAACGTGTGATGCGTTTTGGTAAGAAAGAAAAGTTGAGTCCTAGATATATAGGACCCTATAGAATAGTGAAATGTGTTGGTAAAGTGGCATATGAATTAGACTTTCCATTTGAATTGGCTATGGTTCATCCGATATTTCATGTGTCAATGTTGAGAAAATTTGTAGATGATCCAAACTCTATTGTGCCAGTGGAAATTTTTAACATTGAGGGGAATTTGACTTATGAGAATGTTTTGGTGGAAAGCTCAGACCGGCAAGTGAAAAGACTAAGAAATAAAGATGTTGCGTCCATCAAGGTGTTGTGAAGAAATCAACAAGTAGAGTGTGCTACATGGGAAGTATAAGTGAACATGATGAAGCGTTATTTGTATCTCTTTCCTTCCATTCAATCCTAAGGTACTAAGTTGTGCATTATCAGATCGATTAAACTCCTACGTTTCAGTTCCATATGTCATTCACAGGCATGCATGATTCAGGAAAGTGATTTTCAAAAGCCATGTTTTTTGTTGAGTTTGAAGTTTACATGTTCTATGCATTTTGAAAAAGTCCCTATGATCATGTTGGGTTGTTAGTCCTCTTTAGATGTCTTTCCTACACTAGTTGAATCTCATTCAAGGATGGATGTTTCCAAGGGGGAGATATTGTAAGACCCCGTAAGATGAAAAGTCTAATGTAAGAAAAAAATTCAATAGAATTGGAACTTCCCAAACCTATGAGTCAGTGTACGACTCGTTTGAGTTAATACAGTTCGTAAACTTGACTCATAGAGGTGAAGAAGATAATTGGAAATTTCGCTAAGGCAAGTGAAAGTCTACGAATACGACTCGTAGAAGGGAGTCATAGTGTAGGCTTTGAACCCTGCAAACTACTGACCCTCAGGACTTCATCTACGACTCAATAGGATGGATTGTAGAGAAGTTTACGACTCATAAAAATGAGTCGTGATGAAACTTCAAAGACTATCTAAGTTGTAGGTTTTCAGACCTGCAAGATGAGTCATTTTGTTGACTCGTAAAGACGACTACGAGTCGTAAACACGACTGGTAAAAAAAGATCATAGACTTTTTTTCAGGTATTTTTCTGGACCAGCAGGACAAGTCATTCCTACGACTCGTCACTGCTTCTACAAACCATATGATCAAGTCGTAAAGGTGCCCGATTTGAAATTTAATGAGGGGCAGTTTAGTATTTTCTCTACATTCTAATAATGTATGTGGAGGTTTTTAAGGAATAGATTCATTACAAATTGTTTCCTAAATACTCCTAAAACTCTTTTATTCCCTCATTATTTTCCCAAACAAATTCTACACTTCTCTCGCAAGGTTCCTCAAGAGTTCAGAGAGTTTTGATTAGGATTTCTTCAAGATAAAGCCTCCTTTCTCAAATTCAAGTCTAATTTCAATCAAGGTATATGTGGATTGATTCATGAGTGTCTTCCACTCATGGAGTCCAAGGTTTATTTCAAAAAACTCTTGAAATCTCATTACTTTTAAACTTCAATTTTGATGAATTATGTTTGGCTGATTTGATTTCATTTCTAATCATTACTAATGATCATTATATGTTTCTACGTAAATTACATGATTTCAAGTTGAATTATAAATGCCCATGCATGAAGCTATTTTCTATGATAAATCATATGAATTATGATTATGGAGTCCAATGTTTTCAAGGTATTCTTATGGTTTCAATAAAATTGATTATGTATATGAGTTTTAGTCTAAATTCAAGGATGAATTATGATCATGAATTACAAGTACGTTTAACATATGAATTTCATACAAGTTATGAAGATAGGTGACTTAGGGCCCTATGTGGTGACCGAGGGCCTAATGATATGAATTCATTATGCAAGTATGATTTGTGATGTGGAAGGTCAATACTCACATTGCACTTATGTTATAAAATGAGCTACTCGATGAATATTAAACATATGATCATGTTTATGATATATGTTAACTATGATTACTATGTTATGATACGTATTCTTTGGGATTTGACTTAACACCGAGTGGACCTGAGGTGGGGGCCCTACCAAAAATCTTTAGAGAAACCTCATTTTTCTTAAACTACGTGCTTGTAAGATCCCAAAAATGTGAAAGTTCCTAAACCAAGGAACCAAGGATGAATTCTCTGAAAGTTGCAGAAACTGGCACCAGGACTCGACCACGGAAGCCATTGCGGGCCTTGGTAAGCACCACGGACCGTGGTAGATATTCAGAGACTTAGACTGCACGAAACGAACCACGATGGAGGACCATTGTCACGATCCAAGCCTAGGGCCTAGACGTGACATGGCGAATGAAAAACTCGAAAGTACCTCAAACAAGCCTCTTAGCATTCTTTTAGCCTTTCATAGGTAATGATGATAAATAAACAAGCGAAAATCATAATAGTAAATCTTCAACTTACATATGTCCAACAATACCTCTAACTATTAGATTTAACGGGGCTAAGACAAGTCCCTAGCTAACCCTCAATCGTAATAGAAGAAATGCCATAGTAAAATATCTCAACATATCATAAACTAGAAAAATAAAAGAATACTGTTCCCGAAAAATGGGAACTCACCAAAAGTAGTGCACAGTTTTTCTACTTCTTTCACTGCATCCTGGGATGGATGTGTACAGTTCCACACACGAGGAGATGATGCCGTACTTGAGGTGTGATATATGTTACATGTTATGACGATACGATTATTCACTGAATCCCGGGCCAGCTATAATATGATAGTATATATGGTAAAATAAGGAAGGAACACCGAGTCCCTCCTTAGAGGGCCGGGTACGATATGTATATTATGATGGTACGCTATAGACGTACACCACTCCATTCACCGAGTCATTTACTAAAGGGGCCAGATACTTTATGTAGGCAGGCATATGAGATTAGAGTAATATATTTGCGACCTCGAGCCCTGTAGTGAACCAGATGTAATACGATGACATACATGATAAGATTATACTGTATACGAAGATATGATATAGTATATGATGATATGATACCATATACGATGATATGATAAAATAAAATACATGATGATACGATGACATGTAAATATGAGAAAATTCTTATGACAACGAGTTCACTAGAGGGTCGGGCACAACATATGATGATGTGTATGATTTACATGTCCTAAGGTGCAGATACAGTAATTCGTTAAGTTGTTATACTTGTCCCTTGCATCCCTATTTCAGTTATGGCCTCAGTTACTATGTGTTATGCTTTATATACTCAGTACATATATCATACTGACCCCCCTTTTCTCGGGGGGCTGCATTTCATGCCCGCAGGTGCAGATGTTCATTTTGGAGATCCGTCAGCTTAGGAGTTTCTCTAAGCTATGTTGGAAGTGCTTCATTGTTCTGGAGCATAATTTTTTATACTGGCCACTTAATGTATATATTTGTACATTCTAGGGTACGACGGGGGCCCTGTCCCTTCATATGTTGCTGTTACTATTCTTAGAGGTCTGAAGACATATGTATATATGGGTTGTTATAAATTTGTTTCGACTGTGCCTATACGACATGTTGTAAATATTTTTATGTTATGGCAGCCTCATCGGTGCATGCCCTTTTATGATATGATAGAAATGAAAGAGGTTATATGTACATGAAAAGGTTTTTGACCCATTGGGGTTTGTGTATGGTATCACATCACACACGGTTCAACTTAAGGGTAGCTGATAGATACGCATAAGGGGTCCAGGTCGGACCCTAGTCGCGGCCTATGGGGTTGGGTCGTGACAGAAGTGGTATCAGAGCAGTTTGTCCTTAGGATGTCTACAGACCATGTCTAGTAGAGTCTTGTTTATCGGTGTGTTGTGCACCACATCTATAGACAGGAGGCTACAGGATATTTAGGATGTTACTTTCTTTTATATCTAAGATCGTGCGATAGAGCCGAGCCATAGGAAATGAAATTTCTCATACTAACCTGCGATTTTAGTAGGAGGACAACGCCAATAGAAGAAAGTAACTGACAATATTGGATGTTACGAAGCACGCAGGTAAGCAAAGGCACGAAGCAACTATGTCAGGTAAGTTGTTGCAATACAATTGATATATAAAGTTGGAAAATGAAAGGAAAATTTTACAGGAAAGTGCAACAGGTGCAGTTCGAGGGGACATACGACGTAAGTCCATGTTCATACTACTAATGTAGGCGCCCTGTATGGCTACGATATGAGATGATATGAATATAAATTTGTGCCCTGGATGGCTGCGATATGATACGATACGAATATATATATGTGTGCCCTGTAAGGCATTATTGGCATTTTCTGCGTGTAGGTGTTGAGATAGTAAGAAATATAGAGGAAACTCTGTCCAAATTTTCCCAGAAATAAGAGGAGAATGAGATACAGGGTTGTAGTATGTCTTGAAAGGTTATTCTCGCAACAATGATGAGATTTGACTAAACAAGTATGGCGGACCCCGAGAAATGAGTTAATTGCTGAATTGATTGCAATAGAAATTAGGAGGTCAATACGGATATGGTAGAACAAAGTTGGAAAAGACTTATAATCCAAAGAAGATGATTCAGAGAATACTGATAGGTCTGGATAGAACGATATATTAAGGCACTGACTGAATTGATACACAGGAATAAAGTATGATGAGTTATTATTGAAAGAAGTAACAGTATGGTTAAGACAAGAGTACAAAGGGAAAAGAATTGTGACGGATATAAAGTAGTAATGAGACAGCTTGTGAAGCATTAAGGATAATACTAACCAAAAAGGGTAATTAGCCCATAGTAAGAATAATGAAGAAAGTCAAGCGGTATTATACTATGGGACTGAATGCGAACAGAGTAACAGGTGAACATAACAAAAACTGTTATGAGAATAAGTAAAGCTTAGTAAGGAAACAACTAGAAGGTATGACGTGGTCCATGTGAATGGAAGGTAAATATAGATGTGATTAATTAAGTATGAGTATCGAACAAAAAGAGAAATAGACAGTTACGAACTGGAGGTATAGTATGATGAAAAGGTATTAAGACAAGGCCACTACTACAGCGAAGTTGATATGGTTTTAAGTAGGATTAGAAGTAAGCCTTAAGCACACGACAAAGATGCAAGCTCAGGAGGCATAAAGAAGTATTGTGTATACATGACTCCACCTTGATGATTAGTGAGATCTTGCAAGGAGAGGGAATGTCAATTTGCAGAACAACTGTTGCATTACGAGATTATTAGAAGAATAAGCGGTGTCCACTGGAGTAAGGTTAGTCGAATGACGGAGGTTGAAACAGAAATCATCAAAGTGTAAGTACTCTCGAGTGGAGAATGTGAACCAATTACGAGCCGCACTAATTACTGATTAGGATGAATGGAATGTGGCTTTGAATGCACTGCTACATTACGAATATTACTCGAGTATCAATCGTTAGATGAGATTTTATACGATATATTCCAAATGCTAAAGCACCCTACGGCTGTGCTAGGGTTTACTATAAAAGCAACCTAATGTATGGAAGATTTAACAGAACATGTAGATATGGTGCAGCACATTAAATATGTTGGAGTGGAATCATTCGCGTGTGAATAGCTGAAAATAAATAGAGGATGACATGGGTACACCTTAAAAGGGGGGAAGTGGACAAGAGAAGTAAAATCGTTAGAGAAAATCAACTGACGCTATCGTATGTAAATGGGAACACTTAAACTTCAAATGAGACCCCATAAGAGATGGACGCGATCATACCCGCACTAATGCACAGGATTCCATCAAAACTCCGAAGGTAAGTGTGCTTGGGTAAGAGTAGCACTGGGATAGGTGACCCCCTGGGAAGTGAAAATGGGAAAGAAACAAGTATGACAAAAGGAGATTATAAAGGCGTGTTAGTACAATGACACATATAGAACAGAGTAATCCAAGAGTAGAAAAGATTATGACTGAAATACAACGCACCTCGTGAAAATTGCACAAGAATAGTTGTGCAGCTTACGAATATTGGCATACTAAGAAAGAGGTCAAATGATTACTCGATAAAAAGAACTCAGTAATGGCAATGTGATTTCCATAATTAGAATCTATTCAGAAAAAGTATAAGATGATTCGAGGTAGAATTAGTAAGATATAATCGATATTAAGGACAAAAGCCATAGTGGAGCCCTGACCTCGACTAAAGGAGGTAAGCCACTAGTATAGTGATGCTAAGGAATATTTTGGACTACTATAAGTACCTACACACGTTTGTGTAAGGATTACAATATAATGTATGGTAAGAAAATTGGAGAGACGATCCGAGTAAAAGCGAAGGATAACATACCTAAAGTGTTACAAGTTGGATTAAGAGGAGTTGCACAATAGCTTAAATGAAAAGAAGCATCATACGCCTGATAGCCTATCATAGGGAATGGAAACCCCGACTCAGAAGTAGAAAGTAGTTAATATGTATTATAGTATGAGCTGACCTCGCATTTTAAGGAACTGGGAGTTCATACGGGCTATGGTAGATGGACTGGCAGAATCAACCTGTTCCCCTCCAGTTAGGAAGGCATATTCAGCTGAGGGTTATATGATATGACATAGCAAGGAAACAATAAGATTTCACGGGGTTCGCATATTTTTTATCTCAGACAGGAAAGTTCAATTTAGAGCTAACCGCTGGAAATCATTCCAGAAGGGATTAAGGAACACAGATGAATCTTAGTACGACATTTTTCCCTTCGATTAATGGATAGGCCCAGAAGGGATCTAGTAAATTATTGATGAAGTAAATCTTAATTCGGGACAAGCTATCGATTAGAAACCTAGAGTCAGCAAGAAGGGGATAAATTGATCCTTCTCAGGGCATTTGTAGAATAGATAAAGTTGCCTATGAGTGGGACCTACCTTCCGATTTGAAACAATACATTAAGTTTTCATAGATAAATGCTCTGCAAGAATGTGAACGACGCTCCTAGAATATTTCCCGTAGAGGAGGTCTACGTAACAGGGAGTTATCCTACGAGGGGCAACATATTTCCATCCGGGATCAACATATTAAACGGGTTGCGAACTAAGGACATAGTTTCCGTCAAGGTACTATGGCGGAATAAGAAACTTGAAGACATAAACTGGGAGGTTGAAGAGGACATGAAACACTAGTGTCCGTACCTATTCCCGATGTCTACAAATAACCCCCAGTCTTGGAACTCGTATATTAATTACTTGGGTGAAAATGTATGTTATTCCAGTAGAAAGGAATCTCCCTATGATCCATATAAAGTCTAAAGGGAAATTTATTTAACATTCGGGGACGAATGTTCTAAAGGGGGGAAGGATGTTATACCCCGCATATTTGAACCTTGACACGTGTCCCTAATTATCTTGAAAGTAGCCATGAGCCCCTTACTGTCCACACACACCAAACAACTCTAAGGAAAGAAGATTGTGATACCTCGCGAGAAGAAGGTTGGAAATAGAGTCATAAGAATTCAGAAAGAGTTGGAGCCTAAGAAATGAGTCGTAGGACTCGATTTACCTACTTAAGCCACTAAGTTAAGAGTCTTATACACTTAAGTTGCTTAAGGATATATCAAGCTTACGTAGTGCGGATTACATCGGCTCTTAAGACAAGACGAGATTACAAACCCATGGGGGAGAGGAGAAGGCGACACGTGGCAGCAAAAGGAGGTGCCACGTGGCATCCTAGGGAAGTGCCACGTGGTAGAAGGTGAACCACCTGCTTGGATTCAAGTAGGTGACCCACCTACTTGGGGTGGTCCCCACCAAGGACACGTGGCAGCCTTGGAGGCTAAGGGTGGATCCGTGGCTCAATAAGGGCTTGACATATGTCACCCTTAGGGGATGACACGTGTCATTTCCTAAGGGACCCTATATATGTATGTTAGTGACTCTCAAGTCATTTGGAGTCCAAAAATCAGCCAAATTATACAGAGAAAAGTGAGAGATAGAGAGCTCACAACAGCAGCCACAAATTGGAGGAAATTAAGGTAAGTTCTTCACTTTTCTTCCGTAAATTTATTATCCACGGTGTTACCTAAGTACGTGGATATGTATATATGTGATTTATGATGTTTATTGAATAAAAAATTCATCTTTACGAATGGAAATTTGGAAGAAAAGAAGAAGAGAAAAACGTTGAGGGGCAAAGAGGGAGCTACGGGTTTTGACCTCTTTGAGGTAATCCCCAACTTTCGTTCCATGAATTAATTATTTATGGTATCCCATGGTTATATAACGAAGTTTAATAGCTTAAAATCATAATTTGGGGCAGCGAAGAAGTGTCAAAAACAGTCCGCTCCATTTCAGCACGGCAAAAGATTTTTGAAGCAAGTTTTAGCTAGTTTTGGCCAATTTTGGGAAAGGTAAGTTCTTCCCCTCTAATTTTAAGTTTATGATGTTAAATTAGGGTGTATTAAACACATTAGTGTCTGCTGGAAGTTGAGGAAAAGGTTTTAAAAGTTCGGCGTTCGGAATAAACTAAATTGGAGTCGCTAGAAGTGAATTGTCGTCGAAATGAGGCATTGTTCTTGTGAGTTGCTGCTGCAGGGGTGTGATGTGTTATTACAGGGACTAAATATGTTCTAATTTGGGTTAGGGTGCTTCTTTTTGAAGCCACATGACCCCACTTGGCGTATAATTAAAGGCGTTAAAAAATAAAGGCTAGACGCCCTATTATGATACCGTATTTTTGAATAAGTCATTTGGAGTTTATGTTGTATATTGTGTTGTGAATTGCTACAATTTTTGTTGTTGGTTGGATGTAGGTCTTAGGGAGCTAATTGGAAATTTTTATAGCGCACATTATAGGGGAGGTGCTGCCCAATTTTTGTTAACGCCTTAACAAACTAAAGAACTAGTCGAGGAAACGACTAAGGAAATAGATTCCATTAATACTAAGGTGTAACCTAAGATGCTGGAAAGTTAAGAAGGGTTGATATTCATATTACTTTCATGTTGAATAGGTTCAAAGGACGGCGAGGCAAACAGGATAAGGAAGAATTCTGACAAGGTATGTGAAGCTTTCTTTTGGCATATTTTTGGAATAAGTATGTAGAGCTATCCTTCCTTTCTTTTGGCATGACTTAGATGTAAGTTATGAACTATATGTATATGATATGTGGGATTCAATCCTTTCATAAAGCCCTGAATATAAGTCAAAACTCTTATTTACTTCTTGATGTTAAAACTCCTGCAATAGTTGAGTTGTTTCTCTTAAGTATTTTATGTGATGAAAAGTAGTACATGTAAAGTATATCTCTTCTTTCCTTTGGAATGGCTTAATTTTAAGTAAAATGATATATGATATGGGTTTAAAGGTAATTTCAGTTATAAGCTGTAAGTGTAACTCATGACTTGTAGTCACTTCTGAACATTCAGAGTCTGAAGTAATCAAATTACTATTCTCGAGCCTGCTATATAATGAATAGTAAGTGGAGGTACCAGCTCTTCATTTTAAAGGCTATGAAATGATAAATGCATCTGATTGCGTAAGTTGAGTCTTTGACTAGATAAATTATGTTTCTGATTGCATAGACTATATTTATGATTGCATAAATTATGTGGCATTATCTTGATGCATGTCTGTGATCCCTGAAGCCCCAACTGATGTAAGCCCTAATGACATCTAAAGGGGTACCTTGGATAATTACTTCCTTGGTCTTCAGGTGACGGTTCACTTGGCTATTTCATCGAGTCTCAAATAATGACTTAGTTGCATATGGTTTCTCACTATTCTACTCGTGCATACTGTAATCCATCCTTCTTTGAGTACCACGATGGGCCGGGAACGTTATCATGCACAGTTTTACTACTTCTTTCACCGCACCCGGGCCGGATATGTACAGTTCCACGCACGAGAAGGCGATGTCGTGCATGAGGTGTGATATATGTTATATGTTATGACGATACGATTATTCACCGACTCCATCCTTAGAGGGACGGGTACGGTATGTATATTATGATGGTATGCTATAGACGTATACCACTCCATTCACCGAGTCCCTCACTAAAGGTGCCGGATACTTTATGTAGGCATGTATATGAGATTAGAGTGATACATTTGCGACCCCGAGCCCCGTAGTGAACCGGATGTAATACGATGACATACATGATAAGATTATACCATATACGATGATATGATACCATATACGATGATATGACACCATACACGATGATATGAAACTATATACTAGGATATGATGAAATAAAATACATGATGATACGATGACATGTGAATATGAGAAAATGCTTATGACACTGAGTTCACTAGAGGGACGGGCACAACATATGATGATGTGTATGATTTATGTGTCCTAAGATGCAGGTACAGTAATTCATTAAGTTGTTATACTTTTCCCCTGCATCCCTATTTCAGTTATGGCCTCAATTACGATGTGTTATGCTTTACATACTCAGTACATATATCGTACTGATCCCCTTTTCTAGGGGGGCTGCGTTTCATGCCCGTAGGTGCAGATGTTCTTTCTAGAGATCCATCAGCTTAGGAGTTCCTCTCAGCTATGTCGGAAGTGCTTCACTATTCTGGAACCTAATTTTTGATACTGGTCACTTAATGTATATATTTGTACATTCAGGGGTATGGCGGGGGCCCTATCCCGCCATATGTTGTTGTTACTATTCTTAGAGGTCTGTAGACATATATATATGTGGGTTGTTATAAGTTTGTTTCGACTGTTCCTATACGACATATTGTAAATGTTTTTATATTATGATAGCCTCGTCGGCGCGTGCCCTTTCATGATATGATAAAAATGAAAGAGGCTATATATGCATGAAAAAGTTTTTGGCCCATTGGGGTTTGTGTGTGGTATCACATCACACACAGTTCAAGTTAAGGGTAGCTGACATATACACATAAGGGGGTCCAGGTCGGACCCCAGTCGCGGCCTAAGAGGTTGGGTCGTGACAGAAACATTTTAAAGCTCCTCTCAAGATGCCATGTGATCCATGTTATCTATGATGTTATCAAAACGATCATAAGAAGGGGAGGATGTAATGCCTCATATTTTGCATAGACTAGTTTTATATGGGTAGTGATGGTTTGAAATAGATTTGGATGGATTTGAAAAGGGTTCGAAGGCAAATAATTTGTCAGAGTAATCGACGTAGTTTCTTAAGCTCTTGATTTGGATGTCTTACATAATTAAGTTACTTGATTACACGTCTAGTTTAAGTAGCAATGATCACATAAGTTCTTAAGGTAAGACTAATTGCTAACCTATGAAAAGAACAAGTAGGTGATGCATCTACTTGGAATATGTAGGTTGCATTTTAAATGAAAAGGACAAGTAGGTGATGCAACTACTTATAAACTTGTGGAGGGAATTAAGTGGGGATTAGTGATTAATTAAGATTAATTAACTTAATCATACCACTAAGTGGGCCCCACCAAGACATGTTGCAGAATTTGATAGGTGTGTGGATGATAATGGGACACATGTCAACAATGGACACATATCATAAGGGTGGACATGTGTCCAACCCCTAGGAAGCCTATATATACCCAATTTGATCACTAAGAAGCTCATTTATTTTATCTTCAACCATTGGAAATATAGAGAAAAAGGAAGAGAGTCCAAGCCATAGCAACTCATGACCATGGCTAAGAAAATCAAGCTCCCAAATTCCGATCCCCACATAGATTTTCTAAGGTAGTTTTCGATCAATTGGAGGTGATTAACAACATGAAATAATCATTGGAGCAGCAAGAAGGCCTAACGTGTATTCCTTAAGTTTCAGTCAACTTAAGAAGCCAACTTGTTAAGGTAGAAGTTAATCATTTTCTATATGTTTTAGGATGAATTTGAAGGTGCTGTGAATGTGTAAAAGTGAATTGGATGTATGAAATTATGTATGTGGGCATTGGAATATTGTTGAAGCTGTAGGGGCTGTTTTAATTGAAGTTGGTGAGTTGAATTTTATTAATATTTTAGTTCTTATTGTCATGGGTTATGCAATGAGAATGAAGGAATTAAATGGTTAAGCTGGAAGTTGTAATGGTTGTATGGGATGTTGTAGAAGTTTATATGATGTTAATGTAATTTTCTTCCACATAAGAAGGTGATGTTGTTAACGTGTGGTTTCTTGTGTAGTTCATGAACTTAGACAAAAAGAATGTATTAAGTAATGTATAATAAACGTAGATGGTCCATTTGGCATGTTCGTAGGTGTTCGTTAGAGTATCAGGCATCTCTTTACGTTATTAGTTAGGGCTGTTTTGGGTGTGTTGTTGTTCTTGTTAAATTGAAGGACTAAATTCTTGTTAAGTTGAAGGACTAAGAGTAGTTAAGGCTATAGTGTTGTTGTAACTTTTGGACTATTATAAGTTCATTCGATGAAGTGTTGTGGCTATAGATTTTGAAGAGTAACTTGATTATGTCGTAGTCGTTATCTTAAAAAATATGGAATGTCGTATTGTGTAGAGTGTTTCAAAATATTCTTGAATATTGCCTTGTCTAACTTTGATATAGCACTTGAACATGTAGTTGTTGATGTTGACTTGGTTGTTACGTAGTTGGTTTGAATATAAGGGAAATGTCACCTAATTTTCTAGAAATAAGCTGCTAATGTTGGAGTACGTTTTGGAACCTTCCCGTAGCTTAACACCAATTCTTGATCTCTCAATATAGGATGAGATACTATGGGAAGCATATACGTATTGTATTAGGATAAGCGTTGAAGGTATGTAAAGCTGTCCATTCTTTCTTTTGGCATGTCTTAGATATAAGTGATATATGATATGAGCTTTGGGGTAATTCTATTCATCGGTTCCAAGTATGATTCATGATTCTTACTCACTTCTTGACGTTAAAAATCTTAAAGTAGTTGAGCTACTGCCCTTGAGTCATTTATAGGTTGGACAGTAGTTGGTATATGAAAGTCCCTAATCTTAAGGACCCTATAACTATCTCAAAACTTGCACGCAAAAAATACCAACAACGCCTCACGGGGCCAATACACACATATATTATATCGTATCATAGGTGCACCTAGCTTCCTTATCAATCACTAGATGAAAATGATAAAATTGATCTGTATATCCAACACAAACTGTACCTATCACTCTTTCCTGTTTATTTACCCTTTCCGTCTTTAACTGCAGGTTTCAAACATACCTGCAACATTCGTACTATGTCTAACATATATTTCATTTACAATTACTATTTTTTAGCGTCTTTTGTGCAAAATTTCTAATTAGACTTATCTGCGATATATATATTCAACCTATTTCCTTACTATACTTACCATAACTCACCATAATGATGGTCAATTTTCCATTCCGTATATATCAATTCTCATTATGTTCCCTTGCAATCCAATTTTCATGTGTATGTGCAACTATTCTCCATCCTAGATTTCAAAATTCTCACGGGTTGGAACGCCTTGGTCACTGTTTCTCATAAATACTTGGTTATTGACTCCTTTGATTTCCGCTTGCTGCTATTAGGTAAAAATCTATACCAAATACACATACATAGGAAATTTTGATAAGATCGCCTATACCTCTAGTCGATCCGTATCTATTCTGATCAAGTGATCTAGAAAGTGAAGTGTGCTCCTCGTCATCATCTGTCCACCATCTACTCATCTGACCTTTATTGTCTTCTTTATCTGAATCCAAGGAACGTAGCTAACCGGGTAACTCCTGGTTTATTGATGACCAGGACAGGGGGCTAGAACAGTCTGTAAAACCTATCGGGGTAGCCAGTCTGATGTGTTGCAACTGGTAGGGCTTCACGTACCGCCTCTCGGGATATCAAAAACTCTGGAGGAATTGTCGCTGGGTCCTCCGAGGGGTCAGTCTTGAGAAAATAATTGAGGCTCCTTCTACTCGATCCTAGAGCCTGAGGTCCCGAATTTACGCTAGGGTCCTTCTTAGAACCCCCATTATCTGAAGCTGGCCACTTCATCTCTCACAAATATGCACCGACCTACAGGAAAAGAGATCAACAAATTATTTCCTAGGTTAATGCTCTATCGCACGATCTAAAATAGAAGGAAAGGTAAAATCCTAAATATCCTGTAGATTCATGTTTATAGATATGGTGCACAACACACAGATAAATAAGACTCTACTAGAAATGATCGTTAGACACTTTGAGGATGAACTACTCTAATACCACTTTTGTAACGACCAAACCCCATAGGAAGAGACTAGTGCCTGAATTGGACACTCATATACATATCTGTTAGACCTCACCAAATTGAAACCAAACACTATATGGAGGCTTTGTGAAAACAGGATGTCATATCAAGCATTACCTACGTATATCAAGATGACCTATTTACTGAGGAGGCATAATCAATTAAAACATCCTAATACACGAGCCGACAAGGCTATGATTACATACAATATCCCAAAATATATACATATGCGAGCTGAGAAGGTTGCTACTACGAATGGGAATGTCCCAAAATAAAAATCATATAGGAATAACCGAACATATATACACACAACTCACACATATGTCTACAGACCTCTAAGAGTATCAATAACTATCTTGGATTGCTCCTTTGTCTCGGAGCCTAGATTTTTGGTATAGACCCGTTTTTGATGTATATATATGTTTATTCAGGGGTACGGTGGGACCATGTCCCTCTATATGATACTGTTGATACTCTTAGATGTCTGTAGACATATGTGTGGATTATGTGTATATGTGTTCGGTTATTCCTATATGATTTGTATTTTGGGACGTTCCTATTCGAAGTGGCAGCTTTGTTGGCTCGCATACGTACATATTTTGGGATGCTGTTATCACGACCCAACCCCATAGGCTGCGACTAGGGTCCGACCTGGACCCCCGTATACATATCTATCAGCTGTGGTTAAGTTGAACTATAGACATGCAATACATATAAATCAAGTGTAGTCGAACCAGACTACAAACAACACAATGCCAAACATTAGAGCCCTATTGGGCGATAATATTTTTATAAACCTGTAGCCTCTTTCATTTGTATCACTTCATGAAAGGTCATGCAAGCCGATAAGGCTTCCATAACATAATAACATATATCATACATCACGCAGACCCAGCTAAATCAAACTGACATACACAACCCACATATACATGTCTGCAGACCTCTAAAAATATTAACGACAACATATGGTCGGACAGGGCCCCCGTCGTACCCCTGAATAAATAAAATATTTTTTTACATTAATGGTCAGTATCAAAAACTAGACTCCAATACAATGGACCCTCCTTTAGCTGAGTTGAGCTAAATCCTAAGTTGATGGACTCCCAAAACCTGTACCTATACCTACGGGCATGTAACACACCCCCCCCCCCCGAAGAAAAGGGGTCAGTAAGACATATGTATTGAGTATGTAAAATATAATATAATACAACTGGAGGTATATCCGAAATAGAGAAGCAGGGGAACAAATTATCAAATCAGTAACCTGTACCTATACTCTGTGAATTATAAAAGCATGCATGCTCATATTATATAATATAGCCGGCCCTTTTAGGGGTCTGGTGAATCATATTTGTAAAACCATCATGGCCCCAGTGCCATCACCACCTTATTACAATACATCATCATATATATACATATGTACCCGACCCTCTAGTGAGGGGCGGTGGACAATACAGTGAATTGCACGAATTTGATAACCGGCCCGAGACTCGGCGAAGAAGTTTTACAATATACACAAATATAGTAGTAAGTAACTATATGCAATTTAAATCATATCGGAGACTCGACATAATAAGAAAGTTAAGCTTTTGCCTGAGGACCTGAGTAGTGGTGTAGTCATTTCGAGTGTCCTCTAAATGCCATTATGGGCTGCCTCAATTGAAATATCGGGGACCCTAGAGATGTATTAACATAGGGCCAAATCATTTTTGGAATCAAAACATTTGGTATCATATAGTCTTTAAGACTTGGAGCATGTACATTCATTATCTCCTTAATACATAGAAGTTTCTCGGAAACTAGTTCAACTATTACAAGAGTTCGATATTCAAAAGAAAATAAGAGATGTTTAAGAATGGAGTTACCTCAGAGCTTGTATCATGTTTCACTTACAACTAAGACATGCTAGAAAAGAAAGAGAATAAGCTCTATATCGTCTGTACTTTCCTTCATGTGGTTATCACATACATATTTTGTACCCGGCTTATCATGGGGCTCAGTGAAAAACTATGGCATCATAATCTCATTTTCATACCAAGTACATATCAAGATAAAGGAGAGATAGTTTTCCACACACTACTTTTTTACACATAAATATTACACCCCACACTCTCGAGCTCGAAATGTCTGTTAAGTTCCTTAGACATTATCATGTGAGCCGGATAAGCTACGAGACTATCAAACAACTCTAAGGAAAGGTGAATGTGATACCCTATAGTAGAGAAGGTTGGAAATAGAGTCATAAGAATCCAGAAGGAATTGGAGGCCAAGTAATGAGTCGTAGGACTCGATTTACCTACGTAAGCTACTAATTTAGAAGTCTTATACACTTTAGTTGCTTAAGGATATACCAAGCTTACGTAGCATGTATTACATAGGCTCCTAAAATAAGATGAGATTATGAACCCACGAGGAAGGGGAATAGACGACACGTGGCAGCCAATGGAGAAGCGATACATGGCAGCACCTCAAGAAAGCAGGTGACCCACCTTCTTGGGGTCAAGTAGGTGACCCACCTTCTTGGGGGAGGTAGACCCCACTGCCACGTGGCAGCCCCTAGTTGGCAGCATGATACGGTGGCCAATCATGGCTTTACACGTGTCACCCTAAGGGTATGACACGTGTCACCTCCAAGGCTGACGTTATATACATGCTAAATGAATCATAATTTTAGTTCCTTATCAGAAAATCTTCAGCAAAGGACGTCAAAAACAAACCCTAGAACAAGAGAGAAAAACATGACAGCTTGGAGGAGAAAAATAGGTACCTCCCGATTTGTAGAAGGTACTAAGAGAAGTTTTGTCTAACATTCGGGATGAATGTTCTAAAGGGGGGAAGAATGTTACACCCCACGCTTTTAAAAATTGGAATGTCTCATAAGTTCTTTAGACATTATCATGTGAGCCGGATATGCTACGACACTATCAAACGACTCTAAGGAAGGGAGAATGTGATACCCCATAGTAGAGAAGGTTGGAAATGGAGTCATAAGAATACGGAAGGAATTGAAGGCCAAGTAATGAGTCGTAGGACTCGATTTACCTACGTAAGCTACTAATTAGGAAGTTTTACATACTTATGCTATTGGAGTACGTACCAAGCTTGTGTAGCACGAATTACATAGGCTCTTAAAATAAGATGAGATTACAAACCTACGAGAGGGAACAAAAACTAGTTTCCGAATATACGAAAGTGAAGCAAGCAGGTGACAAGAAAGTACCTCAAGCAAGCAGGTGCCAAGCAAGCAGGTGACTCACGTACTTAGGGTGTCCCCCACTGCCACATGGCAGTATGTGATTGGCCATAGGGATTGAGGTGGCTCCCTAGGAGGCTTCCACGTGTCACTCTAGGGGGATACCACGTGGCACCTTCTAAAGAGGGGTATATATGTATGTTAAGTAAATCTTAGTCACATTTTTCATCAAAAGCTCCAGCCAAAATAAAGAGAAAAAAACATGAAGAACACTAGGAACAAGGCAGCCACAATTTTGAGAAATTAAAGGTAAGTTCTTCAATTTTTGTTCGTGAATTAATTATATATGATGTTCCTCAACCCCGTGGAGGTGTATATATGTATCTTACGATGTCTACGGAATTAATTCTTCAGTTTGAAACTTGAGAGAAAATTGAAAGAACAAAGAGAGAAAATGTTAAAAACTAGTTAACAAACCCATTTTTGGAGGGGATAGTTGTTAGTAATATTGGTATAATATATTGTGTATAGCTTCATTTCGGGTGATTCAATATGTTTTGGAAAGGTATTTCATAGGTATATAACTTTAATTTAGACTATCAAATCTGGTTTTGCTTTTAGCTTCTCGAAAAAGGATGATGAAGTGTAGAGGAGGTACTGCCCAGATTTTGGGTTTGGAAATCTTACACGGATTGCTGTTGGTGTTTTGGGCACCTAAGACACATGTATATAACTTTCATGAAGGACGTAAATCTTGTTTCGCTCCATTACCCCTTCGAAACGAACCGACAAGGTAAAACAGTAAGCTGTCCAGAATTCACGTTTTGATAGTTTTGAGTGAGTTCTTGCTGTAGGGGTGTAATGTATTGTTGCAGGGACTAAATGCATTCTAAAAGGGATGTGGATGCTTCTGGTTTCAGCCACACAACCCCTCGTTGCGTATAATCAAAGGTGTTACAAAATAAAGGCTAGACGCCCTATTGTGATATCGTATTTTTGAATAAGTCGTTTGGAGTTTATATTGTATATTGTTGGTGTGGGTTACTTAAACATATGCTGAAGGTTGTTGTTGTTGGTTGGCAGTAGGTCTTAGGGACCTAATTGGAAATTTTGATAGGGCACATTATAGGGGAGGTGCTGCCCAATTTTCATTAACGCCTTAACAAACTAAAGAACTAGTCGAGGAAATGGCTAAGGAAATAGATTCCATTAATACTAAGGTGAAACCTAAGATGTTGGAAAGTTAAGAAGGGTTGATATTCATATTAATTTCATGTTGAATAGGTTCAAAAGACGAAGAGGCGAACAAGATAAGGAATAACTCAGACAAGGTAAGTGAAGCTTCTCTTGGTATGTTTTTTGTATAGGTAAGTAAAGCCTATCTTGAGCTTTGGGGGTAATTCCATTCCTAGGTTCTGAATATGAATTCAGGACCCTAACACACTTTTGAATGTTAAACTTTAAAGTAGTAAGCTGCTATCTTCGAGTCTTCTATATGACTGTATAACAATTGATTCGACTAAACTCTTGTTTGTAAAAAAGAAAGGCTCTAAGATAATCAATGCTCGGACTGCTATAAGATATTTCACATTGGCATACGCCTAAGATTTCTAAAAACTCCTTTTTACATAGTCCTTAGTGGCAGTTAGATAGTATACGTCAGATACCTTCTGCCCTAATCCCAGGTGATGGTTCACTTGATGACTTCATTGAGTCTCAGATAATGATTCAAACTACGTTTTGTTTCTCACTACTCTACTCGTGTATACTATAACACTTCTTTCACCGAGTCCCAGGCCGGGTCCGTTATCGTGCACAACTCACTACATTGTCCATCGAGCCCTTCACTAGAGGTTCGGGTACGTATGTATATATATATGATGATGATGTATTGTAATAAGGTGATGATGGCACGGGGCCTGATACTGATACTAGAGATATGATTCACCAGATCCCTGAGAGGGCCGGCTATAATGTATAATTTGAGCATGCATGCTTTTATGACTCAGAGAGTACAGGTACAGGTTTCCAATTTGGATAGTTTATCCCCTATTTCTCTACTTCAGATATGCTTCCAGTTGTATTTTGTTATATTTTACATACTCAGTACATATGTCGTACTGACCCCCCTTCTTCGGGGGGCTGCGTTCATGCCCGCAGGTATAGATACAAGTTTTGGGAGTCCGTCAGCTTAGGATGCCATGCAGCTCAGCTAGAAGAGGTCTATTGTATCGGGGCCTAGTTTTTGATACTATCCACCGATGTATAAAATTGTTTTTTCAATTCGGGGGGTCCAGATCTGACCCCAGTCGCGGCCTACGGGGTTGGGTCATGATATCATTTAAGGCTTCTATAGGATAAAAGGTAATATATGTAGAGCCTATTGACTCATATTCACTTCTTAATGCTAAGGCTCTTAAGGTAGCTGAGCTATTACCCTCAAGCCTTCTATACAGGAAATAGTAACCGGATGCATGGGAAGCATGAACTATAACTCCTATTCATTTCTTAATATCACAGTTCTTGAAGTAGTTGAACTGCTACCCTCGAGTCCCTATATGATGACTACTAATTGAATGTATGAGCTCCTCTTCCTAGGAACTCTATAATGACAAGTGTCTCTTATTGCATGAGCCATTTGGTATTACCTTAATAAAAGCCTAGGACTCTTGAGACTCCACCGATGTGGCCCCTAATAGAAGTTAGAGGATACGTGAGACGATGATAGTTTTGATCCTCAAATGATAATCCATGATGATTGTTATACCGAATCTCAGAGGATGAACTAATTGCATATGGTTCCTTATTACTTTACTCGTGCAGACTGTTAATACGTCACTCACCACGTCCCATGAAGGTCTGGGCAGGATAAACTCACCGCGTCCCATGAAGGGCCGAGCATGATAAACTCACCGTATCCCATGAAGGGCCGGGTATGATAAACTTACCGCGTCCCATAAAGGGCCGAGCATGATAAACTCACCGCTTCCCATGAAGGGCCGGGCATGATAAACTCACCGCGTCCCATGAAGGGTCGGGCATGATAAATTTACCGCGTCCCATAAAGGGTCGGGCATGATAAATTCATCGCATCCCATGAAGGGTCGAGAATGATATATGATGCAATGATCATTCACCGCGTCCCATGAAGGCTGGGAATGATTATGATGAAACGATTATGATACCGAGTTCACTAGAGGGCCGGGTACAGGGTATGATAAGGTATATGACCGCATGTCCTAAGCTGTAGGTACAGTAATCTGTTAACTGTTATACATGTTTTCTGTATTTCCATTTCAGTTGTTGTTTCGGTTATGATATGTTATGCTTTATATACTCAGTACATATGTCGTACTGACCCTCTGTTCTCCGAGGGGCTGCATTTCATGCCCGTAGGTACAAATGTTTATTTTGGAGATCGGTCAGCTTAGGAGTTCCTCTCAGCTATGTTGGAACTGCTTCACTGTCCTAGAGCCTAATTTTTGATACTGATCATTTAATATACATATTTATTTATTTAACGGTACGGCGGGGGCCTTGTCCCGCCATATAATGCAGTTATTACTCTTAGAGGTCTGTAGACAAGTGTATGTGGGTTATTTGTAAGTTTGTTTCAGTTGTGCTCATACGACGTATTACAAATATTTTCGTGGTATGGCAGCCTTATTGGCTCGCGTGCCCTTTCCTATTATGATACAGGTGAATGAGGCTACAGGTTCCTAAAAAATGTTTTTGACCCACTAGGGTTTATATATGTTACACCCCACATCTTTGAACTCGGAAGGTTCCTTAAGTTACTTAGAAGCTAGTATGTGAAACATGTCCCTTATCGTAGAGGTAAGTAAGCAGTGATATAACGCCTAAAGTAATTCCATTCTTGAATGCTCCTTATTCAATTCTGAATGTTAAAGCTTTTGAGATAGTTAAGCTAATTTCCTTGAATCTTTTATACACTGAGGACTTAATGAATATATATTGACTCTTAGTCATAAAATGATTCGAAGATGAATAGTCTGGAGTTCTTAGGTGAATAGTCTTACTTTGATATATGTCTAGAAACCTCGAGATATAATTAATGTAGCCCCTAATGGCACTTAAAGGGTAGCTAGAATGACTATACTGTTACTCAAATTCTTAGACAATAACTTAGTCCTCTTATATAGTTGAGTCTCGTATAATGATTTAAACTGTGTTTGGTTGATCACTACTCTACTCGTGTATACTGTAACACTTCTTCTCCGAGTCCCGAGCCGGTTATTAGATTCGTGCAATTTACTACATTGTCCACCGAGCCCTTCACTAGAGGGATGGGTACGTATGTATATATATGATGATAATGTGTTGTAATAAGGTGGTGATGGCATGGGGCCTGATACTGATACTAAAAATATGATTCACCGGATCCCTAAAAGGGCCGACTATATTGAAAATTTGAGCATGCATGTTTTTGTGATTCATAGAGTACTGGTACATGCTTCTGATTTAATAATTGGTTCCTCTATTTCTCTATTTTGGATATACCTCCAGTTGTACTATGTTACATTTTACATACTCAGTACATATGTCGTACTAACCCCTTTTTCGGGGGGCTGCGTTCATGCCCGCAGGTACAGATATAGGTTTTGGGAGTCCGTCAGCTTAGGACTCGATGCATCTCAGCTAGAAGAGGCTCCATTGTATCAGGGCCTAGTTTTTGATACTGTCCACTGATGTATAATATTGTTTTGTCCATTCAGGGTACGGCGGGGGCCCTGTCCCATCATATGTTGTCATTTATATTTTTAGAGGTCTGCAGATATGTATATGTGGGTTGTGTATGTTAGTTTGATTCAGTTGGGTCTACATTATATATGATATATGTTATTAGGTTATGGCAGCCTTGTCGGCTTGCGTGCCCTGTCATGTTGTGATACAAATGAAAAGGGCTACACGTTTATGAAAATGTTGTCGCCCAATGGGGCTTTGTTATATAATATTGGTTTATTTACAGTTCAATGTGACCACAACTGATGGATATGTATATGGGGGGTCCAGGTCGGACCCCAGTCGCGGCCTACGGGGTTGGCTCCTGACAGAAGTGGTATTAGAGCAGTACATCCTTGGATTGTCTGCAGACTGTGTCTAGTAGAGTCTTGGTTATCGATGTGTTGTGCGCCACATCTATAAACAGAAAGCTACAGGACATCTAGGATATTACCTTTCTTCTACATCTGAGATCGTGCTTTAGATCTGAGGCATAGGAAAATTCCTTATACTAACCTTTGATCTTAACAGAAGGACGACATCAACCGAAGGAAGTAATTGACGATATGGAAAGTTACGAATCATGCAGGTAAGTAAAGTAAAGCCACAGAAGATATCCGTTTGGTAAGGTATTGAACTAATATTGAAATGTAAAGTTGAAACCTGAAAGGAAGGCAAACAGAAAGTGCCACAGATGCAGTTTGAAGTTGGACTTACGAGGTAAGTCCAGTATTTTTATATTATTGTTAATATTAAAAGCCCCGTGTGGCTGCGGTGTAAGATGATATCAAAAGCCTTGTGCGACTGTGATGGGATATGAATATATATATGTGTTGGCCCTGTGAGGCATTGTTGGTATTTTGTATGTGCAGGTTATGGGATAGTAGGAAGTGTACAGGAAACTCTGCCGAAATTTTCCCAGAACGGGGAAAAGGAAATGAAATATAGATTTTTTAGATGTCTGAGAAGTTGATACCGAGTACCCCTACGGTGTTCAACTAAAGCTGTAAGAGGTACCCTTCAGGTCATCGATAAGGGGCACCCTTTTCACTTGAAGAATTTTGTTTCGGAGGAACAAAAGCTTATTTAAGTAGTAAAGTTCATACTACGATATTTTCAGCTGTATTTGTACTATAGTAATATAAATAGAGGGCTCACGGTGAATGATAAGATGTCCCGCGAATGAGTTTCACTCTTTTTGACAAAAATACCAAGCCCTCAACCCCTAATTGTAAATTAGATGAGTTGTTCATAGCTCGAGGATAAACTCAGAAGAAGACCAAGTAGGTCAAGTACTAAAAGAAGTTATGTGATGTTTAAGAGGTTTTGATTTCTTCCAACAATAGTTGGAAAATGATTAAAGATAACATTTTATAGTTCTCCGCCGACTAATTGGGGAAAGAACTTCTAATAGAAGTACCTCAAAGAGATGTCAGGAAGTGAATACGAATATGAACTAAAAGAGGGATATCATTATGTAAGTATGAATTGAACAGTATGATACAATAATAGAGTGATAAAGTAGGACCTCTAGTAAGGCGCACCTAGTATACGTTGATTAAGTTAAAAGCCTGTGTTGAGCACGCAGTAAGAATATGGAGCTTAAGATATAAAGAAATGATGTGTGTACACAACGTCGCCCCAAAAATAGTGGAACCCTTACGGGATGAGGGCGACAAACTTAAGGAATAAATGGCACAACTTCCATTCATCCCAAGAAACAAAGGATACAGGTTGGGACAAAGCCACTACTTCAAGAAAACCTGGAATAGTTATTGTTAGAATACTAGTACTGCCTAATTGAAATTGGAACGACTACAAGTACAAACAGAGGAAAGTACGAGTACCCTCTAAAGGGGGGAAGTTAATGAGAAAATGGCAAAAGTAAGGCGAAAGCAATTGATATGGGAATATATTTGAGATGGGCATCTAAATTTCAATAAGATATCTTGGCGAACCAAGTTAGAAAGATACGAAAGCTAGCAATAATTGGATGGAAGCCATAATGCTACATAAGGCAGCGATAAGAAGTTGTGATGAAACCCTGAAGAACATAACACTAGAAGGCGGCTGCGTATAAAAAAAAGAGTGTAACCATGAAAGGATATCAATCAACTTAAGAGACACTACGAAGGATTATGACAACATGCTAGACCAAAAGCCAAAATGTTGGTTATAGAGTTAGTCGCAAATGATGTTGCGATAGATAAATAATCAAATAATACGGAATAGAAAGCCTCCTATAGTAGAAAATGAGGAGAACACAAAGTGAATAAAGGATCGTGGAGCTAAAGGTCTACGCCGATACTGGATGCAAGATAACAGACGAAAGGACAGGGAAAAACATAAAGACTCGCGAGACAACGCTGAGGTAAATCTGGAGCTAAATTGAGTGCCCCACACATTATGGCAAGGATTACAATGAAATGTGAGACAAAGACTTCCCAGAGAGGTCACCCATCCCAATATTACTCTCGCCCCAGCACGCTTAACTTCGACATTCTGATGGAACTTAATGCGTTAGTGCAAGTGTGATCGCGCGAGATGGAGAAATCTGAAATAACGACGGAGAAATGATATGAGATTATGTACCCAGAGTATTATAAGATACGTGAAGGCAATTGTAATAAGGGCTTAAGCAAAACAAGAAGGATTGGTTAATTGCTAACTAACGACACACTCAAATTCCACAGCTCTTCAACATAGAACCAGTTAATGAGAGGAAACCCGCAGAATGACTATATGGGCTAGTGGGCGAGGGAATTTCGACACCACCTGGCAGCCAACTGTAAGGGAGAAAAAGAAAAAACAAGCAAAATCCAAAAAGGTAAGGGTACTAATTGATATAATTTATGGAAGCCAGGAAGTAATACCCAAAGTCGGAAATTACATAATGTGACCAGGACTACAAGACTCATTCCACATTCCATCGATAGATGACTCTGAAGGGAATGTTACCTGTGGATTAATGATATTGGCCCCTAATCCTTTGCTCAAAGCCTACCTACTCAGCCGAGAAGGTGTAAAATTGTAGGGTGAAGAGTGGTAGGACATTACGGAGTCCCCACAACTATTTTCCTAGGCAAGGGAGCCTAAGTTCCAATTAACTATCGAGAGATACAAAGATAGGTTAAGCCAAATTACTGAGATGGAATTAGTGCTACGGGTGGAGTAAAACATGGCCACGAGTAGACCAAAGATCTACCCCGACATCGAGTGTAGGATAAGGGAGAAAAAAGGTAGGGTAAAACGTGAGGACTAGCGAGGTAATGCTAGGATACTTCTTGTACACTCTCAACAATTCATAACGAAGAAAATGACACAAGATAATATGTCTAGAAGGTTACAAGTAGGGGTAAGGAAAGTTGTGAAATAGTTTAAATGAAACTGGCAGAACTAGCTGGTTACTACAGGATGGCGAGTATATACGCCAAAATTCCATCAGAATTATTCCAGATCATGTTAGATAAAGCACAGAACGACTATGAGAGCCATTACACGAGGGGGATGCAACATTATTCAAGAGCCAACCCTAAGGATTGAAAAGCAGAACCCAAAATATAGAATGCCGTTAAAGTTCTAAAAAGAGTCGAGAAGGACTATACAAGGCTAATGATTCCCAAGTAATCAACATCACTACACACCCATTTTATACTCTGTAAGAGTAGGGTGCTATACGGTTTATTGCAAGTAGGCTAACAAATCAGCTCAATTGCTTTCAAACAAAACCACCTATGCAGCTAGAACTAGGTGAAGTTATAGGACAAGAAGGCAATAAGGTTCCGTGAGGTTTCCCCAGCTAATATCTCAGATAGAGGGATTTCAATTATGATTAACGTCTAGAGATCAATCCAAGAAGAGGTCGGGAGCACCGACAGGCCTTCATACCGTATTTTCCGTGGGCTGCTGAATAGGCTGAGCATACTATCAACTGCTAGAAAATATATTGCGAGCTTATGAGGATGGCTTTAAGTGTAGCTAGGGATATCGTCCACCACTTATTGAGTTTACCTACGAGAAGGGCTACCATTTCGGTATTCAGATGACCCCCTAAAAGATGTTGTAAGGCAGAGTTTATGAGTCCCCCTGTTGGGGAAAAGACTAAGCCGGTATTCCGAACAGGATGAAGTAAACTATTAACTAACAACCCAGAGTTGGCAAAAATGATATGCAGATAATCGACATCGACATACAGAGTTCAAATTGATGATTGGATGTTCATAACAAGGTCACCTAGATAATGATTTAAATTGTGTTTTATTTCTCACTACTCTACTCATGTATACTGTAACACTTCTTCTCCGAGTCCTAGGCCGGTTATCAGATTCGTGCAATTCACTACATTGTCCACCGAGCCCTTCACTAGAGGGCCGGGTACGTATGTAAATATATGATGATGATGTGTTGTAATAAGGTAGTGATGGCACGGGGCCTGATATTGATACTACAGATATGATTCACCAGATCCCTGAAAGGGCCGGCTATATTGAAAATTTGAGCATCCATGTTATTATGATTCACAAAGTACTGGTACATATTTCTGATTTAATAATTGGTTCCCCTGTTTCTCTATTTTGGATATACCTCTAGTTGTACTATGTTATGTTTTATATAATCAGTACATATGTCGTACTGACTCCCTTTTTTGGGGGGCTACGTTCATGCATGCAGGTATAGATACAGGTTTTGGGATTCCGTCAGCTTAGGATTCTGCGCAGCTCAGCAGGAAGAGGCTCCATTATATCGAGGCCTAGTTTTTGATACTGTCTACTAATGTATAATATTGTTTTGTCCATTCAAAGGTACGGCGGGGGCCTTGTCCCGCCATATGTTGTCATTTATATTTTTAGAGGTCTGAAGATATGTATATGTGGGGTGTGTATGTCAGTTTGATTCAGCTGGGTCTACATGATATATGATATATGTTATTAGGTTATGACATCCTTGTCGTCTTGCGTGTCCTGTCATGTTGTGATACAAACGAAAAGGGCTACAGGTTTATGAAAATGTTGTCGGCCAATGGGGCTCTGTTATATAATATTGTTTTATTTATAGTTTAATGTGACCACAACTGATGGATAGGTGTACGGGGGGTCCAGGTCGGACCCCAGTCGCGACCTACGGGGTTGGGTCGTGACAGTATATAGTATCACATCACACATGGTTTGAACTTAAGGGTAGCTGATAGATACGCATAAGGGGGTCCAAGTCGGACCCCAATTGCGGCCTACGGTGTTGGGTCGTGACAAAAACATAGAGAGAAAAACGTGAGAAGAAGAAGAGAAAGGGGCAGCCATGGTTTCTAAGAAATTAAGGTAAGTTCTTCAATTTTCCTTCGTGAATTAATTATCTATGATATTCCTCAAACCTGTGGAGGTGTATACATGTATCTTACGATGTCTACAGAATTAATTCTTCAGCTTGGAACTTGAGAGAAAGTTGAAAGAACAAAGAGGGAAAACGTTAAAAACTAGTTAACAAACCCATTTTTGGAGGGGACAGTTGTTAGTAATATTCGTATAACTACTTGTGTATAGCTTCGTTTCGGGTGATTCAATATGTTTTGGAAATTTATTTCATAGGTATATAACTTTCATTTAGACTTTAAAATCCAGTTTTTCTTTTAGCTTCTCGAAAAAGGGTGATGAAGTGTAGAGGAGGTACTGCCCAGATTTTGGTTTTGGAAATCTTACACGGAATGCTTTTGGTGTTTTGAGCATATCGTTTTGTACAAAATTGATGTAGGGGTGATTCGAAGTTTTATGAGACCCTAAGACAAATGTATATAACTTTCATGAAGGACGTAAATCCTTTTTCCCTCCATTACCCCTTCGAAACGAAGCGACAAGGTGAAACAGTAAGCTGTCCAGAATTCACGTTTTGATAGATTTGAGTGAGTTGTTGTTGCAGGGGTGTAATATATTTTTGCAGGGACTAAATGCATTCTAAAAGGGATGTGGATGCTTATGGTTGCAGCCACATGACCCCTCATTTCGTATAATGAAAGGCGTTATATAATAAAGACTAGACGCCCTATTTGATATCATCTTTTTGAATGAGTCATTTGTAGTTTATATTGTATATTGTTTGTATAAATTGCTGCAGGTTGTTGTTGTTGTTGGTTGTAGGTATTAGGGACCTAATTGGAAATTTGGATAGGACACAGTATAGGGGAGGTACTGCCCAATTTTCGGCGACACCTTGGCAAAAAACAAAACTAGTCGGGGAAACAACTAAGAAAATAGATTCCATTAATACTAATGTGTAACCTAAGGTGCTGGAAAGTTAAGAGGGGTTGATATTCATATTACTTTCATGTTGAATAGGTTCAAAGGACGGTGAGGCAAACAGGATAAGGAATAATTCAGACAAGGTATGTGAAGCTTTTCTTGGTATGTTTTTGACATAGGTATGTAAAGCCTATCTGTTCTCTTCCTTTTTGGCATGTCTTAGATAAAAGCAGGATATGATATGAGCTTTGAGAATAATTCCATTCCCAGGTTCTGAATATGACTTCAGGACCCTCACTCACTTTTGAATGTTTAAACTTTAAAGTAGTAAGCTGCTATCTTCGAGTCTTCTATATGACTGTATAACAATTGAGTCGACTAAGCTCTTGTTTGTAAAAAAAAAAGGCTCTGAGATAACCAATGCTCGGACTGCTATAAGATATTTCACATTGGTATATGTCGAAGATTACAAAAACTCCTTTTTATATAGTCCTTAGTGACAGTTAGAGAGTATACGTCAGATACCTTCTGCCCTGATGCCCAGGTGAGGGTTCACTTGATGACTTCATTGAGTCTCAGATAATGATTTAAATTGTGTTTTGTTTCTCACTACTCTACTCGTGTATACTGTAACACTTATTCTCCGAGTCCCGGGATGGTTATCAGATTCGTACAATTCACTACATTATCCACCGAGCCCTTCATTAGAGGGCTGGGTACGTATGCATATATATGATGATGATGTGTTGTAATAGGTAGTGATGGCACGGGGCCTGATATTGATACTACATCATGTGTTGTAATAAGGTGACGATGGCCTAGGCCTGATACTAATACTATGATGATGTGTTGCAATAAGTTAGCGATGACACGGGACCTGATACTGATACTCCATATATGATTCATCGGACCCCAGACAGGGCCGGCTATATTAAAAATTTGAGCATGCATGTTTTTGTGATTCACAAAGTACTGGTACATGTTTCTGATTTGAGAATTGGTTCCCCTGCTTCTCTATTTTGGATATACCTCCATTTGTACTATGTTACGTTTTACATACTCAGTACATATGTCATACTGACCCCTTTTCTCGGGGGGCTGCATTCATGCCCACAGGTACAAATATAGGTTTTGAGAGTCCATCAGCTTAGGATTCTACGCAGCTCAGCTGGAGAGGCTCCATTGTATCAGGGCCTAGTTTTTTATACTGTCCACTGATGTATAACAATGTTTTGTCCATTGAAGGGTATGGCGGGCCCTATCCCGCCATATGTTGTCATTTATATTTTTAGAGGTCTGCAGACATGTATATGTGGGTTGTGTATGTCAGTTCGATTCAGCTGGGTCTACCTAATATACGATATACGTTATTATGTTATGGCAGCCTTGTCGGCTTGCGTGCTTTTTCATGTTGTGATACAAACGAAAAGGGCTACAGGTTTTTGAAAATGTTATCGCCCAGTGGGGCTCTGTTACATGATATTATCTTATTTATGATTCAATGTGACCACAGCTAATAGATAGGTGTATGGGGGGTCCAGGTCAGACCCTAGTCGTGGCCTACAGGGTTGGGTTGTGACATTAACAGAAAATGTAGATATGGTGCGACACGTTAAATATGTTGGAGTAGAATCATTCGCGTATGAATTGTTGAAACTAAATGGAGGTTGACATGGGTACACCCTAAAAGGGGGGAAGTGGACAAGAGAAGTACAAGCATAAGAGAAAATCAACTAACGCTATCGTATATAAATGGGAACGCTTAAACTTCAAACGAGACCCCATAAGGGATGGACGCGATCATACCCACACTAATGTACCGGATTCCGTCAAAACTCTTAAGTTAAGCGTGCTTGGGTAAGAGTAGCATTGGGATGGGTGACCCCCTAGGAAGTGAAAAAGGGAATGAAACAAGTATAACAAAAAGAGATTGTAAGTGTGTTGTTACACCCCGCACTCTCGAGCTCGGAATGTATTCTTAAGTTCCTTAGACACTATCATATGCGCCGGATAAGCTACGACACTATCAAATAACTCTAAGGAAAGAAGATTGTGATACCTCGTGAGAAGGATGGTTGGAAATGGAGTCATAAGAATCCGAAAGGAATTGGAGGCCAAGTAATGAGTCGTAGGACTCGATTTACCTACGTAAGCTACTAAGTTAAGAGTCTTATACAATTAAGTTTCTTAAGGATATATCGATCTTACGTAGTACGAATTACATCGGCTCTTAAGACAAGACGAGATTACCAACCCACGGGGGAGAGGAGAAGGCGACACATGGCAGCAAAAGGAGGTGCCACATGGAATCCTAGGGAAGTGACACGTGGAAGAAGGTGACCCACCTTCTTAGGGTCAAGTAGGTGACCCACCTACTTGGGGGTGGGCCCCACCAAGGACACGTGGCAGCCTTGGAGGCTAAGGGTGGATCTGTGGCCCAATAAGGGCTTGGCACGTGTCACTCCTAGGGGATGACATGTGTCACTTCCTAAGGGACCATATATATGTATGTTAATGACTCTTAAGTCATTTGGAGTCCAAAAATCAGCCAAATTATAGAGAGAAACGTGAGAGAAAGAGAGTACACAATAGCAGCCACAAATTGGAAGAAATTAAGGTAAGTTCTTCACTTTTCTTCCGTGAATTAATTATATATGGTGTTCCCTAAGTACGTGGATATGTATATATGTGGTTTATGATGTTTATGGACCTAAAATTTCAGTTCTACAATTGGAAATTTGGAAGAAAAGAAGTAGAGAAAAACGTAGAGGGGTAAAGAGGGAGCTACGGGTTTGGGGCTTCTTTGAGGTAAGCCCCGGGTTTTGTTCTGTGAATTAATTATTTGAAGTGTCCCTCAGTTGTATAATGATGTTTAATAGCTTAAAATCATAATTTTGGGCAGCAAAGAAGTATCAAAAATAGACCGCTCCATTTCAGCATGGCAAACGATTTTCGATGCAATTTTTAGCTAGTTTTGGCCAATTTCGGGAAAGGTAATTTCTTCCCCTATAATTTGAAGTTTATAATGTTAAATTAGGGTGTATTAAACACTTAGGTACTGCTGGAAGTTGGGTAAAAGGTTTTGAAAAGTTCGGCGTTAGGAATAAACTAAATTGGAGTCGCTAGAAGTGAATTGTCGTTGAATTGAGGCGTTGTTCTTGTGAGTTGCTGCTGCAGGGGTGTGATGTGTTGTTTCATGGCCTAAATATGTTCTAATGTGGGTTAGTATACTTCTGTTTGAATCCACATTACCCCTCGTGGCGTATAATTAAAGGCGTTATAAAATAAGTATGTAGAGCTATCTTTCTTTTCTTTTGGCATGTTTTAGATGTAAGCTATAAATGATATGTATATGACATTTGGGATTCAATCCATTTGTAAAGCCCTGAGTTTGAGTCAAGAATCTCATTTACTTCTTGATATTAGAACTCCTGCAATAGCTGAGTCATTGCCTTTAAGTCTTCATTATGATGAAAAGTAGTACATGTAAAGCTTATCTCTTATTTCCTATAGAATGATTTACTTTTAAGTAAAATGATATATGATAGGGGTTTTGAGGTAAATCCATTTATGAGCTCTGAGTGTAACTCGTGACTTGTAGTCACTTCTTAACATTAAGAGTCTGAAAGTAGTCAAACTACTATTCTCGAGCCTGCTATATAATGAGTAGTAAGTGGAGGTACCAGCTCCTCTTTTTAAAGTCTCTGAAATGATCAATGTCTCTGATTTCATAACCGTGTCTCTGATTACATAAATGTGTCTCTGATTGCATAAACCATGTTTCTGATTGCATAGGCTATGTGGCATTGTCTTGATGCATGTCTGTGATTCCTGAGGCCCCAATTGATGTAACCTCTAATGACATCTAAATGGGTACTTCGGATAATTACCTTCCTAGTCTTCAGGTGACGGTTCACTTGAGTGTTTCATTGAGTCTCAGAGGGTGACTTAGTTGCATATAGTTTCTCATTACTCTACTCGTGCATGCTGTAACCCTTCTTTCTTTGCATCCCACGAGGGGCCAGATATTATTTGGGTGTAGCTTTACTACTTCTTTCACCACGTCTCGGGCCGGATATGTACAGTTCCACACATGAGGAGATGATTCCGTACGTGAGGTATGATATATGTTATATGTTATGACGATATGATTACTCACCGAGTCCCGGGCCGACTGTAATATGATAGTATATGTGGCTAAATGAGGAAGGAACACTAAAGTCCTCCTTAGAGGGCCGGGTACGGTATGTATATTATGATGGTACGCTAAAGACGTACACTACTTCATTCACCGAGTCCCTCACTAAAGGGACGGATACTTTATGTAGGCATGCATATGAGATTAGAGTGATACATTGTGACCTCTAGCCCCGTAGTGAACCGGGTGTAATACAATGACATACATGATAAGATTATATCGTATACGATTATATGATATCGTATACGATGATATGATGAAATAAAATACATGATGATACGATGACATGTGAATATGAGAAAATGCTTATGACACCGAGTTTACTAAAGGGCTGGGCACAGTATATGATGATGTGTATGATTTATGTCTCCTAAGGTGCAGGTAAAGTAATTCGTTAAGTTGTTATACTTGTCCCCTGTATCCTATTTCAGTTATGGCCTCAGTTACGATGTGTTATACTTTACATACTCAGTACATATATCGTACTGACCCCCCTTTTCTCGGGGGGCTACGTTTCATGCCCGCAGGTCCAGATGTTCATTTTGGAGATCCGTCAGCTTAGGACTTCCTCTCAGCTATGTCGGAAGTGTTTCACTGTTCTGGAGCCTAATTTTTGATATTGGTCACTTAATGTATATATTTGTATATTTAGGGGTACGGCAGGGGCCCTGTCCCGCCATATGTTGCTATTATTATTCCTACAGGTCTGTAGACATATGGATGTGGGTTGTTTGTGAGTACATTTAGATTATGCCTATACAGCATGTTGTGAAAGTTTTTTTGTTATAACAGTCTTGTCGGCTTGTATGCCCTTATATGTTATGACACGAGTTAAAGAGGCTACAGTTTCACGACCCAACCTCGTAGGCCGCGACTGGGGTTCGACCAGGACCCCCGTACACATGTCTATCAGCTGTGGTCACATTGAAATGCAAATAAAACAATATCTTGTAATAGAGCCCCGTTGGGCGATAACATTTTCATAACCTTGTAGCCCTTTCTGTTTGTATCACAATATGACAGGGCACGCAAGCTGACAAGATAGCCATAACATAATCACATATATCATATATCAGGTAGACCCAGCTGAATCAAACTAATATATACAACCCACATATACATGTCTGCAGACTTCTAAAAATATAACTGACAACATATGGCGGGATAAGGCCCCCGTCGTACCCCCGAATGGACAAAACAATTTTATACATCAGTGGACAGTATCAAAAACTAGGTCCCGATACAATGGAACCTCTTCCAGCTAAGTAGCATAGAATCCTAAGCTGACGGACTCCCAAAACCTGTATGTGTACCTACAGGCATGAATGTAGCCCCCCGAAGAAGGGGGGTCAGTACGACATAGGTACTAAGTATGTAAAACATAACATAATACAACTGGAAGCATATATGAAGTAGAGAAACAGGGGATAAACTATCAAAATTGGAAACCTGTACCTGTACTTTGTGAGTCATAAAAGCATGCATGCTCAAATTATACATTATAGCCGGCCCTTTCAGGGATCCGGTGAATCATATCTGTAGTATCAGAACCAGGCCTCGTGCCATCGTCACTTTATTACAATACATCATCATCATATATATATATACATACATACCCGACCCTCTAGTTAAGGGCTCAGTGGACAATGCAGTGAATTGTGCACGATAACAGACTCGGCCTGGGACTCGGTGAAACAAGTGTTATAGTATACATGAATAGAGTAGTGAGAAACCAAACACAGTTTAAATTATTATCTGAGTCTCAATGAAGTCATCAAGTGAACCATCACCTGTGGATCATGATAGAAGGAATCTGACGTATACTCTCTAACTGTCACTAAGGACTATGTAAAAAGAAGTTTTTAGAAATCTTAGGAGGATGCCAATGTGAAAAATCTTATAGCAGTCCGAGAATTGATTATCTCAGAGCCTTTCTTTATTACAAACAAGAGTTTAGTCGAATCAATTGTTATACAGTCATATAGAAGACTCGAAGATAGCAGCTTACTATTTTAAAGTTTAACATTCAAAAGTTAGTGAGGGTCCTGAAGTCATATTCAGAACCTGGTAATGGAATTACCCCCAAAGCTCATATCATATCCTGCTTACATCTAAGACATGCCAAAAGAGAAAAGATAGGCTTTACATACCTATACCAAAAACATACCAAGAGAAGCTTCACATACCTTATTTGAGTTATTCCTTATCCTGTTGCCTCGTCGTCCTTTGAACCTATTCAACATGAAATTAATATGAATATCAATCCTTCTTAACTTTCCATCATCTTAGGTTTCACCTTAGTATTAATGGAATCTATTTCGTTAGTCGTTTCCTCGACTAGTTCTTTAGTTTGTTAAGGCGTTAATGAAAATTGGGCAGCACCTCCCCTATAATGTGCTCTATCCAAATTTCCTATTAGGTCCCTAAGACCTACAGCAAACCAACAACAACAACCTGCAGCATATGTTTAAGTAACCCACACCAACAATATACAACATAAACTCCAAATGACTTATTTAAAAATACGATATCACAATAGGGCGTCTAGCCTTTATTTTGTAATGTCTTTAACTATATGAAATGAGGGGTCGTGTGGCTGAAACCAGCAGCATCCACATACCTTTTAGAATTCATTTAGGTTCTGCAACAATACATTACACCCCTGCAGCAACACCTCACTCAAAACTATCAAAATGTGAATTCTGGACAGCTTACCGTTTTACCTTGTCGCTTCGTTTCGAAGGGGTAATGGAGGGAAACGGGATTTACGTCCTTCATGAAAGTTATAGACATGTGTCTTAGGGCTGCATAAAATTTTGAATCACCCCTACATCAATTTGTTACAAAAAGATATGCCCAAAACACCAACAACAATCCGTGTAAGATTTCCAAAACCAAAATCTGGGCAATACCTCCTCTACACTTCATCACCCTTTTTTGAGAAGCTAAAAGCAAAACAGGATTTGAAAGTCTAAATAAAAGTTATATACCTATGAAATAAATTTGCAAAACATATTGAATCACCCGAAACTAAGCTATACACAAGAAGTTATACCAATATTACTAACAACTGTCCCCTCCAAAAATGGGTTTGTTAACTAGTTTTTAACATTTTCTCTCTTTGTTCTTCCAATTATCTCTCAAGTTCCAAGCTAAAGAATTAATTCTGTAGAAATCGTAAGACACATATATACATCTCCATGTGGTTGAGGAATACCGTAGATAATTAATTCACAGAGAAAAATTGAAGAACTTACCTTTAATTTCTCAAAATTGTGGCTGCCTTGTTCCTTGTGTTCTTCACATTTTTTTCTCTTTATTTTGGCTGGATATTTTGATGAAAATGTGACTAAGAGTCACTTAACACACATATATACCCCTCTTTAGAAGGTGCCACATGGCATCCCCCTAAGGTGACATGTGGCAGATTCCTAGGGTGCCACCTCAATCCCTGTGGCCAATCACATACTGCCATATGGCAGCGGGGTCTACCCTAAGTAGGTGAGTCACCTGCTTGCTTGTCACCTGCTTGCTTCACTTTCACAAGTTCGGAAACTAGTTTTTGCTCCCTCTCATAGGTTTGTAATCTCGTCTTATTTTAAGAGCCTATGTGATCCGTGCTACGCAAGCTTGGTACGTACTCCAATAGCTTAAGTATGTAAAACTTCCAAATTAGTAGCTTACGTAGGTAAATCGAGTCCTACGACTCATTACTTGGCCTCCAATTCCTTTCGGATTCTTACGAATCCATTTCCAACCTTCTCTACTATGGGGTATCACATTCTCCCTTCCTTAGAGTCGTTTGATAGTGTCGTAGCATATCCGGCTCACATGATAATGTCTAAGAAACTTATGAGACATTTCGTGTTTTAGAAACGTGGAGTGTAACATACAGGTACATGAAAAAGTTTTAAACTATTGGGGTTTTTGTGTATTGTATCATATCACACACGGCTCAACTTAAGTGTAGCTGATAAATATGCATAAGAGGGTCCAGGTCGGAACCCGGTCACGGCCTACGGGGTTGGGTCATGACATGTGTGTAGAAAAACCCATCACAACCTTTACACTTGTTTGAAAGATTATTGAAATCATAATTCATTTCTTTCATTAGATATTCAAAAGTCCTTGATAATCATTCATAAATGGTTTTTCAAAATCCTTTATCAATCATGATGACAATTCCTTAAAATCATACTTGAAAATACCATAAGGTATGGGTCCATGAAAATCAACTTGAAATCATGAAATTTAACTTGAATCAAACATAATTTAATTAATGATAATGAAATAAACAATAGTTGAATTGACCCAAGGCAAGTTCATAATAATTAGGGCTAAGAGATAATCATACAAGAAGAATTTGGGAGAAAAGACTTTGGGACTCCTTGGATTGAAGGATATATGGATGAATTCCCACATACCTTAGACAATTAGAGTCTTAAATGCACTTAAATTGGAGACTTGGACTTGAAATCCCTTGAAACCTTGCTTGAGGAGGAAGATGAACTTTGGGTTAGGTTGATAGGGAGTGAATGAGGGATTTAGGAGGGTTTGGGGTAGTTATAGAATAGGATTAATCCCCAAAAACCATCCAAATACGTTATTAAAAGAATGGAAAACACAAAATACCCCAAAAAATATAACTGAATGGGCACCCTTCACGGATACCCTTGAAGGGTCGTACACTACACCACAGACCATACAATGGTACATTATGGGGATGGTACTTGGGTTCCTAAAGATTGACCCACACAGAGGCCACTACGTACGTAGAATGTGCCACGGACTATATAAGGGTTCATAGGATTGGAGGCGATATGGCTTCCTGAGGGGTGGCTTATACGGGAACCACGATAGTCCTATGGGTCATCATGGGCCGTGAACTAGATCATGGAAATTTCCCCCAAATTCTTTTCTAAATCCCTTCTTGCACGAGACTTTATACAACCCATAGAACTAGAATGGGCACTCACCCTGAATTTTCCATTTCTTAATCCCCTTCACGGGTGGTATCCATGTGTCGTGGAGCCCTACAAGTCCGTATAGGAACTCATGGAGATCACCACCATATATTTTTGAGATAATTTCTTTTGCACTCCATTTTTACGACTTTCCCACTTTTGGGGTCTTACAAAAGGCCAATTCAAGTTTCATGAAAACTTAGGTTAAAACCCTATGTTTAAATCTTACTAACTGAACAAGATTTGATACAAACCAATGTTTCTTATTGCGGTGACCAAATCTATAAATGGAATTTTATGGCCTAACTGATAGACAAGTCTCCATTTTTGTACATCAAATGTTGATGTATGCTACTATTTGTAAATCTACTAATAAAAATTTAGATCATACTATTTGAATAATAATTGTTGCAGTACTCACTGATAAACTTCGCGGATGGTGGGATAATTTCTTATCCGCTAAGGTAAAACAACCATCTCTACTTCTATGACAAAAAAAGTAAAAAAGGAGGAAGTCGTCTCTGAAAAAAGGCATGTCTGAACAGCTTGTCGAATCTTATCATCAAGATGCAGTTTATTTACTAATCCTTACCATATTAGAATATTTTAATGGTAGATTTACCAATCAAAATGAAACTTTAAGAATGTTACTAAATGGAGTTAGACGTAAGCTTTTAGGAGAATTTTGGTATAAAGACACCTTTTTATGTCCCATAATGGACTTACCAAAAAGTAATCTATCTTACTGGAAATCAAAATTCATTGATGGTCTTCCCCCATTATTTCTAGAAAGAGTTGGAAAAACTCTTAGGGAAAGCAATTCGGCTATTCTTAATGACCAACTCACGTATGGTAAATTAATTGGCACCTGCACACAAGAAGGATTAAATCTTTGAAACGATCTTAAATTAGCTCAATAACTTAAGATAGTTAGGAAAAGTGAAAGATCTCAACTAGGAGATTTTTGTAATCAATTCGGTATAGCAGGTCCGTCTAATGGACACAAAAAAGGTCAAATAAACACTGACACTACGGGGGATATTATCCTAATAAACCTTATCAGAAGCATCGTCGTTCTCGAAGGAGCAAGGAAAAATGTGATGCTAAGAAATCTCATAGAAATTCGGCTATTCCTTATGACTAACTCACGTATGGACACTTAATCGGCACTTGCACACAAGAAGGACTAAATCTTTTTCAAATATATATTTGACTGATTGAGCATCCGTTTTGATCAGGATCCTTTGATTGTATAAATCATCCTAAAATTTCAAAACACGTTTAACAATGCATAGCATTTCATGGGCCACAGTAGCATATTTTTTCTAGGCTTCAGTTCATTTTCCTGAACGAAATCTTATAAGATATTCACATTTATCATGGGGGTTTATCTACTTCAATATTCCTCCATAACCAATATTTGAAGCATCTATTTCAATAATATTTTGCCAAGCGGGGCTAGCAAGAGTTAAGCAAGGTAGAGACTTAACACATTGTTTAATAGATTTAACCAATTCAATTAGACTATCAGTCCAGGAAGATTTATGATTCTTTTTTAGCTGTTCATATAAACGGGATAAATCTCGAGACAGATTTTTATAGAAGGTACAAATATAATTTAAACTTTTTAAAAATCTTTAGAGCATAGTCCTATCAGTTATAATATCAGAATATTTCGAAGCAAAGTCAATTAATCTTTTAATGGGAGTAATTTTCCCTTGGCAAATATTTTGTCCTAAGAAGTGGACATCAGTTTGAAATAAACTCATTTTTGGTTTAGATATAACCAAACCATTCTGTATAAAAAAATTAAAAATATCAAGATGCTTGTATGAGTTTCAAAAGTTTTAGAGTATACCAAAATATCATCAATATAGACAATGATGAAATCCAAATATGGATTAAAAATATCATTCATAATTTTCTAAAATTCAGATGGGGCATTCTTTAATCCAAAAGGCATTACGTTCTATTCATATTGCCCAAAAGAAATATTAAAAACAGTCCTATAAGCATGCTCTTTAAAAATCTAAATTTGCCAATATCTGTATTTTAAATCAAATTTTGAAAATATATTGGCACTCATATAATCTTGATAATAAATCTCTTTTGTTTGGAATAGGATTCCTAATCCACTTTAAAAATTTATTTAAAAGTTTATAATTAATAACTAATCTTGGAACACCACGATCCTTCTCTTCTACATTATTGACATAAAAAGCAGTACAAGACCACAACGACTTTAAAGGATCACCCGTAGAAGAGGATTTATTATTTAAGGGTCACCCGTAGTTGAGGCTCGATCCTTTATGTGGCTTAGTAGATCCACTTAGGCATATTGGAGTGTACCTTGGCAAGTAGTCTCCCCCTTTCCTTCGAAGTATGGGTAAACATTGGGACTCCACATTATAGATTACATGGTTTATGTCAGTTAACAGTCGCTCTCACAGAGGTAAAAAGGTCTCTTTCTCATTGTTCAAAGTATTTCTTACTATGGCAAACTTACCTTTCACCAAGACTATGGATTTCATAATGACGTTTATCTCCTACATATGTATTGTCCTTTTTTTATGTTTTAAATGAATAATCCTATTATTTATATTATATCATACTCTTATGGTTTATTATGCATTGATTCTTCTTTTGACTACTTATGACTTTTACTACTTCTCCTATCATGCTATTTAAAATGGTTAATTGCACAAACATGGTTTTCTATGCATTGCATTGCCGACATACTTAGTACATTCAAACATACTAACACATACTTTTTGCTTACATTATATGACAATGTAGAGACTGATCCTCCATCCTCTTCTCGTGGCTAGTTGGTGTTCCATTGAAAATTAGTTTGGTGAGTCCTCATGCTTCGAGGGAAACCCAAGTAATTCTTCCTTTTATGGTAGTCTTTATACTATGGTGATGTTTAAATACTATTATATATTGTGTCATTACTTTCTTTGGGGGTGAGCTAGGAACATGTCCTAGTCCCCCCCATGTTGTCCTGTAGAGGCATGTTGGGCATTTTGTATAAGGAGTCTATGTTGTATTGATTGTATCTAGTTATGCTTTGTCTCCTTAGACTTTTATTAGTTTCCACTTATTATTTACCTTATGTATGCTTATGATATGCTATTAGGCTTGGTTGGGGTTTCTTCGGGAATCCTAATTGTCGTGTCACATCTAGGCCCTAGTTTGGGTCATGACAATCTTCAATGAATAAAATAATTAAAAAATCTAAATATTGCTTGAACTCCCTCTTCATCAAATCCATAAAACCTATAGGAGCATTCTTCGGTCCAAAAGACTTTCCAAAAAATTTCAAAAAGTGACCATACTGTGTTATAAAATCTATCTTCGGAATATCACATTCTCTTACTAGAAGTTGATAATAACCCGATCGAATATAAATCTTTGAAAAATGTTGAACCTTGAAATTGATCGAACAAATTATCTATCCTTGGGATGGGATACTTATTTTTAATCATGACCTTTTTAAACTACCGATAGTCAATATATATACGGAGAGAACCATCCTACTTCATAATAAAGAGAATCAGAGCACCCCATGGAGAGATACTTGGTCTAATAAAATCCTTATCCCACAAATCCTTCAAGTGATCCTTTAGTTGTTTAAGTTTCTATCGGGGCAATTCAATAAGGAGGAATAAAGATAGGCTGGGTATTGGGAAGAAGATCAATACCGAAGTCTATCTCACTTTCGGGAGGGATACCTAGGAGATCTTTGGGAAACACTTTTTAAAACTTATTCACAACCAAATCTAACTCAAGAGTTGGAGCTTCAAGATTTGTATCACTTACCCAGACTAGATGATATATGCAACCTTTGGAATTCATTTTCTGATCTTTAAGGTACGAGAAAAATTGACCTTTAAACACACATTTTCTACCTTTCCATTATATGACTGGCTCATTAGAAAACTGAAACTTAACCACACGGGTTCTACAACATACAAAAGCACAACATGCATGAAGCCAATCCATACCAAAAATAACATCAAAATAATTCATGCCAAGCTCTACAAGATTAACTTATACTGGAAAATGGTCAACTTCTATAGACTTCTTTAGCCAAAACTAAGTCACCAACAAGAGTATATACTAAAAAAGGTTCTAACAAGATTGCGGGACTAACATAAAACTTCATAGAAAGATAAGGAGTAACAAATAATAGAGTAGCACCTGGATCTAACAATGCATAAACATCAAACTCAAATAATTTCAACATACTGGTAACCACATCGGATAACTCCTCCAAATCCTGCTTAGTCTTTAGAGCACAGAATCAATTTTTGCATTGACCCAAAAAAACCTGTAGTAGCACCCTGCTGAACTGGACAGCATGTAGCCTGACTCCAAGCCTTAGGTTGAGCGCCACCTCTACAATCCATCGAATGATGACCTATCTTACAGCACCTTAAACATGCACCCAATCTCGCCAAGCCTTCTCCTATATGGTTTCTTCCATATTTCTGGCATGGGGGAGTAACTTGGCCACTCAGAGCTCCTCCTTGAACTTTAGGGTTGGGCACCCTATCCTTATCGAACTTTGGAGACAAATTGTTTGAAGAATTTTAACTATATTACATTTGACAAAATTGAGGATTGCCACCATTTTTGAACTTACCATATGAAAACACAGCACCGTCAGTTCGAGTCCTCTTGGACTCCCTTCTAGACCGCTCCTTCAATTTCTCCTCATCTATTTATTCGACATACATCATGAGCTAGAGATATCCATCTCCTTGATTAGCATGGTGGTTCTACATTCCTTGACCACCAAATCCAACACACCTAAAATGAACTTGCTCATACAAGTCCTTGGATAGGCAACCATGAAAGGAGCATATCTTGACAAGTTATTGAACTTGAGAGAATACTGTCTTACACTCATATTACCTTGCCTCAAATTGATGAACTCTAAGGAATAGCCGAATTAGTTCTCCTAAGAGTTTTTCTAACTCTTTCTGCAAATAATGGGGGAAGACCATCAATGAATTTTGATTTCCAGTAAGATAGATTACTTTCTGGTAAGTCTATTATGCGACTTAAAAAGGTGTCTTTATACCACCGAAATTCTCCTAAATGCTTACGTCTAAGTCCATTTAGTAACATTCATAAAGCTTCATTTTGATTGGTAAATCTATCATTAAAATATTCTAATATGGTAAGGATTAATGTATAAACTGCATCTTGACGATAAGATTTGACAAGTTGTTCAGACGTGCCTTCTTCAGAGACGATTGCCTCTTTTTTTTACTTCTTTTTTCACAGAAGTAGAGATGGTTGTTTTAGCTTTGGCAGAGAAGAAATTATCCCACCATCCGCAAAGTTGACCTATGAATCCTGCAACAATCAATGTGCAAGTAGTATGATCAGAAGTTTTATTAGGATATTTACAAATAGTAGCATACATCAACATTCGATGTACAAGAATGGAGACTTGTCTATCAGTTAGGCTATCAAGATTCCATTCATAGATTTGGCCACCGCTATAAGCGATATCGGTTTGGATCCAATCTTGTTCCTCAATTAACACATCCTATGGAGTGGGACGAGGATAATAATAAGTCATCATTGCAGGTTTAGTAGCATATTTGCCATGTTTTATAGACCTATCTCATTCGGTACGACCTTTTGAATTCATATTAATCATTTTGACTTCAGAAATATTATTTTCAATGGGAAAAATATCTATCATCCCAATAAGTTTAGCATTTAAGCTAGCTAGCTTCTTATCAAGAAGTATTTCTAAATTTGCTAACGACTTAGTTTTAAATTTTTTTACTTCAATAGGCCGTTGAATATGAGTAGGAATTTTAAGAACTGATTTCCTGTTAGAGGTGGAGGTAATCTCAGTTGCCTTACTAATACTCATAGATTTAACTAAAGCAATTAACTCATCGAGTTTGGTATCAAAGGAACTAATATGTTCACCGATAACTTTAACATATAGACTCAAATCATTATTTTGAGCTATCAAGTTATTTATTTCTCTAATGCTTATTTTTGCAACATCATTATCAATGAATTTTTGAAAAACTGAAAAAGTAAGACATGTATTATTAGGCAAAATAATATGACTTTGAGGAGGGTAAATAACTTTAGTAACATTACCGCTTCTATCTTTAAAAGTCCTTTATTCTAAAATTTTCATGTATAAAGATAAATAAGTGGTTATAAACCATAGAACAAAATACATAATTTGATTATGTAATGCACAAGTTTCATAAAATTCTTGGGCTTAGGCCTCAAAAAAACACGTTTTAAACATGTTCCATTTATTTTGTTGGAATTCCTTTTGAATATGTTGATGTGCCAGGGAACCTGGGATAAAATTAATTTGATGCATCATCATAATTAAGGCTTATTTCTATCAATGACATCATTGGGGTCAAAATCTATTTTGGATGCTGTAGGTTCGAGGTTAGACAATTTGTCAATCGCATGAACAATATTAGTTGTAGGGTCAATCTTAATCTTTTCAACAACCTTTTCACTCAAAGTATCACTTAAAGTATGCAAAGATAGTGCCCTATTTCTTGGTGGACCATAAATAGGAATGTTAGAGGTAATAGGAGAAATATGATGAATTTCAAGCAAAGATCTATATCCAAAAAATATCGTCTGTTATAAATAGCAGATTTATAAATCGGAGATTTATCAGTAAATTGAATACCTATTCTTCCATTTGGACTTAGAGTAATAAGAGAATATTCACTATTTGTCAAATTATTTGTGATCTGATCTTTAGATAAAACCGAATCCATAGTCCATGTAGTTGGGAAATCAATTTCTTCCCATTTGATAGTTCTCCTTGTGGTGACCTTAGATTTTATAAAATTAGTTTCGACCAAGATGGTCTTATTTGATGTATCATATAGTTTACATCTACGATTCATAGTAGACAATAATTTAAAATAAATTCAATAAGATGAACATATAACTTCAGAATATGGAGCATAGTTATAATCATGCGTTTTAACATTTAATGTTAAGGCATCAAGAATATTTATATCAGATAAGGAAAGCTGAAGATTAGGTTGGGTGTTGAAGTAAATTGGACCATAAACCACAGTAGATTCAATCAAACCCATCAACGATTGTCTAAAATTTAGGTTTCTAGCATCTCGTAAACCAGCTAGAAAGGTTTCAAGTAACCCTTTAAGAGTTAGAGGTTTAAAAGCAATTTGTACCATGTCGATATGCATAAATCTGAATCTAGATATATATGAATCCATATCTCATTTATTTAATAAATAGATAGTTTGCTCATCAGAGGTAAGAGACAAAGATTGTTTAGTTATTTTTATTAACTGTTTAGATGAAAATTTATCAAATTAACCATAATCATAAATGGTTTTTGTATTAACCTTTGGAATAGTCCATTTGTTGAATAAATCAAGATTTTGAGGTACATCTACCTCTTCTAATCTAGTACTTTTAATACTAGTTTCTCCAAGATACATAAGATAACAAACCATATCTATGCCAAGTATTTCACATTCATTACATATTTATCATGAAAGTTCCTAGGCTCTGAAACTATCGCAATAAGGATCTACAAGAATGGCGGTAATGGATCCATAAATGGCTCCACGAAGTCGGACATACCCCAGATAAAAAAATTTCTTATTTATACCAAGTTTATTATAATAACTTCTGGGAAAAAAAGTTAAAAAGGAGGCAGTCGTCTCTGAAGAAGGCACGTCCAAACAACTTATCGAATCTTATCGTCAAGATACAGTAAGACAAGAAACCATATTTATACCAATTATTTCAGATCCATTAAATATTTATCATGAAAGTTTCTAGGCTCTGATGCCATCACAACCAGGATACAAGGCTGGCGGTAATGGATCCATAAATGCCTACCCGAAGTCGTATATACCCCAGACAAAATAATTCCTTGTTTATACCAAATTTATTATAATAACTTCTGGGACAAAAAAGGTAAAAAAAAGGAGGCAGTCGTGTCTGAAGAAGGCACGTCCGAACAACTTTTCAAATCTTATCGTCAAGATGCAGTAAGACAAGAAACTATATCTATGCCAAGTATTTTAGATCCATTACATATTTATCATGAAAGTTCCTAGGCTCTAATACCATCACAACCAATATCTACAAGGCTGGCGGTAATGGATCCATAAATGGCTCCCCGAAGTCATATATACCCTAGATGAAAATTTTCCTTATTTATACCAGATTTATTATAATAACTTCTGGGACAAAAGAAGTAAAAAAGGAGGCAGTCGTCTCTGAAGAGGCAAATCCGAACAACTTATCGAATCTTATCGTCAAGATGCAGTAAGACAAGAAACCATATTCAACTCACATGTGGTAAAAGGTTCAAAGTTCTCAAAACTTAACCTACACATGATATTCACCCTCAATAAATAGTAATAGAAATATTCATCCCTTTCTCAACAATATTTCAATACTCAACCATTCTCAAAACCCCCAACTCAACCTCTCAGGCGATCATCACAAGTCAAATAATATACTCAAGCCTCTCTCTTAGTCAAATCACAAATCACATGCTCTCAAAACAAATAAGATAACAAATAAGGCCTCCACACAGGCTATGTAATACAAATAAACCCCCACATGGCAATACATTAATAAATAAGCCCCCACACGGGCATCACAATATATATAACATTTTCAACTCATACTACGACCTCATCCCAAAGTCTATAACATATGAATGACTAATTATCTCATCTCAATCTCAAAGAAGGATAGCCAAACCTACCTCATTTGCCGAAACCGCACTCGAACACCTCCACCGAACAAGCAACTCTCGAATTCAATGCCCAGACTAACAACCCACTATCAACAATAAAACATACACATCACAAGGAGTCCAATGACATTCATATTGATAGATTTTGGAACCGGGGGTAAAATGGTCCAAAAATTAATTATTTCCAAACAAGGTCAAATCTGGAAATTTATTGGACAATCACATTCTACTTGTAATAAGAAACTCATTGTGGAAAAACCCTTAAAATAGAGCTCAAAACGAGTTAGAAATCACCATTTTCCTTAAATTCGAATTAGGGAAGAAACAAAGATTTTTGGGGTTTGAAACTAAAATTTAAGAGTTAAAATCATCAAATACTTAATGAAAAAGGAAGTTTTTAGATCAAAAATTACTTACCCAACACTTTGCCTCGAAAATCGCTTCTCAAATCGCCTCAAAGAGTTCAAGAACTCAAACAAATGGTGAACAAACTATTGAAATGGGAAGAAAGGGGCATTTTCTGCCCAAAAAGTTACTATTCACGTGTGTTACTATTCACGCATGTTGACCACGGTCAACTTACACCACCACCCTTCAAAACATATTTTTGACCCTCAAAACTCATTCAAAATTGTATAAGTATGAACCGATAGTGCAAATTGATCAAATAACACTCAGGGGCACTAAAATAATAGGGGTAAAATGATAATTTCACATAACTTTTTAAAAATGACCCTTAAGGTCATTACAACATCCACCACTAAAAATGATGTTCATCCTCGAACATAAGATAAAAGAAAGTACCTAGGATCTCACAAAGTTGAGGGTACCGAGCCTGCATATCGGACTCTAACTCCCAAGTCGCCTCCTCAGCAGACCGATGCTGCCACTGTACCTTGACCGAATCAACCTCCTTGGTCTTGAGTCTATGAAGCCGCTTATCTAGAATAACTGTTGGCTCTTCCTCATAAGTCAAATCCGGACTCAACTCTACCGCATCATAAGAAATCACATGAGACTCATCCGGTATGCACTTGCGAAGCATGGAGACATAAAATACTAGATGGACAATTGACAATTTAGGGGGTAAGGCCAACTCATATGCCACTCTACCTACTCTCCTCAAGATTTCAAACGGGCCAACAAACCTTGGGCTAAGCTTTCCCATCTTTCCTAACCTCATCACACCCTTCATGGGTGATATTTTAAGCCACACACAATCACCCACCATGAACTCTAAGGGACGAACCCTCTTGTCAGCATAACTCTTCTGACGACTCTGAGCTATCAATAGTCAACTCTGAATCAAACGTACCCGCTCCACAGCATCCCTAAGTAAGTTAGTATCCAATGCATCAACCGCAATAGAATCAAACAATTCAATGGGTGATCGATACCTACGACCATACAATGCCTCAAATGGTGGCATCTAAATGCTGGAGTGATAACTATTATTATAGGCAAACTCTGCTAAGGGAAAGTGTTGGTCCCATCGGTCACCAAAATCAATCACACAGGCCCTAAGCATATCCTCTAACACTAGAATAGTCCGTTCGGACTGACCATCGGTTTGGAGATGAAATGCTGAACTCATCTCTAGCCGCGTACCCAAACCATGCTGTAATGCCTCCCAAAAGTGAGAGGGGAATACTGAACCCTGATCTGACACAATAGAGATAGGCACCCCATGCAGCCTAACAATCTCATGAAGATAGATCCTAGCTAACTGATCCGCATTGTAGCTAGTCTTCTCCGGAAGGAAATGGTATGATTTGGTCAATCAATCCATAATCACCCAAATAGAGTCATACTTACCCAATGCCATGGGTAATCCAAACACAAAGTCCATAGTGATACGCCCCCATATCCACTTGGGAATGGGTATCCTTTGCATAGGACCACCTGGTTTCTGATGCTCATACTTCACTTATTGGCAATTTAGACACATAGCCACAAAATCAATAATGTCACTCTTCATGCCACACCACCAATAATGTTGTTTCAAGTCATGAAACATCTTTGCCACTCTCGGGTGAATCGAATATTTGGAACAATGAGCCTCCTCCAATATCATACGTTGGCACACAAATGCGACCATTAATCCTCAAAACTCCTTCCGGATCAAGAGAGGATGATTTTGCTTCACCACTCAACACTTTGTCTCGAATGGCCCTCAACTTGTCATCTTCAAACTGGTGTGTACGAATCTGGTCCATCAAAGTAGACCTAGCCTCCACAAAGGCCAAAATACCATGATGTGTAGAAATATCAAGTCAAACCAACTTTCTAGCCAATGACTGAACCTCCAACGCCAAAGGCCTCTCAACAGCCTTAAGGAAGGCCAAACTACCCATGCTAGATGCTTTGTGACTCAGGGCATCTGCTACCACATTAGCTTTGCCTGGATGATAAAGTATGGTGATATCATAGTCTTTCAATAACTCTAACCACCTACGCTACCGCATGTTCAGATTCGGCTGAGAAAAGATATACTTAAGGCTATGGTGGTCAGTATAGACCTCACAATGCACTCCATAGAGATGATGCCTCCATAACTTCAAAAAAAACACCACCGCTGCTAATTCTAAGTCATGGGTAGGATAGTTCTTCTCATGTATCTTCAACTGTCGAGAAGCATAAGCTATAACTCTACCTTTTTGCATCAATACACCACCCAAACCGACTCATGAAGCATCACAAAACATAATAAAGTCCATGCCCTCCTCGGGTAAGGCTAGAATAGGTGCTGAAGTCAATAGTTCCTTGAGCTTTTGAAAGCTCACCTCATACTCATCAGTCCACTGAAATGCCACGGTCTTTTGAGTTAGCCTAGTCAATAGGGATGCAATAGAAGAGAATACTTGAACAAACCGACGATAATAGCCTGCCAACCCAATAAAACTCTGAATCTCGGTAACCGAAGTAGGCCTAACCTAATCACGAACCACTGCAACTTTGGCTGGATCAACCATAATACCATCCTTGGTCATTATATGACCCAAGAATGTCACAGACTCAAGCCAAAACTCACATTTGGAAAATTTTGCATACAACTTCTCTTTTCTCAATCTCTGAAGGACTGTCCTCAGGTGCCTAACATGATCCGCCTCATTCTTGGAATAAACCAAGATGTCATCAATAAACACGATCACAAATGAGTCCAAATGAGGTTGAAATACCCGGTTCATCAACTCCATAAAGTGACCAACAACAACAACAACAACAACAACAACGACAACAACAACAATAACAACAACAACAACAACAAACAACAACAACAACAACAATAACAACAACAACAATAACAACAAACAACAACAACAACAACAACAATAATAATAATAATAATAATAATTGTAGTAGTAATACCAAAGACAATTTCTAAGTCATATTCCTTGGCAACAACGCCATTTTTGATAACATCCAAATACACTTCTCGAAAAGAAATATAAATGGTCGTTTGCAATATATTTATTCAACTAGAGTCAGGGTCGATCCCACAAAAAATATGGAAGAATATTGTCAATAACAAAATTTAACTTGATAGTCGTTCTTTAAAAAGAGAAGATTTAAATTAAAACAAAAATAAAAATAACATCAATAGCTTGGACTATATATTTATTTTTATTTATGTTATTAGAAGTAACTAGGAATGTGTTTCCCGTGATCAGAAAGAATATTGTATTAGTGATTAATTTTAGTTCTTATAATGTTAGATCGGTAAGTTAATTTCACCTAAGTTCTTAATCTAAAAAATAGGTGAAATTTATTACGCAACTTGATCCATCTACGACTGTATACTTTACAAACCTTTACCAATGATCCCAAATTTAGCTATCTCTTGCTCTGTTCAAGCTAATTATATGAGGATGATTAGCCCCAAATCTCATTGATTAATCTATTTTCTCATTCGTTACCTCCTTGATCCGACAAGTAAGAATAAGACGAGTTCTAATGTTTGCAACCGTTAAAAAGCAATCAAAGCGAAGGAAAAAAATAATACATTCATAAAAACCATTCAAGAATCACTTTTTACATTAACTTACTTCCATAATTCATCATGCTTCCCACAAACCTAATTATACAATTTAGCTATTCATAATTTGAAAACCACAATTTAGAAATTATAGATAAAATCTTAATTATGAACTTGCAAGTTGAATAGAATAAATTCAAAATTTTAAATTCTTGAAGATATAATAAAAAATAGAGAAGAAAAGAATAACCAATTTTCTTCGGTCTTCACAATGGATCTTCCAAAATTCCCAAGCTATAAAAATCTAAATCCTAGGTTGAAAGTTATGTATGAGTTGTGTGTTCCTTGTATGTTAGATGTGGAAGAATTAATTTTATGGACTATTTATAGATGTAGAAAATCCTAAATAAAATAACTGAGTCCAAAATTAATTGGGAAACCCACACCCAATTGAATTTGATTATTTGTGTTGCCATCTAGGAATTTACTGAACGCCTTCAATATTGTTGACACTGCCATGTGTCAGTTCACCATTTCAAATTGTACTTTGTATACGCATGTATACAAATAATAATATTATATTATAATTTTTCCATTAAGTTGTCTGGTTGATTTTCCTTCTTTAATCCTTCTTCTTTAATTCATTTTGACTCCAAAGTTCTTCATTTTTGCGTCAGATTAATCCAACGAAAAAATGCACAATTTAGTACAATTCATAAAATTTATGCTAAAAAGAACAAATAAGAAGACTAAATATGAGGCAATTAATGATTAAAAATATATGTTTTTTACCTCACATCAACGGTTGGACTAACTTTTGACTCTGTCGGTTAATCTAAAAATTGAAACTTCACGACTCGGGTTCTATAATCGACTAAGGTATAAAAATCATACACCTCATCCATGCCTAGAATAATATCAATATCCATAATATCTAACTCAAATAAGTCATTTATGGTGTATTTATGATGGATCAAAGTAGTGCAATTTCTATTGACTCTCTTAGCTAGAATAGACTCACCAACAGGAGTTAAAACGCTAAAAGGCACTCAAAGTCATTAGGGACAAACTCAAAGCTTTATAGTAACATAAGGAGTCACAAAAGATAAACTTGCACCTGGATCAAGTAAGGTATACACATCTAAGGGGAAGAATTTTAGCATACTAGTGATGACGTCTTGGGAATCAGCTTGATCCTAAGGATTAGACATAGCATACAGAAAGTTTTGTCATGACCCAATTTCTCAGGCCGTGATGACACCTGCTAACATCCACAAATGGGTAAGTGTAAACCTTAACCCTTAGCCCAGAACCAAAGGAAACGGGCAACTAAGCAGAAGATAAATAAATAAAGTGAAAAGTAAGTAATTGTGAGAAGAAAGAGAACGACTAAAACAAACACAATAAACTACCCCAATACCAGACATCAATTAGTAATTGAGCACCTAAAATAAAGTAGAAGTACAAGGCTTTTATAAATACAATATGAGTACAAACATTCTTCGAAAATAAGTAAAGACTAGTCCTAATTCAGCATGGATGGAAATCGGCAACGCCGAACACCAGGAGCTCACCAAATCTCCGAAACAGAAGCTGCTCCGCACCAGTCCAAATCAACCTTAATGACCCGTACTATGATCTGCAGGGGGAAGAAGTGTAGTACGAGTACCAAATAAATGGTACTTAATAGGCATAGGCTGGCTGAGCTCCACAGATAAAGAGACTATAGTGAACATATAATAAGGAAAATATTGCACAAGTAACTACTTAGGAATTATCACAATAATGACAAGAAATAAGACAAGGAGACTAGAGACATAGATAAAGGAACGGAGTCAAAGAACACACCTAATATGCAATCCAACAACCTATTAATAGAAAGAAGGCATCATAAAAGTCTACTAAAGAAAATACAATGCTAACAGGCAACACTAACCCCGCAATCACCTAGAAATTATTCTGACTAAACCTAGCATAGAGTACCACCCACAAACCAACTCAAATACCATGAAGACCAATTAGAAGTACAACCCAAAGGTTACCAACTACAAGTACAACCAGAGATAAGAAGACGTATAATCACATAATAATCTATCGGACGCTTATACCCCCGGAAGGTAAAAACAATGACAAATATACCCCTAGCCCCCATAAAATCAAGGGATCACACCATACAAGTACGTTGTTGATAAGAAATGCAAATGAATGCAAGTCTGTAGTAAAAACTAGTAACATCATCGGTGGCACAGATGGATCAACAACATTAAGTGTATAGGCCCACCCTGGGCCCACACCTACTAGGTGGGATCTATGTGACTCCCTCATTTAATTTAGTGGTGCACTTTCCTGAGGGGCCCATAGGGCATGCGAGAAATCCATATAAATTGTTGGGCCCTTACCAAGTCTTACATAGACAAATAGTATTCCCGTAGTAGTACTAGAGAGTGAGAAGCCCAACGATATAGAAAGGGCGATGTCGCGTCGGATAATCAAATACAGGCTAAGGCATCCCGAATACAGCTAATGTATAAAAGAGAAATGCTGCACCGGATATCAATAAAACCTGAGTACATCCTCGATGCCTCTGAAATTATCAGTATAAAAGGAGCATGTCCTAAATGCCTCCTACATCTCAAAACTGGTATCCAATATCCCATATGGTACGACTCCCTTTAAAAAAAGTTTAAAAGTTATAAAAGTGTGAGAAATCCTTTTCAAATATAAAGCTAAAAATGAATGAAATACCAGGATTGTGCCCCAAAATAAGTGAATATGCTCAATCAATGCAAGCATGCCATTACCGGCATCTAAACAAGATACACATAGCCATAAAAGAGATACCTAGTCCTAGTACACAAATAAGTCAAGGGAATAACCTGGGATCCAATCATTCCTTAGATACGGCCTCGGGCTAGATAACATGTAAGATAGTATCATAAGCCTGCCGCTAAACAAAAGCAAAACCATCGGGATATGGATCAGAATCAGATAGGGGGAGAAATATCTCTAGGATCGATGCCTTACCCAAAACTATTCCACCCCAGCTCCCAACAAGCACAACTAAGACAAACCTACAACTACGATGAGCCCAGAGGTCTTAGGCACTAGCATAAAGGGCATCCTATCAATAATAAGCCTTATCGGAAGCTACACTTAGCTAAGAGGGTAATACACACTTGATAAAGCACCTATGGATCAAACCTATCTAAGTCTATCAATATCAATCCTAAACAGGATAATTATGCTAAGTAAACACTGCAGCCAAGGCCCATACCTTAATCTAAGGACTTCACGTGACTATTCTAGCATAAAACTCACTTGGGAAGAAGAAAATGGAATAGGATGAGGAGAACACCAATATTGGAAAATACTCACCTAAGTCGCATGTAAAATATACTAATTAATATCTAATAGAGTCTAGTCAAATGGGGGAGACCGTAGCCTACCTCGATGTTAATCACGCGTGCACTAAATCCTCCAATTTGAAGTTCTCGACCTCCAAAACACCTCTAATTGCCTCCATGCTAACAAAAGAGTAATCAACTAGTGAATATAGATGTTTTGACCCTAAATTTACATTTTTTGAAGACAGACCCAAAATTGGGTCTAAATAGGATTATGGGACCTGCATTGAGAATTCCAAATTCAACTCGTGAAAATGTGCATTTGAGCTTAATGAACTTGTGTTCTAATTTACAACACATTTTAATGCTCAAAACCAAGGGAAACAACTTATGCATAATTTTCACTATTAATGGAGAATTCAAGGAGGGAAGTCCCATAAGGACGAAATTTACCTCAAACGATGCTTCAATTGATGAAACTAATTACACCACGACTTTCCTTGCATAAAACCCCACAAATTAGCCCCAAGAATTGCTGAAAACGAAATTAAAATGATCACAAAAATCAAACTCCAAATTTCATAGGAAATCATACTCGAAAATGATAAGAACAATGGATAAATTCAAGTTTTTACCTAACAATAAACCTCCCCTCAAGATTTCGAGCTCACCAATGAATTCCTCGTGAAAATATCTTAAAGTTAGACTCTTAAATCACCTAATTTGAGTGGGGAATGAATGATATATCGTCTTTTGAAGTGTGATACAAAGGCTGAAATGAGACATATAAATAACTAAAGAGGACTCGGTAAAATTATTCTCCACGATCGCGGTGAACAATGCTCTGATATCATGGAGCATAAACTTTGAGACCTCCGTGAAAGCTTCGGACCTCTGCGAAGTGGATAGTAACCAGCAGGGCCTTCACAAATGCGCCTGACCTCTGTGAACGCGGAGAGTAACCAGGCGGACCCTTCGGAAATGCGACACTGTTCACCGTTATCGCGAAGGCTAAATTAGTGGGCACTAGATAGCTTCGACGGGGTGCTTAATATTCATTTAGAATCTCGTACGTGCTAATGAAATATGCTACCCCATAAAATTTGACATTTCGGACTCGATGGAGGCAGTCAAAATTTCCATACGAGGTTGTTACAACTAAATATGGGTGCCACATCCAAGTGCCAGTTTTAGCCAAATTCTGCAATAGGCCTTGAATTTAGATTAAAAGCCTCGGGAATCAAAGTAAGGGTCGCTCTAGACCAAACTCGACATTTTGGAGCTAACAGCTCTGACTCAATTTCAATCCGAGAGTGTTTTCCAAGAATGTTGACCCAAGTCAACATAGGCCAAATTTCGAAGGTAAAAGTGTCAAATGGTCCCAAACTCATACTAATTTCCTCGATACTCTTGTTGACCATGTGACTAGCCTAATTTGGCCATTTTGGAGCAGATGGAACCATCAGAATTTCCTTCTGAGATCATTTACCTAAGGTTATGACTAAAGTCAATTTTTCAAAAAGCTCCAAAATAGGAAAATGGGCATAAAATCCAAAAGAATGATCAGGCGACCGAACTATCAGTGCCAGTAGGCCATAAATGACTTGGAGTTACTGTAGGAAAGCTCTAAATGCTGAAAAGATCGCAGGATGGAGAAAATGACCTAGAGGGTCATTACAACATCCACTACTAAAAGAACTTCTGTGTGTGAAAGTAAAAATACAGTCACAGCCTGGTGGCACAAAAGAATGAGGGTACCAGGCCTGCACGCTCTGCCAGACCCATGGACACCCTCTTGGGTCAAATAATGCCACCACAGAACTCGAGTTGAGAGAAAAATCCTTAAATTCCATTAAAACTCTCAAAACTCCTCCAAATCCCTTTATGGTCTCCAACTCCCGCCCAATCAACCCAAACTTGACCAAAAACATCAGATTCATCTATGGAAAACCAAACTACTCCGAAACTACCGAAAAGAGAAACACAAGGCCATGACAGATGCAACTCAACTCTTAATTTGAGATACATGCCTTATGCCCCAAATCCATTTTCTTTTAGCCACCTAGGGCGTTCTGCTGACCCTTAACTATCTTGAATACTATCAATACCATTTGAAACTTTCTTACCGAACCACACCACATAACCTCAGGGAAGTATCATAGCTCAACTGAATCTCAAGGGATGACAACGGCCAAAACAAAGAGACCGAATCGGGGCAAAGCCCAACATTCTAATCTCAACTTCAAAATCCAAAAACCGGACTAAAACTCACCTTCTAGAACTTAACACTCCACTCCAACAGACCAATTTACCCTATGAAAGACAAGACTACACTGAGTCGAGCTTTGCTAACTTACTCCTATTATAGAAACTTCCGAAACACTGGCACTAGGTGCCCATAAACCACTCTGCCACCTCAAGTCTGAGCCAACCATCCTAGTCCAAAGAAACCCAGCCGGTAGGCAACATACCAAAATGGACAACCCATCGGTAGTGGTCCAAAGGCATCTACTACCACCTACTAACAAACACTGCAATCTATTGAATATGCCAAAATCAAGCCTTCCATCCCAAACCAATTCAAAATCCCACACTCCACGAATTACTTTGTCCCCCCATTCTGTAGATGAAGTTTCTAGCCAACTCCCCTAACCTCTAGCTTAGGCTATATTTGAAGCCACCAAAGAAAACCATTACTCCAACACTAATTGACCAACAAAGCCTTGAGAGATACCAACACCACCACGAAGAACTAATAAAAGCAGTAAGAAGACAATGGGAGATAACACATCCAAAATTCTCAACAAGCTATAATCATCACTAAAACTCTTAAAAGAGAGAACTCCCAAAAGATTGGACGAACGGATCACAACTTTGCAACTGAGAACAAGACTAAGGTATATAGGAAGAGACGACCAACTAGGATTACCACAATACCACCGAAGGCTATGCTACCTTTCTTACAACTCCAACAACCACAAATCTCCCAACTACTAATAAACCCAAACACCAACAATTCCATAAAGGACCCAACTAGGTAGGTAAAAAGAGCAAACCCAAAATTCACAGTCTAAGGACTGAGCCAAACAATACCCAACAGCGAAGATAGTCGTCTAAGCCAAGAAACTAGAATATACGGAGAGAAATACTAGTCAAGGAAACTCTAGCTACACTCAAGGATAAGAGGAACCATTCAACCACTAACCCAATGGGGTAATATACAACTAAGGTGACCCTTAATGCCAGCTAGATCCTCTAGTATAACAACAACCAAAACTAATATAGTTTGTGTAGCCACCTATCTAACAATGATCGGCATCACAATAAAATCAATGGTAAGGGAGAAAAAAAGGGAAACTAACTAGCCCAGCCACAAATGCGAAACAATACCACCCATAAAAGGCACAAGGAGTTACTCAACCCCCACTACTCAAATAGGATATTGACCTAGTTGATCCACTACTAAAAGAATTCAACTACGGAGCTAAAAAACACGCACATAGGTCTAGCTAAGGTAGCCACAACAATCAGGAGGTAACTAACGAGCCAAATAGAAATGTACAGGTATGAAAACCCCAAAATCACACCAATTAAACAATATAAAACAAAACAAGGAACTCAAGCAAATATCACTAATACCTAGATCATCGGCCTCAAACTGACTCATGGAAGCATGTAATGGATCATGACTGACCTTGACCTGAATACCTGAAGCATCACCAGAAACCCCTTTTTGCACTACCTGTACATGGAGGTGGAACAAAACCATGATACTGAATACCAGCATCCAAACAAGATACGCGTAGCCATAAAGGAGATACCTAGTCCTAGCATACAAATAAGTCAAAGGACTAACCTGAGATCCAATCGCTCCTTGGATAAGGCCTCGGGCCCAACAATAGATAACAGGTAATATGGAATTAGAAGCCTATCGCTACACAAAAGTGAAATAATCGAGTCATGGATCAAAATTAGATAGTGGAGAAATATCTTTAGGATGGATGACTTACCCCAAAATATGCCACCTCAGCTCTCAATGAGCAACACTAAGCCAAACCTAAGACTACGATAGGCCCAGAGGTCTCAAGGACGAGCATAAATGGTATCCTATTAATAATAAGCCTTATCGAAAGCTACGCCTAACTTAGAGGGAAATACACACCTGATAAAACATCTAAAGCTCAAACCTAGCCTAAGGCCATCAATAGCAATCCTAAACAAGATTATTATGCTAAGTCAACACCGCAACCAAGGCCCACAACCTAATCTAAGGACTTCATGGGACTATTCTAGCCTAAAGCTCACCTGGGAATAAGAAAATGGAATAGGCTGTAGAGAAAACTTATCTAGTTAAATACACACCTAAGTTACATGTAAAATATACTAATCGATATCTAATAGAGTCCAGACATAGAGGGATACCATAGCCTACCTCGATGCTTGTCACGCGCACTCTAAACCTTCAATTTGAAGTTCCCAACCTCTAAAATACCTCTAATTTCCTCCATGCTAAAAAATAGTATTCAATTCATCAATACAGAATTTTTGACACCAAATTAATTTTTTCGGAGATGAAACCAAAATAGGGTCTAAAACGGGATTGTATGACCCGCACTAAGAATCCTGAATTCAAGTCCGTGAAAAGGTGAATTTGAGCTTAATGAACTTGTGTTCTAATTCACAACACATTTCAATGCTCAAAACCAAGGAAGACAGCCCATTTATAATTTTATTATTAATGGAGAATTCAAGGTGGAGGGCCATCTCATAGGGACAAAATTTACCTCAAATGATACTTCAACGGACAAAACTAATCACATCACGATGTTCCTTGCAAAAAAACCCCACAACTTAGCCCCAAGAATCACTGAAAACAAAGTTAAAATGATCACAAAATCAAACTAAATTTCATAGAAAAGCGTTCTCAAAAATGATAAGAACACGGATAAATTTGAGATTTTACCTCAAACAAAACCTCCCCTCAAGATTCTGAGCTTACCAACAGATTCCTCACAAAATTATCTTGAAGTTAGACTCTTAAATTACCTAATTTGAGCTAGGAATAAGTGATATATCATCTTTTAAAGTGTGATAGAAAGGCTGAAACGCGACATATAATAACTAAAAAGGACCCAGTGAAATTTTTCTCCGTGATCGCAGTGAATAGTGGTTGTGATCGTGAAGCATAAACTCTGAAACCTCCATGAATGCGTTGGACCTCCGCGAACTCGGAGAGTAACCAGCAAGCCCATCGCGAATGTGCCTGACCTCTGAGAATGTGCCTGACCTCTATGAACGCGGAGACTAACCAGGCAGACCCTTCGCGAATGCAATACTATTCATAGTGATCGCGGAGGCCAAACTGGTGGGAACCAGATATCTTCTTAAATGCTAATTTTCACCAAGTTCAAATATTTTGATGGGGTTCTCGGAATTCATTTGGAATCCCGTGTGTGCATACGAGATATGATACCCTACCGAATTAGATATTCCAAACTCGATGGCATAGTCAAAATTTCTATATGAGGTCATTATAACTAAATGTGGGTCTCACACCCAAGTGCCATTTTTAGCAAAATTCTATAACGGGTCTCAAAATTAGACCAGAAGCCTTAGGAAGCAAAGGAAGGGTCATTCTAGATCAAATTTGATATTTTTAGAGTTAACCACACTGAAGGAATTTCAATCCGAGTGTATTTTCAAAGAAAGTTGACCTAAGTCAACCATAGGCCAAATTTTGAAGGCAAAAGAATCAAATGGTCCCAAAGTCATACTCATTGCCTTGATACTCATATCGCTATGCTACTAGACTAATTTAACTATTTCAAAGCTTATGGAACCGTCAAATTTCTATTCTGAGTTTATTTACCTGAATTTATAATTGAATTCAACTTTTCAAGTTATAAAAGATCCAAAATAGGGAAATGGGCATAAAACCCAAATAGATGACCAGGCGACCGAACTGTCAGTGCCAACAAGTCATAAATGACTTAAGGTCATTGTAGGAAAGTTCTAAATGCTGAAAAGATTAGAGAATGAAGAAAATAACTTGGAGGGTCACTATAGGTTTGAACCTCCACCTATCCCTCATATAACACCTTTTTGAGCAACCCTCCTGTTGGAGCTTCTGATGAAGACTAGGCCCTAGTGCTCCTATTACCTTGATTTCACATCGAGTAGTTTCTCAGAAAATGACCTAACTTCCCAAAAGTGTAACATCCATTGTTTCAATGATGACACTCTTGGGGCCTATCATACTTGCCACAAGGTGGGTTCCGAGTAGATTCTTGTACCACACTACTTTGCGGCTGAGAACTCTGAGCCTTGAAATTTTGGTTAACTTTAAACTTTTGATCATTTTTGATCCTCAGCGCAGGTGCACTATCTGATGGTAGTGTCATTCTAGATGGCCTATATTAGAAAAAAGACTTATTACCATTAGCACTCCTCTACTAACTAACCTCTTAACTTACTGACTTCGCCTTCTTATTATGGTTCTCTTCCCTATCCCTCTGCTTATCTTCCTGAACTTGTTGAGCATACACCAAGAGTCTAAAGATGTCCATGTTAAAATAAATAGTGTATCCTCGAATTCCTTCTTCACATGTAAGACCTCAAAAATTGGAAAGTCAAGAACAGGGAAATCATATAAGGGTTGCAACTTTTGGACTTCATATGAAGCCCTTTATGGGCTTTAGACTGCACCGCAGTCCATTGAAGATGGGTCGTGGAAGTGACCTGGAAATAAGGAAAAGGGAGTTGAGTTTCATGAGTGGTTCTACAGTCTGTAAAAACTTACATAGACTATAGAGAGGACCGTATAAAGGAGGCTTCAGAGGAAACTCGAGTCATCGTTCACGAGCGCACTTTACGGGGTGTGTGGAGTTACAGAGTCATAGAGTGGCACGTAAAGAGTCCACTCCCAGGAATAAGGTCCCCTCCCCTTCACAATCCCCTTCATATGTCGTGAGGGATTATATGACCCGTAGAGACGTCCGTATAGGATCTTTCCCAAGAGCCTTAGGACTGACCCTTTTCATGGACGTTCTTACGGATTATGGATTGTTATGTGGATCATATAGAGGTCTGTATGAAGGGTGCTATCCAATTTTTATTAAGGAAAAATTAGATAGTTTCCCCCACACTTTCATTATGCTACTTGGATGTTTTCAGGACTAAATTCTAAACTATTAACGACCCAACACCCTCCTTTAATTCCTCATTCCCTCAACTACTCTCTTAAGAAAAATCATCTCTCTATAAGAATCCTCTCAAAGCTCTTATTCAAGGTTCAAGCTAGGGCCCTCAAATTCAAGTTCCTCAATACTATTGTTATTAAATATTCACTTTTTATATATTTGGGGATTCATCCATAGATCTTCTTCCATCCATGGAGTCCCAAAGTTTTTTCTCAATTATATCTTTTATGAATTTATCCTAAATCCTAATTTTGATAATTTTGCATTGGATCAATTCAATTATTCTTTTATTCAATTCCAATGGTATATTCATGCATGATTCAATCTAAAATATATGTTTTCAATGTGTTTTACAAGGATCCATGCATTATGCTATGAATTTCAAGTATAAACTATGGATATATGATCATGGATTTGATGAGGTATTATGTATGATTTATGAAAGCTATGAATTATGATTCGAGTATATTTTCAAGAAAGCAACGATAAATTGTGAAAGGTTTTCTCACAATATGAAGAAGTCATGATTTAGATGCTTATAAATGTAAGTGTCTATATATTTATGTTATGATCATGGTTTTCAAGAAAATATTCTTATGAACTATTTTATGTTGTGGATTGGTTGATTATTACCTTTTCTAATAACTTCAATTTATGTATTCCATTGGGATTAACTTAGCACCGAGAGAACTTTGTAGTGGAGAATTGGGAAGGGAGCCCCTTGTAGCAATCCCTGGTTTCAAATTATGTGCCCCCATAGGTGCCTTTATAGCTTAGCTAGTGGATCCACATATAGCTCATGTTCATATTTATATGGAGACTATCTTGGCAAGTAGCCTTTCTCTTCTCTTTATGGGAGTTAATCAGATTCCATGTTATAGTTCACACGGTCTTAAATATCGGTTAACGTTAATATCCTACATGACATAAGGCACACGTCAACGACTAAACATCATTCTATGATCCATAGAATGCAGAAGTGTAGTATGGTTACCAAATAAATGGTACTCAGTAGACATAGTGTAACACCCAAAAAATTTACCTCAGGTCAAATCAAAAAAAGCTGAGAAAATAATTCAAGACTTCATAAAAATTGACTTTCTACGGACACTATCTATGGCCCGTAGAAGTAACCATGGACCATACATGGGTTCGTGGAGTCAAACCTTTGAAATTAAAATTTCAAGACTGAGTTTCACGGATTAGACTATGTCTTGTAAATCACTTTATGGGCAATAAAATGACCCATGGAACAAAATCCTGGAAGTTGGAAACTTAGTTTGACTTTCAGGACGATTATATGTCCCATAGAAGTATTTACGGTCAGTAGATGGCCTCATAAAAGAAAAGTCCTAAGGCTCCTTCTAAGCTGATTTGTATGATCCCTCAGTATGGCCGAAATAAGGGTCTATGATCCGTAGACCCAAGTTCTGAAATCTATAAATTAATTCAAGATTTCAATGATAGGCTTTTGCAGCCCGTAGAGTTTTTACAGGCCATAGATGGTCCCATAGATGGCCTCTATCATTTTTTATGAGGATTATTTTTATCTTTTCCCAACACTTCTAAGTCTAAATCCTGATGATTTTACTCCTACTTAAGGTCTTTATCAATATTATTCCATTGATTTTACCTTTATAATCACTTCCAAGTCTTAGAGCAAGATTCAAGAGGAGTAAAGCTAGGGTTTCGAGCATCTTATTCAAAGTTCAGGCTACTCAGAGTGTTGGAATAAGTTTTTCCTTAGGACCTATATTTAAATTCAGCCAGTAAGAGATTAACCTGGGGTTTTAGCCGAAGTTTCTTGGATTTCTCGAATGAGTTTTGATTTGTCTATGGAATTTTGTGTATTATCCTTGAGTATATGTTTATCTATGTAAATTCTAATCCTTGTATTTTATTTCTTGATCGTTGTTGATTCTTATTTTCACTTGAACCCTATTTGAGTTGTTCAAGGTTTTACATTTCTATAAATTATGCATTATATTTAGTTAAAATAAAAATATTTCAAAGCAATGAGTAGGAGAAGAGTTGTAAGTAAACTTGAGTGTCCCAAGTGTATTACTTGATTTTCAAGCATTACTATTGATTATGCATGATTTTCAGAGTTTAAGCGAGTTAAAGTATTATGCATTATTATTGAGAATGAGTTTTGAAGGAACTTGAGTAGTTCCAAATGCATTATTTGTATTGAGAAAAAATATTTCTATTTTATTGAAAGCTTAAAGAGTTTGAGAAAGAGTTTCTAGTTAGTTAAAGTAAAGTTCATTGTGACTTCTGAGAAGTATTTTGAGTATTAACTAAACCTAAATATTTTTATGAGTATGAGCATTATTGCATATTTTAGAAGTAGTATTAATAACAATATGGGTAAGAATTTGGATAAATCCAACCCCATAAACTACGTAGTCAGCATATAATAAGATCATGTGGTTGATTCAGGTGACTCCTTGCTAGTCTCTCTGAGGGATTTTTATATAGATCCATGAGCTGATTTTGCTTTCCTTATCCTGGCAAGGTAATGGACGACTCTGCCAATGTAGCAGTACTATGTATCATCACAAGGCTCATAGTGATGGTAGTCGGATAGAGAAACTCCCTATAGTAGTACTATGCTTTTCATTATACGTGCACGCTTTACTTTTCAGACAAGTTATTTTTAGCATTTATTTCAGTTGAGTATGCATTTTAGTTTCCTTTAGTTATTTTACATATTGTATATTCCATGTAATGACGTCATTCGATGCTATATTATTTTATGATGCAGATTCAGGTACTCATGATCACAGACACTTTAATAAGATCTCTTTCCATCAACAGTTGGTGAGACCTCCTTTCTTTTGGAGGGCTCTAATTTAGTTAAATTTTATTTAATTTTTAGTCAGGTAGTCGTGGGTCTTGTCTCGACACCTATCTCTATTTAGTAGAGGATTTATAGATAGTCAGAGTTAGTGAGTTAGTTCAATCTTTTGTATTCTGAGGTCTTAAATATTATTATTATTATTATTATTATTATTATTAGTAGTAGTAGTAGTAGTAGTAGTAGTATTTGTATTTACATTAATATTTATTTAGTCTTTCACATGAGATTTACTTAAATAGTTAAAAGATTCATTTTGTGAAGCTTTCACATGTATGTTTAATCTTTTGTTTAATAGTTAGCTAGGCAAAGTGTTCGCTTTGGGCAAGCAATAGTCTTTGAGTGTCGGCCACGTTCAGGGTGTAAGCTCGGGGCATGACAAACCTGGTATCAGAGCACAGAGTTCAAATATTTAGGATGTCTATGAAGTCGTATCTAGTAAAGTCTTACTTATGGGTGTCTCATACACCACACTTATAATTGAGAGGATACAGTCATTTTGGAGATTTTTCTTATTTCATACACTCTAGATCATCAATAGAGTTGTGTGATAAGAAACTTATTCAAACTAGTGCGTTTCTCAAATCTGTTGGGCTACCCTTTATAATCAAGGTGGTTGAAACAATAAAGCTCAAACCCTTATTGATGAGTTACTCTCAGATAAAGTCTTTAGAAAATAAAGAGACTGCATAAGGCTCTAGAGGAGCTGATTAGCATGCCTAAGTCTATTGATTCGAAAGAATGAAGTCGTATTCATATGAATCGTGCATTCGAGCTAAAGCAAGATAACCTCTTAGACTCTCTTCTCTAAACCTTGATTCAAATGTTACTCTTAAAAGGGGAAGTTGTATCTCTAAATACTTACTGTTACCACCCGAGAGACAGTATGATTTGAGGCATTGTGAGCTATAAGTAGTAGAATTACCCTAGAGCTAGAAAGATGAAGTTAGAGGAGTAGAACCCATAGAAAGTAAGAATGGTGGTTAATTGAGGCTTGTAACTAGAGTCATGTATCTATAATATAAGTAATGGGGGATAATTCAAGTCCCTTTGGTTTTGAATAAAGAGTAGTAAGTATCATATAGCTTTCATGATAGGAGATAGAGGAAGAATTATTCGTTAGGATGAGTTAGAATATACTCAAACCAAGGAAGGAGTTTATGTTGATGTATCATTATGTTATTATAGACCAAGTATAGGTTTTGAAAAAAAGACGGAGTAGTCATGCGTTGATACATCTATGTTATACTTATGATTTTAAATGAAGAACCCAATGATATTCATAGAGTTATGAGCTTAACTAGGCAAGGAGGTATAATGAATGGGTAAATAGTTCTTAAGTTGTGAAAGGAAATATGACCATAAACATTAACTAGGTAGACTAGGAGATAAATATTGACTACTTGTCGTGAGGTCTTAGTGTGTCACAACCCAATCTAGGCCCTAGGCGTGACACGATGATTAGAATCCCTAGGGACTCCAACCAAGCCTCTTAGCATACATAACATGAAATAAACAATATGAAATCAAGAGTAGATATACATGCGGAAGATAGTCTCAACTTAAAAATCTTTAATTAAGGAGAGTTCAAACATAATAGTCAACATGAATGACCCATACTACTATAGTCTGACAATGCCTCTACTAAACTTAATCTGGGCATATGACAAGCTCCTTGCTCTTCCAAACAGAATGAAAGAACCTAAGTATAAAAATATGTAAATAACATGAAGAGTTTTCCTTGAAATAATGAGGACTCACCAAAATCTAATTCTTAGTATATCACCAACTAGCCACATGCGGGATAAAGAAAGTTAGATCCTACATTATAAGACAATATAGGCAAAAGTATGTGTTACTTAAAATCCAATGAAATAGTATCCTCTTTGCCTATATTATGTCCAAAAATGACCCTAAGTGTTAATTTGCAGATGTAAGGGATCAAGGACAAGGCATGGGCATTATTTATCATGAAAGATCCAAAAAATGGAAAAACTGAAAAAAACATTATGGTGGAACTTTCAAAAAGTCCCTTGGTGACTCGCCAAGTGGAATCTATGATCGCCTAAAGGAACTTAAAGTTAAGGCTAAATGTCAAAGCAAGTCGGCAAACCAGAAAGCTAAAAGTTGTTCATCGAAGGAGGAAGTCGAGCTAAAAAGTGCTCACAGAAAGGTGCTGAATCTTTTATTTAAGTGAAGGAACAAAATGGCAAGCCTGATGAGAGGAAGGTGACCCACCGACCTGAAAGGTGAACTCAACTAGGCTTTCCCAAAAGCTTCAGAACTTCTGAGCAAACTGTGCAACAAAAAGATGAAGTGTATATCCAGTTGGTGAGTCGCCAAATAGGTCAGTGATATGGATCATTCTCGCCAACTAGTCTGCCTCAAGAATGAAGGACTGATGAGCTAAAATGTGAGATACCTTCTCATTTGGCAACTCGCAGACAATTTTAGCGGGTGCAATTTTCATCGTTGAGGTGGTCAACGCATGATATTTTTCCTAGATTTTGGAAACACATAAATTAATTTTTGAAGTGAGAGAAAGGCATGTTTGGACAACTGAATTTTTTGCTGGAAGAAACTTCTATTCTTTGAAGAATTATTGAGCTAGAATCTTGAGATTTAAGAGTTTTGTTCTAGTTTCTGATTTGGAGAATTGAAGAATTTGTCATTGTTGATGAATATCATTTTTGTTAATCCTTATTTACTTTTAATCATGCTTGTCTAAAATCCCTTATCTTAGGGGTGTGATTATGTAATTGAATACACAAATTAGTTTGTGGGTAATAGTAATTGCTTGATTTAATGTTATTTTGAAATGGTTTGATTTATTTATTCATGTTTTCATTTATGAATTGAAGTTGCAAATTTAATTCTAGGCTTAGATTTCTATGTTTTCTTGTGAAAGAAGCTTAGAGTGGAATAAATAATTGATAGTTGTATTGATTCTTGTCTTTACAACTCAGCTTGATAAAATGGGTTAAACTAATAATTTGGGTTTCTTTGTATCGTTATATTTGTTGAGGTTTGAAAGAACTTTTTTGAAACATAATAGCTGATTGAAAATTGGTTGTTATAGTTATAATCCATCTTACCCATTGAGATTCAATGACTTAAAGAAATTAGTTAATACTCACTAAGCAAAATTAGTATTCAATTATATACACTCCTAAGGTTTCCTCTCTACTTATTTTAATCCTGCATCCATTGTCTTAGTTAATATTAGACTATTAAAATTCTTTTAAAAGTGATAACTGAATTTTATTGATGTATATCATGCCACGATTTATTTGATTCTACTCTACAAAAATGTTAGAAGACTTGAATACTTCATGATTGAATTCTTTTCAATACCGTTCCTCATGGGATTGACCCCAACTCATTATTGGGTTTATACTTGGTAGAGACTATATACACTTTGACTTGTAAGAAATGTAGTTTGAACATTATCAACTAGTCGTGTTTAGTACTAGAACCTAATCTTGAATTTTAGATGAGCATTGTGAAAAGGGGATAGCATTATGAGAGTTATAGTGTTAGTTTGAAGATTTTCTCTAGTAGGCTTGACATAGCATTTGCAAGAGATTAAGATATTAACTTGTAAGAAATGTGATGTTAGAAGTGTTGTGTATGTAACCCTTAGATGAAAGCAGTGAAGTGTGGCTAAATCATTAGATAAATAAGAGCATTAAAAGTGTACCCAATATTGTATATAGTTAGATGATGCTCTTATTATGTTTATGATTTTCTATGTGTGCCTAGATAGTATATTTGAGTTGTGAATGTGAAGTAGGCTGATGTAAACATTTTTTATTACCTTTAAGAGTTTGGTCGAAGGGGTCATATCTAGATGATGATGAGCCTCTTAAATATAGTCCAAATGTCCTCCATTTAGGTAGATATGTTCTTAGAAGAGCGGTCATAATGGGCTAAGAATGAGAAGTCAAACTATTAAGAGTTAGATAAAGCATCTTTATAAGACAATGTGGGTAACGATTATAGAAAGACTTCTATAGAAGAAGGATGAAGTTAAGAGAAGCATCTCAGAAAGAAGCCCTAGAGTGATTATAGGCTAGTTTAGAGAATATAGAATAAACCATAGTCTTAGCATGTCGGCTTTGGACCTAAGGGGGAGATGATATGGTTAGGAAGCATGTCCAGTGATGAGAATCAAATAGATATATGTTCAGAAAAGTTTTGGTGATATATCAGTCCATTCCTACTCTAGCGCATTTCTCAAATTTCAGTCGTTATAACACCTCATTGATGTTTCTTATATCAATATTATGTCCATGACCTATTCTCATAACTTCAGATAGATCACATCTATGCTCTGATCCCGGAATAAGAGATGAATACTTCAACCTATTGATTCAATATTATTCCCTAAGGTTTAGAATATACGCCTCATGATATAAATTTATTCATATAAGCACTCAAGGAACATAGTATGTTCAGTCTCGGAAATTCATAATTTACACTCAGTGGATCGTGAAGTAATTTTATGTCATGTATATTCTTTGATCAAAATTTTTCAAATGAATCGTGCTCTAGATCTATCGCTCCAGGCCCCTCCAGTTATCCTTTTTCAATTTTGATGGTGATATTGATGGTAGTAGTTAAGTATTGATAGATAGGAGAAATTTGGTGTTTCTTGTTGTGATAATGGTGGTTTGTTATTCCATCTAAGGTAAAGTTGAGAAAGATAAGGTTTTGTTATGATTAATAATCAGATGAGAGCATTTAGTTTGTCTCTTTGTAGCAATGTATGATATTTTAGCGGCTAGAGAACATAAAAAAGATGGGAAATTCTTATAATAGTTGGTTACTTAGAGTCCATTTATAGTACTAGGCTTTAAGGTGTTGTTGATGGAATGTGGATGAATGCATAATGCATTAGGTGTTTCTTGATTAGGACTCGAGGTTTGTTGAATGTGGTGGTAAAGAGTAGTACTCTTGGGATGAAATTGCCTATAGAGGTATTAAATATGAATCTTGTGGTTTAGAATAGAATAATCATCTTATGTCTAGCATCTTGTGACTAAGAGATAGGCTTGAATATGGTAAGAGTATATAGTTAGACTTAGTCTTTGGTAGGAGCTATAAGTTTCAGCTAATGAAGTGTAGTATTCAAAAAGAAGAGTATAGTTGAGAAGAGTTGCTAAGCTCGAAAGCTAACTGTCATATCACATAATGCATAGTACTCATATTCTTATACTAGGCCCGTAATTCTCTTCTCTCTCTGAAGTTATGAGAAATTTTAATTAAAGCATTAGAGATCATTCTCCTCTCATTTTGGATTTAGTATCTATTCGTTTCTTTAAGTGTTTTAGTTTATGCATTGTACTCATGCCTTGTGCAATTTCCTAACTTGGACATCATTTGAGGATGAATTATACCAAGAGAGAAATATTGGAACACCCTAAAAATTTTACCTCAAATCAGAACAGAAAAAGCCAGAATTCAAGTCTTCCTGAAAATTGACTTTCTACGGATAGCATCTACGGCCCATAAAAGTAAATACATAGTATAGATGGGCCTATTGAGGCAAATATCTAAGATTCATAATTCAAGCCTGAGTTTCACGGATTGGACTAAGGCTCGTAGATCACTTTACGTACCGTAAAATGACCCGTGAAATAAAATCCTGAAAGCTAAAATCTTAGTCTGACTTTCACGGACCATTCAACAGCACGTAGAAGTATTTATAGTTCGTAGATGGCCTCAAAAGGAATGTCTTGAGACTCATTCTAAGATGATTTTTACGATTCCTTGGTATGACTCATATAAGAGTCTCCCAAACCAACATCATGATCCTATCCTACGTTGGCTATATAGTTTATTCTATTTGAGTTATCTAAACTCTTACTCAAATCTATGCTCAATACTATTTCTAAAATATGTACTAATGCTCATATATTCAGGTGAGTGAAAATACTAAAAATATATCTCATTTAGTCTCATTGGACTTCACTTGGATACGGTCAAACTCATTGTCAAACTCTTTAAATACTCCTTTCCAAAACAAGTATGCTTTTTTGGGACTACTCGTGTTCTCTTAAAATTCATTCTCAGAATAATGCATAATAATCTAACTCTTTTAAACTTGGTAAAATCATACATAAAATCAGTAAATGAAATGCTTCATAATCTCTAGTAATATAATGTACTCAAAGCCCACTTCTCAAATCAAGACATGAAAATGCATCATTCTTCAACTCAAAACAATGCATAGTAAGAAACAATTTCAAAAATCAAGACATGAAAATGCATTATTCTTCAACTCAAAACAATGCATAGTAAGAAATAATTTCAAATACTTAACTCAAGCAGGGTTCATAAAAATGTAGGCATGAATAACAATTTCAAGGATTCGAATTATGGGAATAATTACAATAGAAATAAATATTCAAAGAACTCAATGGGAAAAACATCATAACACACTCGAATACTCAATATAATAGGATTAATCTTGATTCTTACTAACTGAATTGAGATAAAGGTCATGAGGATGAACTCAATACAACATTATAATTAGCCTTACATACATGAAAGAATGATGTTCTTTGGCGAAACTCGAAGAGCGCGACGACTACGCTTGAACCATAGCTTTTTCTCATCTCCAATTCTTGATCTAAATCTTCTAAATGTTAATGGGGAAAAAGGCATGTAGGATACTGATAAGGGACCTAATTTAGTCCCAAAATATTAGGGTTTTGTTTGAAAAATTATCGGAAAAGCCCAAACTACCCCTCATTACGCTATCTTTAGGCCATCTACGGGTCAACCTATGGACCGTAGGAACTCCTATGGTAAGTAGAAGACCACTCATGGAAGTTACATATCCAAAAGTTGGACCTATTAAATTTTGTAAAGTTGGGGTCTACAGACATTTCCTATAGGGTATAGACCTGACTCGTGGAACTTGGGTTAAATTTCTATTAGTTACTGGAATTTCAAGGCTGGGTCTACGAGTCCCTCCTAAGGTCATAGACCCTTCTACATATTATGGGAGGGGCTCGTGGAGAGGGTCTGAAAATTAGGCCTCAGGGTCACTTCTACGAACAGTTCCTACGATCCATAGAAACTTCTACCATCTATAGAATCCATTTGTAGAAGGGTCTAAATAAATAAAAAAAATTATTAAGTCTTAAGGTGACCTACGAGTCCCATCTACGACCTGCATATCCTTCTACATTTTGTTAGCGCCACTCATGGCCCACTGGACAGTGGACTTCCTCACTTTCTCTTGGGATTTTTGGGACTTATCTAAGTTAGGATATTTCGAGGTTTTACAAAATATCTTCCTTGAGATCATTCTTCCTCGAATGATGACCAAACTAAGGATTTACACAAGGCACGAATGCAATGCAAGAAATACTCGAACACTAAAAAAGATACTAAACCATGTGAGCTATAACATTCATAAACCATGTGAGCTATAACATGGAGTCCCAGTGTTTATTCATACATCAGAGGAAAGGGGGAGACTACTTTACAAGGTAGACTCTTATATGCCTAAGTGGATCCACTAAGCTACATGAAGGATCGAGCCTCTACTACGGGTGATCCTTTATCCACTTATGGGACAATGAGATGTTACTACGGATCTCTTACCTCAACTATAAGATAGAGTGACTATCTCAAGGTCCACTCAGTGCTAGGTAATTTCTCATCAGAATAGACAAATCATAAGTCATAAAGTCAGCATTGGGAGGGGCAATATCTACCACCCGTCCACTATTTATAAAAAATAACGTCATACAATAGCTCCTTCTCATGTGATTCTTGTAATGTGGGTGTAGGTCGTCCATCATTACTAATTCTTTTTATAAAACATAATCAAGGTCTTAAGTCACCTTCTTCATCAAGGATATTAAGTCACCCTTTCATTAACTTGCTTAAAACATCTTTGAATCATCATTTATAATTTTTCATGAGTCATTCATAAACCTTGAAAATCATTCTTAAAGATTTTATTGAAATCACTTGACATTCATGATCAAGACTTATACTTGAAAATAAGGTGAAAATATTAATACATGATAAATTGACTTGGAAATCATGAGATTAACTTGAAAACATGCATGATCATATACTTTCTATCAATCCATACATATTTCATGAAAATAATATCAATTGGATGAATATTTCAAAATACTCATAATCCACATGATGAACCCTAGAGATCAATGTAGTAAAACTCATAGAGAAACTCTTCAATTTCATGCAATAATTTTCAATTTATATTGAAATAGGATCATAATCACAATTAAAAATTATAATTCATGCAATTGCAATAGAGATTATGAAACCCATAGTATACATACTTTAATAAATTGAAAAGAGAGGAATTTTTGGGCTTCATGGGTGAAAGTAACCTAGAATCAAATACCACATACATTGGGTGGATTCCTTGATTGAAGCTTGAAAATTGATGGAAGAATTGAAAACCCTAGTTGATCCTTCAATGGAGACTTGTTAGAGAAGAAGAGAGTCTTGAGAGGATTTTCTAGAGAGAGGATTTCTAGATACTTGAATGCTTAGATTAATGATTATGAGGAAAAACCTAGTTAGTGGAATGATATATTCCTTAAAAACACCCAAAAATGATTTAGAATAGGGTTAAAAGGCATTGGAAAGGACCAAAATAACCCTGGGATGCATGTAGGAAGTTCCTGAAAAAAGATTACAGTCATCCATCACGAAAGGAAATACGGTCCGTATTGATCTTCACGGTCCGTAGTGCCGGTGGTGAACATGTAACTGCTTGACAGGGCTTCACTAAAAAGAGTATAACCTTTCACTCCAAACTCTAAATGAGGAAAACTCAGTGGCGTTGGAAAGAGGACTCAAAAAGGGGTTTATTTTCATCACGGACCACCTAATTCTTTATACTCTAGGTGATATAATTGTTTGAAGTTGACCTATGTTAAATTTTACATCAAAATTCAATCTGTAAGGAAGCTTTTAACTTAACTTCGTACCAAAGTATTCTTGTGACCTTAAAACATCTCCAAATCTATTTCTACACTAAAGAATTGAACTTTAAACCCCTAAGATAAAAATGAACAGACCCTTGGACGGACCATCTTCATGTTCCGTGAAAATCTCCACTGGACAAGGGATGGTCCATGAAGATTGCCTTGGTCAAGCTTGGATAAGGGCTCTTTACGAAAGGAGACCACGGGCTATGATGGACTCGACGAATCGTAGTGGCCCTCGTGAAACTGACCCACTTCATGGTTTTGAATTTTGTCTTCCAAGGATAACTTGACGGTCTATGATCATGAATATGGGTTGTGAACCCGATCGTGGTCCTCTCTTGATCTCACTTTCGTTCCCCAGCACTACCACGACTCCCTTCCATAGGTCGTAGTGTTGAATACGGCCCGTGATGGGATTTATGAACCTGAATTGGTGAAATGTTTTTTGAGATTTCATCCTTACATTTAGTTTTCTGACTTTCCTATTTTCAGGGTCTAACAATATCTCCCCTTAGGAACATTCATCCTCGAAGGGACTCAAACTAGAATAAATAGAGTGGAATGAACATCCAACAACACAACATGAATGCAATGACACATCCAAAATGCATAAATCATGAGATTTTCAAACTTAGCATAATATATAGACTTCAAATCAGATTAGTATGGCAACATTCTGAGGCCATTTTAAAAGGGAAATCTTGGATTCTGTGAGTTGGAGTACGCGCGGTCGGCCTACAAGTAGGCTACGGTCTCCCCTTTTTGACTTAAATCTATAAGATATCATGTAGTATATTTTACATGTCACTTAGGTGAGTATTTGCTGAGATTAGCATTCTCCTCATCTGATTCTATGTTTTTATTTCCGGGTAAGCTTTAGGCTAGATTAGTCTCATAAAATCCTTAGATTAGGTTCTAGGACTTGGTTGTGGTGTTGACTTAGCATTATTATCCTTTTTAGGATTTATATTGATGGCCTTAGACTAGGTTAGAGACTTAGGCTCTTTATTAGGTGTTTATTGCCCTCTTAGCTACGCGTAACTTCCGAAAAGGCTTATTATGGATATGATACCCTCTTCGCTAGTGCCTGAGCCCTCTAGGTATCATTTTAGTTGTAGGTTTAGCTTATCTATGCTCATTAGGAGCTGAGGTGGCATATTTTGGGATAAGGACTTGATCCTAGAGATATTTCTCCACATAGCTGATTTTGAGCCATGTCTTAATTATTTGCTTTGTTTAGCAGTATGCTTAGGATGCCTCTTTGTCTATTATCTATTTATTGGGCCCGAAGCCATGATCGAGGAGATATAGGATCCCAAGTTGGTACCTTCTAACTATGACTATGTGGTTTAGCTAGATGTTACTATTTATAATATGTATTTTTTGTTTGGATGCTGGTGATACCATGCTTGCATTGACTGAGCATATTCACTCATTTTATGGTACAATCCCGATGTTTCACTATATTTTTACAACTAATTTTAAGAAGGTGTTCTCACACTTTTACTACTTTTAAAGTGGTTTTTAATGAGAGTCGTACCACCTGGCCTACTTTGATAAAATGATTTGAGATTTATAAGGCGTCGAGGACGTGCTGTGTTTTATACTGACAATTTCAGAGGCATCAAGGATGCGCTTAGTTTTATTTATTATCTAGTGCGGTGTCACCATGTTATATATTGGCTACATCTGCGATGCCTTAACCTGTACTTAATTATCTAACCAGCATCACCCTTTTTACATCAGCTTGGCTGCTCGCTCTCCTGTACCATTACGGAGATCTTATATGTCTATTTAAGACCTAGTTCGGGACCAGACAGTGTATACACACGTCCCACATCCCCAATGGGCCCCTCTGTCTAGTGCACCACTGATCTAGAAAAGGAAGTCGTATGGGTCCTATATGCCAAGTCGGGGGCCGGAGTGAGTTTATATACTTGTTGTTATTGTCATTTTTGATTGCTGAGAGCCACTGATGATATTATAAGTTTTTACTACAAATTTCCATTCATTCGCAATGTCTATCACCAGTATACTTGTGTGGTGTGGTCCATCAGTTTTATGGGGGACGAGGGTATGTTTGTCATTGTTTGCACCTTCTGAGGGTATGAGCGTTCGGTCGGTTATTGTCTAATTATACTTACTCTTATCTCTTGTTGTACTTGTAGTTGATACCTTCAGTTGTATTGGTAGTTGGTCTACATGGTATTTGAGTTAGATGGTGGTTTGTCCTTCCTACTAGGATCAGTTCGAATAGTTCCTAGGTGATTACATGGTTAGAGTTGCCAGCTAGCACTATATTTTTATTAGTAGACTCCTATGATATATTCTTCCTGTTAGTAGGTTGTTGGATTACATTTTAGGTGCGTTGTTTGACTCTGCTCCTTTATCTATGTCTCCGGTCTCCTTATCTTATTTCCTGTTATTATTGTGATAATTCTTAATTAGTTACTTGTCCAATTTTTACTTAATTATATGTTAAGTATACTTTCTTTATCTGCGGTGCTTAGTTGGCCTATGCATACTGAGTATCATTCATTTGGTACTCATACAACACTTTTTCCCCTACATATTATAGTATGGGATATTGCGATAAATTTAGACTGGTGTAGAGCAACTTCTGATTTAGAGATTTGATGAGCTCCTGGCGTTCGGAGTTGTCTATTTCCATTCATACCAGATTAGTACTAGTATTTACTTGCTTTCGAAGACTGTCTGTACTCATATTGTATTTGTAAAAGCCTTGTACTTTTGTTTTGATTTAGATGCTCGATTACTGACTCATGTCATGTCTTGGGGTGGTTTCTTATGTACGTTTAAGTTTTCTCTTTCCTTTCAATAGTACTTACTTTCCATTTTTATTTATTAATCTTCCTCTTGATAGCTCGTTCCCTCTAGTTCTTGGCTAAGGGTTAAGGGTCAGGCTTACCTACTGGTGGGTGTTAGCAGATGTCATCATGGTCTGAGAAATTAGGCCGTGAAAAGAATACACTTTATCGCACGACATAGATCATGAAATAAGTAAGAATTTCCTAAAACATCTTATAGCCTCATATTCATAGATGTGGCGCACTTCACAACCATGAATAAGACTTTACTTGGCGCGGCATGTTGAACCCCTAGGACATCTTAAAACATATGCTCTAATAGCATGTTTGTCATGACCCGATCTAGGGCCTAGTTATAACACGATGATCAAAACCCCCAAGGGCTCTAACCAAGCCTCTTGACATATCATAAAGCATATATAAGGTAAAGTAAATGCAGACACATCATAAGAAAGAATCATATTCAAAAAATGTAGCTTGACAACAGAGACTCAAACATTTTTCCAGCTAATGCCTCTAATCATGAACATGGTTGGGGACTAATACATGTCCCTAGGTCACCCTCAAACATAGGAATAAATAAATAACAACTAGCTTAACAACTAGTCCTCGATAGATGAGGACTTACCACAACATCGCCGGAATGGAAAAGCTCAACTAGCCACGTGAATGGATACGATCCTCAACCTAAACCCCTACATTATGAGATAATTTAGGAAACAATATATGTTAGTACATTTGAATATACTAAATATGTGGTCATGACATGCAACATAAATCATAAGATGAAATGATCCAGAATATGCATCGTAAAGGGGATAAAAAGCCTATAGGAAAACCATAATGATCAAAGCATTTGAAAGATGTAGTTGAAGATCATAAAATAACATAATACTCATATACGTATGTGGGATAGGAACCGTAACTGACAATAAAATCATGTGAGCTATATCCTGGAATTCCGTTGTCTCCCCATACAACGAAAAAAAGAAGAATCTACTTGCCAAGGTAGACTCTACCCAACTAGGAGGTTCATGTACATATGCTATATATGGATCCACTAGCTAGGGCATGAAGGCAACCTACAGTGGCACATATCTTATGAGACATGAGGCTGCTACTAAGGATTTTGATAGGGCCTCCACCTCAAGTCCACTTAGTGCTAAATCAAATCCCACGGAAAATATATCATAACATAGTAATCTTAGTTAATATATATCATAGACATGATTATAGGTTTGAAATTCATTGATTAGCTCATTTTATAACATAAGTGTAATATGAGTGTTGACCTTCCACATTACAAAACATACTTGCATAATTCATATCATTAAGTCCTAGGTCACCACATAGAGTCCTAAGTCACATATCTTTATAACTTGCATGAAAATCATAAATTTAACATACTTATAATTCATGATTCATACTTCATACCTGAATTTAGAGTAAAACTCATATACATAATCAATTTGATTGAAAATCATACGAATACCTTGAAAACATAGAACTCCATGATCATAATTCATATAATTCTTCATAGAAAATATCTTCATGCAAGGGCTTTCATAATTCAACTTGAAATCATTTAATTTATGTATAAAAATACTTATAATGATCATCAATAATAATTTAAAATAAAATTGAATCACCCCAACATAATTCATCAAAATTGAAGTTTAAAAGTGATGAGATTTCATGAGATTTTTGAATTAAACGTTGGACTTTATGAGTGAAAGGGACACATGAATCAATCCACACATACCTTGATTTAAATTAGACTTGAATTTGAGAATAGATGCTTGATCTTGGAGAAACCCTAATCAATGCCATCAACTCTTGAGGAGCCTTGGAAGAGAAGTCAAAAATTTACTTGGGAATTAATGAGGGAAAATAAAGAGTTTAGGAGTATTTAGGATACAATTTGTAATGAATCTAGTACCTAAAAACGTCCACATACATTATTAGAATTGAGAGAAAATTACAAACTGCCCCTCATTAAATGCCTGAAATTTGGACCTATGGATGCACTTCTACGATTCATAGAAATAGTGATGAGTGGTCATTACGACTCTTCTTGCAAGTCATGAGAAAGACCTAAAAAACAAGTCTCTGATCTTTTGTTATGAGTTGTGTTTATGACTCATCGTGGTCTTTACGAGTTGTCAAAATAACTCATCTTGTAGTCCTGAAAAACCTACAAGTTGAGGGTCTCTGGAGTTTCCCCATGACTCATTTCTACTAGTCATAAGATTCTTTATGACTCATCCTATTGAGCTGTGGATGAAGTCCTGATGGTGACATCTGCAGGTCATCATTCCCTGCCATGATAATTTATTTCTACGAGTTGTCATTTTCTCTATGAATCTTCAATGGACTCATCAACCCAACTTTTGCCTTAGCCAACTTTGCACTCCTTGAACCCATATCTACGATTTTCTTCTATGATCCGTCCCTACAAGTCATAGACCAACTCGTAGACTTGGGTCAGTCGTCTTTTCTTAAAATTTTCCTTTTTTCGACTTTTCATCTTATGGGACCTTACAACTGCATAATCAATACCAATGTAAAACCTTCAAACAACTCTTTGCTAAATACAGTTCATATGAAAAATAGACTTGAACACAATAAAAATAAGGAATACTTGAAAAATCACGACTTCAATGATGGCATCACAATTTGATAATGAAGATTAATGAAACAACTCGAATTCAAGAAAGCTTGGGTTAAAACTAAACTCTTACTAACTGAATTTATGTGTAGAGCGTAAGGACGAACATAGTCCAACACTTTGATTAACCTTACATACCTGATTATGAAGCTATTGGACTAAAAACTTTGGTGGACACTTGATTTTTCTTTAGTCTAAGGAAGAAAACTAGCTTTTTTGAGGGAAATTTTTTATCTTGAAATCCTGGTACTTAATCTTGAGAAAAAAAAACTGTTTTATAGAGTTCTTAGAGTAAAATAACTTGGAAAAACCTTTCGATGAAAGGCTTCACTAATTCTTGATTTTTTGACTTAAAAGTCTTAGGGTTCTTGATACAGAAGAGGAGTTACACCCAGTAAAAAATACCAAAATACCTCTAGACTAAAGAACGCTCGCACAATGCATCAGTGGGCGATGCGGTCCTATCGAATATTGATCAGGGTGAAAAATTGTGTGAGAAAATAGTCTTGGTTGAATTTTAGGCCAACCGAATCAGTGGGCGATGCGGTCCTATCGTGGATTAGACTTAAGTCTATCCTATTTATTTTCTATAGGTTTAGAATTCGATCAAACAAATTTTGGGAAAAAAGAGACTATGAGGGAACCAGTTTGCGACGCGAACCTGGTCCCCCACAGGATAATTTTCTGTCCTTTTTTAATTTTAAGGAGGAATATTCCGATCATTTTCCAACTCCTCCTAAACTTAATCCATGACTAAAATAGGTCGTTTTTGACCTTAAAAGAGTTCCTAAACGCATTTCTATGTCTTTTATGCTAATTTAACTTAAGAGTTAGGGCTAAGGTGTGGAAACAAGGCTAGGGTTCAAAAGATTCAAGATTGATTGTCCTGTCTTTATCCTAGGTATGTAAAGCTCCCATAACATGGATTGAGTCCATCCACGTGCCCTACATCTTCAGTTTTCTTAGTTGAGATTATTTTCAAAGTTCCATTATTCGAGTTCTTGAATTATATATCATTCTTATTGAGTTCGTATATAAATCTCCTTGTGTTATTGTACATGTATATGATATTCTTAGATGAGTTTCTTGAATTGAGTTTTGTTGAGAGTGTAGGTTCGTGTTTGTATCCATATGAACCCTAATTGAGATTTTATTGTACATTATGCATTGACAGAGTTTTAAAGAACTAGCTGTGAACTTCTTGTATTGATTATTTTATGCATTTATTTTTAGTTAAAGAATAACAAGTGTCATCTTTGATTGAGAAAGAGTTTGAGCATGAGTTGAGAAATCTTTTGAGTAGCATCTTGAGCATGAGTATTTTTAGAATAAATGATTTGTGCAATATTTCATTAAACGTCTATTTTGAAATTGAGTTGAGAAGTCACATTATATTTTTGTTTTAAATGCGTTCTTTGAGTTGAGATGAGTTGAGTTTTGAGCTAAGTCAAATAGAGACTAAATGTATATTTCACTCACTTGATATATATGAACATAATAAATAATTTTAGGAGTAGTATTGTACACCGATATAGGGTGAGCCCATCAACTACGTAGCCAGCGTAGGATAGAGGCCAAGCCTCTCTTGTCCCAAAAGATGACTTTTATATTGGATCCATGAGGCAAATATCTAAGATTCATATTTCAAGCCTGAGTTTCACGGACTGGACTAAGGCTCGTAGATTACTTTTTGTACCATCGAATGACCCGTGAAACAAAATCCTAAAAGCTAGAAACTTAGTCTGACTTTCACGGACCATTAAGGCACGTAGAAATATTTATAGTTCATAGATGACCTCAAAAGGAATGTCTTGAGACTCATTCTAAGATGATTTTTACGATTCCTTGGTATGACTCGTATAAGGTTATATGATGTCATGCCTTGATTCTAAACCCTAGGCATAGCCGACCCTCAGAAACTATAGTTGGACCCAAGTGAACCCTTGGGCTAGCTAACTATTTCGCAAAAGACTGAACTCAATTGCACAACTAGCTGAGATGGGCAATTTAAAAATAAAAAGCTTGAATCTTAAATAGTAAACTGGAAGTACTCTGAATATAATAATGAGAACTTTTAAACATAATCTCTGAAAGCTGACACAAATCTATACTCTATCTATGAAGCCTCTAAGCACTAAAGATGGGTACCAGGATAGGCCTGCTATTACCTGTAAAGGGTAAATAATAACTAACGGATGGACTAAAAAAGTTCCTCCAAAAGCAAGGAGGTCTCACCAAAAGGCTGGATGAATGTGATATTCAACGACGCGCCTGTTAAGGATCTCTAACACATGTATATGCATTAAAAAATAATGCAACATCGAAAGAAATTAGTACATGAATGTATGGTATGTAAAATAGCTAAAATGAAATAACTGAAATGGAAAACTCATGAACAAATACTAAAGTAACTCAACTCAATTATAGCATGCAAGTATAGAAATATGTTGATGCTTTACAAGATATAAGAAAGTAAATGCAACTCAATATAAAAGAAATGTTTACTCTTTGGGAAATTTCTCTAACCGACAACCATTACTATGAGCCTTGTGATGATATAATATATTGCTTATGTTGCCAGATCCATTCATTACCATTCTTGGATTAGGGAGGCAAAATAAATCATAGATACATATAAAAATACGTATCAGGGAATGAAGGGAAGAGTCTCCCAAACCAACATCATTGATCCTATCCTACGTTGGCTATGTAGTTTATGCGATTTGAGTTATGTAAACTCTTAGTCAAATCTATTCTCAATACTATTTCTAAAATATGTACTAACGCTCATATACTTAGGTGAGTGAAAATACTAAAAATATATGTCATTTAGTTTCATTGAACTTTACTTGGATAAGGTCAAACTCATTGTCAAACTCTTTAAATACTCCTTTCCAAAACAAGTATGCATTTTTGGGACTACTCGTGTTCTCTTAAAATTTATTCTCAGAATAATGCATAATAATCTCTCTTTTAAACTTGGTAAAATTATACATAAAATCAGTAAATGAAATGCTTCATAATCTCTAGTAATATAATGTACTCAAAGCCCACTTCTCAAATCAAGACATGAAAATGCATCATTCTTCAACTCAAAACAATGCATAGTAAGAAACAATTTCAAAAATCAAGACATGAAAATGCTTCATTCTTCAACTCAAAACAATGCATAGTAAGAAACAATTTCAAATACTTAACTCAACCAGGGTTCATGAAAATGTAGGCATGAAAAATAATTTCAAGGATTTGAATTATTGGAATAATTGCAATAGAAATAAATATTCAAAGAACTTAATGGAAAAAACATCATAACACACTCAAATACTCAATATAATAGGATTAATCTTTACTCATACTAACTGAATTGAGATATAGGTCATGAGGATGAACTCTATCACACACTATAATTAGCCTTACATACATGGAAGAATGATGTTCTTTGGCGAAACTCGAAGAGCGCGATGACTATGCTTGAACTATAGCTTTTTCTCATCTCCAATTCTTGCTCTAAATCTTTTAAATGTTAATGAGGGAAAAGGCATGTAGGATACTAATAAGGGACCTAATTTAGTCTCAAAACATCAGGTTTTTTTTTGGAAAAGTGTGGAAAAATCCCAAACAGCCCCTCATTAAGCTATCTTTGGGCTATCTACGGGTCAACCTACGGACCGCAGAAAATCCTACGGTAAGTAGAAGACCCCTCATGGAAGTTACATATCCAAAAGTTGGACCTATTAAATTTTGTAAAGTTGGGGTCTACATACATTTCCTATAGGTTATAAACCTGACTCGTGGAACTTGGGTTCAATTTCTATTAGCTACTAGAATTGCAAGGCTGGGTCTACGAGTACCTCCTACAGGTCATAGACCTTTCTACATATTATGGGAGGGGCTCATGGAAAGGTTCTGAAAATTGGGCCTCAGGGTCACTTCTACGAACACTTCCTACGATCCGTAGAAACTTCTACCATCTATAGAATCCATCTGTAGAAGGGTCTAAATAAATAAAAAAAATTATTAAGTCTTAAGGTGACCTACGAGTCCCATCTACGACCTGCATATCCTTCTACATTTTGTTAGCGCCACTCGTGGCCCACTAGACAGTGGACTTCCTCACTTTCTCTTGGGATTTTTGGGACTTATCTAAGTTAGGATATTTCGAGGTTTTACAAAATATCTTCCTTGAGATCATTCTTCCTCGAATGATGACCAAACTAAGGATTTACACAAGGCACGAATGCAATGCAAGAAATACTCGAACACTAAAAAAGATACTAAACCATGTGAGCTATAACATTCATAAACCATGTGAGCTATAACATGGAGTCCCAGTGTTTATTCATACATCAGAGGAAAGGGGGAGACTACTTTACAAGGTAGACTCTTATATGCCTAAGTGGATCCACTAACTACATGAAGGATCGATCCTTTACTACGGGTGATCCTTTATCCAATTGTGGTAGGTAGTTATGGGACAATGGGATGTTACTACGGTTCTTTTACCTTAATTATAGGAGAGAGTGCCTATCTCAAGATCCACTCAGTGTTAGATAAGTTCTCAGCGGAATAGACAAACCATAAGTCATAAAGTCAACATCACGTGGGAGTGTCCTTATCTACCACCCGTCCACTATGGATAAAAAACATAATAAAATATCTCCTTCTCATGTGATTCTTGTAATATGGGAGTAGGTCTTCCATTATTATAAATTCTTTTTATAAAACATCATCAGGTTCTTAAGTCACCTTCTTCATCAAGGATCTTAAGTCACCCTTTCATTAACTTTCTTAAAACATCTTTGAATCATTATTCATAATTTTTCATGAGTCATTCCTAAACCTTGAAAATCATTCTTAAAGATTTTATTGAAATCACTTGACATTCATGATCAATACTTATACTTGAAAATAAGGTGAAAATATGAATACATGATAAATTGACTTAGAAATCATGAAATTAACTTGAAAACATGCATGATCATATACTTTCTACCAACCCATACATATTTCATGAAAATAATATCAATTGGATGCATATTTCAAATACTCATAATCCACATGATGAAACCTAGAGATCAATGTAGTAAAACTCATAGAGAAACTCTTTAATTTCATGCAATAATTTTTAATTTATATTTAAATAGGATCATAATCACAATTAAAAATTATAATTCATGCAATTGGAATAGAGATTATGAAACCCATAAGTCTACGTACTTTAATAAATTGAAAAGAGAGAAATTTTTGGGCTCCATGGGTGAAAGTACCCTAGGATCAAATACCAACATACATTGGGTGAATTCCTTGATTAAAGCTTGAAAATTGATGGAAGAATTGAAAACCCTAATTGATCCTTCAATGGAGACTTGTAAGAGACGAAGAAAGTCTTGAGAGGATTTTCTAGAGAGAGGATTTCTAGATACTTGAATGCTTAGATTGATGATTATGAGGAAAACACTAGTTAGTGGAATGATATATTCCTTCAAAACACCAAACAATGACTTAGAATAGGTTAAAAGTCATTTGGAAGGACTAAAATAACCCTGGCATGCATGTAGGAAGTTGCTGAAAAAATAACCCTGGCATGCATGTAGGACTAAACTAATTGGTTGAATGATATATTTCCTTAAAACACCGAAAATGACTTAGAATAGGGCAAAAAAGCTTTAGAAAGGATCAAATAACACTGGAAGACATGCAAATAATTTTTAAAAATAACGCAGCAAGCTTTCACATATGGCTTCATGGTCCATGAAAACTTATACCATCCGTATAGGTGTCCTTGAAAGTTTGACTTTATGATAGGGCTTTACCGAAATGACATAACATTTTACTCTAAACTCTAAATAAGGCAAACTTGATGGCATTAGAAAGAAGATTCATAGACCTATAATTTGATAGTTTTATGGGCTATCTAAATCTTTATATTCTAGAAGATATGGTCATTTTAAGTTGTCATGACCTGACCTAGGGCCTAGTTGTAACACAAAGATCAGGATACAAGGGATCCGAACCACAAGCCTTGTTATCATACATCCCATACATAGGGTAAAGACCAATATAAACATGAGCGGAAGTAATCATTAAGTGGGGAATGGGACTAAGAGAGATAAACTCTATAAATATGTCTGTAGTCTAGTCCTTGACGGGGGCTTAGGACAAGCTTCTGGATCACCCTAACAGTAGAAGAACGTGTAAACAATAGTAATCATGAATAAAAGTCTTGTCCTTGGTATAATGAGGACTCACCAATTTCTTTGAAATCTAAAGCAAATCTCTAGCCACGAGAGGGGTGATCGTGAGTGTCATCCCAAAATATATGTTAGTACGTTTGAATGTACTAAGTATGTGAGGTATGCATGAACATGAAAAGAACATAATCAATATGTCATAGGATGCATGACCAATCATAATGAATATGAGTATAGTTTAAAAGCAACATAAATCATAAGAAACTCTTGGTCAATTCATATTATAAAACTTTATCATAAACTCATAACTTGACATCTCATAATTTCAACTTTAACTTGTGTGGGATAGGACCTTTCGCCGCCAACTAAGACCATGTAAGCTATTACATGGAATCGGATGACTCCTGGATCAATATAGGCCTATGACTCCTGCATCGAAATAGGGGAGGCTACCTTTCCAGGGCACACTCCAAAAGAAACTTAAATCAACTCAATTGTTCTATATGTGGATCCACTAGCTCGGCCACAAAGGTAACCTACGTGGGCAACATAGTTTGGGACTTTAGGTTGCTACTAGGATTCACTTAGGTAACTAATTGTATTATCGGATCGAACCCCACCTAGAAATCCTCTCGGTGCTTCGTCAATATCCCAACGGATACTCATAAATATGGTCATAACAGAGTAGGGAAAGATAGTAACTGCCTATCAATCCATGTTTAAAATATATTAGGAATATCTCATATATTGAGTGATTCATAAGAATCCATAACTTCAGTGATAATGGTCCTTAGCACCATCTTTAAACATCTTTTGATCTTAACTTTAATCATCATCATAACTTTAACTTTAGATTCATAAATCTCAACTTTAACTCATATAAAACTTTTATTAAATATAATTTAACTCATGATCAACTCATAAACTTATCTTAAACTCATAATCATAGCATTTTATGCATAGACATCTACAAATCAATTTAAAATCATATAATTCATATGAGAACATTCATATAAAGATCATTGATAAAATTTAAAAATTAAATCAAACTAGCCCAATTCAATTCATCAGAACTAGGGTTCATAATCAAATGTAAATTGAATAAAAACTTGAGAAATCTTGGGGATTTCAAGGGTAAAAAAGGCCCATGAATCAATTCCAACATACCTTGAGTGAGACGATAAAAGAATTTGGAAGAATTTGAGAGTTTTTGATGGAGAGATTGAGTGAATTTCTTTGAAGTCTTCAATGGATTCCTTGAGAGCTCATGTAGAGAGAGAGAAATTTGAGTAGGTGAATTGTACAAGAATGAATAGAATTAAGGGTTTAGGGTAGTTTATAAAGTAGAATTAAGACCTAAAAACGTCCAAGTTCATTAACTAACAATTAGGAAAAATTTAAATATGTCCTTACTTAAAAACTAAATTCGGGCAAAATATCTTACCCAGGTCCGCGACGCGGAGCTTCTCCCGAATAGGCCAATTTTTACCGAATGAGATTTTTGGCCATATTTTAACTTGAGAAAATATTACACTGAATGGAATAGGTGGGCGATGTGAAGCTGACACGTACCTTACTATTTTGTGCAATTTTTTACAAAATTCATCTGTTGATACATGAGTCCGAAAATTCTATCGAGACTATTTTTCGTCAGGTGTTGAATCCCTGATTGATATTTTGGACTCAGATTTGTCAAAAAAAATAACGATAATGTGTTACGTGAGTGGCCTATTCCCAATGCATTCTTAAGGGATTTTTGTGACCTTAATTCATCTACAAATCTATTTCCACACTGAAGAATTGACCTTAACACCTATGCACATTTAAGAATCACTCAATATGGCCTTATACGCATATGAAGAATAGTATGGGTCCTAGCTTAGAAATTTTTGGGGTGCTACAATTTTTATTTATGGATTTTAGTTCTTGATCATTGTTCATGCTATTTTCAAATAAACCTTGTTTGAGCTGATGAAGTTTTTACATTGCTATCATTATGCATTGTTTTCAGTTAAAGTAAAGGTATTTTAATGCGATGAGCAAGAGAAAAGTTTTAAGGGAGCTTGAGTGTCCCAAGTACATTACTTGGTTTTGAAGCTTTCGCATTATTATTCATTATGCATGATTTTCAGAATTTAAATGAGTTAAAGTGTTATTCATTATTATTTAGAATGACTTTTAAGGTAGCATGAATGAATCCAAATTCATTATTTGTATTGAAAAAAACACATGTATATTTTAAAGAAAACATAAGAGTTTGAGAAAGAGTTTCCAGTCAGTTAAAGTAAAGTCCAGTGTGACTTCAAAGAAGTATTTGGAGTATTAACTCAACCCAGAGATTTTTATGCGTATGAGCATTATTGCAATTTTTGGGAGTAATATTGAGCACTAATTGGGTAAGAGTTCAAATTACTCAAATCTCATTAACTACTATAACACCCCCTAAAAAATGTTGTATATGATATTTCAATTATTGATGAAAATGATATTGCTTATGTATTTTGGGCATAACTTTTAATAGGTTGATCCAAATTAGGTGATTTAAATTTATAAATAACTCCAACATCATTATCTACAACTTTTGTAAGACCATATTTTAAGTTTAAAAGGTTAAATAGATTAAATAAATTAATTGTTGCAAGACATGGTGCTGTGATGAAATGGAGTATTTATAGAAGAAAATCATATCCCACTGTAGAATGCTCCAAATTGGTTGATTCTTGAATGACATAAAATTAGACTTCTATATTAACAATTCATATGAAGACACCAAATCCTAATGAGGAAGTTTTCTTTTTAAAATACAGCTCCGAAAAAGGGTATTTCTTTAAAAGAAGGTTCATCTCACCAATCATGGAAATATCTAGATCCATTTGACATCACCCATGACATCAATAGTCCTCCATTTTAATCACCCATGACATCACAATCTTCCATTAAATTTTTAGATTTTTCTTTATAATTATTTTAATTATTAGTGGATCCCTCCTTCACACCTATAAATACACACCTTATTTCATTATTTTGTTCATCAAGCTTTCTCAAATAACTCTTCTCTCTATACACTCTTTTACTCATTCTCAAAATATAGTTTTAGTTCTTAGTAGTGTAGAAATACTATTTCGGTGATTCATATACTCCGGGTAGTTCACAAAATGCTCTAGCGTGGAGAAAATGCTAGGATTCAAGAGTATTTATTAAGTACTTCAATTCTGAGTAACATTTCGGATTCCAGGTATGTAAGACTTCATTGAGAGTATTCATTCCACTCTCATACCTAAAGTATTTTGATTATATGATAAATTATGTTTATTTTCTTGAAGCTTTACTCTAAGGTGCGTGGGTATTGATTCATGGATCCTTTCATCCATGAAGCCCAAATGAATTATCAAAGTCTTCTATTTAATTCAAGTATGAAACTTTATGTGTTTTCATATTATGATTCCAAATGCATAGATTATTAAGTATTTGAAGTTTAATTACCTATCTTATATTAGCATATGTAAGGCTTCAATGAGAGTATTTCTTCCACTCTCATGCCTAAAATATTTTGATTATATGATAAATTATGTTTATTTTCTTTAAGTTATACCCTAAGTTATATGGGTGTTTATCCATAGGTTCTTCCACTCATGTAGTTCAAAACTCTTTCAACTAAATCTCTTGATTTCAAGTAAGATTTTCTTATGGGTAATTCTTATTTCTACTTAATAGCATAAATCATTATCAAACTAATGATTATTAGTTTATTTTGATGCAAAATAGTTTCATATGTATGAATTGATGGTTTGGAAGTATTTTTTCTATTTATCTCTTTAAAGATTATTGAAATTCATGATAAGTTGTTTAAAGTATCATTTTTAATTGATGTATTTCAAAGTATTTATGTATAATTTTATTTACATTCATGTTTGAAAGTTGAAGTGATTTGAACCTACCTAGTTTTATTATGTTTTCAATGAAGTTTGACTTGAAAGCTTTGACTCCAAATGAATGTTTATGAAAGCAATATCTATGATCAAAAGGGAGTCTTATGAAATGAAAGAATGATGAAATGATATTAATGATGGATTCTTTATGCAATAAGGACAATTCTTGTATATTTAAATTACCAAAGGTTTTAATGAATTATTCTACCGACTATGTTATTTTGAATTCTCAAGCTATATGCTATGACTATTTTGAAGTATTACACTATTTCGTGGGATTGACTTAGAACTGAATGGGTCATTAAGGTGGGATTCGGTAAGGGAATCCTAGTAGTAACCCTTTGTCTCATTAACTATATGTCAACATAGGAGCCCTTGTAGGCTTAGGCTAATAGATTCATGAAATTCGTTAAAGTTAAAGTTAAAGAAATGAATAAAGTTGACAGAGTTCTACCCGACAAGTAGTCTCCCCGGCCAACGTAGGGGGTTATGTTGGATTCCATGTAGTATCTTGCATGGTCTTAAATGTCAGTTATGGTCATCTTCCCACACAATGAATGTTTTAAGGGATATCTATTTGATTGATTATGCATACATTGCATTATGTTTCATATTACATAAATGTTTTAATGTTTCCTCAATGTTCATGCATGCTTACATACTTAGTACATTAAGAGTACTAATACATACTCTTTTGCGTACATGATATAACCATGTAGATACCAGTTCTTCTCCTTGTTCTCCTCCCTGTGGCTAGTTGAGATTTTGTTTGAAGACTACTTTTGGTGAGTTCCCATATTCCGAGAATAATACTCCTTTATTTTTTTAGCTTATGATATGTTGAGATCTTTAGACACTTACTATGACATTTCTTTCTATTATGATTGAGGGTGAGCTAGGGACTTTTCTTAGCCATGTTAAATCTAAAAGTTAGAGGTATTGTTGGACATATGTAAGTTGAAGATTTACTATTATTATTTCTGCTTGTTTATTTATTTTTATTACCTATGAAATGCTAAAAGAATGTTAAGAGGCTTTTTTGAGATACTTTCGGGTTCCTCATTTGCTATGTCACGTCTATGCCCTAGGCTTGGGTTTGTGACAAATTTGGTATCAGAGCCTGAGGTTTTGAATGGTCCTCGGAGTCAAACATACCGTGTCAAATAGGATCTTGTTCATGGTTGTGAAGTGCGCCATAACTATGAATAGGAGACTATAGGACGTTTAGGAAAGTTTTCACTTTTTTTATATTCATGTCGTGCCATAGAGTGTCCTAAGTTTTCCTTTAACTAATGACCCATTTCGTGTCCTCTAGATAATTACTCATGGAAGAGTACCTCCAAGAGCAAGGGTTGACGATGAGGACCAATCTCTTTTGGTTCCCAATGCCCCACATCATAAGGAAGGGGTAACCCATATCGAGTTTCTCAATATCATTATGTTGTTGACTCAAGTCATATCCAACCAAAGGCATCAAGGTATTCCACCTCTCTAAATGCAAAGTCTGGCCTCTAGGATTCGAGATTTCCAAAGGATGAATCTTCCCGAGTTTGATGCTTCTAAACAAGATGAGGAACCTATGGAGTTCATTGATGAGGTGTACTAGATTTTAGCTATCATGGGTGTGCCATCGAATGAGAAGGCCAAGCTAGTGGCCTATCAACTCAAAGGTGTGGCTCGAGTGTAGTACGGACAATGGGTTATTGAGAGGGATGAAGAAATGAGGATGATAGGATGAGAAAAGTTCAAAGGTGCCTTCCTAGACCGCTTCTTCCTATTAGAGCTAAGGGAGGAAAAAATCTAAGAGTTCATCAACCTCCATCAAGGGAGTATGCTCTCAAATTTACTAAGTTGTCAAAGTATGCTCCTTCCATGGTATCAGACCCAAGAGCTAAGATGAGAAAGTTTATTTTCGGTGTCTTAGGCTTAGTATCCAAGGAATGAAAAATGGCCATATTGGTCAAGGAGATGGACATCTCTCGATTAATGATTTACACAGAACAAATTGAAGAAGAAAAGCTGAGAGAGAGATCAAGGGGGTTCAAAAAGGCTAGAGTGGATGTTGGAGGGTTTAACCCTCAAAGGTCCGATTATGGTAACAATGACAAAGGACAAGGTGGGAAACTGTTTGTGGGACAAGGTTCCCCCAATACTCGTCCTCCAAGGTTCAACAAGGACAGGAGGGATAAACCGATGGTTCTAAGAGAGAATGTTGTTGCTCAAACTTTCTCCGCTTGTAAGAAGTGTGGAAGGACTCACAAAGGGGAAGGCTTAGCCAGCTCCAATTCATGCTTTAAGTGTGGCAAGCTGGTCCACCATGCAAGGGATTGTATAGATGGTGGTGGTAGGCCTCAAGGCCAAATTGCTCATGATCAACAAGCCCAAAGAGGTGTCCAATGCACCAACCATTTTTATGCCTTGCATGGGAGATGAGAGGTTGAGGATGCACCCAATGTCATTACCGATATGTTAAAGGTATTTGTTTTTGATGTGTATGCACTATTAGATCTGGGTGAAAATTTATCATTTGTTACTCCATTCCTTGCTAATAGGTTTGATGTGTCACCCGAAATGTTATTAGAGCTTTATTTGGTGTATACCCCCCGTTAGTGAGTCAGTTATTGCTAAAAAGGTCTATAGGGGTTATCCCGTGTCTATCTTGCATAAAGTTATTCCTTGTGATCTCATTGAGCTTGACATGGTAGATTTTTATGTCATTCTTGGGATGGATTGGTTACATGCATCTTATGCTTCCATATATTGTAGGACTAATTGAGTCAAGTTCTAATTTCCAAATGAGTCTGTTATTAAATAGTAGGGTCGTGATTCAGTGGTGAAGGGTAAGTTTATTTCTTATCTTAAGGACCGAAAAATGATTTCTAAGGGTTGTATTTACCACATTGTGAGGGTTAGGGATGTCGACTCTGAAATTCCTCCTTTTGAGTCGGTTCCCATAGTGAATGAGTTCCCCGATGACCTTCCTAGTATCCCTTCCAAAAGGGAAGTTGATTTTGGTATCGATCTACTTCCCGATACCCAACCTATCTCTATTCCACCTTACTGATGGACCCGACAGAATTGAAACAGTTGAAGGAACAATTAAAGGACTTGTTAGAAAAGGGGTTCATAAGACCAAGTATTTTGATATGGGGTGCTCTTATGTTATTTGTGAGAAAGAAGGATGGGTCTCTTCGAATGTGCATAGAATACCGGCAATTAAATGAGATGACCATTAAGAACAAATACCCAATCCCTAGAATAGATACTTGTTTGATCAATTACAAGGGGCAAGTCACTTCTCCAAGATCTACCTTCGGTCCGGCTATCACCAACTACGTGTGATAGAGTGTGACATTCCTAAAATGGCTTTCTGAACAAGGTATGGTCATTTTGAGTTTGTAGTGATGAGTTTTGGGTTGACGAATGCATAGGCGGCGTTCATGGACTTGATCAATAGGGTGTTAAAACCTTACCTTGATACTTTTGTGGTGGTCTTCATTGATGATATTTTGATTTAATCTTGGGGTGAGTAAGAACATAAAAATCACTTGAGATTTGTGCTTCAAACATTGAGGGATAGGCAATTGTTTGTAAAATTTAGTAAGTGTAAATTTTGGTTGAAGGAGGTGGCATTTCTTGGTCATATAGTGTTCGGTGATGGGATCAAGGTTGATCCTAAGAAAATGGAGGCAGTCAAAAATTGGCCTAGATCATTGTCTTCTTCAGACATTAGGAGCTTCTTGGATCTAGCCAGGTACTATAGAAGGTTCATCGAAGGGTTTTCTTCTATCTCATATCCTATGAAGCAATTGACCCAAAACAAAGACAAATTCATATGGACGGAAGAGTGTGAGAAGAGTTTCCAGACCTTGAAAGATCGACTTACCTCCGCTCCTATTTCAACTCTACCAGAAGGATTAGAAGGGTTTGTAGTTTATTGTGATGCTTCAAAGATTGGTTTAGATTGTGTCTTAATAAAAAAAATGACAAGGTCATAGCCTATGCTTCTAGACAATTATAGGTGCATGAGCATAACTACCCTACTCATGACCTTGAATTGGTAGTCGTTGTTTTTGGTTTGAAGATTTGGAGGCATTACCTCTATAGGGTGCATGTGGATGTTTATACCGATTATAAAAGTCTTCAATATGTGTTCACCCAAAAGGACTTTAATCTAAGGCAAAGGAGGTAGCTAGAACTTCTTAAGGACTATGGTCTATGGGGAGTATTTCCCATGTGGATGAAAGGAAGAGGGAGTTGGTGAAAGATGTTCACCGGTTGTCTAGATTACGGGTGAAGTTGTGTGGCACTGATAATGGTGGTATGGTTGTTCAAAATAGGTCCGAATTCTCTTTTGTGGTGGATTTTAAATCAAATCAAGATCTTGACCTGACGTTTATAGAGTTAAAGAAGTTGGTGAAGAAAAAGACGATATAGGTATTTTCTCAAGGGGGTGATGGGGTGCTATACTACCAAAGTCGGCTATGTGTTCCGGATATTGATGGCCTAAGGAGTTTGATCTTGATGGAGTCTCATAATTCTATATACTCCATTAATCCCAGTTCGATGAAAATGTATCAAGACTTAAAAGAGTTCTATTGGTGGGGTGGCACGAAGAAGGACATAGCAAGGTTCGTGTCCGAATATCTGAATTGCCAACAAGTGAAGGCCGAACATCAAATGTCGGGTGGCCTAGCTCAACACTTAAAATCCTTACTTGGAAGTGGAAAGATGTGAATATGGATTTTTTAGTGGGTTTGCCTCATACCCGGAAGAGTCATGATTCAATTTGGGTAATTGTTGATAAAATGACTAAGTCGTCCTACTTCCTACTGGTTAAGACTTTCAATAGTGCTGAAGACTATGCCAAGTTGTATATTCGGGAGTTGTTGAGGTTACATGGTACGCCGTTATCCATTATTTCGGATTGTGTTACCCAATTCACTTCTCACTTTTGGAGATTGCTTCAAAATGGCCTTGGTACTAAGGTAAAATTGAGCACCACAATCCATCCTCAAACGGATGGGTAAGTTGAAAGGACGATTCAAACACTAGAGGATATGTTAAGGTCTTGTGTGTTGGAGTTTAAAAAAAATTGGGATGATTATCTATCGCTCATCAAGTTTGCCTATAATAATAGTTATCACTAAAGTATTGAGATGGCACCGTTTGAGGCTTTGTATGGGAGACGATGTAGATCCCCGGTCGGTTTGTTCAAAGTAGGTGAGATGACCTTGTTGGGCCCCAATTTGGTACTTGGTGCTTTAGAGAAGGTGAAGATCATTAGAGAAAGGTTTAAGATGGTTCAAAGTCATCAAAAGTCCTATTCTGATACTAGAAGAAGGGATCTTTAGTTTAATATGGACGATTGGGTGTATCTGAAGGTTTTACCAATGAAGGGTGTGGTTCAGTTTGGTAAGAAAAGGAAATTGAGCCCTAGGTATGTAGGGACTTATAGAATTGTGAGAGTGTTAACAAGGTTGCATATGTGTTGGAATTGCCATTAGAAATGGCGATGTTTCATCCGGTGTTCCATGTGTCTATGTTGAGAAATTGTTGGGTGATCATAGTTCTATTATTCCTTTGAGATTAGTGAATGTTGAATAAAACTTGACCTATGAAGAAGTTCCGGTTGAAATTTTGGTCTGGAAAGTTAAGAGATTGAGGAACATCTGTTAAAGTCCTTTGGAGGAATCAATAAATTGAAAGTGGTACATGGGAACAAGAAGCGGATATGATTAAGCGATACCCTCCTATTTTTCCCTCTTCCTAAACCTAAGGTATTAAGTTGTCCTTGCTGAATTACTTGAAATCCTTGCATTTCAACTTCTCTTGTCATATGCTTGTAAAATTATAAAATATCTTTCGAACGATGTTTTAAATTGCACTATTGCCTTAATGATGGGTTGTTGGCTTACTCTCTACTCTACTCAATCGAAGTCTTTCCTCATTCGAGAACGAATGTTCCCAAGGAAGAGATAATGTAACACCCCCTAAAAAATGTTGTATATGATGTTCCAATTCTCGATAAAAATGATATTACTTCTATATTTTGGGCATAAATTTTAATATGATAACCCAAATTAGGTGATTCAAATTTATAAATAATCCGAACATCATTACCTACAACTTTTGTAAAGACCATATTTTAAGTTTCGGAGGTTAAGTAGGTCAAATAAATTAACTGTAGGATGCTCCAACTTGGATGATTCTTGAATGACATGAAAGGAGACTTCTAGAGATATAATTCATATACAGACACCAAATCCTAATGAGGAAGTTTTCTTTTTAAAATACAGCTCCGAAAAAGGGTATTTCTTTAAAAGAAGGTTCATCTCACCAATCATGGAAATATCTAGATCCATTTAACATTACCCATGACATCAATAGTCCTCCATTTTAATCTCCCATGACATCACAATCTTCCATTAAATTTTTAGATTTTTCTTTATAATTATTTTAATTATTAGTGGATCCCTCCTTCACACCTATAAATACACACCTTATTTCATTATTTTGTTCATCAAGCTTTCTCAAATAACTCTTCTCTCTATACACTCTTTTACTCATTCTCAAAATATAGTTTTAGTTCTTAGTAGTGTAGAAATACTATTTCGGTGATTCATATACTCCGGGTAGTACACAAAATGCTCCGGCGAGGAAAAAATGCTAGGATTCAAGAGTATTTTTCAAGTACTTCGATTCTGAGTAACGCTTTGGATTCCAGGTATGTAAGACTTCAATAAGAGTATTCTTTTCACTCTTATTCCTAAAGTATTTTGATTATATGATAAATTATATTTATTTTCTTGAAGATTTACTCTAAGGTGTGTGGGTATTGATTCATGGATCCTTTCATCCATGAAGCCCAAATAAATCATCAAAGTCTTCTATTTAATTCAAGTATGAAACTTTATGTGTTTTCATATTATGATTCCAAATGCATAGATTATTAATTATTTGAAGTCTAATTACCTATCCTATATTACCGTATGTAAGGCTTCAATGTAATTAACTAATGCATACTCTTTTACCTACATGATATCATCATGTAGGGACTTGTGCTCCTCCTTGTTCTCCTCCATGTGGCTACTTGAGATTTCATTTGAATACTACTTTGTGTGAGTTCTCTTGTTCTGGGAACAATACTCATTTATCTTCCTAACTTATGATATGTTGAGATCATTAGACACTTACTATGATATTTCTTTCTATAATGATTAAGGGTGAGCTATGGACTTGTCTTAGCCCCATTAAATCTAAAAGTTAGAGATATTATTGGACATATGTAAGTTAAAGATTTACTATTATTATTTCTGCTTATTTATTTATTGTCATTACCTATGAAAGGCTAAAAGAATGCTAAGAGGCTTGTTTGAGGTACTTTCGAGTTCCTCATTCGCCATTTCACGTCTAGGCCCTAGGTTTGGACCGTGAAAACTACGTAGCCACCATAGAATAGAATCGTGTTGTTGATTCGGACGACTCTTCACCTGCCTTATTGAAGGCTTTTTATATAGATCCATGAGTTGAGTTTGCATTCCTTATATTAGCAAGGTAATGGATGGCTCTTGCAATGTGAACAGTATATATGGGTATTTTCAATTATACTTCTAAATGATATTATCTTTATATATTATTTATGGGCTGATAGAAAGTATATGATCATGCATGTTTTCAAGTCAATTTCATGATTTTCAAGTCAATTGATCATGCATTCATGTTTTACCCTAAACTTCTAAGTATGAACTATGATTATGTATGTATGATTTGTAATGTGGAAGGACAATACCCGCATTGCACTTATATTATGAAAATGAGCTACTCTATGAATTTAAACCTATCATCATGACTATGATATATGTCCATTATGATTCTCATGCTATGAATGTATTCCGTGGGATTTGACTTAGCACCGAATATGGACTTGAGGTGGGGGCTTGAAATATGGGGTCCTTATATAAACTCTCTTGTTCCATAACTATGTGCCACCGTAGGATTACTTTTTTTGGCCTAGCTAGTGGATCCACATATAGCGTACGTTATGACCCGCCTAGCAGGGTAGAGTCTACCTTGGCAAGTAGATTTCCCTTTTTCTGGTGTAGGGGCAACATCAGGATTTCATGTTATAGCTCTCATTGTCTTATTATCGGTTATGGTTTCTATACCACATATGTATGGTCTTTTTTATGTTTTAAATGACTAATCCTATCATTTACTTTATGTGATACTCGTATGATTTAATATGCATTAATCCTTCTAGTGACTACTTATAATTTTTACTACTTCTATCACATTACTTAAAATATTCATTTGCACAAACACGATTTTCTATGCATTGAATTGCATACTTAGTACATTCAAATATACTAATGCATACTTTTTTCCTATATTATATAACAATGTAGAGTCAGACGCTCCATCCTCTTCCCGTGGCTAGTTGGTGTTCCATTGAAGATTAGAGTGTTGAGTACTCGTGCTTTGAGGGCAATTCGAGTCATTCTTATCTTTATTATTTTTTAGACTATGGTGATGTTTATAGACTATTCTATATGGTGTCATTACTTTCTTTGAGCGTGATCTAGGAACATGTCCTAGTCCCCGCCTAGGTTGTCATGTAGAGGCATGTGGGCATATTGTGTACGGATTCTATGTTATCTTGATTCTCTCTAGCTATGCTTTGTATCCTTGGACTTTTATGAATTTTCTCTTATTGTTTACCTTATGTATGCTTAAGATATGTTAAGAAGCTTGGTTAGGGTGTCTTTGGGAATCTTAATCGTCGTATCACATCTAGGCCCTAGTTTGGGTCGTTACAAATTTGGTATCAGATCACAAGGTTCAAGTGTCCTAGGGTGTCCAACAAGCCGCGTCAAGTAGAGTTTTATTCAGGGGTGTGAAATGCGCCATATTTATGAATAGGAGGCTATGAGACATTTTAGAAATTCTCACTTCTTTCATGATCTATGTATTGCGGTAGAGGGTATTCTAAGACTTCCTTTCCCTAAAAATTATTCTTTGCGATTTTCAGAAAAATAGCTCCAAAAAGACTACCGTTGCCCAAGGGAAACAATGCTAATGAAGCCCAAGATCCCTTGGGTCCTTGAGACAATGGTCCTCTACAGGACCAAGTGAGTAATGCGGAGTTCCACACCACCATTACTATGCTAGCAGAAGTGGTGACCAACCAAGGGGTTGCGTTTCCTTCTAATATTCCTACTTTATCCTCAAGAGTGAGGGATTTTACACGAATGAACCATCCAAAGTTTCATGGCTCAAATGGTTGATGAGGATCCTCAAGAATTCGTAGATGAGATCTATAATATAGTGAGTATCATGGGGGTGACTTCGGAAAAGAAAGCAGAGTTAGCGGCTTACCAACTTAAGGGTGTTGCTCAATTTTGGTACACTCGATAGAAATTAGAGAGGGTGGACGAAGGTCCTATTAAATGGGAAACTTTCAAACTTGCTTTCCTTGATTGTTTTTGGTCTCTTGAGCTAAGGGAGGCTAAAGTGTTGGAGTTCATAAATCTTCGACAAGGAACTATGGGAATAAGGGACTATGCACTTAAATTTACTAAGCTATCAAAGTATGCTCCTTTATTGGTTATGGATCCATGTGCCCAAATGAGTCAATTGTTATCGGGGGTGTCCAACTTGGTTGCCAAGGAATATAATACCGATAGCTTGTTAAGGAGATGGACATATCTTGGATCATGACTTATGCCAAACAAATTGAAGGAGAAAAACTCAAGTAGATAAGGATGATGGATTCTAAGAGGGCTCGACATGAAGGTGGGTTCTCCAATACTAGGACCGGTAGTAGTAGTGGTTTCTCTCAACAAGACCAACGTTTGGGGAAGAATTTTGCTAAGGATAGGGTTTCATACCCTAAATCTCAAGGAGGGGGAGGTGTGAATGCTAGTATCCCTTCTTTTCCTAAATGTGCAAAGTGTGGAAACAATCATGAAGGAAAGTGCTTGATAGGGACGGTGCTTGTTATGGATGTGGTAAGATGGGCCATAAGAAATCCAAATGCCCTTATATTGCCAACAAAGGGGAAGTAGGTCATCCTCAAGGAGGCCAAGTGCAACAAGGCGCCCAAGCTTAACCTAAGAATAGTCAATGCAACAACCGATTCTATGCTCTTCATTCTAGGCAAGATATGGATAAGACTCCCGATATGGTCACGGGTATGCCACAGGTCTTTAGCTTTGATGCTTAAGCATTGCTTGATCCGAGAGCCAACTTGTTTTTTGTTACTTCTTACCTTGGCATGAGATTTGATATGTGCCCCAAAGTATTATTAGAGCCTTTTTTTGATTTATTCTCTCATTGGTGATTCGGTATTAGCCAAGAGAGCCTGTAGAAATTATCCCGTGTCGGTCTTGCACAAAGTTATTCCATGTGATCTTGTTAAACTTGACATGATTAGTTTTTATATCATTCTTAGTATGGATTGGTTACATGCCGTCTATGCATCTATATATTGAAAGACACGTGTAGTTAAGTTTCACTTTCCTAATGAGCCTATTCTTGAATGGAAAGGTAATAATTATATGGTCAAGGGTTGATTCATTTCATATCTTAAGGCCCGGAATATGATTTCCAAAGGGTGCATTTATCATATCATGTGACTTAGGAATGTTGACTCTGAAACTCCAACTCTTCAGTCAGTCCCTATAGTTAATAAGTTTTTTGATGTGTTTCTTAATGATTTATGCATTATTCCTCACGAAAAGGAAATTCACTTTGGCATAGATCTCTTTCCCTATACCTAATCTATTTCTATTCCCTTTACTGTATGGCTCCAGTGGAACTTAAGGAGTTGAAAGAGTAATTGAAAGATTTGTTGGATAAGGGTTTCGTAAGGCCAAGTATTTCACCATGGGTGCTCGCGTGTTATTTGTTAGGAAGAAAGATAGGCCCCTCCGAATATGTATAGACTACTGGCAATTGAACAAGTTTACTATAAAGAAACAATACCTAATTTCGAGGATAGATGACTTGTTTGATCAATTACAAGGAGTAAGTTACTTTTTCAAGATTGATCTCTATTCCAGTTATCATCAATTGAGAGTAAGAGAGAGTGATAATCCCAAAATAGAATTTCGGACTAGGTATGGTCATTTTGAATTTGTAGTAAAATCGTTTGATTTGACAAATGCTCTTGTTATATTCATGGATTTGACGAATCATATTTTTAAGTCATACTTGGACATGTTTGTTGTGGTGTTCATTGATGATATCTTGATTTATTCTCGAAATGAGGAAGATCATATGGGTTACTTGAGGAATGTGTTGCAAACATTGAGAGAGAAGCAATTATTTGCAAAATTTAGTAAGTGTGAGTTTTGGCTAAGGGAAGTTACATTTCTTAGCCATGTGTTGTCTAGTGATGGGATTAAAGTAGATATAAAGAAAACAGAGGCTGTTAAGAACTGGGCTAGACCATTATCTCCTTCGAACATTAGAAGCTTTTTGGGCTTAACCTAATACTATAGAAGGTTTGTTGAAGGTTTTTCATCTATAGCCTCGTCTTTAACTAAGTTGACCCAAAAGAAGGTGAAATATCAATGGTCGGATGAATGTGAGAAGAGTTTTCAAACATTGAAGGATTGTCTTACATTGGCTCCTATTTTGACATTACCCAAAGGTTCAGATGGGTTTGTTGTCTATTGTGATGCCTCTTGTGTTGGTTTGGGTTGTGTCTTGATGCAACATGGTAAGTTTATAGCCTATATCTCTAGACAACTTAAAGTGCATGAAAAGAACTATCAAATCCATGATCTTGAACTTGCGGCGGTTGTGTTTGCTTAGAACATTTGGCGCCATTATCTTTATGGGGTACATTTTGATGTGTTTATCGAGCACAAAAGCTTGCGATATGTGTTTAGCCAAAGGGACTTGAACCTTAGGAAAACAAGGTGTCTTAAAATCCACAAAGACTATGACATAATTGTATTGTACCACGGGTAAAGCAAATATTGTAGCCGATGCTCTTAGTTGGCTATATATGAATAGTGTTGCATGTGTTGAGGAAGGTAAGAGGGAGTTGGTTAAAGAGGTCCATATATTGACACATTTAGGTGTGAATTTGGTTAACTCCGATGATGGAGGTATTCTTGTACATAATGGCTCAGAATCATCACTTGTGGCGGATGTTAAGGCCAAACAATGCAATGATCCAGTGTTGGTTGAATTGAAAAAATTAGTTGCGGAAAAAGCCATTGCGGCTTTCTCCCAAGGGAGAGATAGGGTATTATATTAGCAAGGTCGTTTCAGTGTTCCTAATATTGACGGATTAAGAAAATTGATATTGAATGAAGCCCATAGTTCTCGGTATTCAATTCACCCGGGATCCACCAAGACGTATCATGATTTGAGGGAAGTGTATTGGCGGAATGTCATGAAGAAGGATATAATAGAGTTTGTGGCTAAGTGTCCTAATTATCAACAAGTTAAAGTTGAGTATCAAAAACTAGGAGGTTTATTTCAAGATATTAAGATTCCTTCTTGGAAATGGGAATATGTGAATATGGACTTTGTAATGAGTTTGCCTCGTACTAAGAGACAACATGATTCTATTTTGGAATTTGTGGACCGAATGACCAAATTGTCACATTTTCTACCTGTCAAGACATCTTACGGTCCTAAAGACTATGCAAAGTTGTACATTCATGAAATTTGTGTAATATCATAGTGTTTCTTTTTTGATTATATCAGATAGAGGTACTCAATTCACTTTACATTTTTGGAAGTCATTTCAAAAAGGTTTTGGTACTAGAGTCAACCTAAGTACCGCTTTCCATCCTCAAACCGATGGACAATCCCAAAGAATGATTCAAACTCTGGAGGATATGTTAAGGGAATGTTTGATTGATCTTAAAGGAAGTTGGGATGAGCATTTTCCATTGATTGACTTTGCCTATAATAATAGTTATCACTCTAGCATCCAAATGGCTCTTTTTAAAGCCTTGTATGGGAGAAGATGTAGATCTCTGGTGGGATGGTTTGAAATGGGTGAGATGGCATTGATTGGTCCAGATGTGGTAGTTGATGCAATGGAGAAAGTAAGGCTTATAAGAGAAAGATTGAAGATGGATCAAAGTTGTCAAAATTCCTATTCGAACACTAGACGAATAGAACTTGAATTTGATGTGGATGATTGGGTGTATTTGAAGGTATCACCTATGAAAGGTGTGATGCAATTTGGTAATAAAGGAAAGTTGATTCCTAGATATGTACGACCCTATAGGATATTGAAGTATCTTGGCAAAGTGGCATATGAGTTAGACTTGTCAATTGAGTTGGCTATGGTTCATTCGGTATTTCATGTGTCAATGTTGAGGAAACTTGTGGGTGATCCAAACATTATTGTTCCATTGGAAAATGTGAATGTTGAAGAGAATTTGACTTATGAGAAAATCCTAGTGGAAATTTATACCGACAAGTGAAAGGATTAGGAAATAAAGACGTTGCATCTGTCAAAGTGTTATGGAGGAATCAATAATTAGAGAGTGCTACGTGAGACGTGGAAGCGTACATGATGAAGCGTTATCCATATCTTTTTCCTTCCACTCAAACTTAAAGGTACTAAGTTGTTCATGATCAAATCAATTAAACTGAAACGTTTCAGTTCCATATGTCATTCATATGCATGGATGATTCATGAAAATGATTGTTTCAAAAAAAGGCCATGTTTTATGTGAAGTATGAAGTTTACATGTTCTATGCATTTTCAAACTATCCTAATGTGCATGTTGAGTTTCTAGTCCTCTTTCTATGTCCGTCCTATATTAGTTGAATCTCATTTAAGGACGAATATTCCCAAGGGAGAGATATTGTAACATCCTTAAAATGCTTATAAGTTCCTTAAGAATGTCTTGGGAATAGGCCATTCGTGTATCACATTATCCTTATTCTTAATGGCAAATCCGAGTCATTCTTTTCTTTATTGTTGTTTTAGACTATGGTGATGTTTAAAGACTATTCTATATGGTGTCATTACATTCTTTGAGGGTGAGCTAGGAATATGTCCTATTCCCCGCCTAGGTTGTCATGTAGAGGCATGTGGGTATATTGTGTACGAAGTCTATGTTGTCTTGATTCTCTCTAGCTATACTTTCTCTTCTTGGACTTTTATGAGTTTCCGCTTATTGTTTACCTTATGTATGATTATGATATTCTAAGTGGCTTGGTTGGGGTCTCTTCGGGAATCCTAATCATCATATGATATCTAGGCCCTAGTTTGGGACATGACAGAAGGTAGTACGACTCCCATTAAAATAGTTTTAAGAGTAAAAATGGCAAAACCCTGCTTTCTTAAAAATAGTAGTGAAAAACCAATGCATGCACCAGGATCATACTACAAAACATGTGAGAATGAATTTCTATGTAATGTATTCAAACACCAACATCATCAACCTAATATGCATGACCAAAAACATCTCTCTCCTAGAGCATAAAAAACTAATCTCAAATCCAGCTGGTCCTCGATCAAAGACTCGAACCCAATAATATACCACCATTATCAACAATAGCATCATAAAATGATCACCAATACTCATGAAAATGACTAGAATTTTGAAGGATCAAACAATCGAAAGAGTATCTCAAGGATCTCTATATTTACCCAAAGGTACTTCTCAAATGAACACAAAGCACAACTAATGCAAACATACGAATGCAACAAGCAACTAAGGTTCCAAATACTAATCTAAGATAGGAATCAACGTCACGTCGACAATTCTTAGAGTAAAATTTCCATAATACCAAAGTTAAACCAACGTTCCATGCACTAGCGGAGGTTACAAAACCACAATAACTAATACACGAAGCAACTATAATAACTAAAGGATCATTAAAATGTTATTATAAGGCACTTAGATAACCAATCTAAAGACTAAAAACCTCAACTCCTAACAGGCTAACAACATCAAACTAATCCATAGACAACAAATTTGTAGCCTAGACTAAGGATTTTGCAACACTATGCTAGCCTGAGGCTCCTAAGAAAATGAAGAAAATAGGAATAAGAGAAGTAATCTTAAACCTGCCACATACAATCCTAATCCACATACAATTAATACTAGACATTATCTCATGAAGCACAGTATAAAGAAAGTAGATTGTAGCCTACCTCAAAGCCGAACAACAAATCTCGAACCGTCTGTGAGCTGCCTATTTCTTCTTCATATCCTCTGAATGCCACATACAATCAAAATCATAAACTATGCATTTCTATGAGAAAAACGATACTCATATTGCTAAATACAACCCGAATGCAAAATAGGTCAAAAATTGAATTTGTCACTAGGTCCTTAATAGCTCAGGGAATGTGTACTTGGTATTTGAGCACAATCGGAGCTCTAAAACCCATCCATATCACCCCTATAATTAAGACATCCAAAACCATCATTAAAGGAGAGAAAAAAGGTTTTGAGGTGAGGAATTACCATAATAACTAGTTCACAACACTCCCCTTATGATCCCAACGCAAAGCCCCAACAATTTTGAATGATTTGCACCAGAAATAAGCTCAATCAAAGTTCAATTCATCAAGATAACGTCTTTTGAAACTCGAACAATGAAGCTTAAACATTGAAATGAGATATATAATTGTCGAGGATCCTTTTCCGCCAATGTGGAACCTGGTCTATGAATGCAGAGGTCAACCTTGATTGGGGTTCAAATGACCTTTCTCCACAAATGTGAAGGTTATCTTTAACATTCTCCGGGAATGTAGAAACCTGATCACGAACATAGGGTCAATCTTGACCATTCTCCATAAATACGGAGGTCAACTTGAACCTTCTCCGCAAATGCAAAAATCTGGTTTGCGAACGCTAAGCACAATTCAGGATGCACCAGCAAGGGATGCATCAGCTGAACTTTTTGGAGTTGAAAATACTATCATGGGGTGCTCAAGATTTGTTCAGAGCCCCGTACATGAAAACGAGATGACTTGAAAGGTCATTACAAATATACTACTAATTAAGCATGTTATTATTCCAAGTACAATTATCATCACCTGAGAATGCAGATACCCTTTTAAATTTATGAAAGTTTGTAATCAAATACAACTTAACAAAGTTTAATACTCAGTGTTGGAACCACATCATTTCTTTTAGAAGAAAATAGTAAATCATAAGAAGTGATAAAGTTGGATTTAATTCATCGATTCACTTGTCAAATAAGTTTTCCAATTTTCTAATTCATCAGATAAAGAAAAGCTATAAAGATGATTGTTTTCTACGGACCAAAAGGTGCGTACCATTCCCTAGTGGCTTTTATATATTATAAATTGTATTTCCAAATGTTCTATCATTAAAGCAAAAGGGAATCTTCACCCCAAGAAAAAGTTGTAGTGGTAGTAGAATTTTTTTCGTGCAATCAACTTGAGATGGCAGAAAAAGTAGCATTAAGATAATGCACTAATTAATGATGGTAACTATTTTTTTATTTTCATATTCTATATTCCAAACATGTAAATGTTACGCATTTTATAAAGGACAACATTTGAGGCTTCTCGATCTCAAGATAAACAAAAGTAGGTGCATGACCATAGACGCAGTGTCAATTAATTTTTGTAATAATTTTATAGTTCAATCAATAGCCCTTTCGGTAAATAAGAAAATTAAAGTTGTATTATATGCACTCATTTCGAATACAATTTTTGAAACTTAAAACTACAACCTGTTGAATATTTAAACTCATCTTCCCATTCAGTAGTGAGAACTCATGATCTGGATATTAGGATTTGGGCTGCGTAGGATTCATCAATAGAGAAAGTTCCCTTTATCGGAGTTTTTAATTCATTCTTAGAGCTCAAATTGAACTATCCATTAAGAATGGAGAGATTTTAGTAGGCTAACAAAATATGGAGAGATCCCGATAGCTCTGTACGCTCTCCTAAGCAGATTGAGATTTAATTTCTTTAGTTTATGTATATGAAAGACCCAACAATTTATCCACCTCACCACACAGCCTTTAAAGTATTAATTCATTATGCTTATAAGTGTAATAATTTGATCGTAATACTCTGTACTATGCATTGAAAGAGAATTAAATATTAAATATATATATATATAAGTGAATTTTAACTAGTAATAGTGCTAATAATGATTAATTAATGTTTATCAAGAGAAATTTTGTCAATAGTTACCTATTAATGACTTAATTATACACCATTAACAAATAGAACTTAAACTAAATTTAATTTAACAGTAGGTTATAGATTATAAAGCAAAAGGTTGCTTTTCACTCAAAAATAAGTGTGGGGAAAAAAATAAAAAAAATCTGGTCTATAAAGAATTTGCTTACAAAAACCAAATTAAAGGTATCGTAGAGGTGCTTGCACATGAAGTTGAGCACTTTTTTCTTGTCCGATTCTCTTTTTTTACATCTTAGTTTCTTTTCTTAACTCTAACTCTTTCCAAATCATCTCTCCCTGAGAAAGAGAAGAATAGCAACTACATGCATCATTTGTTTGCAAGTAGTGCCACAAAATAAATTAGTCTCTTTCTTGAATTTTCATGCATAGTTCACAAGTAGTACAATAATATCCAAATAAAATGGGCACAGTGAGAAAGCTAATAGTAGAAGTAATTGAGGCGCGAAACCTTCTTCCCAAAGATGGCCATGGCACTTCAAGTTCTTACATAGTTGTCAATTTCTATGGCCAGAGAAGGAAGACAAAGACGGTCACTCGTGATCTCTGCCCCCTGTGGAATGAAATGTTGAAATTTAATATCGGAAAACCCTCTGATATTTTTGGGGACATGCTCGAGCTGTACGTCTATCATTGAAAGTTCATTTGTCCCACAACCAAGAATAATTTCCTTGGAATGATCAAGTTAAGTGCTACGCAGTTTGACAAGAAAGGTGAAGAAGCATTGATCTATTACCCTTTGGAGAAGAAATATTGGTTCAGTTGGATTTCTGATGAAATTGGTCTGAAAATTTATTTTGTCAAACAATTAATTGTTTCGAAACTCACAACGGATCCTAATCAATCACCACCAGCTGAGACATCACAAGATGCACCGTAAGGTGAGAAGCCAAATTTTATAGAGGAGCCACCTGCAGAAAAAGCGGAAAATCCTACTACCCTAGAAGTTGAGCCGCCTGTAGAAGAAGCGGATCATACTACTTGTAATAACCCTCAAGGTCATTTTTGAAATTTTTGTAAAATAACCATTTTATCTCTCCCTTTAGATGCCCTGAGTCATTTCTGATTGGTACCGGATGTTGATTTTTAAAAAATCCTATAAAAAGTTAAGTCTTTGGAAATTTTGAATTTTCATAAGTTTTAAGTATTAAAAAGTGGAATTTGGGGTCAATTGGAGCTACAGGTCTCGGAATAAAATTCCGTCAATTCCAGCAGCTCAAAAATATCGAAATTGGCTTGGGAGACTTTACGGAATCAGTTTTAGAGTTGTAACAAAGTTTTGAGGCCTTGAGTTGAGAAATTGAGGAATTTTTAGCCAAGGTTTGACTTTGGTCAACTTTTGGAGTTCCGATGTCCGAAATGGAATTCTGACGACTCCGTTGGATTTGAAAGATTTTTTTTGGTCTAGAAGAAGTGTTGGTTGAATTTTCAGAGGTTCCGAGTCTATTTTGGTATTTTGAAGGCCTAAGTTGGTTTAGTTGCGCCTTTTTGAGTTTTGGGTCAACGAGATCTCAAATTCAAATTCTGATGGTTCCAACAGCTCCGGAATGACCAAATTAGGCTATTAGAACTGTTGGAATGACTATCAAGGCAATCGATACAAGTTTAGGGCCATTTGACACTTTTGACTTTGAAAGTTAGCATATGGTTGACTTTGGTCAACATTCTTGGAAAAGCGCTCGAATGAAAATTTTGACAACGTATTTAGTTCTGTAATGTCGATTTTGTTCTAGATCGACCCTTCGTTCGCTTTTCGGGGCTTCTAGACTAATATCGAGGCCCGTTGTGGAATGTGGCTTAAAATAACTCTTGGGTGTGGGACCCACTTTCTATTAAAATAATCTCGTATGGGAATTTTGAATTCCCCATAGAGTCTGTAACGTCAAAATTAGTGGGGTAGCATATCTGGTTTATTTTTATCGAATTTCGAGCACCCCATCAGAGATTTTGGATTTTCCAAAATCTGATTTTCGCAGCATCTGGTGCAGCCCATTTTTGGGTTTTTCTGCAACTTTAAAACCCTTTATCTTGAGTTATATAGCTCCAAATTGGGTGATTCAAAAGGAAAACTTGTGAGATTTTTCGTGGAGAACGCATTGGAAAGCTTAAAAACTGATTTGTAGCATTCAATTCAGATATAAAAACGTGATCATTTTTGCAGCAGTGTCCATTTTTGGAATGATTTTTTGAAGAACTTTGAGAAGTTATTTCTTGACCTATATAAATTCGATTTTGGTGATTCAAGGGTCTAAATTTAATATAATTTCGTGAGGAATCTCTTGGTGATCTCAGAAACGTGAGTAGAAGCTTCATTTGAGGTAAAAATATATTTTTAGTTACTGATTTAGTCTTTTTCGGAATGAAATTTTGTTGAATTTTGGAAGAGTGTATCTTGGTCAATATAACTTCGTTTTGAGTGATTCTTGAAGCTAGATTGTGGAGTTTTTCGCAAGGATCGTCATAGTGTAATGTTTTTGGGTTGAAAGAATCTCGTTTCTTCAGAATTAACTGATTTTGATGCTACCATTTTTGGTCCTTTAGTTAGAATTTTTGAGTTTTGGTTGCATGCTCATCCCGCGTAGTTTTCCACCCTGAATTATATTATAAATTTGATTTGTCAGCTCGGGGTTACGTTTGGAACCTATTTTGGGGGTCAAATTTAAAATTCCATATGCAGGTCCCACAATTCCCATTTTAGATCCCAAAATTGGTCCGTCTCCAAAAGTTATGAAATTAGTGTCTAAATGACCATATCGACGTTGTGGTTCTGTTTTTGATAGCGTGGAAGTATTCCGAGATCGTTCGAAAGGGAAAAGCTCCAGCATAATAATTTGAAGCTCGTGTGTTTAGCCTACAGGTAGGCTACGGTTTTACCTTTCTTTAGATTGTACTGGAATATGTGAAAGAATGTTGAAATAGTTAGAATTTGGGTTGGATAGTTTGATTGTATATTTTAGCTGTTAGAAATCACATTTTAGGCTTGTTATCGGGTTTTCCGGATATTTAGAAGCATGTGTATCTTGTCGTTATTTGTTAGTATTATAAGGAGAGTTGAATGAGCATGTTGTTGATACTATAGAGTATGTTGGCCTTAGTATGGTATGTAAACTTGCTTTAGATGCCCCGACGTCGCTCCGGTGGACTTAGATCCTTGTAGAATGGTGTAACGAGCTAGTCCCTGGTAGTTTTGCCTTAGTTAGGAGTTACCTTTGCTCTTAAAAATATCATCATCCATAAATCAGTATAATCATGACTTTCTTGATACGTCGGAAATACTAGATTTTATGATCGTTGACTTTGGCTCTGATTCTAGTTTTGGCGGCATATCGGTTGATTCATTTGGAAAAAGATTTTTGGTAATGTTGTATTCTAGTTAGGAATTAGAATGTTTAGCATCATGGGATAAATTATCTGTGAGCCTCCAGGTAACAAGTCCCGGCCTCCATTCTGAATTATCGGGGAGCATCTAGGTACTCAGCCCCGGCCTCTATCGGCTTGCTAGTATAATGAGCATCCGGGTACCCAGTCTCAGCCTCGATCATACCGATGTATTACGGCGAGCATCCATTTACCCAGCCCCAGCCTCGACCGCACTTATATATTATGGCAAGCATTCGGGTACCCAGTCTCGGCCGTGGCAACTTTAAACATTCAGGCGAGCATCTGGGTCCCAATTCCGGCCTCGACCCCTAAGTCACCCCTAGATCTATTGACTCTTGAAGATTTTGGGTTTGGAAATGATACAGTACTTCGGCACTTGACATCGCAAATTCTTGGTTCCTAGCTTTGGTAGTTTTAGCTATTCTGTGTACTCGGTGGGCTTATGGGGGTTCATCCAGGTTTTTATTTAACTTGCGTATGAGTGTTCCATATGGGCTTATGGGGGCTCAGTTGGTTATAGTTAGCTGTAGTTCTCATAGGTAGTACTCTTTTCCCTTTTGATGCTTATGTTGACTCCCATTTAGGCTATTCCTTTTTTTCATATTTTTTTACCTTTTCTGCTCATTCAGTCTATAATGCCTACTGGGTACCTGTTGTCTTGGTACTCATACTATACTCTGCATCTACTTTCGTGGTGCAAGACCGAGCACCAGCTACCTCCATGGATAGATCGAGCCTATTGCAGTCAGCTTCGGAGACTAGAGTGAGCACTTGACATTTTTGGATCATTCTTGTCTCCTTCAGTATGGATGGCCCGTCTTTTGCCTTTTGAGACTAGTCAGTTGTTGTATATATTTTCGATCCATTTTCGGGACTTGTACTCGTCTTTTATTTTGTAGAAGCTCTGTACTTGTGACTTTCAGGTTTTGGGAGGGATCATTAGTTGTTTATATCATGTTTTGGTTTACTTCCGCTTATTTTTTCTACCTATCTTTATAATTCGCCACTCTTGTTTAGTTTCTGCCCTCAAACCCATTACTTGAAGTTCCGGGTTGACGGATTGGCTTCTCTACTGGTGGGTTATAGTAGGTTCCATCATAACCTAAGGAATTGGGTCATCACACTACTGTAGAATCTGAGCCGCTTGAGAAAGATGGGAGTAGTGTTTTAATGGATCCACCATAAGAGTTGCCAGTACAAGATGATGAATTTACTTAGGTAAAAAGATCTATATCTTTAGGATCTATACCTGAAGTAAAAGTTAGCAATAATGTTAATAATGTCACTTGTCGTAGGCTAATTAGTCGAGCTTCATCAGTCATATTCTCTGATTCTAGATTATGTCCGATTGAACCGTCCTCGTTTGATCTTGTAGAGAAAATGAATTACCTCTTCGTTCGAGTTATAAAAGCTCGATCGCTACCCACAGTTGGTTGGCCTATTGTAAAAATTGTTGTTTCCGACGGCCATGTTGTATCAAAGCCAGCCCAAAAAATAGTATTGTTTGAGTGGTACCAAACGTTTTCTTTCAATCGGGACGCACCTGATTCCTCTTCTCTCTTGGAAGTATCAGTGTGGGACCCTTAAATGCCAAGTCATTTGATCCTACATCCGATGTGGAAGGACATGTATTTCTAGGTGGAATTTGCTTTGATGTGAGTGAGATCCCCCTACGAACCCACCTGATAGTCCTTTGGCTCCACAATGGTATAGGCTTGAAGGAGGTGGGGCTCAATAGAGGTGATCTAATGCTTGCCACTTGGGGACTCAAGCTGATGAATCATTTCCTGAAGCGTGGAAGACCGACACTGCCGGTAATCCTGCTTCTAAATCCAAGGTATATCAATCTCCTAAATTGTGGTATTTGAGATCTTCAGTGATAGAGGCACAAGACATTTTGCAGTTGACACATTCAAAGAAGTCATCATATCACATCAAAGCCCAATTAAGATTACAAGTTCAAAAGACCAAATCCATCTCCACAACTAGTACTGGATCTCCATCTTGGAATGAATACTTGGTCTTTGTAGCAGCTGAACCATTTACTAAGCACTACTTGCTATTTTTCCTAATAGAAACGGACAGGACAGCGAAAGAGCAAACCGTCCTTGCAGTTGCTAGCACACCGCTCACCACAATCAAGCGTCAGGTGGATGATCGTAAGGTGGTGTCCAGATGGTTCATATTTGAAGATCCTAATGAAGAGAAGAGATTTTACAAAGGTAGAGTCCACTTTCGCCTTTGTTTTGATGGTGGATATCATGTGATGGATGAAGCATCCCATGTTTGTAGCGATTACCATCCAACTGCAAGGCTACTATGGAAAGCACCAATTGGGATTGTTGAATTAGGGATTATTGGGTGCAAGAACCTGTTGCACATAAACGGCAAGGGGTCTACGGATGCTTATGTAGTGGACAAGTATGGCAACAAGTGGGTACGCACTCGTACCATATCTCATAGTTTAGAACCTAGGTGGAATGAGTAGTACGCTTGGAGAGTTTATGATCTATCCACTGTGTTGACTATCAGAGTATTTGATGGCTGCTGGGAAGTAGTATTCGAATCAAATGAGTGCATGAGGTCAGATATTCGAATTGGTAAGGTGCGTGTGCGTATTTCTACATTGACAACAGATAAAGTGTACAACAATACTTTCCCATTACTTTTGTTATCACAAGCTAGTTTGAAGAAAATGGGGAAGATTGAATTAGCAATGAGATTTATATATGCTGTACCAACGCTTAATTTCTTACATGTCTATTCACAACCATTTCTTCCCATGATGCATCATGTAAATCCCCTTGGCATGTGTCAACAAGATAGTTTAAGGATTGCAGCTGTCAAAATAGTAGCAAGCCACTTGACAAGATCTAAGCCTCCTCTTAGGGGTGAGGTTGTGACTTACATGTTTGATGCCGATTCACATTCATTCAGCATAAAAGTTTATGCAAATTAGTTCAGGATCATTAATGGCATCGCTGGGGTAATTGACATTGTCAAGTGGGTAGATGACACACGTGGCTGGAGGAATCCGACTACAACTTTACTTGTGCATGCACTTTTGGTGATGCTTGTGTGGTTTCCCGACCTGATCATACCTACATTCGCCTTCTATGTGTTTGTGATTGGTGCATGGAATTATAGGTTCAGATTGCGATATACTTTACCCCACTTTGATCCAAAGATATCACTGGCAGAGACACTTGACAGAGATGAGCTTGATGAAGAGTTTGATGCATTGCCTTGCACTAGACCAAATGAATTGGTACAAGCCAGATATGATAAACTGCGCACGCTTGGGGTACGGGTCCAAAAAATCTTGGGAGATTTCGCAACGCAAGGGGAGAGAGTGCAAGCATTGGTAACTTGGCTTGACCCTCGAGCCACAGGGATATTTATTGGGTTGTGCTTTGTGGTGGCATTCATTTTGTACTTGATACCATCTAAAATGGTGTCTATGGCCTTTGGTTTCTACTTTCTCCCCCATCCCATATTTAGGGAAAGAATGCCTTTCCCTGCTTTGAATTTCTTTAGAAGGATGCCTTCACTTTCAGATAGAATGCTCTAGTTCTATTTAAGTACGTACTAGTAACTATGCTCAAGCTTCATGCTGTGCATTAGCCAATTTTTAAGTCATAATAGTTCATAAGTTCTGTTTTTTCATTTCTATGTCATCACAGAAATGTTTGCTTGTTACTATTTCAATAGTTCTTTTTTTCATTTCTATGTCATCTCAGAAATGTTTGCTTGTTACTCTCTCAATATTTCCATCACCGTAAGAAACTATTATCTTTAAGAAATCTCTTCTCTAAGTTATTTCATCAAATATAAAAACTCAACGAAAAATTTTACAATGGCAAGAGGCATAAACAACCATAGTTTTGCAAGGCTCCATTGTTTGTTTGACACTTGAAAACTGAACTCATTTTCTTACCTTTTTACCATCCTTTTCCACTGACCCCTCTTTATTTTTAATTTTCTCATTCTTTTTACTCCTAACAAATATCCAACTTGCAAGACATAATTAAGCAGTTGATATATTTAATAAAAATATTAATAGATATCTTTTCTTTAAAAATAACTGAAAAAGTCCTTAGGACTGAATATTAAAAATAATTTTATTATTCAATATTTTCAATAATATCAAATTAACTAAAGAAAATCATGTCTTCTCAATTACACACATCTCTCAAAAAATAAAATTAATTCAAATTTAGTATTCAATCGCTTTTTTGATTATATTTTAGTTCATACATCTGTAGTTATTTTCTTAACAGAGCTTATCAGTTATTTTTCTTATTTTTAGTTATAGTTTTTAAAATACTTAATAGTAAAACGTTGATAAAAAATATATTGTAAGTGAATGTGAAGACTTGACAACAACAACAACAAGAAGATTGATTCTTGAAGAATAATTTATGTCTTTTAATTAATTAAAAAGTAGTAGTTAATTTAAAAGTCGTATGGAACCGATTGCTTTTTGAAGAATAAATTAAGTATTTTAAATTTTAATTTACAAGACTTAAATTTCACCCAGTGACTCGCCAAACCCTGCATAACTTTTTAAATATCATTTATGAATCCATCGCACCCTGCCATGTTCTGCCTGATTATCATTTTTATTTTGAAATATGATTAGGATTGAGAAAAATATACCTATAATCTGAAAACAAGATAAAACATCAGAACAAATATAACTTGAATAGGTTGATTATGGTTCTGAAAAGTACAATTTCTCAATTTATTTTATTAATTTTTGATATATTCTAAAGAAAATATATGTATGAGTTTATTTGGTACCTCGAAATCTGTAATTACAAAAGAACAAGCTTTTTGTAATCATGATCAATTTATTAATTGCATCTAAGTAACAAATTTATATTAATTAAAAATTTAAGCATTTTATATTGAACAATAACCTTATTTTTAATATTACCCGTTCTAAAAGTATTACAGTTATTTTAACAGAAAATATGCTTATCTGTATATTTTTATATATGAAATGTATTAACTATTTAATTGTGTATCTGAAAAATGAATATATTAGGGAAAAAAATAAGAAAATAAAAGAAAAGAATATTAGGAAAACAAATAAGAAAATAAAAGAAAAGAGGGGTGAGTGGAAGAGAAATGGTTAAAAAGTAAGAAACAATAAAAAATGGGCTCACTATCCAAGCGTCAAACAAACAATGGAGCCTGACACAACTATTGTTGGTTGTGCCTCTTTTATAATTAAATTTTCAAACTCACTTATTCATAGTAAAAAAAAAAAGTTAGGCATACTTGACTTGTGTTAGGGATATGAGTAGGGAGGGACCTATGGTTGATTCATTAATTATAGTTTGAGAGTTTGCAGATATATCTCTTGCTGATTTGCTTGGCCTTCCTCTGGATTGTGATATTGACTTCTCTATTGATATAGAGTTGGGTACTCATCCAATTTCCATCCCACCATACCGTATTTCCCCCGTAGAGCTCAAAGAGCTCAGTGTTCAGCTTCAGGATCTCTTGGATAAAGGATTTATTCGGCTTGGTGTATCGCATTGTGGTGCCCCTATCCTATTTGTTAAGAAGAAGGAAAGTACTATGTGGATGTGTATTAAATACAGGTAGTTGAAAAAGGTGAAAATGAAGAACCGTTACCCCATGCCTAGGATTGATGATCTATTTAACCAGCTTCAAGAGGTCATGGTATTTTGTAATATTGATTTGAGATCTGGCTACCACCAGTTGAAGATTGGGGTAATGGACTTCCTTAAGACCGTATTTAGGATATGTTACGACCACTATGAGTTCCTAATGATGTATTTTGAGTTGATTAACGCCCATGTTGCATTTATGGACTTGATGACTTGGTTATTTAGACCATACTTGTACTCATTTGTCATAGTCTTCATCGATGATATTCTGGTATACTCGCGGAGCTAGTACGAGCTTAAGAGCAGTGCTCCAGACTTTGAGAGATCAGCGACTTTATGCTAAGTTCTCAAAGTGCGAGTTTTGTCTTAAGTCCGTAGCATTCTTAGGGAACATGTTGTACAAGGATGGCATTATGGTAGATCAGGAGAAGATTGAGGCTATTCATAATTGGGCCACGCCCGCCTCTGTGACTGAGATGCGTAGGTTCATCGGATTGCCAAGGTACTGTAAACGCTTGGTTGAAGGGTTCTCTACTATAGCAGCACCTCTAACTTAGTTAACTCTCTATGATATTCCATTTGTGTGGTCGGAGTAGTGTGAGAGGAGCTTTTTGAGGCTCAAGGAGTTTCTTAGCACCGCTCATATATTGGCCCTTCCAATTGAGGGCGAGGTATTCAACATTTATCATGACGTATCCGGTGTTGGTTTGGGTATGTACTGATGCAGCAGGGTCGGGTTATTGCTTATATGTCGAGGCAGCTTAAGATGTATGAGAGCAACTACCCCACTCATGACTTGGAGTTGGCGGCGGTATTTTTTGCACTTAAGATTTTGAGGCACTCTTGTATGGAGTTCGATGCTAGATTTACACTGATCACAGAAGCCTTTAGTAGAATATGAGCTAGAGGGATCTTATTTCGAGGTAGCACCGCTGGATTAATATCTTGACGGAATGCAACCTCTCTATTCTCAACCATCCGGGGCAAGGCGAATGTAGTAGCAGATGCCTTGAGCCGGAAGGAAATAAGTATATGTATTCTAGCATTCCTTTATACTGCGGAGTGACCCGTAGCTTTGGACATCCAGTCCTTAGCTAACCAGATGATTCAACTTGATATCTGTTATACCCCGCACTCTTGGTACATGGGAACATTTATTTAGCTTCTCTAAAGTTACTATGTGATCCATGTTATTCATGACGTTATCAAATTACTCTAAGGAAGGGAGGATGTAACACCCCATATTTTGCATAGGCTAGTTCTATGTGAGTATTGATGGTTGGAAAGAGGTTTGGAAGGATATGAAAGGAGTTGGATGCCAAGTAGTGAGTCGTGGTAATCGACTTACTTGCGTAAGCTACCGATTTCGATATCTTACATAATTAAGCTACTTAATTACATATTGGATTAAGTAGCAAGGGTCACATAAGTTCTTAAAGTGAGACGAGATTACGAACCTATGAAAAAGAGTAAGTAGGTGATGCACCTACTTCAAGTGGACCCCACCAAGAGACGTGGCAGCAGCTGGTTGGTGCATGGATAAGGTAGACCTATAGAAGCTGGACACGTGTCACCTTTTGGGATGGACACATATCACCCTTAGGGGCTAACACGTGTCACCTTCAAAAGTGGTGTATAAATCCAAGTAATGACTAAGACATTGTTCTTAGTTCATCCTTTTCTTAACATTAGACTTAGAAAAAAAGAGAGAAAGAAAGAGAGTTCAAGCTATGACAACTTTCGTGCATGGCTGAAGCAAGGAGGGGCTTCAAGTCTTGCTCCGTAAATTAATTCTCTAAGGTAATCTTAACCCATTGGAAGGTGATTAGCTACGTGGGATTCGTCGTTGGGGCAGCAAGGAGGTTCAACGAGAAGTCCATCAACTTTCAGCCGAGTTGCGGCCAAGTTGCTAAGGTAGGGTTTTTTCCTTTCAAATTAGAATTAATGATGTTGTAATGGATAGATTAATTCGTATTAAGTAAAGTTGGAGGTAAGAAAATTACATAGTTATTGTTGATGTTGTAAATGGACAGAATTGAGGCCGTTCTAGTTGGATTAAAGTTTGGTTAGTGTTGTCGTTACTATGGTATTGTATTTGAAGGTAATTTTTATATGTTCAAGGGTTGTAAATATGGTTATAAATGATTATAAGTGCTGCTGTGCGCAGCCACATTATGATCCTTTCCGTGTGGTTGTGATTTTATGAAATAAAGATTGAAAATCGTATTTTGATGTCGTGGTTTTGGGTAGGCTGTTGTGGAACTTGTATTGAATAATGTTGAAGTAGTTTTATTGTATATGGATGGTGGTTGTTGTTATTGGTATGGCTGTAATAATCGAAGGGTAATTGGAAGTTCGGATAGGGCGAGTTATAGGGGAAATGCTGCCCGATTTCCGTTAACTTCTTAACTAATCAATATAGTAGTCGAGAAGTATGAATGAGGAAATGATTCCTATGGGTAATTGGTTGTAGATTTAGAAGCTGGAAAGTCGAAGTTTATTCATAATAGTGTGACTTTCGTGTTAAATAGGTTAAAGAGGTAACACGGCAAGCTTAGTTACAGTTGATCTATAACAGGTATGTAAAGCTATCCCACTTTTTTCTTGGCATGTGTTAGACATAAGTGATATATGATATGAGCTTTGGGGGTCATTCCATTCATAAATCTCCGAGTATGATTCATGACTCTTATCCACTTCTTGATGTTAGAACTCGTACAATAATTGAGTTATTGCCTCTCAAGTCTTCTATATGATGGAAAGTAGTAAGTATGTAAAGTTATCCCTCCTTTCTTTTGGCATGTCTTAGATATAAGTAAGGAATGATATGTATATAAAATTTGGGGTAATTCCGTTCATGAGCTTTGAGTGTACTTCATGATTCTTATTCACTTCTTGATATTACAATTCTCAAGTGATTGAGCCTCCCCCTCCAGTTTTTGGTACGTTGGATAATAGTCGATATATACCCATTTCTATTCTTAGGGACTTTATGATAATTAGTGTTCAGACTTCTATAAGATGTTTCATACTATAGTGACATATGACTATGATTCTTGAGGCTCTTTGACATACTTTATGTTGATATTCAAGGGACGTCTAATATGTATCCGAGTTTTACATGCATGTATATATATTATATTATATATGGATCGGATCGTACGTTCCTCGGCACTAACATGTTATATTATATATATGGATTGAGCCGTACGTTCCTCGGCACTATTATATTATGTATGGATCGGGCCGTACGTTCCTCGACACTAACATGTTATATATATATGGATCGGGCCGGATGTGCCTCGGCTATCACAACCCAACCCCATAGGCCGTGACTGGGGTCTGACTTGGACACCTATATCCATACCTATCGGATGTAGTCAATCTGAACTACGAACAGTATGCTTACTTACATAAGGCTTCCATTACATAATAACATTCACAATACATCGTGTAGACGCAACTAAACAAAACTTACAAACAACCCACAAACATATATATCTATAGACCTCTAAGAGTGTCAGTGATATCATATGGCGGGAAAGGGCCTCCGTCGTACCCCTGAATGAACGAATATATACATCAAAAGATCAGTACCAAAAATCTGGGCTCCGGCACAATGAAGCACTTTCAAAATCACTTAGTGGAAATCCTAAGCTGCCAGATCCTCTGTCATGACCTAACCTTGTGGGCCATGACTATTACCCAAACTGGACACTCGTATATACACTTGTTATCTATAATCAATCAGCAACTAAACATGATAGGGGACTTATACGGGCAGAACATCGCCTTAAAACTGTCATATATATATATATATATATATATATATCAAAACCACCTGTCTCCTGGGAAGTCACAATCGTCAAAAAGTAACATAGTACGTAAGCCGATAAGTCTGCCACTACACATCACATTCCAAAATATACATGTATATACGCAAGACGACAAGGCTGCCACTATGAATAGGAACGTTCCAAAATATATGTCATACTAGTACAGCTGGGTAACATCTATATATCACCCACATATATGTCTACAGACCTCTAAGAACATCAATAGTAACATATGACGGGACAGGGCTCCGCTGTAGCTGTAACCATGGATAAATAAATATATATATATCAAAATATCTATACCGAAATTCTAGGGTCTGGTACAATGGAGCACTTCCAAAATAGCTGAATGGAAATCCTAAGCTAGCGGATCCCCAAAATGAATATCTGTACCTGCGGGCATTAAACACAGCCCCTTCGAAGAAAGGGGTCAGTACAATATATGTACTGAGTATATAAAGAATAACATATCATAAATGAGATCACATATGAAGTAGAGATTCAGGAGACAAGTATGATACTCAAGAAATCAATGTACCTGTGCCTTATGAAATAAAATCATGCATGATTATATCATATATCATATCCGGCTCATTATGGACTCGGTGAATCTGTCATATACATCTAGTGTATCTAAGAATACGAGGTTCTTTGGAATTTATGCATTCGTTGTCCGTTGATTTCATATGGATCATGCCAAAAGAAAGAAGGTATAGGCTTTACATACCTTTAGCGTTTATACATATATTATGCTCAATATTATCTCAACCTATATTAAAACATTAAGCACTATGGTTAAGCTATGGATAGGAATAAAACGTACTCTATCGTTAGTAGGTTATTTCTAAAAGAATTAGACAACACCTCCCCTATACCGATCACTTTCTCCACTTCTAAACCAGCCATATAATAATAAAGTAATATGAACAATCCAAAATAATAACATAAAATAAGATTTATTATTGACAATAAGCCTAGAATGTTGCCACCCGAATTATGTTACCAAAACAGTAAGTTCGGAAAGCCGAGTACCTCAAGTTGTATCTAAATTTTGAAATTAAAAACAGCAAAACTGGATTGATGACCTTCATGAAACTTTTAGATATATGTCTTAAGTTTTCAATTCAAAAGAAATCAATTCAAAACTCATTTTTTACAAAAATATCATCAAAATACTAACAGCTATACATGAGGGATATTTCAATCAAGAATCTGGACAGAACTTGTCTTATGATTCATCCTCTTTTTTTGACATACTAACAGAAGATATAGGCTCCAACATAAATATAAGATTTGTAGGTACGTGTATTAGATTGCCAAAAAATATTTATTTTCTAAAATCAAAGGTCTACACAATGATATATTCAAGAATTACTACAAGCTAGGCAATTCCAAAAATGGATATGAACACTTACAATCTCCATACACCTTATTCCCCCAAATTCAAGAACAAAAACTCATCAATCAACATCAAAACAATATCTACCATTATTATACATCCTCAATAAGCTAATTCCATCCATTTAGTCCACCTAAACCAGCCCCTTAACCCATAAATCTCAACAAATCACTAAATAAATTTATAACGCTATTTTCTCCATTCTAATCCATTAGAACTCTAAATAAACTTGTTAACAATGAAAATGGAACTTTAATATTACCTAAAATGTGCAAAAACCATATTAACATTCCTTCTTGGCTGATTGTTATCTCAAATTGAAGGCAACGCGATGTACAACACTTTTCTCTTCATGAGCTTCAGATTTCGGGACTTGGATTTTGGTCGGATTTGGTGTTTCTCCCTAAGATCTTCCTCTCTCTCTATCTCTCTGGAAATTTCTGGATATTTCTTTTTTTTATAATGAAGTAGTTAGCTTAAAATATCCCTTAAATGATGTGGGTATTGGGCCTGACTCGAGTTGGAATCGAGTTGGGCCGAATACACTATTTAGCTTGAATTTTCTACCTTAAAACATCCATATCTCCTTATCCCTATGTCATCTCTAAACCCATAACCTATGGTTGGAAAGATATTTCAATTTTATACAACTTTTATTTTGAGAGTTTTCCTAAATTACCAAATGCTAAATGGGTTATGACCTCCCGAAGTCAGCTTACCTAAAAATGTGACTTTAAGAGAAAATATTTGATGACTTCTACTTTGATTTGGCTCAAGGTTCGTTCTTGAGATATCTTTTAATTCACATATATTATCCATATAACTTGTCATTTACAACAAATCATGCCATTTTAAAATTCAAAATTAAAAGTCCTTGAATTTATATCCGTTAGCTCACGAATAGTCCAAGATGCAAAAATATGGAATATAACATTCTTGCCCCCTTTAGAACATTCGTCCTCGAATGTTAAACCAGCCTCATAAAATCTTATACGAAACTTGGGGGAATATTTTTTTTTGCAACAACATATAGTTTTATCTATCAATCAATATAATTAACCTAGAGGTTTAGATTAACTGTAGGCATAGAGAACAAGTGAGGATACTTATCCTTCATCTCCTCCTTGTATTACCAAGTTATCTCTTCTCTATTTTTATTTTACCACAATACTTTGACGGAAGCCACATCCTTAGTACGTAACCTTCTGACTTGGCGTCAAGTATAGCTATAGGGTTTTCCTCATAAGACAGCTTCTCTGTTACCTGGATATCATCCACAGGGAATACTTTAGAAGGATCACCAATACATTTGGGAAGCATCGACACGTGAAAGACAGGGTGCACTACTTCCAAATTAGATGGTAAGTCCAACTCATAGGTAACCTTTTCTATTCTACGAATAACCTAATAAGGGCCAATGTATCACGGGCTAAGCTTCCCTTTCTTACCGAATCTCATTACCCCCTTCATAGGTGACACCTTCAAAAACACCCAATCACTAACCTAAAACTCTAAGGGTCGACGTCGATTATCTGCATATGATTTCTATCGACTCTGGGCTGCTAATAACCTTTCCCAAATAAGCTTTACCTTATCAATAGCTTGTTGAATCATATCAGGTCTGATTAACTTAGCCTCACCAACATCAAACTAGACAATAGGTGACCTGCACTTCCTTCCATATAAAGCCTCATACGGTGCCATCTGGATGCTAGAATGGTAGCTATTATTCTAGGCAAACTCAATAAATGGCAAATGATCATCCAACTTTATCCAAAGTCAATAATATAGTCCCGTAACATATCTTCTAGTGTCTAAATAGTACATTTAGCCTGCCCATTAGTTTGAGGGTGAAATACTGTACTAAGATTTGTTTGTGTTCCCAATCCCTTCTGAAATGATCTCCAGAAGCTAGCTGTAAATTGAGCCCCTCTGTCTGAGATAATAGATGTGGGAATCCCATGAAGTCTTTCTATCTCTTTGATATATAACCTTGCATAGTCGTCTGCTGAATATGTAGTTCTAACTGAAAGAAAGTGGGCTAATTTTGTCAGCCTATCTATAATCACCCATATGGAATCATACTTCCGTAAAGTGAGAGGTAGGCCTGTAATAAAATCCATATTAATTGCTTCCCAATTCCAAGTCGGGATTTCCATCTCTTGTAATAGTCTGCTAGGCTTCTAATACTCAATTTTAATCTATTGGAAATTTGGGCATTGGGCTACAAACACTTCTATGTCCTTCTTCATGCCATTCCACTAGTATAAACATCTAAGGTCATGATACATCTTTGTCGACCCTTGATAAAAATAATACCGGGCATAGTGTGCCTCTCCATGCTTCAGATTAATATGACTGATAAGGAAGATGCTAAATCTCCAAAGAGCAGTGAACAAAACCAGGGTGCAGTAGCTCAGCTTCTGAACAATAAAAGTACTCTATCTTTGAGTAAAAAGAAGAGAGATGCTATTAAAAAGAAATTTGTTCAGGACATGAAATCTGGACAACCAAGTGTGAACTATGTTCTTGTGCCAGAACAAGCAAGCATACATGTGACCCCTCTACAAATTCAAGATACATCTAATGAGAATTATGCACTTAGAAAAGGAGACATCTCAAAGGATTTAACTGATGAGTACAGGGTCACTCATTCTGAAGTTGAGGATGATGCTGACCAAAGGGAGGAAACAAACCCGGAAGATCAAATAAAAGCCTTTAGAACCACTATGGAAGTTTTGTTGCAGAAGGAAAAGCAGCAGGTCAATGAGGAAAATGATCCATCTTCAACAAGTAAACAAACAAAGAAGAAGAATAAGAAAAGTACCATCACCAGTTCTGATAATGTTGCTTTCAAAAGCAACATCAACACAAGGTCTAAATCCCACAAACTTTGATGATTAGTACAATTTGCTGGAATGCAAGGAGTATTAATACTCAAGGCGCCTTAGACAGACTTCAAAAACTCAAGGATTATCACAACCTATCCATGTTAATAATTCTGGAACCATTTGCAAATCAATCACAGCTCAACCACTACAGAAATCAATTGAGAATAGACAGTGCCATCCATAATCCCAATAACAAGATTTGGTTGTTTTGGAATCAGGATGTGGACTGCTCTATTATAGATCAAGATGAACAGCAAGTTACTTGTGAAATCAAACATGTGGCTAATCCTAATTCCCATATTATTACCTTTGTTTATGCCAAGTGTAAGGATTACATGAGAAGGAGCCTCTGGGATAAGATGCTGCAGTATGCTAACACAAACAAACCATGGTGCACTATTGGAGACTTTAATGTGATCACAGATGTTGAAGAAAAACTAGGAGGGCAACCATACAATATGAACAAAAGTTTTAAGTTCATAAGTGTAATTGAAGCATGTGGTCTCACTGATTTGGGCTTCCATGGGCAGAATTTTACATGGTGCAACAACAGGGACATGGAAGCTAGAATATGGAAGAGGTTGGACAGGGCCATGGTGAATGATAGGGGGTTAGAGATAATGCCTATGACTACCATGACTCATCTTGCTTCTACAGGTTCAGACCACTGTCCTCTTTTACTTGAATGCAAGGAGACTCACAGTAATCCTATAAAATACTTCAAGTTCCTTAATTGCTGGGTGGAGAATGAGTCCTTTTTAGACACTGTTAGAGCCTGCTGGGAAGAATCTATTGAAGGTAATCCAATGAGAATATTCCATATGAAACTTAAGAGGGTGGCAAACACTCTTAGCACTTGGTCAAGACAACAGTATGGAGACATATATGAAGCTGTCAAGGATTTTGAACAGAAGGTACAATAAGCAGAAGAGGCTATCATCCAACACAATTCTGAAAGTAATAGGAGCAAGCTTAATCAGGTGAATGCTCAGTACATTAGATATTTGAAGATAGAGCATTCCATCCTTAAGCAAAAAACTCAGCTTCAGTGGTTTAAGGATGGAGATGCCAACTCCAAATATTTTCATGCTATCATCAGAGGAAGAAGAAGAAGATTATTTATTCATAAAATCACTGATGACCAAGAAAACACCATTCAAGGTGATCAAAACATAGCTATTGCTGCCTGTGAATACTTTGAGAAGATCTTTACTGGAAAAGAGGATTTGATCAATGAAGATATCCTAAAATGCATACCCAATACCATCACAGCTCAGCAAAACCAAATTCTTAATGCTATGCCTACCAAGGAGGAGTTGAAAGTTGCTGTATTTTCTCTCAGTGATGTGTCTTCTACAGGTCCTGATGGATTTAATGGCAAATTCTTCCATACTTGTTGGGATATTATTAGTGAAGATTTGTTAAACTTAGTAAAGTACTTTTGTTGTGGACATTCTATTCCCAAGTTCATCACACATGGTTGTTTGGTTCTACTCCCAAAAGTAGACCATCCTAATAAACTTTCATATTTCAGGCCTATATCACTCAGCAACTTCACCAATAAAGTGATTTCTAAAGTCCTTTACCTCAGACTAGCCCCAATTCTCCCTCAGGTAATCTCTGAAAATCAGTCTGGGTTTGTATAGGGAAGAAGCATTTCTGAAAATATTATGTTAGCACAAGAGATCATTCATGGCATCAAAAAACCAAAGATTGGAGACAATGTTGTTATCAAACTAGACATGGCCAAAGCCTATGACAGGGTGTCTTGGTCATTTATATGTCTAGTTATGAGAAGAATAGGTTTTGGAGATGTATTTATTGACATGGTTTGGAGGTTAATGGCTAATAACTAGTACTCAGTTATTGTGAATGGAGGTAGGCATGGTTTCTTTCATTCTACAAGAGGCCTCAAACAGGGAGATCCTTTGTCTCCAACCCTATTTATTTTAGGTGCTGAGGTGCTGTCAAGACTACTCAACAACCTTCATCAACACTATTTGTACACAGGCTTTCACATGGAGAAGAAGGGTCTTTCAATTAATCACCTGAGCTTTGCTGATGATGTAATTATTTTCACTTCAACCTCCAACTTTTCCCTCAAGCTGATCATGAAGACTATGCAGCTATATGAACACACATCAGGACAGCTTATTAACAAAAAAAAGAGTTAATGTATGATCCCTCTGAATACTGATCTAGCTATTATTGAAAGGGTAACTTCTATCACTGGTTTCAAATCAACTCATAGCCTTATTACCTATTTAGGATGTCCCTTATATATTGGGGGTCAAAGAATTATTTACTTTACTAGTATGGTCTCCAAAGTGATCTCCAGGATTAGAGGATGGCAGACCAAAATATTGAGCTATGGGGGAAGAGCAACTCTTATTAAGTCAGTGTTGCAATCCCTTCCAATCCACCTGCTGTCAGCCCTCACCCCTACAGTCACTACCCTTAAACAAATTACAAGGCTTATGGCAGATTTTTTCTGGGGCTGGGACAAAGAAAAGAGAAAATACCATTGGGCATCCTGGGAGACACTCAGCTACCCTATGGAGGAAGGGGGTATTGGTGAAAAACATACAAGATGTGTGCTTGGCCTTGCAATACAAACAATGGTGGACCTTCAGGTCCAAGAAGACACTATGGGGAGAATTCTTAAAGGCTAAGTACTGCCAAAGAGCACATCCAGTGATAAAAAAATAGAATACAGGTCAATCTCTTATGTGGAAGCATATGGTGGCAAATAAAATGAATATTGAGCCTCATATAAATTGGCACATCAATTCAGGTACATGCAGCTTTTGGTGGGATGATTGGATGGGTATAGGACCCCTAGCTAATCACAATAGCTATCTACCAAGGCTCAATAATACTACAGTCTCTAAATACCTGGAGAATGGGGAATGGAATGTGCAGAAAATCAGAAAAGATGCCCCTCCTCAGCTGGTGCAGCAGATACTTAGCACTGATATTATCTACAAACACAACATACCTGATCAAGCTTGCTGGAAACTGAATTCTCATGGTGGCTTCACATGCAAATCTGCTTGGGAACAAATCAGGGAGAAGAAAGCTAGGACCTTAACTGATGGCAGCACTTGGCACACCAACAATCCTTTCAAAGTTTCCTTTCTACTTTGGAGAGCTCTCAAATATAAGCTGCCCACCAATAATAAACTTGTCCAGTTTGGAGTAGCACCAGCAGCATGCTCTTGTTGCTACAGACCTGTATTGGATGATATAGAGCACATATTTGCTTCTGGAGATTTTGCCAAGCATATTTAGCAACAATTCTCCAGTTCCTGGGGGATCCTGCATGACACCATATCCCTGAGATGCATCCTGATGAAGTGGTGGACTTCCAAGCCCAATAATGATGTCCATAAGCTCATGTTGCAGGCCACTCCTATCTTTGTTTGTTGGCATATATGGACGAATAGATGTGCAAGCAAGTATGGAGGAAAGAAATCTAGTGTTACTAGAGTTAAATTCTCCATAGGTAAGGATCTATACATGCTGATAAACAATGCTTACCCCTACATTAAGTGGCCAGAGAGCTGGAAGGAGCTAGTTACTATGGTAGAACAATGCCAGCATGATATGAGAGTGATCAAAGTGGTGTGGATCAGGCCTCCACCTTCCATAGTGAAGTTGAATACTGATGGAAGTGCACTAGACAACCCTGGGAAAATTGGAGCAGGGGGAATATTAAGAGACCACAATGGGAACTTAATATATGCCTTTGCAACTCCATTGGGACAAGGTACTAACAACCAAGCAGAGGTGCAGGCAGCAACTATTGGCATCAAATGGTGCCTCCAACATGGCTACAATAGAGTGATATTGGAAGTTGATTCAGAATTATTGACCAAGTGGCTGAAATAAGATATCAAACCACCTTGGAGCATTTACAAATATGTTGCAAATTTGCAGTCTTTGGTCCAGCTCCTGGAATTCTTCCAGTGCATACACATATTCAGAGAAACAAATCACCCTGTAGATACCTTATCTAAATGCAGCCACATGTTCAATCAGACACAACAATTCTACAACTTACAGCAGCTTCCAAAAGAAACCAAGGGTTACTTCAAGATGGACAAGCTAGGACTGGCAAGTTTCAGAAGGAAAAGCCTAAAAAGGATCAAACAACCTCCTTGATTAATATATCTTAAGTCAGATTGTGTAATAGTTTCCTATATGTATTTTGCAATGTACTGTTTCTTAGTCAACATAGCTATGTCATATTGTAAAGGGAGAGTCTCCCTAGTTTATTGCTTTCATAGAATAATCAGCATACCACTAGAGGTAAAGAATAGAGTAGAGGTCTTCTCCTTTCTTCTCATTCTTGGATGTGCAGGTAGGTGCAGACATACAATAGACCATCCAGCAATTGGAGGCCCATTCATGGTTGCAACACACGTGCAGCATCCCACAATAAGATCACCAACAACCAACACCCTACAACACCTTGATGAATCACACAACACCAACAACAACCAACAGGAATCTGCAGAACACCATCAACCAATGGAGTGCAAGCCTACTGTTTGTTTTGTTGATTGTTTCTTGTTTGATTGTTTTTGTGCAGGTGTAAAAAATCCATCAACTTCCAATAGGCAGCACTCACTATGGCTGTTTCTCAACCATGCAACTACAGCAGATGAGGAAACCAAACAACCCCTACTGGAGCAACTGTTGGAACCAACAAGAGCTCCACTACTCTTAGACCTCCCCTTTGTGTTTGCTTGTTTGTTTATGCAGGTTGCTGGAGCATCAGAAGCTGCAAACTCTAACAAGCTGCAGTTGCACAAGCCATGTACTATAGCAGTAGCAGCTGACCTGGAAGATCTTCAACCATTTCCAGCACACAACAACAACAACCCTAAATCCCTTGCAGATACCAGAGCAACAACAGTAGTACTTGTTTGTGGTCCAACTGATTCTGCAGATCACACAGAAGCTCCATATGCATCAACCATTCAACAGCATCAGCAACAACACAAGCCAAAAGCAATACACAATTCAGCAACAGTCAGCAAAATCTCAACAATATGCATCATGCAACATCAAACTGATCCCACATGTTATAGTATGATAGCATATGTAGCAACTACAGACCTCAAGAAGTCACAACCCAAACGGATAACTGGAGACGTTAGTCGAGCGACCTTAAAAAAGTTAGCCGACTGAAGACTCATCAAATGAAATACATCCATATGTCACCAAATATGCAACACCATGCACTGACATTGCATGAAGCACTCGCATCTCATGGAAAAGCTCGGTATGAAAAAGATTAAGAAGGCGAAGATGAAATGAACGATCTCGATCCATGGAAATTGGAAGTTTTATATACTTGTTCTTCAATTTAGCTATGTTTTAATGTAGTTTAGTTGAATAGGAATAGTGTAGGTTTTCTTCTTGTATTGACATGGAAGGGGATAGTCTCCCTCATTTACATTTTTCTTAGTTTTATTGTATCGAGAGGAGTCCTCTCATAGGTTTATCACTTTCCATCTACCAATGGAGATGAGCTGGCCGATCTTAGTAAGTCGGCTGACTTATGAACCATCTTAAGTTCGGAGGTAAGGTTTATGCCCCCCTCCGTGTATTTTATTAAAAAAAAAACAATCTCAAGTACACATAATCTGCCCCTATATCTTAGCACTCCGTTAGGTGTGATCTCGAATGAGGTCTTTTCCTTTTGAAGGGTTGCATCCCAATACTGTTCCAGAATAGGGTCTTTATACTAGCGTTGCTTCACCTCTTCCATGATAGAGGATTCAACAACTCCTCGAATAGAAACTCCACCATTACTAGAATTAGTCTAGAAAATACCCTAGCATCACCATACTAGTCTTTACGCAGACCCTATATTTTCTCTTACCTCCTTCAGTTGATATCAGGGCTCAACTATGGCTTTTACCCTCAATACTAATTATATCTTAATAGTTTTGCATCAAACTATCTTATACTTTTCTTTAATGTATTCGAAATATTGCAATCACATTGCTATTACTGACTTCTTATTATTTTTATCAAGTAATCACTTGATCTCACCCTTAATATACCAATATTCGTAGGTTGCATAACTACTTGTACAATTTGTACAAAATGCGTTCAATTCTAATCATAGTCTTTTCTTCTTTTGGCTTATTCTTCTCTACATATTTCGTTGTACTAACACGCACTTGCAGTCTATTTTTTCATACTTGTTTCGCATCCTTTACTTACCATTCAATTTTCTCATATTCTACCATATGAGAGATTTCTTATCCTTTCTCTTTTGCTACTTGTATGTCACAATATCAGTAGTCAATAACTCCGTTGCCAACATGTCAACCTTTAATATAGTATAGCCTTGCTATCCTTTACAATATCTTTAAGTTACTCATTACTATTCTCTTGTCGTATTCATCCCTTTTTATATGCACCCATCCTTTGATGTCATACTGTTCAAGGTCTTTACCAATAATTCTCAGCACTATCTCATATATCATCTTGGATTTTATCCGTTTATTGTTGGCTTTTAGATCTTGCTAACTCGTTCCAGCATGGGATCTCACTTGAAGTTTAAGTGTTCACATTAACGTGTTGTAGTATCGGTTGATTTCATCTTACTCTTGTATTTCTCTTATCCACTTCCCTCTTTAGGGTGTACTCATGTCATTATCTGTTTATATTCTACTCTATGTCCCTATTTCAAATTTCCAAACGCATATGATTCTTTTCCAATACATATGGTATATTGTACCATATCCATATCTTCCTTTATATCATCTATAACTTAGATTACCCATGTACAAAACCTTAACACAATCATGAGGTGCTGAGAACTCCCGATATATAGTATAAAATCTCGTCTAATGATTGGTACTCAAGTAATATAATTAATGTCGCAATTCATTCAAAGCCACATTCCATTTATTCCAATCAATAATTAGCTAGTGCTTATGATTGTTTCAAATTCTCCATTCGGTAGCATTTATACTCTAGTGATAAGTGTTTCAAGTTTTCCTATAACACTATCTTTATCCCAACGGATATCACTTGTTACTCCAATAGGTTCACAATGCATCATTTGTTTCAAAAATCTACAATCTTTGTCCTTTAAGGATCTCACTATTTTTCTGAGGTGAAGTCATATATACATAATACTCCTTTATGCTTCATACACTTTCACCCGTGTCGTGTATCCAACGCAAACTTCTAATCTTACTCAAAATCATATCAAATCTTTTTAATAGTGGTTTTGTCTTATCACCTTTCTGTCGTACTATACCTTCAGTTCGTAGCTATCTATTTCCCTTTTTGTTCTATATTCATACTTAATTAATTACGTCTATCTTGGGTGCTACCTTTAGTACTCATTTCATTTCTATAACAATCCTTATGGTATTCACATTACATAATGTTTTTGTTCCATCCTATGACCTAGCACTTCTTAACCTTATTCCCCTTTCTAGTCAATCTTATCCTTAATATCTCACAAACTGTCTTATAAATTCATTCATATCTGTCACAATTCTTTTTCCTATATACTCTTATCTTAATCACACTATTACTTCTTATAACTATAACTCTTCATAATTTATCCATCTTATCAATTCAGTCGGTGCCTTAATATATCACTCTATCAAGATCTACCATTTTTTTTTCTAAATCATCTCTTAGTATCACAAGCCCTTTCGAATCGTCTTAGCATTTTGATCAACAACATATGAAATACATAATCTTAAATAGCCCACAAGTTTGTGTTTTCCTTTCGCAATTTCCATCTCCAACTAGTTGGTTAAGAACTAATGAAATGTTATCCATAAGCATTTCCCAACGACCACAAGAAGAAAACTAGAATCCGATAAGCACCACAGGACTTTTTAGTGCTTGATGCACCTCGTTTACCTCTAGGCTTATTCTTAAATCATGAATGAATTATTTAATTCATAAAGTACTTGTTGCATGCTTTATACTTTTCAACAAAAGTAAAACTTAATTATTGGACATGTTTGCCCTTCAACATAAGTTTCTTTTAAGAAACAATTGTGGCTGGAAAGTATTTTGATCCGTTCAAATGAATTTTAAGCTTTGCTACTCATATAGGCTTTTTCAAAATAAAATTTTCCAAGTAAGAATGGTACCCCTTACGGATGACATGGAGGGTATCTCTTAACTATTTACTCCAACATAATAAATTTACCTTGCCGGTATCCATCCTCAAAACATATTATGAACTTATGTCCCATTTTCTCTTTATTTCTAGAAAAATTTTGGCAGAGTTTCCTTTGTATTTCTTACTATCTCAAAATGTGCACGCATGAAATACCAATAATGCCTCACAGGGCCAATATATATATATATATATATATATATATATATATATATATATATATATATATATATATATATATATATATATATCACATCCACACAGGGCATCTAATATCAATAACAGTATGAAAATGATGGACTTACCTTGTATGTCCAACTCGAACTACACCCGTTACACTTTCCTGTCTACTTTTCCTTTCAATTTTCAACTTTACATTTCAATCATATTTTAATATTCTTACCTTATCCAGCATGCCTCTTTCGCACCATTACTTACCTGTATACTGTGTAGCTTTCAATATCATCCGTCACTTTCTTCTGTCGATGTTGTTCTTCGGCTGAAATCAAAGGTTAGAAAAAAGGGAATTTTCCTATGAATGGGCTCTATCGCACGATCTTAGACATGAAAGAATGGTAGGATCCTAAATGTCCTGTAGTCTCTTGTTTATAGTTGTGGTGCACAACACACCGATAAACAAGACTCTACTTGAAACGGTCTATAGATATTCTGAGGATGAATTGCTCTGATACCACTTTTATCACAACCCAACCCCGTGGGCCATGACTAGTGCCCGAACTGGACACTCGTATATACACCTGTTATCTATAATCAATCAGCAACTAAACCTGATAGGGGCCTTTTACGGGCAGAACATTGCCTCAAATCTTTCATACACACACACACACACACACACACACATATATATATATATATCAAAACCACCTATCTCTTGGGGAGTCACAATCGTCAAAAGATAACATAGTACGTAAGTCGATAAGGCTGCCATTACACATCACATTCCAAAATATACATATATATATACAAGTCGATTCCAAAATATATGTCATATTAGTACAGCGGGGTAACATTTATATACCACCCACATATATGTCTACAGACCTCTAAGAACATCAATAGTAACATATGATGGGACAGGGCTGCACTATACCCATGGATTAATAAATATATACATTTAAATATCTATACCGAAATTATAGGCTCTAGGATAATGGAGCACTTCCAAAATAGCTGAGTGGAAATCCTAAGCTGGCGAATCCCCGAAATAAATATCTGTACCTGCGGGCATGAAACACAGCCCTCCCAAAGAAAAGGGGTCAGTACAATATATGTACTGAGTATATAAAGCATAACATATCATAAATGAGATCACATCTGAAGTAGAGATTCAGGAGACAAGTATGATACTCAAGAAATCACTGTACCTGTGACTTATGAAATAAAATCATGCATGATTATATCATATATCATATCTGGCCCATTATGGACTCGGTGAATTTGTCATATACATCTGTTATATTTGGCCAATCATGGGGCTCGGTGCCATCATCACATCATCATGTCATCATATCATATCATCATATATATATGTCGTACCTGGCCCTCTAGTGAGGGACTCAGTGAACAATACAGTAAAACTGTGTATGAATACATACCCGGCCCGAGACTCGGTGAAAGATATATTGAGGCATGAATGAGAAGAGTAGTGAGAAACCATATGCAAGTTGAATCATATTTGAGACTCGATGGAATAATCAAAATGAGCTATTATTCAAAAATCAAGAGAATAGACATATCAAGAACCTTTTGAATGTCACTATGGATTACATCAAAATAGAACTTCTGGAAATCTAGATCATTGGCCATCCAAGTGGCTCTAAGAATAGGAACTTCCTTGGAATCATATAAAAATCATATATTTATTTCATAAAGATCATTCCAAGGAGAAAAAAGGGATAGCTTTACATGCTTACTACTTCCCAACGTATAGAAGAAAAACTTGAGAAGCAATAGCTCAATTATTGTAAGAGTTCTAACATTAAGGGGTTAATAAGAATCATGATGTATACCAAAATATGAATTATACCAAATTAGGATGGATGGAGTCATACACATGTATCAAGTCATAATGATATAAGTTCTAGGAAATCAAGAACATTAGCCATCCTAGTGTATCTAAGAATACGAGGTTCTTTGGAATTTATGCATTCGTCGTCCGTTGATTTTATATGGATCATGCCAAAAGAAAGAAGGGATAGGCTTTACATACCTTTAGTGTTTATACGTATATGATGCCCAATATTGTCTCAACCTATATTAAAACATTAAGCACTATGGTTAAGGTATGGATAGGAATAAAACGTACTCTATCGTTAGTAGGTTATTTCTAAAAATATTGGACACCACCTCCCCTATATCGCTCACTTTCCCCACTTCAAAACCAGCCATATAATCATCAAGTAATATCAACAATCCAAAATATTGCCATAACATAACATTTATTATTGACAATAAGCCTAGAATGTTGCCACCCGAATTATGTTACCAAAATAGTAAGTTCGAAAAGCCGAGTACCTCAAGTTGTATCTAAATTTTGAAATTCAAAATGGAAAATTTGGACTTGATGACCTTCATGAAACTTTTATATATATGTATTAAGTTTTTAATACAAAAGAAATCAATTCAAAACTCATTTTGTACAAAATGATATCATCAAAACACTAACAGCTATAAATGAGGGATTTTTCAATCAAGAATCTGGACAGAACTTGTCTTATGATTCATCATCTTTTTTCGACATAATAACAGCAGATATAGACTCCAACATAAATATAAGAGTTGTAGGTACCTGTATTAGATTTCTAAAACATATTTATTTTCAAAAATCAAAGGTCTACACAATGGGATATTCAAGAATTACTACAAGCTACGCAATTCTAAAACTGGATTTGAACACTTACAATCTCCATACTCCTTATTCCTCCAAATTCAAGAACAACAACTCATCAACAACATCAAAACAATATCAACCAATATTATACATCATAACTAAGCTAATTCCATCTATTTAATCTACCTAAACCATCCCCTTAACCCATAAATCTCAATAAATCACCAAATGAGTTTATAACGCTATTTTTTCCGTTTTAATCCGTTAGAACTATAAATAAACTTGTTAACAATAAAAAAGGGACTTTAATATTACCTCAAATGTGCAACAACCATATTAATACTCTCTCTCTTTTGGCTGATTTTTAGCTCAAATTGCAGGCATCGCGATGTACAACACTTTTCTCTTCATGAGCTTCGGATTTCGGGACTCGGATTTTGGTCGGATTTGGTGTTTCTCCCTAAGATCTTCCTCTCTTTCTCTCTCTGGAAATTTCTGGATATTTCTTTTTTAGATAATGAAGAAGGAAGCTAAAAATATCCCATAAATAATATGGGTATTGGGCCTGCCCCGAGTTGGAATCGGGTTGGGCCGAATCCACTATTTAGCTTGACCCTTTTGCCTTAAAATATCTATATCTCCTTATTCCGATGTCGCCTCTAGACCCATAACCTATGGTTGGAAAGATATTTCAATTTTATACAACTCTTATTTTGACAGTTTTATCAAATTACCAAATGCTAAAGGGTTTATGGCCTCCCTAAGTCAGCTTACCCGAAAATGTGACTTTAAGAAAAAATATTTGATGGCTTCTACTTTGATTTGGCTCAAGGGTCCTTCTTGAGATGTCGTTTACTTCACATATATTATCCATATAAATTATCATTTACAACAAATCATGTCATTTTAAAATTCAAAATTAAAAGTCCTTGAATTTATATCCGTTAGCTCACGAATAGTCCAAGATGCAAAAATATAGAATATAACATCTCCGAAACATGAGTCTGTATATGCGGGCATGAAATACAGCCCCCTAAAGAGAGGAGGTCAGCACGTAATACGTACTGAGTATATAGTGCATAAGAACATTTAGTATAGATGAATCATGAAAATAATCTCAATAATTGAATGCATATGTGGCCAACATGTGATAATATCTGCATAACTCTACATAACTGAATTCGACTTTATGGCGTATGACATGCATGGATTATAGTATAACTGTTAGTTCTGTTGAACATACAGCCTGATCCATACATAATATAATATTACCGAGGAACATTCGGCCTGATCTATATATATAACATATTAGTACAAAGGAACGTACGTCCCAATCCATATATAATATAATAAAGCCGAGGAACGTACGACCCGATCCATAGATAATATAATACATATACATGCATGTAAAACACGGAAATATACTAGACATCCCTTGAATATCATCAAAAAGTATGTCAAAGAGCCTCAAGAATCATAGTCATATATCACTATAGTATGAAACATCTTATAGAAGTCCGAACATTAATTATCATAGAGTCCCTAAGAATAGAAATGGGTATATATCGACTATTATCCAACGTACCAAAAACTGGAGGGGGAGGCTCAATCACTTGAGAATTATAATATCAAGAAGTGAATAAGGATCATGAAGCACACTCAAATCTTATGAATAGAATTACCCAACACTTCATATACATATCATTGCTTACTTATATCTAAGACATGCCAAAAGAAAGGAGGGATAACTTTACATACTTACTACTTTCCATCATATAGAAGACTTGAGAGGCAATAACTCAATTATTGTAGGAGTTATAACATCAAGAAGTGGATAAGAGCCATTAATCATACTCGGAGCTTTATGAATAGAATTATCCCAAAACTCATATCATATATCACTTATTTTAAGACATGCCAAGAAAAAAAAGGGATAGGCTTTACATACCTATTATAGATCAACCACAACCAAGCTTGCTTTGTTACCCCTCTAACCTATTTAACATAAAAGTAACACTATTATTAATAAACATCAACTTTCTAGCTTCTAAATCTACAACCAATTACCTATAGGAATCACTTCCTCGTTCACACTTCTCGACTAGTATATTGATTAGTAAGAAGTTGACGGAAATCGGGCAGCATTTCCCCTATATAACTCGCCTTATCCAAACTTCCAATTCACCTCCAATTAGCACAACCACACCAACAACTACAACCACCATCCATATACAGTAAAACTACTTCAACATTATTCAGTACAAGTTCCAAACAGCCCACCCAAAACCACGACATCAAAATACGGTTTTCAATCTCTATTTTGTAAAATCACAGCCACAGCAGCACTTATACCCATTTATAACCATATTTCCATCCCTTCAACATATACAAATGAACTTCAAATATAATACCATAGTAACGACAACACTAACCAAACTTTAATGCAACTAGAACGACCTCAATTCTATCCATTTACAATATCAACAATAACTATGTAATTTTCTTACCACCAACTTCACTTAATACAAATTAATCTCTCCATTAAAACATCATTAACTCCAATTTAAAAAGAAGAAACCCTACCTTAGCAACTTGGCTCCGTAACTCGGCTGAAAGTTGATGGACTTCTCGTTGAAACTCCTTGCTGCCCCAGCGACTAATCCCACGTAGCTAATCACCTTCTAATGACTCGAGATTACCTTAGAGTATTAAATTTCAATGTCGGTTATCTGCGTATGACTTTTGTTGACTCTGGGCTACTAATAGTTTCTCCTGAATAAGCTTTACTTTCTCAATAGCTTGCTGAATCATGTTTGGGCCTATTAGTTTAGTCTTACTAACCTTAAACAAATCAATAGGTGATCTCCACTTTCTACCATATGAAGCTTCATATGGTGCCATTTGGATACTAGAATGATGGCTATTATTATAAGGAAACTCAATAAGTGACAAGTGATCACCTCATCTACCTCTGAAGTCAATAATGTAGGCCCACAACGTATCTTCTAGCGTCTGCATAGTGCGCTCGGCCTATCCATCATTCTGAGGGTGAAATATTATACTAAAATCCACCTATGTTCCCATTCTCTTTTTGGAATAATCTCCAGAAGTTAGCTGTAAATTGAGCTTCTCTTTTTAAGATAATAAATATGGGAACCCCGTGAAATCTTACTACTTATCTGATATATAACCTTGTATATTCCTCAGCTTAATATGTAGTACTAACTGTAAGAAAATAAGTTGATTTTTTAGCCTATATACAATAACCCATATGGAATCATACTTCCATAGAGTGCGAGGTAAGCCTGTAATATAGTCCATATTAATTGCTTCCCATTTCCAAGTAGGGATTTCTATCTCCTATAATAGTCCACAAGTTTTTGATGCTTGATTTTAACCTGTTGGCAATCCGGGCACTGGGCTATGAACTCTGCTATGTCCTTCCTCATATCATCCAAACAATATAAACATCTGAGGTCATGATACATCTTGGTTGACCCTGGATAAACAGAATAGAGGGCATAATGCACCTCTTCCATCACCTGTTGTCGTAGCCCTGCAATCTTAGGTACATATATTCTGCCTCTATACCTCAACACTCAATCAGGTGTGATCTCGAATTGGGCCCTTCCCTTTTAAAGAGTTGCAGCCCTATACCGTGCCAGAATAGGGTCTTCGTACTAGGTTTCTTCACTTCTTCTATGATAGAAGATTCAGCAACTCCTCAAATAGAAACTCCACCATTATCCGAATCAGCCAAACAGACTCCAAAGTTAGCTACTGGAAAATCTCGTGGAACATCGTTTTCCATTCTGGTTGTACCTCTGCTAAGCTACCCATAGACTTACGGCTGAGTGTATCTGCTACCATATTTGCTTTCCTTGGGTGGTATAGGATGTCAACATCATAATCTTTTAGAAACTCGAGCCACCTTCTTTGCCGTAAATTTAGCCTTTTTTGCTTGAAGATGTATTGGAGACTTTTATGGTTTGTGTAAATATCATCATGCACTCCATACATATATTGCCTCCATATTTTCAAAGCATGAATTACTGCTGCTAACTCCAGATCATAAGTAGGATACTTTCTTTCGTGCTTCTTAAGCTGTCGGAAAGCATAGGCTATGACCCTACCATGCTACACCAGTATATAAACTAGGCCAATACTGGAAGTATCATAGTAAATAACATAGCCATTTGGTCCTTTAGGAAGAGCTAGAATAAGGGCCATAGTTAACTTTTCTTTCAACCACTGAAAGCTTTGTTCACAAGCATCGGTCCACTAGAACTTAGCCGCCTTTTTAGTTAACATTATTAAAGGCGCTAAAATAGAAGCAAACTTCTCTATGAATTTCCTATAGTATTCTGTTAGCCCCAGAAAACTACGTAACTCAATAGGTGTCGTAGGTCTAGACCAAGTCTTTACGGCCTCAATTTTCTATGTATCTACTCAAATACCATCAATTCTAACAATATGCCCCAAGAGTGTTACTTAAGTCAACCAGAATTCACTTTTAGAGAACTTAGCGTACAATTTCTGGTGTTGGAGTACACCAAGTACTGTCCTATAATGATTTACATGCTCTTTTTACTCGTTCAGCTCTGCGAGTTCCATTCAGTAGGGAGGAATAGATATGGGCTGAGTATTTGGTAACACATCTACAGTGAACTCTATCTCCCGCTCAGGAGGGAGACCTGGGAGTTCATCTGGGAGTACATCTGGATATTCATTGACCACTGGCACTGACTGAAGAGTCAGTACCTATGCTTCCAAGTTATGCACCCGAACCAGGTGATAAATATAACCCTTCTAACCATACTTCTTTCCTTGAGGTATGTAATGAATTTACCTTCAAATTGTTCCTGGGTCACAAATGAACTATTTAGATCATAAATTACTTGTTGTACGCATTGTACTTTTCAAGTAAAGGTGAAGCTTAATTATTGGCCATTGTCACTCTTTTATTGGAGCTTATTCTAAGCCAAATTATGACTAAAAAATATTCTGGTCCCTTCAAACAAATCCTAAGTTCTACCGCTCGTATATGTTTTTTTTTTGTTTTTAAAAATAGAGTTTCCCGAAAAAGAATGATGCCTCTTATAGATGACATGGAGGGTATCTCTTACAACTTTGATCCAATCATAAAAAATTTACATTCTCGATATCAACCTCATACTGACTATTATTACCAATTCAATAGTTAACTTTATTTCTGAGAGTCAGACTTGCAACTTGGCCAAATCTCATTGTTACTGTTGACCCGACTCTTTAAGGCATGTTATGAACTACATCTCATTCTCTTTTTAATTCTAGGAACTTTTGGCAGAGTTTTCTCTGTATTTATTACCATCTCAAAATTTACACGCAAGAAATAACAACAATGCTTCATAGGGATAACACACCTATATGATATCGTATTGTAGTCACACAGGGTTTCCTATATCAATCACAAGACAAAAATGATGAACTTGCCTCATATATCCAACACCAACTGTCCTTATTAATCTTTCCTATTCACTTTCTCTTTCCATTTTTAACTACAGATTTCAAACATACCTGTAGCATTCATACTATGTTTGACATATATTCCGTTTACAGTTACTGGTTCCTTTAACTACTTTTGTGCACACTTTCTAACTACACTTGTCCACGACATATATATTCATCATGTTTCCTTACTATACTTACCATAACCCTCCATAATGATGGCCAATTTGCCGTTTCGTATATATAAATTCTCATTATGATCCCTTGCTATCCAATTTTCGCCTGTAGGTACAACTATTTTTCATTCTAGCTTGCAAAATTCCCACGGGTGGGAACGCCTTGGTCACTATTACTCATAACTACTTAGTTATTGATGCTATTAATTTCCTCTTGCCGCTATTAGGTAACAATCTATGGTAAATGTACATACATAGGAAATTTTGATAAAGTCTCCTATACCTGTAGGGGATCAGTCCCTCATCCGGTTCGGTGATCTAGGAAGTGAAGTATGCTCCCCATCATCATCTCCCTGCCACCTACTCGTCTGCCCTTTATCATCTTCTTCATTTAAATCCGGGGTAGATAACCAGGTAACTCCTAGTTTACCGATGACCAGGATAGGGGGTAGAATATTCTATAACACTTACTAGGGTAGTCGGTCTGATGTAGTGTTCTTCCATAAGAGCAACTGGTATGGCTTACAAGACCACTTCCCTGGATTTCAAACACTCTGGAATTATCGTTGGGTCCTCCGAGGGATCGATCTCAATAGAATAAATGGGGCTCCTCCTACTCGATCCTGGAGCCTGAGGTCCCGAATTTACCTTAGGGGCATTCTTCGCACCCCTCCCCCCCACTGTCTGAAGCTGGCCTCTCCATCTTTCACATAAATCTGCACCTACCTATAAGAAAAGAGGTCAGAAACAATCTTTCCTTGGAGGCATCACTATATACATAATAGTCCGTTAGGGGGGAATTGTCCTGATAATACCGCTCAATCGCACAATTTAAAGTAAAAAGGAAAGGTAGCATCCTAAATGTCCTATAGCTTCCTATTTATAGATGTGGTGCACAACACATCAATAAATAAGACTCTACTAGATACGGTTTATAGACACTCCGAGGATGAACTGCTCTGATACCATTTTTGTCATAACCCAACCCCGTAGGATGCGACTGGGGTCCGACCTAGACACCCATATCCATACCTATCGGATGTAGTCAATCTGAACTGCGAACAGTATGCTAACTTACATAAGAACCCCAATGGGTAATACATCTTCATTTATATATAGCCCTATCAGTTATCTCCTGAGTAGTCACCACTATTCATATCATGAAAGGGCACACAATATGACAATGCTTCCATTACATATTAACATTCACAATACATCGTGTAGACGCAGCTGAAGAAAACTTACATAAAACCCACATATACATGTGTCTACAGACCTCTAAGAGTGTCAATGGTATCATATGGCGGGACAGGGCCTCAGTCGTACCCCTAAATGAACGAATATATACATCAACATATCAGTACCAAAAATCTAGGCTCTGGCACAATGGAGCACTTCCAAAATCACTGAGTGGAAATCCTAAGTTGGCGGATCCCCAAAACATGAGTCTGTACCTGTGGGCATGAAACACAGCCTCCCAAAGAGAGGGGGTCAGCATGGAATAAGTATTGAGTATATAGAGCATAAGAATATTAAGTATATATTAATCATAAAAACATTCTCAATAATTGAATGCATCTGTGGCCAATATGTGATACTATTTGCATAACTCTACATAACTGAATTCGACTTTAAGGTGTATGACATGCATGCATTATAGTATAACTATTAGTGTTGTGGAACATATAGCCCGATCCATACATAATATAATAGTGCCGAGGAACGTCCGACTTGATCCATATATATAACATGTTAGTTCCAAGGAATGTACTGCCTGATCCATATATTATATAATACATATACATGCATGTAAAACATGAAAACATATCAGACATCCCTCGAATATCATCATAAAGTATGTCAAAGAGCCTCAAGAATCAGTCATATATCACTATAAACATCTTATAGAAGTCCGAATATTAATTATCATAGAGTCCCTAAGAATAGAATTGGGTATATATCGACTATTATCCAACGTACCAAAAACTAAAGGGGGAGGCTCAATCACTTGAGAATTGTAATATCAAGAAATGAATAAGGATCATGAAGCACACTCAAAGCTTATGAATGGAATTACCCAAACTTCATATGCATATCATTTCTTACTTATATCTAAGACATGCCAAAAGAAAGGAGGGATAATTTTACATACTACTTTCGATCATATAGAAGACTTGAGAGGCAATAACTCAATTATTGTAGGAGTTCTAACATCAAGAAGTGGATAAGAGCCATAAATCATACTCGGAGCTTTATGAATGGAATTATCCCCAAAGATCATATCATATATCACTTATGTATAAGACATGCCAAGAGAAAAGAGAGATAGCCTTTACATACCTGTTATAGATCAACCGCAACCAAGCTTGCTTCGTTACCCCTTTAACCTATTTAACACGAAAGTAACACTATTATTAATAAACTTTGAATTTCCAGCTTCTAAATCTACAACCAATTACCTATAGGAATCACTTCTTCGTTCACACTACTCGACTAGTATATTGATTCGTTAAGAAGTTGAAGGAAATCAGGCAGCATTTTCCCTATACAACTTGCCCTATCTAAACTTCCAATTCACCTCCGATTAGAAAAGCCGCACCAACAACAAAAACCACCATCCATATACAATAAAACCACTTCAACACTATTCAATCCAAGTTCCATATAGCCCACCCAAAACCATGACATCAAAATATGGTTTTCGATCTTTATTTTGTAAAATCACAACCACACGAAAAGGAGCATAACGTAGTTGTAAACAACAACACTTATAGTCATTTATAACCATATTTCCATCCCTTCAACATATACAAATGACCTTCAAATACAATACCATAGTAACGACAACACTAACCAAACTTTAATCCAACTAGAATAACTTCAATTCTGTCCATTTACAAAGTCAACAATAACTATGTAATTTTCTTACCACCAACTTCACTTAATACAAATTAATCTCTCCATTACAACATCATTAACTCCAATTTGAAAGAAAGAAACCCTACCTTAGCAACTTGGCTTTGCAACTCGGCTGAAAGTTGATGGAATTCTCGTTGGACCTCCTTGCTGCACAACGACGAATCCCACGTAGCTAATCACCTTCTAATGGGTCGAGATTACCTTAGAAAATTAATTAATAGAGCAATAATTGAAGCCCCTCCTTGCTTCAGCCATGGCCGAAAGTTGTCATGGCTTGAACTTTCTTTCTTTCTCTTTTTTTTTCTAAGTCTAATGTTAAGAAATAGATGAACTAAGAACTAGTTCTTAGTCATTATTTGGATTTATACACCACTTTTGAAGGTGACATGTGTCAGCATGCTACATATTTCCAACCCCAAGGGTGACATGTTTCCAGCTCCTATAGGTCCACTTCATCCATGCACCATCCAGCTGCTTCCACGTGTCTTGGTAGGGTCCACTTTCCAAATAGGTACATCACCTACTTACTCTTTTTCGTAGGTTCGTAATCTCATCTTACTTTAAGAACTTATGTGAACCTTGCTACTTAAGCTTGACATGTACTCAAGTATATTAATTATGTAAGACTTCCAAATAGGTAGCTTACGCAAATAGGTCGATTACCACTACTCACTACTTGGCCTCCAATTTTTTTCAAATCCTTCCAAACCTATTTCTAACCATCACTACTAACATAGAACAAGACTATGCAAAATATGGGGTGTTACATCCTCCCTTCCTTAGAGTTATTTGATAACGTCATGAATAACATGGATCACATGGTAACTTTATAGAAGCTAAATAAATGCTCCTATGTACCAAGAGTACAGGGCATAACATCGGCACTATTATATTATATATGGATTGGGCTGTACATTCCACAACACTAACAGTTATAGTATAGTCTATGCCTGCCATACACCGTAAAGGTAAATTTAGTTATATAGAGTTATGCAGATATTATCACATGTTGGCCACAGATGCATTCAATTATTGAGAATGTTTTCATGATTCATTTATACTTAATGTTCTTACGCTTCATATACTCAGTACGTATTCCGTGCTGACCCCCTCTCTTTAGAGGGGCTGAGTTTTATGCCCGCAAGTACAGACACGTATTTTGGGGATCCGCCAGCTTAGGATTTCCACTCAGCGATTTTCGAAGTGCTCCATAGTATCAGAGCCTAGATTTTTGGTACTGATCTATTCATGTATATATTAGTTTATTCAGGGGTATGGCGGGGGCCCTGTCCTGCCATATGATACCATTGACACTCTTAGAGGTCTGTAGACATGTGTATGTAGGTTGTTTGTAAGTTTTGTTCAGATACGTCTATACGATATATTGTGAATGTTAATATGTAATGGCAGCCTTATCGACTTGCATGCACTTTCATGATATGATTAGTTGTGACTCCTCAGGAGAAAAATGATAGTTCTATATGTAAATGAAGACATATGACCCATTGGGGTTCTTATGTAAGTTAACATACTGTTCATAGTTCAGATTGACTATATCCGATAGGTATGGATACGGGTGTCGAGGTCGAACCCCAATCGCAGACTATGGGGTTGGGTCATAACAAAAGTGGTATCAAGATAGTTCATCCTCGGAGTGTCTATAGACCGTGTCTAGTAGAGTCTTGTTTATCGGTGTGTTATGCACCACATCTATAATCAGGAAGCTACAGGACATTTAGGATCCTATCTTTCCTTTTTACTTTAAATCATCCAATAGAGCTGTATTATCAAGATAATTCCTCCCTAACAAACTATTATGTGTACAACGATGCCTCCAAGGATAGATTATTTTTGACCTCTTTTCTTATAGGTAGGTGGAGATCCTTATGAAAAATGAGGAGGCCAGCTTTAGACAGTGGAGGGGGGTACAGAGAAGGCCCCTAGGGTAAATTCGGGACCTCAAGCTCCAGGATCGAGTAGGAGGAGCCTTAGTTATTCTATTGAGACCGATACCTTAGAGGACCCAACAAAAATTCCCCAGAGTGTTTGATATCCAGGGAAGTGGTCCCGTAAGCCATACCAGTTGCTCTTATGGAAGAATATTACGTCAGATCGGCTACCCCGGTAAGTGTTACAGAATATTCTAGCCCCTTGTCCTGGTCATTGGTAAACCAGGATTTACTTGGTTATCTATGTTCCTCGGATTCAAATATAGAAGATGATGAAGGGAAGACGAGTAGGTGGTGGAAAGACGATGATGGTTAGCCCACTTCACTTTCTAGATCACCAAACCGGATGAGGGACTAATCGCCTACAGGCTAAGATGAAAAATAGTTGCACCTACAGGCGAAAATTGGATAGCAATGGAGCATAATGAGAATTTGTATATACAAAACAGAAAATTATCCATCATTATGGCGGGTTATGGTAAGTATAGTAAGGAAACTAGTTGAATGTATATGTCGTGGACAAGTCTAGTTAGAAAGTGTGTACAGAAGTAGTTAAAGGAACTAGTAACTGTAAACGGAATATATGTTAAACATAGTATGAATGCTACACCTATGTTTGAAATATATAGTTAAAAATGGAAAGAGAAAGTGAATAGGAAAGAGTAATAAGGACAGTTGGTGTTGTATATATGAGGCAAGTTCGTCATTTTTGTCTTGTGATTGATATAGGAAGCCCTGTGTGGCTACAATATGAGATCATATATGTGTGTTATCCCTGTGAGGTGTTATTGGTATTTCTTACGTGTAAGTTTTGAGATTGTAATAAATACAGGGAAACTCTGCCAAAAGTTCCTAGAATTAAAAAGAGAATGAGATGTATTTCATAACATGCCTTAAAGGGTCGGGTCAATAGTAATAATGAGATTTGGCCAAGTTGCAAGTCTGAATCCGAGAAATAAAGTTAACTATTGAATTGGTAATAATAGTCAATATGAGGTTGATATCGATAAGGTAAATTTTTGATGATTGGATCAAAGTATTAAGAGATACCCTCCATGTCATCGGTAAGAGGCAACATTCTTATTTAGGAAACTCTATTGCAAAAAAAAACATATACGAGCGGCAGAACTTAGGATTTGTTTGAAGGGACCAGAATATTTTCTAGTCATAATTTGTCTTAGAAAAAGCTCAAATGAAAGAGCGACAACGGCCAACAATTAAGCTTTACCTTTACTTGAAAAGTACAATGCGTACAACAAGTAGTTTACGAGCTAAATAGTTCATTTATGACCCAGGAATAATTTAAAGGTAAATTCATTCCATACCTCAAGGAAAGAAGGGTGGTTAGAAGGGTTATAGTTATCATCTAGTTCGGGTGCATAACTTGGAAGCAGAGGTATCGACTCTTCAGTCAGTGCCAATTCAATGAATATCCAGATGTGCTCCCAGATGAACTCCTAGGTCTCCCTCCTGAGCGGGAGATAGAATTCAATATAGATATGTTACGAAATACTCAGCCCATATCTATTCCTCCCTACAGAATGGCACCCGCAGAGCTGAACGAGTAGAAGGAGCATGTAAATAATTAGAGGACGGTACTCGGGGTGCTCCAACACCAGAAGTTGTATGCTAAGTTCTCTGAACGTGAATTCTGGTTGACTTCAGTAGCACTCTTGGGGAATATTGTTAGAACTGATGGTATTCGAGTAGATACACAAATAATTAAGGCCGTAAAGACTTCGCCTAGACCTACGACACCTACTGAGTTACGTAGTTTTTTGGGGATAGCAGGATATTACAGGAGATTCATGGAGAATTTTTCTTTGATTTTCGCACCTTTAAAAAGGCTAACTTAGAAGGAGGCTAAGTTCCAATGGACCGATACTTGTGAATGAAGCTTTCAGTTGCTGAAAGATAAGTTAACTACGACCCCAGTTCTAACTCTTCCTGATGGACCAGATGGATACATTATTTATTATGATGTTTCCGGTGTTGGCCTAGGTTATGTACTGATGCAATATGGTAAAGTCGTGGTCTATGCCTCCCGACAGCTCAAGAAGCACAAAAGAAATTATCCTACTCATGATCTGAAGTTAGCAGTAGTAATTCATGATTTGAAAATATGGAGGCACTATCTCTATGGCGTACATGTTGATATCTATACGGATCATAAAAGTCTTTAATATATTTTTAAGCAGAATGAGCTGAAATTATGGCAAAGAAAGTGGCTAAAGTTGCTGAAAGATTATGATATTGACATCCTATACCATCCAGGGAAAGTAAATGTTGTAGCAGATGCACTTAGCCGTAAATCAATGGGTAGCTTGGAAGATGTACAACTATAATGGAAAGAGATAGTCAACGAGATTTGCCAGTTAGCTAACCTTAGAGTCCGTTTGACTGATTCGAATGATGGTGAAGTTTCTATTTGAGGATTTGTTGAATCCTCTATCATGGAAGAAGTAAAGCAATGCCAATATGAGGACCCTATTCTGGTACAGTACAAGGATACAGCTCTTCAAAAGGAAAAGACTCTATTCGAGATCATACCTGATAGGGTGCTAAGATATGGGGGCAGAATATGTGTAACAGAGATCGTAGGGCTACGACAACAGGTGATATAAGAGGCGCACTATGCCTACTATTCTATTCACCCAGGGTCAACAAAGATATATCATGACCTCAAATATTTATATCGGTAGAATGGCATGAAGAAGGATATAGTAGAGTTCGTAGCCTAGTGCTCAAATTGCCAAAAGGTCAAGATTGAGCATCAGAAGCTTGGTGGACTATTATAGGAGATGGAAGTACCAACTTGGAAATAGGAAGCAATTAATATGGACTACATTACAGGCTTACCTCGCACTCTACGGAAGTATGATTCCATATGGTTTATTATAGATAGGCTGACAAAATCAGCTCATTTCCTTCCAGTTAGGACTACATATTCAGTTGAGGATTATACAAGGTTATATATCAGAGAAGTAGTAAGATTTCACGGGGTTCCCACATTTCTTATCTCAAACAGAGAAGATCAATATATAGCTAACTTCTGGAGATCATTCCAAAAAGGGATTGGGAACACAGGTGAATCTTAGTAGAACATTTCACCCTCAGACTGATGGACAAGCCGAGCACACTATGCAGATGCTAGAAGATATATTGCAGGCCTGCATTATTGACTTCAGAGGTAGCTGGGGTGATTACTTATCACTTATTGAGTTTGCTTATAATAATAGCCATCATTCTAGTATCCAAATGGCACCATATGAAGCTTCATATGGCAAAAAGTGCAGATCACCTATTGATTGGTTTAAGGTTAGTGAGACTAAACTAATAGGCCCAGACATGATTCAGCAAGCTATTGAGAAAGTGAAGCTTATTCAGGAGAAACTATTAGCAGCCCAGAGTCGACAAAAGTCATAAGCAGATAACCAACGTTGACATTTAGAGTTTGAAGTTGAGGATCCAGTGTTCTTAAAAACATCACCCATGAAAGATGTAAGGAGATTTGGCAAGGAAGAAAAACTTGGCCCGAGGTACATTGTCATACGATAACAATAATCAGCCTGAACTGTAAATTTCAAAGCATGGTTGGTGAATGAACGGTGGTGTTAATAGGTAGACAATGGACGGATATAGAGTGTAGCGTAGCGGCATAAGACAGTTTTATCGTGTATTCTCCTTCAATTCACGATTTCTTTTCGTGGATTCACCTTTCTTCAAAGTTAATACTTTTGATGAGGCTTTTTGGCTATTGTTGTATTTGGTAAATATTTTCACCAAAATAGTCTATTTTGTTTTTAATTTTGGCATTGTTCTTCCATAATCTTTTCCGTAGTTGTTTAATTTAATAAATTAAGTATCTTTTCTAATTTATTTTCAAGGCTTGAATTATATTGCGTCAGAGGAAAATATTGAATTCTAGGATCTTGGTTGTAAATAATTCAATTCTTATCAAATTATTTGCTTGTTTTTTTTGTTTTCTACTTTACCAACATATACAGTTACATGGAAGGAGCATATTCTGATTTAGCATTTGTGATGAATTATTTGATCACAAAAATTACAAAGTTGAGATTCTTTGCCACAAAAATTACAAAGTTGAAATGAGGGCAATGTATCATATATCATATCTGGCCCATTATGGACTCGGTGAATTTGTCATATACATCTGTTATATTTGGCCAATCATGGGGCTCGGTGCCATCATCACATCATCATGTCATCATATCATATCATCATATATATATGTCGTACCTGGCCCTCTAGTGAGGGACTCAGTGAACAATACAGTGAAACTGTGTATGAATACATACCCGGCCCGAGACTCGGTGAAAGATATATTGAGGCATGAATGAGAAGAGTAGTGAGAAACCATATGCAAGTTGAATCATATTTGAGACTCGATGGAATAATCAAAATGAGCTATTATTCAAAAATCAAGAGAATAGACATATCAAGAACCTTTTGAATGTCACTATGGATTACATCAAAATAGAACTTCTGGAAATCTAGATCATTGGCCATCCAAGTGGCTCTAAGAATAGGAACTTCCTTGGAATCATATAAAAATCATATATTTATTTCATAAAGATCATTCCAAGGAGAAGAAAGGGATAGCTTTACATGCTTACTACTTCCCAACGTATAGAAGAAAAACTTGAGAAGCAATAGCTCAATTATTGTAAGAGTTCTAACATTAAGGGGTTAATAAGAATCATGATGTATACCAAAATATGAATTATACCAAATTAGGATGGATGGAGTCATACACATGTATCAAGTCATAATGATATAAGTTCTAGGAAATCAAGAACATTAGCCATCCTAGTGTATCTAAGAATACGAGGTTCTTTGGAATTTATGCATTCGTCGTCCGTTGATTTTATATGGATCATGCCAAAAGAAAGAAGGGATAGGCTTTACATACCTTTAGTGTTTATACGTATATGATGCCCAATATTGTCTCAACCTATATTAAAACATTAAGCACTATGGTTAAGGTATGGATAGGAATAAAACGTACTCTATCGTTAGTAGGTTATTTCTAAAAATATTGGACACCACCTCCCCTATATCGCTCACTTTCCCCACTTCAAAACCAGCCATATAATCATCAAGTAATATCAACAATCCAAAATATTGCCATAACATAACATTTATTATTGACAATAAGCCTAGAATGTTGCCACCCGAATTATGTTACCAAAATAGTAAGTTCGAAAAGCCGAGTACCTCAAGTTGTATCTAAATTTTGAAATTCAAAATGGAAAATTTGGACTTGATGACCTTCATGAAACTTTTATATATATGTATTAAGTTTTTAATACAAAAGAAATCAATTCAAAACTCATTTTGTACAAAATGATATCATCAAAACACTAACAGCTATAAATGAGGGATTTTTCAATCAAGAATCTGGACAGAACTTGTCTTATGATTCATCATCTTTTTTCGACATAATAACAGCAGATATAGACTCCAACATAAATATAAGAGTTGTAGGTACCTGTATTAGATTTCTAAAACATATTTATTTTCAAAAATCAAAGGTCTACACAATGGGATATTCAAGAATTACTACAAGCTACGCAATTCTAAAACTGGATTTGAACACTTACAATCTCCATACTCCTTATTCCTCCAAATTCAAGAACAACAACTCATCAACAACATCAAAACAATATCAACCAATATTATACATCATAACTAAGCTAATTCCATCTATTTAATCTACCTAAACCATCCCCTTAACCCATAAATCTCAATAAATCACCAAATGAGTTTATAACGCTATTTTTTCCGTTTTAATCCGTTAGAACTATAAATAAACTTGTTAACAATAAAAAAGGGACTTTAATATTACCTCAAATGTGCAACAACCATATTAATACTCTCTCTCTTTTGGCTGATTTTTAGCTCAAATTGCAGGCATCGCGATGTACAACACTTTTCTCTTCATGAGCTTCGGATTTCGGGACTCGGATTTTGGTCGGATTTGGTGTTTCTCCCTAAGATCTTCCTCTCTTTCTCTCTCTGGAAATTTCTGGATATTTCTTTTTTAGATAATGAAGAAGGAAGCTAAAAATATCCCATAAATAATATGGGTATTGGGCCTGCCCCGAGTTGGAATCGGGTTGGGCCGAATCCACTATTTAGCTTGACCCTTTTGCCTTAAAATATCTATATCTCCTTATTCCGATGTCGCCTCTAGACCCATAACCTATGGTTGGAAAGATATTTCAATTTTATACAACTCTTATTTTGACAGTTTTATCAAATTACCAAATGCTAAAGGGTTTATGGCCTCCCTAAGTCAGCTTACCCGAAAATGTGACTTTAAGAAAAAATATTTGATGGCTTCTACTTTGATTTGGCTCAAGGGTCCTTCTTGAGATGTCGTTTACTTCACATATATTATCCATATAAATTATCATTTACAACAAATCATGTCATTTTAAAATTCAAAATTAAAAGTCCTTGAATTTATATCCGTTAGCTCACGAATAGTCCAAGATGCAAAAATATAGAATATAACATCTCCGAAACATGAGTCTGTATATGCGGGCATGAAATACAGCCCCCTAAAGAGAGGAGGTCAGCACGTAATACGTACTGAGTATATAGTGCATAAGAACATTTAGTATAGATGAATCATGAAAATAATCTCAATAATTGAATGCATATGTGGCCAACATGTGATAATATCTGCATAACTCTACATAACTGAATTCGACTTTATGGCGTATGACATGCATGGATTATAGTATAACTGTTAGTTCTGTTGAACATACAGCCTGATCCATACATAATATAATATTACCGAGGAACATTCGGCCTGATCTATATATATAACATATTAGTACAAAGGAACGTACGTCCCAATCCATATATAATATAATAAAGCCGAGGAACGTACGACCCGATCCATAGATAATATAATACATATACATGCATGTAAAACACGGAAATATACTAGACATCCCTTGAATATCATCAAAAAGTATGTCAAAGAGCCTCAAGAATCATAGTCATATATCACTATAGTATGAAACATCTTATAGAAGTCCGAACATTAATTATCATAGAGTCCCTAAGAATAGAAATGGGTATATATCGACTATTATCCAACGTACCAAAAACTGGAGGGGGAGGCTCAATCACTTGAGAATTATAATATCAAGAAGTGAATAAGGATCATGAAGCACACTCAAATCTTATGAATAGAATTACCCAACACTTCATATACATATCATTGCTTACTTATATCTAAGACATGCCAAAAGAAAGGAGGGATAACTTTACATACTTACTACTTTCCATCATATAGAAGACTTGAGAGGCAATAACTCAATTATTGTAGGAGTTATAACATCAAGAAGTGGATAAGAGCCATTAATCATACTCGGAGCTTTATGAATAGAATTATCCCAAAACTCATATCATATATCACTTATTTTAAGACATGCCAAGAAAAAAAAGGGATAGGCTTTACATACCTATTATAGATCAACCACAACCAAGCTTGCTTTGTTACCCCTCTAACCTATTTAACATAAAAGTAACACTATTATTAATAAACATCAACTTTCTAGCTTCTAAATCTACAACCAATTACCTATAGGAATCACTTCCTCGTTCACACTTCTCGACTAGTATATTGATTAGTAAGAAGTTGACGGAAATCGGGCAGCATTTCCCCTATATAACTCGCCTTATCCAAACTTCCAATTCACCTCCAATTAGCACAACCACACCAACAACTACAACCACCATCCATATACAGTAAAACTACTTCAACATTATTCAGTACAAGTTCCAAACAGCCCACCCAAAACCACGACATCAAAATACGGTTTTCAATCTCTATTTTGTAAAATCACAGCCACAGCAGCACTTATACCCATTTATAACCATATTTCCATCCCTTCAACATATACAAATGAACTTCAAATATAATACCATAGTAACGACAACACTAACCAAACTTTAATGCAACTAGAACGACCTCAATTCTATCCATTTACAATATCAACAATAACTATGTAATTTTCTTACCACCAACTTCACTTAATACAAATTAATCTCTCCATTAAAACATCATTAACTCCAATTTAAAAAGAAGAAACCCTACCTTAGCAACTTGGCTCCGTAACTCGGCTGAAAGTTGATGGACTTCTCGTTGAAACTCCTTGCTGCCCCAGCGACTAATCCCACGTAGCTAATCACCTTCTAATGACTCGAGATTACCTTAGAGTATTAAATTTCAATGTCGGTTATCTGCGTATGACTTTTGTTGACTCTGGGCTACTAATAGTTTCTCCTGAATAAGCTTTACTTTCTCAATAGCTTGCTGAATCATGTTTGGGCCTATTAGTTTAGTCTTACTAACCTTAAACAAATCAATAGGTGATCTCCACTTTCTACCATATGAAGCTTCATATGGTGCCATTTGGATACTAGAATGATGGCTATTATTATAAGGAAACTCAATAAGTGACAAGTGATCACCTCATCTACCTCTGAAGTCAATAATGTAGGCCCACAACGTATCTTCTAGCGTCTGCATAGTGCGCTCGGCCTATCCATCATTCTGAGGGTGAAATATTATACTAAAATCCACCTATGTTCCCATTCTCTTTTTGGAATAATCTCCAGAAGTTAGCTGTAAATTGAGCTTCTCTTTTTAAGATAATAAATATGGGAACCCCGTGAAATCTTACTACTTATCTGATATATAACCTTGTATATTCCTCAGCTTAATATGTAGTACTAACTGTAAGAAAATAAGTTGATTTTTTAGCCTATATACAATAACCCATATGGAATCATACTTCCATAGAGTGCGAGGTAAGCCTGTAATATAGTCCATATTAATTGCTTCCCATTTCCAAGTAGGGATTTCTATCTCCTATAATAGTCCACAAGTTTTTGATGCTTGATTTTAACCTGTTGGCAATCCGGGCACTGGGCTATGAACTCTGCTATGTCCTTCCTCATATCATCCAAACAATATAAACATCTGAGGTCATGATACATCTTGGTTGACCCTGGATAAACAGAATAGAGGGCATAATGCACCTCTTCCATCACCTGTTGTCGTAGCCCTACAATCTTAGGTACATATATTCTGCCTCTATACCTCAACACTCAATCAGGTGTGATCTCGAATTGGGCCCTTCCCTTTTAAAGAGTTGCAGCCCTATACCGTGCCAGAATAGGGTCTTCGTACTAGGTTTCTTCACTTCTTCTATGATAGAAGATTCAGCAACTCCTCAAATAGAAACTCCACCATTATCCGAATCAGCCAAACAGACTCCAAAGTTAGCTACTGGAAAATCTCGTGGAACATCGTTTTCCATTCTTGTTGTACCTCTGCTAAGCTACCCATAGACTTACGGCTGAGTGTATCTGCTACCATATTTGCTTTCCTTGGGTGGTATAGGATGTCAACATCATAATCTTTTAGAAACTCGAGCCACCTTCTTTGCCGTAAATTTAGCCCTTTTTGCTTGAAGATGTATTGGAGACTTTTATGGTTTGTGTAAATATCATCATGCACTCCATACATATATTGCCTCCATATTTTCAAAGCATGAATTACTGCTGCTAACTCCAGATCATAAGTAGGATACTTTCTTTCGTGCTTCTTAAGCTGTCGGAAAGCATAGGCTATGACCCTACCATGCTACACCAGTATATAAACTAGGCCAATACTGGAAGTATCATAGTAAATAACATAGCCATTTGGTCCTTTAGGAAGAGCTAGAATAAGGGCCATAGTTAACTTTTCTTTCAACCACTGAAAGCTTTGTTCACAAGCATCGGTCCACTAGAACTTAGCCGCCTTTTTAGTTAACATTATTAAAGGCGCTAAAATAGAAGCAAACTTCTCTATGAATTTCCTATAGTATTCTGTTAGCCCCAGAAAACTACGTAACTCAATAGGTGTCGTAGGTCTAGACCAAGTCTTTACGGCCTCAATTTTCTATGTATCTACTCAAATACCATCAGTTCTAACAATATGCCCCAAGAGTGTTACTTAAGTCAACCAGAATTCACTTTTAGAGAACTTAGCGTACAATTTCTGGTGTTGGAGTACACCAAGTACTGTCCTATAATGATTTACATGCTCTTTTTACTCGTTCAGCTCTGCGAGTTCCATTCAGTAGGGAGGAATAGATATGGGCTGAGTATTTGGTAACACATCTACAGTGAACTCTATCTCCCGCTCAGGAGGGAGACCTGGGAGTTCATCTGGGAGTACATCTGGATATTCATTGACCACTGGCACTGACTGAAGAGTCAGTACCTATGCTTCCAAGTTATGCACCCGAACCAGGTGATAAATATAACCCTTCTAACCATACTTCTTTCCTTGAGGTATGTAATGAATTTACCTTCAAATTGTTCCTGGGTCACAAATGAACTATTTAGATCATAAATTACTTGTTGTACGCATTGTACTTTTCAAGTAAAGGTGAAGCTTAATTATTGGCCGTTGTCACTCTTTTATTGGAGCTTATTCTAAGCCAAATTATGACTAAAAAATATTCTGGTCCCTTCAAACAAATCCTAAGTTCTACCGCTCGTATATGTTTTTTTTTTGTTTTTAAAAATAGAGTTTCCCGAAAAAGAATGATGCCTCTTATAGATGACATGGAGGGTATCTCTTACAACTTTGATCCAATCATAAAAAAATTACATTCTCGATATCAACCTCATACTGACTATTATTACCAATTCAATAGTTAACTTTATTTCTGAGAGTCAGACTTGCAACTTGGCCAAATCTCATTGTTACTGTTGACCCGACTCTTTAAGGCATGTTATGAACTACATCTCATTCTCTTTTTAATTCTAGGAACTTTTGGCAGAGTTTTCTCTGTATTTATTACCATCTCAAAATTTACACGCAAGAAATAACAACAATGCTTCATAGGGATAACACACCTATATGATATCGTATTGTAGTCACACAGGGTTTCCTATATCAATCACAAGACAAAAATGATGAACTTGCCTCATATATCCAACACCAACTGTCCTTATTAATCTTTCCTATTCACTTTCTCTTTCCATTTTTAACTACAGATTTCAAACATACCTGTAGCATTCATACTATGTTTGACATATATTCCGTTTACAGTTACTGGTTCCTTTAACTACTTTTGTGCACACTTTCTAACTACACTTGTCCACGACATATATATTCATCATGTTTCCTTACTATACTTACCATAACCCTCCATAATGATGGCCAATTTGCCGTTTCGTATATATAAATTCTCATTATGATCCCTTGCTATCCAATTTTCGCCTGTAGGTACAACTATTTTTCATTCTAGCTTGCAAAATTCCCACGGGTGGGAACGCCTTGGTCACTATTACTCATAACTACTTAGTTATTGATGCTATTAATTTCCTCTTGCCGCTATTAGGTAACAATCTATGGTAAATGTACATACATAGGAAATTTTGATAAAGTCTCCTATACCTGTAGGGGATCAGTCCCTCATCCGGTTCGGTGATCTAGGAAGTGAAGTATGCTCCCCATCATCATCTCCCTGCCACCTACTCGTCTGCCCTTTATCATCTTCTTCATTTAAATCCGGGGTAGATAACCAGGTAACTCCTAGTTTACCGATGACCAGGATAGGGGGTAGAATATTCTATAACACTTACTAGGGTAGTCGGTCTGATGTAGTGTTCTTCCATAAGAGCAACTGGTATGGCTTACAAGACCACTTCCCTGGATTTCAAACACTCTGGAATTATCGTTGGGTCCTCCGAGGGATCGATCTCAATAGAATAAATGGGGCTCCTCCTACTCGATCCTGGAGCCTGAGGTCCCGAATTTACCTTAGGGGCATTCTTCGCACCCCTCCCCCCCACTGTCTGAAGCTGGCCTCTCCATCTTTCACATAAATCTGCACCTACCTATAAGAAAAGAGGTCAGAAACAATCTTTCCTTGGAGGCATCACTATATACATAATAGTCCGTTAGGGGGGAATTGTCCTGATAATACCGCTCAATCGCACAATTTAAAGTAAAAAGGAAAGGTAGCATCCTAAATGTCCTATAGCTTCCTATTTATAGATGTGGTGCACAACACATCAATAAATAAGACTCTACTAGATACGGTTTATAGACACTCCGAGGATGAACTGCTCTGATACCATTTTTGTCATAACCCAACCCCGTAGGATGCGACTGGGGTCCGACCTAGACACCCATATCCATACCTATCGGATGTAGTCAATCTGAACTGCGAACAGTATGCTAACTTACATAAGAACCCCAATGGGTAATACATCTTCATTTATATATAGCCCTATCAGTTATCTCCTGAGTAGTCACCACTATTCATATCATGAAAGGGCACACAATATGACAATGCTTCCATTACATATTAACATTCACAATACATCGTGTAGACGCAGCTGAAGAAAACTTACATAAAACCCACATATACATGTGTCTACAGACCTCTAAGAGTGTCAATGGTATCATATGGCGGGACAGGGCCTCAGTCGTACCCCTAAATGAACGAATATATACATCAACATATCAGTACCAAAAATCTAGGCTCTGGCACAATGGAGCACTTCCAAAATCACTGAGTGGAAATCCTAAGTTGGCGGATCCCCAAAACATGAGTCTGTACCTGTGGGCATGAAACACAGCCTCCCAAAGAGAGGGGGTCAGCATGGAATAAGTATTGAGTATATAGAGCATAAGAATATTAAGTATATATTAATCATAAAAACATTCTCAATAATTGAATGCATCTGTGGCCAATATGTGATACTATTTGCATAACTCTACATAACTGAATTCGACTTTAAGGTGTATGACATGCATGCATTATAGTATAACTATTAGTGTTGTGGAACATATAGCCCGATCCATACATAATATAATAGTGCCGAGGAACGTCCGACTTGATCCATATATATAACATGTTAGTTCCAAGGAATGTACTACCTGATCCATATATTATATAATACATATACATGCATGTAAAACATGAAAACATATCAGACATCCCTCGAATATCATCATAAAGTATGTCAAAGAGCCTCAAGAATCAGTCATATATCACTATAAACATCTTATAGAAGTCCGAATATTAATTATCATAGAGTCCCTAAGAATAGAAATGGGTATATATCGACTATTATCCAACGTACCAAAAACTAAAGGGGGAGGCTCAATCACTTGAGAATTGTAATATCAAGAAATGAATAAGGATCATGAAGCACACTCAAAGCTTATGAATGGAATTACCCAAACTTCATATGCATATCATTTCTTACTTATATCTAAGACATGCCAAAAGAAAGGAGGGATAATTTTACATACTACTTTCGATCATATAGAAGACTTGAGAGGCAATAACTCAATTATTGTAGGAGTTCTAACATCAAGAAGTGGATAAGAGCCATAAATCATACTCGGAGCTTTATGAATGGAATTATCCCCAAAGATCATATCATATATCACTTATGTATAAGACATGCCAAGAGAAAAGAGAGATAGCCTTTACATACCTGTTATAGATCAACCGCAACCAAGCTTGCTTCGTTACCCCTTTAACCTATTTAACACGAAAGTAACACTATTATTAATAAACTTTGAATTTCCAGCTTCTAAATCTACAACCAATTACCTATAGGAATCACTTCTTCGTTCACACTACTCGACTAGTATATTGATTCGTTAAGAAGTTGAAGGAAATCAGGCAGCATTTTCCCTATACAACTTGCCCTATCTAAACTTCCAATTCACCTCCGATTAGAAAAGCCGCACCAACAACAAAAACCACCATCCATATACAATAAAACCACTTCAACACTATTCAATCCAAGTTCCATATAGCCCACCCAAAACCATGACATCAAAATATGGTTTTCGATCTTTATTTTGTAAAATCACAACCACACGAAAAGGAGCATAACGTAGTTGTAAACAACAACACTTATAGTCATTTATAACCATATTTCCATCCCTTCAACATATACAAATGACCTTCAAATACAATACCATAGTAACGACAACACTAACCAAACTTTAATCCAACTAGAATAACTTCAATTCTGTCCATTTACAAAGTCAACAATAACTATGTAATTTTCTTACCACCAACTTCACTTAATACAAATTAATCTCTCCATTACAACATCATTAACTCCAATTTGAAAGAAAGAAACCCTACCTTAGCAACTTGGCTTCGCAACTCGGCTGAAAGTTGATGGAATTCTCGTTGGACCTCCTTGCTGCACAACGACGAATCCCACGTAGCTAATCACCTTCTAATGGGTCGAGATTACCTTAGAAAATTAATTAATAGAGCAATAATTGAAGCCCCTCCTTGCTTCAGCCATGGCCGAAAGTTGCCATGGCTTGAACTTTCTTTCTTTCTCTTTTTTTTTCTAAGTCTAATGTTAAGAAATAGATGAACTAAGAACTAGTTCTTAGTCATTATTTGGATTTATACACCACTTTTGAAGGTGACATGTGTCAGCATGCTACATATTTCCAACCCCAAGGGTGACATGTTTCCAGCTCCTATAGGTCCACTTCATCCATGCACCATCCAGCTGCTTCCACGTGTCTTGGTAGGGTCCACTTTCCAAATAGGTACATCACCTACTTACTCTTTTTCGTAGGTTCGTAATCTCATCTTACTTTAAGAACTTATGTGAACCTTGCTACTTAAGCTTGACATGTACTCAAGTATATTAATTATGTAAGACTTCCAAATAGGTAGCTTACGCAAATAGGTCGATTACCACTACTCACTACTTGGCCTCCAATTTTTTTCAAATCCTTCCAAACCTATTTCTAACCATCACTACTAACATAGAACAAGACTATGCAAAATATGGGGTGTTACATCCTCCCTTCCTTAGAGTTATTTGATAACGTCATGAATAACATGGATCACATGGTAACTTTATAGAAGCTAAATAAATGCTCCTATGTACCAAGAGTACAGGGCATAACATCGGCACTATTATATTATATATGGATTGGGCTGTACATTCCACAACACTAACAGTTATAGTATAGTCTATGCCTGCCATACACCGTAAAGGTAAATTTAGTTATATAGAGTTATGCAGATATTATCACATGTTGGCCACAGATGCATTCAATTATTGAGAATGTTTTCATGATTCATTTATACTTAATGTTCTTACGCTTCATATACTCAGTACGTATTCCGTGCTGACCCCCTCTCTTTAGAGGGGCTGAGTTTTATGCCCGCAAGTACAGACACGTATTTTGGGGATCCGCCAGCTTAGGATTTCCACTCAGCGATTTTCGAAGTGCTCCATAGTATCAGAGCCTAGATTTTTGGTACTGATCTATTCATGTATATATTAGTTTATTCAGGGGTATGGCGGGGGCCCTGTCCTGCCATATGATACCATTGACACTCTTAGAGGTCTGTAGACATGTGTATGTAGGTTGTTTGTAAGTTTTGTTCAGCTACGTCTATACGATATATTGTGAATGTTAATATGTAATGGCAGCCTTATCGACTTGCATGCACTTTCATGATATGATTAGTTGTGACTCCTCAGGAGAAAAATGATAGTTCTATATGTAAATGAAGACATATGACCCATTGGGGTTCTTATGTAAGTTAACATACTGTTCATAGTTCAGATTGACTATATCCGATAGGTATGGATACGGGTGTCGAGGTCGAACCCCAATCGCAGACTATGGGGTTGGGTCATAACAAAAGTGGTATCAAGATAGTTCATCCTCGGAGTGTCTATAGACCGTGTCTAGTAGAGTCTTGTTTATCGGTGTGTTATGCACCACATCTATAATCAGGAAGCTACAGGACATTTAGGATCCTATCTTTCCTTTTTACTTTAAATCATCCAATAGAGCTGTATTATCAAGATAATTCCTCCCTAACAAACTATTATGTGTACAACGATGCCTCCAAGGATAGATTATTTTTGACCTCTTTTCTTATAGGTAGGTGGAGATCCTTATGAAAAATGAGGAGGCCAGCTTTAGACAGTGGAGGGGGGTACAGAGAAGGCCCCTAGGGTAAATTCGGGACCTCAAGCTCCAGGATCGAGTAGGAGGAGCCTTAGTTATTCTATTGAGACCGATACCTTAGAGGACCCAACAAAAATTCCCCAGAGTGTTTGATATCCAGGGAAGTGGTCCCGTAAGCCATACCAGTTGCTCTTATGGAAGAATATTACATCAGATCGGCTACCCCGGTAAGTGTTACAGAATATTCTAGCCCCTTGTCCTGGTCATTGGTAAACCAGGATTTACTTGGTTATCTATGTTCCTCGGATTCAAATATAGAAGATGATGAAGGGAAGACGAGTAGGTGGTGGAAAGACGATGATGGTTAGCCCACTTCACTTTCTAGATCACCAAACCGGATGAGGGACTAATCGCCTACAGGCTAAGATGAAAAATAGTTGCACCTACAGGCGAAAATTGGATAGCAATGGAGCATAATGAGAATTTGTATATACAAAACAGAAAATTATCCATCATTATGGCGGGTTATGGTAAGTATAGTAAGGAAACTAGTTGAATGTATATGTCGTGGACAAGTCTAGTTAGAAAGTGTGTACAGAAGTAGTTAAAGGAACTAGTAACTGTAAACGGAATATATGTTAAACATAGTATGAATGCTACACCTATGTTTGAAATATATAGTTAAAAATGGAAAGAGAAAGTGAATAGGAAAGAGTAATAAGGACAGTTGGTGTTGTATATATGAGGCAAGTTCGTCATTTTTGTCTTGTGATTGATATAGGAAGCCCTGTGTGGCTACAATATGAGATCATATATGTGTGTTATCCCTGTGAGGTGTTATTGGTATTTCTTACGTGTAAGTTTTGAGATGGTAATAAATACAGGGAAACTCTGCCAAAAGTTCCTAGAATTAAAAAGAGAATGAGATGTATTTCATAACATGCCTTAAAGGGTCGGGTCAATAGTAATAATGAGATTTGGCCAAGTTGCAAGTCTGAATCCGAGAAATAAAGTTAACTATTGAATTGGTAATAATAGTCAATATGAGGTTGATATCGATAAGGTAAATTTTTGATGATTGGATCAAAGTATTAAGAGATACCCTCCATGTCATCGGTAAGAGGCAACATTCTTATTTAGGAAACTCTATTGCAAAAAAAAACATATACGAGCGGCAGAACTTAGGATTTGTTTGAAGGGACCAGAATATTTTCTAGTCATAATTTGTCTTAGAAAAAGCTCAAATGAAAGAGCGACAACGGCCAACAATTAAGCTTTACCTTTACTTGAAAAGTACAATGCGTACAACAAGTAGTTTACGAGCTAAATAGTTCATTTATGACCCAGGAATAATTTAAAGGTAAATTCATTCCATACCTCAAGGAAAGAAGGGTGGTTAGAAGGGTTATAGTTATCATCTAGTTCGGGTGCATAACTTGGAAGCAGAGGTATCGACTCTTCAGTCAGTGCCAATTCAATGAATATCCAGATGTGCTCCCAGATGAACTCCTAGGTCTCCCTCCTGAGCGGGAGATAGAATTCAATATAGATATGTTACGAAATACTCAGCCCATATCTATTCCTCCCTACAGAATGGCACCCGCAGAGCTGAACGAGTAGAAGGAGCATGTAAATAATTAGAGGACGGTACTCGGGGTGCTCCAACACCAGAAGTTGTATGCTAAGTTCTCTGAACGTGAATTCTGGTTGACTTCAGTAGCACTCTTGGGGAATATTGTTAGAACTGATGGTATTCGAGTAGATACACAAATAATTAAGGCCGTAAAGACTTCGCCTAGACCTACGACACCTACTGAGTTACGTAGTTTTTTGGGGATAGCAGGATATTACAGGAGATTCATGGAGAATTTTTCTTTGATTTTCGCACCTTTAAAAAGGCTAACTTAGAAGGAGGCTAAGTTCCAATGGACCGATACTTGTGAATGAAGCTTTCAGTTGCTGAAAGATAAGTTAACTACGACCCCAGTTCTAACTCTTCCTGATGGACCAGATGGATACATTATTTATTATGATGTTTCCGGTGTTGGCCTAGGTTATGTACTGATGCAATATGGTAAAGTCGTGGTCTATGCCTCCCGACAGCTCAAGAAGCACAAAAGAAATTATCCTACTCATGATCTGAAGTTAGCAGTAGTAATTCATGATTTGAAAATATGGAGGCACTATCTCTATGGCGTACATGTTGATATCTATACGGATCATAAAAGTCTTTAATATATTTTTAAGCAGAATGAGCTGAAATTATGGCAAAGAAAGTGGCTAAAGTTGCTGAAAGATTATGATATTGACATCCTATACCATCCAGGGAAAGTAAATGTTGTAGCAGATGCACTTAGCCGTAAATCAATGGGTAGCTTGGAAGATGTACAACTATAATGGAAAGAGATAGTCAACGAGATTTGCCAGTTAGCTAACCTTAGAGTCCGTTTGACTGATTCGAATGATGGTGAAGTTTCTATTTGAGGATTTGTTGAATCCTCTATCATGGAAGAAGTAAAGCAATGCCAATATGAGGACCCTATTCTGGTACAGTACAAGGATACAGCTCTTCAAAAGGAAAAGACTCTATTCGAGATCATACCTGATAGGGTGCTAAGATATGGGGGCAGAATATGTGTAACAGAGATCGTAGGGCTACGACAACAGGTGATATAAGAGGCGCACTATGCCTACTATTCTATTCACCCAGGGTCAACAAAGATATATCATGACCTCAAATATTTATATCGGTAGAATGGCATGAAGAAGGATATAGTAGAGTTCGTAGCCTAGTGCTCAAATTGCCAAAAGGTCAAGATTGAGCATCAGAAGCTTGGTGGACTATTATAGGAGATGGAAGTACCAACTTGGAAATAGGAAGCAATTAATATGGACTACATTACAGGCTTACCTCGCACTCTACGGAAGTATGATTCCATATGGTTTATTATAGATAAGCTGACAAAATCAGCTCATTTCCTTCCAGTTAGGACTACATATTCAGTTGAGGATTATACAAGGTTATATATCAGAGAAGTAGTAAGATTTCACGGGGTTCCCACATTTCTTATCTCAAACAGAGAAGATCAATATATAGCTAACTTCTGGAGATCATTCCAAAAAGGGATTGGGAACACAGGTGAATCTTAGTAGAACATTTCACCCTCAGACTGATGGACAAGCCGAGCACACTATGCAGATGCTAGAAGATATATTGCAGGCCTGCATTATTGACTTCAGAGGTAGCTGGGGTGATTACTTATCACTTATTGAGTTTGCTTATAATAATAGCCATCATTCTAGTATCCAAATGGCACCATATGAAGCTTCATATGGCAAAAAGTGCAGATCACCTATTGATTGGTTTAAGGTTAGTGAGACTAAACTAATAGGCCCAGACATGATTCAGCAAGCTATTGAGAAAGTGAAGCTTATTCAGGAGAAACTATTAGCAGCCCAGAGTCGACAAAAGTCATAAGCAGATAACCAACGTTGACATTTAGAGTTTGAAGTTGAGGATCCAGTGTTCTTAAAAACATCACCCATGAAAGATGTAAGGAGATTTGGCAAGGAAGAAAAACTTGGCCCGAGGTACATTGTCATACGATAACAATAATCAGCCTGAACTGTAAATTTCAAAGCATGGTTGGTGAATGAACGGTGGTGTTAATAGGTAGACAATGGACGGATATAGAGTGTAGCGTAGCGGCATAAGACAGTTTTATCGTGTATTCTCCTTCAATTCACGATTTCTTTTCGTGGATTCACCTTTCTTCAAAGTTAATACTTTTGATGAGGCTTTTTGGCTATTGTTGTATTTGGTAAATATTTTCACCAAAATAGTCTATTTTGTTTTTAATTTTGGCATTGTTCTTCCATAATCTTTTCCGTAGTTGTTTAATTTAATAAATTAAGTATCTTTTCTAATTTATTTTCAAGGCTTGAATTATATTGCGTCAGAGGAAAATATTGAATTCTAGGATCTTGGTTGTAAATAATTCAATTCTTATCAAATTATTTGCTTGTTTTTTTTGTTTTCTACTTTACCAACATATACAGTTACATGGAAGGAGCATATTCTGATTTAGCATTTGTGATGAATTATTTGATCACAAAAATTACAAAGTTGAGATTCTTTGCCACAAAAATTACAAAGTTGAAATGAGGGCAATGTAACTTGGTTCAAATAGTGTATATATTATGAATATAAAAGAGTGTAATTATTAAAGCGAAAAGTAAGAGAATGTGACTTAGAAATCCTATATCAAACAAATACGGGATCTCATTAGATATAGAATATGCAACATTTGTTGACAAATTTATCAATTTATAATTTTATATTTAATTATTTTTGAATTTTCTAAAAAATATTAATTTTTTTTGATTTTTCACCCTATATTCAGAACCAACATTAGAGTCTGACTAAATTCAAATTCACGCTGGAAAGTCCCACATTTGGGAGTAAAGCGCTCCTTAACAAATACATAAATTATTATGTCTATATAAATAGCAGGTCCCTAAATAGTAATAACATATTGCAATAACAAATATAAAATAAACAAAATAATTTCAATCAACATTCAAACATCAGAATCTGCATAAACTTAACGTTATTGTAGCTCTATTCTCATATGTATGTTAAAATTGAAAACAATTAATACAAAACTTTCAACATAATTATAAGAAAACTAATATCGTGCAAATGTTCCACCACTTTCTTTTATTATATTTTATTGTATTTTATTTTTATCTTTATTTCCACATTTATTATTTAGTTGTAATTTTTTAAAAGAAGAGTCATGTAACTATTTTATCTCTTTTTCCTACTTATTTGTACTGCAATTCTAAAAATTGACAGTTAATTTTTTTATTTGCACTAAACTTCTTACAGAGTATAGGCATCTTACAGTGCATAAAATTTTCTACGCAGTTTTTCTTATAAAACAATTCTCATTTTAATAAATATATTGAAAATAAGAAATTTTTAAGTTAAAAAAATCTCATAAACAATTCTAATTTTAATAATTAAATTGATAATAAGCAGTTTTATAGTTAGAAGAAAACTGCTCTTAAATCTTTCTTTATCAAAATATCAATTTACTTTAAATTTTAGTATTTTATTAAAAAAAACTATTACTAACTTAACCAACAAAACAAATCTGTGCACATTAAGAAAAGCTCAACACATGCAAATGCTCCACCGCTCTCTTTTATTATCTTATATTTTTATCTTTATTTTCCACAATAATTATTTATTTATTTGTTTTAAAAAGAAGAGTCCATGAGCTGTTTTTATCTCTTTTTCCTACTTAAAAGTACTGCAATTCTTTTACTACTTGAACATAACCAATCACTTTCAAGATCATACATTCCACGCACATTCACAAAATATTGATGAAACACTCAATGAAAAATATGGCTGTACTAAATTATATAAGTGAAATTTGCAGTAATAAAATGGAATGGAATTTGAAGGTTCGCGTAGTGCGAATGTGGCATGTTACAACTCGCACAAAACCAGAAATTCCTATATCAATTGAATTGCTTCTTCAAGATGAAAATGTTTGTTTTTTATAGACTTTATTACATCTTTTTTATAAAGGTTTTGATGTTTTTTTAAGTTAATAATTAGTAGTCTTTAACACCTTTTACTTTGTAGGGAGATCGAATTCATGCAACAATTGGATGCTCTGTTGTTCATCATTTCAGAGTATTTAAAAATGAGATAAAAGAAATGGGACTATATAATATGAACACTTTTGTTGTTGATACCAACAATATGATTTTTAAGACACGTGGACATAAATTGAAGCTTGCCTTTACCCCTCGAACAATTGTGCATGAATAACTGATCCACGGTTTGATTTGAATATTTTTAAATTTAGACTATTTGAATATTTGAAAAATCAGACTGATATTGATGAGAATGAACTTTTTGGTAATATATGTTTATGTTGTTTGTCTAATTGACTTTTAAATCATTTTTATAAACAAATATTTTTTCAAAATATCGCACATGTCATAGGAAAAATTATTTGCCATGGTGAAAAATAGACTCATCAACTTCACGATGGTCGAATCAGTCAGTTTATGACTCTTGTTCTTGAGAATCATCAGCAAGAATGAATATTCCAAAATAATCCAGCTCGCACATATAACCAGGTAAAACCCCCTCCACAACTAAAAGGAACTAAGCTGGCAGTCCAACCTCACGACCTTAGGCTCAACAGTTCAATCAAAAAGGGAAATAAACTACACACAACACAAAGGTGGCACACGACCCAAACGTAATAATCAAAACACGTACAAGATAAGTTTCACATGAACTAGGAGAAATCTAAGGATCTAAGCGACAAACAAGGCAAAAGTCACCCTAAACTAAGTCTCAGAGGCTAAAACACAAAGCTAACTAATCCGAAATGGCCAATAAATCTTACTAAGGATCAAGTATACTTATAAACTAGTCCTAACACCATCATAACCATCAAACTACTCAAATATATATAAAACCAACTAAGAGAAGTAAAACAAAAGGTAAGGCATAGCCTACCTCAAAGACAAACCACACTCGAATCTCTACTCGTGTGCTTTTCCTTTATGGAGAGCCTCGATTGCTGCCAAGATATCAAGAATGGAACGAGCAAGTCAAAATGAATCCAATGATACCAATATTGCAATTTACAACTTTGAAATCAAAATGGTCTAAAATTGGACTTTGGGGCCCATGCACGGTATCGCGAAAATAACTTTGTCACAAGGTCCCAATGATTTCCTTACCCACACGAGTTTCCAACACCCTCCAATAAGAATCACCAAAATTGGTCAATAGAAGCTCTCAAATTGAAAATTTTGTGACCCGTCTCGAGTATATTCCGTAGATGATATCTAGGTCACAGAGGAGTTAGCCTATAAAGAGAAACTGATCGTCATCCTAGATTGACAGATTAGAAGATTGCGGACTAAGGACGTAGCTTCTTTGAAGGTGCTATGGCAGAATAGGAATCGTGAAGAAATAAGCTGGGAAGCTGAAGAGGACATGAAACACAAGTATCCGTACCTGTTCTCGATGTCTACAGGTAACCCAACTCCTGAAACTCGTATATTAATTACTTGGATGAAAATTTGTGTTATCGCAATAGAAGCCTTAGGCCCAATAATTCAATCAAAATAGGAAGTAAGGGTCTTCTTTATGATGAGGTTCTAGTCAAGATCTTGGAATGGAAAGTTAGGAATTAAGATACAAGGAAATAACTTCAGTTAAAGTGTTATGGAGGAAGAGAGAGAATGAGGGTGCTACATGGGAAGCTAAAGACGATATGATGTCCCGATATCGTCATCTGTTTCCTTCTGTGCCTAGCTGAGGTATTTAGTTCCTTCATATCCAACCAACCCAAATCATGTGTTTTAGTTGTTCTCATGGTTTCATATGCATTAATGTTCAGGAAATGAGTTTTAATGCCATGTTTTAGCTTAAGATTAAAAAATTCATGATTTATGCACTATCGAGATGTTTTACATTCATGTTGGGATGTTATGTTCCTTTCTTTTTCCATTCAAGATAGCTTGAGTCCTATTCGAGGATGAATATTCTCAAGGGGGAGATATTGTAAGACCCTAAAAGTTGGAAAGTCAGAAACGAGGAACAGAAGAGGAAATTTCAGAAAATGTAAATTTTGGGAACCAAGTGGCCTTCACTAAACCCCCTATGGGCTGTGAAGAGGGCCACGGGCCGTGAAGGGCCATCGTGGTTCATACCCAGCAAAAAGGTTCCCAAGGATGCAGACCACGTGAGGTGACCATGAGTTATAATGCGGACAACGGTCTGTAATGAAACCCGTGGTAAGTCCCTCTATAGGCCTCCTATTAGGATTCATTTTATGGTCCATGTTAATAGACCCTACTATCCCCCACAGACCATGAAGGTATCTGTGAAGGAAGTCCTAACACCATCCCTTCAAACCCCAAGAATGCAAGTCCATGTCAACAACCAAAGCTGACCACCACGAACCATAGTGCCCAAAATGGGCCATGATAGGTCTCGTGGTGGGAAGCCTTCCAAAACTCTTTTCTACAAATCATAACTCCCTCACCACAAAGGGGAGCACGTACCGTTGTTTCCTCAACAATCCATGGTGAGGGCCCATTTTGTGTTTTGGATTCAGATTTAATGAGGATTATTTTAGTCATTCCTTATGCTTTAATTATTGAATGTGGAGGGTTTTTAGGATTAGATTCCTAACCATTAACTACCCTAATGTCTTTTGACCCTCATATTCTCTCCATAATTCCCACAATCATAAAATCTTATCTCCCATGTTTGCTAGCAAGGTCTCCTTTTCCCTCAAGAAATTCAAAGGGTTCTACAAGGTCAAGCTTTCATTCTCTTCAATTTAGGGCTCATCAAGGTCAAGGTATGTGGGACTTTATCCATGGGTTCCTTTCAACCATGGAATCCCACAGATTTCTTCTTAATTCACTTATGATTTCTCAATTAACTTATGATTTCTTCAATTAAAAGCTCTAATTTCATGATTTGCATTGGGTCTTCTCATATTTCATGATTTCAAGTTGAATTCCAATGACCTAAACTATATGCTAGTTTCAAGTATGATTTATGAGATATGATCATGATTTTTAAGTTATATTCTATGAAAGCTTTATGAATGATTTTAAAGGTGTCATGGCCTGGACTAGGCCCTAGATATGACACGGTAATCAAAAACCCAAAGGGCTCCAACCAAGACTCTTGACACGCCACTAAGCATATATAAGGTAAAGTAAAGCAGAACATAGCATAATAAAGAGTCTAGAATCATGAATCATAAGGAAAGAGTAACTTGACTACATAAACTCTACACCATTTTGTCCAACGAATGCCTCTAGTAAACAAGAAAACAGAGGGGGGGATAATACATATCCCTAGCTCACCCTCAACTTGAGTGAAACAAAGTTTTTAAAATTAAGAGCCAACTCATAACTAGCCCTCGATATATGAGGAATCACTAAAACTCTGCCAAATGTAAGCTCAACTAGCTACCTATAGGAATGTAATCCTCAACTCCTATATTATGAGACAATGTAGGAAAAAATATGCATTAATACATTTGAATTTACTAAGTATGTGGGCATGCCATTCAACATAAATTATAAGATGCAATGATCAATTAAGTACATGATAAAGAGGATAAGTAAATTCATGAGAAAATCATAATGATCAAAGCATTCAAGAGACATAGTTGAAATCATAAAGAACATAAAGAGAATATAGATATGTGGGATAGAACCATGACCGACAATATGACCATGAGAGCTTTAACATGAAATCCTGATGTCTCCCCATACAATGGAAGAAATGGGAATCTACTTGCCAAGGTAAACTCTACCCCGCTAGCTGAGTCATGTATATATGGTATATATGGATCAACTAAGTAGGCCATATTGGTAAATCCTACGGTGGCACATAGTTATGAGACAAGAGACTTTATATAAGGACCTCGTAGATCGAGCCCCCACCTCAAGTCATCATTCGGTGCTAAGTCAAATCACATGAATTACATAACATAATAATGATACTTAATAGATATCATAAACTTGTTCGTAAACTTCATAATTCATAGATTAGCTCATTTTCATGTCATACTTGCAATGCGACTATAAGACTTTTCAAATCACAATATCATACTTACATTATTCATGTCATTAGGCTTCTAGTTCACCAATTAAGGACCCTAAGTCACCTCTGTTCATATCTTGCATGGAATTCATATCTTGAACATAATTCTAATCAAAAATCATAATTCATATTTGAAATTAGGGTAAAACTTTAATACATAGTCAATTTGATTGAAAATAATTGAACTTCATAATCATAATTCATGTGAATCGCCATTGAAAATAACTTAATGAATGGGCATTCATAATTCAACTTTAAATCATCCAATTATTGTAAAATCATACTTATAATAATAGAGGATAATAATTAAAAAAGAAATTGAAACGGCTTAACACAATTTATCTAAACTAAGGTTTAAAAGTAATGGAAATTCAAGAGAATTATGGGAAAAACCTAGGGACTCTATGGGTGAAAGGAACCCATGGATCAATCTCCACATACCTTGATGAATTGACCTTAGAATTTGAGAGAACAAGACTTGTTCTTTAAGAAACCTTAGCCAAAACCTTGATGAAGAATATGATCTCTTGAAGGAACCTTAGAGAGAAGTCTTAAAGTTGTTTAGGAATAGGATAAAAAGGGTTTAAGAGTATTTATACTAGTTAACACCATGAATATTTTCCTAAAAACATCCACATACATTAATATGATTTAGGGAAAAAACCAGACTACCATTCATTAATTTGGCTGGGCAACCCTACGATTTGGGTCTACGATTCGTACAACTGGTGATGAGTCATGGTAACTACTCTTGCTGCAGGTCCTACGACTCTTCCTCTAGACTACGACTCATAAACCTCACTCGTCCTATAGGTCTTGAAAACCTGCAAATCATGTGTCTCTGATATTTTGCTACAAGTCAATATTATCACTTATCCTATTGAGTCATAGGACCTATCCTAAAATTAGGTCCTAAACAAGCTCAAGGCTCCCTGAATGACTAGTCCCTACGAGTCATAGAAACTACTACGAGTCTTATAGTGACTCGTGGACTTGAAATCAATCAACATACTAAGAATTTCTCCTTGGTTCCGAATTTTTGACTTTCGAGGACTTACATTAGCTCCCCCATGTGAATATTCATCCTTGAATGAAATCAACTTAGCATGAAATGAAAATTGAAAGAGAACTAACAATCCAACATGAATACAATGACACATAGTAAAGCATAAACCATGATATTTTCAACCTTAGCATAAATTATTACCTGAAAATAAACTTCATGAACATGCATACATATGAAAGATGTATGAAACTGAAACATAGGAGTTTGATCGATCTGAACGTGAATAAATTTAGTACCTTAGGCTAGAGTAGAAGGAAAGATACAAATAATGCTTTATCATCTCTGATTCAGATTCCCATGTAGCACTCTCTACTTGTTGAATTCTCCATAATACTTTGATGGAAGCAACCTCATTGTTTGTTAATCTCTTCACTTGCTAGTCTAATATTTCCAACGAAACCTCCTCATAATTCAAGTTCTCTTTAATGTTCACAATCTACAATGTATAATGAATTTTGGATCAACCCAAACTTCCTTGACATCGAAATATAAAACAGCGGATGAACCATAGCCAACTCAAACAGCAAGTCTAATTCATATGCTACCTTGCCAACATGTATAAAGGTATTTATAAGGTCCTACATATCTAGGACTCAATTTCCCTTTCCTACCAAAATGCGTTACACCCTTCATGGGTGAGACCTTCAAATTGACCAATCATCTACCCCAAATTCATGCTCTTTTCTTCTAGTGTCTGAATAGGACTTTTGATGACTTTGATCCATCTTCAATCTTGATCTTATGAGACTTACCTTTTCCATTGCATCTACTACTAAATTAGGACCAATCAATGTCATCTCACCTACTTAAAATTATCCCATCGGGGATCTACATCTTCTTCCATACAAGGCTTCAAAAGGAGCCATTTGGATTCTAGAGTGACAACTATTATCATAGGCAAATTAAATAAATGGCAATTGATCATCCCAACTTCCTTTCAAATCATTTAAACACGCCCTCAATATATCCTCAAAAGTTTGGATAGTTCTGTCGGCTTGTCCATTTGTTTGACGATGAAAAGCGGTACTTAACTTACCATTTGTACCAAGACCTTTTTGAAATGACTTCCAAAAATGTGAAGTGAATTGAGTACATTGATCCAATATAATAGACACGGCAACACCATGAAACTTTACCAATTCCTGAATATATAACTTAGCATATTCTTCGGCACCATAAGAAGTCTTAACCAGTAGAAAATGTGCCAACTTAGTCATTCAGTCAACAACAACCCAATAGAATAATATTGCCTTCTAGTACAAAACAAACCCGTCATAAATTTCATATTCACATCTTCCCACTTCCAAGTAGGAATTTTAATGTCTTGAGCCAAACCTCCAAATTTTTGATGCTCAACTTTAACTTGTTGACAATTTGGACATGTAGCCACGAACTCCGCTATGTATTTGTTCATGCCATTCCACCAATACTATCATAACCCAACTCCATAGGCCGTGAGTAGTGCCTGAGTTGGGCACCCATACGTATCCGTAACCCCACTTAGTATGTTAGAAGAATAAACAAATAAAGAAATCAAAAGAGATCACTAGACAGCGCACGAAAATAGATATAGCATACGAAGGCCGTTAAGGCTGTCTCTGAATACAACCCCAAAACATATATACATAACCCACATCACAAGTCTACAGACCTCTATAGAATGATAGTCTAGTCATATGATGGGACAGGGCCCCGTCGTACCCTTAACCAACATGTACAAATATACAACATAAAAGTTAGTACCAAAATAGGGCTCCGGACAAAAGAGCACTGCCAACCAACAGGGTGGATGTCCTAACAGAGTAGATCAGCAAATCGAGTGTCTGTACCTGCGGGCATGAAACGCAGCCCTCCGAAGAAAGGAGGTCAGTATGGAAAATATACCGAGTATGTAAAGCATAGACTTCAATAAGTAAAGTCATTACTAGAGTAGAATGTGCAAAAATGAGCAAAGTATCTAAAAATATCAAAATGTGTATCATAACCACAAATAATGTATGCAGAAAAATATATGCCATATCCAGCCCCATTATGGGACTCGATGAACAAATTGTGGTCGCCGCCCCATCACCGGCGGCACAGCACATCATAACTCCAGAGTAGGGAATATCTTCGTAACAGATCATATCATATTAGATAGTCATATCAGATCATATTATATCATATGTGTACATGGCACTTCATAACTCCACATATCCCATGTACAGGTCGTACCTACCCCCACACGTCGGGGCCTGGCGAAAAATGCGGAGATGTACACATGATAACAAATCCTAGCCCGAGCTCAGTGAAAGAAGCATTGAGGCATCCATGAGTGGAGTAGTGAGAACTATATGCAATTTAAATCATATTTGAGACTCGATAATCAAAATGAGCTATCGTTCAAAATCAAGACAAGAGTCATATCAAGTACCCTTTTGAAAGTCGCTATGGATTATATCAAAATAGAATTTCTAGAATCATATACTCGTATCCAAGCGTAATAAAATATCCTTTGGAAATCAAGAAAATGGCCATCCTAGTGGCTCTAGGAATAGGAACTTCCTTGGAATCATATAAAATTCATATATTTGATTCATAAATACCATTCCAAAAGAAAGATTAACTTTTCATATTTATGTCAAAACATTCCAAGAGAAAGAATAATATTTCCATACTTATGCCAAAAATGTGCCAAAAGAAGGAAACGTTAGCTTTACATACCTCTTACAGATTACTCTTAATACGTTTGTCTCATCGTCTCTTGAACATATTTAACATGAAAGTAATTCTAAGGTTAGTGACCTTTGACTTCCCAGCTTGTAATTCTACCACCCGTTACCTATAGGAACCAATCCTTTATCCATTTCCCTCGACTAGTTCATTACTAGTTCCTTAGTTAGTAAGGAGTTAACGGAAATTGAGCAGCACCTCCCCTATAACATGCCCTATCCAAACTTCTAATTACATACCTAATTACCACAGACAACCAACAACAACAACTTGAAGCACATATACAAGTAATTCACTTCAACATTACAAGATACAAACTCCAAACAACTCATTAAAACTATGATACCAAAATAGGGTGTTTAGTCTTTATTTCATAAATCCTTAACCCTACGAAATGGAGGGTTGTGTGACTGCAACCAAAAGCATATAAATACCTTTTAGAACACTTTCCATTCCTGAAGCACACAATCAAACCACCTACAAGCCCAGCACAACAATCACAACACCCTACTCGACTTCGATTTAACTATAACGACCTTAGTTTAGTTTGTTTCTAACGTCAAGCATCCTTGTGCAATTTTTATACTTCAAGACACATATAAGACGTGTAATAAATTCCATAACAACACCCTAAACTCCAAATTGAAAGAAAAACTCTTACCTTACCCGAAATTGGCCAAAGCTTGACAAAACTTGCCTCGGAAGCTTTCTAACGCGACTGAAAAGTAGTGGACTGCTCGTTACCCTTCCTTTCTGCCCCAAACCATAAATTTACATTATTAGCACCTTCATATCATCGTGGTATACCCTATATAATTAATTCACTGAACAAAAGTATGAGACTTACCTTTCTTTGCTCAAACCTGTAGCTTCCCTCTCTTAGATCTTAGTGTTTTCTTTCAACCCTTTCTTATTTTCTAAGTGGTAAAAGACTTAATATGATGACTTCGTCATCAAATAACATACATATACTTTCCGTTTGGAGGTTACACATATCATACCCTAAGGGTGACATATGTCATACTCTCATTGGGCTACCCCAACCATACAACCTTTCCAAGGCTGCCACATGTCATGTGGGAACTACTCCAAGTAGGTGTGTCACCTACATGGTCCAAGTAGGTGCATCACCTTTTTGCTTCCAAGTAGGTGCATCACCAACTTGATTTTAAGTAGGTGCATCACCTGCTTGCTTCCAAGTAGGTGCTACGCCTCCTTTTGCTTCTTCCGTGGGTTCACAACCTCGTCTCACTTTAAGAACCTATGAAATCCTTGCTATGCAAGCTTGATATGTACTCTAGTAGCTTAAGTATGTAAGACACCCAAGTTGGTTTTTTACACAAGTAAGTCGAGTCCTACGACATATTACTTGGCTTCCAACTCCTTCTGACTTCTCATAACCCTATTTCCAACCTTCCCTAATATGGGGTATCACATTCTCCCCTCCTTAGAGTTGTTTGATAGGGTTATAGATTATCCGACTCACATGACAACTTCTAAGAAACTTAAGATCCATCCTAGAAACTTAAGAAGCTTAAGAAGTGTTCCAAGGTACCAAAGTATGGGGTCTAACATCTTTCCCCCCTTTAACATATTCGTCCTCGAATGTGAATAAAAACCTTCCTCCAGATCTTATACCGACTATATGGAAAATTTCTCTATCCCGTTTCCATAATATATACTTTCATCGAGCAATCAATATCAGAGTTCCAAAGGTTAAGATTACTTATAGATGTAGGGAATAGGTACGGATACTTGTGTTCATTTCCACTGTCACTTCCCAAGGGGTCACCCATCCTAGTACTATTCTTTCCCAAGCATGCTTAACTTTAGAGTTCTGATGGAATTCGGTGCGTTAGTGTTGGTATGATCGCATCCATCCCTTATGGGATCTCGTTTGAAGTTTAAGCGTTCCTATTTATATATGATAGCGTCAATTGATTTTTCTCTTACGGTTGTACTTCTCTTGTACACTTCCCCCCTTTTAAGGTGTACCCATGTCATACTCTGTTTATTTCCAATTATTCACACATAAATAATTCTACTCTAACATATTTAACATGTTGTACCATATCTACACCTTCTGTTAGATCATCCATACTTTAGGTTACCCATATAAGAAACCCTAGCACAACCATAGGGTGCTTAGTATTCTCAATAGATGGTATATAATTTATTTCAAGTACTGGTACTCGAGTTATACAACTTAATATAGGAGTTTAGTCAAAGCCATATTTCATCCGCATCAATTTTATCAATCATCAACGGAGGAATATATTATAATGTAAAGCCTAAATCTATCAGTACATATACAGTTTGGGAAAAGGTCAACAATGTACCTGTGATCACATTTGGAGATTCCTCCTGATCCTGCCGAGTGGCCAAAGCATAAGTGCAGTTCGAAGGACCACTAGAACCAAAGACCCCACCACGGTCCTTACCACAGCCTGCTAGTGTAGCCACACCCTGCCCTATGAGGTTCATAACTACTAAAAAAGACAATAACCCAGCAGCTGATCCGGTAGGCTGAGCTGCGCTGCTCAAACTACCCTTATACGGGCAATCTTTCATTGCATGGCCTTGACGGCCACAAGAAAAACAAGCCCCTATAACACGGTAGAACTCTCCCAAATGGTACCTTCCAAAATAAGAACACTGAATACTGGGTGGCCTCATTTGACCAGAGTCTGTGTCTGGCTGTGAATTAGAAGTCTTAAATTTCGGACCTGCTCCCGAATATCCTGTTCCACCTGGTCTCCAATCTATGGACTGCGGAGGCATACTCCATGCTGGCTGAGTGGGCTTCCTGCTACCCTTCTGCTGGGATGGTCTGCTTCAGAACTATCTAGAATACCCGGCTGACCTGGCCCTCTTGGGCTGATTCCCATCAAAATCTCAGTCGGACAGGTGTCCTCTATGTCAGTCCTTCATGCCCTGAGCATGTGCCTATATACGGGCGATGTCCATCCCTGGCTGGGAAGCCATTACCAAAAAACTATCAACCATATACCGATCTAGGCCCATCACATATCTGTGCATCCTGTCAGTTATATCAGTTACTAAAGCGGGTGCATATCGGGCCAGTGAGTCGAACTCCAAACTTACTCATGAACATTGCGGCCTTACTACCTCAAGAGTAAAAATCTGTCCACCCTAGCTCTCCACATCTCAAGAGGCAAGAAATCACTGAGGAATACCTCTGTAAACTTGTCCCATATTGCTGGACGAGCGACTCTGCCCCTGGACAACTCCCATGACTCATACTAGTTAGCAGCTACCTCGTGCAGTCTATACGAGTCTAACTCAACCGATTCTATTGTAGAAGCCTTAATCAGATGTAATGTATGCTGCATCTTCCTAATGAACTCCTGGGATCTTCCTCGGGCTTTGTCCCGAAGAACTCTGGAGGATTAAAGGTCAAAAACTCACGAGCCCTCAAACTATCTGGTTTGTCTACCTGATCTCCACTTAAATCGCATTTGTGCTCTTGGCCTACCACCAATCTAGTCAAAAGCTGTACTGTATCCCGCATAGCCCTGTCCTCAGCTCTTGGCTATAGAACTACAGGATCGGGTGCTGGGGATCCAAAAACTAGTGGTTAAGCTGCCCTCTGATCTATAACTAGGGCTTCCCTAATCTCCTCTGATGCTAGCAGCGTCGCAGAGCTGGCTGTCAGGGGCATAGTCTCCGGCACAGGCTGAGGTCGGGCCCTGGTAACTCTATGGTCCTGACTAATCTCACTCGGTGCTATTGATTTTCCTTTCTTGCAAGCCATCGTTTTCCTCGGAGGCATTACTGAAAACCATAACAATTTGTTTTGTTAGGGAGGAATCATCCTGATAATACAGCTCTATCGCACGATCTAAGACAAGAAATAAAGATAACATCCTAAATGTCCTGTAGCCTCCTATTTATAGATGTGATGCACAATACACCGATAACCAGGATTCTACTAGAAACACGGTCTGTAGACATTCCAAGGACCAAACCCCTCTGATACCACTTTTGTCACGACCCAACTCCGTAGGCCGTGACTGGTGCCCGAGTTGGGCACCCATACGTACCCGTAGCCCCACTGAGTATGTTAGCAGAATAAACAAATAAAGAAATCAAAAGAGATCACTAGAGAGAACACGAAAATAGATATAGTATACGAAGGCCATTAAGGCTGTCACTAAACACAACCCCAAAACATATATACATAACCCACATCACAAGTCTACAGACCTCTACAGAATGATAGTCTAGTCATATGATGGGACAGGGCCCCGTCGTATCCTTAACCAATATGTACAAATGTACAACAGAAAAGTTAGTACCAAAATAGGGGCTTCGGACAAAGGAGCACTGCCATCCAATAGGGTGGATGTCCTAAGCGAGCGGATCAGCAAACCGAGTGTCTATACCTGCGAGCATGAAATGCAACCCCCCGAAGAAAAGAGATCAGTACGGAAAATGTACCTAGTATGTAAAACATGGACTGCAATAACTAAAGTCATTACCAGAGTAGAATGTGTAAAAATGAGCAAAGTATCCAGAAATATCAAAATGCATATCAAAACCACAGATAATGTATGTAGAAAAACATATGCCATATTCAGCCCCATTATAGGACTCGATGAACAAATCGTGGTCGCCGCCCCGTCACCGGCGCCACAGCATATTATAACTCTAGAGTAGGGAATATTTCCGTAACAAATAATATCATATCAAATGGTCATATCAGATCATATCATATCATATTTATACATGAAACTTCATCACTCCACCAATCCCATGTACAGGTTGTATTTGCCCCCATACGTCAGGGCACACCGAACAATGCAGAGAAGTACGCATGATAACAAATACTGACCCGGGCTCATCCATGAGTGGAGTAGTGAGAACTATATATAATTTAAATTATATTTGAGACTCGATAATCAAAATGAGCTATCGTTCAAAATTAAGACAAGAGTCATATCAAGAACCCTTTTAAAAGTCGCTATGGATTATATCAAAATAGAACTTCTCAATTCATATACTCGTATCCAAGCGTAATAAAATATCTTTTGGAAATCAAGAAATTGGCCATCCTAGTGGCTCTAGGAATAGGAACTTCCTTGGAATCATATAAAATTCATATATTTGTTTCATAAATATCATGCCAAAAGAAAGATTAGATTTTCACACTTATGTCAAAATATGACAAGAGAAGGAATAAGATTTCCATACTTATGCCAAAAACATGCCAAAAAAGGAAACGTTAGCTTTACATACCTCTTATGGATTACTCTTAATACGTTCGCCTCGTCGTATCTTGAACCTATTTAACATGAAATTAATTCTAAGGTTAGTGACCTTCGACTTCCCAGCTTGTAATTCTACCACCCCTTACCTATAGGAACCAATCCCTTATCCATTCCCCTCGACTAGTTCATTACTAGTTCCTTAGTTAGTTAAGGAGTTAATGGAAATTGACCAGCACCTCCCCTATAACATGCCCTATACGAAATTCCAATTACATCCCTAATTACCACAGCCAACCAACAACAACAACTTGCAGAACATAAACAAGTAATTCACATCAATATTACAAGATACAAACTCCAAACAATTCGTTCAAAACTACGATACCAAAACATGGTGTTTAGTCTTTATTTCATAAAACCTTTAACCCTACAAAATGGAGGGTCATGTGGATGAAACCAGAAGGATCTACACCCCTTTTAGAACACTTTCCACCCCTGCAACACACAATTAAACCACCTGCAAGCACAACACAACAACCACAACAGCCTACTCGACTCGATTTAACTATAACGACCTTAGTTTAGTTTGTTTCTAACGTCAAGCATCCCTGTGCAATTTTTATACTTACAGCCACATATAAGACGTGTAATACATTCCAAAACCACACCATAAACTCCAAATTGAAAGAAAAACCCTTACCTTACCCGAAATTGGCCAAAGCTTGCCAAAACTTACCTCGGAAGCTTTCTAACGCGACTGAAAAGTAGTGGACTGCTCATTACCCTTCCTTGCCGCCCCAAAGCATAAATTTACATTAGTAGCACCTTCATATCATTTTGGTATACCCGATATAATTAATTCATGCAATAAAAGTTGGGGACATACCTTTCTTTGCTTAAACCCGTAGCTCCCTCTCTTAGCTCTTAGGGTTTTCTTTCAACTCTCTCTTATTTTCTAAGTGGTAAAAGACTTAATATGATGACTTAGTCATCAAATAACATACATATAATTTACCTTAAGAGGTTACATGTGTTATCCCCTAAGGGTGACATGTGTCATACTTTCATTGGGCCACCCCAACCATGCAACCTCTCCAACGCTGCCACATATCATGTGGGACCTACCCCAAGTAGGTGTGTCACCTACTTGGTCCAAGTAGGTGCATCATCTACTTGGTCCAAGTAGGTGCATCATCTGCTTGCTTCTAAGTAGGTGCATCACCTGCCTTCTTCTAAGTAGGTGCTACACCTCCTTTCGCTTCTTCCGTGGGTTCGCAACTTCGTCTCACTTTAAGAACCTATAAAATCCTTGCTACGCAAGCTCGACATGCACTCCAGTAGCTTAAGTATGTAAGACACCCAAGTTGGTGGCTTACGCAAGTAAGTCGAGTCCTACGACACATTACTTGACCTCCAACTTCTTTCGACTTCTCATAACCCTATTTCCAACCTTCTCTACTATGGGGTATCACATTCTCCCCTCATTAAAGTTGTTTTATAGTGTTATATATTGTCCGACTCACATGATGACTTCTAAGAAACTTAAGAGACTTTCCAGAAACTTAAGAAGCTTAAGAAGCGTTCCAAGGTACCAAAGTATGGGGTGTAACAAATACACTTTCCTCAAATCACGGTACATCTTGGTGGATCCCGGATGAATTGAATACCGAGAACTATGGACCTCATTCAATATCAATTCCCTTATTCCATCCACATTAGGTACACACAAATGACCTTGGTAGCAAAGTACCCCATATCCCCCTTGGGAGAAATTCTCAATGGCTTTTTTGAGCACCAACTTCTTCAATTCAATTAAAATCGGATCATGGTCTTGTTTTGCCTTAACATCCAACACAAGAGATGATTCTGAGCCATTATGCACAAGAACACCTCTATTATTGGAATCAATCAAATGCACACATAAATGTGCTAATCTATGAACATTCTTAACCAACTTCTTCCTACCTTCCTCAACATGAGCAATGCTATCCATGGACCATCTAAGAGCATTGGCTACAACATTTGCTTTACGCGGATGGTACAACACACTCATATCATAATCCTTTAGAAGTTCAATCCATATCCTTTGCCTAATGTTCAATTTCCTTTGGATAAACATATATTTCAAGATTTTGTGGTCGGTGAACACATCAACATGCATCCCATAAAGGTAATAAAGCCAAATTTTCAAAGCAAACACAACTGCCGCAAGTTTAAGATCTTGGGTTGGATAGTTCCGTTCATTCACTTTAAGTTGCCTAGAGGCATATGATATAACCTTACCATGTTACATCAAAAAACAACCAAAACTAACACATGAGTGATCATAATAAACAACAAACACATCCAAACCTTCGGGCAATGTCAAGATAGGACCTGACGTAAGGTGATCCTTCAATACTTGGAAACTTTTTTCACATTCATCTGACCGCTAAAACTTCACTTTTTTTGTTCAACCTTATCAAAGGAAAAGAAATAGAGGAGAACCCTTCAACAAACCTTCTATAGTATCCGGCCAAGCCCAAAAAGTTTCTAATATCCGAATGAGACAATGGTCTAGGCCAATTCTTCACCTCCTCCATTTTCTTTGGATAAACCCTTATCCAATCACCGAACACCTCATCGCCAAGAAATGCAACTTTCCTTAGACAAAATTATCATTTAGTAAACTTGGGAAATAGTTACTTATCCCTTTAACTTTACGACACCATCCTCAAGTGACCCATACGGTCTTCCTCATTCCGAAGGTAAATCAAAATGTCATCAATAGATACAATGACAAACATGTCAAAGTATGGATTAAAAATACGATTCATCAAATCCATGAACATAGTAGGAGTATTAGTCAACCCAAATGACATAACTAGAAATTAAAAATAATCATACCTTTTTCGAAATGCCATTTTGAAAATATCACACTCCCTTACACTTTGTTGATAATAACTGGAATGAAGATCAATTTTTAACAAGTAGCTTTCCCCTTGCAATTGACCAAACAAATCATCTATCATCGGAATTGGATACTTGTTCGTTATGGTGACCTTATTCAATTGATGGTAATCTATACACATTTAGAGTGACCCATCCTTCTTCCTAATAAAAAACAATGGATGCATTAGAGGCATGTAACCAATCCATACCTAGATTAATATCAAAATCGGTGATGTCTAGTTCAACAAGATCACAAGGAATAACTTTATGCAAGCCCGACAAGGGATAATTTTTATAAATTATATTGGCTAACACAAAATCACTAACGGAAGTATAAACCCAAAAGGGTTCTAAAAATACTAAACTAAAAAGGGTTCTAAAAACACTTCGGGGCACACATCAACCCTCATAGAAAGGTAAGTAGTAACAAAAGATAAGTTGACATCGAGATCAAGCAATGTATAAAGATCAAATTTAAAGACCCGCAACATACCTATAACCACATCGGGTGTTTCATCCACCTCTTGCCTAACATGAAGAGCATAGAATCGGTTGTTGCATTGGCCACCCTTTTGTTAAGTTTTGGCACCTTGTTGCACTTGTCCTCCATGAGTAACTTGACCTTAAGGATGACCTTCTCTACCTTTGGTGGAAACATAAGGGCACTCAGATTGCTTATGGCCCACCTTGCCACATCCATAGAAAGTACCCATTCCATGAAACACCTTTCTTCATGATTCTTTCCACACTTATTACACTTTGGAAAAATGGAGCTACTAGAACTCACACCTCTATATTTACCCTTAGGTTATGACACCCTATCCTTAACAAACTTCTTTCCAAAGCCATGGCCTTGTTGAGAACAGCCACGACCATCACCACCGGTCCTAGCATATGATATAACCTTACCATATTGCATTAAAACACAACCGAAACCAACACGTAAGGCATCATAATAAACAAAAACCCATCCAACCCTTTGGGCAATATCAAGATAGGAGCTGACGTAAGATGATCCTTCAATACTTGGAATTTTTTTCACATTCATCTGACCATTGAAACTTCACTTTCTTTTGGTTAACCTAATCAAAGACGAAGAAATAGAGGAGAACCTTTCTACAAACCTTATATAGTATCCGGCCAAGCCCAAAAAGTATCTAATATCCGAATAAGACAATGGTCTAGGCCAATTCTTTACCTCCTCCATTTTCTTTGGATCAACCCTTATCAAATCACCGGATACCTCATGGCCAAGAAATGCAACTTTCCTTAGACAAAATTTTAAATTAGTAAACTTAGCAAATAGTTACTTATCCCTCAAACTTTACGACACAATTCTCAAGTGACTCATACGATCTTCCTCATTCTGAGAGTAAATCAAAATGTCATCAATAGACACAACGACAAACATATCTAACTATGGCTTAAAAATATGATTCATCAAATCCATGAAAATAGTAGGAGCATTAGTCAACCCAAACGACATAACTAGAAATTAAAAATAACCATACCTTGTTCGTAATGCCATTTTGGAAATATCACACTCCCTTACACTTTGTTGATGATAACTGGAATGAAGATCAATTTTTGGGAAGTAAATTTTCCCTTGTAATTGACCAAATAAATCATCTATCCTCGGAATTGGATATGTGTTCGTTACGGTGACCTTATTCAATTGACGATAATCTATACACATTTGGAGTGACCCATCTTTCTTCCTAATAAAAAATATGGGAGTACCCCATGGTGAAATACTTGACCTTCTGAAGCCCTTATCCAATAAGTCTTTCAATTTCTCTTTCAACTCCTTAAGTTTCGCTGGAGCCATACAGTAAGGAGGAATAACAATACGTTGATTATTGGAAAAGAGATCTATGGAAAAGTCAATTTACCTTTTGGGAGGAACACCAGGCAAGTCATCAAGGGAAATAATAGGAAACTCATTAACTATACGGACCGACTCAGGAGTAGGAGTTTGAAAATCAACATCCCTAACTCGCACTATGTGATAAATACACTCTTGGAAATTATTTTCCAAGCATTAAGACATGGGATGAATTAACCTTTATCCATCAAACCATTACCCTTATATTCAAGAATACGCTTATTAGGAAATTGAAACTTGACTCTACAGGTTCTATAATCAATGGATGCATTAGAGGCATATAACCAGTGCATACCTCGAATAATATGAAAATTGTTTATGTCTAGTTCAACAAGATCACAAGGAATAACTTTATGCAAGCCCGACATTGGACAATTTCTATAAATTATGTCCGCTAACATAGAATCACCAATGGAAGTATAAACCTAAGAGGGTTCTAAAAATACTAAACCGAAAAGGGTTCTAAAAACAATTCAGGGCACACATCAAACCTCATAGAAAGGTAAGAAGTAACAAAAGATAAGTTGATATCTAGATCAAGCAATGCATAAAGATCAAATTTAAAGACCCGCAACATACCCGTAACCACATCAGGTGTTTAGTCCACATCTTGCCTAGCATTAAGAGCATAGAATCAGTTGTTGCATTGGCCACCTTTTAGTTAAGTTTTGGCACCTTATTGTACTTGTCCTCCATGAGTAACTTGACCTTGAGGATGACCTTCTCTGCCTTTGTTGGAAACATAAGGGCAATCGAATTGCTTATGCCCACCTTGCCTCATACATAGCAAGCACCCATTCCATGAAACACCTTTCTTCATGATTCTTTCTACACTTATTACACTTTGGAAAAGTGGAGCTACTAGCACTCACACCTCTACCTTTACCCTTATGTTATGACACCTTATCCTTAACAAACTTCTTTCCCAAGCTATGGCCTTGTTGAGAATGGCCACTACCATTACTACCGGTCCTAGCATATGAGAACCCACCTTCATATCAAGCCCACTAAGAGTCTCAGATCTTCATCTCTGAGTTTCTATCCATTAAATTATTAGGAAAAAGTAATGAGCCAAGATATGTCTATTTCCTTAAAAAGAATAGTGGTACAACATTCATTTGTATCCAAGTCAGATACCCCTGATATGAATTGGCTTATTCGAGTACTTGGATCGATAACCAATGAAGGAGCATACTTGCATAGCTTGGTGATCTTGAGGGCATAATCCCTCATACCCATGTTTCCCTTCCTATGATTGATGAACTACAATACATTTTCCTTTCTTAGCTCTAGAGGGAAGAAATGATCAAGAAAAGCAATCTTGAAGGCTTCCCACTAATTAGGACCTTCATCCACTATTTTCAACTTCCATTTAGAATACCAGACTTGAGCAACACTCTTGAGTTGATAAGCTTCCAACTCCGCTTTCTCTTCCTAAGTCACGCCCATAATACTCATTATCTTATAAACCTGCTCAATGAACTCTTGAGGATCCTTATCAACTTTTGAACCATGTAACTCGGGAGGGTTCATCCTTGCAAACTCCCTTACTCTAGAAGCTGGAGTAGGAGTACTAGGAGGAGCCACAACCCCTTGGTTGGCCACAACTTGGGGTAGTATGGTAATAGCAGTTTGGTACTGCACAAAAGTCACTTGGTTGGGTAGGGGACCATTGTCTTGACAGACCAGAGGAGCTTGGTCTGCGTTTGCATTGACCCCTCTTTACATGGGTGCTTTTCTTAGAGGCATTTTCAAAAATTGCAAAGGACAATCATTAGGGAAATGAAGTCTTAGAGTCTATTCTATCGCATAATATTGATCATGAAAGAAGTGAGGATTTCCTAAAATGCCTTACAGCCTCCTATTAATAAATATGGCATTCTTCACACCCATGAGTAAGACTCTACCTATTACGGCTTTTTGGACTTCCTAAAATATCTTAAACATTGTGCTCTAATACCAAGTTTGTCACTACCCGAAATAGGCCCTACACATGACACGGCGATCGAAACCCCGAAGGACTACAACCAAGCCTATTGACATGCCATTAATCATAAATAAGGTAAAGTAAAGTAGAACATATCATAAGAAAAGTCTAGAATCATGAATCATAAGAAAAGTGTAACTTGACTACATAGACTCTACACTATTTCGTCCAATAAATGCCTCTACTGAACAAAAAAGGGCGGAGGTTAAGACATGTCCCAAGATCACCGTCAACATGAATGAAATAAAGAGCCAACTCATAACTAGCCCTCTATAGATGAGGACAAAACAAAACTCCACTGGGTGGAAGCTCAACTAGCCACGTGTAGGAATGTGATCCTCAACCACTACATTATGAGATAATATAATCAACAATATACGTTAGTACATTTGAATGTAATAAGTATGTGGGCAATCTATACAACACAAATTATAAGATGCGATGATCAATTGAGTACATGATAAAGAGAATAAGTAAAGTCATGTGTAAACCATAATGATCAAAGCATTCAAGAGATATAGTTGAAATCATTAAAAACATAAAGAGCATATACATAAGTGGGATAGAACCATAACCGACAATAAGACCATGTGAGCTTTAACATGGAATCCTAGTGTCTCCTCATACAACGAAAGAAAAGGGAATCTACTTGCCAAGGTAGACTCTACCCTGCTAGGCAGGTCCGGTACATACGCTATATGTGAATTCACTAGCTAGGCCATATTGGCAAATCCTACGGTGGCACATAGTTATTATACAAAAGAGTTTATATAAAGACCCTATTGGTCGAGCTCCCACCTCAAATCATCATTCGGTTCTAAGTGAAATCACATGAAATACGTAACACAATAATCATACTTAACATATATCATAAACTTGTCAGCAAACTTCATAATTCATACATTATCCCATTTTCATGTCATACTTGCAATGTGAGTATAAGCCTTTCAACATCACAATATCATACTTTCATAATTAATGTCATTAGGTTCCTAGGTCACCAATTAAGGAACCTAAGTCATCTCTCTTCATATCTTACATGGAATTCATATATCAAATATAATTTTAATTCGTAATCACAATTCATATTTAAGATTAGGGTAAAATTTTAATACATAGTCAATTTGATTGAAACCATAAAATACTTGAAAATCATTGAACTTCGTAGTCATAATTCATGTGAATCGCCATTGAAAATAACTTCATGCATGTTCTATACATAATTCTACTTGAAATTATGCAATTAATATAAAATCATACTTATAATGATCATGTATGATAATTAAATACAAAACTGAAAAAAGCCCGGCACAATTCATCAAAACTTGGGTTTAAAAGTAATAAAAATTCAAGAGAATTTTGGGGAAAATCTTGGGACTCCATGGGTGAAAGAAACGCATGGATCAATCCCTACATACCTTGAACAATTGACCCTTGAATTCGAGAGGAGTAGACTTGTTCTTTAAGAAACCCTAGCCAAAACCTTGATAAAGAAGATGATATCTTGAAGGAACCTTGAGAGAAAAGTCTTAAAGTTATTTGGGAGTTAATAAGGGAATGAAAAGGGTTTTAAAGTATTTATAATAGTTAACACCATTAATGTAGTCCTAAAACGTCCATATACATTAATACTATATAGGGAAATGACCAAAATACCCCTCATTAATCCTGGCCGGGCAACCCTACAATTTGGGGTCTATGATTCATAGAACTTATGATGAGTCATGGTAACAATTCATCCTGCATCCTTAAAAATCCCTGAAAGTTGGGTCTATGATCTTACTCTACGAGTTGTGCCTACGACTCATCCTCTAGTCTACGATTCGTAAACCTTACTCGTCCTGCACATCCTGGAAACCTACAAATCCTGAGCCTCTAAAATATTTCTACTAGTCAATATTACAACTAATCCTTATGCCTATGACTCATCATGTTGAGTCATAGGACCTATCATGAAATTAGGTCATGAACAAGCTCAAGGATCCCTCTACGACTTGTCCTTACGAGTCGTAGAGTGACTCATGGACTTGAATTTAGTAAACATTTTGAGAATTTCTCCCTGGTTTTGACTTTTTGATATCCAAGTCTCATAAAAGGTGATTTATGCAACAAAGTTTAGGATTGATGATTATATGATGTTTCAAGAAAAGTTAAAGATAGGGCTAGTTAAGTCCCTAAAGATGTTTATGGTCAAAGATATGTAATGATGGAAAGGCCTAAACCCACATTGCATGAGTTATATGATAGATGCTCTAATCCTATGCTTTTCCTATGATGATGTTAGATGAGCAATTTTTATGATGTTTTGTAAATATGGATTGACATTAGTTATTATTTTTCCCTATAATGTTTATGAATGTTTTATGAGTTCTGTTGGGATATTGACTAAGCACCGAGAGGACTTTTATGTGGGGTTTGGTATTGTAGAACAGTTAGTTACCAAGGAAATCCTAGTATCAACCCTTAGTCCCAAATTATGTTTCCCGCATAGGATTACACATGCCAATATAGAAAAGCTAGTGGATCTATATAACCCAGTTAAAAGAGACTTAATGGAGTATGCCCTAGCAAGGTAGTCTCCCCTGTCTTAATGCAGGAGTCATCAGATTCCATGTATTAGCTTGCATGGACTTATATGTCAGTTAAAGGTCATCGGAATCCATGTATTAGCTCGTATGTTCTTTGTCATGACTCGACCAAGGTCCTAGTCGTAACACGGCGATCAAAAACCTGAAGAGCTCCAACCAAGCATCTTGTACATATCATAAGAATAAATAAGGTGAAATATAAAAGCGGAAACATCATAAGAGAGTCTAAAACATGAATAGCAATCTGAAAATGTCTTATGACAACATAGACTCAAACATATGTCCAATGAGATGCCTCTAAACATGATTATGGGCTGGGGATAAGACATGTCCTTATCTCATGCTCAATACACAACATAAGCAAAAGTCTTTTGACAGAAAACAGTAAGTAACTTGAAACTAGTCCCCGGTCAATAAGGACTCACCACAATACCTTTGAATAGGAACGCCTACTAATTATGTGGACGATTAGGTTCATCAACCTCAACCCCTACATTATGAGACAGTGAAGGCAAAAAGTATGCATTAGTACGTTCGAATGTGCTAAGTATGAGGGCGTGACATGCAACATAAATCATGGTATGCAAAGGTCAAGCAAAATACATGATAAGATAGAATACGTAAAGTCATGAGAAAATCATATTGACCAAATCATTTTAAAAAAAATCGAAATCATAACATACTTAAGAGATCATACATATGTGGGATAGGAACCATAACCAACAATAAGACCATGTGAGCTATAACATAGAATCCGATGATACCCACATCGAGAAGGAGGAGGCTACTTTGCCAAGGTAGACTCCTACATGCCTGAGTGGATCCACTAAGCGGTCATGTGAATTGGGGTACTCACCTCCAAGCCTTGATATTTCGGGTACTCAGCTATTAGAGATTTGGGTATTCACCTCTCATCCCTTTGTACCTATGGTGGCACATAGTTATGAGACACGATATTTTATATAAGGACTCCGTATTTTGAGTTCCCACCTTAAGTCCACATTCGGTGCTAAGTCAAATCCCACAGAATACATACATAATATAAGATCATAATTTCATATACCATAGTCATGATCATAGATTTAAAATCATAGAGTAACTCATTTTCATAACATACTTGTAATGTGAGAATTTTCCCTTTTATTATTACAATTATATTTGCATAATTCATACTGTTAGGCCTTAGGTCGCCTTACTTCATACTTGCATGAAATACCATAATTTGAGACATACTTATAATTCATGATCATAATAGAAATATATAGTCATAATTCATACTTTGAAAATTCATGACCATAGAAATCATGAAATTGACTTGAAAACATGCATGATCATAAACTTTGAAAACATGCATGATCACAACATGAATGCATGATCAATTTATTTAAAAATCATGAAATTGATTTGAAAACATGCATGATCATAAACTTTATATTAGCACATACATAATTAATATACATAATATCCTTTAGAAGTATAAATCAAAATACTCATAATTTACATCATAAACCCTAGAAATCAAAATAGGAGAATTTATGGAAAAACTCTTCAATTTAATTCAATAACCATCAATTTATATCAAAATAGACTAATAATCATACTTTAAATCAAAATTCATGCAATTGGAATAGAGATCACAAAACCCATAAAACACCTTACTTTAATTTCATAAAAAACCTTGAGAAATTGATTGAGCTTCATGCATGAAAATATCCATGAATCAATACCTACATACCTTGAGTGAGAATACCAGTTAATTTGAAAGAACTTGAGAATTTTGATGGAGAAATTGAGTGAATTTGCTCAAAGTCTTCAATGGAAACCCTTGAGAGCCTTTTTGTTGAGAGAGAAATATTTGATAGATGAATTGTAGAAGAATGAATAGAATTAGAGGTTTAGGTTAATTTATAGAGTTGAATTAGGTCCTAAAAATATCTAGGTTCATTAACTAATAATTTGGGAAAATTCTCAAATGCCATTAAAAAAAACTTAATTTAGGCCAAAACTGCTTCCTAGGTCCGCGATGCGGTCCTGTCGTGGACCACATTATTTTGTGGATTCTTCGAAAATCCTTCTCCTATTCTACGGGTCCTAAAAACTCTACCAAAACTATTTTTCCGTAGGTTTTGACCCCCTGATCGATATTCCGAACTCGAATTTTCCAAAAAGATTAAGGATAATATGTTACATGAGTGGCTTCTATCATTTCGAATTGAGGAACTCTATTTTCGAGATATTTTCAAAAGGGTACTAGTAGTCAAGTGAATCTTAGTATAACTTTTTACCAATAGATGGATGGTCAGGTCGACCATACCATTCAAACATTAGAGGATATGTTCAGAGCATGCGTGATTGATTTTAAAGAAAATTGGAATGATCATTTTCGATTGATAGAGTTTGCTTATAATAACAGTTATCATTCTAGTGTTGAGATGGTTTTATTTGAGGCTTTGTATGGTAGGAATTGTAGATTCCCTATCGGTTGGTTCAAGGTAGGTAAAGTTTCTTTGATAGGACCCGAGTTGGTATTTAAGGCTATGGAGAAATTTAGACTCATTTGAGAAAGATTCAAGCCAACCCAAAAATGATAAAAAAACTAATTCGAATGTGAGAAGAAGGGAACTTGAAATTGAGGTCAATGATTGGGTTTACTTGAAAATTTCACCCATGAAGGGTGTGATACTTTTTGATAAGAAAGGGAAGCTAAGTCCCTTCTATGTTGGCCCATATCAGATTTTGAGCCAGATTGGTACGGTGGCTTATGAGTTGAATTTGCCTTCCAATTTGGCATTGGTGCATCTAATATACCATGTGTCTTTGTTGAGGAAGTTTATTGGTGATACAAGCTCTATTATGCCATTGGACAACATTGAGGTTAAGGATAGTCTTTAATATTAAGAGGTTCTAGTTGAGATCCTGGACCTGAAGTTAGAAAGTTGAGGAAAAACAAAATAGCTCCAGTTAACGTGTTATAGAGGAACCAAGAGGTTGAGGGTGCTACATGGAAAGCCAAAGTCGTTATGATGACCGGATTTCCTCATCTCTTTCCTTTCATTCCTAGTTGAGGTATTTAGTTTCTTCATGATCCAACCATCCCAAATCATTTGTTTCAGTTGTTCTCATGGTTTCATATGCATTCATGTTTATGAAATGAGTTTTAAAGTCATGTTTTAGCTTGAGATTGAAGATTTCATGTTTTATGCATTATTTAGATGTTTTTGAGGTATCTTGTGGGCATTTTGAAGGATGCTACAATATCCCCCCTTGGAAACATTCGTCCTCGAATGAGATGCAACTAATACAGGAAAGACATGGAAAAAGGATTTAGAAACCCTACATGGACATGAGGACACTTTGAAATCGAAAAGAAAAAAAAATGCATAGAACGTGTAACCTTCATACTTAAAGTAAAACATAGCCCTTAAGAGAAATCATTTTCATGAATCATGCATCCATATGAATGACATATGGAAATGAAGCATAGAAGTTTAATCGATTTGATCATGAGAAATATAGTACATTTAGGCTTGAGTGAAACAAAAGAGATAAGGATATTGCTTTATCATGTCCGATTCCGTTTCCCACGTAGCACTCTCTACTTGTTGATTCCTCCAAAATACTTTGACCGATGCAACATCTTTATTTCTCAGCCTCTTCACTTGGCGGTCTAAAATCTCAATCGGGACCTCCTCATAAGTCAAATTCTCTTCAATACTCATATTCTCTATTGACACTATAAAATTCGGATCACCCACAAACCTTCTCAACATTGACACATATACCTTAGGTTACTACACCTCTATAGGAAAATAGATTACTACCCCTTACTACCCGTATTCATCAAACCTCAAAACCTAATAAAGAAACACATAATGCATCTTACATTCACCCATGTGCCATCAACACTACATTCAAGCCTAGTTCTATAACGAATCTAATACACTCACTTGAAACCCTTAACAAGAAGTCATCAATAGACTACTACAATCATTCACATATCTCCAACCACAAATTCAAGCCTACCATATTAACCATTTTATGGCTCCCTTGAAGTCAACATCACTTAAAAATATTCGTGTCTACCCTTAAATATTGAATCAAGACCCTTCTATTATAGAATAGATTAATTTGGAAATTGAAACTTGACTCAATGAGTTATACAATCTATAGAAGCATAAGATACCAATCCATACCATTTCAAAAAGGGAATCCATACTTACCGGATGAAGAACCACGCTATGTTTGGAGACCCACAGAGGGGTAGGACTGAGATCGTCGGCGACTATCCTTCTCATTCTTAGCAACCCTTTGGACAATGCCTCAACTTGTGATCCTTCGCACCACAACCAAAACATACACCCAAACCGTCTAGATAATCTCCCGGATAGTACCGTCCACACTTTTGACATTCGAGAAAAGCTTGACCACTATAATTGTCACCTTGATATATAAGGTTAGGCACCCTATCCTTGTGATAATTAAGCACTGAAGTATTATCAAAAGATGATCCATTATCAATCCGAGTCTTCTTAGTCATCCTAGAAACCTCCTTAAGCTTTTTCTCTTCAATTTTCTCGGCATGAGTCATTAGTCTAGAGATATTCATTTCCTTTATTAACATGTCCATCTTACATTCTTGAAAAACCAAATCTAAAACCCTTGATATAAACTTACTCATTCATCCTCGAGGGTCGGACACCAAAGTAGGAGCATACTTGGACACCTTTATGAAGTTGAGGGCATACTCCCTCACACTCAGACTACCTTGCTTCAAGTTGATAAATTCCATCACTTTTGCCTCCATCAACTCTACGGGAAAGAAATGGTCAAGAAATGCACCCTTAAAACTTTCCCAATCTATAGGACCCTCATTCGCTCTTTCGGGCTTCCATTGGTTATACCATATTTGAGCGACACCCTTGAGTTGTAGGCTGCCAACTCCGCTTTTTTTTCTGAAGTCACTCTCATAATACTCACTATCTTGTAGACCTCATCAATGAACTCTTGAGGATCCTCATCAACCTTTGAGCCATGAAACTCTGGAGGATTTATTTGTGCAAAGTCCCTTACTCTTGAGGCTCGAGTAGGAATATTAGGAGGAGTCACAAGCCCTTAGTTGGTCACTACTCGGGCTAGCATAGTAATGGCTGTTCGAAACTTCACATTATTCACTTAGCCCAATAAAGGACCATTGTCTTGAGGAGCCGGGAGAGCTTAGGATTTATTAGCATTGTCTCCCCTTGGCGAAGGTGGTCTTGTTGAAGCCATCTTTCTGAAAATCGCAAAGAAAGACCGTTAGGGAAAAGAAGTCTTAACATAAACTCTATAGAATGACATGGGTCATGAAAGAGGTGAGAATTCCTCAAATGCCTAATAGCTTCCTACTCATAAGTGTGGCGCACTTCACACCCTTGAATAAGACTTAACTTGAAGTGGAATGTTGGACACCCTAGGACACTTGGAAACCCATGTACTCTGATACCAAATTTGTCATGACCCGACCTAGGGCCTAGTCCTAACACGACAATCTAAACCCTGAAGGGCTCCAACCAAGCCTTTTGTACATATCATAAGCATACATAAGGTAAAATATAAAAGCAAAAACATTATAAGAGAGTCTAAAACATGAAAAGCAATCTGAAAATGCCTTATGACAATATAGACTCAAACATATGTCCAACGAGATGCCTCTAAACATGAGTATGGGCGGGGGATAAGACATGTCCTTAGCTCACCTCAATACAAAACATAAGCAAAAGCCTTTTGACAGGAAAGCAGTAAGTAACTTGAAACTAGTCCCCGGTCAATGAGGACTCACCATAATACCTTAAAATAGGAATGCCTACTAATTACATAGACAATTAGGATCTTTAACCTCAACCCCTATATTTTGAGACAATATAGGAAAAATGTATGCATTAGTACGTTCGAATATACTAAGTATGAGGGCGTGACATGCAACATAAATCATGGAATGCAAAGGTCAAATAAAACACATGATAAGATGGAATACGTAAAGTCATGAGAAAATCATATTGACCAAAGCATTTTTAAAAAATCAAAATCATAACATACTTAAGAGATCATACATATGTGGGATAGGAACCATAACCGATAATAAGACCATGCGAGATATAACATGGAATCCGATGATACCCATATCGAGAAGGAGGAGGCTACTTTGCCAAGGTAGACTCCTACATGCCTGAGTGGATCCACTAAGCGGTCATGTGAACTGGGGTACTCACCTCCAAGCCTTGATATTTTGGATACTCACCTCATAGAAATTTGAATATTCTCCTCTAAAACGTAAAAACGACTCTCTAAGCGGTTACACCTACGGTGGCAGGTAGTTATGCGATAAGATACTTTATATAAGGACTCCATCCCACCTTAATTCCATATTCAGTGATAAGTCAAATCCCATGGAATACATACATAATATAAGATCATAATTTTATATATCATAGTCATGATCATAGGTTTAAAATTATCGAGTAACTCCTTTTCATAACATACTTGTAATGTGAGAATTTGCCCTTTCATCATTACAATCATATTTGCATAATTCAAATTATTAAGTCTTAGGTCTCCTTACTTCATACTTGCATGAAATACCATAATTTGAGACATACTTATAATTCATGATCATAATGGAAATACATAGTCATAATTCATACTTTGAAAATTCATGACTATAGCTTGAACTTGAAATTAGGGTATGACATGAATGCATGATCAATTTATTTGAAAATCATAAAATTGACTTGAAAACATGCATGATAATAAAACTTTATATTATATCATACATAATTCATATACATAATATCCTTTAGAAGTATAAATCAAAATACCCATAATTTACATCATGAACCCTAAAAATTAAAATAGTAGAATTTATGGAAAAACTCTTCAATTTAATTCAATAACTATCAATTTATATAAAAATAGACTAATGATCATACTTTAAATCAAAATTCATGTAATTAGAATAGAGATCACAAAACCTATAAAATACCTTTCATTAATTTGATAGAAAACCTTGAAAAATTGATTAGGCTTCATGGATTAAAGGATCCATGAATCAATACCCACATACCTTGAGTGAGAACACTGATTAATTTGGAAGAACTAAAGAATTTTGATGGGAAAATTGAGTGAATTTGCTTGAAGTCTTCAATGGAAACCCTAGAAGCCTTTTTGTAGAGAGAGAAATATTTGATAGATGAATTATAGAAGAATGAATAAAATTAGAGGTTTACATTAATTTATAGAGTTGAATTAGGACCTAAAAATGTCTAGGTTCATTAACTAATAATTTGGAAAAAGTCTAAAGTGCCCTTAAAAAAAACTTAATTTCGACTAGAACTGCTTCCCAGGTCTGCGACGCGGTCCTGTCGCGGACCACTCGACCAGAAAACTGTTCCCAGATCCGCGATGCGGTCCTGTCGTAGACCACACTGTTTTGTGGATTCTTCAAAAATCCTTCTTTTGTTCTACGGATCCTAAAAATCCACTGAGACCATTTTCCCGCAGGTTTTGACCCCTTAATCAATAGAACTCAGATTTTTCAAAAAGATAAAAGATAATGCGTTACATGAGCGGCCTATTTCTAAAATATTTTAAAGGTATTTTGTGGGCATTTTAATGGATGTTACATTCTTATATGTCAGTTATGAGTTCTCAAGATGATTATGATATTTTGATGCATTAACCAATGAGATAAAAGTTTTAAGGATTTCATGACTTTATTCATGTTATATAGATATTGGTCTTGCATCCCATGGTTCATATTGACTATGTTTGAACCCCAACAATGACACTATTGTCCCCAACAATGACACCATTGTGCATGCATATTTTCACATACTTAGTGTATTACATGGTTCATATTGACTATGTTTGATGTTTATTGTTCATGCATATTTTCTCATACTTAGTGTATTCCATGTACTAACATATACTTTTTTCTATATTGTATCATAATGTAGGGACCGACGATCATGTTCATCCTCCTCCCTCTTGTACCTATAGTTAGCATTTGTGTTATTGGTGAGTCCTCATATTCCAAGGATGAGATATTTCGTTTCTTATGAGTTTATTATTTATTATACCTTTTATATTGAGTGAGCTAGGATATTTTCTTATGCCCCCATCTACACTAATAGAGGCATGCTAGATGTTCATTGTAGTCTATGTTGTCTCTTTTAAACTTTTGATGTACTGAGACTATGCTTCCTTATCAATGATTCTTGTTTATTTATTTCAAGTACATTATGTATGCTCATAAATGTTATGCGAAGTGGATCGGTTGGAGTCCTTTGGAATTCTCATCGCATTGTTATGTTGAAGCTCTAAGTCGGTTCGTGACACCTTGAGGTATGACTTCGACCAAATAAATTGAATATTATTTAGCAAGCATCAACCTATGAACTGAAATATGAGACATAGTTCAGCATTTATCAACAATGGTGTCATTGTTGGGGACAGGGTAATGATCCTCTTTGATTGATTTTTTATTCAAACTCCTGTGCAATTTGTGTTCCTATTACGTGGTTACTTGTTTTTGTTGATTACCAAAAGAATAGGTCACACCGATGACATATACATGATTGTTAATATAATTAGAGTAATTTACTGTAAGACTCCATAAGTTGAAAAGTCATCGAGGAAGTTCTGAGGGTCAGTTCTCAGGGTGTTTCTCAAACCCTGTAGGATGAGCCCTCTCTACGGCTCATAGAAAGTCCTATGAGTCGTAAGGAGCAGTCGTAGGGTCAGTTCCAATAATTTTTTAAATGGGCATTTTAGTCCTTTGCCATATTTTAACATTAACATGAGGTCATTGTGGGAACTGAATTTACCCTATCTAAATGACCCTAAGACCTTTCCAAATCATTTTCTCACCTAATTTCTAAGACACAAAACCCTCCCTCCACTCAAGGTCATTTTCTTCACCAAGGAAAGCTAGGATTTCATTCCAACGTCTTCAAGCCTCCATCTTCAAGCTTTCATTAGAGCTGTTATTCTCCAAGGTATGTGGGTCTTTATTCATGGTTCCATCCACCCATGGATCCCAAGTATTTTTTCAACTTATAAGTTAAAAATCAAATGCTAAAATTTATAGGTTTTCATATTATTTTTCCAAATGTATAGATTATTGAATAATTGATATTTATTTACCTGTCGTAGAGTGACTCGTAGACTTGAATTCCATCAATATTTTCAGCTCCTTAGTTTGGACTTTCCGACATCCAAGTCTTATAAAAGGTGATTTATGCAAAGAAGTTTATGATTGATCATTCTATGATGTTTCAAGCAAAGTTAAAGATACAGCTAGCTAAGTCCCTAAAGTTGTTTATAATCAAAGATATGTAATGATGGAAAGACCTACACCCATATTGCATGAGTTATATGATAGATGATCTAATCCTATGCTTTTACTATGATGACGTTAGATGAGCAATTTTAATGATGTTTTATAAAGATAGATTGACATTAGATATTATTTTTCCCTATAATATTTATGATCATATTTTATGAGTTCTGTTGGGATATTGACTAAGTACCAAGAGGACTTTTAGGTGGAGTTTAGTCCGATAGCTTAGTTAGTTATTAAGGGAATCCTAGTATCAACCTTTAGTCCCAAATTACGTTGCCCTCATAGGATTACACATGAAATAACGAAGGATAATTACTTGAGTTCGTTCTCCTTATCATTCTTTATTTCCTGCTAATTTATCTGCTAATGTCCACTGTTTTTACTTATCCATACCTCACAAGTAGCAGCTAGTTCTGGGCTCCATTTAGAAGCCTCGCGAATAATCTCATTACCTTCCCGAGCAAGATCACGTCCTTCATTACGAGATTTTACACATGCTTCTAAAGCTACTCGATTAGCTACGGCACCTGGCGCATTACCCCAAGGATGTCCTAAAGTTCCTCCACTGAACTGTAGTACGGAATCATCCCCAAAGATCTCGGTCAGAGCAGGCATATGCTAAACGTGAATACCTCCTGAAGCCACAGGTAGAACACCTGGTAAAGAAACCCAATCTTGAGTGAAATAAATACCGCGACTTCTATCTTGTTCAATAAAATAATCACGCAGTAAATCAACAAAGCCCAAAGTTATGTCTCTTTCACCTTCAAGTTTACCTACTACGGTTCCAGAGTAAATATGATCTCCACCAGACATACGTAAAGCTTTTGCTAATACCCAAAAGTGGATACCATGATTCTTCTGCCTATCAATAACCGCATGCATTGCACGGTGGATGTGAAGAAGTAGACCATTATCGCGACAATAATGAGCCAAGGTAGTATTTGCGGTGAATCCCCCCGTTAAGTAGTCAGGCATTACGAGTACCTACTCTTCAATCTGGGTGGTTAATAATGCATGTAAGTATGATGCTATTGGGCTATGCATCCCTTTTATGTGGATCGTTATTATCAGTAGCACTTCTAGTGATGACATTTCAAAAAAACAGAAAGCTTTTTTATAAGACTAGTGTTTATTTAAATGAGTCATTTTTCTTGGGGGAAAATATTTTAGAAAATACTTCTTTTTTTTCAGCTAAAATTATTACAGATCCCAATTGATTCATTCATGTAACAGGAGAAAGATTTCCCATTCCTTAACCGTAAAGATATGTGGCCATGGGATTAAGTGGAACAGAATTAACTAGGTGGTAGAGTCATGGAAACGCTTATTTTTTTTTATTTTTTTTTTTATTTTTTTTATGGGAACAGACCCTACACGAGGCTCCCACCTCTCGTGCACAGTCAGGGGTTAAGCAACACCCCCAAGCCTTAACATAAATAACCAAAATAAAAATACAAGGAGGGGGACATAAACCTTACCTCCGATCCTATGGTGGTTCATAAGTCGGATAACCTATTAAGGTCGGCTAACTCATCCCCGATACAAAAAAGAGACTAACTATAACTAGAAAGCAGTAAACCTGTGAGAGGACTCCTCCCGGTACAATTCAACTATGAAAGCATAAATGAGGGAGACTCTCCCCTTCCATGAGAAAAAAGGAAAGTAACCTACACTAGTCCTATTCAACTATGCTACGTACCAGACATAGCTACATTGAAGAAGAACAAGTATACGAAACTTCTATCTCGCATGGGATGGGAAATTCCTTTCATCTTTGCTCTTTTTAGTCTTGTCGTACCAAGTAAATCCAGGTGAAGTGTGCCTTTGTATCAGTATCATGATTACCAGCTAAGGAGGCTGAAAGGAGAGGAAGTATATGGAGCTATAGTAGCCAACAGCCTTGGATTTGTTGTGAAGAAAAGTGTAGCTGCATTCGAACACCTGCATGGGGTTCCAAATGTATGGTTGCTGCAGACCTGCACCTACAAGTAGCCAAGGGAGCAAACAAACATGGTTGTTGTAGTTCTGTAACCAGCTCCTTGCTGTCTCTCCCTCTGTTGGATGATGGTCAAGTCCTTGGGATACCTGCACAGACAGACAAAACTAGAAACATACACAAGCAACCAAGTCTAGAGGTTGCTGTACATGGGAGTGTGTTGGTTTTGGCATCTGTTGTTGCTGATGCTGTTGAACTTCATCTTTCAAGTCTGCACTTTCAGCTTCAGCTCTGTGGTTGAGTTGTTGTTTGGTGTGTGGTTGAGCAGTTGTTTGGTGTTGTGTTCCCACAGTATGTATATGAAGTTGATGGAGATGTAACATGTTACAGCTACTCATGATATTGTTGTTGGTTCTTGGATGTTGTCTATGAGGTTGTTGGAGTTCCATCTGAGTTCCACTGTTGCCTGTATCTCCAACAACCTGCACAAACAAACAAGCAAACAAACAAGCAAACACACAATTCCAAGAGCAGTTCCAAAAGTTCTGAATGTGGTGCCATTCCTCTGTTGCAGCTGGCTTCCTCAAATTCTGTATTTGCAATATTGAGAGACTCCCATATGTTGTTTGATGTTTTTGGTTGTTGCAGTGTGTCAGTTCAGCAGATTCCATGTGTAGGAGTTCTTTAGTATACCTGCACAAGCACCTAAAAGGAAAGCATACAAACCTGCCAATCTGCAGGTTGCTGGAGCTTGCATTTTGGACTTGTGGTAGATCCCTCTTTTGGTACTTCTGCTGCTGTGCTGCATATGGGAGGTACAGAGGGTGGGTGATGATGGCTGCAGGTTCCCTGAGAAGCCAAGCATTCTCAACTTTGAAGTTGTAGCAGGTGTGCAACTGTGAACCTGCCTTAGCAACTAAAAAAAGGTCTAGCAATTGTGGGAAGTGAAAAGGTTGGTGCAAGTTTGTGTGCTGCTCCTTGTTGCTTGTTTTGAAGTGGTTAAACTTCTTGGAGTACCTGCACAGATAAACAAAACCAACAAACCACACAACCAAAGAAATCTGGAAGATGCTGTAACCATGTTCCTTGTGTGCTGCAATCCAAATAATTTGGTGTTGCTGCAGGTCATGAAGAATGTTGGGGAGTGCTGGAGAGTTCCTAGTATGTGGACCTGCACATACAAATAGCCAAGGAAGCAAGCAATGAAGATTGGAGGTCTTTGGACAGGTCCACAAACTGCACCTCACCCTGCACATGCTGCCCTGTTGAAGCTTAAGTGCTGCAGGGTGGTTGGAAGTTGTATTTGGGCTTTTCTCTATGTATTTGTTGTTAATGAATGTTGATACATCACTCCAGGTACCTGAAATAATACAACAACCAAAAACAAACAAAAGGGGGCTTGCACAAACTAGCAAAAAGGAAGTGACCTCAGTAGGAGCTTTGGAGACTATTATCTTTTGCCAAGTCGCTCGACTAACGTCTTCAATTCTCCGTTTGGCCTGAAACTTCATGAGGTTTGCATATATGGCCTTTTCTTTATCCCTGCAAATTTTTAGGGCTTGACTCCCAAGCTGGAGCTTCCAATTACCAAGTTTCTCTCTCTTTAGGCTTAAGACTGCTGATTTTTTCCAGGTCGCTCGCCTAACGTCTCCAATTATCCTTTTGAGCTGAAACTTGTTGGGCCTTTCCAAATTAGTATATGATGCAATACTGCAAAAGTTGGAGGTGTTTGGACATGTCCACTTGGTACAAATCACCCTGCACCAACAAACAGAAAAACACACAGGCAAGTAATTCTGCAGGTTATAATAGCTACTAATATTGTCTTGTATGTGTTCCCTGAAAGTTGCAGGTTTGTGAATTTGTTGCTGGAGGATGTTGTTGTTGATAAAGGTAAGAGGCAGGCTGAAATTGCAGTACAAAGGAATCCTTATGCATGATCCTGTGTTCTTGCATCCTTTAACAGCCATCCAAAGAGGGGTTGTATCAATTGGATTTGGCAAACTTCCATTTGTAGTTTGTTGCATCCTGCTATTGCTGCACCATGGGGCACCTAAATTTGTTTCTCCACTGGTGGACTGATGAGTTGTAGGTTTGTATGTACCTGCACATACAACAGAGATAGGAAAAGAAAGAAGAAATAATGCTCTATTCCTTACCTGTAGAGGCAAGTTTTTATGTCTAAAAAAGCAATAAGTAGAGGAGACTTTCCTCTTTACAATAGTCCTAATTATAGGATCTTCAAGGTAGCTGTAATTATACATATCCAAGTTGAAGATCAAATTAGAACAATAATAAGGCAGTTGTCAGGGGGGCTTCTTAATCCTTTTGAGTCTCCTTCTTCTGAAATTTGCCATTCCCAGCATGTCTAGCTCCATGAGGGCTCTGGCCTCTTTGGGAAGATCCTTCTTGTTGAAGTAGAGCTTAGGAACAGAGCATTTATGGCTGTGTTTGGACAAGCTATCAGCTATGGAATTGGCTTCCCTGAAGGTGTGGTTGCAGCTGAATTCCTGGAATTGGTTTATGATGTTATTGAGCTTGTCCAGCAGCTCTTTGATGGACCATGGAGGCTTTGCTTCCTATTGCAGCCATTTGAGAAGTAATTGGGAATCAACCTCCAGTATGACTTGATTGTAGCCAAGATGAAGGCACCAAGAAAGACCAAAGATAGCAGCTTTGATCTCTGCTTGATTGTTAGTTCCAGATCCTAAGGGGATTGCATAAGCAAACATGAGATCACAAGATGCATTCCTAAGGATTCCTCCTCCTCCAATGTTGTCAGGATTGGTGAGAGCACTGCCATCAGTGTTCAGCTTCACCAAATGGTCAGTTGGTTTAGACCAGCATACAGGAAAGACCTTGCTATCATGGTAGCATTGCTCAACCAAGAGAACTAGGTCCCTCCAGTTTTTGGGCCAGTTGATATAAGGAAAAGCACTGTGCAGTAAGTGGGAAGTGTCTTTAAAGACAGAGAACTTTACTCTTGCAAGGTTAGAATGCTTTCCTCCATATTTTGAAGCACATCTATTCTTCCAGAGGTTCCAGCATATGAAGATAGGGAGTGCTTGTATCATGAGCTTGTGAGCCTCATTCCTGCATTTAGAGGTCCACCATCTCATTAACAAATTTCTAAGAGGTGTGTACTCCTTGCTTATGCCCACAGAGTCAGTAAACATACTCCAAGTACTCCTGGTAAATGCTCCTGCAACAAGGATATGGTCTATAGTGTCTTGGCCAAGTCTGTAGCAGCAAAAGCATTGTGAAGGAGAGTGTCCAAAGCTGGTTATTTTCTCATTGGTTGGTAACTTTCCCCTAAGGGCTCTCCAAACAAGAAAGGAACATTTGAAAGGTATGAATTGATGCCAGGTATTGGAGTTAATCCTGGTTTTGGGTCTCTTGTCTCTAATGATATTCCAAGCAAAAGAACAGCTAAACTCCCCATTGTTGTTTAGTGTCCAACATGGTTGGTCCTGCTGGAGGGGTTGGTAATTGATGTGAGTAGCAAGAATATTAGACACCATCTGTGGAGGGGCCTGCTGGATGAGAAGATCAGTGTTCCATTGTCCATTGTCCATGAAGGCTGAAACAGTGGTGTTGTTAAGCCTGCAGCTGTTGTTGTTGAATTGGGCTAAAGGACCCACTCCCAACCAGTTGTCCCACCAAAAGAGGCAAGAGCCAGACTGTATTTGCCATTGGATGTGAGGCTCAACTTTGTGCTTGTTCTTCATAAGATGCTTCCATATCAAAGATTGTCCAGTGTGCCATTTCTTGGTGATGGGATTGGATCTTTGGCAGTACTTTGCTTTGGTAAAATCTCCCCATAGTGAGTTCTTAGTTCTAAAAGTCCACCACTGTTTATATTGGAAAGACTTGGCCACATCAGAGATTTGTCTAACACCAATACCACCTTCATCATAGGGGTAGCTAAGGTTTTTCCAGGAAGACCAGTGGTACTTCCTCTTGTCATTCTTCCACCCCCAGAAGAAGTTTGCAGTGATACTCTGAATCTGTTTGAGAATGGTTACAGGAGGGGAGCTAGCTGACAGCAGGTGGATGGGGAGTGCTTGGATGACATGTTTAACCAAAGTGACTCTGCCTCCATAGTTTAGGATCTTAGCCTGCCACCCTGTTATTCTATTCACCACCTTGGCAATCAAATCAGAGTAATATATGAGCTTTTGTCTGCCAATGTAAAGAGGGCACCACAGATAAGTGATAGGGCTATCCTTTTGCCTGAAGCCAGTGACCTTCTTAATTCTTCTTATAGTAGAATTGAAGGCATTAGAAGGGACCATGAACTGGCTCTTGTCTCTGTTGATCAGCTGACCAGAGGTACTCTCATAAGTGTGCAAGGTTTCCATAATGAGTTGCAAAGTTTGGGCTCTCCCAGAAGAAAAGATGATAACATCATCTGCAAAGCTGAGATGATTAATTTGAGGCCCCCTCTTTGCCATGAAGAAACCCTGATAATTAGGATGATGATGGAGATTGTTCAGGAATCTAGATAAAACTTCAGCCCCAAGGATGAACAGAGAGGGAGAAAGAGGGTCCCCTTGCTTCAGACCTCTTGTGGAGTGAAAAAAACCATGTCTTGAGCCATTGATAATGATGGAATACCAATTGTGAGACATAATTCTCCATACCATATCAATGAACCCTTCTCCAAAGCCCATTTTCCTCAAGACCAAACAGATATAGGACCAAGAGACTCTATCATAGGCCTTGGCCATGTCCAGCTTAATGACCACATTACCACCTACATTAGGCTTCTTAATTTGGTGAATGATTTCTTGAGCTAGCATGATGTTCTCAGAGATACTCCTATTTTTAACAAAACCAGATTGGTTAGGGGAAATAAGAGTAGGAAGAGTAGGTGCTAGTCTGAGGCATAAAAGCTTGGAAATAATCTTATTGGTAAAGTTGCTAAGGCTAATAGGCCTGAATTCTGAGAGCTTGGTTGGATGGCTTACTTTTGGGAGTAAAACCAAACAGGTATGAGTATAGTACTTAGGCAATGTTTGACCATTAAAGAAAGAAAGGACCACTCTGAATAGATCTTCTTTGATGATCTCCCAGCACTCCTGAAAAAACTTACCATTCATTCCATCAGGGCCAGCTGCTGAGTTGGGGTTCATAGAGAAGACCACAGTCCTCAGTTCCTCCAAGGTGGGGAGAGCTTGGAGGTCCCTGTTTTGATCATTTGTGACAAGCTTAGGAATACATTGAAGGGCATCCTCCTGAATATGAGTGTCTTCACCAGTGAAAATGTTCTGGAAATGATCACAAGCAGCCCTGGCTATGTCATCATCCCCTTGCAACCAGTTACCTTCATCATTTTGAATCCTATGGATGAAGAGTTTCCTACTTCTTCCTCTGATGATTGCATGAAAGTACTTGGAGTTCTTGTCCCCCTCTTTGAACCATTGCAACTGAGTCTTTTATTTGAGCATGGAGTCCTCCAACTTAAGATATCTAATATACTCAGCATTGATGGCATGAAGATTGGCTCTACATTCCTCAGAGTTAAGAAGAATCAGATCCTTCTTAGCTTGTCTAACCTTGGCTTCATACTCTTTCACCTTAGCATAGATGTCCCCAAACTGCATCCTGGACCACCTACTAAGAGTATTAGATAATCTCTTCATTTTCTGATGAAAACACCACATGGGATTACCCTCAATGTTCCTGTTCCAGCAGTTGCTAAAAGTATCCATGAAGGAGTGGTGGTCTGTCCAACAATTCATGAATTTAAAATACTTGATGTGGTGTTGATGGTGCTCAGTGAACTCTAACAGGAGAGGGCAATGGTCAGAGCCAACAGTAGGTAAGTGAGTGATAGTAGTCTGAGGCATCACTTCCAGCCATTTGTCATTGACCATACCTCTATCTAATCTCTTCCAGATTCTAAAGAAGATACCCCTCTGATTAGACCAAGTGTATTTCTATCCAGAGAATCCCAAATCCTGAAGACCACAGGCTTGAATGATGCTTATGAACTCCAAGCTCTTTCTCATATTGTAGGTAACACCCCCCAGTTTCTCTTCAGGTTCAGTGATAACATTGAAGTCACCTAAGGTACACCAAGGAAGGGTTGTATTTGAGTGCTGCAACATGCTATCCCATAAGGGTCTTCTGAGATGATATTTGCATTTTGCATAGACAAATGAAACTCTGAATTGGTTTGGATTCATTACATGGAAGATTTCACAAGTAATCACCTGTTCCCCATTTTCCAGAATCCTACAATCCACATCTTTGTTCCAAAACAACCAAATCTTACCATTTGGGTTGCTAATAGCATTGTCCATGTTAAGCTGGTTTCTGAACTGATGAATTTGAGAGCTATCAGAAAAAGGTTCCAGGATAGCAAATAAGGAAATCTGATGGATACTCTTCAGGGATTGAAGTCTTTCCATGACACCCTGGGTATTAATACCCCTCACATTCCAACTGAGAATACTACTCATTGGGAAACTTTGGAGGTGTAGAGTCTAGTGTTTGGTCTGCCCTTGGGGGCAGAGTTCACAGGGCTATTTGGTTGGAAGTTTGTTCTGTGAGCACCCCTTGGAGAGAGTCCCTGAGCCTTAGCAATCTGTTGGACTTCATCTTCATACACATTTTCCTTGGAAGTACTGAAGGCCTTTATTAATTGCTCACTCATAGCATCATCATCATCATAATCATTCATTAGTTGGTAATCACTATCCTCCTCATTCTCAGATACACACACTGCATATTCATCAATCTCAGGAGGAGTTTCATTGTTGGTATTGAGGGTACACTTGGGCTGGGATGCACCAGTATTGGTCTCAGGAGTGAGACCTGCTGACTGAGTGGGAGTTGTAAGTATGCAATGGGTTTGGAGGGGAGTGATATCCATCCCCACCTGGTCATCATCTAAGACAAATTGTTGGCACCCCTGCTCCCCTTGCTGTACTAACACAATGTCCATAGTTTGACATTTTTCAGCAGAGTTCTTTTCTGTTATTTTCTTTTTGATGGCTTCTCTTCTCTTTTTGCTCAGCTTATTCTTCTGAACAGTAGTACTTTTACCACTAGTACTGGCATGTGATCCCAGGTCTTTGGCCATGGCACCTTTGCTAGCTTTCATGGTAACTTCATCAGTAGGAGTAGCTGTAGGGATAGGGGTGTTTGTGGGGGCCTTATGAGCAGAAACAGCAGGGTCTCTAGAATCACTCCTAATCTCAACAGTGCTCTCATGCATAGCATGAGGGGATACCCTTCCCCCATTAGTTTCCCCATCCTGCATGTCAGTGGGGTTCTCTTGTACATTTCCAACCTCCCCTCCTTCAACTACCAGATCAGCCACAACAACATCAGCCTTTGGGGGGGGCAGGGGTATTGGGAGTGATAATTCAATACCTGAATTCCTTGCAACATTGGTCCTTGATACAGTACCTGGTAATGCAGTACTTGTGCAGAGAATATGGGGGGAAGGGGTTTGTGGGAGAGATAAGTCAATACCTTGTCTCTCAGTTGTGGTGCTTGCTTGCCTTGTTGATGAACTCTTCAGAATTGAGTTCCTTAGGATGTTTGTAGTTCCTGCATTTTGGTTAGTGGGTTGATCTTGCCTAGCAAGATCAACATGAACATTGGGAATAGAATTAGGAGTAGGAATCTTACCTGGATCAGCATGGACTTGCTGTACTGCTACATACTTGCCTTTGAGTGATGCTCCAGTGTTTCTGCTGTCCTAATTTTGCTGCACATTGGATGGTCCTTTGTTCTGCTTCCTTCTTTGTGTTTGCCAGCCATTGTCATCTTTGCTAGCCTTGGAGTTTTGTGGCTGTTGTGATCCATTGATTGTTGAAGGATTGTTTTGAGTCTGTGGTGGGGGGGATTGTTCTGTTTTGTCATTCTCATCATGGCTCTTGTTTTTCTTTCCATTTTTAGTCTCTTTCCTGTTTTTTTGTTCTTCATCTCTTTTTCTAATGTTGCATACATGTATCATGTGCCCCTGATGTTTGCAATACATGCAATATTCAGGGACATTCTCATAAAGCAGTTCTTGCCATCTTCCAATAGTTGGATCTCTTTTGTCATAGCCAAGCCAGACATGATGAGGCCTCTCTTGGGTCAGATTGATTTGAACTCTTACTTTGGCAGTACTTCCTCTTGTCTTTTGGACAGAGGCAGTATCCATAAAGAGAACTTTTCCAACAGGGGCCAATAAAGTAGTTACAAACTCCTTTTCATAGCAATGCCATGGGAGTTCTGGCAGGGCTACCCACACAGGAACAATAGGAGTTTCCTCCTCAGGCCTAAAAGTTGGAGTCCAGGTTTGTATCCTCATAGCTTGGCCTTCAATGGTCATTCTTTGCTTGGTCCACACAGTTGTGTAGTCCAATTCATTGTCCAAGTCAATGTATACATGTCTGGCATTGAAGTGGGCAATTTTAACACCCCCTACCAATTGAGTTTTGAGAATGAAGCTTCTCCTTATAAGCTCCACCTTAGGCATAGTGCTGCTGAATTTCCCAACAAGGGTATATTTGCATTTTTGAGCTAATTTAATCATGAAATCATCATGGTCATATATCACAGCAGGTAGACCTTGTCTAGTGGTATAGATAGGGGGAGATAGCTCAAGAGGGGTTTCATTCTTGGCTTGGTTTAACCTAAGCTTAGAGGCAAAGGTTTGGATCACTGTGTATGGGGCAGGGGCAGGGACCTGTTCCTTTCTATTGGGGAAAGGATTCCTTTGAGGATTTCTATTGGTATTTTCTACTTGTTGAGGATGATTAGTCCCAGGTTTAGGAGCTTGGTTATTGGGGCTAATTTTATCAAAGTTGGATGATATCTTAGGGAAGCTGTTGTGAAGGCTAGTAGGCTGATTGTTTCCAGGCTTGCTAGTAGACATAGGATTGTTATGAGTATTACCCTGCACACAAACATTAGCAGCAGTACCAGGGAGCACATTTGCTCCACTGGATTTCAACAAACTAACATCATAGCTAAGCAGATTAGAGGGGTGCCCTGCAACATTATCTCTACCATCATGTTTGTCAGGATTAGAATCCAAAACCTTTTCTAGGCCAAGAACAGAGTTAGTATGGTGTTCTATAGCATTGGAATTTAAAAGTATTTCATTAGAATAATGAATATACTGACCCTGGTTAGGATTATTAGAGATGGGGTACTTACCTGGAATGCTTTGGTGGAAGCTGCTGCTGTGATGAGTTGAGACTTCATGAGCCTGATCATTACCATTCCTTTGGGGTGTTATGGATTGAGTGCCATTGTCTCTATACTGATGTTGGTTGTGTGCTAAAGTAAGCTCCTCAGATTGTAAGGCCTTGAAACTGTGAGTGTCACCTCCATTTGCGTCTTGACGACTTTTTGAATTCGAACATATGGGAGGTGATTCGAACTCAATAATTTGCCTGGAAAGGTTACCAACAACCTGGGGAACCTTTTGGAATTGGTCCCTTCTCAATTGGGTCGCCGGAGCTCCGGCGACCTCTCCTTGAATGTCGCCTTGACGAATTTTCGAATTTGAGCTAATAGGAGATGATTCAATACTGGGTATATAGTTTGGAAGCCTCCCCTTAGTGTCACGAACCTGTTGGCATTGATATTGGATTGATTGGTTCGCCGGAGCTCCGGCGACACCATCATGGCCAGTATTCGAATTCAAATTCGAGGAAGAGGGTAGATATTCGAGCTGTTTCTTTGTGGCTGGGAGGTGCTCCCTATCAAGCTGAACACTTTGGTATTGAGCTTGGTCGAATTGAGTGGCCGGAGCTCCGGCGACCTCATCTGACTGAGGGATCAAATTGATATTCGAGGCTTTTGGGATTGATTCGAGCTGGCTCTTGGTACCTGGGAGGTCCTCCGTATCAACCTCAACACGTTGGCAATGATTTTGATAGGATATATATGCCGGAGCTCCGGCGCCGGCGTCGACCTATTCACCGGCGTTTCCAACTCTGGTGAAAATTGAACCAGTAGAAGCGTCTTGCCTAGGAGAACAAACCCCAGTGGGTCCGAGGTCTCGAATCTCGCCGGAACTTGGTCGAATTTCAAGGCGCACCTCCAGCGACTGTGCATTTTCCAGCGCACTAATTGCAGGATCAGTGCTCACGATTTGTGTAGTATTTTGATCCAATTTTTGGACTATAGGTAGTCCAAATGATAAGGAATCAGATGATACAGGTCTTGTGACTCGAATCAAACCATTGTTCTTCAAATCAATGATTCTTTGAGCACGACGCAGCTCCTCCTCAGAAATATCTACAGTGTTCGCAGGTATATTTTGCAGATTGGAGGAGCTGTGGGTTTGATTTTGTGATGTTGCAACTTGAATCAATCCTGCCTTACTTGAAATTGCTACTGGTTTGTCAGTATTTTTTTGCAGATTCAAAGTACTCTTAGCTGGATTAAAGGTTGATGCTTCTTCAGTTATGTTCTTATTACGGTCCGGTGGTATGTGAAGCTCCACCGGCGGTGGTGAAGCCATTCTGGCAGTCTTCTACCAATGAAGATGATGAACAGTAGTGTTAGTTACCGTTAGTAAATCGGGCACCAGTCTTAGGAGGATTGGCAAATTGGAAGGTTACTGGAAACGCTTATTTCTTCCATATTTTGGACCTTAGCTCCATGGAAGAATATGTTACTGCTGAAACACGGAATGGATTGGTGTGGTTCCTCAATGCCTAGGACACCAGAATATCGAACCATGAACGAAGAAAGGCATGAGAGAAAAGCATATTGGCTAGTGATTGTGAGGCCCCAATTCTTGACTGGAGGGGACACCAAAGGCCTCTGCCCTTCCATCCCTTGGATAGATAGAGAGGGAGGGTAGAGCTTTTGGTTTTTTCATGTTGTCAAAGAGTTGAACAATGGTTTTTTCATGTTGTCAAAGATTTAAACAATGAAAATAGATGGCGAGTGCTTGATCGTATTGATCAAGTCATGTAGGAACAAGGTTCAAGTCTACTTGTCTGTTAGGATACCTCAGCTGCATACATCACTACACTTCCACTTGACACCTATCGTAATGATAAATGGCTTGTCTCGCCGTGACCTTCTCTTGAATTCTCAAAAAAACTAGTCTTGTGCTATGAATGCATAAACAGGTAAAGAGTACGTGTGTTGAGCTACCAAAGAAGTAATAACCCCTAAAGAAGCTAGAGCAAGGCCTAATTGAATATAAAGCAAATTGTTGATTGTGTCATAAAGACCCTTATGTCCACGCCCCAATCGTTCCCCCAGAGGAATATATGCATCTAAAAGATCTTTCATACTGTGCCCAATCCCGAAATTAGTTCTATACATATGACCAGCAACAAGAAAAATAAATGCAATAGCTAAATGGTGATGGATAATATCAGTCAGCCATAAACTTTGCATTTATGGGTGGAATCCCCCTAGAAGAGTAAGAATGGTCGTTCCCTCCCCTTGGGCGGTACCAAATAAATGACTACTTGAATTGGGGTTTTGAGCATAAATATTCCATTGACCTGTAAAAAGTGGGCCTAACCCTTGGGGATGTGGTAATAGGAATATCGAAAATTCAAGTGGCAAAAGCTGAAGTAGCTACTTTCGAAGTAACAGAAAGAAAAGCAACGACTGGAGTGGGAGAGTCAGAGTCGAAGAAAGGATTCCTCACTTCTTTCTCTCATTCAAAACCGTGCATGAGACTTTCATCTCACGCGGCTTCTAAGGGATAAAAGAAAGAAGAACCCATTTTCTTTCTTTTTTGATTACCTTCCTCGCATATGTATAAGACCGAATCCATTAATCGGTAAAGAGACATGTACTTGATGCCCCACCCATGAGAGAGACCCAAGCCCTAGTATCCCTTCCCAATGGCGATTCAGCATAGATTCTACATCTTGAAACCAAGCCAATTTTGGCACCGCTTTATGATAATGAAACCAACCAGCAAAAAGCATTAACGCTGCAAAGGCCAATGCCCCAATTGCTGTACAATAGAGTTGTAATTCACTAGTTATTCCAGATGCTCGCCAAAGCTGAAAAAACCCAGAGGTTATTTATATTCCAAACGCTTTTTGACAACATTTGCCGCAACAGGTCGTGTAAAACAAAATCCTATTAATAGATAGGAACACCGCCTAACCAATTCCCAAAAAATATAAATTTGTATCAAATTCGAACTAGTAACTAATCCCAACATGGAAGTACTGAAAAAACTCATATAAGCAAAAACTCTCAAAGAAACGAATATTCATTGATCAAATCATTCACTCCATAGTCTGATAGATCTTTTGAAGATATGATTAATCGGATAAGAATAAAGATAGAGTCCCATTCTATATGTTAATACCGGCAACAATGAAATTTATAGTAAAAGGAAAATCCATCAACTTTAAAAATCATGAGGGTTCAAGTCCTTCTATACCCAAAAAGACTATTTAACTCCCCAACTATTTATCCGACCCCCTTTCCTTAGCAGTTCCAAATCATTTAGAGCTCCGATTTATAGTCCATTCTATTTTCTTTTGGTAGTTCGATCATGGAATTTCTTTGTTTCTGTATTTCTGAAGTATGAGTGTGTGACTTGTTATAATTGATCCTATTCATAGTTCAAAGAATGGGTCTGTCATCTTGATAAAGATGGTTTGAGGAATCCGCCCGAGGAGGGGCTCGCATCTGATTAGCTAGTTGGTGAGGCAATAGCTTACCAAGGTGATGATCAGTAGCTAGTTCGAGAGGATTATCAACCACACTGGAACTAAGACACGGCCCAGACTCCTACGGGAGGCAGCAGTGGGGAATTTTCCGCAATGGGCGAAAGCCTGACAGACCAATGCCGCATGGAGGTAGAAGGCCCACGGGTCGTGAACTTCTTTTCCCGGAGAAGAAGCAATGACGGTATCTAGGGAATAACCATTGGCTAACTCTGTGCTAGTAGCCGCAATAATATAGAGAATGCAAGCGTTATCCAGAATGATTGGGCATAAAGCGTCTGTAGGTGGCTTTTTAAGTCCGCCGTCAAATCCCAGGGCTCAACCCTGGATAGGCAGTGGAAACTACCAAGCTGTAGTATGGTAGGGACAGAGGGAATTTTCGGTGGAGCGATGAAATGCAAAGAGATCGAAAAGAACACCATCGGCGAAAGCACTCTGCTGGGCCGACACTGACACTGAGAGATGAAAGCTAGGAAAGCGAATGGGATTAGATACCCCAGTAGTCCTAGCTATAAACAATGGATACTAGGCATTGTGCGTATCGACCCATGCAGTACTGTAGCTAACGTGTTAAGTATCCCGCCTGGGGAGTACGTTCGCAAGAATGAAACTCAAAGGAATTGATGGGGGCCCGCACAAGCGGTGGAGCATGTGGTTTAGGATAGAATTCTAACCTTGTGTCGGGACCTGCGGGCTAAGGGACAGTCTCAGGTAGACAGTTTCTATGGGGCGTAGGCCTCCTAAAAGGTAACGGAGGCATGCAAAGGTTTCCTCGGACTGGATGGAGATTGGCCCTCCAGTTCAAAGGTAGAAGGGAGCTTGACTGCAAGACCCACCCATAGAGTAGTGACGAAAGTTGGCCTTAGTAATCCGATTTTGCCGAGTAGAAGGGCCATCGCTCAATGGATAAAAGTTACTCTAGGGATAACAGGCTGATCTTCCCCAAGAGCTCACATCGACGGGAAGGTTTGGCACCTCGATGTCGGCTCTTCGCCACTTGGGGCTGTAGTATGTTCCAAGGGTTGGGCTATTCGCCTATTAAAGCGGTATGTGAGTTGGGTTCGGAACGTTGTGAGACAGTTTGGTCAATATCCGGTGTGGGCGTTAGAGCATTGAGAGGACCTTTCCCTAGTACAAGAGGACCAAGAAGGACGCACCTCTAGTGTACCAGTTATCATGCCCACGGTAAACACTGGGTAGCCAAGTACAGAGCGGGTAAATGCTGAAAGAATCTAAGTAGTAAGCCCACTCCAAGATGAGTGCTCTCCTATTCCGACTTCCCAAAGCTTTCGATAGCACAACCGAGATAGCGATGGGTTCTCTGCCCCTGCGGGGATGGAGCGACAGAAGTTTTTTTGATAATTTAAGAAAAGGTCACGGCGAGACGAGCTATTTATCATTACGATAGGTGCCAAGTGGAAGTGCAGTGATATATGCAGCTGAGGCATCCTAACAAACCGGTAGACTTAAACCTTGTTCCTACATAACCTGATCAATTTGATCAGGCACTCGCCATCTATTTTCATTGTTCAAATCTTTGACAACACGAAAAAACCATTGTTCAACTCTTTGACAACATGAAAAAACTAAAAGCTCTAGAAATGAAGCCTATCGCCATGCCGACCATCAAATACGAGATTGGGCCCTTCTCTAAGATTTGATGGAATGGCCTCTTTCAAATTTTTGAAATTGGATTTAGACTTTATCGACTTATTTCATATCATGGTTCAGGCATTAAAAATCAGTGATAGCCCACTTAAAGGAGTTACTTAATGGAGTATGCCCTAGTAAGGTAGCCTCCCTTGTTTTGATGCAGAAGTCATCAGATTCCATGTATTAGCTTGTAAGGTCGTATTCCATGCATTAGCTTTACATGGTCTTATATGTCGGTTATGCGTTCTAAAGATGATTATGATATTTTGATACATTAACCAATGAGATAATAGTTTTAATGATTTCATGACTTTATTCATGTTATATAGATATTGTTCTTGCATCCCTTGGTTGATATTGACTATCTATAATGTTTATTGTTCATGTATATTATCACATACTTAGTGTATTCCATGTAATAATGCATACATTTTGCCTATATTATATCATAATATAGGGACCGATGACTATGTTCGTCCTCCTCCCTCTCGTGGCCATAGTTAGCACCTGTGTTGTTGGTCATTCCTCATGTTCCAAGGATGAGATATTTCATTTATTATTAGTTTACAATTTATTATACCTTTTATATTGAGTGAGTTTGGAGATTGTTTTATGCCCCCATCTAGACTAATAGATGCATGTTAGATGTTCATTGGAATCTATGTTGTTACGACTAAGCCCTAAGTTGGGTCGTGACACCTTAAGGTTCGACTCCGACCAAATAAATTGAGTATTATTTAGCAAACAACCGCCTATGCACTGAAATATGAGATATAGTTCAGCATTCATCAAAATGGTGTCATTGTGTGGGATAGGATAATGATTGTCTTTGATTGATTTTTTATTCAATCTTCTTTTCAATTTGTTCTTCTATTACGTGGTTGCTTTTCTTTGTTGATTACCAAAAAAATAGGGCACACCGATGAAATTCCATGATTGTTAATATAATCAAAGCAATTTACTATAGGACCTCATAAGTTGAAAAGTCAAAACGAAAGGAAAATTCTCGAAAGTGGACTGGAATTGAGTTTTATGACTCTATCTACGAGTCGTAGGAGCGACTCATAGGACTGAGGTTGAGGTAATAAATTTGGCTAAGGAAAGGAGTGAGTATACGAGCCCATGTTATGAATCATAGAAGAGTCGACGAGTTGTAGAAATAAGTCATCAAGAAACTTCAGAGATTCAGTCCTCAGGGGTTACTCATACATTGTAGGACTAGTCCCTTCTATGAATCATAAAAGAGTCTACTACTCATAGAGAGGAAGTCCTGAGGGTCAATTCTCAGGTTCTTTCTCTTACCCTGTAGGACGGTCTCTCTCTATGACTCATAGAAAGTGCTACGAATCATAAGGAGCAGTCGTAAGGTCAGTTCCGGCCAATTTTTAAAGGGCCATTTTAGTCCTTTCCCATATTTAACATCAAAGTGAGGTCATTTTGGGGATTGAATTTACCCTATCTAAATGAACCTAAGCCTTTCCTAAATCATTATTCTCACCCAATTTCTAATACACAAAACCCTCCCTCCACTCAAGGTCTTTTTCTTCACCAAGGAAAGCTAGGGTTTCATTTCAAGGTCTTCAAGCCTTCATCTTCAAGCTTTCGTTAGAGCTATTATTCTCCAAGGTATGTGGGTCTTTATTAATTGGTACATCAATCCATAGATTCCAAGTATTTTTCCATCTTACAAGTTAAATATCAAATGGAAAAATTTATACATTTTCATAGTATATTTCCAAATGTATAGATTATTGAAGAATTGAAGTTTATTTACCTATCTTAGCTCATATTGGCTCTTAATTTCATTAAATTGTCAATTTATTTAATGTCCTTGTATGAAAGCATGAAATGATTTAAAAGTATAGTGGTGGGTTGTTTTAAAGATGTTTTGATTGATGCATTCCATCACTCTCATGCATGCCCGTATTGATGTTAATGATTTGGAAGAAAAATCGAATAGAACCCACCTAGTTTTACTATATACTCAATGAAGTTTGAATTAAAAGCCTTTGACTCCAAATGAATGTTTATGAAAGCAATGTCTATGATCAAAGGAGTATTATGAAATGAAGGAATGGTGAAATTATTATGAAATGATGGATTCTAATCATGAAAGGCCAAGCCTTACTTTTGTGAATCAAAGAAAGGTTTTTAATGAGATATTCTATTGAATGATGTTTTGATGATCTACTATGTAATGACTATGTTCTTATGTTATATTAAACTATTTTGTGGGATTGACATACCACCAAATGAGGATTTGAGGTGGGATTCAATAAGGTAATTCTAGTAGCAAACCCTCGTCTCATTAACTGTGTGCCAACATAGGAGCCCTTGTAGGCTTAGGCTAGTGGATCCACAAATAGCCCTAACTGTTAAATAAATGAATGAATTTGATGGAGGCCTACCTGACAAGTAATCTCCTAGTGCTAACGTAGGGGTTTATGATGGATTCCATGTAATAGCTCGCATGGTCCTAATGTCAATTATAGTCAATCTTCCCAAAAATGAACATTTCAAATATTATTCATATTGATTGCTTATGCATGCATCTACTTATGTACTTTACCTTATAATGATTTAACATTTTTCTTAAATTGCATGCCTACATACTCAGTGCATTCAAAGTACTAATGCATACTCTTTTGCCTACATGATATCACAAATTAGGGATGCCATTTCTCCACATTCACCTCTATGTGGCCATTCACATTCGTTCAAGGCTACCATTTTGGTAAATTCCCATGTTTCGGGAACAATACCCCTCTTCTAGTCTAGCTTGGTATATAAAGCCTTTAGATACATTTCATGGTACTTATGTCGCAACCCAAGCCTAGGGCTTAGACGTGACATGGCGAATAAGACACCCGGAGGTACATCACCCAAGCCTATTAGGATTCATGAAGCATTTCATTGATAATGATAAACAAATCAAGAAGATACATAAGGGGTATAGGGACTAAGGGGCATCACAATAATAAGAGTCAAATACAATATTATTACACCCCGTACTTTGGTACCTTGGAACTCTTCTTAAGCTTCTTAAGTTTCTGAGGAGGCTCTTAAGTTTCTTACAAGTCGTCATGTGAGTCGGATAATCTATAACGCTATCAAACAACTCTAAGGAGGGGAGAATGAGATACCCCAATAATAGGGAAGATTGGAAATAGGGTTATAAGAATCTGGAAGGAGTTGGAGGCCAAGTAATAGGTTGTAGGACTCGACTTAATCACGTACGCCACCGACATGGACATCTTACATAACTAAGTTACTTGAGTGCACGTCGAGGTTAAGTAGCAAGGAATACGTAGGCTCTTAAAGTGAGATGAGATTACAAACAAATGAAAGAGAAATAAGGAGACGTAGTACCTACTTGAAACAAGTAGGTGATGCACCTACTTGGATGAAGTAGGTAATGCACCTACTTGGATGGGTCCAACGCTACCACATGGCGGCTTTAGATTGGATGCATGAATGAGATGGCACCCTAGGGGGATGCTACATGTCACCCCTAAGGGGATGCCACATTTCACCTCCTAAGGACATGTATATACATATGTATTAAGGCTGAATTTCTCACAAAACAGCCTTGAACTTAAAGGAAAAGAAAAGGAAACCCTAAGAGGCTAAGAGAGAGGGGTGACGGCTTGGCCAAAGTGAAAGGTAAGCCCTGATTTATTTCTGTAAATTAATTATCTAGGGTATAACAATATGATATGAAGGTTTTAATAATGTAAATATATGATTTGGAGAAGCACAAAACGGATAGCAAACAGCCACAGCATTTCAGCCGCAATTAAGGAACTTCCGAGGCGAGGTTTGGCAAACTTTGGCCAATTTCGGGTAAGGTAAGGGTTTTTATTTCAATTTGGAGTTTATGGTGTTTTTATGGAGTGTATTACAAGTCTTATATATTGATGGAAGTATAAAAATTGCACAAGGATGCTTGACGTTAGAAACAAACTAAGCTAAGGTCGTTATAGTTAAATCGAAGTCGAGTAGTGTGTTGTGGTGATTGTGCTACGCTTGAAGGTGGTTTGATTGTGTTTTTCAGGAATGTAAATTGTTCAAAAAGGGGTGTGGGATCTTCTTTTTGAAGCCACATGACCCCCTATTATGTACGGTTAAAGGTTTTACGAAGTAGAGATTAAAAACCCTCTTTTGGTATCGTAGTTTTGAGCGGACTGTTTGGGACTTGCTTTGGGTAATGTTACAGTGGTATGGTCGTGTATTGGCTGATAGTTAGTGTGGGTAATTGTCATGACCCAACCTCGTAGGCCGCGACTGGGTCTGACCTGTACCCTCTTATGCGTATTTATCAGCTACACTTAAGTTGAACCATGTGTGATATGATACTATACACAAAAACCTCAATAGTTTAAAACTTTTTCATATACCTGTAGCCTCTTTCATTCGTATCATATCATGAAAGGACACACGCCGATGAGGCTTCCATAACATAAAAACATTTACAATATATCGTATAGGCACAGTCGAAACAAACTTATAAACAACCCACATCCATATGTCTACAGACCTCTAGGAATAGTAACAGCAACATATGGCGAGACAGGGCCCCCGCTATACCCCTGAATGTACAAATATATACATTAAGTGACCAGTATAAAAAATTAGGCTCCAGAACAGTGAAGCACTTCCGACATAGCTGAGAGGAACTCCTAAGCTGATGGATCTCCAGAATGAACATTTGTACTTGAGGGCATAAAACGTAGCCCCTTGGGGAACGGGGGGTCAGTACGATATATGTACTGAGTATATAAAGAATAACACATCACAACTGAGAGAACAGCTGAAATGGGGTGCAGGAAATAAGTATAACAGTTAATAAGGTACTATACCTACATCCTATAACATAAGGGCATGTACATCATCTTCACATACCGTATCCGGCCCATTGGGAGACTCAGAGTTACCATGTCATAGCATACGGCGTCATGTCATAGGTTACAATTACCTTATTATATTTTCACATACATGCCCATCTATCATTACATATCATACCGTACCCGGCCTAGTATGGTTCTCGGTGTTATAATCATATCATCACATACCATACTCGGCCCATTAGGGGACTCGGTGTTATCATCATATCATCATATACCATACTTGGCCCTTTAAGGGACTCGGTGTTATAATCATAGCATCATATACCATACCCGGCCCATTAGGGGACTCGGTGTTATAATCATATCATCATATACCGTAGCCGGACCATTAGGGGACTCGGTGTTATAATCATATCATCATATACCGTACCCGGCCCATTAGGGGACTTGGTGTTATAATCATATCATCATATACTGTACCCGGCCTATTAGGGGACTCGGTGTTATAATCATATCATCATATACCATACCCGGCCCATTAGGGGACTCGGTGTTATAATCATATCATCATATACCATACTCGGCCCATTAAGGGACTCGGTGTTATAATCATAGCATCATATACCATACCCGGACCATTAGGGGACTCGGTGTTATAATCATATTATCATATATAGGTAGATCATTATCTGAGACTCACTAGGGTGATCATACTGAACTATCGTTCGTAGATCAAGATAATAATCATCTCAGGAATATAGGCATATTTTAGGGTAATGCCAACCGGCTTAAGGGAATCATAGACATCTGTCATCACAGAGTCGTTAGGACTAGGAGCTCTATGTCCCACTATTAATCGACATATAGACGGTTCAGGGAAGTTAGCTCAACTATGATGAGAGTTTTCCTGCCAAGGAGTGAATATGAGACGTATAGCATATTCGGAGCTTAGGAATGGACTTACTCTAAAGCTCGTATCATGTATCGTTTTCTTTAATACATGTCAAAAGAAAGAAAGGGTAGGCCTCACCTATTTGTTCCTTCCTATACCAAAGGAGTTTGGGAGACAATAATTCACCTATCGTAGGCGTCCTAGTATTCAGCAGTGGATAAGAATCAGGAGGTATGCTCGGGGCCTTATGAATAGAATTATCCCCACTTACATACGTAGATATACATATTGCACTTCTATCAAGGATATACCAAGAGAAGGTAAGGATAGCCTTACATACTCATCACTTCCTAACGTATGGAAGGCTTGAGAAGGCCTAATTCAATTACTGTAAGAGTGCTTTCATCAAGAAGTAAATGAGGACCGTGAACTATGCTTGGAATTTATGAGTAGATTTACCCTCAATCTCATATCATTCATTACTTAACTTGAAGACATGCCAAAAGAAGAAACAAGATAGGCTTTACATACTTATGCCAAAAACATGCCAAAAGAAAGCTTCACATACCTTGTCCGAGTTATTCCTTATCCTGTTCGCCTCATCGTCCTTTGAACCTATACAACATAAAAGTAATATGAATATCAACCCTTCTTAACTTTCCAGCATCTTAGGTTACACCTTAGTATTAATGGAATCTATTTCCTTAGTCGTTTCCTCGACTAGTTCTTTGGTTTGCTAAAGCGTTAACGAAAATTGGGCAGCACCTCCCCTATAATGTGCCCTATCTGAATTTCCGATTTGGTCCCTAAGACCTACAGCCAACCAACAACAACAACCTGCAGCAATTCATACCAACAATATACAATATAAACTCCAAATGACTCATTCAAAAAGATGATATCAAATAGGGCGTCTAGTCTTTATTCTATAACGCCTTTCATTATATGAAACGAGGGGTCATGTGGATGCAACCAGAGGCATCCACATCCCTTTTAGAATGTATTTAGGCCCTACAACAATACATTACAGCCCTGCAGCAACAACTCACTCAAAACTATCAAAACGTGAATTCTGGACAGCTTACTGTTTTACCTTGTCACTTCGTTTCGAAGGGGTAATGGAGGGAAACAGGATTTACGTCCTTCATGAAAGTTATATAAATGTGTATTAGGGTCGCATACAATTTTGAATCACCCCTACATCAATTCTTTACAAAAGGATATGCCCAAAACACCAACAGCAGTCCGCGTAAGATTTCCAAAACCAAAATCTGGGCAGTACCTCCTATATACTTCATCACCCTTTTTCGAGAATCTAAAAGCAAAACTAGATTTTAAAGTCTACATGAAAGTTATAGAAATATGAAATACCTTTCCAAAACATATTGAATCACCCAAAACTACGCTATAAACAAGAAGTTATACCAATATTACTAACAATTATCCCCTCCAAAAACGGGTTTGTTAACTAGTTTTTAATATTTTCCCTCTTTGTTCTTTCAACTTTCTCTCAAGTTCCAAGCTGAAGAATTAATTCTGTAGACATCTTAATATACATATATACACCTCCACGGGATTGAGGAACATCATAGATAATTAATTTACTGAGGAAAATTGAAGAACTTACCTTAATTTTTCCAAAGCATGGCTTCCTTTCTCCTTTTCCTTCTTCACGTTTTTCCTTCTAAGTTCTTGGCTGATTTTGGATAAATGACTTGCTTCAAGAGTCATAAAACATAAATACATGGGCTGCCTTGGAGGTGACACGTGTCAGCCCTTAGAGTGACACGTGTCAAGCCATGATTGGCCACCATATCATGCTACCAACTAGGGGCTGCCACATGGCTGTGGGGTCCACCCTCTCAAGCAGTTGCATCACCTACTTGACCCTAAGTTTTTCCATTAATTCTCCTATTTTGATTTCTAGGGTTCATGATGTAAAATATGGATATTTTTAATTATACTTTCTAATGATAATATCTATATGAATTATGTATGGGCTGATATAAAGTTTATGATCATGGATATTTTTAAGTCAATTGATCATGTATTCATGTCTTCCCCTAATTTTAAGTATAATCTATGAACATGAATTTTCAAGTTATATTCTATGAGAAGTTTTATTTAATGATTTCAAAGGTATTATTATGAATCTCATTCAAATTGATTATGTATCCAAGTTTTATCCTAATTTCCAAGTATGAATTATGTCTATGTATTTATTATTTATAATGTTGAAGGACAATACCCTCATTTCACTTATATTATAAAAATGAACTACACTATAATTTTCAAACCTATGATCATGACTATGATATACATCATTATAATTTCTATGCAATTTATGTATTCTATAGGATTTGACTTTGCACCGAAAGTGGACTTGAGGTGGGGGATCAAAATACGGGGTCCTTATATAAAGTCTCTTGTCGCATAACTACGTGTCATCGTAGGTACAAAGAGATTAGAGGCAAATACCCAAATCTCTACGAGGTGAGTACCCAAAATATCAAGGCTTGGAGGTGAGTACCTGAGTCTAAGAACTAGGAGTCAGTACCCAGTTCACACGTCTGCTTAGTGGATCCACTTAGGCATGTAGAATTCTACCATGGCAAGTAGTCTCCCCGTTTCCTTCGATGTAGGGGTAACATTGGGATTCCATGTTATAGCTCGCATAGTCTTATTGTCGGTTATAGTTCCTATCCCACATATGTATGATCTCTTAAGTATGCTATGATTTTAAATTATGCTTTTAAAATTGTTTGGTCAATATAATTTTTTCATGACTTTACTTATCTCATATTGTCATGTATTTTACTTGACCATTACATTTCATAATTTACGTTGCATGTCACGCCCTCATACTTAGTACATTCCAACATACTAATGCATACTTTTTGCCTACATTGTCCCATAATGTAAGGGTTGAGGTTGAAGATCATATTCATCCACGTGGCTAGTTAAGTTTTTCTATCCGACGGTGTTTAAGGTGAGTCCTCATTTATCGGGGACTAGTCATCGAGTTGATTATTTTTTCAAAGACTTTCGTTATGTTTCTTTTTGAGGGTGAGCTACGGACATGTCTTATCCCCCGCTCATATTCATAAGTAGAGGCATCTAGTTGGACAAATATTTTGAGTCTATGTTGCCATATGACATTCCTCAATTTCTATTCATAATTTAGACTCTCCTATGATGTTTCCGCTTTTACTTTACCTTATTTATGCTTATGATATGTATAAGAGGCTTAGTTGGAGCCTTTTGGGGTTTCAATCTCCGTGTTACAGCAAGTCCCTAGGTTGGGTCATGACAAATATTGGTATCAGAGCATAAGATTTTTCAAGTATCCTAGGGTGTCCGACATGCCGCATGAAGTAGAGTCTTATTCATGGGTGTGAAGAGCGCCACACTTATGAGTAGGAGGCTAGGAGGCATTTTAGGAATTCTCACTTCTTTCTTGATTTGTCATGCGATAAAGTATACTGTAGGTCTTTTCCCTCCTAACAATTATTCTTTGCAATTTTCAGAAGATGCCTTCAGGAAGAGTTTCAATCCAGATGGGGATTAATATTAATGAGGGTGTTTTATTGTACAAAATGGTTTGGAATTACCATCGGTAGTGAATGTAAAGGTAAGGAAAGACATGGGTCAAGTCTTAGTTAAATAAAAGAAATTGATGGTTGATAAAAAAATTGAAAATATCTGAAAAGGGAGAGATAGAGTACCTAGTTATCAAGGTCGGTTTTGTGTTCTGAAGTTGATGCTATTAGACGAGTCATGATATTTAGAGAAGGAGTAGATGTTCCTTATTATGATAATTAAAGTAAGCTTATGTCATTTAAGGCTATGGATGCAGAGAAAGAGATAGATAGGATCTTGTTGTGTAGAATATATAGGTAAGAGTATATTGGTGTGTCTATTAGTAGGAGTTAATGCAAATATAGATTTGGAGATGCTAATATAGACATGAAAATTCTTAAGTGATGTTGATCAAGGGAGCCATAAAGTGGTTAGAATGGTAGGCTTGAATGTGTAGTTGTAGATATGTGAATAATTGTAGTATTCTATTGATGACTTCTTGTTAAGGGCTTTAACTGAGTATATTACAGTTGTTATAGAACTAGGCTTGAATATAGTGATGATGGCATATGGGTGAATGTACGATGTATTGTGTGTTTCTTTATTAGGTTTTGAGGTTTGTTGAATATGGGTAGTAAGGAGTAGTACTCTTGGGATAAATTTTCCTATAGAGGAGTAGTAGACTAAGGTATATGTGTCAATGTTGAGGAAGTTTGTGGTGATCCAAATTCTATTGTGCTAATAGCGAATGTGAGTATTGAAGAGAGTTTGACTTATGAGGAGATCCCGATTGAGATTTTAGATCGGCAAGTGAAGAGGTTAAGAAATAAAGACGTATCCATCAAAGTGTTATGGAGGAATCAACAAGTAGAGAGTGCTACGTGGGAAGCGGAATCAGATACGATGAGGCGTTATCCATATATCTTCCTTTCACTCGAGCCTAAAGGTACTAAGTTGTTCATGATCAAATTGATAAAGCTCCTATATTTCAGTTCCATATGTCATTCATATGCATGCATGATTAATGAAAATGATTTTTTCTCAAGGACTATGTTTTATGTTAAGTATGAAGTTTACATGTTCTATGCATTTTTCAAAGTGTCATCATGTCCATATTGGGTTTCTAAATCCTTTTTCCATGTCTTTCTTATATTACTTGAATCTCATTCGAGGACGAATGTTCCCAAGGGGGAGATATTGTAATACCCCTCAACATGCTCACAAGTTCCTTAAGAATGTCTTTGGAATAGGCTACTCAAGTAATGCATTATCCTTAATCTTTTTGGAAAATCCAAGTTTGAAATATCAATCAAGGGGTCAAAACCTATAGTAAAATAGTCTCGGTGGACTTTTAGGACTCGTAGATCAAATGATAGATTTCTCAAGGAACTGCATAAACCAGTAAGGTCCACGACAAGTCTGCATCGCAGAACTGGGAATGCGTTTTTAGCTGAGTTTAGTTTTTTTAGTGAGGGCACTTTAGACTTTTTCTTAAATTGTTAGCTAATGAACCTAGATATTTTTAGGACCTAATTCAACTCTATAAATTAACGTAAATACCTAATTCTATTCATTCTTCTATAATTTATTTACGCAAATATTTCTCTCTCAATAAAAGACTCTCAAAGACTCCAAGTAAATTCACTCAAGCTATCCATCAAAATACTCAATTTCTTTCAAATTCATTGGTGTTATCACTTAAGGTATGTCGGTATTAATTCATGAATCCTTTCATCCATGAAGCTCAATTAATTTCTCAAGGTTTTCTATCAAACTAAAGTATGGTATTTTATGAATTTTATGATCTCTATTCCTATTGCATGATTTATGATTCAAAGTATGATCATGAGTCTATTTTGATATAAATTGATGGTTATTGCATTTAATTGATGAGTTTTTCCATGAAATCTCCTATTTTGATTTCTAGAGTTCATGATGTAAAATATGGGTATTTGCAATTATACTTCCTAATGATACTATCTATATGAATTATGTATGGGATGATATAAAGATTATGATCATGGATATTTTCAATTCAATTGATCATGCATTCATGTCTTACCTTATTTCAAGTATAAGCTATGAGCATGAATTTTCAAGTTATATTCTATGAGAAGTTTTATTTAATGATTTCAAAGGTATTATTATGAATCTCATTCAGATTGATTATGCTTCCAAGTTTTACCCTAATTTCTAAGTATGATTTATGTCTATGTATGTATTATTTGTAATGTGGAAGGACAATACCTGCATTTCACTTATGTTATAAAAATGAGCTACTCTATGATTTTCAAACCTATGATCATGACTATGATATACGTCATTATGATTTCTATGCTATGTATGTATTCTGTAGGATTTGACTTAGCACCGAATGTGGACTTGAGGTGGGGGCTCAAAATACGGGGTCCTTATATAAAGTCTCTTGTCGCATAACTACGTGTCATCGTAGGTACAAAGAGATTAGAGGAAAATACCCAAATCTCTACGAGGTGAGTACCCGAAATATCAAGGCTTAGAGGTGAGTATCTGAGTCTAAGAACTAGGAGTGAGTACCCAGTTCACACGATTGCTTAGTGGATCCACTTAGGCTTGTAGGATTCTACCTTGGCAAGTAGTCTCCCCGTTTTCTCCGATGTAGGGGTAACATTAGGATTCCATGTTATTGCTCGCATGGTCTTATTATCGGTTATGGTTCTTATCCCACATATGTATGATCTCTTAAGTATGCTATGATTTTAAATTATGCTTTTAAAATGCTTTGGTCAATATTATTTTTTCATGACTTTACTTATCTCATATTATCATGTGTTTTACTTGACCATTATATTTCATGATCTACATTACATGTCACACCCTCACACTTAGTACATTCCAACATACTAATGCATACTTTTTTCCTACATTATCTCATAATGTAGGGGTTGAGGTTGAAGATCATATTCATCCACGTGGCTAGTTAAGTTTTTCTATCCAATGGTGTTTGAGGTGAGTTCTCATTTATCGGGGACTAGTCATCGAGTTGATTATTGTTTCAAAGACTTTTCTTATGTTTCTTTTTGAGGATGAGCTACGGATATGTCTTAGCCCCCGCCCATATTCATAAGTAGAGGAATCTAGTTGGACAAATGTTTTGAGTCTATGTTGCCATATGACATTCCTCAATTTTTATTCATGGTTTAGACTCTCCTATGATGTTTCCACTTTTACTTTACCTTATGTATGCTTATGATATGTACATGAGGCTTGGTTGGAGCCCTTCGGGGTTTCGATCGTTGTGTTATGACTTGGCCTTAGTTCGGGTCGTGATAGGTCCGTAGTCCTCTATTGTGGTTCTTCCTCTGCGGACTGAGCCTCTGACTCTCTTCTACGGTTTCACACTACAGTCCTTGAAGGCTTCTATTGTCAGCTTTTGGTGCCATTTTTCTGCAACTTTTATAAGAATTCGTCCTTCGTTCCTTGGTTGAGGAACTTTCATATTTTTGAGGTCTTACAATATCTACCCTTTGGAAAAAATTGTCTTCGAATGAGAATCGTTGACATAGAAAATGACATGGCATGAGGACTAGAAACCCAAACATATATACAATGACACTTGAAATGCATCAACCATGAGATCTTTAAACTTAAACATAAAACATAACTTTAAAATTCAACTTCATGAACATGCATGCATATGAAGACTTTGGAAAAACTAAAACATAAGAATCTTAAACATTTGAACATGAATGACTTATTACCTTAGGCTTGATTAGAATGAAAGAGATGAGGATAACATTTCATCATATTTGCTTATGCTTTCTATGTAGCACTTTCGACTTGTTGATTCCTCCAAAGGACTTTAACGGAGGCAACTTCTATGTTCCTCAACCTTTCGACTTGCCGGTCCAAAATTTCAACCGGACTTCTTCATAGGTCAAATTCTCTTCAACATTCACTACCTCCAAAGTCACAATGGATTTAGGGACTCCCACACATTTCCTCAACATTGACACATAAAACACTGTTAAATCATGGTCATTTCCAAAGGTAATTCCAACTCATATGCAACTTTGCCAACCCACTTTAGGATTCTATAAGCTCGTATATACCTAGGGCTCAATTTCCCTTTCTTACTTGTAACTATCCTCAACATGCTTACAAGTTCCTTAAGAATGACTTAAAAATAGGTCGCTTATGTAATGCATTATCCTTAATCTTTTTGGCTAATCTGAGTTCAAAATATCGATTAGGGGTTCAAAACCTGCAGGATAATGGTCTCAATGGATTATTAGGACCTCGTATATCAAACTAAAGATTTTTTGAAGAAACTACGCAAAATAGTAAAGTCCACTTTGCGGACCTAGCAATGGTTTTCGGCAGATTTAGTTTTAAGTAAAGGCACTTTAGACTTTTTCCCAAAATTATTAGCTAATGAACCTAAACATTTTAGTACCTAATTCAGCTCTATAAATTAACCTAAACCTCCAATTATATTTATTCTTCTGTAATTCACCTACTCAAATATTCCTCTCTCTATAAAAGATTCTCAAAGACTCCATTGAACACTTTAAGTAAATTCACTCAAGCTCTCGATTAAAACTCTCAAGTTCTTCCAAATTATTTGGTTTTCTCGCTTAAGGTATATGGGTTTTTATTCATGGATTCTTTCATCCATGAATCCCAATAAATTTCCCAAGTTTTTATCGAATTAAAGTATGGTATTTTTGTGGATTTTATGATCTCTATTACAATTGCATAAATTATGATTCAAATTATAATTATGAGTCAATTTTGATATAAATTGATGATTATTGTATTGAATTGAAGAGTTTTTCTATGAATTCTCCTATTTTGATCTCTAGGGTTCATGATGTAATATAAGTTTTTTCAATTATACTTTCTAATGATATTATCTTTATGAATTATGTATGGGATGATAAAAAGTATGTGATCATGCATGTTTTCACATCAATTACATGATTTTCAAGTCAATTGATCATGCATTGATGTTTTACCCAAATTTCCAAGTATGAATTATGATTATGTATTTCAATTATGATCATAGACTATAAGTATGTTTCAAATTTATAATTTTCATGTAAATTATGGAAAGGATGACTTCAGGCCCAATGTAGTGCTTTAAAGCCTAATGATATGAACTATGTATGTATGATTTGTAATGTGGAAGGACAATACCCGCATTGCACTTATGCTATAAAAATGAGCTACTTTATATTTTCAAACCTATGATCATGACTATGATATATGTCATTTATGATTTTTATGTTATGTATGTATTCCGTGGGATTTGACTTAGCACCGAATGTGGACTTGAGGTGGGGACTCAAAATATGGGGTCCTTATATAAAGTTTCTTGTCCCAAAACTACATGCCACTGTAGGAACAAAGGAATTAGAAGTGAATATCCAAATCTCTAAGAGGTGATTACCCAAAATACCAAAGCTTGAAGGTGAGTACACAAGTCTGAGAACTAGGGGTGAGTACCGGGTACACATAACCGCTTAGTAGATCCACTTAGGCATGTAGAGTCTACCTTGGCAAGTAGATTCCCTTTTTTCTTCATTGTTTGGGGAGACAACGGGATTCCATGTTATAGATCACATGGTCTTATTGGCGTTTATAGTTCCTATCCCACATATATATGATCTCTTATGTATGTCATGATTTAAATTATGCTTTTTAAACATTTTGGTCAATATGATTTTCTTATGACTTTACTTATCTCATCTTATCATGTGTTTTACTTTACCATTGCATCCCATGATTTATGTTGCATGTCATGCCCTCATAGTTAGTACATTCCAATATACTAATGCATACTCTTTTTATACATTGTCTCATAATGTAGTGGTTGAGATTGAATATCATATTCATCCACGTGGCTAGTTAAGCTTTCCTATCCGTCGGTATTTGTGGTGAGTCCTCATTTATTAGGGACTAGACATCATGTTGGTTTTTGCTTTCAAGGAATTTTGTTATGTTTCATATTGAGGGTGAGCTAGGGAAATGTCTTCGCCCTAGCCTATACTCATGAGTAGAGGCATCTAGTTGGACAAATGTTTCAAGTTTATGTTGTCATGTGACATTCTTTATTTACTATTCAGAGTTTAGACTCTCTTATGATGTTTCCACTTTTAATTTACCTTATGTATGCTTATGATATATACAAGAGGTTTGGTTGGATCCCTTTGAGGTTTTGATCGCCATATTATGACTAGGCCTTAGGTCGGGTCGTGACAAACTTTGTATTAGAGCAGAAGGTTCAAGTGTCCTAGGGTATCAAACATGTCGTGTCAAGTAGATTCTTATTCATGGTTGTGTAGTGCGCCACATCTATGAGTAGGAGGCTATGAGACATTTTAGGAATTCTCACTTCTTTTATGATCTATGTCATGCAGTAGAGTGTATTCTAAGACTTCCTGTAATGACCCTTTAGGTCATTTTGTATACTATGGCTTTTTATTGCATAAAAGACTCACCCCGTAAATTTTTAATGGGTACTTTGGACTAATTGATAACTAAGGTTCTTTAATTGAGGGGTAACTTTAGATATTTAATTTAAATTTGTGGTTAAAGTTTTAATTTAATTAATACCCTATACCACTTATCCCCTATTTATTAAATTAAAGTAGATTAGGGTTGTATTTTTCTTCATGAGTTGCTACAACTGAAACAAGAAACGAAACGAAAGAAGAGGCAGAACCGTGAAAAAGAGGAGATAGCGAGTAACAACATTCAGGTGGCTAAACTCAATTTCTTTCTGCATGTTAATTTCTAAGTTATGTAAACATATATATAGTTAGTGTATTTATTGTGTTCCAGTGAACCTTATTAGAATGTTATTATTATATTATTTTCATTCGGTTTAGATGTTAATTTACGTAATGTTGTTGTTGATTCAAAATTGTTCTTATGGTCATAATATTATAATTCAAGTTTTGACATATTGAGATATGTAATTAAATATTAGATGTAGTGTTTATATGAAATCCATCAAAGTTATATTATTTGGAGGAATTAAGACTTAACCCTAGGCTTGAGTTTTAGGAAATTGATAATAGAATTTGGTGAGTTGTTGGGTCTAGGTTAAACATATATATAGTATGGAGGTCTACAAACTCGTTTACTTATAAATATGGTATACTTGATAGATTGGAAACGTTTTGAGGCATCGAAGAAAGGGAAATCACCGGTGAATTAGCATGCTTGACTTTGGTTCTTCAGTGGAGGTAGGTTATGGTTTTTATTCTATATCATAGATAGACTCTGAATAGTGATTGATATTCATTGAGTAATATGTGTGAAGTTTACTACGCATTTAATTATTGTGGTTTAGATGGTTGATATGTTGTTGTGATTGGTCTAAAATCCCGAGGCAATGAAATACATAATCTTGAACTTGCCCTATCAAAAATGGTGCCTTGAATAAAGAAGGCTTGATGAAATATTGTTAATGAGGTGGAATGTAATCATAAGGAATGATAAATTAATTATATTTGGATCGGGTGTCACGTTCTGACACGGTATATTTGAATCGGGTGTCACGATCTGACACGGTATATTTAGATCGGGTGTCACATTCCGACACGATATATTTGGATCGGGTGTCACGTTCCGACACGGTAATATTAAAGGGAAATAAATTAAAATTACTTAATACTACCCAATCTCCAAAAACTCATATTTCAAAAGAGTGTGATGTGGAGGCTTGAGTCCTTATGTGTGATCTTGATACTATTGACTGGTTATGTAATTGTTCATTGGTTGCCACCTGTTAAGTGTTGTTGTTGATTTTTTACTATTATTTTATGTATATTAATTTCTATTTTGAGTTGGCCGATGATACCTACTCAGTACATGTTGTCCTGTACTGACCCCTACTTGTATCTTTTCTTGTTTAATTTTGTGGAGTGCAGCGAGTGTTCTACAGACTTTGACTCGACCTCAGCTCTAGTCAGTCTCAATATCATCGGATTTCTGGGTGAGCTATCCTTCTAGCTCGTGATGGATTCTCTCGATTATGGCATAGTGTCTTTAGTTTTCGGACACATTTTGTTATTTGTTCATTTTGGTGATTAATGTTTCCAGACTTAGTTTTAGATTTTAGATGTCCTTGATGTGACGACTTTTAGATTTTGAGGAACGTTATGTAGTAAACTCTTGTGGATTACTAATTCTTACTTTATAAGTTTGAGCTACCGCGTTATTGTTATACTTTATAAGTTGGGGATCATATCGTTGGTTCTCCCACCTAGGGGGTTAAGGGTGGGTGCCACTCATGGCCCATTTTGGGTAGTGACAAACTTGGTATCAGAGCTTTAGGTTCATTCATCTCATCACACAAGGACAGGTCTAGTAGAGTCTTGCGGAACGGTACGGGGACTCCTTTACTTTTCTTTGAGAGGATATAGGACTTTAGGAAAACTCCATTCCTTCTTTATTCTATGCTATTACTTGAATCCAATTGGTATCTAGGTGATACAAATTGGTATCTGACCTTCTTCACTTTACTTTCACAGATGGTTAGAACTAGTGCAACAAGAGCACCTGAGCCAGCCGTTGGGGCTGTAGGCAGAGGAAGAGTAGCAACGAGAGGCCGTGGTAGAGGTCACGGAAGAAAGCCCACCAGAGGCAGGGTCCAAACAGCTAGGCCAGCCAGGGAAAGAGCAGCGACCCTTCCACTGGCTGATGAGGTAGTTAGAGATGATGTTGAGGTGGAGGAGGAGCAGGTTCATGATAGGGAAGCACCACCCCAGCCTACTCAGAGATGATCCACCATGTTCTCACCTATCTTAGTGGGTTATCTAATCAGGGACAAGCTCCCCCAGCACCTCATATTCCAGGAGTTCAACATATAGCTGTTATGGCTCCCCGCATGACTGCGTCCTTGGAGACAAGCATGTTTCCTCAATTGACTACAGGGCCGGTAATGATAAGTGACCAGCATGATCTCTTTGTTAAGTTCTTGAAATTGAACCCCCCAGTCTTCAGGGGTACTGAATCTGAGGATGCCTATGATTTCCTTGTTGATTGTCATGAGCTGCTTCATAAAATGGATATAGTAGAACGATTTGGTGTTGAGTTTGTGACATACCAGTTTCAAGGAGACACCAAAATATGGTGGCGGTCTCCATGGAGTGCCGACCAGCAGAGGCACCACCTATGACCTGGGCAACCTTTTCTGACTGTTTTATGGAGAAGTATATTCCCCGGACCTTGAGGGACAAGAGGAGAGACGAGTTCCTGAATATAGAGCAGAGGAGGATGTTTGTTGCCGCTTATGAGGCCAAGGTTTGTGCCTTAGCCAGATATGCTACTCAGCTTTGCTTCAGTCCAGAGGAGCGAATTCACCGCTTTGTGAAGGGATTGAGGTCAGATTTGCGAATTCCATCTTTATAGGTTGTTGCTTTAGCAAAATCCTTTCAGGAAGTGGTTGATTTTGTGATAGAGGTAGAGGGGGTGAAGCTAGATAACTTCACTAAAGAGACAACATTCAAGAAGTTTCGTAAAGTAGGTGAGTTTATTGGTTCTTACTCCAGAGGGCAAAGTTCGGGAGATTATTCGACCCATCCTATTCAATCTTCATTGCAGGTTTCAGATGGAGGTCCGTTAAAGACTAGTCAGCCTTTTTCTAACTTTTGGGGTTATCTTCAGTCTTCTTCGTCTTCACGAAGACCCACTCTTGACCCTAAGACTTGTTACGGATGTGGTGAGCCTAGACATATCAGAAAATATTGTCCAAGGCAGAGTCATACTTGGCATGATCAGGGTTATACAGTCCCAGCAGTTAGAGGTGGAGGCGATGGCTATGGTAGGGGCCGTCATTCTAGAGGACGTGGTGGCCAAGGTCATGGTGGTCGCTAGTTCGGCCGAGGTGGCGGGCAAGTTGGAACTACTAGAGTACAGCCCGGCAAAGGAAATAGTCAGACAGATGACAGAGCCTATTGTTATGCTTTCCCTGGGAGGTCAGAGGCAGAGGCATCCGATGCTGTTATCACAGGTACTCTTATGGTCTGCGATAGCTTGGCTTTCATATTGTTTGATCCTGGATCCACATTTTCTTATGTATCTTCCGCATTTGCTGATGGACTTGATTTACATTGTGACTTACTTGACATGCCTATTCGTGTTTCTACACCTGATGGTGAGTCTGTGCTAGTTGAGAAAGTGTATAGGTCTTGTCTTGTGACTTTTGTGGGGGCAGAACTTATGTAGATTTGATTATTCTGGAGATGGTTGACTTTGATGTAATCTTGGGTATGACTTGGCTCTCTCCAAATTTTTCTATCTTAGACTGCAATGCTAAGACTGTGACATTAGCCAAGCCTGGGATAGATCAGTTGGTGTGGGAGGGTGACTATCTTCCTGCCCCAGTTCAGATTATCTCTTTTCTTCATGCTAAAAGGTTGGTGGGTAAGAGTTGTTTAGCCTTTCTACCACATCTCAAGGATGACCATTCAGAAGTGCCATCGATTAAGTCCATTTTGATAGTGCGTGAGTTTATGGATGTTTTCCCCACAGACTTACCAGGTATGCCACCTGATAGGGATATAGATTTTTGTATCGATCTGGAGCCCGGTACTCACCCTATTTCTATTCCACCTTATAGAATGGCCTCAGCTGAGTTGAGGGAGTTGAAGGCCCAACTTCAGGAGTTGTTGGGTAAAGGTTTTATTAGACCGAGTGCCTCTCTTTGGAGTTCTCCAATCTTATTTGTAAAGAAGAAGGATGGTAGCCTTCGTATATGCATAGACTACAGGTAGCTGAACAAGGTGACTATTAAAAATAGGTATCCCCTTCCTCATATTGATGACTTATTCGATCAGTTGGAGGGTGCTTGTGTTTTCTCAAAAATTGATTTGAGTTCTGGTTACCATCAGTTGAAAATACGGGCAACAGATATACCGAAGACGACTTTCTGAACTAGGTATGGTCACTATGAATTCTTGGTAATGTCTTTTGGGCTTACAAATGCGCCTGCTGCTTTCAAGAGTCTGATGAATGGAATCTTTAAGCCATATTTGGACCTCTTTGTTATTGTTTTTATTGATGATATATTGATCTACTCAAATAGCCAAAAAGAACATGAAGAGCATCTGAGAACTGTTCTGGGATTGTTAAGAGAGAAGAAGTTATATGCCAAATTCTCCAAGTGTGAGTTATGGCTTGATTCAGTGACTTTCTTAGGGCACGTGGTTTCTAAAGATGGAGTGATGGTGCATCCCCAGAAGATTGAAGCAGTGAAGAGTTGGGCAAGGCCCACTAATATCTCAGAGGTAAGGAGTTTTATTGGTTTGGCTAGCTACTACCGTCGGTTCATCAAGGGATTTACTTCTATTGCTTCCCATCTGACTAATCTGACCAAGCAGAAAGTTCCATTTATGTGGTCGGATGAGTGTGAAGAGAGTTTTCTAAAACTCAAGACCTTATTGACTACTGCACCGATTCTTGCCCTGCCAATAGAAGGTAAGAATTTCATTGTTTATTGTGATGCATCATATTCTGGTTTAGGTGCAGTGCTAATGCAGGAGAAGAAGGTAATTGCCTATGCTTCAAGGTAATTAAAGGTGCATGAGCGTAATTACCCCACTCATGATTTGGAGTTAGCTGCGGTTGTATTTGCATTGAAGCAGTGGAGACATTATCTATATGGGGTGAAGGGTGAAGTGTATACAGATCATCACAGCTTACAACAAGTGTTCACTCAAAGAGACTTGAATTTGAGGCAAAGGAGGTGGATGGAATTGTTAAAGGACTATGATATCACTATTCTTTATCACCCCGAAAAAGCTAATGTAGTGGCCGATGCCTTGAGCAGAAAAGAAGGGAGCATGGCAAGTTTAGCTCATTTGCAGGTTTCCCAACGCCCATTGGCTAGAGAGGTTCAAACTCTGGCTAATGACTTTATGAGGCTAGAAGTAACGGAGAAAGGAGGATTTTTGGCCTGTGTGGAGGCAAGATCTTCTTTCCTTGACAAGATTAAAGAAAAGCAGTTTGATGATGAGAAGCTGAGCCGGATTCGTGATATGGTCTTACAGGGAGAGGCCAAAGAGGTTGTGGTCGATGAGGAAGGCGTCTTGAGGATTAAAGGGTGGGTATGTGTGCCCCATATTGATACTTTGATCCAGACTATTCTTGTAGAGGCTCATAGTTCGAGGTACTCTATACATCCTGGTGCAACCAAGATGTATCGCGATCTGAGATAGCATTATTGGTGGAGCAGAATAAAGTGTGACATTGCTGATTTTGTTGCCCATTTTCCAAATTGTCAGCAGGTAAAATATGAACACCAAAGGCCTGGAGGGACACTTCAAAGAATGTCCATTCTTGAATGGAAGTGGGAAAGGATTGCAATGGATTTTGTGGTCGGCCTTCCAAAGACATTGGGTAAGTTTGATTCGATATGGGTGATTGTTGATAGGTTAACTAAGTCTGCTCACTTCATTCCAGTCAAGGTGACTTATGATGCAGAGAAGTTAGCCAAACTCTATATTCGCGAGATTGTTCGATTACATGGAGTTCCAATTTCTATCATATCAGATAGAGGTACGCAATTTACTTCTAACTTTTGGAGGACCTTGCATGATGAGTTAGGTACTAGATTGGATCTTAGTACTGCATTTCACCCTCAGACCGATGGACAGTCTGAGAGGACAATTCAAGTGCTGGAGGATATGCTTCGTGCATGCGTGATAGATTTTGGCGGTCATTGGGATCAGTTTCTACCCTTGGCAGAGTTTTTGTATAATAATAGCTATCACTCGAGTATTGATATGGCTCCATTAGAGGCATTGTATGGGAGGAGATGTAGGTCTCCAATTGGTTGGTTTGATGCGTTTGAGGTGAGACCTTGGGGAGCTGATCTTTTGAGGGAATCACTAGAGAAGGTGAAATTTATTCAGGAGAAGCTTCTAACAACTTAGAGCAGGCAGAAGGAGTATGCAGACCGAAAGGTCAGGGATATGGAGTTTATAGAGGGAGAGCAAGTGTTGTTGAAGGTTTCACCCATGAAGGGTGTGGTGAGATTCGGTAAGCGAGGTAAGCTCAGTCCGAGGTATATTGGGCTGTTTGAAGTTCTTAAACGTATTGGAGAAGTGGCCTATGAATTGGCTTTACATCCAGGTTTGTCTGGAGTGCACCCAGTGTTTCATGTGTCTATGCTAAAGAAATATCATGGTGATTGAACCTATATTATTCATTGGAATTCAGTCTTGCTTGATGAGAATTTGTCTTATGAGGAGGAGCATGTAGCTATTCTTGATAGGGAGGTCCGCAAGTTGAGGTCAAGAGAGATTGCTTCTGTGAAGGTTCAATGGAAGAATCGTCCGGTTGAGGAGTCCACTTGGGAGATTGAGGCTGACATGCGTGGAAAATATCCACATTTGTTCGTCGAGTCAGGTACCATTTTCTATCCTCACTCTTCTTTTGACCGTTCAAGGATGAACGGTAGGTAAATTGGTATCTGTTGTAACGACCCTTTAGGTCGTTTTGTATACTATTATTTCACTCACCGGGCTGACCTCGTTGTATGGCTTTTTATTTCATAAAATACTCACCCCGTAAATTTTTAATGGGTACTTTGGACTAATTGATAACTAAGGTTCTTTAATTAAGGGGTAACTTTAGATATTTAATTTAAATTTGTGGTTAAAGTTTTAATTTAATTAATACCCTATACCACTTATCCCCTATTTATTAAATTAAAGTAGATTAGGGTTGTATTTTTCTTCATGAGTTGCTACAACTGAAACAAGAAACGAAACGAAAGAAGAGGCAGAACCGTGAAAAAGAGGAGATAGCGAGCAATAACATTCAGGTGGCTAAACTCAATTTCTTTCTACATGTTAATTTCTAAGTTATGTAAACATATATATAGTCAGTGCATTTATTGTGTTCCAGTGTACCTAGGCATTATTAGAATGTTATTATTATATTATTTTCATTCGGTTTAGATGTTAATTTACGTAATGTTGTTGTTGATTCAAAATTGTTCTTATGGTCATAATATTGTAATTCAAGTTTTGACATATTGAGATATGTAATTAAATATTAGATGTAGTGTTTATATGAAATCCATCAAAGTTATATTATTTGGAGGAATTAACACTTAACCCTAGGCTTGAGTTTTAGGAAATTGATAATAGAATTTGGTGAGTTGTTGGGTCTAGGTTAAACATATATATAATATGGAGGTCTACAAACTCGTTTACTTATAAATATGGTATACTTGATAGATTGGAAACGTTTTGAGGCATCGAAGAAAGGGAAATCACCGGTGAATTAGCTTGCTTGACTTTGGTTCTTCGGTGGAGGTAGGTTATGGTTTTATTCTATATCATAGATAGACTCTGAATAGTGATTGATATTCATTGAGTAATATGTGTGAAGTTTACTACGCATTTAATTATTGTGGTTTGGATGGTTGATATGTTATTGTGATTGGTCTAAAATCCCGAGGCCATGAAATCCATAATCTTGAACTTGCCCTATCAAAAATGGTGCCTTGAATAAAGAAGGCTTGATGAAATATTGTTAATGAGGTGGAATGTAATCATAAGGAATGATAAATTAATTATATTTGGATCGGGTGTCACGTTCTGACACGGTATATTTGAATCGGGTGTCACGATCTGACACGGTATATTTAGATCGGGTGTCACATTCCGACACGATATATTTGGATCGGGTGTCACATTCCGGCATGGTAATATTAAAGGGAAATAAATTAAAATTACTTAATACTACCCAATCTCCAAAAACTCATATTTCAAAAGAGTGTGATGTGGAGGCTTGAGTCCTTATGTGTGATCTTGATATTATTGACTGGTTATGTAATTGTTCATTGGTTGCCACCTGTTAAGTGTTGTTGTTGATTTTTCTCTATTATTTTATGTATATTAATTTCTATTTTGAGTTGGCCGATGATACCTACTCAGTACATGTTGTCCTGTACTGACCCCTACTTGTATCTTTTCTTGTTTAATTTTGTGGAGTGCAGCGAGTGTTCCACAGACTTCGACTCGACCTCAGCTCTAGTCAGTCTCAAGATCATCGGATTTCTGGGTGAGCTATCCTTCTAGCTCGTGATGGATTCTCTCGATTATGGCATAGTGTCTTTAGTTTTTGGACACATTTTGTTATTTGTTCATTTTGGTGATTGATGTTTCCAGACTTAGTTTTAGATTTTAGATGTCCTTGATGTGACGACTTTCAGATTTTGAGGAACGTTATGTAGTAAACTCTTGTGGATTGCTAATTCTTACTTTATAAGTTTGAGCTACCACGTTATTGTTATACTTTATAAGTTGGGGATCATATCGTTGGTTCTCCCACCTAGGAGGTTAAGGGTGGGTGCCACTCATGGCCCATTTTGGGTCGTGACACTTCTTTTCCCTAAATGATTGTTCTTTATGATTTTTAGAAAAATTGCTCCTAGAAGACCGCCGTCGCCAAGGGAAATCAATGCTAATGAATCCCAAGCTCCCCTGCCTCTTTAATATAATGGTCCTCTATCATTCCAAGTGACTAAGATGGAGTTCCGAACTGCCATTACTATGCTAGACCAAGTAGTGACCAACTAAAGGGTTGCGTATGCTTCTAATGTTCTTACTCCGGCCTCAAGAGTAAGTGAATTTGCACGAATAAATCCTCTGGAGTTTTATAGGTCAAAATTTGATAAGGATCCTCAAGATTTCATTGATGAGGTACACAAGATAGTGAGTATTATGGGAGTGACTTCAGAAGAAAAAGTGGAGTTGGTTGCCTACCAACTCAAGGGAGCTCCTCAAGTGTGGTACAACCAATGGAAGGTTGAAAGAGTGAATAAGGGTCCTATAGATTGGGAAAGTTTTAAGGGTGCATTTTTTGATTTTTTATTTCCCTTAGAGTTGAGGGAGGCGAAGGTGATGGAATTTATCAATTTGAACCAAGGGAGTATGAGTGTAAGGGAGTATGCCCTCAACACCATGAAGTTGTCCAAGTATGATCTGACTTTGGTGTCCGACCCTTTAGCCCGAATGAGTAAGTTGATATCATGGGTTTAAAATTTGGTTGTTAAAGAATGTAAGAAGGACATTTTAATAAAGGAAATGGATATCTCTAAACTCATGACTCATGCCGAGCAAATTGAAGAGGAAAAGCTTAAGTAGGTTCCTAGGATGACTAAGAAGGCTCGGATTGAGAATGCATCATATTTTGATAACACTTCAATGCCTAAGTATCACAAGGATAGGGTGCCTAGCCCCAGATATCAAGGTGACAATTATAGTGGTCAAGCTTTTCTCATATGCCAAAGGTGTGGAAGGTACCATCCAAGAGATTGTTTAGCCTATTCGGGTGTATGTTTTGGTTGTGGTGCGAAGTATCATAAGTTGAGGCATTTTGCATAGGTCGCTAAGAATGATAAGGATAGTCATCGGCGATCTCATCCCTACCCCTCTGTGGGCCCCAAAACATAGCGTGGTGCTTCTCCGATAAGTGTGAATTTCCTTTTTGAAATGATAATGATTAGTATGGATTGGTTTCATATATATTATGCTTGTATAGATTGTATAACTCATTGAGTCAAGTTTCAATTCCCAAATGAGTCTATTCTATAATGGAAGAATCATGATTGAGTTGTTAAGGGTAGCTTCAATTCTTGTCTTAAGGCTCTAGTTTGGGGTCATAATAGATAGAGAGGGAGTAGCCATTCCGTACTTTGATAAATTGTGGCATGCTTACCCCATTTAAGGTTATAGACATGGATGAAGAGCCAGATGGATCTTCTTATGTACAATATATAGGTAAGATTTCATTGGTGTATCCATTAGTAGGAGTTAATGCAAATGTAGATGTACAGATGCCAATATAGACATGAAAATTCTTAATTGATGATGACTCCAACTAAGTGTATTAGAATGGTTATAGAACTAGGTTTGAAGGTGGATGGCATGTGGGTGAGTGTGCGGTGTATTAGGTGGTCCTTGATTAGGTCTCGAGGTTTGCTAAAATATGGCAGTGATGAGCACTACTCTTGGGATAAATTTTCCTATAGAGGTGTACGATCCTAAGGTACATTGACAAAATGGAATATGAGTTAGGCTTGCCATTTGAGTTGGCTTTGGTTCATCCGGTATTTCATATGTCTATGTTGAGGAAGTTCGGGGGTGATCAAAATTCTATTGTGCCAATGGAGAATGTGAGTGTTGAAGAGAATTTGACTTATAAGGAGGTCCTAATTGAGATTTTTAGACTGGCAAGTGAAGAGATTAAGAAATAAAGATGTTGCATCCGTCAAAGTTTTATGGAGGAATAAACAAGTAGAGAGTGCTATGTGGAAAGCGGAATCGGACATGATAAAATGTTATCCGTTTCTCTTCCCTTCCACTCAAGCCTAAAGGTACTAAGTTGTTGATGATAAAATCGATTAAACTCCTACGTTTCAGTTTTGTATGTCATTCATATGCATGGTAGATTCATGCAAATGATTTTTCTCAAGGACTACGTCTTATGTTAAGTATGAAGTTTACACGTTCTATGCATTTTTCACAGTATCCTCATGTTCATGTTGAGTTGCTAAGTCCTTTTTCCATTTCTTTCCTATATTAGTGAATCTCATTCGAGGACGAATGTTCCCAAGGGAGATATATTGTAACATTTCTCAAAACGCTCACAAGTACCTTAAAATGCCTTGGGAATATGCTGCTCATTTAATGCGTTATCCTTAATCTTTTTGGAAAATTAGAGTTCAGAATATCGATTAGGGGGTCAAAACCTGCGAATAATGGTCTCGGTGAATTTTTAGGACCCGTATATCAAAAGATCGATTTTTTGAAGAAACTGCGCGAAACAGTAAAGTCCACGCCAAGTCCGCATCGCGGACCTATCAATGGTTTTCTGGCCGAATTCAATTTTAAGTGAGGGCACTTTAGAATTTTTCCCAAAATTGTTAGCTAATGAACCTAGACTTTTGAAGGATCTAATTCAGCTCTATAAATTAACCTAAACCTCCAATTCTATTCATTCTTCTACAATTCACTTACTCAAATATTTCTCTCTCTACAAAAACATCGCAAGGACTCCATTGAAGACTTCAAGTAAAATCACTCAAGATCTCCATCAAAACTCTCAAGTTCTTCCAAATTATTTGTTTTTTTCACTTAAGACATGTGTATATTGATTAGTGGATTCTATCATCCATGAAGCCCAATCAATTTTTCAAGTTTTTTATCGAATTAAAGTATGGTATTTTATGGGTTTTATGATCTCTATTCCAATGGCATAAATTATGATTCAAATTATGATTATGAGTCCATTTTGATATAAATTGATGATTATGGCATTGAATTGAAGAGTTTTTCCATAAATTCTCCTATTTTGATCTCTAAAGTTCATGATGTAATATAAGTATTTTTAATTATACTTCCTAATGATAATATATTTATGAATTATGTATGGGCTGATAGAAAGTATGTGATCATGCATGTTTTCAAGTCAATTACATGATTTTCAAGTCAATTGATCATGCATTGATATTTTACCCAAATTTCCAAGTATGAATTATGATTATGTATTTCAATTATGATCATAGACTATAAGTATATTTCAAATTTATGATTTTCATGCAAATTATGGAAAGGATGACTTCGGGCCCAATGTGATGCCTTAAGGCCTAATGATATGAACTATGTATGTATGATTTGTAATGTGGAAGGACAATACCTGCATTGCACTTATGGTATAAAAATGAGCTACTCTATATTTTCAAACCTATGATCATGACTACGATATATGTCATTTATGATTTTTATGTTATGTATGTATTCCGTGGGATTTGACTTAGCACCGAATGTGGACTTGAGGTGGGGACTCAAAATATGGGGTCCTTATATAAAGTCTCTTGTCCCAAAACTACATGCCACTGTAGGAACAAAGGGATTAGAGGTGAATATCCAAATCTCTAAGAGGTGATTACCCAAAATACCAAAGCTCGAAGGTGAGTACACGAGTCTGAGAACTAGGGGTGAGTATCGGGTACATAACCGCTTAGTGGATCTACTTAAGCATGTAGAGTCTACATTGGCAAGTAGATTCCCCTTTTTGTTCGTTGTTTGGGGAGACAATGGGATTCCATGATATAGCTCACATGGTCTTATTGTCATTTATGGTACCTATCCCATATATGTATGATCTCTTATGTATGTCATGATTTAAATTATGCTTTTAAAACCTTTTGTCCAATATGATTTTCTCATGATTTTACTTATATCATCTTAACAGGTGTTTTACTTGCCCTTGCATTCTATGATTTACGTTGCATGTTATGCCCTCATACTTAGTACATTCCAACGTACTAATGCATACTCTATGCCTACATTGTCTCATAATGTTGGGTTAAGATTGAATATCATATTCATCCACGTGGCTAGTTAAGTTTTTCTATCCGACGGTGTTTGTGGTGAGTCATTATTTATCAGGGACTAGTCATCGAGTTGGTTGTTGTTTTCAAGGAATTTTGTTATGTTTCATATTGAGGGTGAGCTGGGAACATATCTTAGCCCCATCCCATACTCACGAGTAGAGGCATCTATTTGGACAAAGTTTCAAGTCTATGTTTTCATTTGACATTGTCCAATTTTTATTCATGGTTTAGACTCTCTTATGATGTTTCCGCTTTTAATTTACCTTATGTATGCTTATGATATGTACAAGAGACTTGGTTGGATACCTTCGGGATTTCGATCTCCATGTTACGACTAGGCCCTGGGTCGGGTCGTGATATTACCAAACTAAACCACACCCTTTATGGGTGAAACCTTCAAATACACTCAATCACCTATATTACATTCAAGATCCATTCTTCTATTGTCGGAATATGACTTTTGACGACTCTGAACCGTCTCAACCTTTCTCTAATGATCTTCACCTTCTTCAAAGCATCAAGTACCAAATCGAGACCTAAGAAGGTCATCTTGCCTACTTCAAACCAACCAACTAAGGATCTACATTGCCTCTCATACATAGCCTCAAATGGCTTCATCTCAATACTCTAGTGGTATCTATTATTGTAAGCAAGTTCAATGAGCGGTAATAATCATCCCAACTCCCTTTGAACTCCAACATACAAGACCTTAACATATCCTTTAGGGTTTGAATTGTCCTTTTGGCTTTCCTATCGGTTTGAGGTTGAAACGCGGTGCTTAACTTTACTTTATTACCGAGGCCCTTTTAAAATGGTCTCCAAAAGTGAAAAGTGAATTGAGTACCATAATCCAAAATGATTGACAATGTCCCACCATGCAATCTCACCAACTCCCGAATATACAACTCTTCATAATCTTTGGCCCTATAAGATGTCTGAAGCAGTAGGAAGTGAGCCGACATAGTCATTCTATCAACAATCACCCAAATAGAATCATGTCACTTCTGTGTGTTAGGAAAACCCAGTACAAAATCCAAAATCATATATTCCCATTTCCAAGTAGGGATTTCAATATCTTGGTCTAGACCACCCGGCCTTTGATGTTCGACTTTCACTTGTTGACAATTTGGACATTCGAACACGAACCTTGCTAAGTCCATTTTCATGCCACCCCATTAATAGAACTCTTTCAAGTCTCAATATATTTTCTTCAAACCGAGGTGAATGAAGAATGCAGAATTATGTGCCTCCGTCAAGACCAAACTCCTTAGGCCATCCACATCCGTAACACATAATTGACCTTGGTAATATAACACCCCATCTCCCTCTTGGGAAAAGACCTCTACCTTCTTTTCCTTCACCAACTTCTTTAACTCGACAAGTGTCGGGTTAAGGTCTTGTTTAGACTTGACATCCACTACCAAAGAAGATTCGGACCCATTTTGGACAACCATACCACCATCATCGGTACCGTGCAACTTCACCCCTAATCTAGCCAACTGGTGAACATCTTTCACCAACTCCCTTTTTCCTTCATCAACATGGGCCACACTCCCCATAGACACTATGCTAAGTGCATCGGCAACCACATTAGCGTTACCCGAAATATAATGCACACTCATGTCATAGTCCTTAAGGAGCTCTAGCCAACATCTTTGTCTTAGATTAAGGTCCTTTTGGGTGAACACATATTGAAGGCCTTTATGATTAGTATACACATCTATATGTACCCCATAGAGGTAGTGCCGACAAATTTTCAAAAAAAAAACAACAGTGGCCAACTCAAGATATTAGGTAGGGTAGTTACGTTCATGCACTTTAAATTGCCTAGAAGCATAGGCTATGACCTTATAGTTTTGCATTAAGACACAAACCAAACCAATCTTTGAATCATCACAATAAACCAAAAACCCTTATAATCGTTTCAATAGAGTCAAAATAGGAGCGGAGGTAAGTCGATCTTTCAAAGTTTGGAAACTCCTTTCACACTCATCCGTTCATATGAATTTCACCTTTTTGAGTCAACCTTGTCATAGGAGCTGAGATAGAAGAAAACCTTTTCGACGAATCTTCTATAGTAACCGACGAGACCCAAGAAGCTTATATTGTTTGAAGGACACAATGGTCTAGGCGAATTCTTGACCACCTCCATTTTCTTAGGATCTACCTTGATCCCCTCGCTGGACACTATGTGACCAAGAAAGGCCACCTCCATTTTCTTAGGATCTACCTTGATCCCCTCGCTGGACACTATGTGACCAAGAAAGGCCACCTCCTTTAGCCAAAACTCACACTTGCTAAATATTTCAAACAATTGCTTATCCCTCAACATTTGGAGCATAACCCTCAAATGATCCTTATGTTCTTCCTCACTTTGAGAGTAGATCAAAACATCATCAATGAACACCACAACAATGGTATCAAGGTAGGGTTTGAACACCCAATTCATTAGGTCCATGAACCCCGCCGATGTATTCATCAACCCAAAACTCATTACTACAAACTCAAAGTGACCATACCTTATCTGAAATACCATCTTGGGAATGTCACACTCCCTCACCTTTAGTTCGTGATATCCGGACCGCAGGTTGATCTTGGAGTAGTGACTTTCCCCTTATAGTTGATCAAACAAGTCATCTATCCTAAAAACTGGGTACTTGTTCTTAATAGTCACTTTATTAAATTGCTACTAGTCTATGCACATTCGAAGAGATCCATCCTTCTTTCTTACAAATAGGACGGGGTCACCCCACAGCAAAATAGTTGGCCTTCTGAACCCTATTTCTAACAAATCCTTTAATTGTTCCTTCAACTCCTTCAATTCCACTGGGTCATTCGGTAAGAAGGAATAGAGATAGATTGGGTATTGGGGAGGACATCGATACCAAAATCAATTTCTCTTTTAGGAGGAACAACGGGAAGTTCATTTGGCTAAAAACGTATTGCTAGCTTTTTTAGTCGGTAAACACATCAATATGCACCCCATAAAGATAATGACACCAAATTTTCAAAGCAAACATAACCGCTGCAAGTTCAAAATCATGGGTTGGGTAGTTTCTGTCATGCACTTTAAGTTGCCTAGAAGCAAAAGTTGTAACCTTACCGTGTTGCAACAAAATACAACCCAACCCGACACGTGAGGCATCACAATAAACCACAAACCCATCTGTACCTTCATGCAATGTTAAAATAGGAGCCGATGTAGGGCGATCTTTCAATATTTGGAAACTCTTATCACATTCATCCGACCATTGAAATTTAACCTTCTTTTGGGTCAACCTAGTCCAAGGTGAAGAAATAGACAAAAACCCTTCAATAAACTTTCTATAGTATCCGGCCGAGCCCAAAAATCTTCTAATGTCCGAAAGAGATAATGGTCTAGGCCAATTCTTTACCGCCTCTATTTTCTTTGGATCAACCTTAATCCCATCACCTGATACCACATGGACAAGAAATGCAACTTCACTTAGCCAAAATTCACACTTACTAAACTTGGCAAATTATTTCTACTAAACTTGGCAAATTATTGCTTATCTATCAATGTTTGCAACACAATTCTCATGTGACCCTTATGACCCTCTTCATTGAGAGAGTAAATCAAAATGTAATAAATAAACACCACCATAAACATGTCTAAATATGGCTTGAAAATATGATTCATCAAATCCATGAAACTAGTAGGAGCATTAGTCAAACCAAAAGACATTACAACAAATTCAAAATAACCATACCTTGTTCGAAATGCTGTCTTAGAAATATCACACTCCCTTATCCTTAATTGATGATAACCAGAAAGGAGATCAGTTTACAGAAGTAACTAGCTACTTTTAATTGGTCAAACAAGTCATCTATCATTGGAATTGGTTACGTATTCTTTACGCTGACCTTGTTCAATTGTCGATAGTCTATACACATTTGGAGCGGCCCATCTTTCTTCCTAACAAACAATACGGAATCACCCCATGGTGAAATACTTGGCATATAAAACCCTTATCCAACAAATCTCCAATTGATCTTTCAACTCCTTAAGTTTCGCCGGAACCATACGGTAAGGAAGAATAGAAATAGGTTAAGTATTGAGAAGGAGATCAATTCTAAAGTTAATTTCTCTTTGGGGAGGAACACCGCATAAATCATCGGGAAACTCATTAACTATAGGTACCGACTCAAGAGTAGGAGTTTTAGAATCAACATCCCTAACTCGCAAAATATGATAAATGCAACCTTTGGAAATCATTTTCCGGGCCTTAAGACATGAGATGAATCGACCCTTAACCACCAAATCATTACCCTTCTATTTAAGAGTAAGTTCATTAGGAAATTGAAACTTAACCACACATGTCCTACAACATATAAATGCATAAGAGGCATGTGGCCAATCCATACCAAGAATGATGTCAAAATTGGTCATGTCAAGTTTACCAAGATCACTCGGAATAACTTTGTGCAAGACCGACATAGGACAATTTCTACAAACTCTCTTGGCTAATATCGAATCACTAATGTGAGTATAAACCAAAAAGGTTCTAATAACACTTCAGGGCAAACATCAAATCTCATAGCAAGGTAAGGAGTAACAAAAGACACGTAGGCACCCACATCAAGCAATGCATAAATATCAAAGTTAAAGACCTGTAACATACCCATGACCATATCAGGAGTCTCATCTACAGCTTGCCTAGCATGAAGAGCATAGAATCAGTTGTTTTGTTGGCCACCCTTAGGTTGAGCTTGGGCACCTTGTTGCACTTGGCTTCCTTAAGGAATACCTTCTCTACCCTTGTTGGCAACATAAGGTCACTCACATTGCTTATGGCCCATCTTTCCAAATCTGTAACAAGCACCCATTCCCATCAAGCATTTTCCTCCATGATTCTTTCAACACTTAGCACATTCAGGGAAAGAAGGGCTACTAGCATTCATACCTCCTCCCTATCCTTAGCAAATTTCTTCCCTAAGCCTTGTCCTTGTTAAGAGCGGCCACTACAACAACCACAAGTCCTAGCATTGGAGAACCCACCTTCATACTGAGCCATCTTAGAATCCCTCATTCTCATCTCTTTGAGGTTTTCTCCTTTAATATGTTTAGTGAAATTCATGAGCCAAGATATATCTATTTATTTCACAAGCATGGTTGTACGGCATTCCTTAGCAACTAAGTCAGTCACCGCTCGATATGAATTGACTCATTCGGGCACGTGGATCGGCAACCAATGAAGGAGCATACTTGCATACCTTAGTAAACTTGATGGCATAGTCCCTCATTCCCATGTTGCCTTGTCGAAGATTTATGAACTCCAACACTTTAACTCCCATAACTCATAAAGGGAAAAAGCGATCAAGGAAAGCAATTTTAAAGGCTTCCCATTCAATAATACATTCATCTACCCTCTCCAACTTCCATTGAGTGTACAAACTTGGGCAACACCCTTGAGTTGGTAAGCCACCAACTCCACTTTCTCTTTCGAAGACTCTCCCATGATACTAACTATTTTGTAGACCTCATCAATGAACTCTTAGGGGTCGTCATCGACTTTTGAACCATGGTACTCAGGAAGGTTCATTCCTATAAAGTCTCTCGCTCTAAAAGTCGGAGTAGGAATATTAGGAGGAGTCGCAACCCCTTGGTTAGCCACTACTAGGGCTAGCGTGGTAAAAGCAGTCTGAAACTCCACATGTGTTACTTGCTCAGATAAACGGCCATTGCCTTGAGGAGTCAAAGGATTTTGGACTTTGTCAGTATTGTTCCCCCTGGCAAAGGTGGTATTCTTGGATGCATTTTTCTGAAAATCACAAAGAACACCTATTAAGAACACACTATATCGCATGACATAGATTATAAAGGAAGTGAGAATTCCTAAAATGCATTATAGCCTCCTATTCATAGATGTGGCGCGCTTTACAACCATGAATAATACTCTACTTTACACAACATGTTGGACACCCTAGGACATCTTAAATCTTGTGCTCTAATACCAAGTTTGTCACGACATGACCTAAGGCCTAGTCATAGCACGATGATCGAAACCCCGAAGGGCTCTAACCAAGACTCTTGACATATCATATAGTATACATAAGGTAAAGTAAATGAGGAAACAATATAGGAGAGTCTAAATCATGAATCATAAATGAAGAATGTAACTTGACAATATAGACTCAAACATTTGTCTAACTAATGCCTCTACAAAATTAAAGGGAGGGGGCTAATACATGTCCCTAGTAACCCTCAAATCAAACATAACAAAATCTTTAGAATAGAAGAAAGTCACAACTCATCCTCGATAACATGAGGACTCACCAACACTTCACTGATTGGAAACTCTACTAGCCACATGTATGAATATGATCCTCAACCTCAACCCCTATATTATAAAACAATGTAAGCAACAAATATGTGTTAGTACATTTGAATGTACTAAGTATGTGGTCATGAAATGCAATATAAATCATATGATGCAATGATTAAGAACATACATAGTAAAGAGGATAAGTAAAGCCATGAGGAAAATCATAATGATCAAAGCATTTAAGAGACGTAGTTGAAGATCATAATATAACATAATAATCATATAAATATGTGGGATAGAAACCATAACCGATAACAAGACCATGCAAGATATAACATGTAATCTCGTTGTCTCCCCATACAACGACGAAAGGGTAAATCTACTTGCCAAGGTAGACTCTACCTGGCTAGGCGGGCCATGTACATACGCTACATGTGGATCAATTAGCTAAGACATGAAGACAAACCTATGGTTGTATTTATTTTATGAGACTTGAGACTGCTACTAAGGCTTTTGATAGGAGCCCCACCTCAAGTCCACTCGATGCTAAGTCAAATCCTACAAAATACGTAACATAGTAAACATACTTAGCATATATCATAACTTGTTCATAAAATTCATAATTCATATAATAGCTCATTTCATGACATAATTGCATTGTGAGTATTTTCCTTTCATCATTATAAATCATACTTACATAATTCATATCATTAGGTCTTAGGTCACCACATAGGGCCCTAAGTCAACTTTCTTCATAACTTTCTTAAAATTCATATCTTGAACATACTTGTAATTCATTATCATAATTCATTTTAAATTTAGAGTAAACATTATATACATAGTCAATTTGAATGAAAATCATGATAATACCTTGAAAATATTGAACTCCATAATCATAATTCATATACTTCCCCCATAGAAAATAGCTTCATGCATGGCCATTCATAATTCAACTTGAAATCGTGTTATTAATATAAAAACATACTTATAATGATCATTAATAATAATTTAAAACAAAATCGAAACATCCCAACACAATTCATAAAAATTGAAATTTAAATGTAATGAGATTCATGAGATTATTTTTTGAAAAACAATAAACCTTGAAATCCATGGGTGGAAGAGAAGGATGAATCAATTCACACATATCTTTATTGAAATTTGACTTGAATTTGAGAAAGAAGGCTTGATTATGAAGAAAACCTAACTAAAGCTTGATGAATTGTTGAGGAACCTTGGGAGAGAATTCTAAAATTTATTTGGGGAAATAATGAGAGAATAAAAGAGTTTTAGGAGTATTTAGGACACCATATTTAATGAATCTAGTCCCTAAAAATGTCCACATACATTATTAATAGGTAGGGAAAATATCAAACTACCCTTTATTAAAACCCTAAAATTTTATCCTACGGATAGACTCTTATGAGTCATAAGAATTGTGACTAGTCGTCATTAGAATTCGTGCAGGTGCTTGAAAACCCTAAAACCAAGTCTCTGAACTTTGAATACAACTCACCTATACGATTAGTAATCCTCTCTATGACTTGCCTTGTCGAGTCGTAGAAGAGGTCCTCAGGGTTGCATCATTGCAGGATTTCAGACCTGTACTACGACTTCCTTATACGAGTCGTAAACTCTTTTACGAGTCGTCAAATGACTCGTAGACTCTCACTTTACCTTAGCCAAATTTCCAATTCTTTACTTCACCTCTATGTGTCGAGTTTACGACCTATAATAACTTAAAAGAGTCATAGACTGACTCATAGACCTGGGTCAGTTTCAAACTCTTTTGAAATTTTCCTTTTAGTTGAATTTTTATCTTACGGGGTCTTACATCTGGGTTACTCATTTGTAGTATCACGGATAGGCCCTAGGCTTGGATCGTGACATTCACCTACCAATTGTCGTAGGGAGACTCAAATTCCTTGTGATAAACACTTTGTTTCATTTTCTACAAATGAAAAGACTTTTTAAGGGAAGAGAAGTAAAAAATGCTTATAGTCATCTCAAAGAATTCATGGTTACTTGTTTCCCTCTTAAAGAAATGAATTTTAGCCAAGAATACCTCGGGTTAAAATTGTTTCTATTCTCACTATTAGGTGAATCAATTAATTTGCTTAGAAACTTGTCTAATGAATCAATTACACTTGGGAAGAACTTGAAGATATCTTCGTTGATCAATATTTCCCTACTCCTATGATTTTGGAAATGCAAAGTGAAATACAAATTTTGTACAAGATCTGCAAGAACTCTGTGAAGTCTTGTTGAGGTATATCGAAAGTGAGAAATGTGTCCAAGACATGGTTTGTCTAATACAGCATTGTGACAACATTTCTTTGGGGCATTAAAACATCAAAACAAAGTAATGGCCAACGTGTTGCCAGGTGGGTACTTGATACATCACTTATGAACTGAGGTAAACGCAATGTTCAAAAGTGGCACCATAGTGAATCAAAGTTGGTTTTCATCTAGAGCTAGAAACATAAGGAGTGAGCCTTAAACCATATAGTATTGAGAGCTTGGAGAACTCCTATATAGGGTTGACGACATTACCATCAAATTCAAGGTGGGTGGCCTTGTGAGTGTGAAATGGTATAGGTAACAAGAAGCAAAACCAAACAAGTGATAGATCTCCAGGAGAGGAGAACACCACTTAACCAAAGGTGATGGTGTGGTATTTGCATCGTATCGCAATGTTAAATCAAGCGCTTCATAGAAAGAAATCAAAGTTAGTTTTATTTCCTTTTGTTTCACTTTTGTTGTTTTAGTTGTGTTTCAGAAGTATAAAAGTATGCAAAAAAAAAGGTAAAACAATTGAACATAGAAGTTGTTAGTGTTAAATAGGAGAAGAGTTGGCTACTGGTTGTACACTAACATCTTAAATGCAGGTTCCTCCTAGAGGAGTACAAAAAGTCTCGAGGTATCGGTGCTTGAGAGGCAAAACACCGTTGTTGCATTGTACAATGCCTGTTAATGCATCGATTCACCCCAGTCCTATAGCTATGTAGAACTAAGTTTGTGATTCAATTAGCATAAGTTGCCTATCATATTCAAATCAGGTAAAGTAAGGGTTTTTATTTTCAATTTGTACATCATAATTTGAAAAGATCGGATTTGACCGACTTTTTCAAAACCCACTAAATTAAAACCCTCCATCTTCTTCCTTTTTCCTACTCCTTTAAACCTTCATACGCACATTCATCCTCACTCTCTCTAAAACCCTTTAACTTCCCACTTAAACCCTTACATTCCTACATTCTACTTTATTAACTCCCTACCTCTCTTCTTTAACCTTCACAATCCCAAATCCAAAACCCAATATTTTCTTAAGTTCTCATCTAAGAAGTCAAAGAACCTTCTTTTGAAGCTCAAGTTTTCATTTTCTAATTTTCAAAATCTAGTATGTTACTCGATTATTACTTAATTATGAACTAGATGTTTCAATTTTACAGAAAATTTCATGTTTTAAAATTGTTTTTCTTTGAAACCCATTTGTTCAAAATCATCCTTTCATTCTTAGATTAGGGTTTTAGTTCTTGATTTTGTTAGATCTTAACCATATTAGTTAGTATATGATGTTGAGCATGGGAAATTTGTGATTAATTGCTCAAATCTTGATTTTGGGTCAAAGTCTAAGTAACCCATCAAATATATGTAGCGCATGAGATTGTACTATGATGGAATGGATGATGTCATTACTAAGGGAAAAATTGTTATTATGTGAATCTTACATTTTCAAGCTGAATATTATGAATAAGTAGCATTGTGTGATATTCTTGAATAGATTCGATAGATTTTTTTTGTTTGGAAAAGTTATTATTGTGAATGAGAACTTGAATTTATGAGTGTTACCTGATTTAGTGTGGTAAAGATCTTGATGATAGATGGACTCGGTTCCCTTTTGAAAGAGAATCAGCCAAAATTTCTTGATATTTGATTAATACCTCTCTTAGAGAAAGTCTAAGTACCTATTAGATTCAAAATCTTTGATGGATGTTGATTTAAGAAATATTTGGTTGAGAAGTACATCTGTGAAGTATTAGTGCTTCACATTGGTTGCCCTGCGTTTTGTAAGTGCAATGCCAATCAATAGTAGAATTTAACTATTCTTGAGCTACAAACTAGTGATAAACCTATGAAGGTCATGTTTTTGTTAGCGTAATCGGTTTGGCTAATTTTCTAGTTATCTTCTCTAAGATGGTATTAGTCGTGGAAGCTCACGATCTCACATCTTCAAGATGATGACCAAACACTAGTTTAACCTTACAGTAAAATTGTTGATTTCTTTTATACTCCTATATTTGATTCATCTAATCATGTTCCACTCTAACTTCACCTATACAAGAACCTTTATTATGAATGGCTCACATTTAATTATTGCACCAATGGTTAGACAAAAACACAGCACAAAAACTCGCTCATACAGTCTCCTGTTCACACAATCGAGGAATCCCCAACAACCCACAGAAAGATGCCATTATCAAATCCAGTGTAGTAGGATCTGAAGAATATTATGATGTGCTTAAAGAACAAATATTCACCCAGAAAAAGCTCTGAGCTTTGATAGCCTTGTAGAGGCTCTTCCTAATATGGCACAGCAGCTCGCGGATCGCATGTGGCTGAATTTGATTGAAGCACTAGGTGATTACTACTTAGAGGTGGTGTTGGAATTTTATGTTGTCTACTAAGCCACATAAGATGCTCTGGGATATAGAGAGAATGTGGATAATTTCATGTTATTTTACTCGGTCATATTGCTCGAGGTAGAGTTTCATGTCACCCTTGAGATGATTAATTAATTATACTAGACTAGTCTAGTAAATGTTATGGAGGTGTATGCCCAGAATATTGCAAACATGGGTGATGAGTTCCCTTGGGTGGTGCGAATAATCTGCACTAGGTATCAATTTTTAAATATAAGAGGGCAAGAGATATCCTAACAAGATTCATCGTTTGCAGCTAAAGTGTCGCTATACTTTATTTGCTCCCCGTATCATGCCATCATAGAAAGATTAGCGTGTTCACAAAGATGTTAGTATTCTTATTCCTTATTTGATGATAGGTATTCATATCAAATTTGGAGAGATTTTCACCATATAGATTGGTCAGAAAAGCCCATCAACACGGCCATTCCATACCTTACCCTGTGTTGATAAGATAGTTGTTTAACCAAGTCGGCATATAATACTTTCCTACATATGATTAAGTACCTACTAGAAGAGTGATAGAGGTAGATATGAAGAGGGATGATTCTTCACCAATTATGAAGAGGAGACGAATGCAAATTTACCAAACCACTAGAGAGTCAGGACATACTTCAGGTGGAGAGCAGCAATAAGAGAACAATTCAGGCACCAATCAAAAGCTAATGGGTTCCACCTACTAAAACAAGAATCAACTAAAGTTATTGGTTGAAGTATTACCTAAGATGATGGAGAGGGTGGCAAAGGACTCCATACAAGGGTTAGTGGATTTGGTAGACAAATTGGGCTTGAGAGTAGGGGTACTCGAAGGAGCGATTTCACAAATGCGGGCAGCCAGGAGAGCACCCATGCAAGAGCAGCTCGATGTAATAGATGAACTGCTCACAAGGTTGGGAGGCAATGTTAGGCAAAATCATAGCAATGAGGATGAGTCAAATTAAGTGTCATTGCGGTGAGGTGGAGAAAGTTCCCACACACACATAGAGGTGTGATTGTTTTTGGTTTAATCCCCCCCCCCACGAATGTAAAAACACTAGGGATAATGCCAGTTCTAATTTTTGGGGGTGTTTTTAGTAACTTATTAATCTTTTTTGAGCCCTTTTAGGGTAACCCTGATATTTGGAGGTCCTTCGTGGACCTTTTGACAATCTACTTTGATCCCTTTAGGGAGGATTATATTTTGAGGCCTTTTTTAGGTCGTAAGTTTTTAAGTCCTTGGTGGGCTTTATATTAAGTGATGTTATTTGGTCGTATGCATATTTCTTATGTGGTAGACTATGAATGTTTTGTTGTGCTTTATTCATACTTAGTACCTTTCTATAGACCTTGTTCTCCTAATGAATTTATGGTACATGATACAAAATCATATCGGTAAATAGTAGTGAGTCAAATAAACTCCAAGGATTTTGCTTGTATTGTGGTTCTTTTCTAAGGAGCAAAAGTTTGTTTTTATTTTCTTTTGTCTTCTCGAGTCCTTTTTGTGTCGAATCAGATTGGTGCTTTGCAATGATAGATTGTGATACAACTTTCTTATAAAAAATACTAATTTTTCGTATTTAATTGTGTCTTTTGTCTCACCTCTTACATGATGGACCACCAAAAAAAATTGTGATTGGCAAAGGTAAAAATTTTCAAATGATTTCTTTTGGAAAAAAATGAATTGAAATGCAATCTCTTGTCATGGTTCATACATTTTTTATTTGGCTTCATGAATTACAAGTGGGGATATCCTTGTTGTAGTTTATCAAAATTCATGTGATTCAATGAATTTTGAGAATAGCTTGTGAATTTGTTAGATTGAAATGCCTTGTGTGGAAAGGATTTGATTCATTCTTATATATACATGTTGTCTAGAACTTGACCCAAAATGTATTTCAAGGCAAAATTATAGATTTGGCATGGCTTGAAAGATGAACCGAGGTCTTTTTTGAATAAGCCACTCCATCTAAAATCTTCCTTTTAAATGACATAATTTGTAAGACCCCAAAAATATTAAAGGTCCTAAACAAAATAACCAAGGACGAATTATTAGAAAGTTGCAAAAAACTCATACCAGAAGATGACTACAGAAGCCTTCACAGACCATGGTAAGCACCACGGACCGTGTTGTGCAACCGTAGTAGAGATTCAAAGTCTCAGTCTACAGAGGACGGACCACGAACCGTGGTGAACACTACAGGCCGTGAAGCCCTCCATGATGATACCTGCCCAATATCCTCAGGAATATTTCCAAAGGTAGGGTCCACGGATGACCACCATGAGCCGTGGTGTGTTTCACAGACCGTCAAGGTGTTTGTGAAGTAACTTCAGGGACTACCCTTCAAGTCCCTTTTCTGAATTTCTCTAAGTTCCTTATCACGGGACCCCACCATGGACCGTGGTGAGCACCATGGACGGTGAAGAGTCCCCATGAAGTCTCTTCCGATGAGATCTTTAAAGGGATATTTTGGTATTTTCTTACTTTTAACCCAAGATGGTGTTATTTTGAGGGAAACATTCACCTATCTAAAGACCCTAGACCCCTCAAAGCCCTCATTTATTTCACTCTAACTTCTCCAACACAAAGCCTCTCCTCTCAAGTTCTTCCAAGGGCTTTAAGGCAAGGCTAGGGTTTCTAAATTCAAGGCATTCAAGTCTCCTTTCTTCCTCAAGTGTTCTTAGGGATTTCTTTTCCCTCAAGGTATGTGGGTTTTCATCCATGGTGTTATATCCCATACTTCTGTACCCTGAGACGTGTTCGTAAGCTTCTTGAAAATTACCATGTGATCCCTATTATCTATCACATTACCAAATAACTCTAAGAAAGGGAGGATGTAATGCCTCATGAGAGGGAAGGTTGGAAATAGAGTCATGAGAATCCGGAAAGAGTTGGAGGCTAAGAAATGAGTCGTAGGACTCGATTTACCTACGTAAGCTACTAAGTTAAAAGTCGTATGCACTTAAGCTACTTAAGGATATATCAAACTTACGTAGCATGGATTACATAGGTACGTAAAATAAGACGAGATTACGAACCCACGAGGAAGGGGAAACGATAACACGTGGTAGCCAATGAAGAAGCGACATGTGGCAGCACCTCAAGAAAGTATGGCAGCCCCTAGTTGGTAGCATGATACGGTGGCCAATCATGGCTCGACATGTGTCACCCTAAGGGGATGACATGTTTCACCTCCAAGGAAGCCCATATATACATGTTAAAATGACTATTAGTCATTTACATATCCAAAATTTCAGCCAAAAACGTGAACAAAAGGAAAAAAACAAACCTAAGACTAAGAGAGAGTATTATGGCGGCAACAAGGAAAACAAAGGTAAGCTTCCACTTTTGCTCTATAAATTAAGTATATACAGTGTTCCTTAAATATGTTTATATGTATATATGTATCTTAGGATGCCTACGGAACCATGGTTTCAGTTTTACACTTGGAACAAACAAGAAAAAGATGAAGGAAAACTAAGAAAGCCAAAAAGAGAGGGTTACGGGTTTGGTCTCCAAAATGTGAGCCCCCGACTTTCGTTTCATGAATTAGTTATTTAAGGTATATAAAAGTTGTATAATTATGTGTTATATCAAGAAATTCTAATTTTGTGCCAGCGGAGAAGTGGCACAAATAGTCCACAACTTTCAGCACGTTAAGGGGGTTTCCGAAGTTAATTTTCAGCAAGTTTGGGAAGCCGTTTGTTAAGGTATGGCTTGGTTTTATTCTCACACATTTTGGTAAGGGTTTTTACATGATATTAGGTGTTAATAATGAAAAATCATGGCATGGAGCAGCACCAAATAGATAATAAGCAGTCTGCGCGATTTCAGCAAGTTTGAAAAGTTTTCGAGTTGCAATTTGGCAGTTTTGGCCAATTTCGGATAAGGTAAGGTTTCTTCTTTCAATTTGAAATTTATGGTGTTGTTATGGAGAATTTTACACCCCCTATAGGTGGCTGTAAATATGGAAATATCATAGGAACGCTTGACGTTTGAAACAAACTAAATTAGAGTTGCTAGAGGTGAATTGTCGTCGAAATAAAGTATTGTTCTTGTGAGGTGCTGCTGCAGGAGTGTGGTGTTTTGTTGCAGGGACTAAATATGTACTAAATGGGTAGGGTTTCTGCTTGTTTCATCCATATTACCCCTCATTTCGTATAATTAAAGGTGTTGTAAAATAAAGGCTAGAAACCCTATTATGATATGGTAGCTCTGAGCGAGTCGTTTGGAGCTTATGTTGTATATTGTTGATGTGAACTGCTTAAAAATATGCTGCAGGTTTTTGTTTTTGGTTGGCTGTAGGTATTAGAAGTGAAATTGGAAATTTGGATAGGGCACATTATAGGGGAGGTGTTGCCCAATTTTCATTAACTCCTTAACTAATTAAAGAACTAGTTGAGGAGACGAATAAAGAAATAGGTTCCATGAATGCTAAGGTGAAACTGAGGGCACAGAAAAGTTAAGGTTGTTGATACTCACATTTCTTCCATGTTAAATAGGGTTGGAGGACGACGATATGAACGTGATTAAGAGAATTACATACGAGGTATGTGAAGCTTTCTTTTGGCATGTTTTTGGCATAAGTATGTAAAGCTATTCTTCTCTTTTTTAGCATGTCTTAGACGTTAGTAATGAATGATATGTATTTGAGCTTGGGGGTAATTCCATTCATAAATTCCAAGCATGAGCCATGAGTTTCATTGACTTCGTGATATTAGAACTCTTGTAGTAATTGAGTTGTTGCCTTTTAGGGCTTTTATATGATGAAAGGTGGTATGTGTAAAGCCTGTCTCTTCTTCCCTTTGAAATGTCTTAAATGTAAGTGAATTGAGGTATCATATGAGTGTAAAGGCAGTTCTAGTTGTAAGTCCTGAGTATAACTTATGACTCGAGTTCACTCCTAAATGCTAAGGGTCTTGAAGTAGTTAAACTACGACCCTCGAGCCTTCTATAGGCTGAATAGTGATTGGGTGTGTAAATTTCTAAATTTGGGGTTCCTTAGGCATATTTACGATAATGGTTGAGGGATATCTGATATGTTACCAAGTCTTACATTCACGTATATGCATTGTTGTGTGATATCTGGATTGGGCCATCATTCTTCGATATTATTATATGATATACATGTATATGGATTGGGCCGTCATTCCTCGGCACTGATATATTAGATACGGATCGGGCCATTGTACCTCGGCATTATCATGCGATATATGGATCGGGCCATCGTTCCTCGGCATTATTACACGATATGTGGATCGGGCCGTCGTTCCTCAGCATGTGCTTGATATATATATGGATCGGGTTGTACGTTCCATAGTGCTAACAATATGCATATGCCTATCATGATAGATGATATGTTTGTAACACCGAGTCCCTGAGCAAGCCGGATATGATATGTGATAATAGTATACATGACTTTATTTTGTGAGGTGCAGGTACAGTACCCTATTAAATGTTATACTTGGTTTCCTACATCCCTGTTTCAGTTGTTATCTCAGTTATGTTATGCTTATATACTCAGTACATGTATCGTACTGACCCCTCTTTCTTTGGGAGGCTGCGTTTTATGCCCGTAGGTATAGACGTTTATTTCAGAGATCCGCCAGCTCACGAGTTCCGCTCACCTATGATTGGAGATGCTCCACTATTCCGGAGCCTCATTTTTTTGTACTGGTCCTCCGATGTATATATGTGTTTGTTTATTCAGGGGTACGGCGAGGGCCCTGTTCTGCCATATATTACCGTACTATTCTTAGAGGTGTGTAGACATGTATGTGTGGGTTGTTTATGAGTTTATTTCGGTTGTGCCTATATGGCACGTTGTAAATATTTTTACGTTATGGCAGCCTTGTCGGCTTGCATTCTCTTCCATGATACGATATGAATGAAGGGGGCTATATGAACATGAAAAAGTTTTAACCCATTTGGATTTTTGGGGGTTTTATCACATTACCCATAGTTCAATTTGGTTATATTTGAAAGTTATGTATACGGGGGTCCAGGTCGGACCCCAGTCGCAGCCCACAGGGTTGGGTCATGACACATGGGTCCTTCCACCCATGGAGACCAAATGTTTTCTCAACCTAGCATTTTAATTCAAAATGATGAAATCTTATGGGCTTTTACATAATGACTTTAAATGCATAGATTATGATATATTTAATGTTTTTTTTAAATATATTGATGGATATTGACTCTTGATTTCATGAAGTTATGAAGTTATTAAAGAGCCTATATAAAGGTTTGAAAAGAGTTTTAAGACATATGTGGTGGGTTGTTTTAAGAATGTGTAGTTTATGCATTTTCATTACTCTCATGCATGCAATAATTCTATAAAGGTATTGAAAGGTATTTTACGAAATGAACCCACCTAGTTTCTTATGATAAAGCAATGTTGAAATGAATTTTGACTCCACATTAATGTTATGAAGTAAATGCTTATGGAAGGGAGTCTTTATTAAATGATTGATTGATGAATGACTTTTTAGCCAAAGTAAGGTCTCAATGTGAAAGGACAATTCTCGCATTGAATCAAATGAAAGGTTTTAATGAGCTATTCCACCAATTGATATTTTAATGTTAAAGTTATATAATGCTTATGTTATATTAATATTTAAATTTTATTATGTGGGACTTGACCTAGCACTGAATGTAGCATATAGATGGAGGCACAGCCGAAGGGGTCCTTAAGTAAAGTCTCATGTTGCACTAACTATGTACCACCATAGAGGCCCTTGTTGGCTATTTTAGTCTAGTGGATCCATGATTAGTCATTAAAGTTAAAGTTAAGGAATGTTTAAAGTTGATCGGAGTTCTACCTGGCAAGTAGTCTCCCCGTGCCAATGTAGGGGATATGTTGGATTCCATGTAATATCTTGCATGGTCATAAATGTCAGTTATGGTTACTTCCCCACAAAATGAATGGTTTAAGGATTCACATGATGATTTCTCAAGCATGCATTCACTTATGCATATTGCCTATACATGTATCTCTCTTATGCTATTCATTTTATAGCATACTTACATACTTAGTGCATTCAAAGTACTAATGCATTCTTTTTCCTACATGATATCACTATGTAGGGACCGACGTCGCTCAATACTCTCCTCCCCGTGGATAAGTTGAGCATTGAAGGCTACCACTTTGGTGAGTTCTCACGTTCCGAGAGTGACACTCCTATCTTATCTAGATTATGTTATATTTAGACATTTAAATTAAGTTTGGTATTTTTGACTTAATCTTGAGGGTGAGCTAGGGATATGTCTCAGCCCCCGCCAAGCTTAATGTAAAAAGTATTGTTGGACATAGTAAAGGATGTTATGTTTTCTTCGACTCTTATTAATGTGAAGCCCCTTAGTCCCTATATCCCTTATGTTTCCTATTGATTTGTTTATCATTACCAATGAAATACTTAATGAATTCTAAGAGGCTTGGGTTAGGTACCTCCAGGTGTCTCATTCGTCGTGTCACATCTACACCCTAGGCTTGTGTCGTGACATAATCCTAGTCAGTCCTTTTTGAGCCTAAAAAGAATTATTTGGCCACCTTTTCATATATGTTGTACCAATGTAACTCATTGTCTTAAAACCCTCATGCCTGCTGATTTGCTAAAATTTATGAAATAGGCTAAAAACTTAAGTTTGGGTAAGAAATGGAGAAAATATGAATGATGAAAATGTAGGAAAAAGCCTAAGTTTGGGGGTTTTGCAAAAAGAATAAATAAAGAGTTTTAGCTTAAAAGTATAAATCACCATAAACTTCACAAGAAAAAATTGTTTAAAAGAAATGAAAGAATGAAAGATAAAAGAAAAACCAAATAGGTGCCAGCTCAATATATTCACATACCTCAAGCGAAAAGAGAAAAAGGATAGTTGAAATCAGTGATAATGATGAAGAAGGAGAAATAAGGTGAATGTCGAAGCAAAACATATGAGCAGACGCTCAAAATGAGGAATGAAGGCATTAGGGATACATCTAAGTCACTCGACCAAATAATACCCCACCTTTTTCCAAAGCCTAAGATAATCTCGGAAGTCCTTGGGGATTTTGAATCTTGTCACTCTACTTTAGTGGCGATCGACATACTGGGCAAGCCTATGAATCAATGTTTATATACTTGAATTTATTTGTGAGAGTGAGAGGTTCTTGCATCATTTATAATCCCTTGAAATCATATTCATAATTGTGAGTGGAATTTTCTCTTATGTGAGTGGAATTACATCCTTCATATGAATAATGATGGCTTGATTGCAATTGAGATGCATGAATGTGATAAACTATCGTGAATTTTCAAGCAAACCAAGAAGGTTGATGCCATTAATTTGAGATGCCTTGAACTTGTGCTGAAGAAAAGAATGCCCCAAATGGTACTTTAAAAAAGTGTTGTTTAACCTTTACCTAATGAATAGCGGTGGAACTAATGGTGAGTGGTGCATGTCTTAGAGTCATTTTGTTTGTGTCTTTTATTTTTATTTGTTTATTTTGAGTCAAGTATATGATTGTGCAAATCTTATATTGGGTGCAGCTTAGCTTGAATCCTATGTTTAGTGAGTGTTTTACTTGACGAGAAGCAATAGTTCAAGTTTGGGTTTGATGAGTTGGTATTTTACTAACTCATTCAACTCAAATTGTTTTCATGTTTTAATGCTAGTTGAAGGGGTTTTAGTCCCTAGTTCTCATATGTGAAGGCATTCCATAGAAAAGGTAAGTTCAAAGAATTTGGAGATAAAATCACTGAAGTGCACCGGCAAAAGAATTCATACCTCACAGAAGCTGACACGCGTCTCTTCGACTGAATTGGAGCAAACTAAAATGGTGTCTGCACTATAATTGGCGCACTATAATGAACGATCAGCGGTTCATCGGTCCCAACACAGCAGCTCCTGGAATCACTGAAGATTGAATTAAAGCAGCAACTGGCATCTTACAATGGAGGATTGGTAGTTCGCCGGTCCAGCGCAATTCTCAACTCAGCAGTTGATGGACCAAAAATGTATTTATGGAAATTAGGGCTTCCTTTGGAAATTTCCAAGGACCAAAGTAGGAATTTGTGCAATTATGTATCATAATTCTCATTATTGTCATTATCCAATTTTATCCATTTGTAGAGAGAATAGAGTAGAGAGAAGTTTCTAGAGTGAGAAACAAAACCTTTATCATCATACTCAAGAACTCTTAGCTTAGTAAGAAAGAAACTTCAATATTGTACACTAGTAGGCTTGGATTAAGATTTTCTTCATCATTTTAGTTTGGAATAAAGATTTCCTTTATCGTATGTCTTTATTCCATGTTTTATGAGTAACTCAGTCCATTGTTAGGGGTGTGTGTACTTGATGGTGGTGTTAAACTCTGAACAAGTTTTGATTAATCTTTCCTAAAATTAATTGTATGGCATGGATCTATTATCATCTTGAAGTTTTTACATAAAGATCAGTGGTTGCAAATATTGATTAAGCTCTCTAACTCATTTTGGATTGAAAAAGATAAATAGAGTTGGATAACACTCAATAGTGAGGACTTGTTAAAACTACTATATGGATTTGAGATAGGGATGGGATATTACGAGGAATTTCTCATTTAATGATGTGAGCTAGGGATATTCCATCTACTCAAGTAATGTTTTGTATTTTGGTTGAAAGGATCTTAGTGTTTGGAAGAAATTAAGGGACATATGCTTGATAGTTCGGGAGAATATCAAAGTGTAGCTTAGACCAAACACGATCCATGTAACAATCTCTTTTGTTGAGGTTAATCTTAGCCTATTCAAGTTAAAACCCCGATTATTCTGCACACACACCTAATCATTTCCAATCCTAGTTTACAACATTATTATTAAATCCCTGTTTTCAATAATTATTACTTATAATTTGTAGTTGTTAGATATACCTACCAATTTTATATATTATTGTTTGTTGAGAACTATAATTTCTATCTTGTTTGAATTGTCGAATCAATTGAAGAAGAGTCTCATATACAAGTCCTTAAGGTTCGATCCCGACCAAATCAGTTAGGTATTGTTTTGTGAATGATCACCTATGCTCTGAAATATGAGACATAGTTTATTGTTCATCAATAGGGTTGCTAAAAAGGAGTTTGGAAGCCTCGGAACCCAAACAAAAGTTACTACTAGACCAAAATCAATGTTTCAAAGGTAATGCGACCTTCAAAATTTCATTCTGAAGCTGTCTACTAATGTTGTGACCGAAGTCATTTATTCAAGTTTCAAAATCTCCAAAACATGGAAACTCGCATCAAAACCAAAAGAATAGCTAGGTGACCAAACTGTCAGTTTCAGCAAGCCATAAGTGACTTGGTATCGCTAAAAGCTTTGAATGCTGCAATTACTGAGAAATAGAGGAAATGACCTGAAGGATCATGACATTAGCCAAATTCTTAAGATGCATTTCAGCCAAATACTTAATATTTCTCCCTTTTTGCACATTATTGATGAACTCTCAACTATGTCTCATATTTCAGAGCATAGGAAATCCTTTGCAACACAATACCCAATTGATTAGGTCGGTCTGATGAAAATATTAATCATTGAATGTCCACATAAAATCAAAAGACATATTGTATACAAGATACATATTAATACACTATGTATATATATTTTTATCTATTTTATAATAATTATAGCCCATAAAGTTACTTTACATAATTTAGCCAAGATTTTCAATGTTTATCTACATTGATCCAAAGGAGGATCTTAAGGGCCTAGAAAATTGTCATGGGGCTACCACCCCTCTCGGCCTCCAAAAAATTCAAACTCGATATCAAATGATAGATATTGCTAAGATTAATCCAACTTAGTAAGGATCATCTCAATATTCCATCCATAACTCTAGGAAATTTCAAAGTACATACTCGATTACTGTAGTAAAATCTTAAGAGAAAATTGTTAATATTTTTTAAAGTTTCCTATCAAATTCTGTTGTGATTCATGATGTATTACCTATTGGGGACGATAGGCCATCACCATATCTACCTCTCCAAAAAATTTCAGAAGATTCAAACTTGCCGTATGATAGAAGTCAATCGACAAAGTTTGACTAAATTCTAATTTGTATAATATTGTATAAAAATATATTTATTATTTTATATGAATGTGTAAATACCTCTTATAATTTTGTATAATATTTTTAATTGGGTGTATAACATTATATATCAAATTTTAAAATATTTTTGTACAAAATAAATGAATGTTCTGCATGTTTTTGTATATCGGATGTATAGTGTTGTATACAGAATTATACTTTGGACTAAAGATTTGTAATATAAGCTTTGGGCTATATTTTTGCAATGTATGTAAGGCAGATGTACTTTGATAAAGTTTTTTCTTTTATTATGCATTTCATATATACATGTTATATATATATAATTTTCATTTAATTATTATCCTAATGTTTATAACTTTAAAAATTATTAAGATTATAAGTCTTTATTTATTTGTAAGATATATAAGAACTCCTAATAGTTAGCACTTTAGAATCGACTACAATTTTGTCTTGTCATAACTATTTAGGAGTTTTTTCTTCACCACCTTACATTTATTTATTTTAAGATTCAGGCGTTGGGATAGATTAACTAACCTGAACTTGACACGTTAATTATTGTTTGATAGATTTATATTAGACATAATTGATTTACTTGGCATAATTGGTCATTCTTGTTTTCAATAACTCATAGAGTTGTGAAACCATCATATATAGATAAATTGTTACTGATCTCAACAAAAACAGAGTTATGCGGCAAGAGATCGACTGAGTGCAAAATCTAGATACCCATTAAATAACATAATTTGGATTGTTACATGAGCGCGTATTCCTAAGTATTCTTACTTGTATTCTTTGACAAAATTAACATTCTTTCTAAGAGTAAAAATTAATAGTCATAAGCATATATTTCACCTATTATTAATTCATCTAGCTTTACGTAGTTGGTGATAATTTTAGATTGATTTGATTGACCTCGTATTATTTCATGTGGATTCGATCCCAACCTGGTTAGTTTACTATTATTGCATAAGAGTGTGTTACATCAAAAGGAACTGTATCTTTGAATCGATTTCTGTAATGACCCTGAAGTTCATTTTTGAAACTTTTCATGAAATGACCATTTTACCCCTCCCCCTAATTTCCCCGAGTCTTACCTAGTTTGTATCGAGAGTCTGTTTTAGTAAAGTTCTATGAAAAGGTTGGATTTTAGAAATTTGGAGTTTCATACACTTTAAGTGTTTAAAAGTGGTATTTTAGATCAACTGGAGCTACGAGTCTCGGAATGGAATTCTGTCAATTCCAGGAGCTCTGAAATAGTAAAATTGGTCTAGGAGAGTTTACAAAATTAGAATTGGGGCTATAACAAAGAATTGTAAGTCTTGAATTGTGAATTTGGTGAATTTTAGGCCAAAGTTTGACTTTGGTCGACTTTTATAGTTTCGACGCTCGGAATAGAATTCCGACGACTATTGGATTCGAGGAATGGTTTTTGGTCTAGAATAAGTGTTGGTTGTATTTTTGGATATCGCGAGACCATCTTGATAATTTAGAAGTCTAAGTTAGTTTAGTTATGACTTTTTGAGTTTCGAGTCGAGGAGCCCTCAAATTCAAATTATGATGGTTCCATTGAGTCTGTAACGTCAAAATTAGTATGGTAGTATATAAGATTTATGTGCTTAGGATTCCAAACTAATCCCGAGGGTGAATTCCAAAAATTTAGACTTGCTGAGTTTGCTGTTGTTTGCTAATATATGTGCCTGCGATGTTGTTCTTCGCGATCAAGCAGGCTTAGTCGCGATCGCAAAGTGTGAGCTGAAGCAGTCATCGCGATCGCATGGACACTGTTGCGATCTTGAGGGTCAATTAAATGAGTTTACCCATTGATCCTCCGCGATCGCAAGATATTGTTTATCATGATCGCGAAGGGTAAAATGTGCCTGAACAGTGTTTAATCCTTAAATCGCAAATTAGACCTCATTTTCTTCATTGTTGGATCCTGGGAAGCTCGGGAGTGACAATTCTTAGAAGATTTTTGAGGCATATTAGTTGGGTAAGTTTTCTTAGTATGATTTCATCTTTTCCCATCAATTATATACTGATTTTAGCTTGGATTTGAGGTTCTAAATTGAGATAAGCATGGGATTTTTCATGAGACTAAAATGTTAAAGTTTTGATGATTCTAAGTTGGTTTCAAGTTCAAATTCAATTCTGTTTTCACTAATAGTTTCTAAATACCTCAAGGATCATTTTCATATCAAAATTTCCAATTTTTTTTGTTTTTCGAAATCAGGAATTTCAGGTTTTTCGGGTCAGTTTTGGGCCTGGTGTTAAAAATATTTAATTGGGTATCCTTAGACTCGTATTCTTATTGGGATTGATTAATTGAATATATTATCTTGATTCGAAATATCGGCATAAGGGTAAAGCTCAGATTTTGGCGTAGTTTGAGGTTTAAATCGAGGCAAGTGAATTTCTAAACCTGTGTCTATGCTTGTAGGATCATGTATTCATGTTTCTACATGTTTGGAAGTGATGGAAAGTGATTATGGGGATAGTGAATTTCTAAACCTATGTCTATAAGCTTGTAGGATCATGTATTCGTATTTTTACGTGTTTGGAAGAGATGGAAAGTGATTATGGGGATTAGATGAGGATAATTGATGTTTAAAAAGATGTATATATTGGAATAAAGCGGTAAAAGATGTCGAATGAGAGGATTTATTCAGGTTGTGTTCAATAGGAGTTGATTCTTGACCTATTGTGAATATTTGAATATATTGTTGTGACATGAGTTGATACTTGACTTATTGTGGATATTCGAACCTACTGTTGAGATATGACTTGTGAATTATTGATATTATCATTTCATCATTGTATTTTACAGGGACATTGCCTATTTGAATTGGTTCTGATACTTTGAGATGGAATTTGATTCGATGATTGAGTCGAAGGGAAATAGTTTCGATGAGAAATGATTTATGCCAAAGAGAAATGGTTCCGACGGATACATGGTCCATGTGTGGCCCTCATGGGTTCTGTCCTGCTAGTCAGCGGATGTGTATTATTTAAGAAAGACATGCATCACTATATGTGACATTACATTGCATATCATTACATCATATATATTTGTCATTTTTGGATTTTTTAACCCCTGTTATCCCCTTGATCTGTATTATTGATTGTTGAGATCGTATTTGATACTTGGGTTGTACTGTTATGGAGACTTATATGTATACTTGTACTGTGCTGTTAGAACTTTTAGACTAGGCTGATTTTCATGCAGGTTGTAGTCTGGGGATTGAATGGTATGACAGGACTACGTGTGTCTTATTAGCTTAGCTTAGTTTTAGTTGTTCACTTGCTGGGTACCGTGTCGGTGGTACTCACCCTTGCTATCTACACTTGTGTAGGTTCTGAGCCTAGACAGTGATCCCGTTCTCTCACCTTCCATCCATGACACTGAGGAGAATCGAGAGGTAGCTGTTGATGCCGGTCATCTTTCCTATTCCTCTTTATCTTTCACTTTGATCTATTTGAGATACAAAGGTTGAGACTTGTATTTACTTTAATTTCTTATATTAGAAGGCTTATACATATGACAACTGGTCCGTGGAATTTTTTTTGTAATGATTAAGACATTCGCTTTTGACATTTAAATTGCTTATTTTTAAATTATTTTCATTTTTATTTCTGCATTTAATGGGTTAGGCTAACTTGTCCGGTGGAAAAGGATAAGTGCCATCATACTCGAATTTCAAATTCTGACAATTTTGCTAAGTGGTCACCCAAGTTGTGGGTATTGCCTTCAAATATCACTTTTGTTTCATTTAGGACACACATATTACTCAACTATCACCATTTTCCTCAAAAAAATACTAAAGACTTCAAAAAACCTCTTTCTCTCCTAATTGGCATGCCATGTCATTTAAGCCTTATTTTTTTAATAATAGACTTATTTAATTCATTTAACTAAAATTATAATCTTATTCATTATTTTTTAAAAAAATAGATTAGTTTATTAAAAATGAATTTTGATGTATAGGAATTTTTTTCAGTGCTTAAACTTTATATTATTTTCTACTAATCACTCATGTTTTGAAAATGGCCTACACAAATCACTTTTATTTTTTAAACTATAATAATATCATTCAACTATAACTATTTTTCTCCAAAAATATTAAATACTTCAAAAGTCTACTTCAATTCTAGTGGATATGCAATGTCATTAAATCATCATTTTAAAAAAATAACAGAGCTATTTACTCATCAAGCCCATGTCTTGCAAAAAAAAAAAGAGGTTTGATTGATGTAGCATGCCAATTAGGAGATAAGGAAGATTTGAGGTGTAAAATATTTTTTGGGGAAAATAGTGATACTTGAGTGATATTTGTGTCCTAAATGAAATAAAAATGATATTTGAGGGCAATTTCCAAAACACGGGTGATTAGTACTATTTTATTATTTTAATTTATAAATATTATTTGTTCTGATCAAATATAAAATTATATTATAAGTTTTTAATATCATCTAATCAATTAAATTTAGGATTTCAAACCTCTTATTAACTTGTATTTTGGTTTAAAAAATCATTATCATAATAATACTATATATATGTATGGTATTCGGTTAAAAAATAATTATATATCAAGCCATATTGAATATCATTTTTTTAATAATGCATATCAAATAGTGTAATATTAAAATTGTGATGTCAATTTTTTTTATTTTAATATGATAATTCCGTTTATACCAAAAGTATGCACACATTTATGTGCATGAGCTTCTATATGAGAGCGCATCCACTGTTACATATAACTAAAGTATTTTGAACTTATTATCTTCAACTTTGATCCTTGCTTCATAAGAAAAATAAGGAAACCAGCGGTCCTTTTATTAAGCAAAGGTTTTAAGTGAAATATAGAAGATTAAATAACTTATTGTGTATTATAATATATAAAACTCTATGTACATCCTGCACTTGTTCTAAATTTTCCACCAAGTAAAAATATAAACAATAAAGAAAATTAGCGATAAGAAAATGAAAAATAAAAAGAAAGAAAAGGAATTAAAAGTGGTGATGCTGAAGAACCGGAAAGGAAGTGAGAGTAGAAATAAAAAGAAAAAGTATAGGAAGGGGAGAAATGTAAGGAGAACCAATAGAAAGAATCAGAGGGAGTGAAAGACTAGGCCAACAATAAAAGGAGAGGCACACAGATTATTTCGGTGATTAACATACGGTTCACAGAGGGATACTCCTTGCTATAAAAGGTCGTCATGGATATGGTGAATAGTGCAAGCTCTAGCAGGAAGAAGAATAAAAAAGAAGAAGCCTCACCTCTTCTTCTTGTGAGAGTAAAAAAAAAAAACTCCAAAAAAACAGAGTCATCAAAAATAGAAAAAAAAAGAAGCAACGCCATGGGGAGTGGTAAAGTGACAGTTGTGGCTTTGCTACTTTGCCTATCCGTAGGGGTGATAGCTGAGGACCCTTACCTCTACTTCAATTGGAACGTTACCTATGGCACAATCTCTCCATTGGGTGTGCCACAACAAGGTATCCTCATCAATGGGCAGTTTCCAGGGCCTAGAATTAATTGTACCTCCAACAACAACATTGTCGTCAATGTCTTCAATAACTTGGATGAGCCATTCCTCTTTACCTGGAGCGGTGTCCAACATAGGAAGAACTCATGGCAAGATGGTACCTCAGGAACCATGTGCCCAATCATGCCTGGTAAAAATTTTACCTATCGCTTCCAGGTCAAGGACCAGATTGGTAGCTACTACTACTTCCCAACCACAGCTTTGCACCGGGCAGCAGGTGGTTACGGTCCCATCAACGTCCACAGTCGTGCTCTCATCCCTGTTCCTTTTGACAATCCTTCTGATGAGTACAATGTGTTCGTGGGTGATTGGTACAACAAGGGCCACAAGACTTTGAAAAAGGTTTTGGACGGTGGACGCACCATTGGTAGACCTGATGGCATTATCATCAATGGTAAGTCTGCTAAGGTTGGTGAGGCAAAAGAGCCACTCTTTACCATGGAGGCTGGCAAGACCTATAGGTACAGGTTCTGTAACCTTGGCATGAGGTCCTCAGTCAACGTTAGGTTCCAAGGCCACCCAATGAAATTAGTCGAGATAGAGGGATCCCACACCGTACAAAACATCTATGATTCATTGGACCTCCATGTTGGTCAGTGCCTCTCAGTATTGGTGACTGCTGATCAGGAGCCCAAGGACTATTACTTAGTTGTTTCAAGCAGGTTCTTGAAGCAAGAACTCTCCTCTGTGGCCATTATTCGTTATGCCAATGGAAAGGGACCAGCATCTCCTGAGCTCCCAGCATCCCCACCGGACAACACTGAAGGCATTGCCTGGTCCATGAACCAGTTTCGCTCCTTCAGATGGAACCTGACCGCTAGTGCTGCCCGACCCAACCCTCAGGGTTCCTACCATTATGGACAGATCAATATCACCCGCACCATCAAGATCGTTAACTCCATGGGCCAAGTAAATGGTAAGCTTAGATATGGTTTGAATGGTATCTCGCACTCTGATACAGAAACTCCATTGAAGCTTGTAGAGTACTTTGGAGCTGCCGATAAGGCCTTTAAGTATGATCTCATGGCCGATGAAGCCCCAGCTGATCCAAGCAAGCTCACTATTACCACAAATGTGAAAAACGCCACCTATCGTAACTTTGTGGAGATCGTCTTTGAGAATCACGAGAAGAGCATCAGGACCTATCACCTTGACGGATATTCCTTCTTCGCAGTGGCTGTTGAGCCAGGGAAGTGGAGCCCAGAGAAGAGAAAGAACTACAACTTAGTGGACGCAACAAGCAGAAACAACATCCAGGTGTATCCAAACTCATGGGCAGCAATAATGTTGACATTTGACAATGCAGGAATGTGGAACTTAAGGTCAGAAATGTGGGAAAAGACCTATTTGGGAGAGCAATTGTACTTCAGCATTCTCTCACCAAGCCGTTCACTGAGAGACGAATACAACCTCCCAGATAACCATCCTCTCTGCGGTGTTGTCAAGGGCATGCCCCTCCCAACTCCATACAAGGCTTAATTAAATCTCTCTAATAAGGGGATGGCTTAACTATTAATGGATTCCATGTATTTTTTTCCCTTCCCCAAAAATATCAATGAATAAAAAGTTATTTTCTTTCATTAAGTTTATGCATTTAGGATTACTTCTTATGTTACCTCTTTGTTTTTTCTTTCTGTCCTGGATTAATCATTTTTCAGATCATGATATTATTTGAACTCAAATGGGAAAAGATTAGTAAATTCATTGGCTTGATCCAAATGAAGATAACTAAAGTCGTCTTCTAATCTTACTCTTACAATTTATGTAGTTCAACTTTATTTTTCATATCTGCTTAGAGCTAGTTCCAACTCCCTCGAGGTGATAGAACAAAGTCCTTCAATTTTGCATGCTTTCCGAATTAGCAAGACTGTAAATAATTTGTTGTTTAATACTAAAGCTCATTGCAACGTGACTTTCTGCTTAATTATAGCTTGTTTATGCATCCCCTATATATATATATATATATATATATATCATTATACTGAATGTTGTTTTGTATCTTTTTTCTTCTTTTCTTTTCTTTTGTTGAAGGAAAGGATTATATTGAATCATTAAAAGTTAATAAAAGTAGTAGGGAACAACGGTGAGCACCATGTATAGTTTCACTTAAGATTTCTAGTAGTAGTTGTAGTAAATGTAAGAATTGAAGATGGAAAAAAATATTATGTTTGGCTGGTTTCATTAATCTCTCCTTAACAAGCTAAGAGAGTCTGTTATGCCTGATCTTGGGGCTACCTTCATTCAATTATCTCGGTTCAATTTCTAGTGGATATAGTCCACGCTCCTTCGCCAACTTGAGCCCATCCATCAAGCCAAGAAGTTCTTCCATTGTATGGTTTGCATTAGGAACAGTATCCAAGGATCCATTACTTCCGGAGTATGAGTTATTTCTTGCAGTTGCATCTGTGTTTAGCTTAATTATAAAAACCTTTTTAAAAAGGTGTTGATTGTTATTTTTCTTCAAGGGATAATTTTTATTTAACTAGTAGGTTTTAATCGCATCCAATTAGTGGGAATGATGATTATCCACCCGGAGAGCTGACAATAAGTTGTGAATGCCAGAACTTCCACAGAATTAATCTTTTAGCTATCTCCCTATGGATGAATATATATGCGTGATAGATTCTTCTACATTCTTACAAATAGAACATATTTTATTAATATTTATACCAATGCAATGTAAGTACAATCTTGTGGGGAGGTAGTAAAGCTAAAGGAAGAATTTGATTTTGTGTGGTATATATGTTACGTTCTCATAACCAGTTAGAACTCTTATAAATGGATATAAGATCTTGCATTATGAGATAGGGAATAGAGTACTGATTTTGTGGTAAAAGAACAAGTGTTATTTAGGGATCATAATTTGGTCTGTGATGTCATCAGTAAGCTCGACGGGTAGAGGGTTCAGCTTCTACGATCTATCGACAATTATGGAGTTGATTTTTAGGTTAGCGTCGTTAAGATTCAGGGGTCCTTAAGTAAATTTTATGATAGGACTACCATTAGGGAGCCAATTAGAAGTCTAGAAGTCATTTTTGTTTCAATTTCAGATAATCCATCGATTACTTTTACAGAAAATATCTCAACCAAGGAGAATGTTTTTGACAATATGGCCTTCTTATGTTGGGGACCACAGTTCCCAGCGTAAAAGTTTCACAGGGCAGATTTATAATCGTTGTTTAACTTGTACCTGTCTTTTTGAAATTTTTGTACATACATCACTTGACAAAACTAAATTTTTAATGAAATATCTGAAATTACATATGTGATGTTCAGTTGTGTAAAGGTTATTAAAATTGTTGCAGGTAGGGTCAACTAACCTAATAGAATCATGGGTCCAAGCACCATTCACATCCTTAAAGGAGATGGTTTTGTTTCTCATTCCCCTATTAAGGGCTGATAGGTAAAATCAAACTTATTAGTATTTTCATCTTCATTATTAAGTCAGTTTATGCAAGATTTCAGTTTTCAGATTAACTCAACCTTCAATTTTCAGTTTCAATAATCAACTTATAGGTTTCAGCTTTCAATTCAGAATTTTTCAGACCTCAAGTATACATGATACTTGTTATGTGTGTTCTTGCATATCTTAATTTTCTCTTAGTAGGTTTTTGTTCCAGTTTTTAAAAAGATAGTGTATGAGAATATCATGTTGGTGATACTTAGCCTACAAGGGTCAAGGGCCTACTTCCATTTTTAGTTGCAAATATACAACTTACACGTTTCCGCTTCAACATGTTAGCTTTAGCATTCAATATAGCCCACTTCGGCTTATCACTTCAGTGGGAGATCTCGTCATATTATTACTTTTCAGTATTTTGGGGTATACCATGAGGTCATATGTATTTAGATTGCCAGCAACATTCTTCTCCAAGATTTTTATCAAGTATTTTGTTAGAGGTTCATGACTTTGACTAGCCTACTTGATATTTCAATTACAGTTTAGTATTTTTCATTGGAACTTACCATTTGATCATCAGTTCAGAATTAACAATTAGTAATAACTCTGCTTTACATACAGGATTAGCTAGCAAGTAATTTAGTTCGGGAGCCATCACATTTTGGGCGTGACAATTCACTTTCATGTAGAAGTCAAAGATCTATTAACCTCCCTAACTATATCAAATACATTCTCTCCTTTTAATGCACTAATCATCAAGTCATCATATTTCTATTAAAAGTGGAAAGGTTTTGAGGGCAAAGTTGGATTACCAAAATGTCCTCCATCACAAATTAAATCATCATTTTAAGAAGATGAAATCAATTTCAAAATGTATTGAAATTGATTTTTGAACAATAACATTTCTTTAATTTTCAATTTTCAAAATTGATTTGATAAATTTTAGTACCATTTAATAAATTAATAATGTGAATAGTAAAGATTAAAAGAAAATGTTGCAACTACTTTGAGAATTTGAAGAACTCAATCATTATGGCATTGGAGTGTTTGTGAAAACATATTTCTAAGTTAATGTTATTTATTGAAGAATTGTTGTAAATGAGCGGAAAATATAAGAATACTAAACAAGAAATAAAGATAAAATGATATTGATAGTACAATGTAGAGAGTGTAATTTTATTTTCTTCAAGTGTATCTTTCACAAGGGAGAAGACTACCCTTTTATAGTATCTACAAATCATCCATTTACAACCTTTGATAAATACGTGAGAACAATCTTTATGAAATACATTAAATAGATACATTACCTTAGATATTGAATTGGATGAAACATCCACAATTGAATGAATTCATATCACTCCCCCTTGGATGTTTATAGATTACGTGTCTCTTTAAAACCTTATTAGAAAAAAGCCTAGTAAAGAAAAAAGAGTACACATATCTTGTCATAGGCCTTGAGTGCTGCTTCATTAAAAACCTTACCAGAAAATCCAATGGGACAAAACCTTGGTTAAGAAAAAAAGAGTACAGTACATATTTTACTTCTGCCGATGAATCTTTATTTGACATCTCAGAGACAATGCATTCCAATCTTATATCTTAGCTTCTCAAATGTTGACATTAGCAATGCCTTAGTAAATAAATCTGTATGTTTATGACTCGAACGAATCTTTTGAACATCTATCTCACCATTTTGTAGGAGATCATGTGTGAAAAAGAACTTAGGTGAAATATGCTTTGTTCGGTTTCCTTTGATATATCATTCCTTCAATTGAGTTATGCAAGCAACATTATATTCATACAATATTGTTGGAATCTTTATTTGGACAAAAAGATCACATAATTTTAAAATATATTGTGTCATTGATTTCAACCATATGCACTCTCGACTGGATTCATGAATGCCTATTATCTCTGCATGATTTGAAGAAGTAGCCACTATTATTTACTTCATCGAACAACATGATATAGTTGTACCTCCATATATGAATAAATAGCATATCTAAGATCGGGTTTTATGTGGATCAGACAAATATCTCGCATCTGCATATATAACCGATCATTTCTGACTTGGATGCAATTGAATAAAACAATCCATATCAATTTTTTCTTGAAGATATCTGAATATATGTTTAACACATTTTTAATATCTTGTTGGACATGAGCTGAGTCTCGCCAATAAACTTATTGCAAAACAAATATCTGATTAGGTATTGTTGGCAAGGTACGCCTCAACACTTAGTTATAAAGTTTCATCACGAAGAAGCTCCTCATCCTTTTCTTGAGGTTAGAATGGATCTTTATTTGTATTGAGTGATTTCACGACTATTAGGGTACTCAATAGTTGTGATTTAACGACTATTAGGATACTCAATAGTTGTGATTTCTCTGTGTAAAATCACTTCAAACCTTTTCAGAGTATGTTGATTGATGGATAAATATCTCATATGTCAAATGTTCAATTTGTAAGACAAGACAAACTTGTCTTACCGAGATCTTTCATTTCAAATTATTTATTCAAACACTCAACAACTTTTGAAAGATCTTTAGAAGTGTCAATGATGTTCAAGTCATCAACACACATAGATTTATAAGAAATTCAGATTTCGATCTTTGTATAAATACATAAGGACAAATAGGGTCATTCTTGTAGACATGTCATTATTGACTAGACCTGAGATTTTACACCATTTTTAGTACCTAAATATTTTTTTAGATATATAAATTAAATATTTTGATTTTTGTCTTACTTTATTAAGTTTATTTTAAAAGATTTAAAAATTACAAAAAAATAGAATCACATTTTAAGCTAAGTTTTATCTACAACTTCTTCAAAAGTAAAGAAAATTCACAAAAATATATATTTTTCTTTTAATTTAGAGTTTTATAAAGGGAAAAGGGTCAAATATGCCCCTGAACTTGTCGAAAATGTCTAGATATACCCTCCGTTTGAAGTTTGGCTCACTCATGCCCTCGCCGTCTACATTTGGGCGCATATATATCCCTTTTAACGTTAGTTGCTTTGTTGGAATTTTTTTATATATATATTACATGTGAAATTGCCATGTGTCAAACAAAGGGTATATCTAGATATTTTCGACAAGTTCAAGGGCATATTTGACCATTTTTCCTTAAAATTATAGTCACGAATAACATTCTATATTAATTGCATTTCATTTTCGTAGCCTTCCCAAACACTATTATATCCCATGATATTTATGTAGAATAAACTTTAATATATCTTAGTCTTGTTCTATTTGAACCCTTCAATTTTTTTATGTTTCATTTAAATTCAAAATACTAATTTTATGATTCTTTATTTTTGTATATATTCTTTGAATACAGTTTTGCATTTTACAAATCGACGTTCATCCGTTAGATTTGCTATAAAAAAACTGACAAATGAATATCAATTTTTTTGAGAAATTCTCTGTATTTTGCGTAAAAAAATAACCGACGAAAGTGTGATAATTTTCTTTATTAAAAAATCAATTAAATTAAAATAGCACCACATATTTTATTTTTTTATTTAGGCTTTTTGAAGCTAACTCAAATACTAATTTTTTAATTTTTGATTCAACTCAATACTATAAAAAATTTCCATCTTCAATATGAATAAAAAAATATTATTCATTGATAATAGCATTACTAAAAAACTGCTAAAACTCGACAGACTTTGATAGGTTATCATTTATTTTTTTAAGAAAGAAAACTGATGCACTTCATTTAGTTATCTTTCAAGCAAAGATACAGAAAAACTCTCAAAAAGAAATTGTTATTTTTTTAAAAAAAATCAATGTTTGCCAAATTTTTTTTATGAAAACCAATGAACGAACATTGATTTTTTAAATGTAAAATTGCAGTTGAAGAATATATATAAAATAATCATAAAATTAGTATTTTATATTTAAATAATAATTAAAAAAATTAAAAAAACTAAACTAAAATAGAATGTCAAATTGAAAAAGCAAGTTAAAAGAATTATATATGTATTTAGCCTTTTTTTTCTTTTGACTTACGTATCAAACACAAAAAATAAAAAAAATCCTTCCAACCGAACGCACCCTTAATGTAAAGCTAAAAGTTTGCTATTTTTCTGTCACATGTGTCTGCAGTTGTATCGTCATATGAATACTTTTGTTTTGTATGTTCCAAGTAGAAATTTATGGATACTTTTGTTCCTTTATAGATAAAATAAAGGGAAAATGTTCAAATATGCCTCTAAACTTGTCGAAAATGTCTAGATATACCCTCCGTTTGACACATGGCAATTCCACGTGTAATATATATATAAAAAAAATTCCAACAAAGCAAATAACGCTGAAAGGGGTATATATGCGCCCAAATGTAGACAGCGAGAGCATGAGTGAGCCAAACTTCAAACGGAGGGTATATCTAGACATTTTCGACAAGTTCAGGGGCATATTTGACCCTTTTCCCTTTTATAAATAAACTAGTGTTTCTTAACTATAATTTTACACTAGCTATTTGACTTTTCTGATATTTTTATTAATTCAAAATAGTTAGCTAATATATTTATTATTATAATTTTTATTATATTTAAAAAATAAACTAAAACTACCCAAACCCGTTTATTCTAAATTCCCGTTAGCCTACCCCCTATTTTCCTCACCATGACTCCCTCACACCCATCAGCACTACACACATTCAAACACACGTACAACACACCCATTTTTGATCTATCAAAAACACAACACAAACAATCAGAAAAACTGACCTTCATCTGCACACGCTCAAAAAATAAGATCTCTCACATACACACTCTCCCCACAGCCACACAAACAGAAACTCATGGAGAGAAAAATAAAAGAAAAAAAAGAAAAGAGAAAACACAGACATACACCAACACCAAACAAAAAAAAGACATCAGACACATAACCACAGGAAAAAACGCACAGTAACAAAATAAAGGCGAAGTTCAAGTCTTGATTTTGTAGTTTCGAGTCCGGTGTTCCTATTGTGGTCTTTTCTTTGTGAATTAATTTTCTTAAAAGGTAACACTTGATTTTTATTGTATGATTTGATTTCATAATTATATAAGACATGATTCCAATGCTATGAAATTGTTCAAATTTTATTGACGTTATAATATGAAATAGGTTGCGAATTTTATGTCATTAAATTTAGAGTAAAATTGATATAACATGTGATTATTTCTTGCATGTTTAAAAGTTTGATTTTTATCCTTTTTTTAATGAAACATGAAACTTGATGTTCTACGCGATGTAATTAATTGATATTCATATGAGATTTAGTTATAATTGTAAGACCCTGTAAGTTGAAGAGTCGAAACAAAAGAACCAATTCTAGAAAATGGACTGAATGAGCTCCTACGACTCAGTCTACGAGTTGTAAAAACTCGTACCAGTTGTAGGAGTGACTCGTAGGACTAAGGATGAGGCCTGAAATTTGACTAAGTGAAGAGGGAAGTCTACGAGTCCATGTTACAACTCGTAGAAGAAACGATGAGTCGTAGGAACGAGACCTTAGATAGTGTTACACCCCGTACTTTAATACCTTAGAATGCTTCTTAAACTTCTCAAGTTTTTGGGAAGGCTCTTAAGGTTCTTAAAAGTCATTATGTGAGTCGGATAGTTAATAATGCTATCAGATAACTCCAAGGAAAGGAGAACGAAATGCTTCATAATAAGGAAGATTGGAAATAGGGTTATAAAAATTCGAAAGGAGTTGGAGGCCGAAAAATGAGACGTAGGACTCGATTGACTCGCGTATGCTACCAACTTGGAGGTCTTACGTACTTAAGCTACTCGAGTGCGTGTTGAGACTAAGTAGCAAGGAATACATAGGCTCTTAAAGTGCAATGAAATTACGAACCCACGGAAGGGAAATAAGGAAACGACGCACCTACTTGAAGCAAGTAGGTGACTCACCTACTTGACACATGGCAGCACATGATAGGTACACATGGCAGCTCAATAAAGTGACATGTGGAAGAAGGTGACACACCATGGGGTGGACCTCCACCTGCCATATGGCAACCATGGATTGGTTGCATAATTGAGGTGGCTGCCTAAGGGTGTGACACATGTTACCCTTAGGGGATGACATGTTTCACTCTCCAAAAAGATATATATCTATGTATGGATGACTATTAAGTCATTTTTAGCCAAAACATTGAACAAAAATAGAGAGAAAAACGTGGAGAAGAAAGCAAAGGCAAGCATGGTTTGGACAAACACTGCTGTTAGTAAAATGAGTATAACTCTTTGTGTAAGGCTTTGTGTTAAGTGATTCAAGATGTTTTGGAAATATATTTCATAGGTATATAACTTTCATTTAGACTCCACAACCCAAATTTGCTTTTCTCTCCTCGAAACATGGTGGTGAAGCATGGGGGAGCTGCTGCCCAGATTGTGTTTTGGAAATCCTACACGGACAGCTGTGAGTATTTTGGTCATATATTTTCGTACAAAATTTCTGTAGGGGTAATTCAAAATTGTTTGCGACCTTGCTACACATTTCTATAACTTTCATTGAGGCCACAAATCCTGTTTCCCTCAATTACCCCTCCGAAACTAAGCGACAATATAAGATAGTGGGCTGTCCAGATTTCACATCTTGGATAGTTTTGGCGAGTTTGACAAGTTTAACGTAAGGTAAGGCCTTTCCTTTTAAATTGGAGTTTATGGTATTGTTATATGGTGTATTACACCCCTTTTATGCTACTGGAATTTTAAGAATGTCGTAGAAATGCTCGACGTTCGAAATAAACTAAATTAGAATCGCTATAGTTAAATTGTCGTCGAAGGATAGTGTTGTTCGTGTGAGGTGCTTCTGCAGGGGTTTGATGTGTTGTTGCAGGGCCTAAATATGTTCTAATATGGTTTAGGTTGCTTCTATTTGAATCCACACGACCCCTCATTACGTATAATGAAGGGCGTTACAAAATAAAGGCTAGACGCCCTATTGTGCTACCGCATTTTTGAATAAGTCGTTTGGAGTTTATGTTATATATTGTTGGTGTGAATTGCTGAAGGTTGTTGTTGTTGGTTGGATGTAGGTATTAGGGACCAAATTGGAAATTTGGATAGGGCACATTATAGGGGAGGTGCTGCCCAATTTTCATCGATGCCTTAGCGAATAACAGAACTAGTCGGGAAAACGACTAAGGAAATAGATTCCATTAATACTAAGATGTAACCTAGGGTGATTGAAAGTAAAAGGGGTTGATATTCATACTACTTTCATGTTGAATAGGTTCATTGGACGGCGAGGCAAGCGGGATAAGGAATAATTCAGACAAGGTATGTGAAGCTTTCTCTTGACAACTTTTGGTATAAGTTCGTACAGCTATCATTCTTTCCTTTTGGAAATGTTTAGCCTTAAGTGGATTGTATACGAAGTGCGGGGATAATTCCATTCCCAGAATTCCGAGTATGCCTCATAACCCCTATCCACTGTTCAATAGTAGAGTTCTTGTGAAGATTAAGTATTGCCTAGTAGGGCTTCCATGTGTCAGAATGTAATGTATGGGAAGCTATCTCTCATTCCCAGTGAGATGTATTTGATACAAAAATGAGATTATGATTCCATATTGGTTCACCGAGCCCCATGAAGGGCCGGGTACAAAATATGTATATGAAGATCACCTGAAGGAAAGTCTAGAGGTATGTAAAGCCATTCCTTCTTTTGACATGTTTTGGTATAAATATGTAAAGCCTATCTGTTCTTTCTTTTGGGAATGTGTTAGATCTATATGACAAAGTGATATGTGTATGAAGCTTGGGTAACTCTATTCATGAACTCTGAACATGATTCATGATTCATAATTCGTGTTCACTGTTGAATGTTAAGACTCTTAAAGTAGTTAAGCTTCCATTCGTCAAGTCTTCTATATGCTGAGAAGTAGTGTATGTAAAGTTATTCTTACTCTCTTTTGGCATGACTTAGATGTAAGTATTATATATATGAAGTTTGAATTTATTCCACTCTTAAAACTCTGAGTGTGAGTTAAGGCTCTTGTTCACTTCCTACTGATTAGAACTCCTGTAATTTCAAAGTTTCCATGTGATAGGAAATGGTACATGTAAAGCTTGTCTTTTCCTACTTCTAGAAAGACTAGACTAAAGGTACTATAGGACATGGATTTAGATATAGCCCCATTTATAGACTCTGGATGTAACTCGTGACTTGTACCCACTTTTGAATGATAAGGGCCTTGAAGTAGTTGAACTACGACCCTTAAGCCTTCTATAGGTTGAATAGTGTTGGAATGTGTAAGCTCCTATACCTAGGGGCTCTTGAACATGCTGTATGGTGATATGTTTGATATGTTACAGAGTTTTGCGTGCATGTATATGCATTATGATATATATATGGATCAGGTCGAACGTACTTCAACATATTTTGCTATGTAAGGATCGGGTCGTACGTTCCACGACAGATTATATATTATACGGACCGGGCCGTCGTACCTCGGCAATATTATGCATTATACGGATCGGGCCATCGTACGTCAGCATTATTATGCATTATATGGATCGGGCCATCGTACCTCGGCATTGTTATACAATATACGGATCGGGCCATCGTTCCTCGGTATTATTATATGATACATGGATCGGGCCGTCGTTCCTCGGCATGCACTTTCTATATACAGGGATCGGACTGTACGTTCCATAGCTTTAATGGCATATATATACCTATCATGATAGATGATGTGTTTGTAACACCGGGTCCCCGAGTGGGCCGGATACGGTACATGATAATGGTATACATGACTTTATTTTATGAGATACAGGTACGATACCCTATTAAATGCTATACTTGGTTTCCTACATCCCTGTTTCAGTTGTTATCTCAAGTTATGTTATGTTTATATACTCAATACATGTATCGTACTGACCCCCCTTTCTTTGGGGGGCTGCGTTTCATTCCCGCAGGTACAATACAGATTTTGGGAGTCCACCAGCTCAGGATTCCACTCAGAAGGTTTAGAAGAAGCTCCATTGATTTGGAGCCAAATTTTGGTACCAAACCGCCGATGTATATATTTGGTTACACAGAGGTACGGCAGGGGCCCTGTCCCGCCATATTTTGTCATTCCTATTCTTAGAGATCTGTAGACATATATGTGTGGGTTGTTTATGAGTTTATTTCGGCTGTGCCTTTACGGCACGTTGTAAATTTTTTTATGTTATGGCAGCCTTGTCGGCTTGCATTCTCTTCCATAATACGATATGAATGAAAGAGGCCACAAGTACACGAAAAAGTTTTAACTCATTGGGGTTTTTGTGAACAGTATCGCTTCGCTCATAGTTCAATTTGACTACAGTCGACAAATACGTAAATGGGGGTCCAGGTCGGACCCCAGTCGCGGCCTACGGGGTTGGGTCATGACAGAGGTGGTATCAGAGCAGTTCGTCCTTAGAGTGTCTACAGACCGTGTCTAGTAGAGTCTTATTTATTAGTGTATTGTGCACCACATCTATAGAAAAGAGGCTACAGGACATTTAGGATGTTACCTTTCTTTCATATCTACGATCGTGCGATAGAGCCGATTCATAGGGAATGAAATTCCTCATACTAACTTGTGATTTTAGCAGAAGGGCAACATCAATAGAAGAAGGGTACTGACGATATTGGAAGTTACACAGCACACAGGTAAGTAAGGCACGAATGATAGGTGCCAGGTAAGGTATTGAATTACGGTTGACATGTAAAGTTGAAAATTGAAAGGAAAAGTAGACGGAAAGTCTAAACAGGTGCAGTTCGAGTTGGACATACGAGATAAGTCCATTAGTTTATACTATTGTTGATATTGGGCGCCCTGTGAGGCTGCGATATGACGTGATATGATACGTATATATGTATCTTTATGCGTGTTGCCCCTGTGAGGCATTGTTGGCATTTTCTGCGTGCATGTGTTGAGATAGTAAGAAATACAGAGGAAACTCTGCCCAAATTTTCCTTGAAATAAAAGGAAAATGATTTAGGAAAGACTGGTAGTTCTGGATAGAACGATATATTAAGGATAAGACTAACTAAGAAGGGTAAGTAACCCACAGTAAAAATCGTGAAAAAGGTTAAGAAGTGTTATACTATGGGGTAGAATGCGAACATGATATGATGTGAATATAATGAGGATAGTTATGAAAATAAGTAAAGCCTTGTGAGAAAGTAGCTTTGAATAAATTGCTATGTGACTCGAGTACCCATAATTAGACTGGATTAGCACCTCATGATTGTGTTAAGTTATCGTACCTAGGCAACTAAAGATATGGAAGATATAAAGGAAGGCATAGATATGGTGCAGTATAACGAATGTGTTGGAAAAGAATCATATGTATTGGAAAATTGGAAATAAGGGTGTAAGGTAGAACACAACAGATAGTGACATGGGTACACCCTAAAGGGTGGAAGTGGCTTCAAGTGAGATCCCATACTGGCACGAGTTAATAAGAGCTAAAGGCCAGCAATAAATGAATAAAAGCCATGATACCGGAGACAGTGCGGGAAGTTAATAATAAGGACTTGAATAGTATGACATCAAAGAATAGGTTCATACAAAGGGGATGAATACAACAAGAGAATTATGATGAAAACTTAAACATACTGTAAGGAATAGCCAGGCTATACTCGACTGAAGGTGAGATGTTGGTAACAAAGTTACTGACTACTAGTATTGTGGTGTACAAGCAGCAAAACAAGGAAAGGATGAGAGATCTCTCCTATACTGGAATATGAGGAAACTCAAGGGTAAGTAGAGGAAGGAAGTAAGAAACGATACAGGTTTACGTACAAACTAGTATGGTGATGCTAAAGCATCTTTTGGGCTACTTTAACCTCCTACACATGTTCGTGTAAAGGGTACAATATGATGTGTGGTAAAGGAACTGGAAAGAAGTAATGGAAAAGAAATATCACCTGTTCCCTATGCCTACAGGTAATCTACCACTTAAATAGACCATATGAGTTAATACAAGGTCTATGAACGGCAGCCAGTACAGAAGAATCCTGAAGCACTCGTAAGACCTTGTGAGGCTAGTTAACATTCGGGGACGAATGTTCTAAAGGGGGGAAGGATGTTTCACCCCGTACTTTGATACCTTAAAATGCTTCTTAAACTTCTCAAGTTTCTGGGAAGGCTCTTAAGGTTCTTAAAAGTCGTTATGTGAGTCAGATAGTTAATAATGCTATCAGATAACTCTAAGGAAAGGAGAACGAAATGCTTTATAATAAGGAAGATTGGAAATAGGGTTATAAAAATTCGAAAGGAGTTGGAGGCCGAGAAATGAGACGTAGGACTCGATTGACTCGCGTATGCTACCAACTTGGAGGTCTTACGTACTTAAGCTACTCGAGTGCGTGTTGAGACTAAGTAGCAAGGAATACATAGGCTCTTAAAGTGCGATGAAATTACGAACCCACGGAAGGGAAATAAGGAAACGACGCACCTACTTGAAGCAAGCAGGTGACTCACCTACTTGACACATGGCAGCACATGATAGGTACACATGGAAGCTCAGGAAAGTGACACGTGGCAGCAGGTGACACACCATGGGGTGGACCCCCACCTGCCATATGGCAACCATGGATGGGTTGCATAATTGAGGTGGCCGCCTAAGGGTGTGACATGTGTCACCCTTAGGGGATGACATGTGTCACTCTCCAAAAAGATATATATCTATGTATGGATGACTATTAAGTCATTTTTAGCCAAAACCTTGAACAAAAATAGAGAGAAAAACGTGGAGAAGAAAGCAAAGGCAGCCATGGTTTGGACAAACACTGCTGTTAGTAAAATGAGTATAACTCCTTGTGTAAGGCTTCGTGTTAAGTGATTCAAGATGTTTTGGAAAGATATTTCATAGGGATATAACTTGCATTTAAACTCCACAACCCATATTTGCTTTTCTCTCCTCGAAAAATGGTGGTGAAGCATGGGGGAGCTGTTGCCCAGATTGTGTTTTGGAAATCCTACACGGACAGCTGTGAGTATTTTAGTCATATATTTTCGTAAGAAACTGCTGTAGGGGTAATTCAAAATTGTTTGCGACCTTGATACACATATCTATAACTTTCATTGAGTCCACAAATCCTGTTTCCCTCAATTACCCCTCCGAAACTAAGCGACAATATAAGACAGTGGGTTGTCCAGATTTCACATCTTGGATAGTTTTGGCGAGTTTGACAAGTTTAATGTAAGGTAAGGCCTTTACTTTTAAATTGGAGTTTATGGTATTGTTATATGGTGTATTACACCCCTTTTATGCTATTGGAATTTTAAGAATGTCGTAGAAATGCTCGGCGTTCGAAATAAACTAAATTGGAATTGCTATAGTTAAATTGTCGTCGAAGGATAGTGTTGTTCGTGTGAGGTGCTGCTGCAAGGGTTTGATGTGTTGTTGCAGGGCCTAAATATGTTCTAATGTGGTTTAGGGTGCTTCTTCTTGAATCCACACGACCCCTCGTTGCGTATAATGAAGGGCGTTACAAAATAAAGGCTAGACGCCCTATTGTGCTACCGCATTTTTGAATAAGTCGTTTGGAGTTTATGTTATATATTGTTGGTGTGAATTGCTGAAGGTTGTTGTTGTTGGTTGGCTGTAGGTCTTAGGGACCAAATTGGAAATTTGGATAGGGCATATTATAGGGGAGGTGCTGCCCAATTTTTGTCGACGCCTTAGCGAATAACAGAACTAGTCGGGAAAACGACTAAGGAAATAGATTCCATTAATACTAAGATGTAACCTAGGGTGATGGAAAGTAAAAGGGGTTGATATTCATACTACTTTCATGTTGAATAGGTTCAAAGTACGGCGAGGCAAGTAGGATAAGGAATAATTCAGACAAGGTATGTGAAGCTTTCTCTTGGCATGTTTTGGTATAAGTTCGTACAACTATCTTTCTTTCCTTTTGGCAATGTTTAGCCTTAAGTGGATTGTATACGAAGTGCGGGGATAATTCCATTCCCTGAATTCCGAGTATGCCTCATAACCCCCATCCACTGTTCAATATTAGAGTTCATGTGAAGATTAAGTATTGCCTAGTAGGGCTTCTATGTGTTAGAATGTAATGTGTGGGAAGCTATCTCTCATTCCCAGTGAGATGTATTTGATACGAAAATGAGATTACGATTCCATAGTGGTTCATCGATCCCCATGAAGGGCCGGGTACGAAATATGTATATGAAGATCACCTGAAGGAAAGTCTAGAGGTATGTAAAGCTATTCCTTCTTTTGGCATGTTTTGGTATAAATATGTAAATCCTATCTGTTCTTTCTTTTGGGCATGTGTTAGATCTATATGACAAAGTGATATGTGTATGAAGATTGGGTAACTCTATTCATGAGCTCTGAACCTGATTCATGATTCATAATTCGTATTCACTGTTGAATGTTAAGACTCTTAAAGTAGTTAAGCTTCCATTCGTCAAGTCTTCTATATGCTGAGAAGTAGTGTATGTAAAGTTATTCTTACTCTCTTTTGGCATGACTTAGATGTAAGTATTATATATATGAACTTTGAATTTATTCCACTCTTAAAACTCTGAGTGTGAGTTAAGGCTCTTGTTCACTTCCTACTGATTAGAACTCCTGTAATTTCAAAGTTTCCATGTGATAGGAAATGGTACATGTAAAGCTTGTCTTTTCCTACTTCTAGAAAGACTAGACTAAAGGTACTATAGGACATGGATTTGGATATAGCCCCATTTATAGACTCTGGATGTAACTCGTGGATTGTACCCACTTTTGAATGATAAGGGCCTTGAAGTAGTTGAACTACGAACCTTAAGCCTTCTATAGGTTGAATAGTGTTGGAATGTGTAAGCTCCTATACCTAGGGGCTCTTGAACATGCTGTATGGTGATATCTAAGGGATGTTTGATATGTTACAGAGTTTTGCGTGCATGTATATGCATTATGATATATATATGGATCAGGTCGAACGTACTTCAACATATTTTGCTATGTAAGGATCGGGTCGTACGTTCCACGACAGATTATATATTATACGGACCGGGCCGTCGTACCTCGGCAATATTATGCATTATATGGATCGGGCCATCGTACGTCAGCATTATTATGCATTATATGGATCGGGCCATCGTACCTCGGCATTGTTATACAATATACGGATCGGGCCATCGTTCCTTGGTATTATTATATGATACATGGATCGGGCCGTCGTTCCTCGGCATGCACTTTCTATATACAGGGATCGGACTGTACGTTCCATAGCTTTAATGGCATATATATACCTATCATGATAGATGATGTGTTTGTAACACCGGGTCCCCGAGTGGGCCGGATACGGTACATGATAATGGTATACATGACTTTATTTTATGAGATACAGGTACGATACCCTATTAAATGCTATACTTGGTTTCCTACATCCCTGTTTCAGTTGTTATCTCAAGTTATGTTATGTTTATATACTCAGTACATGTATCGTACTGACCCCCCTTTCTTTGGGGGGCTGCGTTTCATTCCCGCAGGTACAATACAGATTTTGGGAGTCCACCAGCTCAGGATTCCACTCAGCAAGTTTAGAAGAAGCTCCATTGATTTGGAGCCAAATTTTGGTACCAAACCGCCGATGTATATATTTGGTTACACAGAGGTACGGCAGGGGCCCTGTCCCGCCATATTTTGTCATTCCTATTCTTAGAGGTTTGTAGATATGTATGTGTGGGTTGTTTATGGGTTTATTTCGACTGTGCCTTTACGGCACGTTTTAAATGTTTTTATGTTATGGCAGCCTTGTCGGCTTGCATTCTCTTCCATGATACGATATGAATGAAAGAGGCCACAAGTACACGAAAATGTTTTAACTCATTGGGGTTTTTGTGAGCAGTATCGCTTTACTCATAGTTCAATTTGACTACAGTCGACAAATACATAAACGGGGGTCCAGGTCGGACCCCAGTCGCGGCCTACGGGGTTGGGTCGTGATAGAAGTGGTATCATAGCAGTTCGTCTTTAGAGTGTATACAGACCGTGTCTAGTAGAGTCTTGTTTATCAGTGTGTTGTGCACCACATCTATAGACAAGAGGCTACAGGACATTTAGGATGTTACCTTTCTTTCATATCTACGATCGTGCGATAGAGCCGATTTATAGGGAATGAAATTCCTCATACTAACTTGTGATTTTAGCAGAAGGGCAACATCAATAGAAGAAGAGTACTGACGATATTGGAAGTTACACAGCACGCAGGTAAGTAAGGCACGAATGATAGGTGCCAGGTAAGGTATTGAATTACGGTTGACATGTAAAGTTGAAAATTGAAAGGAAAAGTAGACGGAAAGTCTAAACAGGTGCAGTTCGAGTTGGACATACGAGGTAAGTCCATCAGTTTATACTATTGTTGATATTGGGCGCCCTGTGAGGCTGCGATATGACGTGATATGATACGTATATATGTATATTTATGCGTGTTGCCCCTGTGAGGCATTGTTGGCATTTTCTGCGTGCAGGTGTTGAGATAGTGAGAAATATAGAGGAAACTCTGCCCAAATTTTCCTTGAAATAAAAGGAAAATGATTTAGGAAAGACTGGTAGTTCTGGATAGAACGATATATTAAGGATAAGACTAACTAAGAAGGGTAAGTAACCCACAGTAAGAATCGTGAAAAAGGTTAAGAAGTGTTATACTATGGGGTAGAATGCGAACATGATATGATGTGAATATAATGAGGATAGTTATGAAAATAAGTAAAGCCTTGTGAGAAAGTGGCTTCGAATAAATTGCTATGTGACTCGAGTACCCATAATTAGACTGGATTAGCACCTCATGATTGTGTTAAGTTGTCGTACCTAGGCAACCAAAGGTATGGAAGATATAACGGAAGGCATAGATATGGTGCAGTATAACGAATGTGTTGGAAAAGAATCATACGTATTGGAAAATTGGAAATAAGGGTGTAAGGTAGAACACAACAGATAGTGACATGGGTACACCCTAAAGGGGGGAAGTGGCTTCAAGTGAGATCCCATACTGGCCCGAGTTAATAAGAGCTAAAGGCCAGCAATAAATGAATAAAATCCATGATACCGGAGACAGTGCAGGGAATTAATAATAAGGACTTGAATAGTATGACATCAAAGAATAGGTTCATACAAAGGGGATGAATACAACAAGAGAATTATGATGAAAACTTAAACATACTGTAAGGAATAGCCAGGCTATACTCGACTGAAGGTGAGATGTTGGTAACAAAGTTACTGACTACTAGTATTATGGTGTACAAGCAGCAAAACAAGGAAAGGATGAGAGATCTCTCCTATACTGGAATATGAGGAAACTCAAGGGTAAGTAAATGAAGGAAGTAAGAAACGATACAGGTTTACGTACAAACTAGTATGGTGATGCTAAAGCATCTTTTGGGCTACTTTAACCTCCTACACATGTTCGTGTAAAGGGTACAATATGATGTGTGGTAAAGGAACTGGAAAGAAGTAATGGAAAAGAAATATCACCTGTTCCCTATGCCTACAGGTAATCTACCACTTAAATAGACCATATGAGTTAATACAAGGCCTATGAACGGCAGCCAGTACAGAAGAATCCTGAAGCACTCATAAGACCTTGTGAGGCTAGTTAACATTCGGGGACGAATGTTCTAAAGAGGGGAAGGATGTTACACCCCGTACTTTGATACCTTAGAATGCTTCTTAAACTTCTCAAGTTTCTGGGAAGGCTCTTAAGGTTCTTAAAAGTCGTTATGTGAGTCGGATAGTTAATAATGCTATCAGATAACTCTAAGGAAAGGAGAACGAAATGCTTCATAATAAGGAAGATTGGAAATAAGGTTAAAAAAATTCGAAAGGAGTTGGAGGCCGAGAAATGAGACGTAGGACTCGATTGACTCGCGTATGCTACCAACTTGGAGGTCTTACGTACTTAAGCTACTCGAGTGCGTGTTGAGACTCAGTAGCAAGGAATACATAGGCTCTTAAAGTGCGATGAAATTACAAACCCACGGAAGGGAAATAAGGAAACGACGCACCTACTTGAAGCAAGCAGGTGACTCACCTACTTGACACATGGCAGCACATGATAGGTACACATGGAAGCTCAGGAAAGTGACACGTGGCAGCAGGTGACACACCATGGGGTGGACCCCCACCTGCCATATGGCAACCATGGATGGGTTGCATAATTGAGGTGGCCGCCTAAGGGTGTGACATGTGTCACCCTTAGGGGATGACATGTGTCACTCTCCAAAAAGATATATATCTATGTATGGATGACTATTAAGTCATTTTTAGCCAAAACCTTGAACAAAAATAGAGAGAAAAACGTGGAGAAGAAAGCAAAGGCAGCCATGGTTTGGACAAACACTGCTGTTAGTAAAATGAGTATAACTCCTTGTGTAAGGCTTCGTGTTAAGTGATTCAAGATGTTTTGGAAAGATATTTCATAGGGATATAACTTGCATTTAAACTCCACAACCCATATTTGCTTTTCTCTCCTCGAAAAATGGTGGTGAAGCATGGGGGAGCTGCTGCCCAGATTGTGTTTTGGAAATCCTACACGGACAGCTTTGAGTATTTTAGTCATATATTTTCGTAAAAAACTGCTGTAGGGGTAATTCAAAATTTTTTGCGACCTTGATACACATATCTATAACTTTCATTGAGTCCACAAATCCTGTTTCCCTCAATTACCCCTCCGAAACTAAGCGACAATATAAGACAGTGGGTTGTCCAGATTTCACATCTTGGATAGTTTTGGCGAGTTTGACAAGTTTAATGTAAGGTAAGGCCTTTACTTTTAAATTGGAGTTTATGGTATTGTTATATGGTGTATTACACCCCTTTTATGCTATTGGAATTTTAAGAATGTCGTAGAAATGCTCGGCGTTCGAAATAAACTAAATTGGAATCGCTATAGTTAAATTGTCGTCGAAGGATAGTGTTGTTCGTGTGAGGTGCTGCTGCAGGGGTTTGATGTGTTGTTGCAGGGCCTAAATATGTTCTAATGTGGTTTAGGGTGCTTCTGCTTGAATCCACACGACCCCTCGTTGCGTATAATGAAGGGCGTTACAAAATAAAGGCTAGACGCCCTATTGTGCTACCGCATTTTTGAATAAGTCGTTTGGAGTTTATGTTTTTTATTGTTGGTGTGAATTGCTGAAGGTTGTTGTTGTTGGTTGGATTTAGGTCTTAGGGAACAAATTGGAAATTTGGATAGGGTACATTATAGGGGAGGTGCTTCTCAATTTTCGTCGATGCCTTAGCGAATAACAGAACTAGTCGGGAAAACAACTAAGGAAATAGATTCCATTAATACTAAGATGTAACCTAGGGTGATGGAAAGTAAAAGGGGTTGATATTTATACTACTTTCATGTTGAATAGGTTCAAAGTACGGCGAGGCAAGTAGGATAAGGAATAATTCAGACAAGGTATGTGAAGCTTTCTCTTGGCATGTTTTGGTATAAGTTCGTACAACTATCTTTTTTCCTTTTGGCAATGTTTAGCCTTAAGTGGATTGTATACGAAGTGCGGGGATAATTCCATTCCTTGAATTCCGAGTATGCCTCATAACCCCTATCCACTGTTCAATATTAGAGTTCCTATAAAGATTAAGTATTGCCTAGTAGGGCTTCTATGTGTCAGAATATAATATGTGGGAAGCTATCTCTCATTCTCAGTGAGATGTATTTGATACGAAAATGAGATTACGATTCCATAGTGGTTCACCGATCCCCATGAAGGGCCGAGTACGAAATATGTATATGAAGATCACCTGAAGGAAAGTCTAGAGGTATGTAAAGCCATTCCTTCTTTTGGCATGTTTTGGTATAAATATGTAAATCCTATCTGTTCTTTGTTTTGGGCATGTGTTAGATCTATATGACAAAGTGATATGTGTATGAAGATTGGGTAACTCTATTCATGAGCTCTGAACCTGATTCATGATTCATAATTCGTATTCACTGTTGAATGTTAAGACTCTTAAAGTAGTTAAGCTTCCATTCGTCAAGTCTTCTATATGCCGAGAAGTAGTGTATGTAAAGTTATTCTTACTCTCTTTTGGCATGACTTAGATGTAAGTATTATATATATGAAGTTTGAATTTATTCCACTCTTAAAACTCTGAGTGTGAGTTAAGGCTCTTGTTCACTTCCTACTGATTAGAACTCCTGTAATTTCAAAGTTTCCATGTGATAGGAAATGGTACATGTAAAGCTTGTCTTTTCCTACTTCTAGAAAGACTAGACTAAAGGTACTATAGGACATGGATTTAGATATAGCCCCATTTATAGACTCTGGATGTAACTCGTGACTTGTACCCACTTTTGAATGATAAGGGCCTTGAAGTAGTTGAACTACGACCCTTAAGCCTTCTATAGGTTGAATAGTGTTGGAATGTGTAAGCTCCTATACCTAGGGGCTCTTGAACATGCTGTATGGTGATATGTTTGATATGTTACAGAGTTTTGCGTGCATGTATATGCATTATGATATATATATGGATCAGGTCGAACGTACTTCAACATATTTTGCTATGTAAGGATCGGGTCGTACGTTCCACGACAGATTATATATTATACGGACCGGGCCGTCGTACCTCGGCAATATTATGCATTATACGGATCGGGCCATCGTACGTCAGCATTATTATGCATTATATGGATCGGGCCATCGTACCTCGGCATTGTTATACAATATACGGATCGGGCCATCGTTCCTCGGTATTATTATATGATACATGGATCGGGCCGTCGTTCCTCGGCATGCACTTTCTATATACAGGGATCGGACTGTACGTTCCATAGCTTTAATGGCATATATATACCTATCATGATAGATGATGTGTTTGTAACACCGGGTCCCCGAGTGGGCCGGATACGGTACATGATAATGGTATGCATGACTTTATTTTATGAGATACAGGTACGATACCCTATTAAATGCTATACTTGGTTTCCTACATCCCTGTTTCAGTTGTTATCTCAAGTTATGTTATGTTTATATACTCAGTACATGTATCGTACTGACCCCCCTTTCTTTGGGGGGCTGCGTTTCATTCCCGCAGGTACAATACAGATTTTGGGAGTCCACCAGCTCAGGATTCCACTCAGCAAGTTTAGAAGAAGCTCCATTGATTTGGAGCCAAATTTTGGTACCAAACCGCCGATGTATATATTTGGTTACACAGAGGTACGGCAGGGGCCCTGTCCCGCCATATTTTGTCATTCCTATTCTTAGAGGTTTGTAGATATGTATGTGTGGGTTGTTTATGAGTTTATTTCGACTGTGCCTTTACGGCACGTTTTAAATGTTTTTATGTTATGGCAGCCTTGTCGGCTTGCATTCTCTTCCATGATACGATATGAATGAAAGAGGCCACAAGTACACGAAAATGTTTTAACTCATTGGGGTTTTTGTGAGCAGTATCGCTTTACTCATAGTTCAATTTGACTACAGTCGACAAATACGTAAACGGGGGTCTAGGTCGCACCCTAGTCGCGGCCTACGGGGTTGGGTCGTGACAGATAGGATTGGGAGAAGTGATTAGATAGGACATGAAGCATCTTGATCTTACTGAATACATGACCTTATATAGGAGTGTCTATAGGTCGCGATTTATAATAGAAGAATATTTGATCGTTGAGCGTTCTCTCACTTCCCTATGGGATAGGCTGGGTGGTTATACACGGACCTTCCTTTTTACTAGTACTCTAGTAGTATTAGCACTATTCTTGTAGTTTCTTGATGTTCTATTTCTCCTTCCCCTGGCTTTTTTGTACTCCGATTATTGCATTATTTATTGTTCTTTCTCTTGTTTGTTGTGTAACACTCTCCATTTCACATTAATTTGTTTTGTTATTGCTCCCATATTTGTAAAACCTTTTTCAAACTATTTGACAAACATTATTTAAGTTGAGGGTTTATTGGAAACAACCTCTCTATCTCTATGAGATAGGGATAAGGTCTGTGTATAATGTACCCTCCTCAAACCTCACTTGTGAGATAACATTAGGTATGTTGTTGTTGTAAGATTGAATTACAAGACTAGGAAAGGTGAAGAACCACCTTGGAGCTACATTCACTTTTTACTATCAAGTTCAGTGATAACTATCATGACGATTAGAGTGCACTGATATGTATTACTACAAAGCATTCAGTGCACACCAAGGAGTAGCACTGTCTAGTACTATATCTAGAACTGTTGTGTCATCTTTTTGAAGTATAATGAGTTTCTCTTTCCAAATCTCATACAAATGGAAAACAGGAATCAACACCTTCTAGTCCTATGTTGTCCAATTTCTGCTCTACCACCAATGAAATCTTGTTCTATCTTAAACAAAGTGGAAAGATTATCGACAAAGAATTACCATACTCGGGAGAGAGATTACCTTTTGGAGCATCAGTCTCAAAGTAACAATAATTAAAATGCAAAGTTGGTGCAAATGGATTGTTTTGGATGCAGCAACTGGGGAAACATCACACACTAATGATTAGAATTTTCTGATAAAACTCCTAAAGGAGCAAATAATTGTCCAAAGTCAAAAAAAGAAAAAGAGTTCATTACTTTAGTCTATAGTATAGACAATATAAAGATTTAAAGAACCTGTCGTTTTAGAGAAACCATCATTTTCCTATTACAAAATCATTTGTATTGGAATGAAATGGGAAGTCTTTTTTACAGTTGAATGGCTAATTGGAACTAGTTTGGAATTGAGTAATAGGATGTAGCATTTTAATGGCAGTTAACTAAGCAGTAGAAGCTGAAGAATTAAACACAAATTCTAAACTACCTAACGCAGTATACTTGACAAATTTTGCATCATCACAAGGCAATGTAATACCATCAATGAACCCTCTAAATTGACAGTATTTGATCAAATCTGAAATGTAGAAACTTACTGAGCTAATTCCAGCAGCAAAAAATTGGACGGGGCCAGGCATGATATCTCAATTATCAGTGGGCCTAGCAGCTCGATAAGTTTCAGGAGGCATAACACCATAAAAAATAGAAAACACCTAAGGAGGCCGCCAGACTATTTTTCAAGAATGTGGTAAAGTATTGCGGATTGCCAAGGCACATCATTAGCGACAGAGACCCACGCTTCACCGAGAACTTTTGGAGAGAATTGTTCGAGATTCTTGGCACGAAATTGCACTTCTCCACTAGTTTCCAACAGCAGACCGACGGACAGAAAGAGCGAGTCAATGCCTTGCTGGAGTGCTACTTGAGGCACTTTATGAGATCTTATCAGAAGGATTGGGCGAGGCTGCTAGATGTAGCCCAATTCTCATACAACCTACAGTAGAGCGAGGCCACATGGCGGATACCATTCGAGGTAGCCACAGGCTAACAACCACAAACTCCATATTCACTACCGGCCCCATTCGAGGGCAAGATATTTGGGGACTATCACATGGCCAAGGGCTTTGAGGAGCAACTCGACACTGCCAAGTCTTATTTGGACAAGATAGCAAAGCAGATGAAGAAGTTTGCCAACCGCAATCGTCGTCCCACGGATTACAAAGTTAGAGACATGGTCTTGGTCAAGTTCAACCCAAGGCAATTTAAGGCATTATGAGGAAGGCATCAAAACTTAGTACAAAAGTACGAGGGCCCATTCAGGATCATTGCAAAAGTTGGCAAGATCTCGTATAGGTTAGAACTACCACCACATCTTAAGGTCCATCCAGTCTTCCATGCTAGTGTCCTCAAGCCGTACCATGAAAACAAGGATGATCCTAGCCGAGAATAATCAAGTTGGGAGCTCCTCATAATTACTGCCTCCCATGATTGAGACATTGAGGCCATTATGGACTACCAGGCCAACCGAAAACAGGGACAATAGGCCACTGCTATGTTCTTAGTCCATTGGAAGGGACAATCTCTGAAGGAGGCCACCTGGGAGAGATATGAAGACCTGTGGCAGTTTAAAGATAAAATCTGGGAGTTCTTGCAGCAGCAGTGCGCCGCGGTCATCGCCACATCAGGTGGGGGAGAATGTTATGACCCACCACTTGATCTTGAAGAAGGTGGAAAAACCTAGAGTCTTGGAGATATTAGTGGAAGACTCTAGATTCTTGTAGAAGCTTGTAGAGAAGTCTTGAAAGACTTGGAATTCTCTAGAATGTGTAGAGATTTCTAAAGTAGGGACGTGTTTATAAATATGGAGGGACTTGTATAGTAAATTTTATTTATACTTAGGCCCCTTAGGAGTAGTATAAATAGAGGGGACATTCATTTGTAGCAAATCATCAAGCAATCAAGCATTCTTCCAAAAGCAATACAAAATCCTTCTTCATAAAAGTTCTTTTGTCTTTCTTACAATCTAGTGTTTCCTTAGCGATCTAGTCTTAAAGGCTTACTTGAGCTTGCAAGATCGTGAAAGATTCATGAGTAAGTTGTCAAGTGCCGCACGGAGGTCTTATTTGAAGTCTAAGTCCGTGATAATGTGGTATTAGAGCGAGGTTCCACTAAGAGATATGGAAAGTGAGAGAGATATCAACGCCACTACCGCCACTAACGTCAAGCAAGATGTTGGAAGGAAGCACTACAAGGGAAAGAAAAACTCTAAGAGAAGTGAGGAGGTGCCGCTTGAGCCTACACCAAGAGAGGCCCTAATATCCTACTCACCCTCGGCCACTGAGGTTAGTGACGATGAGTAAAGTGAGGAGCCCGTGGACATCACGCCCGGCATGGAGTGGATTGTAAGGGTGGATGCTTCCCTACAAGCTGTGGAGATATTAGGCAAGCGCTTGAACAAGTTCGATGGTAAGTTCAAGTCTCTAGAGGAGTTCACCCTTGAGGATAACAACAACATCCAGAAGGAGTTGGAGGTATGCAAGGCTGCCGAGTACAAAATGAAGGAGGTGATCACTTCCTTGGAGAGTTGGCTCATGGACGCACTAAGCATGATAGAGACCATGAAGGCCGAGATGGCAGCACTCAAAGGAGACATATATGCTGGGAGATGCATGACATCCAGTACGGACTGGAAGGCTAAGATTGAGGCTCCTACGCCACCAATGTTCAAAGCTTCACATGATACACAAGAGGTGGAGAACTTCCTTCGGCACTTGGAGAATTACTTCAATTGTAACAAAGTGATGAATGACGAGACAAGGATCAACATGGCTGTACTATACCTCTTGGAGATGGCCATGCTGTGGTGGAAGCGCAAGGAGTCCGAGATTGGGAAGGTTCTAGGACCATCAACACTTGGGAGCAGTTCTAGGATGAGTTCAAGAAGGCCTTCTTCCCCAATAATGTCATCTATGAGGCTAAATGCAAGTTCCGAGAGCTGACGTAAATAGGTAACATACGGGCTTATATGAAGGAGTTTACTACCCTTACGCTTCAAATCCCCAACCTTACAGATGAATATATGCTCTTCCACTTTATGTATGGACTGTAGAGTTGGAACAAGAAGGAGTTGGAGCACCATCAAGTCAGCACCATCAATGAGGCCATCACCCAAGTCGAAGCCCTGACGAACTTTAAGCTTGACAGGCATGACAGGAGAAAGGGAAAAGAAATAAGGAATAGTCATGACAAAGGTAGGGGAGATCGTGGCAAAGGCAAATAGCCTCACCCTTCACCTAGGAGCCATGATGCCAACAAGTCTAACGACAGAATGTTCGGGCAACAGGGCTACGCCGAGAGAAAGAAGTAGACCATGAAGAGAACCGACTTCTACATATGTAGAGGTCCTCACGGCTATGCTAGGTGTCTAGAGATGAAGAACCTTGGTGCCATACTGCAGGAGCGAAAGAACAAAAAAGTAGACTAAGGGCAGGGTTCAGACACGACTCAGCTAGGCATGATTGGGCTATGTGGAGACATTACAAAGCAAACTAAGAAGTCGGGGGATTACTCTGCCCAGTATGTTGACATATCCATCAACGGACGACCAGCTCATGCTATGGTAGATTCTGGAGCAGAAGCCAATATTATGAGCAAGACGGCGACAACAAGTTTGGGGCTTAGTTATGGTCCAAGCAACACCCGCCTGAAGATGATCAATGCCCCATTGACTCTCGTGTGTGGAGTCGCTCATGGAGTGGACATCACATTAGGCAAGTGGCAAGGTAAGACAAGATTCACTGTCGCCCCCTTAGATATCTTTGATAGCATACTTTGGTAGGAATTCCTCCAACTGTAACACACTATGATCGATCCTTACCTCCAACAACTCTTGGTGATGGAGCGAGAGGGACCCTTTATAGTACCTCTAGTCAAGATGACGAAGAAGGAAGGACAAGCCCACTTATCGGCCATACAGATTGTAAAGGGCCTAAAGAAAAGGGAGCCGACATTCATAGCCACCATTGCGAGCTTGGATGAAGAAAATGGCGCTAAGGAGACATTTACATCTTGCATAGAGAAGGTTCTAGAAGAAAACAAGGATGTGATGGCCGAAGAGTTGCTAAGACACCTCCCTCCGAGGCACGAGGTAAACCATAAGATCGAGCTGGGGCCAGGAGCGAGGACGCCCGCATACCCACCATACTGTATGACTCCACCCGAGTTAGAGGAGCTGAGGAATCAGTTGAAGGAGCTCCTCAAGGCCGGCCATATCCATCCATCCAAGGCACCCTATGGCGCACCGGTGTTATTTCAAAACAAGAAGGATGGCTCGTTGCGCCTATGCATAGACTACCGAGAGCTCAATAAGGTGACCGTAAAAAACAAGTACCCCATCCCGCTCATTGCTGACTTGTTTGATAGACTTGGAAAAGCCAAGTTCTTCACTAAGGTGGATCTAAGGAAGGGATACTACAAATTATGCATAACGAAGGGAGATGAACCGAAGACAACATGTGTGATGAGATACGGAGCTTACGAGTGGTTGGTGATGCCCTTCGTCTTAACCAATGCGCCCGCCACCTTTTGCTCACTAATGAACAAGATCTTCTACCCCTACTTAGATCAGTTAGTGGTAGTCTACTTGGATGACATAGTCATCTATAGAAACACCTTGGATAAGCACGTGGAGCATCTAAAGAAAGTATTCCAAGTCTTATGCAAGAATGAGATCTTCATCAAGCGGTAGAAGTTCGAGTTTGCCCAATATGAAGTGCACTTCTTGGGACATGTTATCAGCCAAGGAGAGCTACAGAAGGATGAGGCAAAAGTTTGGGCCATTAAAGAGTGGGAGGCGCCCACAAAGGTAACCAAACTTAGATCTTTTCTTGGACTTGCTAACTATTACCGAAGGTTCATAAGCGATTACTTTGCCAAAGCTTCTCCACTTACTGATCTATTGAAGAAGAATAAGTTGTGGGTTTGGAGTGAGGAGTGCAAGGAGGCCTTAAAAGACCTCAAGGCTGCCGTAACAAATGAGCCGGTCCTAGCATTGCCTGACTTCTTTGAGACATTCGAAGTGCATATGGATGCCTCCAACTATGCCATTGGGGGATTATTGATGCAAGAGAGGTACCTTATCACCTTCAAGAGCTATACGTTGAACGAGACAAAACATCGGTACATCGTGTAGGAGAAGAAGATGACAACCATCGTCCATTGCCTATGCACGTGGAGACACTATTTACTTTTCTCCAAGTTCTTATTCAAGACCAACAACGTGTACACTAGATACTTCCAGTCATAAAAGAAACTCACCCCAAAACAAGCTAGGTGGCAAGACTTCTTGGCTGAGTTTGACTACGAGCTGGAGTATAAGCCAACCAAAGGCAATGTTGTGGCCAATGTCCTTAGCAGGAAGTTGAAGCTGGCTTCCATCACCACGGCACATTGTGACATCCAGGATGCAAACAAGGATGGTCTACAACATGATCTAGAGCAAAGAGGCTTATAGAGTTAACCGCTCAGGGCAAGACAAGATGTTTCTGGGTAGAAGATGGGCTCTTACTTACCGCCAGGCAAAGGATCTATGTGCTGAAATTTGGAACTATTAGGCGATGAATCATAAAGGAAAGTCACGACATATTATGGGCTGGACATCCAGGGCAGCATCCCACAAGGGCATTGATTGAGGCAATTTACTACTGGCCACGCATGCAAGATGATATTGAATGCTATGTGCAGACTTGTTTTGTGTACCAGCAAGACAAAGTAGAGCAACGTCAACTAGGAGGATTCTTCGAGCCCCTGCCCATAGTGGAACATCCATGGGAGAGCGTGACCATGGACTTTATCACATGCTTCCCAAATTTCGATGGGTATGGGAAAATTATAGTCATGGTGGACAGGTTCTCCAAGTATGCCAGCTTCATGCCCGCCATGGCAGGTTGCACTGCTAAGGAGGCCGCCAGACTATTTTTCAAGAACGTGGGGAAGTATTGGGGATTGCCAAGGCACATCATTAGTGATAGAGACCCATGCTTCACTAGGAACTTTTGGAGAGAATTGTTCTAGATTCTTGGCAAGAAATTGCACTTCTCTACTAGTTTCCACCCATAGACCGACAGACAAACGGAGCGAGTCAATACCTTACTAGAGTGCTACTTGAGGCACTTTGTGAGCTCATATCAGAAGGATTGGGTGAGGCTGCTAGATGTAGCCCAATTCTCATATAACCTACAGTAGAGCGAGGCCACATGACGAATAACATTCGAGGTAGCCACAGTCTAACAACCACAAAATCCATATTCACTACCGGCCCCATTCGAGGGAAAGATTTTTGGGGACTATCACATGGCCAAGGGCTTTGAGGAGCAGCTCGACACTGCTAAGTCTTATTTGGACAAGGTAGCAAAGCAGATGAAGAAATTTGCCGACCGCAATCGTCGTCCCATGGATTACAAAGTTAGAGACATGGTCTTGGTCAAGTTCAACCCAAGGCAATTTATGGTATTATGAGGAAGGCATCAAAACTTGGTGCGAAAGTACGAGGGCCCATTCAGGATCATTGCAAAAGTTGGCAAGATCTCGTATAGGTTAGAATTACCACCGCATCTTAAGGTCCATCCAGTATTCCATGCTAGTGTCCTCAAGCTGTACCATGAAAACAAGGATGATCCTAGCCGAGGATAATCAAGTTGGGAGCTCCTCACATTTACTGCCTCCCATGATTGAGACATTGAGGCCATTATGGACTACCAGGCCAAGCGAAAATAGGTACAACAGGCCACTGCTATGTTCTTAGTCCATTGGAAGGGACAATCTCTAGAGGAGGCCACCTGGGAGAGATATGAAGACCTGTGGCAGTTTAAAGATAAAATCTGGGAGTTCTTGCACCAGTAGTACGCCGCGGTCGTCGCCACATCAGGTGGGGGAGAATGTTATGACCCACCAATTGATCTTGAAGAAGGTGGAATAACCTATAGTCTTGGAGAGGTTAGTGGAAGACTTTAGATTCTTGTAGAAGCTTGTAGAGAAGTCTTGAAAGACTTGGAATTCTCTAGAATATGTAGAGAGTTCTAGAGTAGAGACGTGTTTGTAAATATGAAGGGACTTGTATAGTAAATTTTATTTAGACTTAGGCCCCTTAGGAGTAGTATAAACAGAGGTGGCATTCATTTGTAGCAAATCATCAAGCAATCAAGACTTCTTCCAAAAGCAATACAAAATCCTTCTTCATAAAAGTTCTTTTGTCTTTCTTACAATCTAGTGTTTCCTTAGCGGTCTAGTCTTAAAGGCTTACTTGAGCTTGCAAGATAGTGAAAGATTCGTGAGTAAGTTGTTAAGTGCCGCAAGGAGGTCTTAGTTGAAGTCTAAGTCTGTGACACATAACACCATAAAAAACAGAAATATTAACATCAGCCTTCTCCTAGACAACCCCATCTTGCAAAAGCCTACTGATTCCACCACCACCACCAGGCCTTGACCAAACATCTTCTTTAAACTTTGCTCCTCCATTCACTTCTTCCAAAGACAAACAAACACTTTCTTGCACTTCTCTGATCAACTTCTCAAATCGACCTATAATACAACTCGAATTTGATGTAATAGAGGCTACTTTATCGGATTCTCGAAGAAAGGTTTATGGCTTTTGGGCTTCAGCTACTTCTTTTTCAATTATTGAGGAAGATGATGCTTGACGTTGAAGTGAATAGTTGGGTGTTGGTTTTTTAGTTGCTCTGTAGGGAATGTCAAGGGTAAGCTAATGAAAGATGAAGAGGGAGAATGGAGGGAAGGAGAATAAGAAAATGAGGTAGAAGTGGGTGGAGGAGAGGAGAGAATTGGAGTAAGCATTGTTGATTACTGTGAAATTTTTCAAAAAGGATCTACAAATTTATTAAAGGGAATGGTGATAAAGAGGCTTATAGAAGATTCAAAGGGTTATTTGAGAAAATTAAGTCATATGTGACAAAAAAGACTCCAATTAAAAAAAGGTGACATGTTGATCAAGATTAAGTCAAATCATTTACTAATTAAGAGATTAAATTAAATGGAGGTGAAGTGTAATTTTAGAACTTGTTGAACTTTTAAAAAATATAATTTTCCATTTCAAATCAGCCTCTTTCAAAATAAACCCGTTCTTTTTTCTCCACTCCAAAGATCTCCAAAGTTTTTCAAGTCTTCTGTTTTCTCTTCATTTTTGTCTCGTCCTTTGATCTTCATCTTCTACATCTTATTCTCTTGTCCTCGACATTGTCATCATGACAGAGCTAAAAATTTCTCTAAATAGTTAGAGTTTTGAGTTTGAGTTTTCATAGTTTAAAGAAAAAAAAGAATATGCATGTTGTGTGTGTATGCTATGTTTATTATTTCTCCAAATATTTCATAGTTTATTGTTATTGTTTTTTTGCCCTATTACATTGTATTCATTATTGTGATGATGTGACATTGATGAAAATCTAAAGAAATAAATGATGTATGATTAACATAGTAGAAAAAATAAGTGTAAAAATGTGTATAGTTGGTGCAGCAATTTCAAAATTTGTTTAATTTTTTTCAACAAATGAGGTACTTGCTGTAACCGCTCTCTCAGTTGTTAAAGAAAAATCATTAATTGCTTAATAAGTCACAAAAATTTAAGTAGTTGATGAACCAACTGCTTAAATTGCTGCAACAAATTTCTTAACTTGCAACCTTAAGTTGTTGCAACAACTTAAGTAATTGATGAAGCATTTGCGTAAATTGCTTCATTAAATACTTTAAGTTGTTGCATCAACTTAAGTTATTGATGAAGCAACTGCTTAAGTTGATGTAGTAAATTCCTTGAGTTGTCTTAAGGTGTTTCTACTATTTAAGTTGTTGATGAAACAAATTCCTAAGTTGATGCAGCAACTTAATTTGTTGATGAAACAACAACTTAAGTTGATGTAGTAAATTCCTTGACTTGCAACTATATAAGTTGCTGCAACAAGTTGTTGCAGCAACTTAAGTAGTTGATGAAGCAACTCTTAAGTTGCTACTGAGAATATCTTAAGGTGTTCCAGTAGCAACTACTGAAATTGTTACACTAAATTATTTATTCTTTCAGTTGCATTTAAGTTTTCATAACAACTTAAGTATTTCTAAAGCAACTGCTTAAGTAGCTGTACTTTAATTTCTTAAATTGCTACCTTAAATTATTGTTGTTACTGCATCTGCTTAACTTATTTCTGCATAAACTCCTTAAATTGATGTAACAAATCACTCATTTGAAAAAAATATGAAATTATGTATGTTAGTTTATTTTTCTATTTTATTGAAGAATTAGTTGTGCTAATGTATGTGTTTTATCTCATATGTGTAAATAAAAATGGTTCGAACAAAAAGAAAATTTTCTTTAAGCAATACTCCCCCAAAATTTAGAAAAATAAGCACACAATCTCAAAGAGAAACAGTAGCAGCAGCAAAAGTAGTAGAAACACAAGCATCTACTAATAAATTAACTTTGTTGGTTAATGCCACAATGGTAGATGGTGAGGCAGCCTCAAGCCCTAGGCAATTAGATGAAGGTTATATGGTTCAACAACAATCAACAATGGATAAAGATAATTATTATTCAAAAGAAGAAGCAGAAAAAGAAGAAGAAGAAGAAGAAAATATATTTGATATGGTTGATTCTTTTTCGACACAAGCAAGCAAATCAGACGATGTTTTGTTCGCTGAAAGAAGAAAAAAATTTCATCATGATATCAATGCCCCTTCTGCCTCTATTACTGATTCCCCTCCTAACAGTCCTTCAACAGAAGTCATTGTTATTACAATTAAATTTTCAGACTATGGCTTGAAGATAGTGCTGGACAATTTTCCCTGTGATTTAAAAGGTAATATCGTTGTTAGATCAGGTATGGAAAAACCTTTCAAAGATTTTAGAAAGATGCTTGTGGAAAAAAATTTAGAAAAATATTTTTGATCTAGTATATTTGGAAAGTTTTTGAACATAGATGAGGGAGTAGTTCCACATTTTAAATGAGCTTGGCATATCAATTTCATCGGCGAAAGGTAATTAGTGATGAACAAAAGGCTATTGGATAATTTATTGCGGCTTGCCAGTTTGTTTCGACATGAAAAATTTGCAATAATGACAGGCTTACACTATCATTATACTCTGCTGACTCCAAGTTCTCTGCTGATTTGGAAGAAATCCTTGGTGTTACCTTTAAAAGCTTTTGATTTATTACGAGGAACAAGACCACTATGTTGGGACAACAAACACTTCAATGTCGTACACATCAACTCCTCTTTTTGAGTCATTAACTCCAAAAGGAGAAATGTATTCTACAAATGATTCCGAAGGAGGAAGTAGTCATAAGACCTCAAAAGTTGAAAAGTCAGAAAACAAGGTTTAAAGAAGTTTCTCAGATAAATTTTAGCTTTTTGCACCAGGTGGCTCTCCACGAGATTCTTTACTACCCGTAGTGCTCTCCATGAGTAGTGGAAAGTGCACGTGAAGATCATTAGTTGAAGGGATCATTTAGGGTAGGGGACACGCATGGCTTCATAGCCTGTGGTACAAATCATGAACTGTGGGGTGGTCCGTAGAGCCCAACTCCTCAAGGCCCTGTCCAGGGTGCCTAGATTGGGAAGGAGCCACAAGCCGTGGTGCTCACCACGAGCCATAGTGACCTATGTGAAGGTCACCCTTCAGAACTCTAACTTTCCCAAGTCCAAGTAAAGGACCACGACCACCACCACTTGTCGTGGTGAGGTTCACGTACCATGGTGGGTCCCTCGTCCAGGTGCAATTCTATTTTTAAGTTGAGGGTATTTTGGTCTTTCTATATATTCCATTAAATGAATATGGATGATTTTTGGAAATATGTTCTAACCTATTAACTAGCCTAAGCTCTCTTAACCCTCTCATTCTCATCATTACACCCAAATCACAAAATCTTCTCTCTAAAGTTTTTTCTCAAGAGTCTTCTTCCTCCTCAAGCAAATTCTGAGGATTTCTTCAAGATTAAGCTTTAATTCTCTTCAATTTAGGGCTTCTAAAGGTAAAGGTATGTGGGACTTCATCCTTGTGTACTTTCACCCATAAAATCCCAAAGATTATTTCTCAATTATCTTATGAATTCTTCTTCTAAAAGCCCTAATTTCTTGATTTACATTGTGTCTTCTTACTTATGATATATTCCAATGCTATTAGATTAATTATGCATAGTTCATATTACATTGTATGATTTCGAGATGAATTTCAAAGGCCTATGCTATATGCTAATTTTCAAGTATGAACGATGAGTTATGATCATAATTTTCAAGTTATTTCAATGAAAGCTTTATGAATGATGTTCAAAGATCTTTATGCAATGAATTTCTAAATGATGCTTTAAGAAAAAGTTATAGTATGAAAGGTAGTTCTCATACAATCATGTTAAAAGAGGTGAAAGGACAATTCTCACCAATTCACAAATTTTTATGAATTAATCAAGTTAATGAGCTTTTCCTATGATTTTACTATAATGATATTAATATATGAGCTATTCCTATATTATCCTTTATAAAATTGGATTGATATCCATTATTATCTTTCCTAATGACGTTAAAGACTATGTTTTCATGAAAGTTCCATTGGGATAATGACTAAGCACCTAGAGAATTTTAAGGTGGGGTTCAATCCGATATGTCATTGTAGCTTCCCAAGGTAATCCTAGTAGCAACCTTTAGTATCAAACTACATTGCCCCCATAGGTTTAAAGATGCCAATATGGGGAAACTAGTGGATCCACATATATCACAATTAAATAGAGAGTACCATCAAAAAGTCTATCCTGGTAAGAGAGCCTTCCCTTTTCGATATGGGGTCCATCGTATGTCATGTATTATCTCGCATGGTATTATATGTCGGTTAAAGGTCATATCTTACGTCAATTAAAGTAAAGTTATAAATTTATGATGATGATGGTGTCTCGATGCATTGACCAATGAGTATGATGTTTTAATATTTTCCATGATTTCAATCACGTTTTAAGATATTGGTATTGCATCCATGATTCATATTGATTATGTTATATGTTATTGTTCATGCATAATTTTCTCACACAGTGTATTCCATGTACTAATACATACATTTTACCTATATTGTATCATAATTGGATATTGACTAAGAACTAAGAGGGCTTCTAAGTGGGGTTCGATCCGGTAACGCAATGAGTTACCCAAGGGAATCCTAGTAACAACCTAAAGTCCCAAACTATGTTTCCCGCATAGGTTGCCTTTATGGCCTAGCTAGTGGATCCACATATAGCACAGTTGAGTTGAGATGAGTTACTTATGGAGTATGCCCTGGCAAGGTAGCCTCCCCTATCTGGATGTAGGAGTCATAGATTTCCATGTAATAGCTTATATGGTTTTAGATGTCGGTTAATGGTCTTATCCCATACAAGTTGAAGTCAAGTTATGAGATGTCAAGTTATGAGTTAATGATGAAGTTTTATGATATGCACTGACCATGAGTTTCTTATATTTTAAATTGCTTTTAACCTTTACTCATGTTCATTATGATTGGTCATGAATCTTATGACATATTGATTACGTTCCTTTACTTTTTCATTCATACCTCACATACTGAGTATATTCAAATGTACTAGCACATATTTTTGCCTACATTATCTGATAATGTAGGGACGAAAGACACTCACGATCTTCCTATTCGTGGCTAGAGATCACCCTAGATTCTAAAAAAGTTGTTGAGTCCTCATTCTATCAAGGACATTAGTTTTGTTCATGTTACTTTCACTTTGAATTTCATCTATTGTTAGGGTGAGATAAGAGATTTTCCTAAGCCCCTGTCAAAGATCAGACTAGAGGCATGTTTAGACGATAATGTGATGTAGTCCATGCGGACGTGGATTGGTTGATTCTATCCCCTTTGAGATGATTACTTTCGCTTATCTTTATCCTATTCTTTACCTTATGTATGCGATGTATTTTAAGATGACTTATGGTTGGGGTCCCTCACATCCTGATCATCGTATCGCGACTTAGACCTAGTTTGGGTTGTGAAAAAATCGAAGAGGAGAAGCTAGAGGAGAAGTCTAAGAGGGAGTCCAAGAGGGCTCGAACCGATAGTGCTAACGTCTCTTATGGTAAGTCCGGTAATGGTGGTCATCCTCAATTTCATCAAAGATATTCTGACCAAGCTTCATCAAACAATCAGGCTCCAAAATTTGACTAGGCCAAGGTGCCTAATACTAAGTGCAAGGAGGAGCCCCGAGTGATTAAGTCATCCTTCTATACAAGAAGTGTGATTATAAGGAAGAGTGACTAGCGAAATCAGATGTGTAGTATAGGTGTGGTAAGATGGGTCATCATTCGAGAGAGTATAGGAGTAGTGCTAGACCTCATACTCAAACTCAGGCTATCAGTCGTCCGAATTAGTGTGCTACTACTTAGGTTGGCGGTCAACACCAAAACAAGTTTTATCTCCTCCAGACTCATCAGAAGTTAGAGGATTCCCCGATGTCGTGACTAGTATGTTGAAAGTCTTTGACTTTGAATTTTATGCATTTTTAGATCTGGGTGCTACTCTATCATTTGTTACTCTTTATCTCTCTATAAAATTCATTGTTAGTCCCAAGATCTTGTTAGAACCTTTTTCAGTCTACACTGATGTTGGTGATTCAACTGTGGCTAAAAGAGTCTATAGAAATTGCCTAGTTTCAGTTTTTCATAAAATCACCTCAGTTTATCTTGTAGAGCTTGATATGACTGATTTATATGTTATTCTTGGATGGATTGTCTTCATACATGTTATGCTTTTATATATTGTAGAACCCGTGTGGTTAAGTTTCAGTTTCCTAATGAGTAGGTCCTAGAATGGAAATGTAGTAATTTTGTGTTTAAGGGTCAATTCATCTTATGCCTTCAAGCTTGAAAAATAATTGTCAAAGGTTGCATCTATCATCTAGTCTGGGTTAGATTTACTAATTCTGAAGCTCCTACTCTTTTAACACCCCCTAAAAATGTTATGTATGATGTTCCAATTCTCAATGAAAATTATACAGCTTTTATATTTTAGGCTTAACTTTTCATAAGATAGTCCAAAATAAGTGATTCAAATTTTTGAATAACCCCAATATCATTACCTACAACTTTTGTGGACCATATTTTATGTTTCGGAGGTTAAGTAGGTCAAATAAATTAATTATTACAAGACATGGTGTTATGATGAAATGGAGTGTTTGTAGAAGGAAAATCATATGTCACTCTAGGATGCTCTAAATTGGTTGATTCTTGAATGAAATGAATGTAGAATTCTAGCGCAACAATTCATATGAAGATACCAAATCTAATGAGGAAGCTATCTTGTTCAAATACAGCTCTAAAAAAGGGTATTCCGTTAAAAGAAGGTTCATCTCACCAACCATGGAAAGATCTAAATACATTTGACATCACCCATGACATCACAATCTTTCATTAATTTTTTAGATTTTTCTTTATAATTATTTTAATTATTGTTAGGTCCCTCTTTCACACTTATAAATACTGACCTTATTTCATCATGTTGTTTATCAAATTTTCTCAAGCAACTCTTCTCTCTATGCACTTCTTTACTCATTATCAAAATATAGTTTTAGTTCTTAGTAGTACATAAATACCATTTCGATAATTCATATACTTCGGGTAGTACACAAAATTCTTCGGCGAGGAGAAAAGACTTAGATTCAAGAGTGTTAATTAGATCTTTCGATTCTGAGTAACGCTTTGGATTCCGGGTATGTAAGGCTTCAAAGAGAATATTCTTTCCACTCTCATGCCTAAAGTATTTTAATTATATGATAAATTATGTTTATTTTTTTAAGTTTTACTCTAAGTTATGTGGGTGTTTATCCATGGGTTCTTCCACCCATGTAGTCCAAAATTCTTTCAACTAAATCTCTTAATTTCAAATAACATTTTCTTATGGGTAATCTTATTTTTACTTAATAGCATGAATCATGGTTAAACTAATGATTATTGGTCTATTTTGATGCAACATGAATTCATATCTATGAATTGATGGTTTGTAAATAATTCTTATCTCTTTAAAGGTTCTTGAAATTCATGGTGGATTGTTTAAAATATGACTTTTAATTAAAGGATTTCAAAGTATTTATGCATATTCATTTACATACATATTTGCAAGTTGAAGTAATTTGAACCCACCTAGTTTTACTATGTTTCCAATGAGGTTTGACTTAAAAACTTTGACTCCAAAGTAATATTAATGAAAGCAATATCTATGATGAAATGATATTAATGATGGATTCTTTATGCAATAAGGACAACTCTTGCATATTTGAATTACCAAAGATTTTAATGAGCTATTCTACTGAATATGATATTTTGAATTCTCAAGCTATATGTTATGACTATTTTAAAGTATTATACTATTCCGTGGGATTGAGTTAGCACCGAATGGGTTATTAAGGTGGGATTCGGTAAGGGAATCCTAGTAACAACCCTTTGTCTCATTAACTATGTGCCAACATAGGAGACTTTATAGGCTTAGTCTAATCGATCCACTAATAGCCCTTAAAGTTAAAGTTAAAAAATGAATGAAGTTGATGGAGTTCTACCCGGAAAGTAGTCTCCCCGGCCAACATAGAGGGTTATGCTGGATATGTAATAGCTCGCATGGTCTTAAATGTCGGTTATGATCATCTTCCCATAAAATGAATATTTTAAAGGATATATATATAATTTATTATTCATGCATTGCATTATGTTTCACATTATATAAATGTTTTAATGTTTTCTCAATGTTCATGCATGCATACATATATAGTACATTCAAAGTAATAACGCATACACTTTTGCTTACATGACATTCCCATGTAGGGACCAGTGCTCCTCCTTGTTCTCCTCCACGTGGCTAGTTGAGATTTTGTTTGAAGGCTACTTTTGGTGAGTTTCCATGTTTTAGGAACAATACTTTTTTATATTTCTAGGTTTTGATATGTTGAGATCTTTAGATACTTACTATGACATTTCTTTCTATTATGATTGTGAGTGAGAAAGAAACTTGTCTTAGCCCCGTTAAATTTAAAAGTTAGAGGTATTGTTAGACATATGTAAATTGAAGATTTACTATTATAATTTTCTCTTGTTTATTTATTTTCATTACCTATGAAAGGCTAAAAGAATACTAAGAGGTTTGTTTGATGTACTTTCAAATTTCTCATTCGCCATGTCACGTCTAGACCCTAGCTTGGGTCGTGACAACTCTTGAGTTAGTTCTGGTTGTGAATGAGTTTCTGAACGTTTTCCCCGATGATCTTCTAAGTATCCCTCCCAAAAGAAAAATAGACTTTGGTATCAATCTTCTCCCTAAAACTCAGTCTATCTCTATTCCTCCTTACTAAATGGCCCTGATAGAATTGAAGGAGTTAAAGGATTAATTGAAGGACTTACTGAGTATCTCTCCATGGTGTGTTCCAGTTCTCTTCGTTAGAAAGAAGAAGGGCTCTCTTCGAATGTGTATTGATTATCGGCAATTTAACAAGGTCAAGAGTAAGAATAATTATCCCATTCTAAGCATTAATGACTGGTTCATCAACTTCATGGAGCAAGTCACTTTTTAAAGATTGATCTTAAATCGGATTATCATCAACTTTGAGTAAGGGAATGTGACATTCCAAAGACGACTTTTAGGATTTGGAACGATCACTTTGAATTCTTTGCTATGTCTTTTGGACTAGCGAATATCCATGCAGCTTTTATAGATTTCATGAACAAGGTTCAAGTAGTATTTAGATATTTTCATAATTATGTTCATAGATGATATTTTGATCTATTCTCCGAGTAAGGAAGAGAATGTCGGTCATTTGAGGATTGTATTGCAAATTTTTAAGGAACATTAGTTATTTGTAAAATTAAGTAAGTGTGAATTTTGGTTAAGTTCAGTTGCTTTCCTTGGCCATATCATCTATAGTGAAGGAATTATGGTTGATCCAAAGAAGACCGAGGCGATTAAGAATTGGCCTAAACCATTGTCTCCTTCCGATATTTGGAGTTTCTTCGGCTTAGCCCATTATTGTAGATGGTTTGTGGAAGGTTTCTCTTCTATTGCATCGCCCTTGACTATTTTTACTCAAAAAATGGTAAAATTTCAATGATCCGAAGCTTGTCAGAAAAGTTTTCAAGAGTTGAAGGATAGACTTACCTCTGCTCTGGTGTTGACTTTGCTGGAAGGTTCTGATGGGTTCGTTGTGTATTGTGATGCTTCACGAGTTGGTCTTGGTTGTGTTCTAATGCAAATTGTTAAAGTGATAGCCTATGGTTCTAGGCAACTATCCACCCCATGACTTGGAGTTAGCGGCTGTGGTATTTACTTTGAAATTATGGAGACACTACCTATATGGTGTCCATATAGATGTATTCACCGATCACAAAAGTTTGCAATATGTATTCACTCAAAAAGACTTGAACCTTCGATAAAATAGATGTCATAAATTGTTGAAGGATTATGATATAAGTGTGACATACCATTCGAAAAAGTCAAATATGGTTTTCGATACTCTTAGTAGATTGTCCATGAATAGTGTTTCCCATATTGAGGATTAGAAGAAAGAGCTAGTTTGGGATGTTCATAGATTATCCTATTTGGGTATCCGTTTGGTTGATTTCGAGGATAGTGGTGTTATTGTGGAGAATGGTTCGGAATCATCTCTTTTTGCGGTTATTAAGGTAAAACAAGATAGTAATCCTTCTTTGGTTGAATTGAAGAAAGAGATTACTGAAAAAGCCATTGAGGATTTCTTGCAATGGGGAAGATAATATTTTGAGATATCAAGTTTGGTTATGTGTTCTCGATGTAGATGGATTGAGAGATATGATATTGTTCGAGGCTCATTGTTCATAGTATTCTATCCATTCGGGTTCCACAAAGACGTATCAAGATTTGAGGGAAGTGTATTGGTGGAATGGCATGAAAAAAGATATCATAGAGTTTGTGGCTAAGTGTCCAAATTGTCAGTAAGTGAAGGTTGACCATCAGAAATCGGGAGGTTTGGCTCAAGACATTGAGATTCCTACTTGAAAGTGGGAAGCCTTGAATATGGAATTCATTACTGATTTGCCTTATACTCGTAGGAAACATGATTCTATTTGGGTGATAGTTGACTAAATGACTAAATCGACTCATTTTCTTCCTATTAAGACTCATATAAAACTGAGGATTATGCTAGATTGTATATCCGAGAGTTGGTTAAGCTTCATGGTATTCCATTGTCTATCATTTCGTATCGAGGTACTCAGTTTATATCTCAGTTTTGGAAATCTTTCCAAAAAGGTCTTGTACTCAAGTGAAGCTTAGTACAACTTTTCACCTTCAGACGGATGGTCAATCGGAGCGTACCATTAAGAATCTAGATGACTTGTTAAGAGCATGTGCTATCGATTTTAAAGGAAATTGGGATGATTATTTTCCATTGATAGAGTTTGCCTATAATAACAATTATCATTCTAGCATTTACATTGCTTCATTTGAGGCCTTATATGATAGGAGGTGTAGGTCTCCTATCAGTTGGTTCGAATTCAGTAAAGTTGCTCTGATAGACTTGAATTGGTATTTGTGTCTATGGATAAGGTTAGACTTATTAGAGAAAGATTGAACACAACCCAAACTCGACAAAAGTTCTATTTTGATGTAAGGAGAAGAGAGCTTGAATTTGAGGTATATGATTGGGTTGACTTAAAAATTTTACCCATGAAGGGTGTGTTGCATTTTGGTAAGAAATATAAGCTAAGTCCGCGCTATATTGTCCCATATCAGATTTTGAGGCAGATTGGCAAGGTGGCATATGAGTTGGGTTTGCCTTCAGATTTGGCATTGGTACATCCGGTGTTTCATATGTCCTTGTTGAGGAAGTTTGTTGGTGATCATAGTTCTATTGTGCCATTGGATAGCATTGATGTGAATGGGGGTCTTTCATATAAGGAGTTCTCGATTAAGATCCTAGACTGATAAGTTAGGAAGTTGAGAAACAAGGAAATAGCTTCAGTTAAAGTGATATGGAGGAACCAAGAGGTTGAGGCTGCTATATGGGAAGCTAAAGCCGATATGATATTGTGATATCATCAACTCTTTCCTTCCGTTCCTAGATGAGGTATGTAGTTCCATTGTGATCCATTCAGCCCAAATGATGTGTTTCAGTCATTCTCATTTTTACATATGCATTCATGTTCATGAAAAGAGTTTTAAAGTCATGAATTAGCTTGAGATTAAAGATTTTATGTGTTATGCATTTTCGAGGTGTTTTGCATTTATGTTGGGCTACCATGTTTCTTTTCTATTCCATTTCTGCTAGTTTGACTCCTATTCGAGGATGAATATTCCTAAAGGGGATATATTGTAAGACTCCGAAAGTTGGAAAGTTAGAAAATGAGGTTCAAAAGATGTTTCTTGGATAAATCTCATCTTTTTGCACCATGTGGCTCTCCATGAGGCTCTTCATGGCCTATAGTTCTCTCCACGAGTTATGGAGAGAGCTTGTGAAGATCATCAATTGAAGGGATCACTTAGGGCAGGGACCATAAATGGCATCACTGCCTGTGGTGTGAATCACGAGCCATGGTGTGGTCCGTGGAGCCCAACCTTTCAAGTCCCTATCCAGGGTGCCTACCAAGGAAAGATACCATGAGTCGTGGTGTTCACCATAAGCCATAGTGACCTCCATGATGGGCACCCCTCAGAACTCCAACTTTCCCAAGTCTAAGTCAAGGACCACGACCATTACCATGGGCCATGGTGAGGTTCACGGACCGTGGTGAGGTTCACGGACCGTGGTGGGTCCCTTATCTAGGTGCAATTCCAGTTTTAAGTTGAGGGTATTTTAGTCTTTCTATATGTTTCAATAAATGAATGTGGACATTTTTTGGGACTATGTTCTAACTTATTAACCACCTTAAGCTCTCTTAACCCTCTCATTCTTATCGTAACTCCCAAATCACAAAATCTTCTCTCTAAAATTTCTTATCAAGAGTCTTCTTCCTCCTCAAGAAAATTCTGAGGATTTCTTCTAGATGAAGCTTCAATTTTCTTCAATTTAGGGCTTCTAAAGGTCAAGGTATGTGGGACTTCATCCTTGGGCACTTTCATGATTCTTCTTCTTACAAATTCTTCTTCTAAAAGCCCTAATTTCGTGATTTGCAGTAGGTTTGCTTAATCATGATATATTTCAATGCTATTAGCTTAATTATGCATAGTTTACATTACATTGCATGATTTCGAGACAAGTTTCAAAGGCATATGCTATATGCTAGTTTTCAAGTATGAACTATGAGTTGTGATAATAATTTAAGGTTATTTCAATGAAAGATTTATGAATGATGTTCAAAGATGCTTTATGCAAAAACGTTATGAATGATGATCAATGATGTTTTAAGAAACAGTTATAGTGTGAAAGGTAGTTCTCACACAATCACGTTAAAAGAGATGAAAGGACTATTCTTACCAACTCATGGACTCTTATGAATCAATCAAGTTAATGAGCCATTCCTATAATTTTACTATGATAAAGTTAATAAATTAACTATTCCTATGTTATCTTTATAAAGTTGGATTGATATCTATTATTATCTTTCCTAATGACATTAAAGACTATGTTTTCATGAAAGTTTTGTTGAGATAATGACTAAGCACCTAGAGAACTTTAAAGTGGTCTTCAGTCTGGTATGCCATGAATGATATGATAAGAGGCTTGGATGGGGTCCTTCGGGATTCTAATCGCCTTGTTGCACCTAGGGTCTTGTTTGGGTCATGGCAGTAGTATTGCTGAAAGGATTACTAAGACTCTTATTCTACTTGAGCTCTCTGGTTTTAAAAGCTCTTTTGCGAAGAAATATTATGATTCAAGTAACGAATCCTCTCCACACATGTCACATGATGTGAGCCCTTTGAATATTAACTTGCGTGGTAATCTATGTTACTCTCCTACCTCCCCAATGGTAATGTAATCAATGGTAACTGATGCTTCATCCATGTTGGAACAACTTGTGAGCTTGACAAAGTTGGTTGAAGGATTGACCAAGAAAATGTAAAATAAAGAATCTCGGATTAATAAGTTGATGTGTATGATTGATGGCTTCCTAGATAGAGAATCCAGTGATGCACTTAGAAAGGGTATTGGAATTCAAGAGATTGAACATAAAATGAAGCAAGAACCGCATGCTAAGGAGACGCCAGTTTCTTTCAAAGGAATGATCCCACTTGATCATTTGAAGGAATTCATCGAAGGGACCATCAAGGATAAGTGTGAAGTCTCCACCAAGTATTCTCATATGTATAAAAAGCCATACACTACAAAAATTGATAGATTCAAAATGCATGTTGGTTATCAACCTCCTAAATTTTAGTAGTTTGAGGGAAAAGGAAATCCAAAGAAACATGTTGCAGACTTTGTGGAAGCATGCAATAATGCTGGGACCTCTGGAGACAATCTTGTGAAGCAGTTTGTCCACTCCCTAAAAGGAAATGCCTCAAATAAGTATACGGATCGCAAACCTAATTCTATCGATAGTTGGGAGCAACTACAGAATGAGTTTCTTAATCACTTCTATAGCACAAGGAATATAGTAAGCATGGTAGAACTCATGAATACCGGTCAAAGAAAGGATGAACCAGTTATTGACTTCATCAATCGATGGAGAAATGCGAGACTGAATTGCAAAGATAGACTTAGCAAAGCTTCTACAATAGAAATGTGTATCCAAGGAATGCACTAGTACATTCTCTACATATTGTAAGGAATAGAGTCAAAGTCCTTCGAAGATCTAGCTAATTGCGCTCATGATATGGAGTTGAGCATGTCTTCTATTGGAAAAGATGTGATTTTAGTCCACGATCCTCACAAGGAAAGGAAAAGAAGGAACCCAAAATATGGAGTAAATTTGTGTCTAGAAATGACAACAAAGAATCCGTGAATGTCAATGTGTCACCTATGAAGTTTACTATAAAGGAAAGCAAGAAGCAAAGTGTGAAAATGACTTTACAAGCGTGTCTAAATCAAAAGCCAACCCTGAGAGAGATGCATGAAAAGGAATACCCCTTCTTGGATTCTAACATTTTTGAGATTTTTGATGAGTTGCTTGAACTAAATCTCATTGAGTTTCTAGAGATGATGCGACCTGATAAAGCTGGAAAAGCTAATGACCCAAATTATTGCAAGTATCATAGACTTGTGAGTCACCCTCTTGAGAAATGTTTTGTCTTCAAGGATAGAGTTATGTGATTGGATAACAAAAAGAAAATTTCCCTTGATGATGAGAAGGACATCTCTAACCAAATCTCTATCACATTTGGCTCACTTGAACCAGTCTAAATATATATCTTTAGAGAGGATGAAAAAGAGCTGTTGGAGAAAGACAAACCCCAAGTTGATAAAGACAGTGATGAAGGTTGGACTAGGCGAAGACACAATAAAAGAAGTTTACAAAAAGAATCATCTGAGCATCCTATCAAAAGGAAGATGGTGAGAAGTCTAAAGAAGCAAAAATTGATCAAGCATCCAAAAAAGGCAAAGGTAGAAGTGCAGCACCACCAGAAACCTTGACGTCTTGTGACTTTAAGGGAATTTATACCAAATTGTTTCTTCACAAAATCTACTCAAAACAATGTAGATGCATCATGTTTCATGCTAACAAAGAAGAAAGAATGAGTGAAACCTCATCGAAGGTGTCTCCCGCTGACAAAGAAAAAGCAATAAGAGAAATCTCATCAATGGCGTCTCCTTCACTTTCTGAAAAGCCTATTGAATCTTTTTCCCAAGAAGTATATGCATATGATACAAAAATCACATTTACAGATAACGATCTATTATTTGGTGAAACACTACACAATCGTCCTTTGTATAGGGTAGGTTATGTGATTGAGAAGAAGATAAACAAAATATTGAGAAATAAAGGATCTGGAGTTAACATTTTGCCCATCTACATGTTGAAGGAACTTGGAATCATGACTCAAAAACTTAGTGAAAGTCGTTTGTTGATACAAGGATTCAATCAAGGCGGTCAAAGGTCAATAGGCACTATAAAGTTAGAAATCCACATGGAAAATTTGCGATTAGGTGCATAGATGCATGTGATTGATGCAAAGACTTTATACAATATATTTCTTAGAAGGCCTTAGGTACACGAGAAAAAAGTTATCTCATCTTCTTACTATCAATGTTTGAAGTATCTTGAAGATAGAATTAAAAAGAAAATAGTTGATGATGATAATCCTTTAACTAAAGTTGAGTCATACTTTGCCGATGTAAACTTCTATTTAAAGAGTTGCATTGTGAATGAGGAAAACTTGATGATATCAAATCGACCAAGTATGATAAGCTTGGAAGCAAAAGAGCTGATGTGGCTATTGGAAATGTCAAGGTTGATATTAAAGAACCTTGTTCCATTCTGAATGAAGGGAAGATCACGTCTTGAAAAAGAAGTTGGCTTCTAGACTTTTCTATGTTACAATGGTGAAGAAAGATGAAAGTCAATCATCCGTCATCCAATGGAATTTACTAAAAGGGCTAAGTCTTTCTATCAAGCGGATTGAGGGAATAAAATTGTCTTCAAAGCTACCAAGAAAGTCGATCGCTCCAAATCTACCGCGAAATGTCGCACTCCCAAATGCTTACAAGTTAGTTGTGAAGGCTGGATACGACCCTAATAAGCCATCAATTCTAGGAAAACTCCCATCAAAATATGAAACCAGTAAGCACGCAAAGGCTTAGGCTATAACTAACCGCCACCAATTCGCATCTCCATAAGAAAGGAAAGCAAGAAATAACTATGTCACTATAAAAGATGAGTATGTTGCTTCAAACAAAAGTCCTCTGTCATTGATCAAAATGCAAAATCAACCGCAAGAACTTTTGTGTTTTAGCAGTTAGGTCCATTGTAGAAGTAGAATAACAAGGACTAGAAAAATTACCTAAGAGTGATAATGCTTGATTCACCTATGATCTAGAAGTATTACAAAAGTTTGATTCCTTCTAGAATTAGGAGAAGGTGAAGACTTACACTGTGGTTTATACCAAGGAGCGCGAGGAAAACGAAGAAAGTGTAGGATCTTCATATCATGTTACAATCTAGAGTGAGAACGATACCTTACCTCAAATAAAGATTGATAGAGAGTTGGAAGATATTTCCTGGTGCTATCATATATCCGTTAATGACAATGATTCTCAAGAAAAAGAAGATGTTGGACATGCTCCGCTAGATCTTGAAGAAGGAGTGAAGATCATAGTAGATCCCTTAAAGGAAGTTAACCTCGACACTAATGAAGATTGAAGGCCAACTTACCTGAGTGTCTTTCTAAAAGTTGATGAAGAACTTTCTTATATGGATATACTCTGAGAATATAGGGATGTATTCAGTTGGAGTTATAACGAAATGCCTGGATTGAATGCTAAAGTAGCATTTCATCAATTGATAGTCAAGAATGGTGCTTATCTTGTTAAGCAAGTCCAAAGACAGTTTAGGCCAGCCATGGTTCCATTGATAGAAATGAAGTTAACAAACTTATTGAAGCAGGCTTCATTCGTGAAGTCAAATATTGTTTCTGTGAGGAAGAAGAATGGCTGAATTTGAGTTTGTGTTGATTTTAGAGACCTCAACAATGCATGCCCTAAGGATGAGTTTTCGCTTCTTATTCTAGAGATGATGATTGATGCTACAACTGGCTATTAGGCAATGTCTTTCATGGATGGTTCATCCTTCTACAACCAAATTCTTATTTTGCAAATCTTAAGGTATTTATTTATCAGGCCCCGTGTTACACCTCACCCTTTTAAACTCAGAATGTCTCATAAGTTCCTTGGACATTACCATATGAACCGGATATGCTACGACACTATCAAATGACTCCAACGAAGGGAGGATGTGATACCCCGTGGTAGAGAAGGTTGGAAGGGGAATCATAAGAATCCGGAAGGAATAGGAGGCCAAGTAACGAGTCGTAGGACTCGACTTATCTACATAAGCTACTAATTTAGAAATCTTACATATGTGAGTTACTTGATTACATACCAAGCTTGCGTAGCAAGGGTTTCATAGGCTCTTAAAGTGAGACGAGATTACGAATGAGATTACGAACCCACGAGGAAGAGAAAATTTTTTTGGCGGGGCAGCCAATGGGAGGGTGACACGTGGCAGCACCTGAGCAGGCAGGTGACCCACCTGCTTGGGGGAGGTGGACCCCACTGCCACGTGGAAGCACCCCATTGGCCGCATGTTGAGGTGGCCCAATAAGGGGCTGACACGTGTCACCCTTAGGGGATGACACGTGTCACCTCATATATATATGTATATATGATTCTTAAGCTGTTCATTATCCAAAAACAGCAGCCAACATAGAAAAAAAAATGTGAAAGAGGGAAATAGAGAGGCAGCCATCGTTGTTGAAGATTCAAGGTGAGTTTTTCAACTTTCTTCCATGAATTAATTATATACGGTGTACCTTAAATATGTGGAGGTGTATATATGTATATTACGATGCCTACGGAACCATATTTTCAGTTTACACTTGGAAATAAATAAGAGAAAGTTGAAGGAGAAAATGTTAAGAACTAATTAACCAACCCGTTTTTGGAAGGGACTGTTGTTAGTAATATTGGTATAACTTCTTGTGTACAGTTTCATTTCGAATGTTTTAATATGTTTTGGAAAGGTATTTCATAGGCCGATAACTTTCGTTCAGAATCTAAAATCCATTTTTCCTTTATATTCTTGAAAAAGGGTGATGAAGTGTAGACGAGGTACTGCCCATATTTGGTTTTGGAAATCCTACACGGACAGCTGTGAGTATTTTGGTCATATATTTTTCTACAAAATTGATGTAGGGATGAGTCAAAATTGTTTGCGACCCTAAGACACATTTCTATAACTTTCATAAAGGACGTAAATCCTGTTTCCCTCCATTACCCCTTCGAAACGAAGCGACAAGGTAAAACAGTAAGCTGTCCAGATTTCACATTTTGGATAGTTTTGGCGAATTTGACAAGTTTAACGTAAGGTAAGGCCTTTCCTTTTAAATTAGAGTTTATGGTATTTTTATATGGTGTATTACACCCCTTGTATGCTGCTGGAAGTTTAAAAATGTCGTAGAAATGCTCGACGTTCGAAATAAACTAAATTGGAGTCGCTAGAAGTGAATTTTCATCGAAATAAAGTGTCGTTCTTGTGAGTTGCTGCTGCAGGGGTGTGGCTTGTTGTTGCAGGACCTGAATATGTCCTAATATTGGTTAGGTTGCTTCTGGTCGAAGCCACATGACCCCTCGTTACGTATAACTAAAGGCGTCACAAAATAAAGGCTAGACGCCCTATTTTGATATCGTATTTTTGAATAAGTCGTTTGGAGTTTATGTTATATATTGTTGGTATGAATTGTTGCAGGTTGTTGTTGTTGGTTGGCTGTAGGTCTTAGGGACCTAATTGGAAATTTGGATAGGGCACATTACAGGGGAGGTGCTGCCCAATTTTCGTCGACGCCTTAGCGAATAACAAAACTAGTCGGGGGAACGACTAAGGAAATAGATTCCATTGATACTAAGGTGTAACCTAAGATACTGAAAAGTTAAGAGGGGTTGATATTTATATTAATTTCATGTTGAATAGGTTCAAAGGACGGCGAGGCAAGCAGGATAAGGAATAATTCAAACAAGGTATGTAAAGCTTTCTCGTGGCATGTTTTGGTATAAGCTCGTACAACTATCTTTCTTTCATTTTGGCAAGTTTTAGCCTTAAGTGAATTATGTGTGGAATGTGGGGATAATTCCATTCCCAAAACTCCAAGTACGCCTCAAAACCCCTATCCACTGCTTAGTTTTGGAATTTCTGTAAGGATTGAGTATTGCCTAGTAAGGCTTCTACGTGTTAAACAGTAGTGTGTGAAAAGCTATCTCTCATTTTCCTTGACACGTATTTGGTACAAAAATGAGATTATGATGCCATAATAATTCACCGAGCCCAATGATAGGCCGGGTATGAAATATGTGTATGCAGATCCCCTGAAGGAAAGTACAGACTACATAAAGCTTATTCTCTTTCTTCTTTTGGGCATGCCTTTGTCTTAGTTGTAAGTTGAATATGATCTGAGCTCTAGGGTAACTCTATTCTCAAACATCTCTTACTTACTTCTGAATATTGAACTCCTACAGTAGCTGAACTATTTCCCTGGAAACTGTTATATGCTAAAGAGATAACAAATATACATGCTCCAAGTCTTACAGACTATTTGTTAATAAATGTTTCTGGTTCCATAAATGATTTGTCCCTATGTTAATACATGTCCAGGGCCTCCGAGATTACTTTTGAGACAACCAATAATGGCACTTAAGGGACACTCGAGATGACTACACCGTTACTCGGGTTCTCAAATAAAAGCTTAACTTTCTTATTCTGTCGAGTCTCTGATAATGATTTAAATTGCATATAGTTACTCACTACTCTACTCGTGTATATTGAAACACTTCTTTCCCTGAGTCCCGGGCCAGGATATGTTCTCGTGCACAGTTCACTGCATTATTCCCTGAGTCCCTCAATAGAGGGACAGGATATGTGTATAGATATATGATGATGTGTTGTAATAAGGTGGTGATGGCGCCGGGCCTATGATGGTCCTACAGATGTGATTCACCGGACCCCTGAAAGGGCCGGCTATATTGTATAAATTGAGCATGCATGCTTTTGTGATTCACAGAGTACAGGTACATGTCTCCGATTTGATAATTTGTTCCCCTGCCTCTCTATTTCGATTATACCCCCAGTGTATTATGTTACATTTTACATACTCAATACAGATGTCGTACTGACCCCCCTTTTTCGGGGGGCTGCATTCATGCCCGCAGGTACAGATATAGATTTTGGGAGTCCGTCAGCTTAGGATTCCATGCAGCTCAGCTGAAAGAGGCTTCATTGTATCGGGGCCTAGTTTTCGATACTGTCCATGGATGTATAGAAATTGTTTTATCCATTCAGGGGTACGGTGGGGGCCCTGTCCAGCCATATGTTATCATTTATATGTTTAGAGGTCTGCAGACATGTATATGTGGGTTGTATATGTCAGTTTGGTTCAGCTGGGTCTATATGATATATTGTACATGTTATTATGTTATGGCAGCCTTATCGGCTTGTGTGCCCTGTCATGTTGTGATATAAACAAAAAGGGCTACAGGTATATGTAAATGTTATCGCCCAGCGGGGCTCTATTATATGATATATTATTTTATTTACAGTTCAATGTGACCACAGCTGATAGATATGTGTACGGGGGGTCCAGGTCGGACCCCAGTCGCGACCTACGTGGTTGGGTCGTGACACCCCGAGAGACCCAACCCAAGACTTTTAACATATCATATATGTTCATACATAAGCTAAGTAGGAAAATAAAATAAATCATAAATGCGGCATAGAAGTATAAGCATCAATATCTCGATAAAAGAGAAATCAACTAAATCTATGAAGGAACAGGACAACATAGATATAACAAATCTAATATGCCTCTACTAGTCTAGATGGGGCATATGACAAGTTCCTAGATCATCAAAACATAAAGAAAGAACTATAGTCTGAATATGAAAGAAATCATAAATGTTGTGTCCTCATGAGGACTCACCCAAAATGAGACAACAACTCAAAGATCTAGCCACAATCATGATGCGTAGAGTGGTTTTCGAACCCTGCATTTTGATACAATGTAGGCAAAAGTATGCATTACCACATGGAATATACTAAGTGTTCGTTTGGTTGTTGGTTAGAGTTATTCAGGTATTAGGAATACATGTATAATTTATGTAGGTATTAGTAATGCAGGTATTAGTTAAGCAAGGTTTAGCAATGCAGGGTATTAGTAATGTAGGTTTAGTTATGCAAGATTTATTTATGCAGAGTTTAGTTTTGCAGTGTTAAGTTATGCAGAATTTAATAATATATTTGGGTGTTGATTTTTCTAGATTTTGGTTTGCTATGTCGTGAATTTGTTTTTCCAATATATGCTTTCTGATAATTGCTCATTATTTGTGCTTTAACATGAACACATGTTTGAATTTTTGGTGTTTCCCTTACTCCAATGAGGAGCTTCCTTGGTTCTCCTTTCTCGTTGCCATCGACAAAACTTGGAATAATAGACATTGTGGTAGGACTCTATCTATTGTTTCATAGTTATTTCATAATGGAAATCCAGTTGACTGGCAATAACAATTTCTAGATCTATGTGGAGACCAAGAATGGCGTTTCATCTTCCTAATCTTTACTAATATGATTTATGCATCTTCAATGATATTAGATCTATGTGGAGACCAAGAAGAGCCTACTTCCCTCTAGGAGTGCAAGGAAGATGATGAAAGTGTAGGCTATTTATATCATGTTACAATCTAGAGTGAGCACGATACCTCACCTTAAATGAAGATTGATGGAGAGTTGGGAGATATTGCCTAGTGCTATCATATATCCATCAATGAAAATGATCCTTAACAAGAAGAAGATGTTGGAGATACTCTGCTAGATCTTGAAGATGGGGTAAAAACCATAGTAGATCCCTTAAAGGATGTTAACCTCGACACTAATGAAGATTGAAGGCCAACTTACCTAGTGACTTTGTAAAAGTTGATGAAGAACTTTCTTATATGGATATACTCTGAGAATATAGGGATGTATTCGTTTGGAGTTATAAAGAAATGCCTAGATTGAATCCTAAAGTAATATTCCATCAATTGATACTCAAGAATGGTGCTTATCTTGTTAAGCAAGTCCAAAGATGTTTTAGGCCAGACATGGTTCCATTGAAAAATAATGAAGTTAACAAACTTATTGAAGCAGGCTTCATTCGTGAAGTCAAATATCCTACATAGATTTCAAGTATTGTTTCTATGAGGAAAAAGAATGGCTGAATTCGAGTTTGTGTTGATTTTAGAGACCTCAACAATGCATGCCCTAAGGATGAGTTTTTTTTTCTCATTCCAAAACTGGTGATTGATGCTATAATTGGATATTAGGCAATCTCTTTCATGGATGGTTCATCTTGCTACAACCAAATCCTTATTTTGCAAATCTAAAGGTATTTATTTGTCACGCCCCGAGAGATGCAACCCCAACCTCTTAACATTTCATATATGTTCATACATAAGGTAAGAAGGAAAATAAGATAAATCATGAATGCAACATAGAAGTCTCGATATGAATATCTCGATAAAAGAGAAATCAACTAAATCTTCAAACGAATGGGACAACATAGACATAACAAATCTAATATGCCTCTACTAGTCTAGATGGGGCATAGGACAAGTTCCTAGATCATAAAAACATAAAGGAAGAAGTATAGTCTGAATATGAAAGAAAACATAAATGTTTGTCCTCATGAGGACTCACCCAAAAGGAGACAACAACTCAAAGATCTAGCCATGATAGGGATGCGTAGAAGTGTTGTCGAACCCTGCATTGTGATACAATGTAGGCAAAAGTATGCATTACCACATGGAATGTACTAAGAGGTCATTTGGTTGCTAGTTAGAGTTATGCAGGTATTATTAATATATGTATTAGTTATGTAGGTATTAGTAATACAGGGTTTAGTTATGCAGGTATTAGTAATGCAAGGTTTAGTTATACAGGGTATTAGTAATGCAGGGTTATTTATGCAGGGTTTATTTATTCAGGGTTTAGTTTTGCAGTGTTAAGTTATACAGCATTTAATAAATTTTTTGGGTGTTGATTTTTCTAGATTTTGGTTTGCTATGTCATGAAAAAAATTGCTTATTATTTGTGCTTTAACGTGAACATATGTTTGCATTGTTAGTGTTGCCCGTACTCCAATGAGGAGCTTCCTTGGTTCTCCTTTCTCATTGCCAGTGACAAAACTTGGAACAATAGACATTGCGGTAGGACTCTATCTATTGTTTCATAGATATTTCATAATGAAAAATCCAGTTGACTGGCAATAATAATTTCTAGATCTATATGGAGACAAAGAATGGAGTTTCATCTTCCTAATCTTTTCTAATTTAATTTATGCATCGTCAATGATATCAGTAAGCTTGTATCTATTTTGGAGGTCTTGGTAAATGATTTTTCACTATTAAAATATTGAGGTGAAAGATTTAAAAGTAAATTGATAGGGGTAAATATAAAATTTACTATTTTAATCTATGTATAAATAACACCCTCATAACTTATTCCACATTCTATTCCGCATAAAATTATACATAGATTTTCTCATAAGTTATGTGAGTATTAGTTATGTAGAATTACAAAAATACAACCAAACATGTTTATAGAATATTTGGATACAGACCAACCAAACATTGTATAAATTTAAAACATAAAAATAAAACATGGTATAAAATTAATACATGAATAACTAAGTTATTCATTTATTAACTTTTCCCTTATAGAGTAACCAAAAGGCCCCTAAGTATGTAAGAAACATCCATGAAAAAGAATAATCGGGCATAATCAATATGGAGATGTCATGCATGACCAAATATCTTGAAAGCATGAAATAAAACTTGAAAGCACTTAAAAACATTTAGTAAGGTCAATTCATCATATAACATTATTAAAGGACTTATAAGAAGAGCATATACGTATGTGGGATATTAACCATAACCGACATTTTAAGACCATGTGAGCTATAACATGTCATCCGATGTAACTCCCACATCGAGAAAAGAGAGGCTACTTATGAAGGTAGACTCTATATAAATATGAACATGAGCTATATGTGGATCCACTACCTTGGCCATAAAAGGCACCTACAATGGCACATAGTTTTGGAAGTAAGGGTTGCTACTACAGTTCCCTTGTGGATCCCCACAACATAGTTCACTCGGTGCTAAGTTAATTCCAACAAAATACGTGAAAACATAGTAATTAGGAAAGACAACAAATACCAATCAATATTCATGAAATAACATGTGACGACCCAACCCCGTAGGCCGCGACTAGGGTCTGACCTGGACCCTCATATACGTAACTGTCAAATATAGCCAAATTGAACTATGCATAATGTGATACTACACCCAAAAACCCCAATGGTTCAAAACTTTTTCATGTACATATAGCCTCTTTCATTCGTACCATATTATGAAAGGGAACACGAGCCAATACGGCTGCCTTAACATTAAAACATTCACAATACGTCGTATCGGCATAATTGAGACAACTTACACTTAACCCACATACACATGACTATAGACCTCTAAGAATAGTAACAACAATATATGGTGGGACAGGGCTCCCGCCGTACCCATTAATAAACAAACATATACATCATAGGTTCAGTACCTCCAAACTCAGCTCTGATACAATAGAGCTTCTTCCAAACTGGCTGAGCAGAATCCTAAGCTGGCGGATCCCCAAAATGTGCATCCATACCTGCGGGCATGAAATGTAGCCCCTCAAAGAAAGGGGGGTCAGTACGATATATGTACTAAGTATGTAAAGTACATAACATCATAATTGAGAGAACAGCTGAAATAGGGATACGGGGGGCAAGTATAACATTTAGCCATCTATCGTACCTGCATCTTATAAAATAAAGGCATACAGACTATCATCACGTACTGTATCCGGCCCGTTTGGGGACTCGGTGTAACAACTACATCATTTTGTCATCATAAGCACATATGTACCATTAGCACTGTGGAACATACAACCCGATCCATGTATATAGCAAGTACACACCGAGGAATGATGGCCTAATCCATATATCATATAATAATTCTGAAGAACAATGGCCCGATTCATATATCATATAATAATACCGAGGTACGATTGCCCGATCCTTATATCATATAATAATGCCAAGAAATAACGGCCCGATCGATATCTCATATAATAATGCCAAGGAACGACAGCCCGATCCATATACATATAATACACCGAGGGACATTCGGCCCGATCCTTATATAATATAATGCATATACGTGCACGTAAAACTTGACAACATATCAAACATCTCTCAATATATTATCATAAAGTATGTCCAAGAGCCTCTAGGTATAGGAGCTTACACATCCAATCATTATTCAGTATGTAGAAGGCTCGAGGGTAGTAGCTTAACTACTTTAAGACTTCTAGCATTCAGGAGTGAACACGAGTCATGAGTTATGTCCGAAACTTATGAATGGAACTTCCTCCAAACTCATATCATATATCAATACTTATATTTAAGACATTCCAAAAGAAAGGAGAGGTAGGCTTTAAGTATATTACTTTTCATCATATAGGAGACTCACAAGGTACTAACTCAGTTATCGTAGGAGTTCTAATATCGGGAAGTGAATAAGATTTATGAACCATACTCCGGGTTCTATGAATGGAATTATTCCCATATTACATATATCATCCAGTTATGGCTAAGACATGCCAAGAGAAAAGAAGAGTTAAGCTTTTTATTCTTTTTTCTACGTGGTGGAAGAACTTCCTGATTACATACCCTCTACTTTTCATCATCTAGGAGACAGTGAGAGAAACTAACTCAATTAGTATAGGATCTCTCGCTTCCAGAAATAGGTAGGAGTCGTGAATCATATTCAGAGCTTCATGAGTAGATTTTTCCCCACATTTCATATGCACATCATACTTAAGACTAACACACGCCAAGAGAAAGGAAGGATAGCTTTACATACTCATCACTTCCTAACATATGGAAGGCTTGAAGAGCCCTAGTTCACTTACTGTAAGAGTGCTTTCATTAAGAAGTAAATGAGGACCGTTAATTACGCTTAGCATTTATGAGTAGATTTACCCTCAAGCTCATATCATTCATTAATTAACTTACAGACATGCCATAAGAAAGGAGAGACAGGCTTTACATACCTCTTACGGGTTACTCGTAACCACATTCGCATCGTCTTCCTCTGAAACTATTTAACATGAAAATAATACTCATATTAATAAAATTTAACTTTCCAGCTTCTAAATCCAGAACCAAGCACCCATAGGAACCAATTCCTTATTTCTCTTTCTCGACTAGTCTCGACTAGTCTATTAGTTAGTTAAGAAGTTAACGGAATTTGGGCAGCATCTCCTCTATAACTCGCCCTATCCGATCTTCCAATTACATATTCAATTAGTACATCCAACCAACAACAACAATCAGCAGCCAATACATAATTATACCACTTCAACATTACACAAAACAAGTCCCAAACAACCCGTTCAAAACTACCACCCCATAATACGATTTTCAATCTTTATTTCATAAAATCTTCACCACACGAAATAGGGTGTCATGTGGCTGCAACCAGCAGAACTTATACCCATATTTAGAAATGTTTCCATTCCTGCAACACTACAATACCCAATATGACACTACAATAACAACGACACTAGTTACATTTTAAGCCACTAGAATACGTCAAAACAGTCCCTATACGACCTGCCCCTTCCTTCAGCCGTAACATCCATATTTTCATGTCTACAACTCATTTTTACACACCCATAACATGATTAAACCTTTACCAAAATGTGGGAGAAGAGAATCAAGCCATACCTTAACAAACGGCTTCCTAAACGTGTTGAAAATTAACTTCGGAAACTCCTTGATGCAGCTGAACTTTGGTGGCTGTTTGCAGCCCTACCTTTCTGACCCAACTATCAATTTACATTGTTAAACACCCCCAATTAGTTGAGGAATACCTTAGATAATTAATTCACAGAGAAAAAATCGGAGGGCTTACCTTAAAGTAGCCATGGACGACACCCCTCTTTCTTGCTCCCTAGGTTTTCTCTTCTTTCTTTTTTTTTTGTTCAATTTTGCTGAAATTTAAGGTGTATACAGCATGTAACACCTATATATATGAATCCTTAGGAGGTTCCACATGGAAGCCCCCTAGGGGTGACATATGGCAGCCCCCTAGGGCACCACCTTAATCATGCCTCCAATCCTTGGCTGCCACATGGCAGCGTGGGGTCCACCCAAGCTTTTGCATCACCTACTTGACCCTAAGTAGGTGCATCACATACTTGTCCAAGTAGGTGAATCACCTACTTGCTTCGAGTAGGCGCGTCGTCTCCTTATTTCTCTTTTGTGGGTTCGTAATCTCATCTCATTCCAAGAGCCTATGTATTCTTTGCTACTTAAGATCGAAGTGTACTCAAGTAGCTTAGTTATGTAAGAAGTCCAATTCGGTATCTTACACAAGGAAGTCGATTCCTACGACCCATTACTTGGCCTCCAACTCCTTCCGGATTCTTATAACCCTATTTTTAATCTTCCCTATTATGGGTTATCTCATTCTCCTTTCCTTAGAGTTATTTGATACGTGGTGAATAATCTTGATCACACAACACTTTTCAAGAGACTTAAGATAGTGTCCCAAGGTTCAAAAGTATGGGGCATAACATCCTTCCCCCCTTTAGAATATTCGTCCTCGAATGTTAACTCTCATAAGGTCTAAAAGGATTTCAGGAAATTTCTGTAATAGTTATTATATATAAGCATTTATTACCCAAGTTAGGAGCTGAGATTACCTGCAGACGGGGGGACCAAGTATGGATATTTATTCTTTATCTCCTTCACAGCTTCTCAAGTCACCTCTTCTCTATTCTTATTTTGCCACAACCCCTTGACGGAGGCCACGTATTTGGTGCGCAACCTTCTGACTTGGCAATCAAGTATCGCTATAGGGTGTTCCTTACACGAGAGCTCCTCTTTCCGATATAATCGATTGGGGGACCCCGTGAATTCTTATTATTTCCTTGATATACAATCTCGCATAGTCCTCAACTGAGTATGTCGTCCCGACCAAAAGGAAATGGGTTGATTTGGTCAGTCTACTCACGATAACCCATATGGAATCACTATTCCATAGAGTGCAAAGTAAGACTGTAGTGTAATCCATATTAATTTCTTCCCATTTATAAGTTGGGATTTCCTTCTCCCATAATAGTACACTAGGCTTCTGATGCTCGATCTTGTTTAAGTTATTTCACAGGTTTTCTTATCCCAACTTGTAATACTCTAAGCATATTCTACTGTGCCTTTACTCAGATTTTCTTTCTAGTTCTCTTACCCCACATCATATTGAAATTACTGACTTCTTATTATATTTATCAAGTAGTCACTTGATATCATCCTTAGCATACTAATATTCGTAGGTTGCATAACTCTTCTTGCACACTTTTGTACAAAGTGCATTCAATTCTATTCATAACCTTTTCTTCTCTTGACTTATTCTTCTCCACATATTTCATTGTACTGACACGCAGTTGCAGTCTATTTTGTCATATTTGTTTTGCTTCCTTTACTTGCTATTAAGTTCTCTTATACTCTACCTTAGGAGAGACTTTGTATCATTCCTCTTGTGCTACTTGTATGTCGCAATATCAGTAGTCAATAACTCTGTTGCCAACATATTGACCTTTAGTTAGGTATAGCTATTACACCCCATACTCTTGAGCTTGGAATATCTCTTAATCTTGTTAGAAGTTACTATGTGAGCCGGATAGTCTACAACACTATTAAACAACTCCAAGTAAGGGAGAATGAGACACCCCATGAGAGGGAAGGTTAGAAATAGAGTCGTGAGAATCCGGAAAGAGTTGGAGGCCAAGAAATGAGTCATAGGATTCGGTCTACCTATGTAAGCTACTGATTTAGAAGTTTTATACACTTTAGATACTTAAGGATATACCAAGCTTACATAGAAAGGATTACACGGGTTCTTAAAATAAGAAGAGATTACGAACCCACGGGGAAGAGGAGAAGACGACATATGGTAGCAAGAAGAGGTGCCACGTGGCAGCCTAGGAAGGTACCATGTGGCAGCAGGTGATCCCCTTTCTTGGGGTCAAGTAGGTGACCCACCTACTTAGGGTTGGGCCCCACCAAGGACACGTGGCAACCCCTAATTGGTTGCCTAGCTACGTTGGTCCAATAAGGGTTGGACACGTGTAACCCTTTAGGGGATGATATGTGTCACCTCCTAAACCCACCTATATATGCTTAATATGTGACTAAGGAGTTCATTCCTTGTTCAAAATTTCATCCAAGAGCTGAACAAAAGGAAAAAAAGGAAACCTAAGCCTAAGAGAGAGTACTATGGCGGCAACAAGGAAACCAAGGTAAGTTTCAAAGTTTCTCTCCATGAATTACTTACCTACAGTGTTCCTTAATTACAGGGAGATGTATATATGTATCTTTCGATGTCTACAGAATCATTTCTTCAGCTATACACCTAGAAAAGTGAGAAAGGAAAAGAGAAAAATGCTAGGGACACAGGGAGAGGGAGCTACGAGTTTGCTTCAAGGAAAAGGTAAGGTCTGAGTTTCTTTTTGTAAATTAACTAATTATGGTATCCCGTGGTTATATAAACATGTTTAATAACAAGAAGTTCCAATTTGTAGCAGCGAGGAAGTCATACAAATAGTCCACTCACTTTCAGCGCGTCTAGAGAAGTTCAGAGGCGCGTCTTGGCGAATTGTGGCCAATTTCGTGTAAGGTAAGGTTCCTTCTTCCAATTTGAGACTTATGGTGATTTAAGTGAGTATTTTACACTCCCTATAGGTGGCTGTAATTATGGAAATATCATAGGAACGCTTGACGTTCGAAACAAACTAAATTGTAGTCGTTATAGTTGAATTGTCGTCGAAGTAAAGTGTTGTTCTTATGAGGTGCTGCTGCAGGGGTGTGGTTTGTTGTTGCAGGGCATAAATGTGTTCTAAAAGGGGTAGGGGTTCTGCTGGTTGAAGCCACATGACCCCTCATTTCGTATAATTAAAGTTTCTACAAAATAAAGGCTAGACACCCTATTTTGGTATCGTAGCTCCGAATGAGTCGTTTGGAGTTTATGTTGTATATTGTTGATATGAACTGCTTAAACATATGTTTCATGACGTGATACAAATGAAAGAGGCTACTGGTTTATGAAAATATTATCACCCAATAGGGTTCTGTTGCATGGTATTATATTAATTACAGTTCGACTTGACCACAACTAATAGACACGTATACAAGGGTTCAGATCAGACCCCAGTCGCGGCCTACTGGGTTGGGTCGTGACAGAAGTGGTATTAAAGCAGTTCATTTAGGAGGATATAGGACATTTAGGATGTTACCTTTGTTTTACATCTGAGATTGTGCTATAGATCCGAGTCATAGGAAAATTCCTTATACTAACCTTGGATCTTAACAGAAGGACGACACCAACAGAAGGAAGTATTTGACGATATGGGAAGTTACGAAGCACGCAGGTAAGTAAAGTAAAGGCCTAAATGATATTTGTTGGGTAAGGTATTGACATGTGATTGAAATATAAAGTTGAAACCTGAAAGGAAAGCAGACAAAAAGTGCAACAGATGCAGTTTGAAGGTTGACATACGAGGTAAGTCCATTACTTTCATACTATTGTTAATGTTGAAAGCCCTGTATGGCTACGATATGAGATGATATTGAAAGTCCTGTGTGGTTGTGATATTATATGAATATATATATATATATATATATATATATATATATATGTTGGACCTATGAGGTATTGTTGGTATTTTTTGCATGCAAGTCTGGGATAAGTAAGAATTATAGAGGAAACTCTGCCGAAATTTTCCAGAACAAGAAAAGGGAATGAAACATAGAGTCTTAAGATGTCTTGGAAGTTGATACCAAGTACCCCCATTATGGTTAACTAAAGCTGTAAGAGGTACCCTTTAGGTCATCAATAAGGGATACCCTTTTCACACGGGGAAGTTTATTACAGAAAAACAAAAGTCTGTCTGAGCAGTACAGTGCAGACCACAGTATCTCCAGCCGTAATTATGCTATAGGAAAAAAAGAGAAGCTCAGGATGAAAGGTAAGATGTCCAGTAATTGAGCTTTACTCATTTTAAAAATACCAAGCCCCCGACTCATATTGTAAATTAGATGAGTTGTTCATAACTCGAGGATAAACTCAGAAGGAGACCACGTAGGTCAAGTATTAAAAGAAGTACTGTGATGTTTAAGAGATTCTGGTTTCTTCCAACAGTGGTCGGGAAATGGTTTATGATAACAGTTTATAGTTCTTCACTGACTAATTGGCGAAAGAACTTATAAACAGACCCACATCAAAGAGATGTCAGGAACTGAATAGGAGTATGAATTAAACGTGTAGTATAGCAGTATAGGGACAAAGTGAAACCACTAATAAGGCACACTTGGTAGATGCTACCTAAGTTAAAAGCCTGCATAGAGTACACAGTAAGAGCTTGGAGCTTAATATATAAAGGAATGACGCGTATACACAATGTCGATCCAAAAATAGTGGAACCCTTAAAAGACAAAGATGACAAACTTAGGGAATAAATGGTGCAATTTATGTTCATCCCAAGAAATAAAGGATATAGGTTGGGACAAAGCCACTACTTCAAGAAAACCTGGAATAGTTATCGTCAGAATACTAGTACTGCCTAATTGAAATTGGAACGACTATAAGTACTAATTAAATTTTGATGAAGATAAGTAGAATGTGGCCTCAGATAAGTAGTCTCATGGGTCCCATTACTCAAGTACAGAGTAATAGATAAGGTATCACACTATGTATGAAAAGGTTCTCGTCATTTCATAATTTAGCCAAAATTCCATATGCGGATAACCAGGTTGTAAAATATACAGGAAGACGAGGACCTGATGTAGTACCAAGTAGATTGGAGAAAGAGATTTGACGAAATTAAGACTGGACATAGAGACATAGAGCAAGGTACAAGCAGATGAAAGTACGAGTATCCTCTAAAGGGGGGGAAGTTAATGAGAAAATGGCAAAAGTAGGAGGAGGCAATTGATGTGGCAATATATTTGAGATGGACGTCTAAACTTCAATAAAATATCTTGCCGGACCAAGTTAGAAAGGTCCGGAAGCCACCAATAATTGGATGGAAGCCAGAATGCTACATAAGGCAGCGTTAAGAAGGGTGTGATGAGACCCTGAACAATATAACACTAGAAGGCGGCTGCGTATAAAAACAGAAGAGTGTAACCATGAAAAGATATCGAATAGGGGAAAAGAAAGAAGTGCGACAAGGTATTTCTTGCACTATCTCATATTCTCGTAAAGGTAAAGAATGACATGAGAATGTGTCAAGAAGCTTACAAACGGGGCTAAGGAAAAATTGTAAAATGGTTTAAATAAAACGGACAGGACTAACTGGTTACTATACGATTGGCAAGCTTATATGTCAAATTCCTTTAAAACTATGCCAGCTAAGGATAGACAGAACTCAAAGTGGCTCTAGAGGTCACTATATGAATGAACTTTAGCGCTACTCGGTAACCAACCCTAATGAATAGATGCATACAAAAAGGGGTGAACACAATAGGAGGAGTTAAACCAAAATGACCAAAAAAGGACATGGTCATAGTGGAACTAAAGATCTACCCCTATACCGGTTGCAAGTTAACAGAGGAAAGGACAAGGCAAAACATAAAGACTCGCGAGACGATGCTAAGATATATTTTGGGCTAAGTTGAGTGCCCTGCACATTATTGCAAGGATTACCATGAAAGGCAACATGAGGACTTCCCAAGGAGGTCACCCATCCCAGTATTTCTCTCACCCCAGCACACTTAACTTTGAAATTCTGATGGAACTTAATGCATTAGTGCTTGTATGATCACGCGAGATGGAAGAATCTGAACTAGTGACGGAGGAATGATATGTGATTATGTACCCAAAGTATTATAAGATACGTTAAGGCAATTATAACAAAGGCTTAAGGAAAACCAGTAGGATTAATTAATTACTAACTGATAGGGCACTTGAATACCACAGTTCTTCAACATAGTACCAGTTAATGAGAGGCAAACAGTAGAATGACTATATGGGCCAGTGGGCGAGAGAATTTTGACACCACTTGGCAGCCAACTCTTAGGGCGGAAAAAAAAGAAGTAAAACCCAAAAGGTAAGGGTAACAGTTGATGTAATTTACGGAAGACAAGAAGTAATACACGAGGTCAAAAATCCCACAATATGACCAAGGCTACAAGACTCACTTCGCACTCCAGCGCCAGATCACTCTATAGGGAATGTTACCTAGGGATTAACGATATTAGCCCATGCTCCTTCAATCAAACACTACCTACTCAGCCGAGAAGGTGTAAAATTATAGGGTAAAAGAATGGTAGGACCTTATGGAGTCTCCATAGCTATTATTCCAGATGAAGGAGCCCAAGTTACAGTTAACTACCGAGGATCAGTCTGCGAAGAAATTGGGAAGACAAATAAGTCTTCGTACACTACTTTACCCTCAAACCTGATGAACAGACTAAAGTGTACCACTTGAACGTTAGAAGATATGCCATGAGCTGGTGTTGTTAACTTCAAAGGTAGCTGGGATGATTATCTATCACTTATCAAGTTGCCTATAATAATAATTACTACTCTAGTATCCCAATGGCCTCGTATAAGACTGGTAGAGCAAGACGTGTAAGTCCCCTATTGGATGGGTCGATGTTAGAGAGACTAAGCTAAAAGGACCCGACATGATTGAGCAAGCTAAGGATTAGCAGCCCAGAGTCGAAAAAATGATATATAGATAATCACCATCGATATACAGAGTTCAAATTGATGATTGGATGTTCATAAAGGGGTCACCCAGAAAAGGAAACTTAACCCCAAATACATTGGATCTTGTCAAGTTGCTCATAAGGTAGGAAAAGTTGTCGGTAAGTTGAGCTTACCACCGGATTGGAAAACTATATGCCCAGTCTATTAGATAAGGATGTTTCGTAAAGGTACTAGTGATCCACCCAGAGTATGTTCCATAGATGATGTCCAGGAAATAGAATCTTGCGAGGAACAACCTATTGCCATCTTAGATCGGCAAACTAGAAGATTGTAGACTAAAGACGTGCCTTCCATCAAGATACTGTGGCAAAACTAAAACCAGAAAGAGGATGACCGGAGAAGCTGAAAAGAACATGAAACACAAGTATTCACACCTTTTCCTAATGTCTACAGGTAACCCCAACTCCTGAAACTCGTATATTAATTACTTGGATGAAAATATGTGTGATCGCAATAGAAAACAATCTCCCTACAATTGGTATAAAGTCTTGAGGGAAGTTTTATTTAACATTCGGGGACGAATGTTCTAAAGGGGGGAAGGATGTTACACCCCACACTTTTGAGCTTGGAATGTCTCTTAAGCTTCTTAGAAGTTACTATATGAGCCGGATAGTCTACAATGCTATTAAACAACTCCAAGTAAGGGAGAATGAGACACCTCGCGAGAGGTAAGGTTGGAAATAGAGTCATGAGAATCCGGAAAGAGTTGGAGGCCAAGAAATTAGTCGTAGGACTCAGTCTACCTATGTAAGCTACTGATTTAGAAGTTTTATACATTTGATCTACTTAAGGATATACCAAGATTACATAGAAAGGATTACATGGATTCTTAAAATAAGATGAGATTACGAACCCACGGGGAAGAGGAGAAGATGACACGTAGCAGCAAGAGGAGGTACCACATGGACGCCTAGGAAGGTTCCACATGGAAGCAGGTTATCCACTTGCTTGGGTTCAAGTAGGTGACCCACCTACTTGGGGGTGGGCCCTACCAAGGACACGTGGTAGCCCCTAATTGGTTGCCTAGCTACATTGGTCCAATAACGGTTGGACATGTGTCACCCTTATGGGATGACACATTTCACCTCCTAATCCCACCTATATATGCTTAATATTGACTAAGGAGTTCATTCCTAGTTCAAAATTTCAGCCAAGAGCTGAACAAAAGGAAAAAAAGGAAACCTAAGCCTAAGAGAGTACTATGGCGGCAACAAGGAAACCAAGGTAAGTTTCAAAGTTTCTCTCCATGAATTACTTACCTACGGTGTTCATTAACCATGGGGAGATGTATATATGTATATTGCGATGTCTACGGAATCATTTCTTCAGCTGTACACCTAGAAAAGTGAAAAAGGAAAAGAGAAAAATGCTAGGGACACTGGAAGAGGGAGCTACGGGTTTGCTTCAAGGAAAAGGTAAGGTCCAAGTTTCTTTCCATAAATTAATTAATTATGGTATCCCGTGGTTATATAAATATGTTTAATAACAATAAATTCCAATTTGGGGCAGCGAGGAAGTCATACAAACAGTCCACTCACTTTCAGCGCATCTAGAGAAGTTCAGAGGCGCGTCTTGGCGAATTGTGGCCAATTTCAGGTGAGGTAAGGTTCCTTCTTCCAATTTGAGCCTTATGTTTTTGTCATGGAGTATGTTACACTCCCTATAGGTGGCTGGAAATGTGGAGATATCATAGTAACGCTTGACGTTTGAAACAAACTAAATTGTAGTCGGTATAGTTGCATTGTCGTTGAAGTAAAGTGTTGTTATTGTGAGGTGCTGCTTCAGGGGTGTGGTGTGTTGTTTCAGGGCCTAAATGTTTTCTAAAGGGTGTAGGAGTGCTTCTGGTTGAAGCCACACGACCCCTCATTTCGTATAATTAAAGGTTCTACAAAATAAAGGCTAGACACCCTATTTTGGTATCATAGCTCCGAACGAGTCGTTTGGAGTTTATGTTGTATATTGTTGATATGAACTGCTTCAACATATGTTGCAGGTTGTTGTTGGTTGGCTGTAGGTATTAGTAGTGGAATTGGAAATTCAGATAGGACACATTATAGGGGAGGTGCTGCTCGATTTTCATAAACTCTTTAACTAGTTAAGAAACTAGTCGAGAAAGCAAGCGAAGGGTTAAGTTATATGAATACTTATGTGTAGCCTAAGGTAATGGAAAGCCAAGGGTTGTTAATAGTCGTATTGGTTTTATGTTACTTAGGTTTAAAGGATGATGAGATAAACGGGATAAAGTGTAACCCATAAGAGGTATGTGAATCTTCTCTTGGCATTTTTGACATAGGTATGTAAAGCCTATCTTTTCTCTTCCTTTTTGGCAAATCTTAGATGTACGCTATGGATGATGAAAGCTTCGGGGAAAATTCACTCTTAGGTTCTAAATATGACTTCAGGACTCTGAATCACTTCTGGATGTTAAGACTTTTAAAGTAGTTAAACTTCTACTCATCGAGTCTTCTATATAACTGTATAACGATGGATTCGACTAAGCTCTTTTTCATAAAAAGAAAGGTTATGAGATAACCAACGCTCGGACTGCTATAAAATATTTCATACTAGTATAAGTCTAAGATTTGCAAAACTCTCTTTTACATAGTCCTTAGTGACATTTAAAGGGTATACGTCAGATACTTTCTTCCCTAATATCCAGGGATGATTCACCTGACGACTTCATTGAGTCTCCGTTAATGATTTAAACTGTGTTTTGTTTCTCACTACTCTATTGGTGCATATTGTAATAATTCTTTTGTCGACCCCAGGGCCGAGAATAGTAATCATGCACAATCTACAGCATTGTTCATCGCGCCTCACTAGAGGGTCGGGTACATATATATATATATATAATGATATAATGATGTGTTGTAATAAGGAGGTGATGTTACTACAGTTATGATTCACCGGATCCCTGATAGGGCCGGCTATATTGAAAATTTGAGCATGCATGATTTTACTTTTCTAGGTATGGGTTTCTGATTTGATATTTTATCCCTTGCTTGTCTATTTCAGATATGCCTCTAGTCATATTGTGTTATGTTTTACATACTCAGTACATATGTCGTACTGACCCCTCCTTTTCTCGGAGGGGGGGTGCGTTCATGCTCGCAGGTACAAATACATGTTTTGGAGTCCGTTAGCTTAGGATTCAACTCAACTCAGCTGGAAGAGGCTCCATTGTATTGGAGCCTAGCTTTTGGTATTGAACACTGATATATAGAACTATTTTGTCTATTTAGGCGTACGACAGGAGCCCTGTCCCGCCATATGTTGTCATTGATATTGTTAGAGGTCTGCAGACATGTATATGTGGGTTGTATGTGTAAGTATTGTTCAACTGGGTCTATTTGAAATATTGTTAAAGTTTATATGTATGATAGCCTCGTCGGCTTACGTGCCCTTTCATGATGTGATACAAATGAAAGAGGCTACTGGTTTATAAAAATGTTATCTCCCACTAGGGTTCTGTTGCATGGTATTATGTTAATTACGGTTTGACTTAACCACAACTGATAGACACGTATACAGGGGTTCAGATCGGACCCCAGTCGCTGCCTATAGGGTTGGGTCGTGATAATAGCCTTGCTATTATTTAAATTACCTTTAAGTTACTCATTGTTATTCTTTTGTTGTATTCATCTCTTTTGTATACACCCATTCTATGATGTCATACCGTTTGAGGTCTTTACCAGTAATTTTCCAACATTGTCTCAGATATCATCTTGTCTTCTATCCATTTATTACTGGCTTTTAGATCTCATTGGGTCGTACCAGTATGGGGTGTCACTTGAAGTTTAAGTATTTCACATTAACATGTTGTAATGTCAATTGATTTCATCTTAAGATTGTCTTTCTCATATCCACTTCCCCCCGTTTATGGTGTATCCATGACATTACCTGTTTATTTTCAACTTTTCAAATGTATATGATTCTTTTCCAACATATTTTGTATACTGTACCATATCCGTATCTTCCTTTGGATAATCTACACTTATTGTGTAACCAACACAAGCTTCTAATTTATTAAACAATATACCAAGTCTAACTTAATAATGGTTTTACCTCACCATCCTGTCATTGTACTAGGCCTTTAAGTTTATACCCATATGTTCTCCTTTCATTCCACTATCGTATTCAATTAGTTATGTCTATCTTGGGTGATTTTGGTAAAATTTCCTTATCATCTCTCCCATCTGTGTCTATTTTATGTTGTGTACACGGGGGATCTCATACTACTTCGGTATCATTTGGAACACATTATTTTTGCATAAGCCTTTTTCTCATTTTCACAATGTATTCTGTTCATCCATCTTTATTTGTATTATACCAGTCCTCTCCTAGCACCCATTCTACTTCTTTGCTCAGCTTTCTACCGCTTGGTCTTCCATAGTTCCATCACTTTTAGCATTCATATCCTCAACTCCACATGTCATGTCTTATTACTCCACTGTTATCTCACTTTCTTCTTGTTTATTCCTTTCAGTCATTCTCTCTTTCCTTGTGCTTGCCATCATCTCCGTTATTGTATAACCTTGCTTAAAACATTCCTTTAGCACTTGATAAGTCTCTCTTATGGGTCCTATAGTTCACTTTGCCGTCATATCTTTGGCCACTTTTCCACTTTACTTATTTTCATAAAGATCCTCATTATCTTTCACTGTATATCCTATTTGTATTCCACCTCACTGTACTATATTGCTTAACCTCTTTTACGGTTCTTACTATGGGTTAATTATACTCGGTGAAATAAGCGTGCTTACCCTTTTTCCCTTCTTAGTCAATTTTATCCTTAATATCTAACAAGCTGTCTTATTGATACTTCATATCCATCACAATTCTTTTCCCCTTGTACTCTTTTCTTACTCACACCGTTACTTCTTTTAACCATAACTCGTCACAATTTATCCATGTGTATCAATTCAGCAATTAACTTATTTCTCGACGTCAGCCATACTCGTGATTATAGTCAATTCCGAAATGGAAGAACTAGGCCCAATGGTCCTACAAGTATCAAATCACACCTAGCTGAACATGTCCTCAATGACAAGGTTACAACCAAGAATGTCAAGAAATGACAATATATAAGGTAGCTCTTCCATAAGTTCTCTTAAGCAAAATGACACTTGTAGAATTTCTTAAAACCTTTATCTGCCACAAGGAAAAACCCAATCCGCTACATCTGAAATAACCAAACTTGTGTCAGCATCTTACCCTACCAAAAAAAGGCATGGATCGGTACATCCAATCTACTACTAGGAATTCATCCACGAAAGTGAAAACATTCCATGAATCATACACAGAGAATCATACTCTAAACCCTATCAGAAACATGGTTGGTGGTCATATAAGAATATATAGAACCGAAGTCAAATATCATAAGATATTCCTTCCATAGTGTCCATAACATACCTTCCCATTCGTCTGACTCCACAATCAGCCAGCCTGGTCTCATAACAATCGTAGACACACTCGATTTATCAACTTTCTCATACTCTCTACAATACTCCAGTGAACCTAACATTACCAATACTACTAAAACATCATAGTCACATCGCCCAATGACTTTACTCTCAGAATGCTACTAACATCCATGTTTTCTTATCAATACCTTGTTGTTCCAAGATTTCAAACTACGGACCTCTCTCTTCCTATTTAAGCATCCTATGACAGGTACGGGTCTCAACCAATTGTTAAAACTCTATTTTTCAAATCTCATAGTACATTTCCATTAATATAAAATAGTTGAATCACGACCAATATCAATTCCATGCAATCTTACACTTATCCGATTTCAACTACTATTTAACCATCATATACATCATGCCACACTTAAAGGAACCCTTCCTCACTGATAATTCTTTATATTATGAACACATGACCCAATACCAAATGGTTGAACTCTTTGATGCACCAGACTCGTGTTCCTTTCCTTAACTCATTTATCATCCTAATTTTCTTGGCCAAGTATCCACAACATATTACCTTTTAACTTAAGTCAAGATTCTAAAATGAAAACTTCGTTGCACTCTTTTACAGCTGAAAGTAATAAAATACACAACTCAAACCATGCACAAGTTCTTCCAAATGCTCAAATATTGACACAATCAATCATTCCTTACCTTGCCAATTCATACCTTGACAACAACCAACCACCAAGAATCTAGACTTACGATGTAAAACTTGAAATTTCAATTCAAATTGTGTAAACCAATCCCCTTATCAGTAAACATTAGCCCATACCTTGATGATTTTATGCTATCACATACCTTATCTTATCATTAGACACTTATACGTCGATCTTACCCTGTCCCTCATTAGGAACCCAAATTGTGTCAGTTGTCAGAATCGAGACCACTATAGAACTTACCACAATGATAGAGCCAAATGTACATAGACTCCACTATCAAAGTATGCTCAACCAGATTGATGAACACCATATACTATTCCCATAACTAGAACAAGACGGACGAAGCCATGTGTTCTCGAACCCAACTTTCTACATAACTACGCTACTCATCAAATGGTAGCAACTGAAAGCTTACATACTTACAAGTCATATTTATCCACATAGTTACATCCTAATCAGAGTCTATCCCGAATACTATTACCATGCTCAACCACCCTTGCCATCATCGCAGAGTTAACCTTATCATCCATATGATACCTCAAACTTGTTATACTGTCTAATCGTGTGAATTAACCAATTTCCATATGCATTCTCTTGCTGGTACACTCACATGCCTTTATAAAAGTATACTTGACAGAACTTTCTTCACCCATAAGTTTATCCTTTAAATGTCAATCTATTTCTTTTGGCTCATATCGAACTAACCAATCCCCAATTAGATCCTCGAAATATACATCACCATTCACACAAATTAATCCTCCCTATAATTTTCCTTATAAACCATGCCTAAATCCAACATCAGTAGTAATAACCAGTTAGTTTCTCACATGTAAATGCAATATCGAATTTTATTGCCCGAGTAGGTGAACCAACTGATAAACACCTCAATAGCTAGTATTTGAGCTTTCCAACTGATGTCTCTATTCCTATATATCACTAGTACCATACCATGAGAGCCCGATAGATCCACCTATAAAATAAATAATACCCACCGAAGAGATCATTCCCAGATGGTCTACATCTTTCTGCCCATTACATAACCGTTATACATTACCAAAACATTTCAGCTCCAGCCAAAAATGATATATACCTTTTTATAGGCCAAGTCGATAGCAGAAGCAATACAGCCCATAACCTCACCTAAGGCAATAACTTTTCATAACCTTTTTTTATATACACCCACTCTATCAAATAGCCGTAGAAATTTTGATCTCTATTGGCGCAACATTATCATCATAATACAATACGTAACACATTACTTTATGAAAAATTTCATAGTCTATAGTCCCTAAAGTCACAGTGCTTACCACATACTCATTCTCCTAATTATACTATTCTTTATTATCAAACCACTTAAGATGTCAAATAAGCCACACCAATGCTATTTTTCATTGTTGAATAACTAACCAGATAGGATGAGATGTTCATGAAGTCTCTTAACAATTTTTCATCTTTCAATGACATAACCTCGAAATATATCATTGAACCATAACCTTAATCATCCCTTTAGAGTCGTAGAGCATTCCAAGTCTGACTACACATCCTTTCCATAATTATATCCCCTATGCCTCAATGCCAGATTTGAAACTAACACCAGGCGATGATACCTCAATTGCTCACACACAGGACCAAGCACGAGTTATCACTATACGAGAGAGGATGGAGTAAAATGATAGGAATCTGATTATATCAAGGAAGCATTATAAAGAATCAAGAAGTGAAGGTATTTACTAACAGTCTTCATAGCCTCTCAAAGATAAGTACATACATCTCTGTACCGATCCTCCATACTTTACTTAGACTTGGCTTTTACACATGATACCTATGAACTTGGGGCTCTGATACCAATTTTTCATGTCCCAAAAATAGGGTGTGATGACACTTGTCCTTTCCCACCAGACAAGTCAGCCTAAACCAAATAAATGAGGAAGGTAAAAGAGGACGATATTTTAGATAAATAAATATAGATAAAACAATAACTTAGTCAACTACAAAATCCTCCACTGACTGGTTGTCACATGTACAAGTCTTCTAATTACAAGATATAAAATAAATACAAGTCTCAATCTTTGTCTCTCGAATAGAACTACGTAATAAGTAAAGAGGAAAAGGAAAGATGTTTGGCATCAACAACTACCTCTCGAATCACCTCAGAAGCCTCGAATGAAAATAAGAAAATCTGGGTCATTGTCGAGCTTAGAACCTACACAAATATAGTTATCAAGGAGTGAATACCAATAACGCAGTATCTAGCAAGTAAACAACTAAGACTAAGCAAAGCTAGTAAAATACACGTACTCCTGCCATACCATCTAACCCCTAGACTACAACCTGCACAGAAATTACCCAATCTAACAGTTCTAACAATATAATACTCATATACCTTAACACAGTACAATTTAATTCGCAAGCACATCAACATAATTAATAATACAGATCAGGAGAATATTTGAGGAAAAACCGTCTACAATGCCAAAGATGTATGATGCAACAAAATACAATGAAATGCCACATAACGTTAAGCAGGTCTTTTTTAATGATACATATTCGCTCATCACCTCAGACCGGAACCTATGAAGCCTCACATAGATCATGTATCTGTCGGAAGAGACCTCAGTTATATTATCTACCTGAAAAGACCTCGGCTGCTGAAAAACACTTTGGCCATAATATCTGCCGAAAAAGACCTCAATCGCTGGAAAATACCTCGGTAAATCACCTCGACTAGTAGAAACCTCGGTCCCAATATCCAGTTTCTCACTCATATCACTTCCTCAGCCATCATTGATAAGTGTATGCACAAGTAACATGTGGAAACAAAATAAATATTCACATATAATGCCATATATTCCACAATCACTCAATTAATTAATATCATATCAACAACATGTAAATATATTCAAATATTCACAACAAGTCCAAGGTTCTATCACATCGAACACCACATGTCATCTCAGCTCAATTTTCCATTTATTACCTCACTCTTTATCATCGATTTCATTTGAATAGCAATAGTTCTTAATACCACTTTCTATCAATCCTCAACAAATAAGACACAAATACATGATCCTATAAGCTTTAGAAAAGGGTTAGAAATTCACTTGCCTCGAATTCGATCCCACTAGTCCAAAACTTAAGCCTTGCCCTTACATTGGTGCTTCAAATCATGATAATCTATTCAAATATAGAATTCCAATAAGAAAACGTATCTAACGATACATATATCAACATTTTTTAAAATCGGGCCAAATCTGACCCAAAACACCTGATTTCGTAAATGAATAAAAAATCTAGAAATTTTTACATGAAAATAAAGTATTAAGAAAATAAGATTGTAAACCAATATGAATTCAGAGTTGAAATCATCCCTCAGACCCTAATTTTACAAAAATCCATGTTCTTGAGAAAACTTCAATATCCGAATATGAAATTCCGATTCAAATCTGAAATATTTCTTGAATAATATCTTACCCATATTTAGGAAAGTTCAAATATGAAATTTCATCAAAAATAGAATTAAAATCGACCTTGTAATCCTTAATTTAGAAATCTTTAACTTTACCGAAAAAATTCAAATTATACGCGGTAACATGATGAGAATGATCGACGAATCAACAAATTTATACCAAAATTAGTTTACCCATAACACAGAGATCCTAAATATACCTTTTTCATAAAAAATGAGTCCAAATCGATAAAACCTAATTTTCCTCAAGAAAGTTACAGATAAAGAAAGAAAAACCAGATGAAGAAATCATGAGAAAATGTCAAATTGAGGATTGTATACTAACCCTATATTATATCGATAAGACATGGAAAGAGGATTAGCAACCCAACATGAACATGAGGACACCTTTAAAAATGTATGGAACACGGAAACTTCAAACTTAACATAAAACATGTCTTTGGAAATCAACATTCATGAACATGCATGCATATGAATGACATATGGAATAGAATACGTAGTAATTTAATCGATCCATTCAAGAATACGTTAGTAACTTAGGCTTGAGTGGACGGAAAGAGATACGGATAAAGCTTCATCATGTCTGCCTCCACTTCCTATATAGCACTCTCTACTTATTGATTTCTCCATAGTGCTTGGATGGATGCAACATATTTATTTCTTAACCTTTTCACTTGCCGGTCTAAGATTTCTACCGAAACCTCCTCATAAGTCAAATTCTCTTCAAACGTTCATAATTTCAAATGGCACAGTATAGTTTTGATCACCCACATATTTCCTTAATCTAGATCATGAAATACCGGATGATCCATAGCCAACTCAAATGGCAAGTCTAATTCATATGCCACCTTGCCAACACGCTTCAATATTCTATAGGATCCTATGTATCTAGGGTTCAACTTCCCCTTTTTACTAAAATGCATTACACCGTTGATAGGTGAAACCTTCAAATACACCCAATCATCGACATCAAACTCGAGCTCTCTTATTCTAATGTCCGAATAGGACTTTTGATGACTTTGAGCTGTCATTAATCTTTTTCTTATGATCCTTACTTTCTCCACTGCATCACCTACCAAATCTTCTGCAATTAATGACATCTTATCCACTTCAAACCTTCCCATCGGGGACCTACATCTTTTCCATATAAGGCTTCAAAAGAAGCCATTTGGATGCTAGATTAATAACTATTATTGTAAGCAAACTCAATCAATGGCAAATGTTTATACCAACTTCCTTTATGACCAATCACACATTTTCTTAACATATCCTCCAAAGTTTGAATCATTCTTTTTACTTGTCCTTTGATTGGAGGATGAAAAGAGGTACTTAGGTTAACTCTAGTACCAAGACCTTTTTGAAACAACTTCTAAAAATGTGAAGTGAATTAAGTACCTCTATCCGATATAATCGAAAAAGAAACACCATGAGGTTTCACAAGTTCACAAATGTACAACTTAGCATAGTCTTAGACACCATAGGAAGTCTTGACAGGTAGAAAATATGGTGACTTAGTCATTCTCTCCATAATGACCCAACTAGAATCATGTCGTTTTCTAGTGTGAAGCAAAACCGTTACAAAGTCCATATTCACATCTTCGACTTCCAAGTAAGAATTTGAATATCTTGGGCTAAACCTCCTGGTTTTGGATGCTCAAGTTTAACTTGTTGACAATTAGGACACTTAGCCACAAAATCCGCTATGTCCCTCTTCATGCCATTCTACCAATACACTTCCCTCAAGTCATGATATATCTTGGTGGATCTCCAATGAATTGATTACCGAGAATTATGGGCCTTATTCAATATCAACTCTCTTAACCCATCAACCTTAGGAACATACAAATGACCTTCATAACGTAGTATACCATCTCCCCTTGGGAGAAAGCCTCAATGGATTTTTTGGCAATTGGCTTCTTCAATTCAACCAACATCGGATTATTGTCTTGTTTGGCCTTAACATCTACCATAAGAGAAGATTCTGATCCATTATGTACAAGAACACTTCCATCATTGGAGTCAACCAACCACACACCTAAACGTGCTAATCTATGAACATATTTAACCAACTCCCTCTTACCTTCCTCAAGATATGCAATACTTTTCATGGACAGCTGACTAAGAGCATCGGCTATAACATTTGCCTTACCCGAATAGTACAATACACTCATGTCGTAATCCTTTAAAAGTTCAAGCCATCTCCTTTGCCTAAGGTTAAAGTCTCTTTGGATAAACATATATTGCATGCTTTTGTGGTCACTGAACATATCAACATGCACCCAAAAAAAATAATGACGCCATATTTTCAAAGCAAACACAATCGACACAAGTTCAAAATCATAGATTGGGTAGTTCCTTTCATGCACCTTAAGTTGCCTTGAAGCATAGGCTATAACCTTATCATGTTGCATCAAAACACAACCTGAACCAACACGTAAGAAATTACAATAAATCACAAACCTATCTGAACCCTCGGGCAATGTTATAATAAGAGCCGATGTAAGATGATCCTTTAATATTTTGAAACTCTTCTCACATTCAACCGACCATTGAAATATCACCTTCTTTTTGGTCAACTTAGTCAAAGGTGAAGCAACAAAAGAAATCTCTTCAACAAACCTCCTATAATATTTGGCTAGGCCAATTCTTTACTGCCTTTATTTTCTTTGGATCAACCTTAATCCCATCACCGAACACCGCATAGAGAATAAATGCAAATTTTCATAGACAAAATTCACACTGACTAAACTTGGCAAATAGTTGCTTATCCCGTAATGTTTGCACCACAATTCTCAAGTGGCCCATTTGATCTTTCTTATTTTGAGAGTAAATCAAGATGTTATCAATGAACACTACTACAAACATGTCTAAGTATGTCTTGAAAATGTGATTCATCAAATCCATGAAGATAGAGGGAGAGTTAGTCAACCCAAACAACATAACTACAAATTCAAAGTGACCATACCTTGTTCAAAATACCGTCTTAGGAATATCAGACTCCCTCACTCTTAATCGATGATAATTGAAATGGAGATCAATCTTAGAGAAGTAACTTGTTCCTTATAATTGGTCAAACAAGTCATCTATCCTTGGAATTAGATAGTTGTTCTATACAATGACCTTATTCAATTACCGGTAGTCTATACACATTCAATGAGACTCATATTTCTTTCTAACAAATAACACGGGAGAACCACATAGTGAAATACTTGTCCTCATAAAATCCTTATCTAACAAATCCTTTAATTGCTATTTCAACTTCTTAAGTTCCGCCGAAGCCATACGGTAAGGAGGAATAAAATAACTTAAGTATCAAAAAAGAGATCTATGCCAAAGTTAATTTCCTTTTCGGGATGAAAACCAAGAAAATTTTCAAGAAACACATTGGAAGATTATTAACTATAAGTACCAATTCAAGAGTAGGAGTTTCGGAATCAACATCCTTAACTTTCACAATATGATAAACTCAACCCTTGGAAATCATTTTCCGGTCCTTAAGACATGAGATGAATCGACCCTTAACCATTGAATCATTCTTTCAATTCAAGAATAGGCTCATTAGGAAAGTGAAACTTAACCATACAGGTCCTACAACATATAGACGCATGAGTGGAATGTAACCAATCCGTACCAATAATAATGTCAAAATTGGTCATATCAAGTTCAACAAGATCACATGGAATAACTTTGTGCAAGATCAACACAGAATAATTTCTATATACTCTTTTGGCTAATACCGAATCACCAAAGAGATTATAAACTGAAAAAGGTTCTAATAACACTTCAGGGCACATGTCAAATCTCATAGCAAGGTAAGGATTAACAAAATACAAGTAGGCACAAAGATCAAGTAAATAATAAACATCAAATTTGAAGACCGATAACAAACGCATGACCACATCGAGAGTCTCATCCATATATTATCTAGCATGGAGAGTGTAAAATCAGTTACTTCGTTAGCTGCTTTAGGTTGGGCATGGGTGCCTTATTGCACTTGGCCTCCTTGAGGACGACCCTATCCAACTTTGTTGGCAATATGAGGGCACTAAGACTAGTTATGGCGCATCTTGCCATATCCATAGAAAGCACTCATTCCCATCAATCATTTACCTCCATGATTCTTTCCACACTTTGTATAATTATGAAAAGAAGGGTTACTAGCATTCACACCTTCTTTTCCTTGAACTTTAGGGTATATCACCCTATCATTAGAAAATTTCTTCCCCAACCTTGGCCTTGTTGAGAGCAGCCACTACTACTACCACCAGTCCTAGCATTGGAGAACCCACCTTCATACCAAGCCCTCTTAGAATCCCTCATTCTTATCTCTTTGATATTTTCTCCCTCAATTTGTTTGGAGAAAGTCATGATCTAAGATATGTCCATTTCTTTCACAAGCATGGCGGTACGACGTTCCTTAGCAATCAAGTCAGATACCCCCAATATGAATTGGCGTACTTTGGAATATGGATCGTCAACCAATAAAGGAGAATACTTGGATAGCTTAGTAAACGTTAGGGCATAGTCCCTTATTCCCGTGTTGCCTTATCAAAGATTAATGAACTCCAACACTTTAGCTTCCATTGGATCAAGAGGGAAAAAACAACCAAGGAAAGCAAGTTTTAAGGATTCCCATTCAATATGACATTCATCTACCCTCTCCAACTTTGATTGAGTGTACCAAAATTGAACAACACCCTTGAGCTGGTAAGCCACCAACTCTACTTTCTCTTTCGAAGCCACCTCTATAATTTTTACTATTTTGTAGACCTCATCAATTAACTCTTGAGGGTCCTTATCGACTTTAGAACCATGGAACTTGGGAGGGTTCAATGGTGCAAAGTCTCTCACTTTAGAAGTTGGAGTAGGAATATTAGAAGGAGCCACAATTCCTTGGTTGGCACTACTTGGGCTAGCATGGCAAAAGTGGTTCAGAACTCTGCATGTGTCACTTGCTCAGGCAATAGGCCATTACCTTGAAGAGATGGAGGAACTTGGACTTTGTTACCATTGTTTCTCCTTAGTAATGGTGGTCTTCTTGGAGGCATTTTTTGTAAAATTGCAAAGAAAAACCATTAGGGAAATGAAGTCTTAGAACGCACTCTATCGTATAACATAGATCATAAAAGAAGTGAGAATTCCTAAAACATTTTATAGCCTCATATTCATAGATGTGGCACTCTTCATAACCATGAATAAGACTGTACGTCACGTGGCATGTTGGACACTCTTGAACATCTTAAACCTTGTTCTCTTATACAAAGTTTCTCACGACCCAATCTAGGGCCTAGTCGTAATACGATAATTAAAACCCCAAAGGAAATCCAACCAAGCCTCTTGACATATCATAAATCATGCATAAGGTAAAGTAAATGAGGAAATATCATAAGAGAGTCTAAATCGTGAATCATAAAAGAGAAAGTAACGTGACAACATAGACTCAAAACATTTGTCCAACTAATGCCTTTACTAAACAAAAAGGGCAGAAGTTAAGACATGTCCCTAGTTCACTCTTAACATAATAGAAATAGATGTCATTGAAAGAAGAAATAGCTCATAAGTTGCCCTCGATGGATAAGGACTCACCAAGACTTTGCCGTAGGAACTCAACTAGCCATGCATGTGGGTGTGATCCTCAACCTCAACCCCTACATTATGAGAAAAATGTAGGCAATAATATGCATTAGTATGTTCAAATGTACTAAGTATGTGGGCATGACGTGTAATATAAATCATAAGTTGCAATGATCAAGAAAATACATACTAGAGAGGATAAGTAAAACCATAAGGAAAAACTATAATGATCAAAACATTTGAGAGACATAGTTAAAGCTCATAAAATAACATATAATCATATACATATGTGAGATAGGAACCATAACCGACAATAAGATCATGCAAGCTATAACATGGAATCCTGTTGTTTTCTCATACAACAAAGAAAAAGGGGAATGTACTTGCCAAGGTAGACTCTACCCCACTAGGTGGCTCTTGTACATATGCTATTTGTGGATCCACTAGCTAATACATAAGGCAACCTATCGTGACACTTAGAAAAAGAGACTTGAGGGTGCTACTAAGACTTTTGGTAGGCCCCCACCTCAAGTCAACTCAGTGCTAAGTCAAATCCCACGGAATACATAACAAAGTAAACATACTTGGCATATATCATAACTTGTTCATAATTTTTATAATTCATAGAATAACTCATTCCATAACATAATTAGAATGTGTGTATTTTCCTTTCATTATTACAAATCATACTTGCATGATTCATATCATAGGGTCCTAGGTCACCACATAGGGCTCTAAGTCCCATTTCTTCATAACTTGCATGAAATTCATATCTTAGACATACTTGTAATTCATGATAATAATTCATACTTAAATTTAGCGTAAAACTCATATCCATAATTAATTTGATTGAATAGCATAAGAATACATTGAAAACATTGAACTCCATAATCATAATTCATCATAGAAATTAACTTCATGTATGAGCATTCATAATTCAACCTAAAATCATGTAATTTACATAGAAATGTACTTATAATAATAATAAATAATGATTTAAAATTGTTATGACCCAACTCCGTAGGTCGTGACTGGTGCCCGATTTGGGCACCCATACATACCCTTAGCCCCACTGAATATGTTAGAAGAATAGACAAACGAGAAAATCAAAAGAGATCACTAGAGAGCGAATGGAAATAGATGTAGCATATAAAGGCCGTTAAGGCCATCACTAAAGACAAGCCCAAAACACATATACAGAACCCACAACACAAGTCTACAGACCTCTACAAAATGATAGCATAATCATATAATGGGATAGGGCCCCATCGTACCCTTAACCATTACGTATAAATATACAACAGAAAAGTTAAAGCCAAAATAGGGCTCTGAACAAAGGAGCACGTCCAACCAACAGGATGGATGTCCTAGGCGAGTGGATCAGCAAACTAAGTATTTGTACCTGCGGCCATGAAATGCAGCCCCCCAAAGAAAGGGGGTCAGTACGGAAATATATCGAGTATTAAAGCATGGACTGTAATAAGTTCATTACTAGAGCAGAATGTGCAAAAATAAGCAAAGTATCCAGAAATATTAAAATACTTATCATAACCACAGATAATGTATGCATAAAAACATATGCCATATCCATCCCCATTATGGGACTCGGTGAACAAATCGTGGTCGCCGCCCCATCACTGGCGCCACAACACATCATAACTCCAGAGTAGGGAATATCTCCATAATAGATCATATCATATTAGATGGTCATATCATATCATATCATATCATATGTGTGCATGGCACATCATAAATCCACAAATCCCATGTACAGGCCATGCCTTCCCCCTCATATTGAGGCACTGCAAACAATGCAAAGAAGTACGCATGATAATAAATCCTGGCCCGGGCTCAATGAAAGAAGCATTGAGGCATCCACGAGTGGAGTAGTGAGAAACTAAATGCAATATAAATTACAAAACATTTCCAGAGACTCGATAGCATAACTCCAATGACAAGTCATATAAGAGAAATTGAGCGATAATCATAGTACATGTCTTTCAATGTCACGATGGTCTATGTAAAAATAGTCTTTCTGAAATTGTTTCTATATTCCAAAATATATTATGGGGCTCATTGGAATAATTAAAATAAGCTATCGTTCAAATCAAGACAAGAGTCATATCAAGTACCTTTTGAAAGTCACTATGGATTACATCAAAATAGAACTTCTAAAATTATACACTCGTATCAAAGCATAATAAAATATCTTTTGGGAAATTAAAAAATTGGCCATCCTAGTGGCTCTAGGAATAGAAACTTCCTTGGAACCATATAAAATTCATATATTTTTTTCATAAATACCATGACAAGAAATATTAGCTTTACATACTTATGAAAAATCATACCAAGAGAAAGAATAAGGTTTACATACTTATGCCAAAAACATGCCTAAAGAAGGAAACATTAGCTTTACATACCTCTTATGGATTACTCTTAACACGTTCGCCTCATTGTCTCTTGAACCTATTTAATATGAAAGTAATTCTAAGGTTAGTGAACTTCAACTTCCCAGCTTGTAATTCTACCACTGCATACCTATAGGAACCAATCCCTTATCCATTTTCTTAGACTAGTTCATTACTAGTTCCTTAGTTAGTTAAGGAGTTAACGGAAATTGGGCAGCACCTCCCCTATAACATGCCCTATTCGAACTTCCAATTACATCCCTAATTACCAAAGACAACCAACAAAAACAACCTGCAGCACATATACAAGTAATTCACTTCAACATTACAAGATACAAACTCCAAACAACTCGTTTAAAATTATGATACCAAAATAGGGTGTTTAGTCTCTATTTCATAAAACCTTTAACCCTACAAAATGAAGGGTCGTGTGGTTGAAACCAGAAGAACCTATACCCCTTTTAGAACTATTTCCATCCCTGCAACACACACTCAAACCACTGCAAGCGCAGCATAACAACGACAACACACTACTCAACTTCAGTTTAACTATAACGACCTTAGTTTACTTTGTTTCTAACGTCAAGCATCCTTGTAAAATTTTTATACTTCCAGCCACATATAATATGTGTAATACACTCCATATCCACACCATAAACTCCAAATTGAAATGAAAACCCTTACCATACCAGAAATTGGCCAAAGCTTGCCAAAATTTACCTCGGAAGTTCTCTAGTTGCGGCTGAAATTTTGTGGCTGCCTGTTACCCTTTTGTTGCTGATCCAAACAGAAACTTTACATTATTAACAACTTCATATCATGTCCAAAGCCTTACCAAAACGTGAAAGAAGAAAACCAAGTCATACCTTGCTAAAACTTGTCTCGGAAGTTCTCTTACCATGCTGAAAATTAACGGACTGTTTGTATCTCTTCCTTTCTGCCCCAAAATGAGATTTAACTTTATTAAACACCTCTATATAACTGTAGGATATCTTAAAAAATTAATTCACGGAGTGAAAATGGAGGCCTTACCTTGGCCTAGCTACTACCGTAGCTACTCTCCCATGTCTCTCTAGTTGTTCTCCAACTTTTCCAAGGTAAAAGACTAAGGAAATGAATCCTTAGTCATAAAAACATGTATATATATACTTCCTTAGGGTGGGACACATGTCATCCCCTAGGGGTGACATGTGGCAGCCCTCTAGGGAGCCATCTCATCTATGCATCCAACCCAAAGCTGCCACGTGGCAGCGTGGGAACCACCTCAAATAGGTGTGTCACCTACTTGGTCCAAGTAGGTGCATCACCAGCTTGCTTCCATGTAGGTGCATCACCTACTTGCTTCCAAGTAGGTGCTACGCCTTCTTTCTCTTATTTTGTGGGTTTGCAACCTCGTATCACTTTAATAACCTATGCAATCCTTGCTACGCAAGCTCGAAAAGTACTCAAGTAGATTAGTATGTAAAATATCCCAAGTAATAGCTTTCATAAGTAAGTCGAGTCCTACGACTCACTACTTGACCTCCAACTTCTTCTGGATTCTTATAACCATATTTCCGATCTTCTCTATTATGGAGTATCTCCTTCTCCTTTACTTAGGATTAGTTGATAGCGTTATAGATTATCCGACTCACATGATGACTTCTAAGAAACTTAAAAGCCTTCCCAGAAACTTAAGAAGCTTAAGAAACGTTCCAAGGTACAAAAGTATAGGGTGTAACAAAAATGAAGTTGAAACATCCCAACATAATTCATGGAAATTAAAGTTTAAAAGTAATGAGATTTCATGAGATTTTTGAAATAAACCTTGGACTCCATGGGTGGAAGGGACCCATGAATCAATACATACATACCTTGATTCAAATTGGACTTGAATTTAAGAAAGGAGTCTTGATCTTGATGAAACCCTAATCAAAGCTTGATGAACTCTTGCGGAACCTTGGGAGAGAAGTCTACAATTTATTTGGGGAAATAATGAGGGAATAAAATAGTTTAGGAGTATTGAGGACATAACTTAATGAATCTAGTCCTTAAAATTCTCCATATACATTATTAGTATGTAGGTAAAATATCAAACTACCCCTCATTAAAATTTGAATTGGAAAACTCTACGACAAGGTCTACGAATCATAGAAGAAGTGACGAGTCGTAGGAATGACTCGTCCTCTAGTCACTGAGAAACACTTGAAAACCAAGTCTCTGAACTTTTTTTATGAGTCAGATTTACAACTTGTCTTGATGTCTACGAGTTGTATGGTCACTCGTCTTGCAGGTCTAAGAATTTACCCATTTACCGAGCCTCTGAAGTTTCCATATGACTCATTTTGATGAGTCGTCATATCCTCTACGACTCATCCTACTGAGTCATAGAGTGAATTATGATGGTGACATATTTTAGGTCATTAGACCTTGCCATGATGACTTATTTCCATGAGTCATCATTTGCTCTATGAGCCGTCAATTGACTTGTGAAGTTCCTTCCTTCCTTGATCAGTTTTTCTTAATTAACACAACTTCTACAAGCTGTATTAAGGCCCTTAATAGTCTATACAAGTCGTAGATTGACTCGTAGTCTTGGGGTCAGCCCAAATCTTTTGAAAATTTTCTTTTATTCAACTTTTCCTCTTATGGTGTCTTACATTACGGGTTGTAGAATCCTCTCATCCTGCCAGCTTTCCATAATCCCAAATGTCAAGTTTCTGAACTCGTCCTCTGTATCCTTCCTACGAAACGTATGAATTCCTATGGTCTATAGGAAACCCCATAGAGTAGGTTCAAACATGGGCAAATTTCAAATCCTCAGTTCCCTTTTCACAAGACCTTTCTACGATCCATAGGTTAACTTATGGTAAATGGCATGGGCAACTTTCTCCAATATTTTCTTCTTGTTTTGGTTTTTCAACTTTCAGGATTTTACAATAGCTCCCCCTTGGGAACATTCTTCCTCGAATGAGACTCAAGCTAGCATGAGTAGAATATGGAAAAGGACCTAGAAACCCAACACAAATGAACATACAACAAAATGCATAAAAGCAAGGAGTAATCAACACTAAGCTAAGATATGACTTTAAAACACATTCCATGAACATGCATGCATACGAAAATATGAGAATAACTAAAACGTATGAATTAGAAGGAGTGAATCATGAAGGAACTTAATACTTCAAGTAGGAATGGAAGGGAAAAAATGAGAATATCATGACATCACATCGGCCTCGGCCTCCCATGTAGCACCCTAAACTAGTTGGTTCCTCCAAAGGACCTTCACGGATGAAACTTCTTTGTTTCTCAACTTTTGGACTTGCCAATCCAAAATTTCCACCAGAACCTTCTCATAGGATAAACTCTCATTCAAACCCACATTGTCCAAAGTCACAATTGAGCTAGGATCACCAACACACGTCTTCAACAATAAAATATGGAACACCGGATGCACCGATGCCAACTCCGAATGAAAATCAAACTCATATGCCACCGTACTAAAATTTCTCAGAATATGATATAAGCCTACATATTGGGGACTAAGTTTGCCTCTCTTTCCAAAATACATCACACCCTTCATGGGTGAGATTTTCAGGTAAACCTAAACAACCACCTCAATTTTAAGTTATTTTCTCCTCACATCCGAATAGGACTTTTATCGGCTTTCAGCAGTCTTCAACCTTTCTCTAATGAGTCTAACCTTCTCCATAGCCTCATACACCAACTTGAGTCTTAACAAGGCAACCTCACCAACTTTAAACCAACCAATAGGAGACCTACATCTCCTACCATATAAGGAATTAAAATTTAGCTATTTAGATACTCGAACGGTAGCTATTATTGTAAGGAAACTTAATCAATGGAAACTGATCATCTCAATTAACCTCAAAATCAATTACACAAGCTCTGATCATGTCCTCGAAAGTCTGAATGGTACGTTCAGCTTGACTATCGGTTCGAGGGTGAAAAGTTGTGCTAAACTTGAACTTGAACTTGTGTGGGATAAGACCTTTAACCGAAAAATAAGACCATGCAAGCTGCTATATAAAATCCAATGACTCCTGCATTAAGACATGTTGATGACTCCTGCATTGAAATAAAGGAGGCTACCTTTCTAGAGCATTCATACTATAACTCAACTCAACTCAATTGGGCTATAAGGATTCACTAGCTAGGCCATAAAGGCAACATATGTGGCAATGTAGTTTGGAACTTTAGGATTCTACTAGGAATCCCTTAGATAACCAACTGCGTTATCCGACCGAACCCCACTTATAAGTCTTCTCGGTACTCAGTCAATATCCCAATAGAAACTCATAAAAACATTCTCATAGCATAGTAGAGAAAGATAGTAACTGCCTATCAACCCATATTTAAAACATTTAGTAATAGCTCATCTAACTTGGTGATTCATTAGAATCTATAACTTCGGTGAGAATTGTCCTTATTACCATCTTTAAAAATCTAATGATTGTAACTCTAATCATTATCTCAAAACATCTAATGATCTTAACTTTGAATATTATCTCAAATTCAACTTTAAAAATCATAATCTCAATGGTAACTCATTGAAAAACCATCTTTATAAATCATTTAAATCATGAGAAACTCATAAAATCATCTTTAACTTTGATCATCATTATAACTTTTATCATAAAATCATAATCTCAACTTTAAACTATGAAAACTTTACTTGAAGATCATTGAACTCATAATCTATTCATGAAAATCATCTTTAACTTTATAATCTTAACTTAAAAATAGCTTCATGCATGGGCATTTATATTTCAACTTAAAGACAGTAAATTCATATGAAATCATGCATATAATGATCATTGTTAACATCTAAAAATGAAATTAAATCATCCCAACACAATTCATCAAAACTAGGGTTCATAATCAATCAAAATTGAAAGGAACTTTGAGAAAATCTTGGGACTTCATGGGTGAAAGGAAACCATGAGTCAATCTCCACATAACTTGCTTGAATTCACTAGGAATTGAAGAATAACCTTGAAGAAATCTGAAAACCCTAGCTTGGAGATTGGAGAGAAACTTTGAGAGACCTTCTGATTTCTTGCCTTAGGAATTTTGAGAAAATGAATTGAATTGGAGGGAATTTTAAAGAAAAGAGTATTTATAGACTTTGAACTTGTCCATAAAAGTGTGTTGGTTCATTGAACCAAACTTTGAAAAAGACATAATTCCCTTTATTAAATCTGGAAAATTAGCCCTACGAATACCCTTCTACGGGTTGTCGAAGTAACGACAAGTCATTTAGACGAATCGTCCTGTAAGCCTGAGAAAAGAGCCTAGAAACATAGTCTCTGAAGTTTATGAACAACCATTGTTTATGATCCTTCATCTCAAGAATGGTCTGTTCTCAAGGCTCGTCCTGCAGGTCTAAAAAACCTGCAAATATACTATTCTCTGAAGTTTTATCATGGGTTTTCTTTACAACCTGTCCTTATTTCTATGTGCCGTCCTGTCAAGTCGTCATATTGGCCTTAGGGAAACTTTGAACAAGGCCTCTGAACTTTTGTTGATGAGGGGTTCTATGACCCATCTTCTTGAGGATGACACATCTTGGAAGGTCGTAGAACCTCTCCTAAGGGAAACTCTAACTTTTTCTTGAAGGGTCACTCTACGACCCAACCTTACGAGTTGTAGAGGCACTTGTTCACATGGATGGGTGCAAATATTTTGAGACTTTTCTCCTTGGTCCCAACTTTCTGAACATGGTCTTACACCATCTCACCCTTGGGAAAAAACATCAATGGATTTTTTGGCAACCACATTCTTTCACTAAACCAAAGTGGGTTCATTATCTTGATTTGCCTTCATATCATCCACAAGAGACGATTTAAAACCATTTTAGACAACAACACAACCATCCTCCGAATCAACCAAGTGAACACCCAAACGAGCTAATCAATGAACATCGTAAACTAACTCCATCTTTTATTCCTCAATAGGTAATACTATCTATGGACAAACTTCTAAGGGAATCGACAACCATATTCGCTTTACCTATATGGTACAACACACAAAGACCAAGAAATTTAGTCAAAGTAGTCAAGGGCAATATAATGAAAGATAATCCTTCCACAAATAATCTATAATAACCGACTAAGCCCAAGAAATTTTGAATATCGCAAGGAGACAAAGGTCTAGGCCAACTATTAACCACCTCAATATTTTTAGGATCAACCATAATACCTTTAATAGAGAAAATATGACTAAGGAAAGCAACTAACCTCAAATTTTTTTTACACTTGTTAAACTTAGCAAATAATTGACAATCCTTGAGAAGTAGCAAGACAATCCTGAAATGATCGGAATGTTCATCCTCATTCTAAGAATATATCAATATATCATCAATGAACATAATAACAAACATATACACATATATATAGAACACTCTGTTCATCAAATCCATAAATATTGCAGAAGCATTCATTAGTCCAAAAGACATAATTAAAAATTTAAAATGACCACACCGAGTTATAATATCCTAGGTATTTTAAGATTGAAATATGATATAATAAGGTTAATCATTGCAAAAATGGCCTCAATGGATTTTTAGGTCAAGTATCCCAAAAGATAAAGTTTTTTCAAAAATTTTCTTTCTAGAAGGGTGTGCGACAGGTCCGTGACATAGTACAATTTTTTGCCAAGTCAAAATCTGGCCAAAATCTCATTCACTAAAATTGGCCTATCAGGGAACAAGTTTACGTTGCAGACTTGGGTTGGTTTTTCTGTTCTAATTTAGTTTTATGTGGGGACAAATTAGATATTTTTCTAACTATTAGTTAATGAACATGGATATTTTTAGGACCTAATTCGACTCTATAAACTACCCTAAACCCCTATTCTTCTTCATTCTATTATAATTCACCTATTCAAATAATTCTCTCTACAAAATCTCTCTAAGACTCCATTGAAGATCCTCAAGGAATTCTCTCAAGATCTCCACCAAAAGTCCCTAATTCTTCAAGTTTCTTTGGTCTTCTTACTCAAGGTATGTGGGTGTTTCATCCTAGGGTTCTTACATCTCTATTTCAATTGTATGAATTATGATTCGAAATTATGACTATGATCCCATTTTAATATGAATTGATGGTTTTACATGAAATTTAAGAGTTTTTTATGAATTCTCCTACATTGATCTTTAGGGTTAATGATATGGATTATAGGTATTTTCAATTATACTTCTAGTTGATATTATTTTCATGGATTATGCATTGGTTGATATAAAGTAAAGGATTATGCATGTTTTCAATCCAAATTTATGATTCCAAGTCAATTGATCATGTATTCGTGTTTCTACCCTAATTTCATGTATAAGCTATGATCATGAATTACAAGTATGCAAGCAAGTTTTATGAATGAGGTGACTTAAGACCCTAAGTTTCACGACCAAACCCCATAGGCTGCGATTGGGGTTCGGCTTGGACCCCCGTATACTTAATTATTAGATGTAACAAGCAATATAAGAACTATACATAAGAACCCCAGTAGGTCATAGCATTTTCATATGTCTGTAGCCTCTTCATTTGTATCTTGTCATGAAGAGGCGTGTGAGCCGACAAGGTTGCCATAGTATCTTGATATTTATAATACATCACATAGACATAACTGAATAGAACTTACACTTATAATCCACACACATGTCTACAGACCTCTAAGAATATTAACAGTAATATATGGTGGGATAGGGCCCCCACCATACCCCTGAATAAACAAATATATACATTAGAAGGTCAGTACCAAAAGCTAGGCTCTAGAACAGTGGAGCACTTCCGACATAGCTGAATGGAAATACTAAGCTGGCGGATACATGAAATGAACATCTATACCTGCGGACATGAAGTGCGTCCCCCCAAGGAAAGGGGGGTCAGTACAATATATGTACTGAATATATAAAGCATAAAATGTCAGAACTGAGACAACAACTGAAATAGGGATGCAGGGGGAAAGTATAACATTTAGCTATTTACCGAACCTGCATATTATAAAATAAAGGCATACATGTTATCATCATGTACTGTATCTGGACCATTCGGGGAATCGGTGTACCTAATGCATCATTTTTTCATCGTAACAACATATATACCATTAGCTTTGTGGAACATACAACCCGATCCATGTATATAGAAAGTACATGACAAGGAACGACGACCCGATCCATATATCTTATAATAATGTGGAGGAACAATGGCCCAATCCGTATATTTCATAATAATGTCGAGAAATGATGGCCCGATCCATATATCGTGTAACAATGCCGAGGTCTATGGCTAGATTCATATATCATATAATAATACCGAAGAACGATGGCCCGATCCGTATATCATATAATAATATGGAGGTACGATGGCCCGATCCATATATCATATAATAATGTCGAGGAACGACAGTCCAATCCATATATCGTGTAATAATGCCGAAGTACGATGGTTCAATCCATAAACAGCACAATATGCCGTGGAACATACGACCCGATCCTTATATAGCAAAACATGCCAAGGTATATTCGGCCCGATCCATATATATCATAATGTATATACATACAAGTAAAACTCTATAACATGTCAAACATCCCTTAAATATCACCATAAAGCATGTTCAAGAGCCCCTAGGAATAGGAGGTTACATATCCCAATACTATTCAACCTATAGGAGGCTCAATGGTCGTAGTTCAACTACTTGAAGGCCGTTATCATTAAAAAGTGGGCACAAGTCATGAGCTACATCCAAAATCTATAGTACCTATAGTCCAGTCTTCCTAGAAGTAGGAAAAGGCAAGCTTTACATGTACCACTTTCTATCAATGGAAGACTTGAAAAGTAATGACTCAACTTGTTACAGGAGTTCTACTCAGTAGGAAGTGAACAAGAGCCTTAACTCACACTCAGAGTTTTACGAGTGGAATAAATCCCAATTTCCTTTAAATAATACTTACATCTAAGTCATGCCAAAAGAGAAAAAAGGGTAGCTTCACATACTCATCCCTTTCTAATGTATGGAAGGCTTGAGAAGCCCTAGTTCGATTACTGTAAGAGTGCTTTCATCAAGGAGTACGTAAGAACTGTGAATTACACTTGGCATTTATGAGTAAATTTATCCTCAAGTTCATATCATTTACTATTTAACTTGAAGACATGCCAAAACAAGGAAACGTTAGATTTACATACACTACTTTTCAGCACATAGAATACTTGAGGAATGGGAGCTTAACTACTTTAAGAGTCTTAACATTCAGAAGTGGACACGAATTATGAATCATGAATCATGTTCGGATATCATGAATAGAATTACTCCAGGCTTCATACACATATCATTTGTCACTTAAATCTAAGACATGCCCAAAAGGAAAGAAAGAATAGGCTTTACATACCTCTTACGGGTTACTCTTTATCCCGTTTGCCTCGTCATTCCTTGAACCTAGGTAAAATGAAAGTAATGCAAGTATCAACAACCCTTAGCTTTCCATCATCTTAGGTTACATATGAGTATTCATAGAACTCAACCCTTACCTTTCTATCATCTTTACATATGAGTATTAATAGAACCCAACCCCATAGGCCACGACTAGGGTCCAACCTGGACCCCCCGTATACCTAACTATCAGTTGTGGTCAAATTGAACTGTAAATAAAATAATATAATATAATAGAGCCCCATTGGGCGATAACATTTTCATAAACCTGTAGCCCTTTTCGTTTGTGTCGTAACATAAAAGGGCATGCGAGCCGACAAGGCTGCCATAACATAATAACATATACCATACATCATGTAGACCCAGCTAATTCAAACTGATATACACAACCCACATATACATGTCTGCAGACCTCTAAAAATATTAACGACAACATATAGCGGGATAGGTCCCCCGCCGTACCCCTGAATAGACAAAACAATTTTATACATCAATGGTCAGTATCAAAAACTAGGCTCCGATACAATGGAGCCTCCTCTAGCTGAGCTGAGTGGAATCCTAAGATGACGGACTCCCAAAACTTGTACCTGCACTTGTGGGCATGAAACACATCCCCCTGAAGAAAGAGAGTCAGTATGATATATGTACTGAGTATGTAAAATGTAACATAATATAATGGGAGGTATATCCGAAATAGAAAAGCAGGGGAATAAGTTATCAAGTTAGAAACCTGTACCTGTACTTTGTGAATTACTAAAGCATGCATGTTCGAATCATATCATATAGCCGGCCCTTTCGAGGTTCCAGTGAATCACCTCTGTAAAACCATCATGGCACTAGTGCCATCACCACCTTATTACAAAACATCATCATACATATACATACGTACCCGACCCTCTTGTGAGGGGCTCGGTCGACAATGCAGTGATTGTGCACGATAATGTACCCAGCCCGGAACTCAGTGAAAGAAGGGTTACATTATACACGAGTAAAGTAGTAACTATATGCAATTTAAATCATTATCAGAGACTCGACAAAATAAGATAGTTAAGCTTTTGTTTAAGGACCCGAGTAACTGTGTAGTCATCTCGAGTGTCCTCTTAATACCATTATGGGCTGCCTTAAAAGTAATCTCGGGGACCCTAGACATGTATTAACATAGGGTCAAATCATTTATGGAGTCAAAAATACTTAGTCTCGTATAGTCTTTAAGACTTGGAGCCTGTACATTTGGTACCTCTTTAACATATAGAAGTTTCCAGGGAAATAGTTCAACTACTATTAGAGTTCGATATTGAAAAGTAAATAGGAGATGTTAAGAATGAAGTTACTCCGGATCTCACATCATATTTAACTTACAACTAAGACATGCCAGGAAAAAAAAGAGTAAACTCTATATAGTCTGTACTTTCCTTCAGGTGGTCATTATATACATATCTTGTACCCGGCCCATCCTGGGGCTCGGTGAACAACTATGGCATCATAATGTCATTTTCATACCAAGTACATATCAAGACAAAGGAAAGATAGTTTCCCATATACTACTCTTTAGCACGTAGAAGCCTTAACAGGCAATGCTCAATTCTTGTAGGGGTGTCAAACCTAACTGTAGCTAGGGATTATGAGGCGCACCTGGAGTTCTGGGAATGGAATTATCCCCACATTACAATACAATTCACTTAAGTCTAAGACTTTCCAAAAGGAAAGAAAGATAGTTGTACGTACTTATACCAAAACATGCCAAGAGAAAGCTTTACATACCTCGTACGAGTCACTCTTTGTCCCATTCGCCTCATCATCATTTCAACCTATTCAACATAGTAGTAATACGAATACCTACCACTCTTGACTTTCCAGCACCTTCATTTGCACCTTAGTATTCATGGAATCTATTTCTTTTTTTGTTTCCTCGACTAGTTCTTTAATTAGTTAAGGCATTAACGAAAATTGGGCAGCATCTCCCCTATAACGTGCCCTATCCAAATTTCCAATTAGATCCCTAAACACTACATCCAACGAACAACAACAACCTTCAGCATATGTTTAAGCAATTCACCTCAACAATATACAACATAAACTCCAAACGACTCGCTCGGAATTACGATATCAAAATAGGGTGTCTAGCCTTTACTTTGTAACACCTTTAATTATACAAAATGACGGGTCGTGTGGTTTCAACCAGAAGCACCCACACCCATTTTAGAACACATTTAGTACCTGCAAGAATCCACCACACACCTGCAGCAGTATACCACAAGCACAACCTTTTACTTCGACGACAATTCGACTATAACGACTCCAATGTAGTCTATTTTGAACGTCAAGTGTTTCTATGCCATTTTCACATTTAAATACACCTATAGGGAGTGTAACACACTCCATAAAAACACCATAAATTTCAAATTAAAAGGAGAAACCTTACCTTACCCGAAATTGGCCAAAACTGCCAAATTGCAACTCGGAACTTCTCTAACCGTGCTGAAATTAAGCGGGCTGTTTGTGTCACTTCTCCGCTGCCACAAATTGTGATTTTATTTTATCAAACACCATTATATAACTTTGGGACACCTCAAATAATTAATTCACGGAATGAAACTCGGAGGCGTACCTCAAAGGGGCCAAACCTGTAGCCCTCCTCTTTGCCCCTCTAGAGTTTTCCTCTTGTTCTTTCACCCTCTTCTAGGTGTAAAGCTGAAGAATTAATTCTGTACACATCGTAAGATACATACATAACTCTCCATGTGGTTGAGGAACACTTTAGATAATTAATTCATGGAGAACAATTTAAGAACTTACCTTTAATTCTTAAAAAACCATGGTTGCCTTGTTCTTTGTTCCTCACGTTTTTTCCTCTTCTTTTGTTTGGTGGAGTTTCAGATCCAAATAGAATAAGAATGACTTAGTAGTCATCCAAATACACATATATACACCTCTTTAGAAGGTTCCATATGGCATCCCCCTAGGGTGACACATGGTAGCCTCCTAGGGTGCCACCTCAACCCTTGTGGCCAATCACATGCTGCCATGTGGCAGCGGGGTCCACCCCAAGTAGGTGAGTCACCTTCTTGCTTTTCACCTGCTTTCTTGTCACCTACTTTCTTGTCACCTGCTTGCTTGTCACCTGCTTTCTTCACTTTCGTAAGTTCGGAAACTAGTTTTGCTCCCTTTCATAGGATCGTTATCTTGTCTCATTTGAAGAACCTATGTAATCCTTGCTTCGCAATCTTTGTATATCCTCATGTAGCTTAAGTTTATAAAACTTTGAAATTAGTGGCTTACGTAGGTAAATCAAGTCTTACGATTCCCTTCTTGGCCCCCAATTCCTTACGGATTCTTATGACTCTATTTCTAACCTTCTCTACTATGGGGTATCACATTCTCCCCTCCTTATAGTCATTTGATAGTATTTGGACAGTGGGGATCTCCTAGCCACTTTCAAGAAGACCAAGAACATGTTTCAAGGTTCAAAAGTGCAGAGTGTAACATACCACTTTTGTCATGACTCAACCCTATAGGCTGCGACTGGGGTCCAACCTGGACCCCGTATACTTAATTATCAGATGTAACAATCAATATAAGAATTATACATAAGAACCCCAGTGGGTCATAACTTTTTTATATGCCTCTAGCCTCTTTCATTTATATCTTGTCATGAAAGGGCGTGTGAGCCGACAAGGTTGCTATAGTAACTTGATATTTATAATACATCACGTAGACATGTCTACAGACCTTTAAGAATATTAATAATAACATATGGTGGGACAGGGCCTCTGTCGTACCCCTGAATAAACAAATATATACATTAGAAGGTCAGCACCAAAAGCTAGGCTCCAGAATAGTGGATCACTTCCAACATAGCTAAGTGGAAATCCTAAGCTAGCAGATCCCTGAAATGAACATATGTACCTACAAGCATGAAACGCAGCCCCCCGAGGAAAGGGGGGTCAGTACGATATATATTCTGAGTATATAAAGCATAAAACATCCTAACTGAGACAACAACTAAAATAGGGATGCAGGGGGCAAATATAATATTTAGCCATCTACCGTACCTGCATTTTATAAAATAAAGGCATATATGCTATCATCACGTACTGTATCCGGAACGTTTGGGGACTCGGTGTACCAAATGCATCATTTTATGATCGTAAGAACATATATACCATTAGCATTGTGGAACATACAACCCAATCCATGTATATAGAAAGTACACACCGAGGAACGATGTCCCGATCCACATATCTTATAATAATGCTGAGGAACGACGGCCCAATCCGAATATTGCATAATAATGCCAAGGAACGATGGCCCGATCCGTATATCATGTAAGAATGCCGAGGTATGACGTCCCAATCTGTATATCTTATAATAATGACGAGGAATGATGGCCCAATCCGTATATCGTGTAATAATGCCGAGGTACGATGGCCCGATCCATATATCATATAATAATTCTAAGGAACGACGGCCCGATCCGTATATCATGTAATAATACCGAGGTACAACGTTTCAATCCAAAAACAACACAACATGCCATGGAACGTACGACCCAATCCTTACATAGCAAAATATACCAAGGTTCGTTCGGCCCGATCCATATATATCATAATGTATATACATACATATAAAACTCTGTAACATGTCAAGCATCTCTTAAATATCACCATAAAGCATGATCAAGACCCCTTAGGTATAGGAGCTTACACATCCCAACACTATTCAACCTATAGGAGGCTCAATGGTCGTAGTTCAACTACTTCAAGGCCCTTCTCATTCAAAAGTGGGTACAAGTCATGATCTACATCCAGAATCTATAGTACCTATAGTCTAGTCTTCCTAGAAGTAGGAAAAGGCAAGCTTTACATGTACCACTTTCTATCACATGGAAGACTTGAAAAGTAATGACTCAACTTGTTACAGGAGTTCTACTCAGTAGGAAGTAAACAAGAGCCTTAACTCACACTCAGAGTTTTAAGAGTAGAATAACTCCCAATTTCTTATACATAATACTTACATCTAATTCATGCCACAAGAGAACAAAGGGTAGCTTCACATACTCATCCCTTTCTAACGTATGAAAGGTTTGAGAAGCCCTAGTTTGATTATTCTAAGAGTGCTTTCATCAAGGAGTACATAATAACTATGAATTACACTTCGCATTTATGAGTAGCTTTACCCTCAAATTCATATCATTTACTATTTAACTTTAAGACATGCCAAAAGAAGGAAACAACTTTAAATACACTACTTTTCAGCTCATAAAAGACTAGAGAGATGGGAGCTTAACTACTTTAAGAGTCTTAATGTTCAGAAGTGGACACGAATTATGAATCATGAATCATGTTCAGAGCTCATGAATAGAATTACCCCAGGCTTCATACACATATGATTAGTCACTTAAATCTAAGACATGCCTAAAAGGAAACAAGGAATAGGATTTACATACAGTACATTTCAATACATAGAAGACTTGAGGAATGGGAGCTTAACTACTTTAAGAGTCTTAACATTCATAAGTGGAAAGGAATTATGAATCATGAATTATGTTCAGAACTCATGAATAGAATTACCCCAGGCTTCATACACATATCATTTGTCACTTAAATCTAAGACATGCCTAGAAGAAAAGACAGAATAGGATTTACATACCTCTTACGGGTTACTCTTTATCGTGTTCACCTCGTCGTTCCTTGAATCTAGATAACATAAAAGTAATGCAAGTATCAACAACCCTTAGCTTTCCAGCATCTTAGGTTACATATGATTATTCATAGAACTCAACCCCTCGCTCGCCTTCTCGACTAGTTCCTTAACTAGTTAAGGAGTTAACGGAAATCGGGCAGCACCTCCCCTATAATATGCCCTATCCGAATTTCCAATTACACTCCTAAAAAATACATCCAACCAACAATAACAACCTGCAGCACATGTATAAGCAGTTCACACCAACATAATACAACACAAACTGCAAATGACTCCCTCGAAACCAGGATACCAAAATAGGGTTTCTGCAACCACCCCTTTAAGAATATGGAGGGTCGGGTGGCTGCAACCAGAATCTCCAACACCCATTTAAGAATACTTTTAGGCCCTGAAACACAACACCACACACCTGCAGCAGCATCTCACATCCACAATACCTTATTTCGACTATAATTTAATTATAGCGACTTCAAATTAGGTTTTTCCAATGTCAAGCATCTCTATGATATTTTTACATTTACAGACACTTAAACAACATATAACACACTTCATAACAACACCATAAACCCCAATGTGAAGTAAAAGGTCTCACCTTACCCGAAATTGGCCAAAGCTTGCCAAAACTCACCTCGGAAATTCCTTAATTGCGGCTGAAATATGGTGGCTGTTTGATATCCGTTTTGTGTTTATAACAACCATAAATTTACATTATTAACACCTTCATATAATTTCCAATCCCTTACCAAAACATGGGAGAAAATAACCAAGCCATACCGTAATAAATGGCTTCCCAACTTGCTAAAAATTAACTTCGGAAACTCCTTTATATGCTGAAAGTTGCAAACTGTTTGTGTCACTTCTTGGATTCCCCAAATAGTAATTTTATGTTATTAAACCCTATCATGTAGGCGTGGGATACCTTAAATAATTAATTCATGGAATGAAATTGGAAAGCGTACCTCAAATTTGCCAAAGCCATGGCTGCCGTAGCTCTCTCCCTCTCTACATTTTTCTTTTCTTTCTCCAAGTTAAAAGATGAAGTCTAAATGAAATAATTGTCATGTTTACATGTTTTTATACACTCCCTTATAGTGTGACACATGGAAGCCCCTAAGGTTGACACGTGTCAGCCCCCTAGGGCGCCACCTCAATCATACATCCAATCCAAAGCTGCCATGTGGCAGCGTGGGGTCCACCCAAGCTGATGCATCACCTACTTGACCCTAAGTAGGTGCATCACCTGCTTTTACAAGTAGGTGTATCACCTACTTGCTTCGAGTAGGCGCGTCATTTCCTTATTTCTCTTTCGTGAGCTTGTAATCTCATCTCACTTCAAGAGCCTATGTATTCCTTTCTACTTAAGCTCGACGTGTACTCAAGTAGATTAGTATGTAAAATGTCCCAAGTAATAGCTTTCACAAGTAAGTCGAGTCCTACGACTCACGACTTAACATCCAACTTCTTCCAAATTCTTATAATCCTATTTCCAATCTTCTCCCTTTTGGAGTATCTCCTTCTCCTTTCCATAGGATTATTTAATAGCGTTATAGATTATCCGACTCATATGATGACTTCTAAGAAACTTAAGAGACTTTCTCGAAATTTAAGAAGCTTAAGAAGCGTTCTAAGGTACCAAAGTATGGGGTGTAACACTAAGATGTTTCTATGAAAAGAATTCATAATGATGGAAAGCCTACTCCCACATTACATGAATCGCATGATAATGAGCTATTCCTTTGAAAAAGTTTTATGAATTATGATTATGAAAAGCTTATGATTTATGATATGATATATATTCCATGGATGAATATGCAAGCATATGTTTCATGCTTGTTTTAGTAATAGCGGCTCAGACTCCTACGGGAGGCAGCAGTGGGGAATTTTCTGCCTCTTTTTTACTTATTATTTATATAAAAATAGTTCACTTGGCGAGGAGTTTGGCAGGAATTGATTGAAACTTTAGCATGGGCTTTGATGCGAGTTTGGCACAACATAGAAGAAGCCGCCCTTTATCAAAAATTCTATTATTTTTAATAATAAAAGGGGTTGACTAATTAAACTCATGTTTCTATAATCAATTCGATCCCCCAATTGAATTGGGAGAGTCATTGGCTCAAATCCAATAGTAGGTAAAATTAAAGAGGTTGTGTGATAACTTTTTCTTATTCTCTATCATTCAAGATGAATTGGATGTTATGTCAATCCCATATCTGGAATTGGAAGTTGGACGATAAGTAAATTTCTTGTTCAGCTATGATGCCCAATATTCCTGTTACAATATTATAGGAGGCTATTCCTCATGGAATAAAAGGATCAAAACCTTCCATGAGACGAGGAACCCTGAACTGAAAAATTTATTAATTATTTCAATGGAACCTTCTTCTTTTGATTATTCAAAAGTTTGAGAATAGATGTCAAACAGACCTCCCAGAAGGTGCTTTCTAGATGGTTCTATGACATGTTTGTAACAAAATAAAAATATCTTCATTTTGAAATTTTATTTGACTCAAATGGAGCAATGTTATAGGAATCATCCTCTTTGATTGAACACTACTTGAAAATGACTCTTCTTCTCTAAAAAATCTAGGATGAATCTTCTCGATGGTTAGAAATAGGAAGATTAAATACGCCACTGATCATTTGATTGAACTAAAATTTGGAATGCGTGCACCAAAATAAAGGATAAATTCCACTCTCAACTGTGGTCGATTCTATCAATTATAATCGAAAAGATGACTCACAAGAGGTTTCTAAAACCAGAAGAGGTCTTGATTTTTTTTATCAAGCAGTTGCAATTTAAAATTTTCTAGATTCCCCGTGTTATTATTATTCAGATAAGAATCATCTATTCCTAATTTCCAATGGAAATCAAAAAAAATTATCCATTAAGGGTGCTCGGATCGAATTGGTATATCAATACTGATTCGACTCAAGCTCTTGGAATTGGAATATATATGTTTGGAATAGATTCCATTTTGAGTAACTTAGCATCGAGTGGACTTTAAGGTGGGGCTCGACCTAAGCCTTTGTAGAAACCTCTAGTCCCTTAAACTACGTTGCCACTATAGGTTTGCTAATATGACCTAGCTAGTAGATCCACATGTAGCACTTAATGATGATAATGTTGGACGGAGTCTACCTTTGCAAGTAGCCTCTCCCTTCTCAATGTGGGTATCATCAGATTCCATGTAATAGTTCGCATGGTATTATTGTGGGTTATAGTTATCTCCCACTTATGTATGGTCCTTATGATGTTTGACAAGAATACTCTTATCCTCTATATTTATATGATACTCTTATGGTTTATTGTGCATTGATCCTTCTTATGTCCATTTGTGATTTCACTACTTCTCTTATCATGCTATTTTAAAAGGTCATTTGCAAAACATGATTTTAGTATGCATTGCATCACCTACATACTTAGTACATTCAAATGTACTAACGTATACTTCTTTGGCTACATTACATCACAATGTAGTGACGGATGCTCTATCCTCTTCCCATAGCTATTTGGTGTTCCATTGAAGATTAGTGTGGTGAGTCCTCATGCTTCGACGGCAAATTGATTATATCTTTCTTTTATTGTCATTTCTATACTTTGAAGGTGTTACGACACTATTTTATGTTGTGTCCTTACTTTCTTTAAGGGTGAGCTAGGAACATGTCCTAGTACCTTCCTGAGTAGTCATGTAGAGACATGTTGGATATGTGTATGGAGTCTATGTTGTCTTGATTCACTCTAGCTATGCTATATCTTTGGACTTTTATGAGTTTCTACTATTTGTTACCTTATTCTGTATATGATATGCTAAGAGCCTTGGTTGGGGTTTGTTTGGGAATACTAATCTCCATGTCACATCTAGACCTTAGTTTGGGTCATGACACGAGTTCTAAAGGCTGTCTTTGGAATGTCACATTCCCCTACTCAAAGTTGATGATATCTCGATCAAAGGTCGATCTTTGAGAAATTACTTGTTCCTTGAAGTTGAACAAACAATCATCAATATTTGGAATGGGATACTTATTCTTAATTGTGACTTTGTTCAATTGTTGATAGTTAATACAAATACGGAGAAAACTATCCTTCTTCCTAACGAAGAGGATCAGTGCACCCCATGGAGAGATACCTTATCTAATGAAACCCTTATCTAACAAATCCTTCAACGGATCCTATAACTCTTTAAGTTCTGCCAGAGCCATTCGGTAAGGAGAATAGATATATGCTTGGTATTGGGAAGAAGATCAATACCCAAGTGTATCTCTATTTTGGTAGGGATACTTGGGAGATCACTGGGAGACACTTTCAGAAACTCATTAACAACCGAAACTGACTCAAGAGTAAGAGCTTCAGAATTTGTATCCCTTACCCATACCGGATGATAAATGCAACTTTCAGAAAGCATTTTCCGAGCTTTCAGACAGAAGATGAATTGACCCTCAAACAAAGAATTACTACCTTTCCATTTTAGGACCGACTCATTAGGAACCTGAAACTTAACCACACGAGTTCTATAACATATGGAAGCATAACATGTATGAAGCCAATCCATACCAAGAATGACATCGAAATCGATTATATCAAGATCTATAAGATTAGCGGAGGTGAATTTATGAAAAAATAATATTGGACAATTTTTATACTCATTTAGCCAAAATTGAATCACCAACAAGAATAGAAACCAAAAAAGGCTATAACAACATCTCAACACTAACATCGAATTTATAGCAAGAAAAGGAGTAACAAATGTTAAAGTAGCACCTGGTTCTAACAGTGCATAAACATCAAACTCAAATAATTTTAACATTCTAGTCACAACATCAGGTGAATCCTCAAACTCCTGATAAGTCTGTAAGGCATAGAATCTTCTTTGGCGCTGACCGCCACCCAAACCCAAATTAGTGTCATGCTGAGCCGGTTGGCCTGTAGTAGTTTGAGTTTAAGTCTAGGGTCAACCACCTCCACCTCCAATATCACTCAAAGTACAATCATTAATTTGATGACCCATCTTGCCACAACCAAAACAAGTATCGAATGTCACCAAGGATTATCCTTGATGCCTCTTCCCACATTTCTTACATGTGGGGGTAGTTTTGCCACTCAAAGCTCCTTCTTGAGGCTTAGGGTTAGACACTCTATATGTAAGACCCCATAAGTTGAAAGATCGAAACAAAGGAATGATTCTGGAAAAAAGGAAGAAAATTAGGTTTTACGACTCACTATACGAGTCATAGGAGAACCTACGAGTCATAGGACTAACTTGTAGGACTCACCATGAATCTTGAAAATTTGAACAAGGGTAGAAGGGGTTACGAACCCACTCGGCGAGCCATAGAAGTTTAGATGAATTGTAGAAATGACTTATCAAGAAACTTCACAGACCTTGAAATTTACTGGTTTTCAACCCTATAGGACGACTTGAGTCTACGACTCATCATAAAGTCTACGACTCGTAAAGAAGAGTCATAGAGAAACTGTGGGATGAACCCATTCTACGACTCGTAGATGAGTCTACAACCCATAGAAATGAGTCATAGAATAACTCTTGAGGGTCAGTTCTCAGGGTCTTCCTCAGACCCTATAGGATAAGTCATTCCTACGACTTGTAGACCCTCTACGACTCATAGGAAGGATTCGTAAGGTCAGTTCTGCCTAGATTTTTAATGGTTATTTAAGTCTTTTCCCATGTTTTAACATAAAAGGGTGGTCTATTTAGGGACTAAATGAACCCAATCTAAGGACCCTAAACTATTCTAATCCCACATTCTAATACTTAGACTCAAAATAGTGAAAGTCCTTTCCCCTCAAGGTTCTCCAAAAGGTTTCAAGCCAAAGTCAAGGGTTTCAATTCAAGGTCCTTCAATCCTCCATTCTCAAAGCTTTATTAGGGTCTTATTCTCCAATTTATGTGAGTCACATTCATAAGTTCTTCTACCAATAGAGCTCAAGAGTTTTCTAAACCTAGCTACTCAATTTCAAATGATGAATTTCTATGGGTTTTCATGTTATGGCTCAAAGGAAAAAATTATTGATTTCTTGAAGCTTATTTATCTATTTTAAGTTTATATTGACTCCAAATTTCATGTAGTGGTTGATTATCAAAGGTTATTATATGAAAGCATGAAAGAAGTTTTAAAGTGTAGCGGTGGGTTGTTTTAAAAATGTTTAAATTATTGCATTCCATTACTCTCATGCATATTGGTTAATGTTAATAATTTGGAGTTTGAATTGCATAGAACCCACCAAATTTCTCTATGTTTCAATGAAGTTTGAATTGAAAGCTTTGACTCCAAAATGAATATTTATGAAAGCAATCTTATTGATTAAAGGGGAGTCTTATGAAATGAAAGAATCATTGAATGATGATGAAAGGGCTTCTTAGACAAAGAATGGATTCTATGTGATAAGGAAAATTCTCACATATTTGAATTAGATGACGATTTTAATGAGCTATTCTATTAAATGATGATTTGATATCTAAAGTTTTATGAATGCTTATGTTGTTACAATATTTAAATGTTATTCCTTGGAATTTGACCTAGCACCAAATGTAGCATATAGATGGAGACTCGACCTAAGAGGTCCTTAAGTAAAGTCTCATGTTGCATTAACTATGCACTAACATAGGAGCCGCCCTTGTAGGCTATTTAGGCTAGTAGATCATGAATTAGCCCTTAAAGTTGAAGTTAAAAAAATGATTAAAGTTGACGGAGTTCTACCCTGCAAGTAGTCTCCCCATGCCAATATAGGGGGTTATGTTGGATTCCATGTAATAGCTCGCATGGTCTTAAATGCCGGTTATGGTAATCTTCTCACAAAATGAATATTTCAAAGGCTATATATTTGATTTATTCCTCATGCATCACACTATGTTTTGTATTACATACATGTTGTAACAGTTCATAAATGTTCATGAATGCCTACATACTTAGTACATTCAAAGTACTAACTCATACCTTTTGCCTACATGATATCACTATTTAGGGACAGGCATTGCTCCACACTCTCCTCCACGTGGCTAGTTGATATCATTGAAGGCTACATAGTTGGTGATTTCCCATGTATTGGAAACAACATCCCCTTTCCCTTTTCTAGCTTATGACACATATAGACTCTTGATTACATTTGGTACTTTTGACACTTATTATGAGGGTGAGCTAGGGACATGTCTTTGTCCCCGCCAAGTCTTTTAGTAGAGGTATGCTTGGACATAAATGTATTATGTTAAAGCTTAACCTTTGACTTCTATTTTATGTTCATTACCTTACTCCCATTATCCCATTTTTATTCCACTTTTTATTGAACGTTATTACCTATGAAAAGCTAAAACAATGTTAAGAGGCTTGGGTGAGGTACCTTTGGGTGTCTCATTCACTGCGTCAGTTTAGGCCCTAGAATTGGGTTATGATAAACTTGGTATCAGAGATCTAGGTTTTTAATGGTTCTCAGAGTCCAACATACTATGTGAAATAGGGTCTTGTCCATATTTGTGAAGTGTGCCACAATACTGAATAGGAGACTATGGGACATTTAGGAAAGTTTTCACTTCTTTCAATTTCATGTCGTACCCTAGAGTTTCCTAAGATTTCCTCATACTAACAAACTATTTTATGTCTTTTAGATCATGGCTAGTGGATGATCACCTGTACCTAGGGCAAGAGTTAAAGATGAGGACGAAGCTCTTTTAGTTCTCAAAGCTCCACATCATGAGGAAAAAGAGAACATGCAGAGTTCCGCAATATCATCACCTTGTTGGCTCAAGTCATAGCTAACCAAGGTAGTTCTTTTCCTCCTCCTCAAGTGCCTACTCCGGCTTCTACGATTCAGGATTTTATAAGGATGAGCCTATCTGAGTTCGATGGTTCCAAATTAGATAAAGACCCTATAGGGTTTACCATAATATAGCTATCATGGATGTGCCACCAAATGAAAAGGCCGAGCTAGTAGACTATCAACTCAAGGGTGTGGCAAGAGTTTGGTATGAGTAATGGGTTGTTAAGAATGATGAAGATATGAGGCCTATAGAGTGGGAAGGGTTCAAGGGTGCCTTCCTATACCACTTCTTTCCATTGGAGCTAAAGGAGGAAAAGATTTAAGAGATCATCTGGGGTGCTAGATCAGTGGTCCCAAGAGATAATATGGGTGCTCAAACTTTTCTCACTTACAAGAAGTGTGGAAGGACATACAAAGAGGAGTGCTTATTCATCTCCAATTCATACTTCAAGTGTGGTAAATCGGGTCAAAATGCTTGGGATTGCATAGGTGGTTGTGGTAGGCCTCAAGGCCAAATTCATCTTGGTCAACAATCTCAAGGAGATTGCCAACACACCAACTGCTTTTATGCTTTTCATAGGAAACAAGAGGTTGAGGAAGCACCTAATGTTGTTGCTGGTATGTTAAAGGTCTTTGTTTTGATGTGTACGCATTATTATATCCGAGTGCAAATTTGTTGTTTGTTGCTCCGTTCCTAGATAATATGTTTGATGTATTACCTAAAATGTTAGTAGAGTCTTATTTGGTGTATACCCCCATTGGTGAGTTGGTTTTGGATAGAAAAGTCTATAAGGGTTGTCCCATCTCTATCTTGCATAAAGTTGTTCCTTTTGATCTCATTAAGTAACATGTTAGATTTTGATGTTATACTTGGGATGGATTGGTTACATGCATCTTATGCTTCCATAGATTATAGGACTCATTGAGTCAAGTTTCAATTGCCAAATGAGTCTATTCTTGAATGGAAAGGTCATGATTCGGTAGTGAAGGATAGGTTCATTTCTTATCTTAAGACCCAAAAGTTGATTTCTAAGGGTTTCATTTATGATATTGTAAGGGTTGGGGGTGGGTGTCGACTCTTGAAGTCATTCCATTGAAATGGTTCACGTAGTTATTGAGTTTCCCGATGTCTTCCCCGATGAACTTCCCGATATCCCTCTTGACATAAAATTTGATTTTGGTATCTATCTTCTCCTTGATACCTAACCTATTTCTATTCCTCCCTATCAGATGGCCACGCGAAAGAATGGTTCCATGAATCATGGGCAGATCTTAACAAATTTCCCATCAGAGGACTACTACGACTACATCATCGTCGAGTCGCCCCAGTTTTTCCGCCAGACCACAGTCTTGACCTTCGATCGAGCTACGAACACGAGTAAATATATGGAACATAGAATATATCCATGGGGTTTAGTTTAGAAGTAACTAAAGGGGGTCCTGGCGGAATTAAAGGAATTAAAGGAATAATTAAATGACTTGTTATAAAAAGGGTTCATAAGGCCAAGTATTTCGCCATCGGGTGCTCCCGTATTGTTTGTGAGGAAAAAGAATGGGTCGCTTCGAATGTGACTAGACTATCGACAATTAAATAAGGTGATCATTAAGAACAAGTACCCAATCCCTAGAATAGAGGATTTGGCTGATCTATTGCAAAGGGCAAGTCATTTCTCCAAGATAGACCTTCGATTCAGCTATCATCAACTAAGGGTGAGGGAGTGTGACATCCTAAGATGGCATTCCGAACAAGGTATGGTAACTTTGAGTTTGTGGTGATGTCATTTGGGTTGATGAATGTGCCGGTGGTATTTATGGATCTAATGAATAGGGTGTTCAAACACTACCTTGATACTTTTGTTGTGGTATTCATTAATGACATCTTGATTTACTCTCGGGGTGAGGAAGAACATGAGAATCACTTGAGGGTTATGCTTCAAACCTTAAGCGATAGTTAGTTATTTGCCAAATTTAGGAAGTGTGAATTTTGGTTGAAATAGTTGGAGTTTCTTGGTCACATAGTGTTTGGTGATGGGATCAATGATCTTTGGTGGTGGATGTTAAATCAAAACAAGAACTTGACTCGACACTAGTAGAGTTAAAGAAATTGGTGAAAGAAAACAAAATAGAGGTATTTTCACAAGGGGAAGATGGAGTACTACACTACTAAGGTCGGTTATATGTTCTAAATGTGGATGGCCTAAGGAGTTTGATCTTGAGCAAGGCTCATAATTTTTTATACTCTATTCATCCCGATTCGACTAAAATGTACCGAGACTTAAAATAGCTCTATTGGTGGGGGGAATTAAAAAGGACATAGCAAGGTTTGTGGCTGAATGCCCCAATTGACAATAAGTTAAGGCCGAACATCAAAGGCTAGGTGTCCTAGTACAAGACGTTGAAATCCCTACTTGGAAGTGGAAAGATGTGAACATGGACTTTGTAGTGGGTTTGCCTCATACTCGAAAACGTTATGACTCAATTTGGCTGATTTTTGATAGAATGAAGAAGTTGGCTCATTTTCTACCGATCAAGACTTCCTATAGTGCCAAGGATTATGCTAAGTTGTATATCCAGGAATTGGTAAGATTGCATGGTGTGCCTTTGTCAATTATTTCAAATCTTGGTACCCAATACACTTCACATTTTTGGAGATTATTTCAAAAGGGTCTTGGTACCACGGTAAAGCTAAGAACCGCATTCCATCCTCAAACCGATGGGCAATCCAAATGAACAATACAAACACTAGAGGATATGTTATGTTGGATTTCAAAGGAAGTTGGGATGATTATCTACCACTCATCGAGTTCTCCTACAATAATAGCTATCACTCAAGCATTGAGATAGCATCGTTTGATCCTTTATATGGAGGCGATGTAGGTATCCGGCCGGTTGGTTTGAAGTAGGTGAGATGATGAACTTGTTGGGTCCCAATTTGGTACTTGATGCTAGAAAAGGTGAGAGTCATTAGAGAGAGGTTGAAGACGGTTCAAAGTCTTCAAAAGTATTATGCCAATACTAGAAGAAGGAATATTGAGTTTAATATGGATGATTGGGTGTAAAAGGTTTCACCCATGAAGGGTTTAGTTCATTTTGGCAAGAAAGGGAAATTGATCCCTAGGTTTGTAGGGCCTTATAGGATCTTGAGACTTGTTTGCAAGGTTGCATATGAGTTGGAGTTGCCGTTGGAAATGAACATGGTTTATCCGGTGTTCCACGTGTCTATGTTAAAGAAATGTATGGGTGATCCAAGTTCCATTGTGCCATTGGAAATAGTGAATGTTGAAAAAAACTTGACCTATGAAGAGGTAATAGTTGAAATTTTGGACCGACAAGTTAACAGATTGAGGAACAAGGAAGTTGCATCCGTTAAAGTTTTTTGGAGGAATAAGCAAGTTGAAAGTGCTACATGGGAAGCGAAAGCAGATATAATGAAGCGACACCGTCATCTATTTAATTCTACTCAAGCCTAAGGTACTAAATTATTCATGCTCAAATGTTTAAGACCCTTACATTTCAGATGTCCTTAAGTTTTTATATGCATACATATTCATAAATTTGAAGATTTTAATGTCATATTTTATTCTAAGTTTGAAGATCTTATTTTATATGCATCTCAAGTATTATCGTATTCATGTTAGGTTGCTAGTCCTCATGACATGTCCTTTTCTATGCAAACTATTCTCATTCGACGACAAATGTTCCCAGGGGGGAGATATTGTAGGACCCCGTAAGTCGAAATGTCAAAACAAAGGAACAATTCTAGAAAAAAGGAAGAAAATCAAGATCTACGACTCATTATATGAGTTTTAGGAAAACCTATGAGTCGTAGGACTGACTTGTATGACTTACCATGAGGGTTGAAAATTTTACCAAGGGGTGAAGTGTTTACGAGTCCACTTGACAACTCATGGAAGTTTAGACCAGTCGTAAAAATGACTAGTCAAGAAACTTCAGAGAACTTGAAATTTCTAGGTTTTCAGACCCTACAGGACGACTTGAGTCTATGACTCATCTTCAAGCCTACGACTCATAAACGTAGAGGAACTTTTGAGGGTCAGTCCTCAGGGTCTTCCTTGTACTCTGCAGACGAGCCTATTCTACCATTCTTAGATGAGTCTACGACTCATAGAAATGAGTCATAGAATAAGTTGTGAGGTTTCATTCTCAGGGTCTTCCTCAGAACCTGTAGGATGAGTCATTCCTATGACTCATCGATCCTTCTACCACTGATAAGAAGAAGTTATAGGGTCAATTTTGCTAAGATTTTTAAAGGTCCTTTAAGTCTTTTCCCGTATTTTTACATCAAAGTATGGTCATTTTGGGGACTAAATGAACCCTATCTAATGACTCTAAGCTATTCTAATCCCTCATTCTAACACTTAGACTCAAAATACTCAAAGTCCCTTCTCCTCAAGGTTCTCCCAAAGATTTCAAGCAAAGTCTAGGGTTTCAATTCAAGGTCCTTCAAACCTCCATTTTCAAAGCTGCATTAGGGCCTTATTATCAAAGGTATGTGGGTCTCATTTATGGGTTCTTCAACCCATGCAGCTCAAGATTTTTCTAAACCTAGCAACTCAATTTAAAATGATAAATTTCTATGGGTTTTCATGTTATGGCTCAAAGGCAAAGATTATTGATTTCTTGAAGCTTATTTATCTATTTTAAGTTTATATTGAGTCCAAATTTCATGAAGTGGTTGATTATCAAAGGTTCTTATGTGAAAGAATGAAAGAGGTTTTAAAGTCTATTGGTGGGTTGTTTTAAAGATGTTTAAATTGTTTCATTCTATTACTCTCATGCATGTTGGTAGATGTTACTGATTTGGAGTTTGAATTGTATAGAACCCACCTAATTTCCCTATACTTCAATAAAGTTTGAATCGAAAGCTTTGACTCCAAAATAAATATTTATGAAAGCAATTTTATCGATTAAAGGGGAGTCTTATGAAGTGAAAGAATAATTGAATGATGATGAAATGGCTTCTTAGACAAAGAATGGATTCTATGTGATAAGGATGATTCTCAATATTTGAATCAAATAAAGGTTTTAATTAGCTATTCTACCAAATGATGATATGATTTCTAAAGTTATATAAATCCTTATGTTGTTATGATATTTAAATGATATTCCGTCGGAATTGACCTAGCACCAAATGTAGCATGTAGATAGGGACTCCACCTAAGGGTTCCTTAAGTAAAGTTTCATGTTGCATTAACTATGCACCAACATAGGAGCCCTTGTAGGCTATTTAGGCTAGTGGATCCACAATTATCCCTTAAAGTTAAAGTTAGAAAAATGATTAAAGTTGACGGAATTCTACTGGCAAGTAGTCTCCCCATGCCAACGTAGGGGGTTATGTTGAATTTTATATAATAGCTCGCATGATCTTAAATGTCGATTATGGTCATTTTTCCACAAAATGATTATTTCAAAGGCTATGTGCGTGATTGATTCCTCATGCATCGCACTATATTTTGTATTACATAAATGTTTGAATATTTCTTAAATGTTAATGCTTTACTACATCTTAGTACTTTCAAAGTACTAACACGTACTCTTTTTCCTACATGATATAACCATGTTGGGACCGACATTGCTCCACACTCTCCTGCACGTGGATAGTTGATATCGTTGAAGGCTACATAGTTGGTGAGTTCCTATGTTTCGGGAACAATATCCCCTTTCCCTTTTTCTAGCTTATGACATGTATATACTCTATGAAATGAATCAATCCTTAGGCATTGCTAGACTACCCTTCCATTCTATGACTGGCTTATTGGAAAATTGAAATTTAACAACTTGAGTTCTATAAACAAATGAGGCATAACTAATATAAAGTCAGTTCACACCAAGAATGACATCGAAATCTATCATGTCTAACTCAATAAGTCTGGTGAAGTATCTTTATTATAGATGGAAGCTTCACAATCTGCATAGACTCTCTTATATAGAATGGACTCACCAACAAAAGTAGAAACACTGAAAGGATAAAAAGACATCCAAGACAAATCCCAAACTTAACAGCCACATATGGAGTAACAAAAGACAAAGTTTCACTTGGATCATGTAATGAATAAACATAATAAGAAAGGACATGTAGCATACCGGTGATAACATCTAGTGAGTTCTTTTGGTCTTGGTTACTAGCCATAGCATATAGATGGTTTGAACCTCAGCCTGCCCCCGAAGTAATACCTCTTTGGTTAACTCTACCTTACAGTGTCATTGGAGAAGATTGCGTCTTACTATCCCATTACCTTGCCCATATGATGGGAAATCTTTCATTAAGTGTACTATCTGACCACACTTATAATAACCACTAGTGCCATCATGACACTCTTCCAAATGTAGTCTACCACACTTACCACAAGGCGACTTACTGTAAGAACCATGAGCCACACTACCTTGAGTCTGACAGACTTGAGCTCTGAAGTTCTAGTTACTTTGAGATATTTGGTCATTTTGGTTATTCATTGCAGGTGCACTCATTGATATTGGTGCATAACCAGAAAACTTCCACTGGAAGAAGGATCGGTTTCCATTACCACTCATTTGGTGGTTAGTCTCATTACCTGCAGACTTAGCTTTCTTATGTTGGTGCTTCTCCCTACCCTTCTTCTTGTTCTCCTCAACCCATTGGGCATAAACCATGAGTCTAGAGGTTTCCATGTCTGAAATCAACAACATAACTTGACTCTCTTTCTTCACATATCTACCTAAGACACAAATAAACTTCCTTATTTTTTCTCTCACATTGGGAATCATCTCTGGGGCTTACTTGGACACCTGGATGAACATAAGACGGTACTCTTTCACACTAAGCCCCTCTTACTTTTGTTTCATAAATTTCTCAACTTTTGCTTCCCTCAGGTCTCGAGGAAAGAAGTGGTCTAGGAATGCATTCTCGAATTCATCCCAAACAACGAGCTCAACATCCTTACCACAACTATCCTCCTACTGACTGTACCAGACATTTACAATATCCTTGAGGTGATAGGAAAAAAGATCATCTCCTCGATCTCGATCACATTCATAACTTTGAGGATCCTCCACATCTCATCTATGATGTTCTGGGGATCTTTCTCAACTTTGGAGCCATTGAAGACTAGTGGGTTCATCCTCAAGAAGTCTTTAATTCTTGTAGCAGTAGATGGATCTTGAGAACTAGAGCTAGGGACTAGATTACTCTAACAACCTAACTGGGCTTCCTTATACTAGTGAGCATAGTGATAGCACCCCTAAACTCTACGTCAGAAGTCCACAGTAGACTGAGCAATAAATGTCGATTGTACCTCTTGAGTTCTATTCTTATTATCTTGGTCAGTTACTTAGGCTCTATTTCTTATTTGCATTCCAGACAGTGCAGACATATTAGTCTGGTAGAATCTAATTGTCAGCAATATTCCTCTGAGTGAGAGTGCATTTTGAAGACATGATCTAAAAAAGTGAAAAGTATAAATTAAAAGGAAATTTTATAGAGTTAAACTCTATGGCAACAACTAGAGCATAAAAGAAGAGAGACAATTCCTAAAGTCCTGTAGCCTCCCCGTTATAGATGTGGTGCACTTCACACTTATATGGAGAAATCTACTAGACTTGTCTTCACAAACATATTAGGACTTTTTTAACTTTGTGCTCTAATACCAAGTTTGTCACACCCTAAGTCTACACCCTAGGTGTGGTCGGTACTCAGAAATCATTAATGATTACCCAAAAAACCCTTGGCCTAGCTAACTACTCAGCAGAAGACTCAACTTAACATAAATATCATAATAATGTTGAGCATTTAAAACACCTTTAAAAGTAACTAATGAATCTCAAAATAAAACTTTGAATGTATAATAAAATATTGTTGAAGAAAACACTAAAAGGATAAACCGACTCATTTCTATCTTTGTCTATAAAGCCTCTAAAAAATAACTATGAATAGGTACCAGAAATGGCCCACGACTACCTCAAAGAACTAATGAAATAAGACTGACTGATACTAAAAGAGTGCCTTTGAATGGAAGAAGGTCTCACCAAACATTGGAAAGAAATAATAATCTTTAAACATGCACCTATTGAGGATCTCTATCACTTGTATCTGCATCATAAAATGATACAGCACCGAATGGCGTCAGTACATATAATGTATGATATGTAAAATAATTGAAAGGAAACTTACTCAAAAATACTGAATGGAATGAATACTTAAATAACTCAACTCAATAAATCATGCAATATAAGAATAAGACAATGCCTTACAAAATATAATTAATGAATGCAACTCAATTTTAAAAATAATATTTTACTCTTTGGAGAGTTTATCTAATCGACAATCATCACTATGAGCATCGTGATGATATAAAAAACTACTGGTATTTCCACAATTATCCAATACCTTGTCATGGTAAGGGACGCAAACTCATCTTATGCATCTAATAAAAGTATGTATCAAGGACTGAAGTGAGGAGTTGCCCAAACTAACTGTACAATCCTATCCTATGGCTACTTAGTTTATGGGGTATGAATTGTTCTAGAGTCTTACAGTAATGACCCTTCATGTCACTTTTGCCTCAATGCCTTATTTTCATTGTTAAGACCATTCATGTAGTGACACTTGCTGAATTGACTGCTTAGTCGCCTAGTCGTTTATTTGGGTTTTAGGCCCATTTTCCTATTTTTTAGATTTTATAACTTAAAAAGTTGACTTCAGTCATAATATTATGTAAATGACCTTATAACAAAATTTTGATGGTTCTATCAGCTTCGAAATGGCCAAATTAGTTAATAGCATAGTCGACATGAGTATCGAGGTAATTTATACATTTTGAGGCTATTTGGTGCTTTAGCCAATGATATTTGTCGTAAGGTTGACTTTGGTCAACATTCTCAAAAAATGCACTTGAATGAAGAGGTTAGTTTTTAAATGTCGAGTTTTTTCTAGAATGATCCTTCATGCACTTCTCGAGGCTTCTGATCTAATTCCGAGGCCCATTGTTGAATTTGGCTAAACATGGAACTTTGTAGTGGGACCATCTTTTAATTAAAATGACCTCGTATGGAAAGTCTAAATGCACCATTGAGTCTGAAATATCAAGTTTGGTGAGGTAGCATATCTCATTTGCACGCATGGAATTCCGAATGAATCTTGAGCACCATCGGAGATTTGGACTTTACCAAACTGTGTTGTTGCAGTGCTTTACTAGTGCAGACCAACATAGCCTTTGCACGGTGTGATGTCAGTTTTATCACCCTATGTGTCTCCACTTTTAGGCAACGAACCTTCTCCCCAACTTCAAATCTATTTCTCTTCAAAAATCACGGGGAAAGCATGAGAGCACCAAGAATCTCAGTCGATCTCTCCACTTTGAAGACTTGAATTTCTTACAAAACTTTACATCATTTTTTCATGGAAAAGCATTGGGCAAGAGTGATAGAGTCACTAGGCCATTAGAACATCAAACGTCATAATTCTTTCTCTTCAAGTGAATGACACCATCACTTTAAAATGAACTACAGTTTCCATATATTATCTTTTTGGATTGTTCTTGCAACTCTAGTATCATTTCTTTGATTCAGGCAACTTGGAATTTTAGTTGCTTGGTTTGGTTGCAAACATCCAAGATTTCGTCAATGTCAAGCACAATCCTTTGTTTTTGAGGTTCCAAGTCCCATTTGCTATTTTTGACCACTTGATGGGGAGCATGACATGCTCCAATTCTTTCACTTACATTGGCCTTCAAAGTCGCAATTTCAAAGTCAAGTTGGATCATTTCATGGCACCGAGTTAGGTGAAAAATTTAGAAAATATCCCTCATTTTGAGAATTAGATAGTGTAGCTTCTCGAAAGTACATCCTTTTTGGCCAAGCTTATGAGCCAAGATTTACTAACCACACTAAATTTTTCTACAACACAATCCAAAATATGACGTCCTCCAAAACAAGTCAAAGGGTCATAAATGTAGGGATTACACCCACAAGAATTGTTCCTTCAAAAGAAGAAATAGAAATGAAAAAAAAACAAAGAAAAAAAATATGCATAATTTTGATAGAAACTAGTGAATTATAAATTCTAAATAGATTCAATACGCTAAATTGTTCCCCGACAATGGTGCCATTTTTTATAATACTCAACTACCCTTTATGATTTAATGTGTAGGCAGTCACTAGCAATATAAACCCAATGTGTAAGTTATGGATCGAATCCCACAAGGAATAATATATAGGCAATTGAGGAAATAAAGAATTTTAAGCTACTAATTTGAATGCGAAATAAATGATACAATTATAATCAGAATATTTTGGTAACAATTTTGGATAGGAGAAAGGAAATACGAGTACAAGGGCAAAAGTCCTTTTCAAGAATGGAATCAAAGGAAATTTAGGAAATGGGAAACCAATCAACATTCATATGATCCATTGCGCAGCTCAATATTGTTAACAATCAGTGTATATGTAGGGTTAAACTATAACACAAAAAAGCATATTTTGACCATTATTTATCTATCCATGCAATCACTTTCGAGCCTAAACATGTGTACTAACAAAACTAACTCTATCCTTAGTAAAACCTCCTCTTGAGAGAGAGATTACAATTGATAAATTCAAATCAATTGCTATTTGTTAATTCAACCACTTTACATCACCTTTTCAAGCTAAGATGAAGATCTAACATAGAAAATATTTTCAATCATAAATCATAAAATGAATATACATCAAATTAACAAAACTCATATCTAATTAACAAATCATGAGCTGATACAAAAATCCAATTCTATTGTGATAATTAAGGATTCAATCTCTAGTTCTATAGTGAATTGTAGGAAACTTGCTATCACAGCCTAAACCCAATCTAAAGAGTGTTTTTCAAGAAGTAAAGATTTTAAAAGATGTGTCAAGATGTTTCCCGTAGGGTCCCAATCAGCTTTATGGGAATTTGGATTCCAAGAGTGTGAAATTCCATAATTTCTCTTCCAATAATTTACTCAGAAGTCACTAAACCGATAAGAAGATTTCAAAAGCGAATCTTTCTACAACGAGGTCTTCTCGCTTAAGCGACCTAGGCCCATGTTAACCAGTTTGCTAAAGCAAACTTTGCCTGGTCTCTTTAGTGAACCTTTTACTACATCAACTTTCTGCTTAAGGGATGCTCCTATCGCAAATACGACATTCGAGAGACATGTTTGCTCTATATTCCTACTCACTTCAACTCAATTCTTGTGTTTTTCCTTTAAACTCATTGTAAGACACACATATCCTAGAATAAACATAATTTAAAGGATAATTAGCCTCAATAATTTGATTAACAAAATAAAATCATAAGAAAGGAGCTCCAAATGAGTGAAAATACCAACTTATTGACTTACCATTAGGGTAACTCCACAAGACATGTGGTGGCTTCACTGGGGAGTGAAAATGGGAATAAGCATAGATGAATGGACTCTTGGATAATATTGTGTATCTTGAAAGGAAGACACACTTCTACAAAATTTTGCAAGTGCTTGTTTGCATTCTCAACTATCGGGCCTCTAAATAAGTCTTTCATTTGTAGAAAGTAGAGCATACGACCGGTGATTTGAAACATCACATTCTCTACCTCCTAGAATAAAAGAGTTGCTCCGACTACACCCATCCCAACTCGTGCTTCATTTGAAACAAAATCATTTCCAAAGAATGCATCTCCTATGCTTTTTTCATCAACCATTTACTCCATGTTGCCCTTTGTTTTAGAAAAGAACAATACAAAACAACACGTAACAAGAACATAAATTGCACACAAGTTTAAATATAACAATCAATCAGAGATGTTCATTAAACACTCCCCAGCAAAGGCTCTATTTTTGATAAATTCTCTACTATGTCTCATATTTTAGAGCAATAATGGTCGTTTGCAAAATAATATTTAACTTATTAGGTTAGATTCGAAACATAAGGACCAAACGACGGAACTTCTTACATTGATTCGACAATTAAAAAAAGTTAATAATTATAGTTCTCAACATATATATATATGGGACTTTTAGCTAACAACTATGAATTATTATTATTAAGTATCGAAAATAAGTAGATTATAACAATGTTGTAAACAAACATTGGAAAGGACTAGGGGTGTGTGTAAAGCAGTTGGGGTTTCAATTACAATAGGTTAATATTAAAATCAACACTGAGATTGGTACATGGATATAATTTCATCTGGGCTACACTTTGATATTCTACCGAACTATCAAGTGGATGTCTCTTGGTTTTTTCTAATCACCAAGAACTTTTTAAACAAAACTCAGACCATTGGTTGATTAAAAGGACTATCCCATGCTCAAATCATTAAATGAAAAATTAATCAGGTTATCCCATCCCCAATCCAAACCCATAGAGTAATTTCAACAAGTTCTCACTATTGTGTCTTACCCAACTTCATTGTGCTTTTCCAAGCCAAAATGGGTTAGAGATGTCAATCAATATTTGTGACCGCTGATTTTTTAGATAAAAACTTCAAGAAAATAATAGATCCTTGTCATACAATCAATTTTAGAGAAGATTAATCAAAATTTGTCTTGGGTTCTACAACCTCATCAAGCACACACAATCTTATCTATGGATTTAGCTACTCGTAAAACAAGGAATAAAGATAATAACCCTAAAGGAAATCTTCATTCCAACCTAAAATGATAAACTAAATCTGAATTCAAGCTTCTAAGGATAAAATATTAAATGTTTCTTTGTCACTAATCTAAGAATTCTCTACTATAGAGATAAATATTCTATCTCTGTAAAAGCTTCTTTCTACTCTCTACAATTGGTAAAATAAAAATCTTAGAATTCTTGTACATAATTGCACAAATCCCAATTTTGGTCCTTGAAACTTTCGAAAAGAAGCACTAAATTCTATACTTGCGCTGGACCAGCGAACCGTTGATCCACTATTGTGAGATAACAGTTGTTTCCTCACTTCAATCTTCTACGCTTTCTGGAGCTTCTGCTTTAGGACTAGTGAAAAGCTGATTAGCCATTGTACTACACTAGTTGTAGAATAGGTACTGTTGCAGCTTGCTCCAGTCTAGTCGGTGTTTAGCTGGCAAAAAGACTGTCAGCTTCTATGAGGTGCCTAATTCCTTCGTCGATGTTCTTTAAGGGTTTTTAGCTTCAAATCATTTGAACTTGCTATTTCTAAGAAATTCCTACACATAACAAAACTAGGGCCTAAAAACCCTTTAATTATCATTAAAACATGAAAATAATTCAAGAATTTGAGTCCAATAAGTTTGTAAAATATAAACTCATCAATCCTACAATCATAAACTTCTATCTGAAGAAATTTGCTACAACATATGCCCTTCTTGGGTGATAAAGAATTGTGACATCATAGTCTTTGAGTAACTCCAACCACCTATGTTGTCTCTGATTAAGGTTCTTCTGGTTGAAAGTGTACTGAAGAATATGATGATCCAGGAAAATCTCACAATGAATTCTATACAGGTAGTTCCTCTAAATATTCAACCTGAAGACTATAGCTGCCAACTCCAGTCTTTAGTTAGGTAGTTCTTCTCATGAACCTTCAGCTTCCTAGAAGAACATGCTATAACTCTACCCTATTGCATTCCTTAATGAATATTGAAAGCAACACACTAGACCGTAAACCTATGGCCCTTAATAGATAGAGTCAGATTTGTGTCTAATGTCAACAAGGCATTGATCTTTAGAAAGCTCGCCTCACACTCATGAGACCATCTGGAAAGGGACATTCCTCTTAGATAATCTAGTCAATGGTACTACAATTGAAGAAAACCCCTCCGCAAACTATTTGTAGTTGCCTTCTATACTAATGAAAATCTCAACCTTGACAGGAAACGTAAGCCTAGCCCAATCACAAACTATCTCTATCTTCGCTAGATACACCATAATCCCATCATTGGACACCGCATCCTAAGAATACCATAGACTTAAGCCAAAATCACACTTGGAGAACTTGAAAAATATCATGTCCTAAGCTAGACCCTGGATGTGATACGACAATTTGAATCCCTTGGGACCCTTATCAACCTGTTAGAATAACATAGCATGACATAACAAAACACTAAATAACGAAAAAAACTTAAATGCAAAAGGTAAGTCACAAACAATATAAATCTCTATAAAAGAGAATTCAAAATATAATATATGAAATAAACATAAGCATGCTAGTTTAGTTTGACAATTCTCTACTAACATAGATGGGGGAGTAGGACAAGCAATATCTCACCCAAAACATGAGAATCTATAAAAGTATGAAAACATGAATTGTCATAGTAGTTGCGCCCTAAAATTATGAGGACTCACCAAAGTAGACAACACCAACAGTAATCCAAACTAGACGTGAGGATACGTAGGAGAATTGTGACATATATCATGAAACAATATAGGTAATAAAGTAGGTGTTAGTATATTGAATATACTAAGTATTTAAGAAATATACATAACACAAAACATGATATCATAATAGGCGTAAACATGAAATGCAGGACAAAGAATCCTTTAAAACATGAATGTAAATCATAAATGATGATATAAGGCCAATGCACTACTTAAAAGACATCATGGAATTATTTAAGGAAAAAGATAGTAATTTTTTAGGATATTAACTGTAACCAAAAATTAGACTAGTTTAGCTATAACATTGAATCCGGTATAACTCAAACACCAAAAAAGGAGAGGCCACTTGACAAGGTATACTCTGTATCATATCATCATAAGATATATTTTTCATGTCCCAAGCTAGGCCCTAGAGGTACACGATGATTAGAATCTTGATGGACTCCAACCAAGCCTCTTAGAATACATTGCATACATAAAATAGGTAAATACATCAATGAAATTATAAGTGAAAGGTAAATCTCAGGGTAAAATCTCAATAAACGAAAGACTAAGTAAGTTGTCCTGATGAACCAATGACATCATCAATGACTAACATGCCTCTAGTACTATGGACAGGAGCATAAGACAAGCCCTATCTCACCATAAACATAAGAAATACGAAGTAGTCTAGACATGAAGAAATAGTAAATGGGTTGACCTTGAATCGTGGGGATTCACCACCAATAGCAAACTCGTGGTAAGGCTGGATCTAGCCACTTGGAGGAATAGGAGTATCGTGACCAATATTATGAGACATTATACGAAACATTATGCATTGGTATATGAAATGCACTAAGTATGTGAGAAATGTGAAATGCATGACGTAAAACATAATAGTGCACTAACCAAGCATAAATATAATAGAAATCCTTTTAAAAGCATCATACAGCATAAGATATGGTAAATGCAAAACTTGTGGGGAAATCATAAGTCAAAACGTAATATCATGAGCTTTTGACCATTGGAACTTCATTTTCTTTTTAATCAAGCTAGTCAATAGTGATGAGATCGAGGTAAAACCTTCTAAAAATCTTCTAGAATATCCAGCTAGGCCCAAGAAACTTCTAATATTCAAAGGGGAAAATAGTCTAGGGCAATTCTTTTCTGCCTCAATTTTCTTAGGATCAACAATAATCCCTTCACCGGACACAATATGACCGAGGAAAACACCTCCCTTAACCAAAACTCACACTTATTGAACTTAGATAATAATTTCTTATCCTTTAGAGTTTTCAATACAATCCTCAAATGGTTAGCATTCTCCTCCTCATTCAGAGAGTAAACCAAAATATCATCAATAAGCACAATTACAAACATGTACAAATATTGTTTGAACACCCTAAGACCTCATAATGGCCATACCTTGTATGAAATGTCGTCTTGGGAATATCACACTCCCTCAGCCTTAGTTAGTGATAACCAAAACAGAGGGCAATCTTAGCGAAGTAACTTGCCCCTTTCAATTGGTCAAACAAATAATATATCCTCGAAATTGGATAATTATTCTTACTAGTTACTTTGTTCAATTGACGGTAGTCAATACACATACGTAGCGAACCATCTTTCTTTCTAGCAAATATTATAGGAGCAGCCCATGGAGATATACTTGGTATAGTAAAAACTTTTTCTAATAAGTCTTTTAATTGATCCTTTAACTCATTTAGTTCCACCGAGGACATTTTATAAGGTGGAATAGAAATAGGTTGAGTACCGGGTAGAAGGTCTATGCCAAAGTCAATTTTCCTTTTGGGAGAAACACCGGGTAGATCATCGGTAAACACATTCGGAGACTCATTAACAATGAAGACTAACTCTAGAGTAGGGGCTTCAGAATTTGTATCCCTAACCCTCACAATATGGTAGATGCAACCTTTGGAAATCATTTTATGAGATTTAAGGCACGAAATAAATTAACCTTTGAAAACGGAATCAGTATCTTCCATTTTAGGACCGGCTTATTTGGAAATTTGAACTTAACCACTAGGATTCTACAATGAACAGAAATATAACATAAATATAGCCAATCCATACCAAGGATGACATCAAAATCAGTCATCTCAAGCTCAACTAGATCACATAGAGTAAGCTTATGGAAAACCAAAACTCGACAATTTCTATAGACACTATTAGCCACAACTGACTCACCTACGGGAGTCTAAATAAAAAAAGGCTCTAATAATATTCCGTGGCTAACATCAACTCTCATGGCAACATAAGGGGTAAAAAAAGTTAAATTTTCACTCGAACAAAGTAAGTCATAAACATCATAGTGAAAGACCCGTAACAAACCGGCAATCACATCACTGCTTTCCTCTACCTATTGCCTACCATACAGAGCATAAAATAGATTATTACATTGACCATCTTTTTGTGGCACTCTCCCTTGGGACTCTTTTTACATTTCTTGTATGTGGGAGTAATTACGCCAATAGGAACATGTAGGACCTCGAAAATGTGAAAGGTCCCAAATAATGAAAAAAGGATAAATTTTCAAAAAGTGTAGAAAATTGGCACCAGAAGATGGCCACGGAAGCCTTCACGAATTGTGGTAATCATCATGGACCGTGTAACCGTGGTACAGATTCACAGACTCAGATATGCATAGGAAAAAAACTGATGGAGGACCACGGACCATTGTGAGAACCACAAGTAGTTAAGACCTCTGTGGTGACCCCTTCCCAAGACCCTCAGGAAATTTCACAAGGCAATCTTCACGGACAACCCCACGGCCCATGTATCCTTTCACGGACCGTGGAGATAATCTCTCCAAGTATCCATTCATTTTATCTTAGGGGTTTTTAAGTCCAATTATCTAGCATGAGAATAGATTTGGATATGTTTTAAGGTCATGAGAATCCTTTAGCATAAAGTTAAGTTAAAATCTTCCTTACTGATTGATATTCGATGTAAGATATGACATAGGTCAACTTTAAGAAATCATATCTCCTTGAATATTTAGAATCAGGTGTTCTATGAACTATCAAATTAAAGGTTTTTGAATCTTCTTTCAAACTCCACTGAGTTTGCCTCATTTGGAGTTCGGAGTAAGAAGTAATGGCCATTTTAGTAAAGTTTCTCAGACAGGTGAGGACTATGGATTGTGGTGGACTTCTGTGAAATGCAATACGATCCGTAGTGGCTATCTGTGAAGTTCAATTTTTCAACATGTTTAAGCCCTGGAATTACTAGTGAGCACCACTACCCGTGGAGGTCTTCCGTGAACCTCAATACAGTCCGTAATGGTCATCCGTAAAGTAGGTTCAGACACTTCTCTACAACACTTTCCAAAATATTATTCCGAGTCATTTATAATGGGACCCCACCACATTCCGTGGTGGGAATTATGGACCATGAAGCCAGTTCTGGCAAGATCTTTAAAGGGACATTTTGGTCTTTTCCTTTGTCTTAACCAAAAGTGGTATCATTTTGAGCGCAAAATTCACCTATCTAAAGACCCTAGACCCTTCAAAGCCCTCATTTTATTTTACTCCAACTTCCCAATAACAAATTCTCTTTTCTCAAACTCTCCCAAGAGTTTCAATCCAAGCTAGGGTTCATCTCAAGGCATCTTCAAGTTTCCTCCTGTTCTCAAGCTTTCATTAGGGATTTTATTTCTCCCATGGTATGTGGGTCTTTATCCATGGGTTCTTCCACCCATGGAGCCCAAATATTTTCTTAAATTAATATTTCAATATTTGATGATGAAATCCTATGGGCTTTTATATGTTGACTCTAAATGCATAGATTTTAATATATTTTAAGTTTATTTATATATATATTGATGAATATTGGCTCTTGATTTCATGAATTTATGATATTATTAAATGACCTTATATGAAGGTATGGAAGTATTTTTAAGGTATATTGATGAGCTATTTTAAGATGTTTAAATGATATATTCCTTTACTCTCATACATGTTAGCATTGATTTAAATGTCTTGAACGTTGATTAATTTGAAGCCACCTAGTTTTGAATTTATTTTCACTAAAGCATGATTTGAAGTTTATGGACTCCAATTAAAAGTTTAATAAAGATAATGACTATGGTCATGGGAGTGTTTTCAACGAAAGAATGAATGGTTGTGAAAAGTGTCTTAACCTAGTTTTACTATGTTTGAATGGCGTTTGAAATGGAAGGTTTGACTCAAAAATGAATGATATAAAGCAAGGGTTTATGAAATGTGAGTCTTATGATTGATTGAATGATGAAAGAGCTTCTTAGCCAAAGTAAGGTTTCAATGTGAAAGGACAATTCTCGCATAGAATCAAATGAAAGGTTTTAATGAGCTATTCTATTGAATGATGATGTTTTTCTATTCAAAGCTTACCTAGCATCGAGCTGGACTAGGGGCAAATACCCATGTCCTAAAACTACGTTCTACCTTAGGTATAAAAGAGATAGAGGCGAATACCGAAATATCAAAGAGGTGAGTACCTAAAATATAAAGGCTTGGTACTATATATATCACAAAATGTTTAAGATATATCATATGATGTGTACTATATATATCACAAAATAAAGTATGTGTTCGCACAAAGTTAAAGATTTCTTTCAAAATGTTTATGGTATACTTATTTATGATTCATTGTACTTTGCAAGTATATGGTTTCTTATAACGACTCATGATTACCTCTATAATGTTTAAGTTTCTTTTATGATTCATGATGGTTTCTATATTTCATTGACTAAGCTTCATAACTCCAAATGTTATTTCAAATGATCGCAAAGTTCTAGCATGGTCCATTGCATCACCTTATTGTATAATGATATATTTCATTACTTGCTCATATATTTAGTACATTAAAAGTACTAACGCATACTTTTGCCTACATGATATCACCATGTAGGGACCGAGGTTGCTCCACATTCTCCTTGTTTCAGGAACAACATTCCATTTACTTTTCTTGCTATTTACATGTATAGACTTTCGATTAACTTGTGGTAATTTTGGATACTTCTCATGAGTGTGATCTAGGGACATGTATTAGCCCTTTTCAAGTCTAAAGAAAGTAGAGGTATTGTTGGACAAATAGACGATGTTTGATGTTAACTATGATTTTTATTATATGTTATCTTCCTTAGTACCATTACCCTTATTTCCTTCCGTGATTTATTGTATGTAATCACCTATGAAAAGCTTAATGAATGCTAAGAGGCTTGGGTGAGGCACCTCTGGGTGTCTTATTTGTCGTATCATGTCTATTCCCTAGACTTGGGTCGTGACAGAGCACCTTATTGAGGCTTAGGGTTGGGCACCCTATAATTGTCAAACCTTAGGTGGAAGCATTTTAAGATACTTGATCGGAGTACTTTTGGCGAAAATGAGGATGCTCTCCACTTCCGAACCTAGCATAAGAGGAATCACCACGATCAGTCCTTGCCCTATTTGACTCCCTAGTATTCTCCCTTAGCTTGTCATCGTATATTTTCTCCGCATATTTCATGAGTCAAGAGATGTCCATTAATTGAATCAACATATCCATCTTACACTCCTTCAAAACCAAATCTGACACACCCGACATAAATTTACTCATATGACCTCTTGGGTCGGCAACTATGAATTGAGCATATTTTGACAATTGAGTGAATTTGAGGGCATACTCCCTTACACTCATACCACTTTGCTTAAGATTGATGAACTCTTGTATCTCTTCCTCCCTCAACTTCAATACGAAAAAGCGATCAAGAAATACCCATTTGAATTCTTCCCAAGTCACAGGATACACCTCTCTAGGCCTCTCACTCTTCCAATGGTCAAACTAAATATACACAATTCACTTCAATTGATATGTTGCAAATTCCTTCCTTTCAACCAAGCTAACCGCCATAATCTACATAATCTTATGAATGCTATCAACTAACTCTTCTAGATCTTCTTCTACCTTGAAGCCCCAAAACACTAGAGGATTCATCCACATTAAGTCACGAACCCTTATTGTCGTAAATACCAAAACTTGGTTCACAAGAGCAACAACCTCATGATTGGCTTGTGCCATCATGGCTTGAAAAAGCACTTAGAAGGAAGCTCGGAACTTGGTACTGGAGACTTGGTCTTTCAAGAGATTATTCGGAGCTTGTTGCTCCTCCTAACCCATATTCGTTCGAGCAGGGTATGTTCGTGGAGGCATTTTCTGAAATTAGTAAAGAACAAGCAGTAGGGAGAAATACTTAGATTACCACTCTACCGCATGACATAAATTATGACAGAAGTGAGATTTTCCTAAGGAGCTTCATAGACTCCTATTCATAGAAGTGGAGCGCTTCACACCAATGAACAAGACTCTACTTAATGTAGCATGTTAGACTCCCTAGTTCACTCCTAAACCTTGTGCTTTTATACAAAGTTTGTCACAACCTGAGCCTAGAGCCTACATATGACACGGCGATCAAGAACACGAAGGATCACAAAGTATCCATCTTAGCATATGTTGCATACATAAGGTAAAGGAAACATAACAAGATAAGCGGAAGAATCAACTCAACATAGAAGTCAAGGGAAGTAAATTCAATCCCAATGTTAAAAATGGACTTAAATCAATCTTAGCATCTAAACATACCTCTATTCTAGACTTAATGGGAGCTTAGGACAAGCTCTTTGCTCACCCAAATCATAAGAGAAAAAGTAAAGTAAACAACATGACATAAAAGTCATGTCATCGATAAATGAGGACTCACCAACTCTTAAGAGCAAAAACAACTCTAGCCATGAATACGAGGAGTGTGAGTGTCGTCCGTCCCTACATTATAAGAGAATGTATGAACAAGTAAAGCAATGTGAATAATGTAACCTAGGATACAGGACTAATCAGAGTAATATGAATAAATCTTAAAGCATTTGAAAACATATGAAAAAATATGATCAATGCATCAGAAAACATCATAGTAATTCTCATATCTTTGCATTCAACTTGTGTGGGATAAGACCTTTAACCGACATCTTAAGAACAAGGGAGCTATAATATGGAATCCGATGTAACTCTCACATCAAGAAGAGAGAGGCTACTTGCCAAGGTAGACTCCATAAGAACAATTTCAATTTTGAGAGCTATATATGGATCCACTAGCTAAGCGAAAAGGCAACCTATGGGGGGAAGCGTAGTTTGGGACTTTAGGTTGCTACTAGGATTCTCTTTGGTAACTAACGATGTTACCAAAATAAACCCCAACTAGAAGTCATCTCGGTGCTTAGTCTATATCCTAATAGAATTCATTAAAACATTGAAAACCTCATAATTAACTTCATCATGAAAATAATCATAGAGTAGCTCATTAACTTTAGTTATTCATAGAAATCCATAAACTTTGGTGAGAATTATCCTTATCACTATCATAAACATGATTATGTGAGAATTGTACTTATCACACCCTAATAACTTTCTTGAATCATAATTTTTCATCATCATAACTTTGATTTATAAAAGTTTCTTTTGAAATCATTGAAGTCATATTAGAAAGTTCATGTAAAATCATCATTGAACCACATAATCATAATCGAAAATAAATTTATGCATAGGCATTTATAATTCAACTTGAAATCATGCAATTCCTGTAGAAACATGCTTATATGATCATTGATAATATCTAAAAATGAAATTGAAACAACCCAATGTAATTCATCAAAACTAAGGTTAATAGACAATTGAAATTTGAAGAAAACTTTGAGAAAACCTTGGGACTCCATGGGCGAAAGGAACCCATATATCAATCCCTACATACCTCGGTGAGAATCAACTCAGAGTTAATTAACAACCTTAATGAACTTGAAATCCTAGCATGAAATTTAGAGAATAACCTTCAGAGAATTAGTGATCTTTCCTTAAGGAAATTTTGAAGAATGACTTAGAATAGAGAGAATTTCAAAGGGTTGGGTAGTTATAGGCTTGAACCTAAGTTTGGAAAAAGAAAAGATTGCCCTTCATCGAATTTGGATTTTGGACCTACGAGTTGGTCCCAACGACTCATCTTCCAGTCTAGAGTTATACTCTTTACTTGTCTTCTAGGGTTTGAAAAACCCTGAGACTTGAGTCTCTGAAGATTGCTTCAAAGAGTAGTATTACTATTATGATTCATCATCCTACAGGTCTGAAAACCTACTAGTTTAATGGTCACTAAAATTTAGAAATAAGTAATCTTTACGACTCGTCAACATGACTATGAGTCATAATGTTTAGTCGTATGAATTTTCTTGAGTTCAGTTCTTAACAGGTCCTTAAGATTTATTGTATGACTTGTTCCTATGAGACATAGAATGGACTACGAGTCGTAGAATAACTCGTCAACTTTAGGACAGGCCAAATTTTCAGAGATTCTCTTTGGTTCCAACTTTCTAACTTCCAGAGTCTTATATCCTATGTATTTCATATGCATTCACGTTTATGAAGATTGATTTTAAATTAATATTTTTTGTTAAAGTTTGAAAATCTTATGTTTTATGCATTTTGATATGTCATTATATTCATGTTGGGTTACTAATCCTCTTTTTATGTGATTTCTATGATAGTTGAATCTTCTTCTAGGATAAATATTCTCAATGAGGAGTTATTGTAAGACCCCTGAAGTTTAAAAGTTGGAACAAGGGAAAATTTCAAGAAAATGGACCGTCTTAGCATCTATGACTCGATTGCGAGTCATAAACACTCCTACGAGCATTAAGAGTAACTCGTATAGAGGGTACTGAGTAAAGAAAATAGGTTAAGTGAAAGAAAGATCTACAGTAAATTTCACGACTCATAGACACCTTGACCAGTCATAATATCGATTCATAGAAGAAAATACGAAGCTAAGGATTTGCAGTTTATCAAACCCTACAGGACCAATTGGGTCTATGACCTGTATGATTTTTGATTACTCGTAAGAAAGGGTTGTAGGGTTGATTTAGAGGCTCATTTTTTAGGGTATTTTCAGACTCAATAGGATGAGTCAAGTCTGTGACTCATAGACCTTGTTACGACCCATAAAACTCAATTCGTATGCTCTTTCGAGATTTATTAATGAGGGGTATTATGGTCTTTTCACAATTTCCCTTCAATGTATCTAGACACCTTTAGGGAAATGTTCAGAACCTATAACTACCCAACCCTTCAAATTTCCTCGTATTCCTATTCATTCTCTAAATTTTTCTAAGGCATTTAAGGAAGTTTCACTCAAAGTCTTCTTCTATAATTCCAAGCTAGGGTTTCAAGAACAAAAGTCTCCTCTCCAATTTCACTATTAAATTCACCAAGGTATGTGGAATTTCATTCATTAGTTCCATTCACCCAAGAAGTCCTAAGGTTTCCCTAAAAAAAATATCCTCCATTTCAATTGTTTTCTAATCCTAGATTGATATTGCATTGAGCTATTTCAATTAGATTTTTACTTGGCTTCAATGATTATTATTATAAGTAAGATTCTATATTAATTGCAAATTTCAAGTTATTTTACAAGTGTCCATGCATAAAGTTATATTCAATGATTATTTCCATGCACATTGATCATGAATGTCAATGATTTTGAATGAAGACTTTATGAATAATGTCTGAGACTTATGAATGATGGATGAAAGTTATAGCTTATGTTTCAATGATGTTCAAGAAGTTTATTATGGTGTGATACAGACAATTCTCACACAATTATTATTTCAGGGTGATAAGGACAAATCTCACATAGTTTATAGATTCCGTTGAATCAACTAAGTTAATTAGCTACTCTTATTATTATTTTCATGATGTTGTTATGGATGATGTAGTAATATTTTAATGAATTCTATTGGGATATTGAATAAAAAACAAGAATATTTTTAGGTGGGGTTCGTTCCGGTAATCAAAGGTTTGTTACCCAAGGTAATCCTAGTAGCAACCTAAAGTCCCAAACCATGTTATCCCTATAGGTTGTCTTTATGGCTTAGCTAGTGGATCCACATATAGCTCATGATGTTAAGATGTTCTCATGGAACCTACCTTGGTAATTAGACTCTATCTTCTCGATGTGGGAGTTACATTAGATTTCATTTTATAGCTCGCATGGTCTTAGATGACGGTTAAAGGTCTTATCCCACACAAGTTATATGAAATGATGTAAATTTTACTATTGTGGTAATGATGCATTGACCACAAGTTTTTAATATGATTTCAAATGTTTTTCAAGTCTTATTCATGCTTTTTATTACATTGGTCATGCATCCATGTTCATATTTATTATGCCAGTATTTCTCATTGTTCGTCTATATCTCACATACTTGGTATTTTCTATTTACTAACATCTATTATTGCCTACATAGTCTCATAATGTAGGGACGGACGATCACTGTATAATCCTATTCTTGGCTAGAGCTTGCTATTTCTAGAGTTTTTTTATGTGTCGTTATTCACTGAAAATGAGACTTTTTTCCAATTGTTACTTTTGACTCTTTATGTTAGGGTGAGCTAGGAGCTTGTTCTAAGCCCCTGTAATGTTATAGAGGCATGTTTAGACACAGAGTGATACAGTCTATTCACTAACATTTGACTTAAGTTTCATTTTATTCTTAGACTTCTTTATGGAGATTGTTTTCCTCTTGTTTCATTATGTTTTAGTTGACCTTATGATTGCAATGTATGCCAAGATTTCTTGGTCTGGATCCTTTAGGTTTCTAGTCGCAGTGTCATTCCTAGGGTCTAAGTTGTGTTATGAAAAACGTGTAGGAGGTCGTTAGCAATATAAACCCAATATGTAATGTCGGGGTCGAATCCCACAAGAAACAATGTGTAGGCAGTTAAAAAAATAAAGAATTAGAAGCTACTAATTTGAATTCGAAAGAAAAGATATAATGATAATATAAATACTTTGGTAACAATTTTGGATAGGAGAAATGGAACACGGGTACAAGGGAAAATGCCTTTCCAAGAAAGGAATCAAAGGGAATTTGGGGAATGGGAACTCAATCAACATTCACACGATCCATTGCACAACTCAATATTGTTAACTATCAATTAATAGGAAAGGTTAAACTATCATATAAAAGGCATCTTTCGACCACTATTCATCTATCCATATAAGCACTTTTGAGCCTAAACATATGTACTAACAATACTAACCCAATCCTTATCTAAACCACATCAAGAGAGAGAGATTATAATTGATAAATTCAAATCAACGGATATTTGTTAATTCAACCACTTCACATCACCTTTTCAAGCTAAGACAAAGATCTAACATAGAAATATATTTGCAATCATAAATTAAAAATGAATACACATCAAATTAACAAAACCCACATTGAATTAACAAATCACGAGCTGATATAAAAATACAATTCTATGGTGATAATTATATTATCAATTCATGCAACACAAAGTAGGAAAATGAATAAAGGATAAAAATACTTAATTAAGGATTCAATCTCCAATCTGATAGTGAATTGCAGGACACTTGCTATCAAAACCTATGCCCAATCTAAAAAGTATTATTCAATGTGTAAAGAGGCCCAATGAAGTGTAAGATATGTAAGATCTGTCAAGATATGTTTCCCAGAGGGTCCTCATCTCCTTTTCTGAGAATTTGGTGTCCAAGGGTGTGAAATTCCATAATTTCCATTCCACTTATTTAGCCGGAAGTCACTAAAGAGAGATATTCTTCTCTAAACCGACCTATGGCCATTTTGACCAGTTAGCTAATGCGAACTCCGCCTGGTCACTTTAGCGACCTTTTGACAACATTGGCTTTTTGCTTAAGCGATGCTCATCTCACAAATACGACATCAAAGACACGTTTTTGCTTATTTTTCTGCTCACTTCAACTCAATTCTTCTGTTTGTCATCAAAACTCCATGAAAGCCACACATACCTGAAATAAGCACAATTCAAAGGATAATTAGCCTCAATCATTAGATTAACAAAATAAAATCATAAGAAAAGAGATCCAAATGAGTAAAAATTACCTACTCATCAATACCCCCTACTTAGAAACTTTGCATATCCTCAAGCAAAATAAAAGTAAAACCACAAAAGGAAAACAATTAAGCACAAAACTTGCATTCCAACTAAGGATCATCATTATGACTTTGGTTGACACCAATAATTAGTAAACAAGCATGTGCTCTTCTATTAGAGAAACTACCTGGATTTCAAATACACTTTCAAAAATAAAATGATTTTTTAAGAATGATCAAGAAACAATGCTAGTTCTCAAGAAATAACTCAAAACCAATAGTAAACTAAAACAATTTAATGATCCTCTAGGTTATTTTCATCCTATTCGATCTTTTCAGCATATAGAGCTTCCTTGTAGCGACTCTAAGCCAATGATGACTTGATGGCATTGATAGTTTGGTCGCTTGGTCATTCATTTGGGTATTATACTCATTTTCCTATTTTGGAACTCTTGAAGTTTACATGGTTGACTTCGGTCAAAATCCAAGGAAGAAGACACCAGAATAGAATTATGATGGTTCTATTAGTTTAGATTGGTCATTTTACTCTAGTACCATGCTCGGCTCGAGCCTCGAGGCTATCAATGCAACTTTAGGGACATTTGGCATTTTTGCCTTCGAAATTTTTCCTAAGGTTAACTTGGATCAATATTCTTGGTAAACGCACTAGGATTGAAATTTTGTCAGTGCGGTTTTTTTTTTTTTTTTTTTTTTTTTTTTTTTACGGGAACAGACCCTACACGAGGCTCCCACCTCTCGTGCACAGTCAGGGGTTAAGCAACACCCCCAAGCCTTAACATAAATAATCAAAATAAAAATACAAGGAGGGGGACATAAACCTTACCTCCGATCCTATGGTGGTTCATAAGTCGGCTAACCTATTAAGGTCGGCTAACTCATCCCCGGTACAAAAAGAGACTAACTATAACTAGAAAGCAGTAAACCTGTGAGAGGACTCCTCCCGGTACAATTTAACTATGAAAGCATAAATGAGGGAGACTCTCCCCTTCCATGAGAAAAAAGAAAAGTAACCTACACTAGTCCTATTCCAACTATGCTACGTACCAGACATAGCTACATTGAAGAAGAACAAGTATACGAAACTTCTATCTCGCATGGGATGGGAAATTCTTTTCATCTTTGCTCTTCTTAGTCTTGTCGTACCAAGTAAATCCATGTGAAGTATGCCTTTGTATCAGTATCATGATTACCAGCTATGGAGGCTGGACAGTCAGACAAAACCAGAAACATACACAAGCAACCAATTCTGGAGGTACATGGGAGTGTGTTAGTTTTGGCATCTGTTGTTGCTGATGCTGTTGAGCTTCATCTTGCAATTCTGCACTTTCAGCTTCAGCTCTGTGGTTGAATTGTTGTTTGGTATGTGGTTGAGCAGTTGTTTGGTGTTGTGTTCCCTCAGTATGTATATGAATTTGATGGAGATGTGACATATTACATCCACTCATGATATTGTTGTTGGTTCTTGGATGTTGTCTATGAGGTTGTTGGAGTTCCACCTGGACTGTATCTCCAACAGCCTGCATAAACAAAGAAGCAAACAACCAAACAAACACACAATTCCAAGAACAGTTCCAAAAATGCTGATTGTGGGGCCATTCCTCTGTTGCAGCTGGCTTCCTCAATTTCTGTATTTGCAACCTGCACAAGCAACCAAAAGGAAAGCATACAAACCTGGCAATTTGCAGGTTGCTGAAGCTGATGGCTGCAGGTTCCCTGGGCTGCTTGTTGGTCTTTGTTTTGAGGTGGTTAGACCTCTTGGAGTACCTGCATAGACAAACACAACCAACAGTCCTTACCACCAAAGAGAGCTGCAGGCTGCTGTACCCATGTTCCTTGTGTGTTGCAAGTTGGTTGAGTTGTTGCTGTGGTGTGTTGATGTTAAAGAATGTGGTTGGAAGGCTGCTCCATAGAAGCCCCAGGACATTGCATCCCTCATAGCTGTTCCAAAGAGTTCCAGTTTTTGAAAAAGGCATTTTGTATGTGGTGCAGCCCTGACTTGAGTTGCTGCACCTCCACAAATAAACCAAGAAGGAGTTCCAAGAGCCTTGGCTGTAAGGAAGCTGTTGCTGTCTCCCTTTGTTTGACTCTTTGTGAACCTGTACACAGGTTCTTGTTGCTTCTAAAGAGGGATTGATCAGCCCCTTTGAAGTGTTCAGCTCATTAAAGTACCTGCACATGTCCACAAAAACAAGACAACATGCTAACAAGAATTGTAGATGGTCCATCTGAGCTGCAGGGTGAAGTTGTTGGAGTTGCTGAATACTGCTGCTGGGGCTAGTGTTGGTGTGTTGGTGAAATCCTAAGCTGCCAGGCTGCTGTCTCCTCAGTTCAGAGTGTGAAATGGGGAATAATTCTCTAAGGAAGTCCCAAATATCACTCTTGGCTGCAAGGATGCTGTGACTGGTTGCAACTCCTCTTGTTGATGGTCTTTGTAGCTGCTGCATTCCACAGTTGTGAAGTTGTTGTTGCTTCCACTCAAATTCAGCTTCAGCATTCTGTGGCATAATATCTGCAACTACAGCTTCATGGATGGTGTTCCAGCAGCCTGCATTCACAAATAAACAACCACACAAACAAGAATAATGGTCTCCCAGATTAGACTCCCATAATGAGTGTTGATGGTTGCTGCTGCTGCCAGGAGGTTTAATAGATGGTGCCTTAGATATTGGAGAGTTCTTGTGTGCCTGCACACAATCCAAGCTCAGTTGTTGATACTCCATCACCATCCCCTTGATGTGAGTTCTGGATGCATTGAGGAATTCCACAAGCTGCAAGCTCCAAATAGAGAAGTGCTCTATCATGCCACTTCTGTAGTATGCAGCACACCTAGCTGGCCCTCCAACTGTGGATAGATATGTTGCATGTGTACAAGTTCCTGCACAGTCAAAAGGTAGAAGGAAAGGAAAGAAAAAGAAAAAGGCTACTCTAATCCAATAGCCAAACAAACAGCAGGATGGTCCTTGTGCAGGGGATTTGGAGATTCTATTTGATTTGATGGTTGTTTTTGTGATAGTCAGTGCGGTTAGCTATGAAATATCAAGCTTGGTCTAGAATAACCCTTCGTGCGGTTCTTGAGGCTTTCGGTCTCATTTCAAGCCTTATTGTAGAATTGGAAAAAAAATTCTTGGGTAGCATATTTTGTTTGCAAGCACCCTATTGGATACTTGGTCTTTTACAAAACACAATTGATGTAGCTGAGTCTTGAGCCATCGCTAAAGCGACCCCTAGTTTCTAAAATGACCATGGCCTTTTAGGCAGGAGTCACTTTAGCGAATGGGAGGTTGGTAAAAGAAAAAGAATGTCACTAAAGTGAGCTCCTCCTCCTTGAGGTGGTCGCTTAAGTTACCTTCGAGGTCTCTTTTGCGATACCTGAGGGTCATTTTTAAACCTATTTTCAGCTTTTTCTAAAAAGCTTCAAACCTCTATAACTCGAGTTCTAGAGACCCAAATTATGCAATTCAAATTCCTAGAGCTTCGTTTTGATTGTGGCTACCTGGTGGAGTGGTTGGGGAGAGTGAAGTTTGACATTTGAGGTAAATTTATCCCTAAAGGGGGTATCATCCCTTTTTTCTTTACTTTTAATGGGGTTTAGTTGCATGAACTAAGTTTGGACCGTTCTGACACCCAAATTGTGCTCTATTTTGGACATAAGTTTAGGGATGTAAAATGAACCTTTTTATGGTGTCGATTTTGGAATTCTCGTTGCAGATCTCACAATTCTATTTTTGCCAAATTCTATCTCCAAAAAATGTAATTTTTGTGTTAAAACGTCCGTATTTATTAGGAGATCGGTATTTTGAAAGTGTGGAGGAATTTGGAGTTGATTTTGGAGTGGAAAGGTACCAGGTAGTTGACTTGAAGCGCGCGTGTTCGTCTTCTTGGTAGGCTACAGTCTTCATTCCCTTGATTGAGCTCCATGAGGCATTGTTTATTATAAATTACTTATGGAGTTGATTGTATATGACAATTTAGGCTCGATTCCTAGCTTCTTGCTTCCTATCCCCGACATGAGCCTTAGGCTAGCTTGCATTTATGAGACTTCCAGTCAAGTTGGTAAGATTATGGATTATGCCTTAGTTAGGATTTGATTAGAAAATTTTTGGTGTCTTGTTTGATGTTTATGTTGGTTGGTAGAATTACGCCTTAGAATTGAGTTTGGGTTGACCCTTAGTAGATGTAGCCATTATTGGCGGGGATTTTTGAGACTTAGTGTCCTTCACTATTGTAGCACCTATTTAGAGCCTTAGTTTAGTGGTTTTCACAAAGTTAGGCTTGTGAATTCTTTTGGAAATCATTTCTATACTTAGAGTTAGAATCATCTATGCTTTCCTTTATGTATTTTGCTAGGAATAGTTGTATTTGTACTCTCGAGGTTGTACTTTAGTTAGATCTGGAGCTATTGAATTTCTAGCTGAGCACCTGTGTTCCCATATCATCCTCCTTGTTACCAGTTTGAGTTGTTATCCCTTTTAGGTCTTGTTTTGGTAGGACTAGTTGTATTTGTACTCCCGAGGTTGTACTTTAGTTGGATCTGGAGCTATTGAATTTCTAGTTAAGCACCTATTTTCTCATATCCTCCTCATTGTTACCCAGTTTGAGTTGTGCTCCCTTTTAGGTCTTGTTGTTTTAGTTTGAGAGTAGAATTGAATCATAGGCCTTGGTTAGAGGTCGGTTACATGTGTTATTCCTATATTTATGCTCTAAAGGGTAAGGTGCTTGTGGTGTCACTGTTATATGTGATTGTGCGTGTTATTTGTGTGCTGGTAATGACATGCATTGCGTTAGACTTTTGTTTTGTCATGGATGTAGTTGACCCTGGTGCATATATTGATTCTTGGCATTGATTTAAGGAAGCTAGGTTATAATCCAAATTATTTTATATGGATTTTCTAAATGGGGGTCGACTATCTTTATTACTTTTATTTAGAGTGGACTGGTGGCATCAAGGATGTGCTTATGTTCTTATACTGGTTCGGTCAACGAGAGCTCTCGAACCTTTCTATACTTATTTGACTATTTATCTTCTATTACCACAACCGATCAGATTCTAGATGATCGGTTATATACATTGATATCTATATTTATATAAGACCTTGATTGGGACCAGGCATGTATTTAGAGGCCTGCTCAAGACCCTCATGATGATCCCACAGAGGCGCATGGGTCTTATTTCTTGGTCAGGATTAGAATTAGGTTTATATATCTATGTATGAGGTACTCGATACTAATGGTACTACTGGTTTTATTACACAACTCTCATTCATATATGCATTGCCTATTAATAGCAATGTTGTTTGTATCTGTCGATAGTATGGAATGTCATGCGGTTTTAACTGTATGTTCGTGAACATCCTGTGTACACAGGGTCTCGGGAGATATTTTCTAGTTATTTGTGAACTTGCACCACTATAAAAGGTGGTCTCTTGTTTGAATATAGTTACTGCCCTTGTTCTTAATCATCTGACCTTTTATGTAGGTATTTTGTTAATATGGTCCTTTAGGCCTATATGTGATATCTTTGTTTACTTTTATTAGTAGGTTGTTAATTAGTTATCATCCTTCATAGGGTGTTATCCTGATTAGGTTCTAGACTGGCGCCACCAGGTAGATAATTTATTTCCTTGCTTATTCCTTATCTTCTCCATCCGTTGTATCAGATGTTTCATATTGCAAACTTCCATATTATTCTTTTTAGTTACTTGTGATATATATTCCTTACTTATATGTTCTTTATCTTTGCTTTATCTTTGGAGATCAGTAAGTTGATGCCTAATAAGTGCCACTTGTTGGTACTCATACTACACTTATGTCCCTATAGATCATAGTACATGTTTTCATTACTGATTTGGATATCATACGGAGCAGCTCTTGGTTTTTAGAGACTTCGGTTAACTATGGAGTTTAGAGTTGCGTATCTCCCTATATTTTGACTTGAACTGGTCTTTATTTTGTATTTATAGACAGTTAAACTATTATTATATCTATATAAACCTTGTACCTGCTTATTTAGTTTAGTAGCTTGACTACCGACAGATACCAGGTCTTGGGGGTTATCTATTTCTATTGTTCTTATTCTTCTTTTCTTCTTCTTTTTATTATTATTCACTTTTTTCCTTCTTCTTGTGATGGTTTGTTGCCTGTGGTTTCAGACTATGGGGTTAGGCTAACCTACTGGTGAGTAATAGTAGGTGCCATCTTTACCTGAGAAATTAGGTCATGATAGATCATAGTATATTTCTGCACCCTACAGATCATAGTACAAGTTTTCTTTACTTATTTGGATATCGTGCGTAACAACTCTTGGGTTTTGGAGACTTGGGTGAGCTATGGCATTCAGAGTTGCCTATCTTCCTCTATTTTGACTTGAACTACTCTTTATTTTGTATTCGGAGACTGTTGCAATATTATTGTATCTGTATAAACCTTGTACCTGCTTATTTAGTTTAGTAGCTTGACTATCGATATATATCAGATTTTGGGAGTTATATTGTTGTATTGTTCTTATTCTTCATTTCTTATTAATATTATTATTATTATTCACTTTTTTCCTTATGCTTGTGATGGTCTGTTGTCTATACTTTCAGATTGTGGGGCTAGGCTTACCTACAAGTAGGTGATAGTAGGTGTCATCATGACTTGAGAAATTAGGTCGTGATAGAGTGGTATACGAACATAGGTTCGCCGATATGGTCGGTATAAGAGAAAGTGCCTACTGGAGTCCTGTAGATCTGTGCAGAGACATTTGTATCCTATCTTTTGGAGGCTATATGGTGTTTTAGGAAAAATCTATTCTTGATTTCTTATCGTGTCAAACTTCTTTTATCAACCTCTAAATACTTTCTTATTATTCATTCCTCCTTAGATGTATAGTAGGATCTTTTCGATGGGTGTAGCCGGAATATTAGCACATACTACCCAGGCTTTAACAGTATCTATGAGCACCTCATCTCCCTTAGATCTAGCATTGGGTATTCCACATCTTGATGAGTATACACCACAATCAAAAGTAGTTTTGGGTACACCAAGTGATTCCCATCCAAGGGTTGGACTTGTAAGTCCTCAGTACGGTTCTTCATTGGTCTCTGAGTATGGGATAGAGTTTCTAGAGTGGAAAGGGAATACTCCTAAACTATTTCCTATGGAGCGTGACATGACTCAGCAATTTATTAAGGGATTGATTTTTCCACTCTGCTTAGTCTCACAGTTCTTGATAGCAGTTGAGTCTACTTTTCCCCAAGTACTAAGTAATGTGAGGTCTATGGAGCAAGCATGTATGGAGACTTACAGAGGTGGAGATAAGAGATCCTGTCGTCAGTGTAGAAGAGGTAGCACCTCTATTCAAGATAATAATCATTCTTAGGAGGGTTACCCTCACTCTCGACCTACGTGACCCATGTCGGGTGTAGTTCAAGTTCTAGGCGGTCTTGTGATAGGTTATGGTACCCACGGTAGAAAGAGTTCATGATAGACTTCTCAGGTTATACCTTTTGAGAATCCAAGTTTGGGGGTTCATTCTATGCCAGCAGGCCATCTCAGCGGGTTGTAGTTAGTATAAGGTGTTAAACATGCAATGATTTGGGAAATTTGGTTAGGGTTTATCCTACAGTTATACATCGCAGGAGATAGGATCGGGTTCATAGATCTCATGGACAGTAAGTTAGAGGTGGTACCTTGAGTGTTGAAGTTAGTGGTACTGGTGTTCAATTCGAGGTTAGGCACATTCCATGCCATACTTATGCAGGTCAGGTAGAGGATGAGGATCCATACATTAATCAAATTTATGTTACGTTTGTTTACTAGGACCTTTCTTATTTGTACTGCTTAGGTGTTGGGATCTTCATACCCATCGATGATTACTTGACTTGTTAAATTCATCTTCTAATTTTGTTAATTACCTCACTTGTACTTATGTGGGCGTTCTTACTTAGTCTAATTAGTTGTCTATTATTTTCTATGACAACTTTACTTGAATCTTTATGTATTTGGTTATCTCCCCTGGGTTATTTCTCTTAATAGTGGATCATATTGGTTTTACTGTTATGCTGCAGTAGTGGTAGGGTTATACCCTATTGATGTTGAGCTTAGTTGATTGCCATGGTGGATTTTTGTTTAGCCATTTTACAGTTTTCTTGGGTTGGTCTATTTCCCTTCCTAGTTTGCCCCCCCCCCCTAGTGTGCTTAGCTGATGTGAGTTTGCTGCCAAAAAAAGGGTATGTTAGTAGTTGTGGCCCTTCTGATCTACTATAGATATCATTCATTGATTCTTTCTTTGTTCAATTTCTCATTCTTTGTTCCTATGGTGGCGGGTTTACAGTCTATTCTTTTTTATTAGCTGGGTTATCTCTTCATGTTAAGTTTGATTGTTAAGTTATCATCTCAACAGGTTGTATAATGTGGTGTCAGATTGCTAAGTTTTAGTTTGGAAGGATGGAACTTGAATTGTCTTCATTTATTCTTAGTATGGTGATGTTTTAGCTTGAAGTGTCATATACAAAGGGTTCTATTAGGATTCATGGAAGTGATAGAGTAAACAGTTATGATCGACAAGCGGTTAGCTAAAAGGGGGTGATTGTGGAGTAAGAGCATTTATATTAATGAGTTGTGGTTTATTAAAATTTCCCTGGTATGCTCTTGTGATTTCTGAATTTCTAGGTGGTTAGTCAATACGTCTTAAAAATTTCAGTCACAGGCTTGTTTTACCTAACAACCAGCACTCTCTTCAATCTTGGTAGTTCTGTATTATGCCTTGGTTCTATTGATAAAATACTGTGAGTGCGTTAATGGTTCAAAGAGTCATATTGTTCTTTGGGTCTCCTATTGTGGTGTTCTTTGACTAATTCAAACACTGTCTTTCATGGATGAATAGAATTTCTATTAGAATGCTTAGCCTTAGCATAAGCTCCAAGAAATTCGGGGAATCATATCCTGATTTCTTGTTCAAGGAGCGAGGTTTGTGTGTGTCATTGTGGTTAGCTGGTAGTGTTCCTTGAGGTGTTCCTTGCGATGGTTAAGTTTAGGTAGTGGTCACTCTTGAAATAGGGTTTATATGTTTTTTTGCTACCTAGTAGCTCAATTAATCTTGGAATAGGGTGGTTAGCTCAAATTTGCACTCGAGGAGTGGTGCATGGACTTATGGCATCAATTTTTATTGCTTTTGGCATAGATTCCCTTAATGGCTCAACTTTCTAGATGTTTTGTTGGCACAGAGTGACATTGGAGTTGGTCTTAGTACATTTTTTTCTTTCCACCTGTGGATTTAGTTGTCCCTTGGAGCAGCCTGTTAAGTTTTGACATATAGATTCAGACTAAAGTTATGGATTTTTGGATTCACTAAGTCAGAACTTTGGGCTTGTAACTTGGGAAGAGTTGTTTATTATGAGTTCTTGTTGCTCGTAGATGTTCAGGTGGTGTTTGCCTTTCCTTCATTTTTTTATTCACGTGGTTAATTGGAAAGTGTTTAGATGGTGCTGGGAATTGTTATAGTGGTTTGGGATAGGTAGTATACCTATTATGAGCAAAGAGTCTTGAGTTTGGAGCATAAAGCAAACAATTCCACTTGGGAGTTATTTAACATCTTCTCTTATCTGTTGCTCACCTAATTCTGATGTGTTTGTGTGATTTTTGTTTGTCTCAGGTTAGTCTATTGCTCTTAGAGCCCGTTTGGATTGGCTTTAAGTTGGTCAAAACCAACTTAAAGCCCCTTTTCAGCTTTTGGACGTGTTTGCCTAATGCTAACTTTAAGCCAGAAAGTTCTTAAAGTCAGTCAAAAATGAAAAGTTAGGATTCCTAACTTTTTTTTCTAAGTGCTTAAAGTCATTTTCTTTGACCATAGAAATTACTTTTATATCCCTTATATTTTAACTAAATTCCCAAACTACCCTTTTTATTCTTTTAACCCTAAAATTCACATAATTTTCTTCATTTAAGCACTTTTATCCAAACACTCAACTGCTTATTTATAAAAATAACTTTCAGCACTTTAAAGTTCTAAAAGCACTCCATACAAAAAAGTTACTTTTTTTAAGCCCATCCAAACGGGCTCTTAGTTGACTTTGTTCTTGGTGGGAGAAAGTCAATATCAAAAGAGAGGAATTAGATGTTGGGTTGAGTAATGAAGAAGAAAAGTGAATATGGGAGTTTTCTCTTATCTGAGTTTTGGGTTGGCATAGCTCGACCTGAAAAGGTACCTGTAGGCTTGACGGAGCTTGCAGGCCTAGCTTTCTAATCTTTTCATTCCCCTAGTTCTTTTGTAACTTTTTGTAGTAGATGTTGTAATAACCCTCTAGGTCATTTTCGTCCTTTCCGATCTTTTCAATGTATAGAGCTTCCTTGCAACCCCAAGACATTTATGACATCACAGCACTGAGAGTTTTGTCACCTGGTCATTAGTTTGGGTTTATGATCGTTTCCCTATTTTGGAGCTCTTAGATTTTGCATGGTTATCTTTGGTCAAAAGTCCATGAAGACGACCTCAGAATAGAATTCTAATGGTTCCATCAACTTCGAAATGGTTATTTCAAGCTAGTAGCATGCTCGACTTTAGTCTTGAGGCCTTCAGTGCAAGTTTGAGGTTATTTTGTGCTTTAGTCTTTGAAATTTAGCCTAAGGTTGACTTTGGTCATTATAAATTGTAAACACACCCGAATTAAAATTTTGTCAGTGTGGTTAGCTTTAGAATGTTGATTTTAGTCTAGAACGATACTTCATGTGGTTCTCGAGGCTTCCAGTCTCATTTCGAGCCTCCTCGTAGAATTCATAAAAAATTATACTTGGGTGTGGGAACCACATTTTGTCGAGAGACCTCGGATGAAAATTTTGAAGGTGCTATTGAGTCTAGAATATCGAATTTGGTGGGGAAGCATAATCCTTTTGTGCGTAATGCATTCAAAATGAATTTTGAGCACCCTTTCGAAGACTTGGTCTTTTCCAAAATTCAGCTTATGTAGTTAAGTCTGGTGCCATCGCTAAAGCTACCCCTGGTCGCTAAGCGACTGGAAGGTCTCTAAAGGTAATAGGATGTCTCTAAAAGGAGCCCCGCATCCCTGAGGTGGTTGCTTAAGCGATCTTTGAGGTCACTTTTGTGATACTTGAGGGTCATTTTATGTCACGACCCAAGCCTAGGGCCTAGACGTGACATGGCGAATGAGGAACCCGAAAGTACCTCAAACAAGCCTCTTAGCATTCTTTTAGCCTTTCATAGGTAATGACGCTAAATGAAGAAGCGGAAATCATAATAGTAAATATTCAACTTACATATGTCCAAAAATACCTCTAACTATTAGATTTAACGGGGCTAAGACAAGTCCCTAGCTAACCCTTAATCATAATAGAAGAAATACCATAGTAAAATATCTCAACATATCATAAGCTAGAAATATAAAGGAGTATTGTTCCCGGAACATGGGAACTCACCAAAAGTAGTCTTCAAATGAAGTCTCAACTAGCCACGTGTAGGAGAACGAGGAGGAGCACCGATCCCTACATGGTGATATCATGTAGGCAAAAGAGTATGCGTTAGTACTTTGAATGTACTAAGTATGTAAGGATGCATGAACATTGAGGAAACATTATAACATTTATGTAATATGGAACATAATGTAATATATTCATAATAAATCATATGGATATCCTTTAAATTATTTATTTTGTGGGAAAATATCCATAACCGACATTTAAGACCATGCGAGCTATTACATGGAATCCAACATAACCCCCTATGTTGGCCGGGGAGACTACTTGCCAGGTAGAACTCCATCAACTTCATTCATTTCTTTAACTTTAACTTTAAGGGCTATTTATGGATCCATTAGCCTAAGCCTACAAGGGCTCCTATGTTGGCACATAGTTAATGAGACAAGGGGTTGCTACTAGGATTCCCTTACCGAATCCCACCTCAATGCCCCATTCGGTGCTAAGTCAATCCCACGGAATAGTTTAATACTTCAAAATATTCATAGCATATAACTTGAGAATTCAAACATCATATTCGGTAGAATAGCTCATTAAAACATTTGGTAATTCAAATATGCAAGAATTGTCCTTATTGCATAAAGAATCCATTATTCATATCATTTCATCATTCTTTCATTTCATAAGACTCCCTTTTGATCATAGATATTGCTTTCATAAATATTCATTAGGAGTCAAGGCTTTCAAGTCAAACTTCTTTGAAGATATAGTAAAACTAGGTGGGTTCAAATCACTTTAACTTGCAAATATGTATGTAAATAAATATACATAAATACTTTGAAATCCATTAATTAAAAATCATGCTTTAAACAACCCACCATGAATTTCAAGAACCTTTAAATAGATAAATAGAGGAATTACTTGCAAACCATCAATTCATACTTATGAAATTATGTCGCATCAAAATAGACCAATAATCATTAGTTTAACCATGATTCATACTATTAAGTAAAAATAAAAATTACCATAAGAAAATATTACTTGAAATTAAGAGATTTAATTGAAAGAGTTTTTGAACTACATGGGTGGAAGAACTCATGGATAAACACCCACATAACTTAGAGTAGAGCTTAAAGAAAATAAATATAATTTAGATATGATAGTGGAAGGAATTCTCTCATTGAAGACTTACATACCTGGAATCCAAAGCTTTAGTCGAAATTGAAAAACTTAATGAATACTCTTGAGTCCTAGTTTTTCTCCTCGCCGGAACGTTTTGTGTACTATCCGGAGTATATGAATCACCGAAATAATATTTCTTCACTACTAAGAGCTAAAACTATATTTGAGAATGAGTAAAGAAGTGTGTAGAGAGAAGACTTGCTTGACAAATCTTGATGAATAAAATGAGGAAATAAGGTGGGTATTTATAGATGGGAAAGAGGGACCTAACAATAAATAAAATAATTATAAAGAAAAATCTGAAAATTTAATAGAATATATTGATGTCATGGATGATGTTACATGGAGGATAATTTATGTCATTAGTGATGTCAAATGTATCTAGATATTTCCATGATAGGTGAGATGAGTTCTTTTTAACAGAATACTCTTTTTCGAAGTTTCGTTTGAATAAGATAAATTCCTTATTAGGATTTGGTGTCTTAATAAGAATTGTAGATATGGAAGTCTAGTTTCATATCATTCAAGAATCAACCAATTTGGATAAACCTACAGTGAGATATGATTTTTCTTCTATAAATACTCCTTTTCGTCACAGTATCCTACCTTACAAAAATTAATTTATTTGACCTACTTAACCTCCGAAACATAAAATATGGTCACAAAAGTTGTAGGTAATGATCTTGTGGTTACTCAGAAATTCTAATCACCCAATATGGATATTCCTACGAAAAGTTATGCCTAAAATACAGAGGTTGTATCATGTTTAGGCGAGAATTGAAATATCATATACAACGTTTTTAGGGGATGTTACATTTTAATACCCATTTCACTTTTTTCAAAAAGCTTCAAACAACCATACCTTGAATTCTAGAGCCCCAAATTGGGTGATTCTAAGTCCTAAAGCTTTGTTTTGATTATGGCTAAGCGGTGGAGTGTTCGGAGGAGTGTGAACATCGTTTATGGTAAATTTTTCCTTGAAGGGGCTTCCAACCCTCTTTTCTTTAGTTTTAATGGTGTTTTTTTTTTGCCTGAACTGAGTTTGGGTTGTACTGAGCCCCAAATTATGCTCTATTTTAGGACACAAATTTGGGGAGGTAAAATGGACTTTTTTTTGGAGTCGATTTCTAGATTCTTAGTGAGGGTCCCACAATCATATCTTTGACCCAATTTTGGGTCCATCTCTAAAAAATATGATTTTTTTGTCAAGACTTCCATATTGCCAAGTGGATCAATATTTTGATAGCATGGATGCAATTCGAGTTGATTATGGAGAGGAAAGCTACTAGGATGTGGACATGGAGCGTGCGTGTTCAGCTTCGAGGTTGGGTACAGTATTCATCCCTTTGATTGAGCTTCATGAGTTATTTTTTAGTATGAATTACTCTGTGGTATGGATTGTATGTGACAGGTTAGGCTCGATTCCTAGATTCTTGCTTCCTTTTTCGGTATGAGTGTTAGGTTCGATTGCCTTTATGAGACTTCCAATATACTTGGTAAGATTATACATTATGCCTTAGTTTTGCTTTGATTAGCCTATTTTAGGTGGTTTGTTAGATGTTTATATTGGTGGGCGGAATTGTGCCTTAGAACAGAGTTTAGGTTGACCCATAGTAGATGTAGCCGTTGTTGGCAGGGATTTCTGAGATTTAGTGTCCTTCATTATTGTAGAACCTATTTGGAGCCTTGGTGTAGTGGTTTTCACCCGGTAAGGCTTGTGAATTATTGTTGGGCTTCATTTCTGGACTTAGAGTTTGAATCCTCTAAGCTTTCCTTTTTGCTGTTTGGCGGGACTTGTTGCATTTGTACTCTCGGGGTTGTACTTTAGTTTGATCTGGAGCTATTGATTTTTTAGCTGAGTACTTGTTTTCTCATATCCTCTTTCTTGTTACCCGGTTAGGGTTCAACTTTTAGAGGAGTAAAATTAAGCCTTAGACCTTGGTTAGAGGTCGGTTGCATTGCTAGTCCTATTTCTATTCTCTAGAGGGTAAGGTGCTTGTGGTGTCATTATTATATGTGGTTGTGTGCTTGGGTGCTGGTGATAGTATGCATTGCATTGAACTCTTGTTTTCTCACGGATATAGTCGATCCTGGTGAATGTATTTATTATTAGCATTGATTTGAAGAAGCTGGGTTGTAACCCAAATTATTTTATATGGATTTTCTAAATTGGGGTCATACTACATTTATTACTACTATTTACATTGGACTTAAGGCAATGAGAATGCACTTATTTTCTCATATTGGTTCGTTCTAAGAGAGTTTTGACCCTTTCTATACTGATTTGACTATTCATCTCTGGTCATCAAGATGGAGGTGATTCTAGATTATCGGATATACAAATTGATGTATATATTTATATAAGACCTGAATCGAGACTAGACATTTATATAGGGGCGTTCCCATTACCATATGGCGATCCTAGAGAGGCGCATGGTTCCTACTTCCTGGCTGGGACTTGAAGTAGGTTTATATATCTTAGTATGAGGAACTTGGCACTGATGGTTCTATTGTTTAATTTCATAACTCTCATTCATATATGCATTGCCTATCACCAACATAGTTGTTTGTACATGTCGGTAGTATGGGATGTTGTGTGGGTTTACCTATTTGTGAGAGAACCTCTTGGGCACATAGGTCCTTGGGAGGTATTATCTAGTTATTTGCGAACTTGTGGTGGTATAAAAGGTGATCTCTTGTTTGAAGATAGTTACTGCAATTATTCTTATTTATCTGACCTTTTCTGCAGGGATTTAGTTGATACGGTGCTTTGGGCCTTTACGTGATATCTTTGTTTACTTTTTTAGTAGGTTGTCATTTAGTTGTCCTCCTTCATAGTTTGTTGTCGTGTATAGGTTCTGCGTTGGCGCGATCAGGTACGACCTTTGTTTCATTGCTTATTCCTTATCTTCTCCCTTTTTTGTATTAGATGTTTCTTATTGCAAACTTCTGTATTATTTTGATTAGTTAATTTTGATATATACTCCTTGCTTACATGTTCTATATACTTGTTTTATCTTTGGATCTAAGTTCGTTGATGCATGTTGAGTGCCATATATTGGTACTCATACTACATTTTTGCATCCTGCAGATCATAGTACAAGTTATCTTTGCTGATTTGGATATCATGCGAAATAATTCTTGGATTTTGGAAACTTGGGTGAACTCTTGGCATTAAAAGCTGCCTATCTCCCTCTGTTTTGACTTGGACTAGTCTATATTTTGTATTCGGAGACAGTTGCAGTATTATTATATCTATACAAATTATGTACTTCCTTATTTAGTTTAGTAGCTCCACTACTGACTGATTCCTGGTCTTGGGGGTTATCTTATTGTATTGTTCTTATTCTTTTCTTTCTTATTCTTATTATTATTCTCTTCTTTCCTTCCGCTTGTGATGGTTAATTGCATATGGTTTCGGACTGTGGAGTTAGACTTACTACTAGTGGGTTGATAGTAGATGTCATCATGACCTGAGAAATCGGATCATGACAACAAACTTCCTTGACTAAACTTCGAAATCTATCAACTTCACCAATCCATCCTAATTTGCATGCCTTCACAAAAAAGAACGTCCCAAAAAACTCACAATGTATTTACAAATCAAGGTACAAAGAAACAAACACTCACACTCACAACGAACATCTCATCAACACAAGTTTCACACCATAGGCTTGCCCTTATTTTAAATTATCATTGGTACAAAATCAATTTGCCGGAGATCACAAAGGACTTTTAACAAGCTTGTAACGTAGGCTTAGGGAAGGTTAGGATGACATGGCGTCACAACAAAGTAGGATTCCAAACAATCGGATGAAGAGTCCAAAAGCAATAAACACAATCAAACGAAACATCCGTAACTGAAGAGTCCATTACCATTTTAAGTAACTGCACTAGATTGTGCCTTTTTTTAACAAAAATAATGAGGCTCTAAAGAAAAAATGCATGTGAATTTTTAATTTGATTTTGCTTTACTGAATTTTGCAGATGCAAGGGCCAATGGATATTCATATTCTGAAGAAGCTTTTAGTAATGACCAAAAAAAGGTAATGGACTCTTTAATTAACATCCAGATTCTGAAAACAAAGCTTTTACTAATCTGTTAAAAAAAGGTAATGGACTCTTTAATGACGGATGTGTCTTTTTGCAGTGTTTAGTGTCTTTTGGACTCTTCATCCGATTGTTTTCCTATTTTTTTAAAAACTAATTTTTTAGTTTGAGATGAATGCAAAACTTTTTACTGAATATGGGTTATGGATGATTTTAAGTTGAAGGAAGATTATGGCATGTTTCAAAGAAGATATATAAAATGGAAGGGTCAACGTGGAAGTGGTGAGATTTGTGTGCTGAAATCTTAATTATCACTAAAAATGGAATCAATGGGAGTGAGGAGCACAACTAGTGTACCATCTTTTATTGATGAGGAATTATTTTTTTTACCCTCTCGTTTTCACACAATAGGGAGAAAAGAACATATGCAAAGGCTAAGTTTTAGTTCCAAACTACAAGCATCTATGCCATTCTTTTATATCGACACTTTTACTTTCATTGTTGTCTGCTTTTATGGATCACCTATTTAATAATTGGGTTATTTTGTTATTTTTTCCCTTATGATTTTTGGGGTTCATATTTTATAGGATGGGATTGTTGGTTTTGGAAAAAAGGTACCGATTAATTCTCATCCCTTCTGGATCGCCTTCAAGAAGAAAATAATAACAGAGAAATTAAAGAGAATAACAACACAGATTTAACGTAGAAATCCAATGCGGAAAAAATCACGGACCACCCACAAAAATATTCCCTATATGGAAAATTGTTACAACCATATAATACAAAATATTTCTCTCACACACACCTATATCTAAAATACTATACCCAGGAGACCTTAAAGACATACCATCCCTAAATTCGTCAATAGTAAAAAAAATACTATACCATCTATTTTATACATTTTGGTATTTGGTGTAGATACACACAATGGAGGTAAGAACCTTAAATAGCAAACAAAAGGTATTTGTATTTGCTATCCAATTGATATGGGATAGCCAACACTTTTGACCTTAGTATTTTTTTTTTTTTCAAACAATAACCAAAAAATCTCCACCATTGAAAAACAAGAAAAAAATATATCAATCATTGTCCCTTTACAGTTGTCTAACTATACATAACCGAATCAGTTATCCACCTGATTCAAAACCCGACCAACCACGTGCAGCTGCAACCGTCACATTGTCTTCTACAAGCAATCATAATTCTAATATAAAGAATTATCATACCCCCACCATAAAAAGTACCTCTACTCAGATTGAATATCAGTATTCTAAGAATTTTCACTTGAATATCCTTTCCCAATTTCAAGAATTTCAGTTTCACCTCATATTGAAAAAACCTGTTAATAATTTATAGTGCAACCCTCTTGTTTATTTCCAGAGAGTCGATTATCCATCGACATACTTTCCACCACACACCTTGGCATCATCTATCAACCAATTCCCATGTACAAATCTGGACATGCTCGAATTATATAATCCTCTATCATGAAAAACCTTGGAGAATTACAACATGTTAGAAGGATACCTATCCAGTGTACTGTCGGAGCCCTTGCTGAACCGCTCCTTACAATCCGACCTTGTCTGAGTGTACCAGCTGGTGATCAATGTTCTCAGTCCACAAAGATTCCAAAACACCACTAGTAAAAGCCTCAATTTTATTTTTGCCATTTACCCAGTCTTAAATCTTTGACAACCTCTTTTGATCCCTTCTTGCGCTAACAGAGAACCACAAAATTCCCAAAGCTACATCCCCACTGCAATCATACATGTCATAAATCACAACCGCCATAGTTCGACAACCACCGCTAAAGCTTCTTCATCTTTTAACTAATGCACACCAGATTTTGACAATACTTGCAGATAATTTTTCATCAGCTTGAAAACTATTTTCTCACATAACCAGCTCCAAAACTCATTCTCTAACCAAACTTCTCAAATATTGTCCCCACATACTAAATCGTACTGATAAATGAACAATTCCAATAAAAAAGTACCACTAAATTAGTTCCCACAAAAGAGAGGTGGCACAACGGTTACACTTAAATACCAAGTATTTTCTTAGCCAGAGCTTCTTTATATTATACGTATTTCCACTATTATCAAATATATAAGTAACCAAAAGCAACTCCATCAGAATAATAAATTTCACCGGAATGAGACTACACTTGCGACTCCACCAGGATGAAACTTTTGCTTGAAAACAATAATTCTAATTTTGAATTTTTTTTTTTGATGTGCAAGATCAGACACAGATGCAACCACAGAGCATACTAAAATTTCAAAAAGAATTATTTTCCACCTAAGGCTCTGATATCACTTGTTGGGAAAAAGGCACCGACTAATTCTCGTCCCTTCTGGACCACCTTCAAGCAGAAAATAATAACATTGAGATTAAAGAAAATTATAATAGAAAGATTTAACGTGGAACCCAATGCGGTAAAAATCACAGACCACCCAGAAAAATATTCACTATATGGAAAAAATTTACAACTATATAATACACAACATTTCTCTCATACACCCTAATACCCAAAATACTTACCCAAAAGACCTTCACGAGATACCATCCCTAAATCCCTCAATGGTAAAAAAAAAAATACTATACCATGTATTTTATACAGTTTGGTATTTAGTCTATTTTTTGGTGTACCTAAAAACAATGGAGCTAGGCTCCTTAAATAGCTAACAAAAGCTATTTTCATTTGCTATCCCACCGATGTGGGATAGCCAACAATTTTGACCTTAGTATTTTTTTTTTCTTTTTCAAACAATAACCAACAGTTGGAGGGTTAATATCTCGAAAGATCACTTAACTTTGGGAATTATCTAGCAAAAACATTGAACTTTATTTTTTATCAATAAAAATCACTCAATCAAATTTAATATTAAAAAAGTCTAACTTGATTCAATGGTAGTATAATTTTGTTTGGCTACAACACATGACATTGATTCACAAATTGCCTTATCCACATCTTCGATCAAGATTTGATAAAATCTGTTATGAATATGTATTACATGGGCATAGAAATACTTTCTTTATATTTCAAAGAAATTTGATTACTCTTCCGCACATCACTTTCATGGTTATCTATTTGATTTATTGTCTCCGTTATGATCATAATTACTTTAAAGCGTAGACATATACTTCTTGAATTTACATAATTTCAAAATTTAGGATGATATTAAAGAATTATCACTGATTTAGTCACATAATATATGTTTTGATTATCTCATAGTCCACTTTCTAAGGTATGATTAATTTTCAATATATTCAGTCAATGAGTTTAGAATCCATAGATAATGACAATAAGATATTTATTTTCCCTTGTTGTTTGTATATGTTTTGTTGATAAGTTTGCTATGCAATTTTGACGTCTTAATAGAGTTCCGTTAAAAGAGTTTAGAAGGGGAAGTTGAGAAATTCCATTGGCTGAGTTATTGAACAATATCATAAAAGAAGTTTAGCATCCTTGAGAAATATTTGAAGTTACAAGTTTTGGTGTTTTATTTCATGTATTTATGCATTAAAATTTTATTTTTTTTACATTAGATTTTGACATAATATAAGTTGAAGAATGAGAATGCTTGTGAAACGTTTTTCATTATGTGTATTCTTTACTAGAATGCATGCCTTCTTTTTACTTTTCATTTGGATTCACGCTATTTTTCTTTTGGGTTTACTTTATTTGTCTTGAAAGTGAAATTATGTTTGACATAGTAATTTGAGTACAATATATCAACTTGGTAATTATCTACTCCACAGTTTTTTATGTTACTTGATTATCATTACTATATTTTGATAGTTTATCAAGAGATCATGACCAACAATATTAAAAGTTTTGATTCTTTGTTTGCTGCACTTCAATTGTTCACCTAAATAGTGCACTATTTTTTAAAGTAATTGTTTTTTATTTAGATTTTCTCTGACTTGTCAAACAAAGGATAAAACAGAAATTTTGATTTTTTGTCGTCTTTTATTTATTTACTCTTTATAAATATTGAAAGAAAAAGATAATACTAATTAATACCTCGTAGTAAAAATTTAATAGTAACTAATTATAACGTCTCCTCTTAAAAAGAAGTGCAAAACCCATACTAAATATAACGTCTCCTCTTTAAAAGAAGTGCAAAACCCAAAAAATGTTAACTGAACAAGTGTTTTCGAAAGACAAAAAGTCTCTTAAAGTTTGATGAAGCTATTACGATAATATTATAGGATGTATTACCACAATACCTTCAACCTTTATGTTCTTTATTTATACTTTGTTATTTTTCCTCCCTCCCATTCTTTTGTGAGAATGTTAAAGGTCGTAACCTAGTTGGTTTTCTTCAAAACAATGACTCTCTACTTGAATATAATTGTACGATAATATGATTAGGACAATTAAATCAATTATAATTTAGTAGTGCACAAACAGAGTTTCACAAGTGTAAGTTGTCTCCATTTCACTAGGATATAATTTGAATTCACAAATTATAAAACTTCCTAACACATCAATGGACGTGTGAGAAAAAGTGAAGTATGAAATATTTTATTTGTGCAAGGGCATATTCCCTTGACATGTGTAAGACATAATGCAAATCTTGAAACAGTAATATCTAATTCAAAATATTGTTGGGACATATTGAAGTTGTTGAGTGGTATATAATTACTCAGTTTTGTGATAAATGATTGATTTATTTCTAAATATAAGATTCAAAACATATTATAGAAAGTGCTTGATTTTTGTATAAGAATGAAGAAACTATAGCGATGGTTATTATAGTAATTGTGAAACTCAAGTTGATTCTTAAATGAAGGAAAAATTATTAGCTTGGATGAAAAAGGCTAGAAAGGTATATATGTTGAAATTCATTTAACTCATATTTCTGTTCAAGATTGAAAATAAGTTTACATTGAAAAATTTAAAATCTTTTATCTTCAGATATCTTAGTAGTTTTACTTCGGAGAGGCTTTAACTTCAGATTATTTTTTTAAAAAAATGTTCCTAATCTGGAATGAATGATTGCAATGACATGAAAACACATATCGATGCTTCTCAAAGAGACTCAATAAAATCTGAGGAATTTGAATTCAATTGTTCTAAGGGACCCAAGAACTTCAATGGTGAATTCTTTCTGCATCTGACTTTGGTTTTAGAAACTTATGACAGTTTGGAGGGCCAAGAAGATAAATTTGCATTATTGTTCTTTTATTGTTGATGATTTTAGTAATGGTTTGTTGTTAACAATTGAAGGGAATCAAAATTATTTTTCAGAACATTGCATTCACCTTCTAGAGCAATATAAATTACTTTTAGACCATACTTTTACAGAAGGTAATGTAAATGCGAATTTCATAGATAATTTGGGAGAAAGTAGAAGGTCTCGAGTTATCTTTGATGATGAGAATTATATTTTTGTCTCTTTGAAGGCTATTCTTAACTTGGATAAATTGATATCCCAAACTTCAGAATAAGAAGAAGGAAAAGCTAATTTGTGATTAATGATGTTAATTCGTGAATATAAGTTATTCTATATAGTCTTTCATTATAGTCAAATTGTAATGGAGATCTCCTCCCAATCTAAGCAGATTTTTTTGTGCAAAATCTGTTTAGAAAGAATTCTAATTTCTAACAATTGTATAGGTTCAGGTTCGATTTTCACCCCTACCCACACCACAATGGTGGTATTTGATGAAAGAAAAACTATTGGAAGAAGTTTCAATTCTCTTATGTTTTAATAATAATCTACCTTTTATTACTTTATGTTTATTATTAGAAAAGGATCATTTATAAGTTTAATAAGGTTAGTCATTCCGTGCAAAGCGCGGATCCATTACCTAGTTTAGGTATAAATGACTACACCCTCTTTGAACTACTTACAACTCATCATTTTTCCAACTTTTTCACCTTTTCAAACCGATGCACATCTCCAAAAAAAAATCCACTCTAGCTCCACACAAGAAATATTTTTTTCTATTTTGGAGGAATTTTTTTTCTTTTAAGCATTTCTTTCTTTTCCAAGGTTCTTTTTCATTTAGCACTTTTACTCCTTTGTTTGATTAACTAATCTCAATGCTCAATTTCAAGACCCAACTTAGGCTTTTAGCCTTAATTCACACAGATTCAATGTTGAAGGAGGAAAGGGTTCAAAAGATGGCCATATTTTCAAAAACAGGAAAGGCTTGTAATGAGGTTTCCAATAAAAGGATTTAGGCTCAAAAGAGTTTAACTAGGGATTTATTTAGTCCAAGGGTAGGCTTTTTAGGTCAAGTGGATTACCAAGAATAAAAAAGAAAGCCTATGTTCATTTTTCCAACAAAACTCAATCAACACCAACATCAAAAGAATAATCGGGTAAGTTCTAGCCAACACAAATGATTACAAGAAATTATTTCAACGACTCACCACACATGACATGCAAACTATTTAAAATGGATGCATTTCACTTCCTAGTTAAGAAAAAAGTTGTCATTTTGCACATTCTCTATTTAATGAGTAAAGAGGCACAAAAAGAGTCAAAGAATTATCACAACATCATTCACTTTTAAAAACTACCTTTCACACAAAATTTTTAGAGGGGTATGCTCATTACATAATTCACAATGCTTGACTACATATATTGGTACCAAATAAGTCACAATTTCACATTAAGCTATAACAAGGTCAACAACATCACGTTTACTAAGACTTCACCATGACAAAGCATTCAACTACTTAAACTTTACTAAGGAAAATCCATATTCACATTAGCTATGAGTATTCAGATTTCCATTGCTCAAAGGAGCACAATGGTTACTCAGGCTTCACCGTGCCCGAAAAACTCACACAACCATGATAATTTGCCCTTAAGAAAGTCGTCACTCTATCTATCATTGAAAAATATGCTTTATATCAAAATAAAAACAAAGAAGTTACAAACTTCAAATTAAAACTAAATGAAACAGACTAATTCAACATAATATCAGAATCATAATCAAGCCCAACAAGAGCAATCAAACATCAATCTATAGTAAGAAAAAATAACAATAACAACCAAAAGGGGAGCACCACCTACTAAAAACATCGATGTGTCCTCACATTATATATAAGAAAATATCAAATAGAATACAAAGGGACACCCTGGACTTCATTAATCCTCGTAACTCTTCGTGGCCTTGCTATCCTCAACATCATCATCATCATCCTCAGACCACTCTACAAGCATGTAACCACTCCTATCTTGTCTCGATGAGGGAAATGGCTCATTTCCCTTCAAGGCCTTCCATATGTAAGACCGAGGAAGTCAGAAAGTTGAAACCAAGGAGCAAATTACCAAAATTTTTGAACTGACCCATACGACTCAATGGGATAGGTCATCATGCTATTGATGAGTTCTAACAACCCCTCGTAAACCAAAGTTCAGAGGACTTGTATCAGAGGTCCCTTAAATTCAAGTCTACTACTTGACAGTACGACTCATAAAAATTATTACGAGTCATTGAAACCACTCGTAACCAATGTCTTGAGGCGTTCAAATCTGCAAGATTCCACACCTGCATTAAGATTCCATATTATGACTCGTAGGAAAGTTTACGGGTCATAGAAGAGTCATCTGGACTATTCGTCCTCTCCTCTACGACTGTAGAGTCAATTCGTAGGGTAAAAAGTTTGCATTTAATGAAGGTAAATTATGTCTTTCCCAAATATCAGTTCAATGAACCTAGACAAAATTAGGGCCAATTTCAACCCTATAAATACCTAATTTTTTGAAATTTCCTCATTCACAAGTCATTTGTCTCAAGGTTTCTCTCCAAGTTCAAGTTAGGGTTCCATATTTATTCAAGGTTCTTCTTCAATTCTCAGTGAATTCGATCAAGGTATGTGGGGATTAATTCATGGGTTTCTTTCACCTATGGGGTCCCAAAGTTTCTTAAAGTTTCATTCAATTTCAATTGATTATGAACCCAAATTTTTATGAATTGCATTGGGCTGATTGAATTCCATTTTTAAGTGTTATCAATGATCATAAAAAGCATGTATTCATATAAATTGCATGATTGTATGTTAAATTATGAGTGCCCATGCATAAATCTAATTTCATGTTTTGGTTATAAAGTAAAAGTTGATTTTTATGTGTTTATTATGATTTCAATGATTTTTAATGAAAATTCTATGATTTAAAGTTGAGATTATGATTTTTATGATTAAAGTTATGATAATGATCAAAATTATGATCAAAGAAATTATTATGGTGTGAGGATTCCAATTCTCACACAATAATATTTAAAGATGGTGCTAAGTACAATTCTTACCAAAGTTATGAATTCTTTTGAATCACTAAAGTTAATGAGATACTCCTAATATGTTTTAAAGATGGATTAATAAGTAGTTACTATCTGTTATACCCCATACTTTCATACCTTGGGACATTGTATTAAGTCTCGTAGAAAGTGTCATGTGATCTAGATTATCTACCATGCTATCAAATAACTCTAAGGAAGGGAGGACGTGACGCCCCATAAGAGTGAAGATTGGAAATAGGGTTAAAAGAATCTAGAAGGAGTTGGAGGCTAAGTAATGAGTTATAGGACTCAATGTACTTACGTAAGCTACCGACTTGGACGTCTCACATAACTAAGCTACTGGAGTACATGTCGAGCTTACGTATCAAGGATTACATAGGCTCTTAAAGTGAGACGAGATTACGAATCCACGGAAGAGGCGAAAGGAGGCATAGCACCTACTCGGAAGCAAGTAGGTGATGCACCTACTTGGAAGAAAGCAAGTGATTCACCTACTTAGACCAAGTAGGTGACACACCTACTTGAGGTGGGTCCCACATGGCAGCCCCTAATAGGTTTCATGGATGTAGTGGCCCAATGAGGACGTGTCACCCTTAGGGGTTGACACATGGCACTTATAAGAAAGGATATATAAGTTCCCTTTGATGACTAAGTCATCTTATATTTATTTTACACTTAGAAAAAATAGGGAGAGTTGAGAGAAAAACTAGAGAAGCCAAGGGAGGGAGCTACATGTTTGCCAAGCCAAAAAGGTAAGGCTAGATTTCGTTCCATGAATTAATTATTTAAGGTATCCTAAGATGATATAGCAGTGTTTAATAATGAAAATTTTCAATTTGGGGCAACGAGGAGGTTTCTGTTCTTGTTAACAAACCCATTTTTGAATGATACTGCTATTAGTAAAATGAGTATAACTCATTGTGTAAGACTTCGTTTCAAGTGATTCAAGATGTTTTGGTAAGATATGTTATAGGGATATAACTTTTATTTAGATATAAAACCCTGTTCTGCTTTATCTTCTCGAAAAAGGATGAGTAAGTATTGGTCAGGTGCTGCCCAGGGTTCATTTTAAAAATTCTACAAGGACTGCTGTTGGTATTTGGGGCATATAGTTTTGTACAAAATTGCCGTAGGGGTGATTCAACATTTTTTGCGACCCTAATAAATATGTCTATAAATTTCATTGAGGACACAAATCTTTTTTCCCTCAATTTCCCCTTCGAAACTAAGCGACAATACAAGACAGTAGGCTGTCCAGAATCCACGTTTTGATAATTTTAGCGAGTTTGACGAGTTTAGGTTAAAGTAAGGGTTTTCCTTTCAATGTGGGGTTTATGGTGTTGTTATGAAGTGTATTAAATGTTGTTTAAGTGGCTGGAAATGTGAAAACATCATAGAAATACTTGACGTTCGAAACAAACTAAATTAGAGTCGCTATAGTTGAATTATCGTCGAAGTAAAGTGTTGTGCTTGTGGTGTACTGCTGAAGGTGTGTGAGGGCTTGTTGCAGGGATAAAGGTGTTCTAAAAAGGGTGTAGGTACTGCTGGTATCAGCCACATGACCCCTCATTTCGTATAAATAATGGCTTGCAAAATAAAGACTAGAAACCCTATTTTGGTGTCGTAATTTTCATCAGGTTGTTTGGCGCTTGTGCTGTGTGATGTCACCATGCTTTAGGTGTATATATGCTGCAGGTTGTTGTTGTTGGTTGGCTGTAGTGATTAGGGATATAATTGGAAATTCGGATAGAGCACTTTATAGGGGAGGTGCTGCCCAATTTTTCTTAACGCCTTAACTAATTAAAGAACTAGTCGAGGAGACGAATAAGGAAATAGGTTCCATGAATACTAAGGTGCAACTAAGGGCACTGAAAAGTTAAGGTTTTTGATACTCGCATTTCTTCCACGTTAAATAGGTTCGGAGGAGGACGACGTGGACATGATTGAGAGAAGTCCATACGAGGTATGTGAAGCTTTCTTTTGGCAGGTCTTTGGCATAAGTATGTAAGGCTTATCTTCTTTTATTTTGGCATGTCTTAGCCATAAGTGGTTGGTATATGTAATGTGGATATAGTCCCATTCTTAGAACCCCGAGCATGATTCATTAATCTTATTCACTTCTTGATGTTAGAACTCCCGCGATGGTTGAGTTATGATCTTGTAAGCCTTTTACGTGATAAAAAGTAATACACGTGAAGCCTATCTCTTCCTTTTCTTGAAATGTCTTAATATAAGGGAAACGATGTATGATATGAGTTAGAGACAGTTCCATGTACAGGCTCTGGATGTGACTCATGACTTGTACTCACTCATGAATAATTAGGGTCTTAAAAGTTGAACTACGACCCTCGAGCCTTCTATAGGCTGAATAGTGATGGAATGTGTAAGCTCCTATACCTAGGGGCTCAGCATTATTATATGATATGCATGTATATAGATCGGGCCGTCATTCCTCGGCACTAATATATGAGATACAGATTGGGCCGTACCTAGGAAGTATCATGAGATATACGGATCGGGCCATCGTTCCTCGGCATTATTACACGATATATGGATCAGGCCATCGTTCCTCAACATGTGCTTGCTATATATATGGATCGGGCTATATGTTCCATAGTGCTAACAATGTGTATATGCCTATCGTGATAGATGATGTATTTGTGATACTGAGTCCCCGAGTGGGACGGATACAATACGTGATATTGGTATACAGGAATTTATTTTATGAGGTGCATGTACAGTACCCTATTAAATGTTATACTTGATTTCCTGCATCCCTATTTCAGTTGTTATCTCAGTAATGTATGCTTATATACTCAATACATGTATCGTACTGACCCCCCCTTTCTTCGGAGGGATACATTTTATGCCGGTAGGTACAGATGTTCAGTTCAGAGATCCACCAGCTCCGGATTTCTGCTCACCTATGATCAGAGGTGCTCCACTATTCTGGAGCCAAGTTTTTTTTTGTACTAGTCCTCCGATGTATATATGTTTTTGTTTATTCAGGGGTACGGCGGGGGCCTTGTCCCGCCATATGTTACCGTACTATTCTTAGAGGTCTGTAGACATATATGTGTGGGTTGTTCATGAGGTTATTTCGGTTGTGCCTATATGGCACGTTGTGAATGTTTTTATTATGGCAGCCTTGTCGGCTTGCATTCTCTTTCTTGATACGATACGAATGAAGGTGGCTACATGAACATGAAAAAGTTTTGACCTATTGGGGTTTTGGTTATATTTGAAAGTTAAGTATACGGGGGTCCAGGTTGGACCCCAGTCACGACCTATGGGGTTGGGTCATGACAGAAGTGGTATCAGAGCAGTTCGTCCTTGGAGTGTCTACAGATCGTGTCTAGTAGAGTCTTGATTATCGATGTGTTGCACGCCACATATATAAACAAGAGGCTACAGGACATTTAGAATGTTTCCTTTCTTTCATATCTAAGGTCGTGCGATAGAGCTGAGTCATAGGAAATGTAATTCCTTATACTAACCTCTGATTTTAGCAGAAAGATAACGTTGATAGAAGAAAGTGACTGACGATATTGGAGGTTACAAAGCACGCAGGTAAGCCAAGGCACAAAAGATATATGCCAGATAAGGTATTAAAATATGATTGACATGTAAAGTCGGAAATTGAAAGGAAGGAGTAGATAAAGTTGAAAATTGAAAGGAAAAGTAGACAGAAAGTTTAACAAGTGCAGTTCGAGTTGGACATACAAGGTAAGTCCATTAGTTTATACTATTGTTGATATTGGGCGCCCTTTGAGGCTGCGATATGATGTGATATGGTACGTATATATGTATCTTTATGCGTGTTGGCCCTGTGAGGCACTGTTTGTATTTTCTGCGTGTAGATTTGAGATAGTAAAGAAATAAAGAGGAAACTCTGTCCAAAATTTCCTAGAAATAAAAAGAGAATAAGATACAGGGACGTAGTATATCTTGAAAGTTCGTGCCCACAATAATGATGAAATTTGGCTAAACCACGAGTTTGGATGACCTCGAGAAATAAGTTAATTGCTGAATTGACGGGAATAGAAACTAGGAGGTCGATATTGATATGGTAAACCAAAGTTGGAAAAGACTGGTGACCTTAGGAAAATGATTTAGAGAAGACTGGTAGTTCTGGATAGAACGATATATTGAGGCACCGACAGAATTGATACACAAGAATAAGACTAACTAAGAAGGGTAAGTAACCCATGGTAAGGATCATGAAAAAGGTTAAGAAGTGTTATACTATGGGGTGAAATACGAACATGATAAGATATGAATATAACAAGGATCGTTAGGAAAATAAGTTAGTCTAGTGAGAAAGTAGCTAAAGTCTAGCCTACCGGACCAGCTGCTGGGTCATCATCTTCATTGCTAGTTATGCGCCCCACAGGGCAGGATGCAATCATACCAGCACTAACGCACCAGATTCCATCAAAACTCCGAAGTTAAGTGTGCTTGGGCGAGAGTAGTACTAGGATGGGTGACCCTTTGGGAAGCCCTGTGCGGCTGTGATTTGAGATGATATGGATGTATGTATACACTGGCCGTGCATGGCATTGTTGGTATAAAGAAGTATTGTGGATACGTGCCTCCACTGTGAAAGATGATAAAACCCTTTGAGATAGGGGATGTAGTTTTGCAAAACAACTAATGCACTACAAATCTATTAAAGGGACAAGCGGTACCCACTAGGATAAGGCTAGGGCTATGACAAAGCTTGGGACACTAAACGTCGGAATGTAAATACTGCCAAATTAAGAATTGGAAATGACTATAAGCACTAGCTAGTTATTGATCAAAATGAATGGAAAGTGTCTTCGAATAAATTGCGACGTGACTTGAGTACCAACAATCAGACTGGATTAGCACCTCACAATTATGTTAAGCTATCGTACATGGGAAACCAAAGGTATAGATGATATAAATAAAGTCATAAATATGGTGCAGTATATCAAATGTGTTGGAAAAGAATCATATGTATTGGAAAATTAGAAATAAAGGCATACGGTAGAACACAAACAGATAGTGACATGGGTACACCCTAAAAGGGGGAAGTGGCTTCAAGTGAGATCCTATACTGGCACGAGTTAATAAGATCTAAAAGCCAGCAATGAATGGATAAAAGCCATGATATCGGAGACAGTGCGGAAAATTATTAGTAAGTACTTTGAATAGTATGACATCAAAGAATAGGTGCATACAAAGGGGATGAATACAACAAGATAATCACAATGGGCACTTAAAGATAGAGAAGAGATATCCGTATGTATTCCCCATGTCTATAGGAAATCTAAACTTCTAGATTAGTTGACTCGATGAATAAAAGGTCTATGGGTGACAACCAGCACAGAGAATTTCTAAAGTCCTCGTAAGATCCTATAAGATAAGTTAACATTCGAGGACGAATGTTCTAAAGGGAGGAAGGATGTTATACCCCATATATTCGTACCTTGGGACATTGTATTAAGTCTCGTAGAAAGTGCCATGTGATCTAGATTATCTACCAAGCTATCAAATAACTCTAAGGAAGGGAGGACGTGACACCCCATAAGAGTGAAGATTGGAAATAGGGTTAAAAGAATCCAGAAGGAGTCGGAGGCTAAGTAATGAGTCGTAGGACTCAATGTACTTATGTAAGCTACCAACTTGGACGTCTCACATAACTAATCTACTGGAGTACATGTCAAGCTTACGTATCAAGGATTACATAGGCTCTTACAGTGAGACGAGATTACGAACCCACAGAAGAGGCGAAAGGAGGCGTAGCACCTACTCGGAAGCAAGTAGGTGATGCACCTACTTGGAATCAAGCAAGTGATTCACCTACTTGGACCAAGTAGGTAACACACCTACTTGAGGTGGGTCCCACATGGACACGTGGCAGCCCCTAATAGGTTTCATGGATGAAGTGGCCCAATGAGAGTTTGACACGTGTCACCCTTAGGGGCTGACACATGTCACTTCTAAGAAATGATATATATGTTCCCTTTGATGACTAAGTCATCTTATATTCATTTTACACTTAGAAAAAATAGAGAGAGTTGAGAGAAAAACTAGAGAAGCCAAGGGAGGGAGCTATATGTTGGCCAAGCCAAAAAGGTAAGGCCCGATTTCGTTCCGTGAATTAATTATTTAAGGTATCCTAAGATGATATAGCAGTGTTTAATAATGAAAAATTTCAATTTTGGGCAACGAGGAGGTTTCTGTTCTTGTTAACAAACCCATTTTTGAATGATACTGCTGTTAGTAAAATGAGTATAACTCATTGTGTATGACTTCATTTCAAGTGATTCAAGATGTTTTGGTAAGATATGTTATAGGGCTATAACTTTTATTTAGATCTAAAACCCAGTTCTGCTTTATCTTCTCGAAAAAGGATGAGTAAGTATTGGTCAGGTGCTGCCCAGGGTTCGTTTTAAAAATTCTACAAGGACTGCTGTTGGTATTTGGGGCATATAGTTTTGTACAAAATTGCCGTAGGGGTGATTCGACATTTTTTGCGACCCTAATAAATATGTCTATAAATTTCATTGAGGACACAAATCTTTTTTCCCTCAATTACCCCTTCGAAACTAAGCGACAATACAGGACAGTAGGCTGTCCAGAATCCACGTTTTGATAATTTTAGCGAGTTTGACGAGTTTAAGTTAAAGTAAGGGTTTTCCTTTCAATGTGGTGTTTATGGTGTTGTTATGAAGTGTATTAAATGTTGTTTAAGTGGATGGAAATGTGAAAACATCATAGAAATGCTTGACGTTCGAAACAAACTAAATTAGAGTCACTATAGTTGAATTGTCGTCGAAGTAAAGTGTTGTGCTTGTGGTGTACTGCTGCAGGTGTGTGGGGGATTGTTGCAGGACCTAAAGGTGTTCTAAAAGGGGTGTAGGTACTTCTGGTAGCAGCCACACGACCCCTCATTTCGTATAAATAATGGCTTGCGAAATAAAGACTAGAAACCCTATTTTGGTGTCGTAATTTTCATCAGGTTGTTTGGAGCTTGTGTTGTGTGATGTCTCCATGCTTTAGGTGTATATATGCTGCAGGTTGTTGTTGTTGGTTGGCTGTAGTGATTAGGGATGTAATTGGAAATTCAGATAGGGTACTTTATAGGGGAGGTGCTGCCCAATTTTTCTTAACGCCTTAACTAATTAAAGAACTAGTCGAGGAGACGAATAAGGAAATAGGTTACACGAATACTAAGGTGCAACTGAGGGCACTGAAAAGTTAAGGTTTTTGATACTCGCATTTTTTCTATGTTAAATAGGTTCGGAGGACGACGACGAGGACATTATTGAGAGAAGTCCATATGAGGTATGTGAAGCTTTCTTTGGTAGGTTTTTGGCATAAGTATGTAAAGCTTATCTTCTTTTCTTTTGGCATGTCTTATCCATAATTGGTTGGTATATGTAATGTGGATATAGTCCCATTCTTAGAACCCCGAGCATGATTCATTAATCTTATTCACTTCTTGATGTTAGAACTCCCGCGATGGTTGAGTTATGGTCTTGTAAGCCTTTTATGTGATAAAAAGTAATACACGTGCAGCCTATCTCTTCCTTTTCTTGAAATGGCTTAATGTAAGGGAAACGATGTATGATATGAGTTAGAGACAGTTCCATGTACAGGCTCTGGATGTGACTCATGACTTGTACTGACTCTTGAATAATCAGGATCTTAAAAGTTGAACTATGACCCTCGAGCCTTCTATAGGCTGAATAGTGATGGAATGTGTAAGATCCTATACCTAGGGGATCTGGAACATGCTTTATGGGGATACCTGAGGGATGTTTGACTAGTTGCCAAGTCTTACAGGCACGTATATGCATTGTTAGGTGATATGTGGATCGGGCCATCGTTCCTCGGCATTATTATATGATATGCATGTATATGGATCGGGCCGTCGTTCCTCGGCACTAATATATGAGATACATATCAGGCCGTCGTACCTCGGCATTATCATGAGATATACGGATCGAGCCATTATTCCTCAGCATTATTACACGATATATAGATCGGGTCATCGTTCCTCGGCATGTGCTTGCTATATATATAGATCGGGCTATATATTCCATAGTGCTAACAATGTGCATATGCCTATCATGATAGATGATGTATTTGTGATACTGAGTCCGCGAGCGGGACGAATATGGTATGTGTTATTGGTATACAGGAATTTATTTTATGAGGTGCAGATATAGTACCCTATTAAATGCTATACTTGATTTCCTGCATCCCTGTTTCAGTTGTTATCTCAGTAATGTATGCTTATATACTCAATACATGTATCGTACTGACCCCCTTTTCTTTGGGAGGCTGCGTTTTATGCCTGTAGGTATAGATGTTCAGTTCAGAGATCCGTTAGCTCCCGATTTCTGCTCACCTATGATTAGAGGTGCTCCACTATTCTGGAGCCAAGTTTTTTTTTGTACTAGTCCTCCAATGTATATATGTTTTTGTTTATTCAGGGGTACGGCGGGGGTCTTGTCCCGCCATATGTTACCGTACTATTCTTAGAGGTCTGTAGACATGTATGTGTGGGTTGTTCATGAGGTTATTTCAGTTATGCCTATATGGCACGTTGTGAATGTTTTTGTTATGGCATCCTTGTCGTCTTGCATTCTCTTTCATGATATGATATGAATGAAGGAGGATACATGAACATGAAAAAGTTTTGACCTATTGGGGTTTTGGTTATATTTGAAAGTTACGTATACGGGGGTCCAGGTTAGACCCCAGTCACGGCTTATGGGGTTGGGTCGTGACACTATCATTCCCTATTCTGTTATGATCACATTTTATGAGTTTCCATTGGAATATTAACTAAGCACTAAAATGTTTTCTAGCTGGGGTTCGGTCTGGTAACGCAGCTAGTTACCCAAGGAAATCCTAGTAGAAATCTACTATGCCAAAATACATTACCCGCCTAGTATTGACTTCATCGCCTAGATAGTGAATCCACATATAGCATAATTGAGTTGAGTTGAGATGAGTAACATGAAAGAGTATACCTTGGCAAGATAGACTCCCCCTTCTCGATGAGGGTTCCATTAGATTTCATATAATAGCTCGCATAGTCTTAGATGTCGGTTAAATGTCTTATCATACATAAGTTAAATGTCAAGTTATGAATTTATGATTATATTTTATGTTCCGTATTGACCAAGAATTTCATATGTTTTCAAATGCTTTAAGTCTTACTCATGTTCTTTATGATTAGTTATGGATTTTATGGCATATTATTTACGTTCCTTTACTTATTCATACATACCTCACATATTAGTACATTCAACTGTGCTAACACATATGTTGCCTACATTGTCTTATAATATAGGGGCAGATGACACTCACGACCATCCCATTCATGGCTAGAGTTGCTCTAGATTTTGAAGTAGTTGGTGAGTCCTTATTCTATCGAGGACATGACTTTTATTCATGTTTTTTACTTGAATTTATTCTATTGTTAGGGTGAGATAGAAGCTTTTCCTAAGACACCATCAAATACTAGAGTAGAGGCATATTAAGACGGCTTTATTATGTAGTCCCTTTGGACATCTTTGAGTTGTTATCCCTTAGTCCCATCCCCTTGATTTGATTACTTCAGCTTATGGCTCAATTGGGGTCCCTCTCATCCTGATTGCCATGTTGCAGCTTGGCCTTAGTTCGAGTAGTGACAAACTCTATATTAGAGCAAAAGGATTACAATAGTCCTAGGGATTCTAACATGTTTCATTAAGTAAATTCTTGTTCATTGGTGTGAAGCGCACCACATTCATGAATAGGATGCTCCGAAATGTCTTAGGAAAAGTCTCACTTCTTTCATAATCTATGTTGTGCGGTAGAGTTGTTAAGTCTTTGTCTCCAACACTTGTTCTTTGCTATTTTCAGAATACGCCTCCATGAAGATACCTCACTATAAGGAATGTAGTTGAGAAATACCAAAAGCTCTGAATTATCCTCTGAATGATCAAGTTTCCAATGTCAAGTTTTGACCGGCCTTTCAAGTACTTTCTCAAGCAGTTATAGCTCAAGTCAACCATGCAGTGGTTGCTCTTGTTAACCAAAATATTAGTACAATGTCAACAAAAGTTTGTGATTTGATGAGGATGAATCCTCAAGAGTTTTGGGGTTCTAAATATGATGAGAATCCACAAGAGTTTATTGATAGCATTAACAAGATTGTTGATATCATGGGGATTAGGAAGGCTGAGAGGGTGGAGTTGGACACATATCAATTGAAGGGTTTTTCTCGTATTTAGTATGATCAATGGAAGAGTAAGAGGCGTAAAGAGGTTGATCTCGTGACTTGGGATGAGTTCAAAAGGGTATTTCTTGATATCTTTTTCCATTGGATTTGAGGGAGGCCAAAGTGCAAGAGTTTATCAAGCTTAGCAAGGTTGTATGAGTGTGAGTGAGTATGCCCTCAAGTTTACTCAACTATCACAATATGCTTCATTCATGGTTGCGGACTCAAGAACTCGTATGAGAAAATTTGTGTTGGGTATGTCATATATGGTCTCAAAGGAGTGCAAAATGGCTATGTTGATTCGGGAGATAAATATATATAGACTAATGACCTATGTGGAGCAAATAGAGAGTGAGAAGCTAAAGGAAAAGAATAGGGAGTCCAAGAGGCCAAGGACTGATGGTGGTGATTTCTCTCATGGTAAGTCAGGAGGTGGTGGACATCCTCATTTTCACCAAAGATACCCCAAACAAGGATACTCTAATGCCACTACTCTATCGTTTGAAAAGGATAGGATGCCCAACCCTAAGCCTCAAGGAGGTGCTCATATTGGCCAAGTTACTCTAGCATGCAACAAGTATGGTAAGAACTACAAGGATGAATGTCTAGCCGGTTTGAATATGTGCTACCGGTGTGGTAATCCGGGCCATCATGCTAAGGAATGCAAGATTAAAGATGGTCATCCTCAATACCAATTTGCTCATGGTGGACAAGTTCTACAAGTTTCCCAAGCTTAACCTAAGGGCGGTCAACTCAACAACCGGTTTTATGCTCTTTATAGTAGGAAAGAGGTGGAGGAGACTCTCAATGTAGTTATCAGTATTTTATGGGTCTGTCACTATGATGTTTATTCCTTTACTTGATCTAGGTGCAAATTTGTCTTCTGTTTCCCCTTATGTGGACATGAGATTTGATGTTAGCCCTAAAATATTGTTAGAGCCTTTCTCCAATCATACTCTGCTAGGTGAGTCAGTTTGTGGCTAAGAGAGTTGATAAGAGTTGTCCGATTTCAGTCTTTCATAAATTTACTCTATGTCATATAGGTGAGATTGAGATGATCGATTTTGGTTTTATCGATGGTATGGATTGGCTATATGCATGTTATGCTTATATTGATTTTAGAACCCGAGTGGTTAAGTTCCAATTTCCAAATAAGTCTATCCTAGAGTGGAGGGATAGTACTTCCGCATTCAAAGGTTAGTTTATTTCGTGCCTTAAAGCTCAAAAAATAATTTCCAAGGGTTATATTTACCATCTTATGAGGGTTAGGGATTAAATTTTCGAAACCCCTACTCTAGAATCGATCCCCATTGTTAATGAGTTTCTGGATGTGTTTTCTGATGATCTACCTGGTGTTCCTCCCAAAAGGGAGACTATAGACCTTCTTTTGGATTCTCAACCTATTTCTATTCCTTCTTACTGAATGGACCTTGTGAAATTAAAGGAGTTAAAGGATCAATTGAAAGATTTGTTAGAAAAGGGTTTCATTAGACCAAGTATATCCCCATGGGGTGCTTCTATTTTGTCCATTAGAAAGAATGATAGTTCACTACGTATGTGCACTGACACTGGCAATCGAACAAAATAACCATCAAGAATAAATATCCAATTTCGACAATAGATGAATTGTTCGATCAATTGCAAGGGGCAAGTTACTTCTCCAAAATAGATCTTCATTTTGGTTATCATTAATTGAGAGTTAAGGACTGTGACATTTCCAAAATGGCATTTTAGACAAGGTATGATTATTATGAATTCTTAGTTATGTAATTTGGGTTGAACAATGCCCCCACGGCTTCTATGAACTTGATGAATAGGGTGTTTAAGAAATATTTGGACATGTTTATGATTGTATTCATTGATGACATTTTAGTTTACTATAGGAGTGAGGAGGAACATGAGAATCACTTAGATTGTGTTGCAAATTCTAAGAGACAGGCTATTACTGGCCAATTTCAATAAATGTGATTTTTGGCTAAGGGAGGTTGCTTTTCTTGTTCACATTGTATCCGGTGAAGGGATTATGGTTGATCCTAAGAAAACTAAGGCGGTTAAAAATTGTCCTAGACCATTATCTCCTTTAGATATTAGAAGTTTCTTTGGCCTAGTTAGATACTATAGGAGATTTGTGGAAGGATTTTTATTGATCTCATCACCTTTGACCAAGTTTTTTAAAAATAAAGTGAAGTTTCAATGGTTAGAAGCATGTGAAAAGAGTTTCCAAAAGTTGAAAGATTGTCTCATTACCGCTCCTGTCTTCACCTTGCTGGAAGGGTTCGATGGTTTCGTGGTATATTGTGATGCTTCAAGGGTTGGTATTGGTTGTGTTTTGATGAAATATTATAAGGTGATAGCGTATGATTTTAGGGGACTTAAAGTGCATGAACGGAATTATCCAACCCATGATCTTGAACTAGAAACGGCTATGTTCGTTTTGAAGATTTGGAGACATTATCTCTATGGTGTCCATGTGGATATGTTCACCAAACATAAGGGTTTACAATATCTGTTTCAGTTAAAAGACTTGAACCTTTGACAAAAAAGATGGATTTAATTATTGAAAGACTATGACATGAGTGTGTTGTATCATCCAGGCAAACCTAATGTGGTTATTGACGCACAAAGTAGATTGGCCATGAGTAGTGTTGCACACATTGAGGAAGGTAAGAAAGAATTGATCAAATATGTTCATAGATTGGCACTTTTAGGTGTGCATTTTGTTTACTCTAATGATGTAAGTGTTCTTGTGCATAATGGTTCGGAATTGTCTCACGTACTGAATGTAAAAGCTAAGCAAGACCAAGATCCAATGTTGGTTGAGTTAAAGTGGTCGGTTGCCAAATAATCCACTAAGGCTTTCTCCCAAGGGGGAGATAGTGTGCTATGTTACAAAGGTAGGTTGTGTGTACCTAATATTGATGAGTTGAGAGAGTTGATATTGAATAAGGCCCATATTTCCCCATATTCAATTAATTCGGGTTCCAAAAAGATGTATCATGACTTGAGGGAAGTGTATTAGTGGAATGGCATGAAGAAGGACATAGCAGAGTTTGTGGCTAAGTTTCATGATTGCCAACAAGTTAAAGTTGTGCATCAAACACTAGGAGGCTTAGCCCCAGATATTAAAATTTCTACTTGGAAGTTGGAAGATGTGAATATGGATTTTTTAATGGGTTTGCCTTGTATTAAGAAGAAACATGATTACATTTGGGTTGTTGTAGATCGGATAGAAAGTTGGCTCATTTTCTATCGGTCAAGACTTCTTATGGTGCGGAAGATTATGCTAAGTTGTATGTTTGTGTGTTGGTAACTCTTCATGGTGTGCCCTTTTCTATCATATCGTATCGAGGTACATAATTCACTTCCTTTTGGAAGTCATTTCAAAAGGGTCTTAGTATAAAGGTTAAGTACCGCTTTTCATTCTCAAACCGATAGTCAAGCCCAAAAAATGATCCAAACTTTAAAGGATATGTTGATGGCATGCTTTATTGACTTTAAAGGGAGTTCGGATGAATATTTTCTATTTATTGAGTTTGCCTATAATAAAATTATCACTCTAGCAATCAAATGGCTCCTTTCAAAGCATTGTATGGAAGAAGATGTAGTAGCCGGTGGGATGGCCTGAAGTAGGTGAGATGGCCTTGATTGGTCTAGATTTGGTGAGAAAAATGCTATGTAAAAGGTAAGAGTCATGAGGTAGAGGTTGAAGATGGACCAATGTCGTCAAAAGTCCTATTTCGATGTTAGAAAAATAGACCTTCAATTTAAGGTGGATGATTGGGTCTGTTTTAAGGTTTCACCCTTAAAGGATGTAATTTGTTTTGGTAAGAAAGGGAAATTGATTCCTAGGTATGTTGGACCTTACAAAATATCAAGACGTGTTGGCAAGGTAGTGTACGAGTTAGATTGGCCACTTGAATTAGCTATGGTTCATCTGGTGTTTCATGTATCTATGTTTAGAAAATTTGTGGGTGATCCAATTTCCATTGTGCCATTGTAAGATGTAAGTGTTGGAGAGAATTTGACTTATGAAGAAGTTCCAGTGGATATCTTAGATCGGCAAGTTAAGAAGTTAAGGAACAAAAAAGTTGTGTTGGTGAAAGTGTTATGGAGGAATCAACAACTAGAAAGTGCTATGTGGGAGGCAGAGGCGGATATGATGAAAGGATAACTGTACCTCTTTCCCTCTATTCAAGCCAAAAGTAGTAAGTTCTTCTTTTTCAAAATTAATTGAAGGCTTATGTATTCAGTTCCTCCTATGTCATTCATATGAATCCATGTGCTAGAAAATTTGATTTTAAAGTCCTGATTTTATCTTAAGTTAATGTTTTTATATTCCATGCTTTTCAAGGTATCATCATGTTCATGTTGGGTTGGTAGTCCTCTTTCCATGTCCTTCATATAATAAGTTAAACTTATTCGAGGATAAATGTTCCCGAAGGGAAAATATTATAAAACCTCGGAAGTTAGAAAGTTGGAACCAAGGAGAAAATGCCCAAAACATCATCACATTCATGTTGGGTTGCTAGTCCTCTTTCCATGTCCTTGATATAATAAGTTAAACTTATTCGAGGATGAATGTTCCCGAAGGGAAAATATTGTAAAACCCCAGAAGTCAGAAAGTTGGAATAAAGGAGAAAATGCCCAAAATGTCTGAGCTTACCCATGTTTAATAGTCACTCTATGGCTCGTAGATCTTTCTACAGCTTGTAAAGGTGAGTCGTAGAGTGAACCCTTGAGCAATGTAAGGTGTTTCCCTCATAAGAGGTTCTACAACTCAACAGGATGGGTCGTTGTCTTATGGATGAGTTGCAAGAACCCCTCGTAAAACAAAGTTCAGAGGCCTTATATCAAAGGTCCCTCAAAGTCAAGTCTATGACTTGACAGGACATCACATAGAATTTATTATCAAGGCTTTGTTCTTCCTCCTTCTCAAATGCCTACTCCAGCTTCTAGGATTTGGGATATTAAGAGGATGAATCCACCCGAGTTCAATGTATCTAATGTTGGGGAGTACCTATGGATTTCATTAAGAAGGTCTATCAGATTGTGGCTATCATGGGTGTGCCTCCTCATGAAAAGGCTGAGCTAGTTTCCTATCAACTTACGTGTGTGACAAGGCTTTGGTATGAGCAATGGGTTGTTGATAGAGGTGAAGATATGGAGATTATAGAATAGGAAGAATTCAAGGAAGCCTTTCTAGACTACTTCTTTCCTTTGGAGCTAGCGGAGGAAAAGATCCAAGAGTTCATTAATCTCCGCCAAGGGGGCATGAATGTGTGGGAATATGCCCTTAAGTTCACTAAATTATTTAAGTATGTTCCTGTCATGGTATCTGATCTAAGGGAAAGGATGAGTAAAATTATTTCCAATGTCTCTAGTTTAGTGTCTAAAGAGTGTAGGATGGCTGGGTTGGTCAACAAGATGGACATCTCTCGACTCATGACATATGCAGAACAAATGGAGGAAGATAAGTCTAAGGAGAGGTCAAGAGTGTTCAAAAAGGCTAGAGTTGATGGTGGAAGGTTCAATCCTCAAAGATCTAGTTATCATGGTAGTAGAAAAGGCCAAGGTGGGAAACAATTTGCCTCAAGGCCAAACTGCTCATGGTCAACAAGATTAAGGTGGTGGCCAATGCACCAACTGCTTTTACTCTTTGTATGAGAGACAAGAGGTTGATGAAGCACCTAATGTGGTTATAGATATGTTAAAGGTCTTTGCTTTTGATGTATGTGAATTATTATATACGAGTGCGAATTTGTTGTTTGTTACTCAATTCCTTGATAATAAGTTTGATGTGTCACCAAAAATGCTATTAGAGCCCTATTTGGTGGCTACCCCTATTGGTGAGTGTGTTGTTACTAGAATGGTCTAGAAGGGTTGTCCCCTAACTATCTTGCATAAAATTGTTCCTTCTAATCTCATAGATCTTGACATGGTATATTTTGATGTTATACTTGGGATGGGTAGGTTGCAAGCATCTTATGCTTTCATAGATTGTAGAACTCATCGCGTCAAGTTTCAATTCCCAAATGAGTCTATTCTAGAATGAAAGGGCCATAATTAGATTGTGAAGGGTAGGTTTATTTCTTGTCTTAAGGTTTGAGTGTTGATTTCTAAGGGTTGAATCTACTACATTATGAGGGTTAGGGATGTTAATTTTGAAAGTTTTTCTCTTAAGTCGGTTCCTGTGGTCAATGAGTTTCCCGACATCTTTTCCGATGACCATCCTGGTGTCCCTCCTAAAAGGAAAGTTTATTTTGGTATCGATCTTTTCCCTGATACCTAACCTGTTTCTATTTCTCTATGCCGAATGGCCCCAGTGGAATTAAAGGAGCTAAAGGAATAACTAAATGACTTGTTGGAGAAAAGATTCATTAGGATAAGTGTTTCACCATTGGGTGCTCCCCGTGTTGTTTGTCAGAAAGAAGGATGGGTCTCTTTGAATGTACATAGATTATAGAAAATTGAACGAGGTGATGATTAAGAACAAGTACCTAATTCCTAGGATAGATGATTTGTTTGATCAATAGCAAGGGCCAAGTCATTTCTCCTAGATTGATCTACGGTCCGGCTATCATCAACTAAGGTTAAGGGAGTGTGACATTCCTAAGACGATATTTCGAACAAGGTATGGTAACTTTGAGTTTGTAGTGATGTCATTTGGGTTAACGAATGCACCAGCGGTATTGTTTAACATAATAAAGAGGGTGTACCCTACCTTGATACTTTTTTGGTGGTCTTCATCGATGATATTTTCATTTACTCTCTGGGTGAGGAAGAGTATAAATACCATTTATGGGTTGTGCTTCAAACCTTGAGGGCTAGGCAATTGTTCGCAAAATTTTGTAAGTGTGAATTTTAGTTAAAAGAGGTGGCATTTATTGGCCATATTATCTCTGGTGAGTTTGATCAATAGCAAGGGCCAAGTCATTTCTCCTAGATTGATCTACGGTCCGGCTATCATCAACTAAGGGTAAGGGAGTGTGACATTCCTAAGACGATATTTCGAACAAGGTATGGTAACTTTGAGTTTGTAGTGATGTCATTTGGGTTAACGAATGCACCAGCGGTATTGTTTAACATAATAAAGAGGGTGTACCCTACCTTGATACTTTTTTGGTGGTCTTCATCGATGATATTTTCATTTACTCTCTGGGTGAGGAAGAGTATAAATACCATTTATGGGTTGTGCTTCAAACCTTGAGGGCTAGGCAATTGTTCGCAAAATTTTGTAAGTGTGAATTTTAGTTGAAAGAGGTGGCATTTATTGGCCATATTATCTCTGGTGATGGGATCAAAGTTGATCCTAAGAAAATGGAGGCGGTCAGGAAATGGCCTAGACTGTTGTCCCCTTATGACATTGGGAGCTGGTTGGGTCTATCTGGGTATTATAGAAGGTTCGTTGGAGGGTTCTCTACTACTTCATCTCTTATGAAAAAGTTGACTATAAAGAAGCCAAAGTTCCTATGGAAAGATGAGAGTGAAAAGAGTTTCCAAACTTTGAAAGATCGACTTACCACCGCTCCTATTTTGACTCTATTGGAAGGCTTAGAAGGGTTAATGGTTTATTGTGATACTTCAAAGATTGGTTTGGGTTGTGTTTTGATGCAAAATGACAAGGTTGTAGCCTATGATTCTAGGCAATTGAAGGTGCACGAATGTAACTACCCTACCTATGATATTGATTTAGCAGCCATTATATTTGCTCTAAAGATTTGGCGGCATTAACTCTATGGGGTACATGTGGATGTGTTCACTGATCACAAAAGTCTCCAATATATTTTTAGTCAAAAATACCTTAATCTAAGGCAAAAGAGTTGGCTAGAACTCCTCAAACACAACAACATAAGGGTGCATTATCATCCACATGAAGTCAATATGGTTCCCAATGCACTTAGTAGACTGTCTATGGAGAGTGTGGCTCATGTTGATGAAGGAAAGAGGGAATTGGTAACAGATGTTAATCGGTTTTCTAGATTAGAAGTAAAGCTGAGTGGTTTCGATGATGGTGGTATAGAAGTTCATAACGGATCTAGATCATCTTTGGTGGTGGGATAAGTCAAATTAAAACCTTGAACTGACATTTATAGAGTTAAAAAATGTTAGTAAAAGAAAAGAATGTAGAAGTTTTTTCACAAGGGGGAGATGGGGTACTTCACTACTAAGGCCTGTTATGTGTTCCAAATATGGAGGGCCTAAGTGATTTGATCTTAAAGGAGTTTTATATTTCTTCATACTCTATTCATCTCGGTTCAATGAAAATATAATGAGACCTAAAAGAACTTTATTGGTGGGGTGGCATGAAGAAGTATGGAGCAAAGTTCAGAGCAGAATGTCCGAATTACACAAAAGTTAAACCTGACCGTTAAAGGTCGGGGGGCATAGCACATGGCATTGAAATTTCTACTTGGAAGTGGGATGTGATTATGGATTTTGAAGTGGGTTTGTTTCATACTCGGAAGCATCATGATTAAATTTGGGTTATTGTTGACAGAATGACAAATTAGGCTCACTTTCTACCGGTCAAGACATCGTATAGTGGTGAAATTATGCTTGGTTGTATATCCGAGAATCGGTGAGGTTTCATGAGGTTTCTTTGTCAATTATTTCAGATCGTGGTACCCAATTCACTTCTCTTCTTTGAAGATTTTTTCAAAGGGGACTTGGTAACAAGGTGAAACTAAGCACCGCATTCCATCCTCAAACTAATGGGAAGCCAAAAGGATAATTCAAATACTAGAGGATGTGTTAAGGGCTTGTGTGTTGGAGTTCAAATGAAGTTGGGATGACCATCTACCACTTATTGAGTTCGCCTATAACAATAACTACCACTAAAGCACTGAGATGACACTGTTTGAGGCATTATATGGGAGATGACGTAGGTCTTTGTTTGGTTGGTTCAAAGTGGGTGAGATGACCTTGTTGTGTCACTATTTTGTTCTTGATGCTTTGGATAATGTGAGAGTCACTAGAGAAAGGGTGAAGATGTCTCAAATTTGTCAAAAGTCCGATTACAACACTAGGAGAAGGGATCTTGAGTTTAATGTTGATGATTGGGTATTCTTAAAGGTTTCAGTCATGAAGGGTGTAGTTCGGTTTGGTAAGAAGGTTAAATTGATCCCTAGGTATGTAAGGTCTTATAGAATTTTAAGGCATGTTGGAACGGTTGCTTGCGAGTTGGAGTTGCCATTGGAGATGGTCATGGTTCATCTGGTGTTCCATGTGTCTATGTTTAAAAAATGTGTGGGTGATCCTAGTTCCATTGTCCCATTGTAGGTAGTGAATGTTGAAGAAAACTTGATCTGTGAACAAGTCCCAATTGAAATTTTGGACCGAAAAGTTATGAGATTGAGGAACAAGGAATTTGAATCCGTCAAAGTCATTTAGAGAAATCAACTAGATGAAAGTGCTACATGGGAAGTGGAAAAGAATATGATAAAGTGATATCCTCATATTATTCCTTCTACTAAAGCCTAAGGTACTAAGTTATTCATGCTCAAATGTTTAAGGCTCCTACGTTTAAAATTTTCTTAAGTCTTTATATGCATGCATGTTCATGAAGTTGAATCTAAAAGTCATGTTTTATGCAAAATTTAAAAATCTCATGTTCTATGCATTCCAAGTGTCACGACCCACTCCGTAGGCCGTGACTAGTGCCCGAGCTGGGCACCCATACGTACCCTTAGCCCCACTTAGCATGTTAGGAGAATAAACAAATATAGAAATCAAAAGAGGTCGCTAAGAAGCACATGAAAATAGATGTAGCACATGAAGGACGTTAAGGCCGTCACGGAACACAAAAGCCCAAAACATATACAGAACCCATAAATACATATCTACAAACATCTATAGAATGCTAGCATAATCATATGACGGGATAGGGCCCCGACGTACCCCTGACCAATATGTACAAATATACAACAGAAAACTCAGTACCAAAATAGGGCTCTGGATAAAGGAGCATTGTCAAACAACAGAGTGGATGTCCTAAGCAAGTGGTTCAGCAAAACGAGCATCTGTACCTGCGGGCATATAATACAGCCCCCAAAGAAAGAGAGTTAGTACAGAAAATATACCGAATATGTAAAGCATGGGCTGTAATAAATAAAGTCATCACCAGAACCTAATGTGCAAAACAAATGAGAGAAATATCCATAAATATCAAAATGCTTATCACAACCCTTGATAATGCATGCGGAAAAACATATGTCATATCCGTCCCCATTATGGGATGGGGTGAACAAAATGTGGTCGCCATCCCGTTATCGATGCCACAGCACAGCATAACTCCAGAGAAGAGAATATCTCCGTAACAGATCATATAATATCAAATGGCCATATCAGATGGCCATATCATATCATCAGACATCAACATATATGTACATGGCATGACATAACTCCACAACCCATATATAGGGCATACCTGCCCCCTCACGTCGGGGAATGGTTAAAAAGATAAAGAAGTACACACAATCATGTATCTCCTGGCCCGGGCTTAGTGAAGGAAGCATTGAGGCATCCACGAGTAGAGTAGTGAGAAACTAAATGCAATTTAAATCATATTTGAGACTCGATGGAATGAACAAAATGAGCTATCATTCAAAAATCAAGAAATGGGCCATATCAAGTACCTTTTGAATGTTACTATGGATTGCATCAAAATAGAACCTCTGGAAATCTAAAACATTGGCCATCCAAGTGGCTCTAAGAATAGGAACTTACTTCGAGCATATAAAAATCATATATTTGTTTCATAAAGACCATACCAAAGAAAGGAAGATAGCTTCACATTTTTTACTACTCTCCATCATATAGAAGGCTTGAGAGCCATAGCTCTATTATCATGGAAGTTCTAACATTAGCAAGTAGATAAGAGTCATAAATCATGCTCGGATCTTTATGGATGGGATATACCCCAAATCTTACATCATGTAATACTTATCTCAAAACATGCCAAGAGAAGGAAGGGGTAACTTTACATACCTATGCCAAATATATGCCAAGAGAAAGAAGGTAACTTCACATACCTCTTATGGATTACTCATAACCACATTCTCCTTGTCTTCTTTTAAACCTATTTAACATGAGAGTAATACTAAGATTAATAACCTTTCACTTTCCAATTTCCAACTCTACAACCACGTATCCATAGGAATCATTTCCTTATCCATTTCCCTTAACTAGCTTATTACTAGCTACGAAGTTATCGAAAAATGGGCAGCATCTCCCCTATAACTTCAATATCCCCGAGATTTCAACTGGAAAAAATATCAACAACCATACCAAAAAAAACAACCAGAAGCATATTTACAAGTAAATTGCTTCAATTTTACACAATACAAACTCCAAACAACTCGCTTAACTACGATACCAAAAAAGTATTTTAATCTTTGTTTCGTAAAACCCTTAACCATATGAAATGGAGGGTTGTGTGGATGAAACCAGCAGCACCCACACCCTTATTAGAAAACTTTCCATCCTTGCAACACGCAATCAAACCAGCTGCAACCGCAGCACCACAATCATAACACACTACTCGACTTTGATTTAACTCTAACCACTTCAATTTAGTTTGTTTCTAGCGTCAAGCTTCATTATACAATTTTTCCACTTCCAACCTCATTTAAGACATGTAATATACTGCATAGAAACATCATAAACTCCAATTTTAAAGGGAAGACCTTACCTTGCCCGAAACTCGCCAAACTTGCTAAAACTCGTCTCAGAAGTTTCTTTAGCGCGACTAAAACTTTGTGGCTGCTTGATATCCTTTTGGGGCTGCTTGAAACTATAAATTTACGTTACTAACACCTTCATACCTATCACAACCCAACCCTGTAGTCCACGACTGGGGTCCGACCTGGACCCCCGAATACATACCTATCAGCTGTGGTCAAATTGAATTATGAACAAAGTGATACTACTCACAAAAACTTTAATGAGTTAAAACTTTTTCGTGTACACGGGGGTCTTTCATTCGTGTCATATCATGAAATGGAATACAAGCCGATAAGACTGCTGTAACATAAAACCATTTAAAATATGTCGTATAGGCACAACCAAAACAAACTCACAAATAACCCACATACATATATCTATAGACCTCTAAGAATAGTAACAACGACATATGGTGGGACAGATCCCCCGTCGTACCCCTGGACAAATAAATATAGACATATTACATGACCAGTATCAAAATTTAGCCTCCGAAATAGTGGATAACTCCCAACATCACTGGGTGGAAACCCTAAGCTGGCGGATCTCCAATATGAACATTTGTACCTGCGGGCATGAAATCCAGCCCCCCGGAGAATAGGGGGTCAGTACGATATATGTACTTAGTATACAAAGCATAACATAATATAACTGAGATAATAACTGAAATAGGGATGCGGGAAATCAACTATAGCATTTAATAGGGTACTGTACTTGCACCTCACAAAATAAAGCCGTGTATACCATTATCATGCATCGTATCCGGCCCGCTCGAGGATTCGGTGTTATAAATACATCATCTATCATGATAGGCATATGTATGTTGTTAGTGCTGTGGAATGTACAACCTGATCCATATATATATATATATATATATATATATATATATATAATACATTAGTGCCAAGGAACGTACGGCCCGATCCCTATACATATAATGCGTTAGTGCCAAGGAATGTACGACCTGATCTATATACATAGAATACATTAGTGCTGAGGAACGTATGGCCTAATCCTTATACATATAATGCGTTAGTGCCGAGGAACGTACGGCTCGATCCTTATATATCGCAATGCATATACGTGCACATAAAAATTAGTAGCATAACAAACGTCTAATGAAAATCATCATCAGATGTGTCAAAGAGTCTCTAGGTATAGGAGCTTACGCCTCCAATCATTATTCAGCATATGGAAGGCTTGAGGAATATGAGTTTAATCACTTTAAGAAGTCTAACCTCAAGAAGTGAGTACAAGTCATGAGTTATACCCAAAGCCTATAATGGAATAAACTCTAACTCATATAATATATCGCTTCACTTACCTTAACTATTTCAACAGAAGGAAGGAATACTCTTCACGTGTACTACTCTTAATCATGTAGAAGACTTACAAGTCCATAACTCAACTATCGTAGGAGTTCTAATATCGAGAAGTGAATAAGATTGACGAACCATACTCGGGGTTCTATGAATCGAATTAACCCCACATTTCATATCCACATCATACTTAAGAATAATACATACCAAGAGAAGGAATAAGCTTTACATACACTACTTTTCAGCATATAGAAGACTTGAGGAATGGGAGCTTAACTACTTTGAGAGTCTTAACATTCAGAAGTGAACACGAATTATGAATCATGAATCATGTTCAGAGCTCATGAATAGAATTACCCCAGGCTTCATACACATATCATTTGTCACTTAAATCTAAGACATGCCTAAAAGAAAAGAGAGACAGGCTTTACATACTTATTCCAAAAACATGCCAAGAGAAAGCTTCACATACCTCTTACGAGTTGCTCTTTATCACGTTCGCCTCGTCATCCTTTGAACCTATTCAACACGGAAACCATATGAATATCAACACTCCTTGACTTTTCAGCATCTTAAGTTGCGCATGAGTATTCATAGAACTCATTCTCTCGCTCGTCTTCTCGGCTAGTTCTTTAGTTAATTAAGGCATTACCGTAAATCGTGAAGCACCTCCCCTATAAACTGCCCTATCCAAATTTCCAATTATATCCCTAATCACTACAGACAACCAACAACAACAACCTGCATCTCATATACACATTAAACATGGAACCATTACACAACATAAGCTCCAAATAACTTGCTTAAAATTACGCTACCAAAATAGGGTCTCTAATCTTTATTTCGCAAAACCTTTAATTATACGAAATGAGGGGTCGTGTGGCTGCAAAAAGAATCTCCCACACTTATTTTAGAATAATTTTAGGCCCTTCAACACAAACCACACACCTGCAGCAGCACACCACAAGTACAAAGCCTTGCTTCGACTATAATTTAAATATAGCGACTCCAATTTAGATTGTCTTCAACGTTAAGCATTTCTATGACATTTTCACATTTCCAGTAACATATAGGGCGTGTAACACACTCCATAACAACACCATAAAGTCCAAATTGAAAGGATAAACCTTACATTACCCGAAATTGGCCAAAACTGCCAAATTACGACTCAGAACTTCTCTAAACGTGCTGAAATTGCGTGGACTGTTTGTATCACTTCCTTGCTGCCCCGAAATGGAATTTTATGTTATAAAAAACCATTATATAACCATGGTATACCCTGAATAATTAATTTTCATAATGAAATCAGAGGACCCACCTTCCAAGGCCAAACCCGTAGCTCCCTCCTTTGACCCTCTAGGTTTTTCTCTTCAAGTTTCTCCTATCTTTTCCAAGTGTTAAACTGAAGAAATGATTCCGTAGGCATAAAAAGACATATATATACATCTAATTAATTCACGGAGAAAAATTGGAGACTCACCTTATACTTGGCCAAAGCCATAGGTAGTTTTTCTCTAACTTTCACGTTCTCTCTCATCTCTTTGCTCTTCTCTTTTCTTTCTTTTTTTTGGCTGAAAAAATGACTTAAGAGTCATTAACATACATATATATGCTGCCTTGGGAGGTGAAATGTTTCAACCCCTAAGGGTGACACATGTCCAGCCCCTATTGGGCCACGTATCCATGTCATATTTCCTAGGCTGCCACGTGTCCTTGGTGGGGCCCACCCCTAAGTAGGTGGGTCACCTACTTGACCCCAAGAAGTTGGGTCACTTGCTTCCACGTGGAACTTTTCTAGGCTTCCACATGGAGCCTCCACTTGCTTCCACGTGTTGTTCTCTCCTCCTCCGTGTGGGTTCGTAATCTCATTTTATTTTAAGAACCCATGTAATCCTTTCTACATAAGCTTGATATGTACTACACTGTCTTAGGTATGCAAGACTTCTTAATTAGTAGCTTACATAGGTAAGTCGAGTCCTACGACTCCTTACTTGGCCTCCAACTCTTTTCGACTTCTCATGACCCTATTTAAAACTTTCCCGACTATGAGGTATCACATTCTCCTTCCTTAGAGTGGTTTGATAGTGTCGTAGATTATTCGGCTCACATGATAACTTCTAAGAAGCTTAGGAGATATTCTGAGTTCAAGAGTGTGCTGTGTAACAATACCCTTGTTATATACCCTATATAATTAATTCACGGAATGAAATTGGAGGGCTTACCTTTTTCTCCTCCCAAAACCGTGGCTCCCTCTCTCTAGTCTAGAGTTTCTCTTCTCTTTTTTTTCTAGAATTTTCTTAGAGATAAGAATGACTTATTTGGGTAAAGATGATCATAAAACGTATATACATAGGACACCTTATGGGGGTGAAATGTATCAAGCCCTAAGTGGTGACACGTGTCAAGCCCTCATTGGGCCACTACATCCCCTTCTCCAATATAGGGCTGCCATGTGGAAGGTGGGGTTCACCTCCTTGCTCTAGCTGCTACCACATAGAACTTCCAGCTACTGCCATGTGGCACTCTCTCAAGATACCACGTGTCACTCTCTTTTCCTTCTCATAGGTTTGTAATCTCATTTTACTTTACGAACCTATGTAATCCTTGCTACGTAAGCCTTGTATGTACTCAAGTAGCTTAAGTATGTAACACATCCAAAGTAATAACTTAGAAAAGTAAGTCGAGTCCTATGACTTACTACTTGGCCTCCAATTCCTTCTGAATTCTTATAACCATATTTCCAATCTTCCCTACTATGGGGTGTCACATTCTCCCTTCCTCAGAATTATTTGGTAGCATTATAGATTATCCGGCTCACATGGTGACTTCTAAGAAGCTTAAGAACCTTTCAAGGTACAAAAGTATGGGGTATAACATTCTTTCCCTCTTTAGAACATTTGTCCTCAAATGTTAACTTGTCTTATAGGGTTTTATGAGGATTTTCGGGAGTTCTCTATAACCATTGTCTTCCAATCTTTTTAGGAGTTTAGACTACCTTTGGATATAGGGAACAAGTACGGATATCTCTTCTCACTTCCAATCATAGGAGGCTTGCTGTCCCTTGGTTATTTATCTATCACAGCATCATTTACGACCAACTCTATAGACAACATCTTGTCTTTTGACCCCACATGGTATCATTATCCTTCACATGATCTCTTGATTTATTCGATACCCTTCCCTGGTCGTACCCATTCTTTTTTATACACACCCATCTTCTAATATTATGTCATGTAGGGTTTTGCCAAAAACTTCTTGACACCACCTTAATTACCATTCTGACTTCTATCCCGTTATTGTTGCCTTTCATCCCTTCTAACTTGCTTCTGCATGGGATCTTCTTGAAGTTTAAACATTTATGTCAACTATATTGTAGTATCCATTGTTTCCATATTACCCTTGCATTCTTCTCACCTGCTTTCCTACTTAAGGGGGGGGGGGGGGCGGGTAATTATACTTTTGTCCAATCTCAAAACTCATCCAATCTCTTTTCCCAATCCGCTTGGTACCGTATCATGTCCATCTTTTTGTTCATCCTTTATCACTTGATTCTGTACGTATGAAACCTTGACTAAGTCATGAAGCGATGAGAACTGTTCCATACATAGTGCGACATCTCATCTATTAATCTATACTTGTGTAATGTGACCCATGGAACAACTCATCCAAGGCCACACTCCACTTATCTTTATACAAAGTTAATTAGCACTTTTAGTCGTTCCAATTTCAATTAGGCAATACTTGTATTCTGATGATAATTGTCCAAGGTTCTCTTATAGAAGTAGCTTTATCCCAACCTATATCCTTTGTTTCTTGGGATGAATGTATATTGCACCATTTATTCCTTAAGTTTACTGTCTTCGTCTCTTAAGGATTCAACTAATGTCGGGGCAAAGTTGTGTGCACGCATCACCCCTTTATACCTTATACCCCTTGCCCTTACTATGTATCCAATATTGGCTTTTAATTTTCTCAACAATATACCAAGTTCGCCTTAATCAGGCCTTACCTTATAATTGTGTAGTCATATTAAACTTTTAAGTTCATATTGTACGTTCCCCTTTTATTTTGTATTTGCATTCATTTAATTATATCTATCTTGGGTGCTTCCGTAGATTTCTCTTATCATTTTTCCCGTCTATGTCTATCTTTTATTCCACACAAGAGGGATCTTATACTATCTTTGTATTATTCAAAATGCATTACTTCTACAGAATCCTTTTTCTCATTTCCAAAATGTATTCTGTCCATCCATCTTTATTCGTATCATACCAATCATTCCCTAACACCCATTCTATCTCGTTGCTCATCCTTCTACAACTTGTTCTTTCATAGTTCCGTCATTTTTAGCATTCGTATCTTCAGCTACACATGTCATGACCTATTGTTACACTGTCATCTCGCTTTCTTCTTGCTTACTCCTTTCAGTTACTCTTTCTTTCCTTGTGCTCTCTATCCTTTCCATTACCGCATAATATTTATTCGCAACTTTCCCTACGGAACTTGATAAGTCTTTCTTATTTGTTCCATAGCCCGCTTTTCCGTTTCACACTTACCCTTATATTCTTATTACACGGACCACGTCCTATCACTAGGCTTTACTTATTTTAATAACAATCCTCGTTATATTCACATCATATCTTGTTTGTATTCTACCCCATAGTATAACACTTCTTAACCTTTTCATGATTCTTACTATGGGTTACTTACCCTTCTTAGTTAGTCTTATTCTTAATATCTCCTAAGCTGTCTTATTAATACTTCATATCCGTTATAATTCTGTTTCCCTTGCACTCTTGTCTTAATCATACTGTTACTCCTTTTAATTATAGTTCATCACAGTTATCCCTTTGTATGAATTCCGCCGGTACCTTAATATATCATTCTATCCAGAACTACCAATCTTCTCTAAATCATCTCCTTAGGGTCACAACTCTTTTCCAACTTCGGTTTACCATATAATTATCGACCTCGTAGTTTCAATTGCCATCAATTCAGCAATTAACTTATTTCTCGAGGTCAGCCATACTCGTGGTTTAGCCAAATTGCATCATTATTGTGGGTACGACCCTTCAAGTCATACTTTAGCCCTATATCTCGTTCTCCTTTTATTTCTAGGAAAATTTGGGCAAAGTTTGCTCTGTATTTCTTACTATCTCAAACTGCACGCAGAAAATACCAACAGTGCCTCACAAGGCCAACATGTATGAACAGTATGGAAATGGACTTACCTCATATGTCCACTGGAACTTCCCCTTTACACTTTCCTGTCTACTCTTCCTTTTAATTTACACCTTTACATTTCAATTCTACTTCAATACCTTACCCAACAAATATCTTTCGTGCCTTTGATTACCTGGGTGCCTTGTGACTTCCAATATTGTCAGTCACTTTCTTCCATTGTTGTCTTCCTTCTGTTAACATCCAATGTTAATATAAGGAGTTTTCCTATGACTCGCATCTATCGAACGATCTTAGATATGAAAGAAAGGTAACATCCTAAATGCCTTGTAGCCTCCTATTTATAGATGTGGCATGCAACACACCGATAAATAAGACTCTACTAGACACGGTCTATGGACACTCTAAGGAAGGACTACTCTGATACCACTTTTGTCACGATCCACTCTATAGGACGTGACTAGTGCCCGAGCTGGGCACTCATATGTACCCTTAGCCCTACTTAGCATGGTAGCAGAAGAAACAAATATAGAAATCAAAATAGGTCGCTAAGGAGCACATGAAAGTACATGTAACAAAGGAAGGCCGTTAAGGCCGTCATGGAACACAAAAGCCCAAACATATACAGAACCCACAAATACATATCTACAGACCTCTATAGAACGCTAGCATAATCATATGATGGGACAAGTCCCTGTTGTACCCCTGACCAACATGTACAAATATGCAACAAAAAAGTTTGTACCTGACCAAAATAGGGCTACGGATAAAAGAGCACCCTCAAATAGCAGAGTGGATGTCCTAAGCAAGCGGGTCAGCAAAACAAGTGTTTGTACCTGCAGCCATATAAAGCAGCCCCCAAAGAAAGGGGATCAGTACATAAAATATACCGAATATGTAAAGCATGAGTTGTAATAAATAAAGTCATCACCAAAACAGAATGTGCAATACAAATGAGTGAAATATCCAGAAATATGAAAATGCTTATCATAACCCCTGATAATGCATGCGGAAAAATATATGTCATATCCGTCCCCATTATGGGATGCGGTGAATAAAATATGGTCGCCATCCCATTACCGGCGCCACAACACAGCATAACTCCAGAGTAGAGAATATCTTCATAACAGATCATATCATATCAGATGGCCATATCATATCATATCACATCATATCACATCATCAGACATTAATATATGTGTACATGGCACAATATAACTCTATAACTCATGTACAGGGCTTACCTGCCCCCTTACGTCGGGGCATGGGGAACAAGATAGAGAAGTACGCACAATCATGTATCTCCTGGCCCAGGCTCAACGAAGAAAGCATTGAGGCATCCACAAGTAGAGTAGTTAGAAACTAAATGCAATTTAAATCATATTTGAGACTCGATGGAATGATCAAAATGAGCTATCATTCAACAATCAAGACAAGCACCATATCAAGTACCTTTCGAATGTTAATATGGATTGCATCAAAATAGAACCTCTGAAAATCTAAAACATTGGCTATCCAAGTGGCTCTAAGAATAGGAACTTACTTGCAAGCATATAAAAATCATATATTTGTTTCATAAAGACCATGAGAAAGAACGAAAGATAGTTTCACATTTATTTACTACTCTCCATCATATAGAAGGCTTGAGAGACATAGCTCCATTATCATGGAAGTTCTAACATTAGGAAGTAGATAAGAGTCATAAATCATGCTCGAAGATTTATGGATGAGATAACCCCCAAAACTTACACCATGTAATACTTATCTCAAAACATGCCAAGAGAAGGAAGGGGTAGCTTCACATACCTATGCCAAAAAAATTCCAAAAGAAAGAAGGTAGCTTCACATACTTCTTATGGATTACTCTTAACCATGTTCGTCTCGTCATATTTTGAACCTATTTAACATGAGAGTAATACTAAGATTAATAACCTTTAACTTTCAAATTTCCAACTGTACAACCACGTATACATAGGAATCATTTCCTTATCTATTTCCCTTAACTAGCTTACTACTAGCTCCGAAGTTACCGAAAATTGGGCAGCATATCCTCTATAACTTCAACATATCCGAGATTTCAACTCGGAAAAAATATCAACAACCATAACAACAACAAAAACAAGCATATTTATAAGTAAATCACTTCAACTTTACACAATAGAAAATCCAAACAACTCGCTTAACTACGATACCAAAAAAAAGTTTTTAATATTTGTTTCGTAAAACCCTTAACCATATGAAATGGAGGGTCATGTGGCTGAAATCAGAAGCAACCACACCCTTATTAGAAAACTTTCCATCCCTGTAACACACAATCAAATCAGCTACAATCGCAGCACCACAATCACAACACACTACTCGACTTCGATTTAACTCTAACGACTTCAATTTAGTTTGTTTCTAACATCATGCATCCTTATACAATTTTTCCACTTACAGACTCATTTAGGACATGTAATATACTTCATAACAACATCATAAACTAAAATTTTAAAGGGAAAACCTTACCTTGCTTGAAACTCGCCAAACTCGCCAAAACTCACCTCAAGTTCCTTTAGCGCGACTAAAACTTTGTGGCTACTTGCTATCATTTTGTGGCTGATTGAAACCATAAAGTTACTTTACTAACACCTTTATACCCTCTTGGTATACCCTATATAATTAATTCACGTAAAGAAATTAGAGGGCTTACCTTTTTCTCCTCCCAAAATCGTGGCTCCCTCTCTCTAGTCTAGAGTTTCTCTTCTCTTTTTCTTCTAGAATTTTCTTAGAGACAAGAATGACTTTTTGGATAAAGATGATCATTAAAATTATATATGTAGGCCGCCTTAGGGGGGTGACATATGTCAACCCCTATGTGGTGACACGTGTCAACCCCTAAGTGGTGAAATATGTCAAGCCCTAAGTGGTGACATGTGTCAAGGCCTTATTGGGCCACCGCATCCCCTACTCCAATCCAGAGCTGCCATATAAAAGGTGGGGTCCTCCCCCTTGCTCCAGATGCTTCCACATGGCACTTTCATCTACTGCCACATGGCATTCTCTCATTCTGCCATGTGTCACTCTCTTTTCATCCTCATAGGTTCGTAATCTCGTCTTACTTTACGAACCTATGTAATCCTTGCTACGTAAGCTTGGTATGTACTCAAGTAGCTTAAGTGTGTAACACTTCAAAAGTAATAACTTACATAAGTAACTCGAGTCCTATGACTTACTACTTGGCCTTCAATTCTTTCCGGATTCTTATAACCATATTTCCAATCTTCCCTACTATGGGATGCCACATTATCCCTTCCTTAGAGTTATTTGGTAGCGTTATAGATTATCCGATTCACATGGTGATTTCTAAGAAACTTAAGAACCTTTCTAGGTACAAAAATATGGGGTATAACACCAAGTGTAATTGTATTTATGTTGGTTTGCTAGTCCTCGTGTTGGTGTCTTTTTCTTTGCTAATAATTCTCATTCAAGGATGAATATTTCCAATGGAGAGATATTGTAAAGCCCCATAAATTTGCAAATTCCTAAAATGAGGAACAAAGGATGATATCCCAGAATAATAAAGAAAATTTACTCCAGGTGATGACCACGAGGGGCCATCATGCATTGTGGTACGTACCAAGCCTCATAGTGAACCATTCTATTGGTTTTGAAATCCAACCCATTATGGAAGGGACCACGGTGAGGGACCACAGACCATGTTGAGCTCTACGGGCAGTAGTGCCCTTCATGGTAACCCCTCCCCTTAAGCCTCTAAAAACTTTCCAAGGCAAGGACCATAAGTGACCAGTACGAGCCATGGATCTCCTCATGAATGGTGATGTGCTCCGTGGTAGTCACTCCTACATGTCCTGCACCACGGCCATGATTTACACACCGTGATACCCTCAATAGACCATGAAGGTCTCTATTTAGGAAATTCAGAGACTTTCCTTGCAAACCCCAAAATTCTCCTCCATTTCAGTTATCATTGGACACCACTATTGGTCATGGTAAGCACCTCAGACCATGATGGATCCTCTGCGAAGCCTAGTTCGGTCAGTTTTAAATAAGGGTATTTTGGTCTTTTATTGTGTTTTAACCAAAGTGTGGCCATTTTGGGGACTAAATTGCCTCTATCTAAGATCCCTAAGCTATTCCAATCCCTCTTTTTCACACTTAGACTGAAACAAAATATTCTCTCCTCTCAAGTTCTTCCAAGGGATTCATCTTCAAGGCCTAGGGTTTCATTCAAGGTTCTTCAAGTCTCCATTATTTCCAAGCTTTCATTAGGGTTTTGTTCCCTAATGTATGTGGGCCTCATTCATGTGTTCTTCCACCCATATAGCCCAAGAAATTTTTAAACTTAGCCATTCAATTTCAAATGGTTAAATATTATGGGGTTTTATATAATGATTCCAAATACATAGATTATTGTCTATTTGAAGTTTATTTACCTATATTGGGTTATATTTACTTTTAATATCATGAAATGATTGATTTATCAAAGGTTATTATATGAAGGCATGAAAAGGAATTTTAAAGATGTTTTTAATTGATGCATTATATTACTCTCATGCATGCTATTATGGAATTGAATGATTTGAAGGTTCAATGAATAGAACCCACCTAGTTTAACTTTATTACAATGAATTTGTATTGAAATCTTTGACTCCAAAGTGAATGTTTATGAAAGGAAATGTTTATGATCAAAGGGAGTCATATGAAATGAAAGAATAGATTCTATTTGTGAAAGACCAATTCTCACTTGTGTGAATCAAATGAAAGGTTTTTATTAATTATTCTACTGAATGATGTTTTGATGATGTGAAGCTATGTAAATGATTATGTTCTAAATTTATATGAACTATTTTGTGGGATTGACTTAGAACCGAATGGGGCATTGGGTCAGATTCGATAAGGGAATCCCAGTAGCAACCCCTTGTCTCATTAACGATGTGTCAACATAGGAGCCCCTGTAGTCTTAGGGTAGTGGATCCACAAAAACCCTTAAAGCTAAAGTTAAAGAAATGAATGAAGTTGATGAAGCTTTACCCTAAAAGTAGTCTCCCCGTGCCAATGTAGGATTTATGTTGGATTTTATGTAATAGCTCACATGGTTGTAAATGTTGGTAATGGTCATATTCCCACAAATGAATATTTCATATGTTATTTACATGATTGATTATGCATGCATTAAACTATGATTCATACTATATTAATGTTCAAATGTTTCTTTAATTCTCATGCATGCCTACATACTTAGTACATTCAAAGTACTAATACATACGCTTTTGACTACATGATATCACAATGTAGGGACTGATGTTTCTCCATTTTAACCTCCATATGGCTAGTAGATTCACTGAAGACTACATAGTTTGTGATTTCCCATTTTTCGGGAACAACATACCATTTCTTTTTCTAGCTTATGTTATGTAAAGACTTTTGAATACTTTTCATAGTTCTTATTTCTATTTTCATTTGAGGGTGAGCTAGGGACATGTTTTAACCCTTGCCAAGTATAAAGATTTAGAGGTATAGTTGGAAAAATAGACGATGTTTGATAATGGTAATAACTCCTATTCTATGTTGTTTCCCTTAGTCCCATTATCCCTTTTATTTTTGCTTGTTATTGAATGTCATTACCTATGAAAAGGTAAATGAATACTAAGACACTTGAATAAGGTGCCTCCGAGTGTCTAATTCCTCGTGTCACATCGAGGCCCTAGGCGTGGGACATGACATCATTAATGATCAAGTGGTCCATATTCAATGGTATGTCATAACGAAGTAAGACACGATATGATCTCTCATCACTGGAATATTGCTACTATTTTCACTAGGAGAGACTTGGCTACAAACGATAGACATCAAATTCTTAGCTTCTGCTATGAAATCGATTGGTGTCATGTCAAGTTTTGAAATAGCCCAAGGCACATTCTTTTCAGGGAAAAGCTTCAAGGCTAAACAAATATTGGATGCACAATATTTTGCCTCGAAGGGTTCAATGTCATAGTTCGGTAGCCCAAACCCCTCATTTATCACTTCTTGGGCCATAGTTCACTGCCTTACCTCGAATGGTCATCACTTTGGTAACAATGTTTATAACTATGAGGTTGGCAGAAAACTCTGTCGGGACCCAAACTAGGACCAAACCATGAGACGGCGATCAGGATTACGAGGGATCCCAACCAAGTCATCTTAGCATACATTCCATACATAAGGTAAGGAAATGTAACACCCCTAAAACTTTGTATGTCGTGTTACAATTCTCGACAAAATGATATTTCTTTAGTATTTTGGGCATATATTTCCATTGATTAGTCAAAATTAGGTGATTCAAATTGATGAAGAACCCCGACATCATTCTCTACAATTTTTGTGCATACATAGCATAAGATTCAGAGGTTAAGTAGGTCAAATAAATTAATTTATAAAGTACCTAGTATTGCGACAAAATAGAGTATTTGTAGAAGAAAAATTATATTTATCTGTAGAATTATCCAATTAAGTTGATTCTTGTATGAAGTGAAAGGATACTTCTAGAGCTACAATTAATATGAAGACACCAAATTCTAATTAATAGGTTATCTTATTCAAACATAGCTCCATAAAAGGATATTTTATAAAGGAAGATTCATCTCACCATCCATTGAAGATCTACATCTAATTGAATCACCCATGACAACGCAATCCTCCATTGAATTTTTAAGATCATTCTTTATAATTATTTTATTTATTGTTAGGTCTCACTTTCATACCTATAAATACCCACCTTATTTTCTCATATTGTTCATCAAGCAACTCTTCTCTCGATACACTTTTTTACTTATTCTCAAATATAGTTTTAGTTTTTAGTAGTGTATAAATACTATTCTGGTGATTCATATACTCTGGTTAGTACAAAAAATGCTCGGCGAGGAGAAAAGACTAGGGTTCAATAGTGTTCATTGAGTTCTTTGATTCTGAGTAAAGCTTCAGATTTCAGGTATGTAAGACTTCAATGAGAGTATTCCTTCCACTCTCATTCCTAAAGTATGTTAACTATATAATAAATTATGTTTGTTTTCCCAATTCTCTTCAATCTTTATCTAAGTTATGTGGGTGTTTATCCAGGGGTTCTTCCACCCATGGAGTCCAAAACTCTTTCAACTAAATCTCTTGATTTCAACTTAGATTTTCTTATAGGTAATTATGATTTCTACCTATAGCATGAATCATGGTTAAACTAATGTTTATTCGTCTATTTTGATGTAAAATGATATCATATGTATGGATTGATGGTTTGCAAGTATTTTCTCTACTTAGCTCTTGAAACATTCTTGAAATTCATGGTGGATTATTTAAAGAATGATTAAACTAATGGATGTCATAGTGTTTAGGCATAAGTCTATTTACATACATGTTCTAAAGTGGAAGTGAATAGAACCCACCTAGGTTTACTATATTTTCAATGAAGTTTCACTTGAAAGCTTTGACTCCAAATGAATGTTTATGAAAGCAATGCCTATGATCAAAAGGGAGTCTTAAGAAATAAAAGAATGATTAAATGATATGAATGATGGATTCTTTATGCAATAAGGACAATTCTTGCATATTTAAATCACCAAAGGTTTTAATGAGCTATTCTACCGAATGTGATATTTTAAATTGTCAAGCTATATGCTATGACTATATTAAAGTATTAAGTTATTCCGTGGAATTGACTTAGCTCCGAATAGGGCATTGAGGTGAGATTCGGTAAGAGAATCCTAGTAGAAACCCCTCATACGATCAACTATATGCCAACATAGGAGACCTTGTAGGCTTAGTCTATTACATCCATGAAATCCCTTAAAGTTAAAGTTAATGAATGAATGTAAAGTTGATGGTGTTCTATACTAGGCAAGTAGACTCCGTAGCCAACGTTAGGGGTTATTTTGGATTCCATGTAATAGCTCACATGGTCTTAATGTCGGTTATAGTAAACTTTCCAAAAATGAACATTTGAAATGCTATTTACATTATCAACTATATGCCAACATAGGAGACTACCTCTCTTGGGATGTGTTAAGAGCTATTTCTTTAAAAAAAATATATATATTCACATATGTAAAATTTAAATGCTATCTACTTGATTTCTCATGCATGAACTCATTTATGTACTTTACCGTATAAATGTCCTAAATGTTTCAAATTGTATTGTATGCCTAAATACTTAGTACATTCAAAGTACTAATACATACTTTTGCCTACATGATATCAACATGTAAGAACCAGTGCTCCTTCTTGTTTTCTTCCAAGTGGCTAGTTAAGCTTAAGTTTGAAGGCTCTTTTTGGTGAGTTCCTATTTTTTGGAAACAATACTCCTTTGTCTTTCTAGATTATGATATATTGATACATTTAGACCCTTACTATCGAATTTCATTGTATTTATATTGAGAAAGATCTAGGAACTTGTCTTAACCCGCGCTAAATCTCACACTAATGCTACCAAGTTTAAGGTTGATGAGTTCTTGTATGTTGGCCTCCCTAAACTCCAATGGGAAAAAGTGATCAGGAAACAAGCTTTTGAAATCATCCCAAGTCATTGGATCCTCCTCTCTAGCACTCTCACTCTTTCATTGATCAAACTAAATTTGAGAAAAATTCTTCAATTGATACGTAGCCAACTGCACCCTCTCAATAGGGCTAACCCCCTTAATATCCACAATCTTGTGAATGCTATCAACTAAATCTTATGGATCCTCTTCCACCTTAGAACACCAAAACTCCGGAGGATTCATCCTCATGAAATCATGAATTCTTATCGCCACCATACCCACATTTGGGTTCACAAGAGAAACTACCTCACAATGGTGTTGAGCTGTAACGACTAGAGTAAGTACTTAAAAGACCACTTGAAACTCAGCATTGGAGATTTGGTCATTCATGGGATCATTCAGAGATTCTTTGTAATGAGCCTTAAAGTCATTTTCAACTTTTTTCGATATTTTTATTGTTTAGAGCTTTATTGTAGTGACCCCAAGCCATATATAACTTGCTGGAACTAATAGTTCAGTTGCCTGGTTATTCGTTTGGATTTTATGCCCATTTCCCTATTTTGGAGCTCTTGGATTTTGAATGGTTGACTTCGGTCAAAACTCCATAAAATGACCTCTTAATGGAATTTTGATGGCTTCATCAACTCCAAAATAGCCAAATTATGCTAGTATCATGGTCGGTACGACTATTGAGGTAATTGATACGACTTTAGGGCTATTTGGCGCTTTAGTCTTTGAAATTTGGCCTAAGATTGACTTTGGTCGACATTATTTGTAAACGTACTTAGATTGAAATTTCATTAGCGTGGTTCACTTCGGAATATCAAGTTTGGTCTATAACGACCCTTCGTTCTTTCCTCGAGGCTTCCGATCTCATTTTGAGCCCTCTCATGTAAATGGAAAAATTATTCTCTTTTGTGGTACCCACATTTTGTTGGGATGACCTCGGATGGAAATTTTGACTATGCTATTGAGTCAGAAGTATCGAAATTAGTGGAGTAGCATAGTCTGTTTATGTGCATGGGATTCCGAACGAATCCCAAACACCCCAACAGAGAACTTTGGATCTGCCAAAGTCTTGGCTGCAGCAATTGCTGGTGCCATCTCTTTAGAGACCCTAGCATTGCTATAGCGACGTTCGGTTAAGAGGCCAGGGCATCGCTTAAGAAAGGGACTCTAGTGAGGCACCTGTCTCTTAGGCGGCCTAGGTATTGCTTTAGCGAGATTCACTTAAGCGGCCAGGGTTTGCTTTAGTGTGTCCCTCCTCTCTTAAGGGGTTTGCTTAAGCAAACTTTGGGATCACTTTTGCAACATTAGAGGATCATTTTAAGACGCATTTTCTCAAACCTTTGAAATATAATTTCTTTAGAGTGGGAGCAACGATTGAGGCGATTTAAAGTCATGATTGTTTGTGGTGACCTTGGCTATGCATGTAAATGTTTAGGGAACTTTGGAAAGCCTTGTCGTGAGGAAATTTATTTTCCAAAGGGGCTACCAAAACTTAGTTAGGGCTTTAATGGTTAAATTTATTATTGGGCTGATTTACGTAGTATTAGGCACCGGTTTGTTCCCCATTTTTGGGTACAAGATCAATAATACGCTTGTAATATTTTGACAAAATCATTTTCAAGATTCCTATTATGGATCCCACAATCCCATTCTTATAGCGTAGAGGCATTCAGAGTTATTTTTGAAGCGAAAAGCTACCGAGAAGTGGACTTGGAGCGTGCGTGCTCAGCTTTGAGGTAGGCTACGTCCTCCTATATTTTTTATTGAGATTAAATAGCTATTGTTTAGTCTAATTTTTTTATGGTTTGGATTATATATGAGGGTTAGGCTTGACACCTAAATTATTGTCTCTTTGTTTCGGTATGAGCGTTAGGCTAGTTTGCCTTCATGAGATTTCCCGTCTTGTTGGTAAGCTTATTAAATATGCCTTAGTTTGGACTTGTTTATCCTATATTAGTTGTATTGATTTATTTTATGGTGGTTAACAAAATTGTTTACCTTAGAAATGATCTTTGGATAAAACTTAGTTATTGTAGCCATTGTTGGCCGAATGTTATGAAACTTAGTATCCTTCGCTATTATGGCACCTCTCTTGAAGCCTTGTTGTAGATATTTCCACCCTATTAGTCTTATGAATTATTGTTATCCCTCATTTATGAACTTGGAGTTAGAATACTCTATGCTTCCTTTTTGATGATTCGCGGGGCTAATTGTGTTTATACTCTCGAGTTTGTGCTTTAGATGGATTTGGGGTTATTGATTAAGTAGATGATCACATGTTTCCTATTTTCCTTCACCTTGTTACCCATTTAGGGTTGAGTTCTGTTTTGGGCCTTGTGGTTGAGTTAGAGTAGAATTTAGATTTAGGCCTTCAATGGAGGTCAATTGCATTTGTTATCCTTATTTGTATGCTCTAGAGGGTTAGGTGCTTATGGAGGCATTATTGTATGTGATTGTGCATGTTAATAAGGTGCTGGTGATGGCATGCATTGAATTGGATCATTGTTATCTCACAAATATAGTCGACCCAGATGCATGCATTGATTCTAACATTAATTTGAGAAAGTTGGGTTGTAACCCAAAGTATTTTATACTGTTTTTCAAATGGGGGGTCGTATTACATTTTTAATACTATTTTAGTAGACTGGAGGCATCGAGGATGCACTAATTTTATCATACTGATTCGAGGAATCCACGATGCACTCATTTATTATACTGATTTGAGGCATCGAGGATGCGCTTATTTTATATTAATTCGAGGCATCGAGGATATTCTCCTTTTATGATATTTATTTGAGGCATCGAGGATACATTCATGCTAAAGAATGAGATAAGACATTGATCGGGAAAAGGCGGTATATAGGGGAGCTCCCGAGATCCCATGGAGATCCTATAGAGACACATAGGTCCTATTTCCTAGCTGGGACTAGAAGTAGATATATAAATCTTGGTATGAGGTGCTAGGCATCGATGGTACTATTGGTTTTACTGTATTACTTTCATGCATATATGCATTATCTATCAACAACATAGTTGTTTGTACCTGTCGGTAGTATGGGATGCCATACGGGTTTACCTATTTGTAAGTGAACTTCTTGGGCACATACGGGCTCAGGAGGTATTAATTTACTATTTATGAACCTGTGCTGGTATAAAGGGTGGTATCTTGTTTGAAGGTAGTTACTGCCCTTGTTCTTATTTATTTAACCTTTTGTGTAAGGATTTAGTTTATACGGTACTTTGGGCCTTTATGTGATATCTATGTTTAGTTCTATTAGTAGGTTGTCTCTTAGTTGCTCTCCTTCCTAGTGTGTTATCGTGCTTAGGTCTTGGGCTGGCACCATAAGGTACATCTTTGTTTCCTATCCTCTCCTTCCTTATATTAGATGTTCGTATGGCAAACTCTCATATTATTGTTGTTAGTTACTTGTGATATATACTCCATGCTTAATGTTCTTTATACTTGCTTTATCTTTGGAGCTCACTCGGTTGATGCCTATGGAGTGCCACTTATTAGTACTCATACTACATTTTTCCCCTGTAAAACATAGTATGGGTTTTCACTACTGATTTGGGTATCATGCGTAGCAGCTCTTCGATTTTCAAATTTGGTGACCTCTTGGCGTTCAGAGTTTCCTATCTCTCTCTTTTTTGGCTTGAATTGATCTTTATTTCATACTCAGAGATAGTCTGTATAACCATTACTATTATTATCATTGTATCTGTATAAGCCTTGTATTCCTTATTTAGTTTAATATCTCGACTATTGACTGATATCAGGTCATGGCGGTTATCTTGTATTATTATTATTATTATTCTTTTTTCATTATTAATATTATTATTATTATCCAATTCTTTTCTTCCTTTGCCCATGGTTCTAGAATATGGGATTAGGCTTACCTACTGATGGGTTAATAGTAGGTTTCATCACGACTTGAGAAATCGGGTCATGACAGAGTGGTATCAGAACTTAGGTTCACTGGCATTATCTGTATAAGAGCAAATTCCTAGTAGAGTCTCATAGATCGATGCAGAGAAGTCTGTATTCTATCTTTGGAAGGCTATAGAGCATTTTAGGAAAATTCATTTTTCATTCATGATCATGTGAAATTTCCTTGATCACTCTATAAATACTTTCTTGGAATTTATTCTTCCTTAGATGGATAATACGAGCTTTTTGTTGGGTGTGGCTAGGGCATCAACACATTCTACCCAGGCTTCGACAGTATCCATGACCATCTCGGCTCCTTTGGATCCAGCATTAGAGACTCAATATCTAGATGAGCGTACACCATAGGTAGGAGTGGTTTTGGGTGCATTGACCAATTCTCATCCTAGAGCTTGAATTGTAGGTCCTTAATAGGGTTCTTCGTCGGTCTCCGAGTATGTGATGGAGTTCCTATATTCGACACAGCAGGTTCCTACAACGTTTCCTATATAGTGATACATGACTCAGCGATATATTAAGAGATTGATTTTTCTGCTTTGCCTAGCATCACAACACTTGATGGAAGTGGGGTCTACTTTTCCCAGGTGATCAGTAATGTGAGGTATATGGAGCATTCATGTGTGGAGACATATATAAGAGATTTCGCCGTCAGTGCAGAAGAGGTAGCAACCCACTCTGAGATAGACATCATCCTAGTGAGGGCCTACTTGACTTTAGACCTACCAGACTCATGGATAAAGCACCTCAGGTTCTAGGAGGTCCTATGATAGGTTATGGTACCCACTGTGGACAGAATTCACAATAGATATCTCAGGGTTTTCTATCTAACCATTTAGTTTTGGGGCTCATACCTCTGCTGGTACATCTCAATAGGCCACGTTTGGTGGAAAGTGCTATACATGCAGTAAATTTGGGCATCCTACTAGAGAGTGTCCTAAGTTACACATCGCAGGTGACAAGCTCGACAAGATTGGATTTGTAGGTCCGAGGGACAGTCAGTTAGAGGTGGTGCCCCGGGTGTTACAATTATTGGTACAAGTGTTTTGTTAGGGGAAACGCGCATTCGATCCCATGCTTTTGTAGGTCAGACAGATGAAGAGGCTCCAGGTATCAATTAAATTTGCGTAAATGTTATTTCTAGGACCTTTCTTGCTTGTCGTGATTGGGTATTGGGGTCTCCATACCCATCTGTGATTATTTGGTTTTTTAGATCCGTCTTGTAAATTTGGTAGTTACCTTACTTAGATTTATGTGAGCATGGTTGTTTTGCCTAATTACTTATCTATTATTGCTATGATAGCTCTATTTGAAACTATGTGTATGTGTTTATCTTCCCTAGGTAATTTCTTTTTGTAGTGGATCCTATTGATGTTATTATGATATGGCTGTAGTGATAAAATTATACCTTGTGGATGTTGAGCTTAGTTGATTGATCTTATGGGCTTTGTTCAGCTATTTTAAAGTTCCTAGGCTTAGTCCTTTCCCCTTCTTAGTTTTCCCTAGTGTTCTTAGCTGGTGTGGGGTTGTTGCCGAGAGAAGGTTGTGTTAATAGTTGTAGCCCTTGTGGTCTACTATAGATCTCGTTCATTGATTCTTTTTTGTTCATCTTCCTATTCTTAGTTCCTTACGTGGCTGAGTTAAGGATTGCCTTTTGAATTGGTTGGATTATCTCTTTGTGGTGAGTTTAATTGTAAAGTTATTGTTCAACTAGTTGTGTAAGGCAGTGTCATATGGCTATGTTGGAGTTGGAAAGGGATGGAAATGGAATTTTTTTGTTTAGTCTAAGTATGGTGATATTTTAACTTGAAGTATACTGTAAAATAAGATTCGAGTGGGTTCATAGAAGTTGTGATCTTCTTATGCTTTTGACTGACCAATAAATGGAGGAAAGGGATGATTATGGAGTGAGAGCATTCATGTTGATGAGTCTTGATTTATTAGAATCGCCTCGGTGTACTCTTGGGATGAATGGACTTTTAGGTGGTTGGTCAATATGTTTTGGAAATTTCACTTAGAGGCTCATTTTACCTTATATCTAGGACTAACTATAATCTCGAAAAGTCCATATTAAGTCTTAGTTCTACTGGTAAACTACAGAGGGTGTGTCGATGGTTCAACGAGTCAAATTATTATATTGGGACTTCTGTGGTGGTGTGCTTTTACTAATTCAAACTTTAGCTCCCATGAACGAATGAAATTTCTCTTAGAAAGCCCAGCATCCGGGTGGACTCAAAGTAATTTATGGGATTATCTATTGGTTTCTTGGTAAGGGTTCGAGGTTCACTTGTATCATTATGGTTAGATAACAGTTTCCTTGTGGTGTACCTTGCCATAGTTCAACTTCATTTGAGTCGCTTTTAGTGGGTTGATCTACATATCGTTACCTACCAACTTAGCTTTCCTTGAGTTTGAGTGGTTAACTTACACTTGCACTAGCAGGTTGGCTTGTGGTGTTTCATATGGTAGTTTGGTTCCCTTAGGTCACTTTTGGCAGGTTTAATATGCTCACAAACTGCTGGATGGGTCAGTTTTGCTCCTAGATTGGTGGTTTGCTCAGATTTGCAATCATGGACTGCTACATGGACTCATGGCCTTAGTTTTTATTGCTTTTGGGGGATAGATTCCCTTATTGGTTTGGTTTTCTAGAAGTCCCGATGGTAATAGAGTGACATTAGAGTTGGTCTCATTTTGGTTTCCTCCAATGGATTTGGTTGCCCCTTTTAAGCGGCTATTTCAATTTTATAAGGTAGTTTTTAGGCTCGAGTTATTGGTTTTGGGAGTCATTGGGTTAGAACTTTGGTCTAATGCCCTGGGCTGAGTTTCATTTATTGAGTTCCTGCCACTCTTCGATGTTCTAGTGGTTCTGACATATCCTTCGTGCTTATTAGGGCAATGTTCAGATGGTGTTGGGAGCTTTTATTGTGGTTTAGAATGGGTGGGATACCCATGATGACTAAAGAGTCTTAATTTTGTAGTACAAGGCAAAGAATATGACTTGGGAGTTATTTAGGATCTCCTCTTATCTGCTTGGTCATCAAATTCTGAGAAATCTGGGTTTTGGCTTATCTCTTATGATTCTATTGCATTTGGTTGAGTTTTTCCTTATTGTAGTTGAAGTTAGTATCAAAGGAGAGATATTGGAAGTTGTGTTGAGTTATGAAGGTGAAACGTGAATTTGAGAGTTTTTCCTTGGCTTGAGTTCTGGGTTGGCTTGCTCGATCCAAGAAGGTACCTCTAGGTCTGGGGAAGCTTGCGGGGCTAACTTTCTAATCTTTTCATGCCCTTAGGTTCTTTTCTATCTTTTTACTTTTGAGGATGAAATTCCTTTTAGTAGTGAATGTTGTAATGACCCTCAAGGTCATTTTCAACTGTTTCTGATCTTTTTAGTGTTTAGAGCTTTCTTGTAGTGACCCCAAGCCATTTATGACTTGCTGGCACTCATAGTTCAGTTGCCTGGTCATTTGTTTGGGTTTTATGCCTGTTTTCCCTATTTTGGAGCTCTTGGAGTTTGAATGGTATACTTCGGCAAAAACTCCCTGAAAACAAACTCAGAATGGAATTCTGATGGTTCCATTAACTCCGAAATGGCCAAATTAGGCAAGTAGAATAATCCGCATGAGTATCGAGGCAATTGATATGAGTTTAGGGCCATTTAACGCTTTATTCTTCGAAATTTTGCTTAAGGTTGACTTTGATCAACATTCTTCGTAAACATGCTCGGACTAAACTTTTGTCAGCGCGGTTAGCTCCGATATATCGAGTTTGGTCTTGAACGACCCTTCATTCGTGTCCCGAGGTATCCAGTCTCATTTCTATCCCTCTCATGGAAATGAAAAAAAAATGTTTGGATGTGGGACCTGCTCTCGTGGAAATAAGTCACTAGAGTTAAATTAGGTGTAGTAACATAGTCCATTTATGTGTACAGGATTTTAAACGAATCTCGAACACCCCATCGGAGAACGTTGAATCTTTCAAAGTCTTGGCTACATCAGTTACTGGTGCCGTCTTTTTAGCGAGCCTGGCATCTCTATAGTGATATTCTCTTAAGCGAGACACTTTTGTTACACCCCACATCTTTGAACTCGGAATGTCCCTTAAGTTACTTAGAAGCTAGCATGTGAGCCACTTAAGTTACGACACTATCAAACGACTCTAAGGAAGGGAGAATGTGATACCCCATACTAGAGAAGGTTGGAGATGAAATCATAAGAGTCCGGAAGGAATTGGAGGCCATGTAATGGGTCGTAGTACTCGATTTATCTACGTAAGCTACTAACTTGGAAGTCTTACATACTTAAGCTATTGGAGTACGTACCAAGCTTGGGTAGCATGGGTTACATAGGCTCTTAAAATAAGACGAGATTACGAACCTACGAGAGGGAGCAAAAACTAGTTTCCGAACTTACGAAAGTGAAGCAAGCAGGTGACAAGCAGGCAGGTGACTCACCTACTTGGGATGGACCCCACTGCCACATGACAGCATGTGATTGGCCGAATAAGTTGAGGTGGCACCCTAGGAGGCTGCCACGCGTCACCCTAGGGGGATCCCACGTGGCACCATCTAAAGAGATGAATATATATGTGTTAAGTGACTCTTAGTCACATTGTTTCATCCAAATCTACAGCCAAAAGTAAGGAAAAAAACGTGAAGAACACAAGGAACAAGGCAGCCACAATTTTGAGGAATTAAAGGTAAGTTCTTCAATTTTTCCTCCGTGAATTAATTATCTACGTTGTTCCTCAATTACGTGGAGGTGTATATATGTATATTACGATGCCTACGGAACCATGGTTGCAGTTTACACTTGGAAAGAAATAAGAGAAAGTTGAAGGAGAAAATGTTAAGAACTAATTAACAAACCCGTTTTTGGAAGGGACTGTCGTTAGTAATATTAGTATAACTTCTTGTGTACAGATTCGTTTCAAGTGATTTAATATGTTTTGGAAAGGTATTTCATGGTTATATAACTTTAATTCAGACTCCAAAATCCAGTTTCACTTTTATCAGCTCGAAAAATGGTGATGAAGTGTAGAGGAGGTACTGCTCAGATTTGGTTTTGGAAATTCTACACGGACAGATGTAAGTATTTTGGTCATATCTTTTTGTACAAAATTGATGTAGGGATGATTAGAAATTGTTTGCGACCCTAAGACATATGTCTATAACTTTCATGAAGGACGTAAATCCTGTTTCCCTCCATTACCCCTTTGAAACGAAGCAACAAGGTAAAACAGTAAGCTGTCCAGATTTCACATTTTGGATAGTTTTGGCGAGTTTGACAAGTTTAATGTAAGGTAAGGCCTTTCCTTTTAAATTGGAGTTTATGGTATTTTTATATGGTGTATTATACCCCTTGTATGCTTCTGTAAGTTTAAGAATGTCGTGGAAAAGCTCGACGTTTGAAATAAATTAAATTGGAGTCGCTAGAAGTGAATTGTCATCGAAATAAAGTGTCGTTCTTGTGAGTTGCTGATGCAGGGGTGTGGCTTGTTGTTGCAGGGCCTGAATATGTCCTAATGTGGGTTAGGGTGCTGCTGGTCTAATCCACATGACCCCTCGTTACGTATAACTAAAGGCGTCACAAAATAAAGGCTAGATGCCCTATTTTGATATCGTATTTTTGAATAAGTCGTTTGGAGTATATGTTGTATATTGTTGGTATGAATTGCTGCAGGTTATTGTTGTTGGTTGGCTGTAGGTCATAGGTACCTAATTGGAAATTTGGATAGGGCACATTACAGGGGAGGTGCTGCCCAATTTTCGTCGACGCCTTAGCGAATAACAAAACTAGTCGGGGAAACGACTAAGGAAATAGATTCCATTGATACTAAGGTGTAACCTAAGATGTTGGAAAGTTAAGAGGGGTTGATATTTATATTAATTTCATGTTGAATAGGTTCAAAGGACGGCGAGGCAAGCAGGATAAGGAATAATTCAGACAAGGTATGTAAAGCTTTCTCGTGGCATGTTTTGGTATAAGCACGTACAGTATCTTTCTTTCCTTTTGGCAAGTCTTAGCCTTAAGTGAATTGTATGTGGAATGTGGGAATAATTCCATTCCCAGAACTCCAAGTATGCCTCCTAATGCACATCCACTGTTTGATAATGGAACCCCTATAAAGATTGAGAATTGCATGTTAAAGCTTCTACGTGTTAAAGAGTAGTTTATGAAAAGCTATCTCTCCTTTCTCTTGCTATGTACTTGGCATGAAAATGAGGTTATGATGCCAGGTTTGTTCACCGAGCCCTAGAATGGGACGGGTACGAAATTTCCACATAAAGGAAAGTACAGACTATATATAGTTTATTCCCTTTCTTCTTCTGGCATGTCTTAGTTGTAGGTTAAGCATGATATGAGTTCCGGGGTAACTCCATTCTTAGCAATCTCTTATTTACGTCTGAATATCGGACTTTTATAATAATCGAACTATTTCCCTGGAAACTTTTATATGTTAAAAAGGTAACAAATATACAGGCTCCAAGCCTTACAGACTATTTGTTAACAAATGTTTCTGGTTCCATAAGCGATTTGGCTTTACTTTAGTACATGTCTAGGAGCCCCGAGATTATAATTGATATTGCCCATAAAAGCATTTAGAAGTCACTCGAGATGACTACACTACTACTCGAGTCCTCCGAGAAAATTTTAATCTTCTTATATGGTCAAGTCTCTAATAATGATTTAAATTGCATATAGTTACTCACTACTATACTCGTGTATATTGTAACACTTCTTTCCCTGAGTCCCGGGCCAGGATATGTTCTCGTGCACAGTTCACTGCATTATTCCCTGAGTCCCTCAATAGAGGGCCATGATACGTGTATAGATATATGATGATGTGTTGTAATAAGGTGGTGATGGCACTGGGGCCATGATGGTTTTACAGAGATGATTCACCGGACCCCCGAAAGGGCCGGCTATATGATATGACTCGAACATGCATGTTTTTGTAATTCACAAAGTACAGGTACATGTTTCTGAATTGATATCCTATCCCCTGTTTTTGTATCTCAGATATGCTTCCAGTTGTATTATATTATGTTTTACATACTCAGTACATATATCGTACTGACCCCCTTTCTCGGGGGGCTGCGTTCATGCCCGCAGGTACATATACAAATTTTGGGAGTCCGTCAGCTTAGGATTCCATGTAGCTCAGTTGGAAGAGGCTCCATTGTATCGGGGCCTAGTTTTTGGTACTTTCCACAAATGTATAAAAATTATTTCGTCCATTCAGGGGTACGGCGGGGGCCCTATCCCGCCATATGTTGTCATTTATATGTTTAGAGGTTTGCAGACATGTATATGTGGGTTGTATATGTCAGTTTGGTTCAGCTGGGTCTATATGATATATTGTACATGTTGTTATATTATGGCAGCCTTGTCGACTTGCGTGCCCTGTCATGTTGTGATACAAACAAAAAGGGCTACAGGTATATGCAAATGTTATCGCCCAGTGGGGCTCTGTTACATGATATTGTTTTATTTACAGCTCAATGTGACCACAGCTGATAGATATGTGTACGAGGGGTCCAGGTCGGACTCCAGTCGCGACCTACGGGGTTGGGTCGTGACAACTTTAGTGAGGCGTATGTCGCTTAAGTGGCCTGGGCGTCACTTTAGCGAAGCTCGCTTAATTGGCTGGGGTTCACTTTAGCGAGGCCCGCCTATTTTGAGAGGTTCTCTTAAGTGAACATTGGGTATACTTTTGTGACATCAGAGGGTCCTTTTAAGACACATTTTCAGCATATTCCTCCAACCCTCAAAATACAATTTCTTGAGAGTGGGAGCTCTAATTAAGGCAATTTCAAGTTCTGAGTATTCATGGTGATCTTGGCTATGCGTGGGATTATTCAGGGAGCTCAAAAGCATTGTAGTGAGGTAATTTCTTTCCAAAGGGGCTACAAAAACTTAGTTAGGGCTTTAATGCTGAAATTTATTATTGGGCCGATTTAGGTCATATTAGGCACCGGTTTGTGCCCCATTTAGGGGTACAAGATCAATAATGCACTTAGAATGTTTTCACTGAGTCATTTTCTAGATTTTCATAGTGAGTCCCACAATCCCAATCTAGACCCAATTTTGGATCTGTCTCTGAAAAATACAATTTTAGTGTTAAATTGTCCGTATTGATGAGGTGATCAATATTTTGATAGCGCAGAGGCATTAAGAGTCATTTTTAGAGCGAAAAGCTAATGGGAAATGGACTATGAGCGCATGTGTTTGGCCTCGAGGTAGGCTACGGTCTCCTATTCTTTGATTGAGCTTTAATAGGTATTGTTTAGTATAATTTATTTAAGGTTTGGATTGTATGTGAGGGGTTAGGCTCGACTCCTAAATTATTATCTCTTTATTCTGGTATGAACCTTAGGCTAGTTTGCCTTCATGAGATTTCCCTTCTAGTTGGTAAGATTATTAATTATGGCTTTATTTGGACTTGTTTAGCCTGTTTTAGGTGATTGATTGATGTTATGGTGGTTGGCAGAATTGTTTACCTTAGAAATGATCTTTGGATAAAACTTAGTTGGTGTAGTTATTGTTGGGCAAAAGTTATGAGACTTAGTATCCTTCGCTATTATAGCACCTCTCTTGAAGCCTTGGTGTAGAGATTTGCACCCTATTAGGCTTTTGAATTACTATCGGCCCTCATTTATGAACTTGGAGTTAGAATCATCTATTCATTGTTTTTATGGATTGGCAGAACTAGTTGTGTTTATACTCTCGAGTTTGTGCTTTAGATGGATTTGGGGTTATTGATTGAGTAGCTGAGCACATGTTTCCTCTTTTCCTCTTCCTTGTTACCTAGTTAGGGTTGAGTTCCCTTTTGGGCCTTGTGGTTTGGTTAGAGGAGTAGAGTTGTGCTTTAGACCTTCATTGGAGGTCGGTTGCATTTGTGAGCCTTGTTTATATCCTCTATAGGTTTAGATGCTTATGGAGGCATTGTTGTATGTAATTGTGCATGTTGTTTGGGTGTTGGTGATGGAATTCATTGCATTGCATCATTGTTTTCTCACAGATGTAGTAGACACCGGTGCATGTATTGGTTCTAGCATTGATTTGAGAAAGCTGGGTTGTAACCTATACTATTTTATACTAATTTTTGAATGGGGCATCGTACTACCTACTTACTACTATTTTAGTGGACTATAGGCATCAAGGATACGCTCATTTTATCAAACTAATTTGAGGCATCGAGTATGCACTTATTTTTTTTTATACTTATTCGAGGTATCGACGATGCACTCATTTTATACTTATTTGAGGCATCAAGGATGCGCTCCTTTTATGATATTGCTTCAAGATATCGAGGATACATTCATCCTAAAGTTTGAGATAAGACCTGTATCGAGACAATGAGGTATATTAGGGCATTTCCAAGCCCTCATGGAGATCCCAAAGAGGCGCATGGGTACCACTTCTTGGCTGGGACTGGAAGTAGGTGTATATATCTTGGTATGAGGTGCTGGGCATCGTTGGTACTGTTGGTTTTGCTGCATTACTTTCATGCATATATGCATTGTCTATCACCAACATAGTTGTTTGTACCTGTCGGTAGTATGGGATGCCATACGGGTTTATCTGTGTATGAGTGAATTTCTGGGGCACATAGAGGCTCTGGAGGTATTGATTTACTATTTGCGAACTTATGGCCGTATAAAGGGTGGTCTCTTGTTTGAAGGTAGTTAATACCCTTGGTACGGTACTTTGGGACTTTATGTGATAGCTATATTTAGTTCTATTAGTATATTATCACTTAGTTTCCCTTCTTTCTAGTGTGTTGTCATGTTTTCCTATCTTCTCCTTTCTTATATAGATGTTCTTATGGTAGGCTCCCGTATTATTATTGTTAGTTATTTGTGATCTATACTCCATGCTTACATGTTCTTTACACTTACTTTATCTTTGGTGCTTAGTTGGCCGATGCCTAATGAGTCCCACTTGTTGGCACTCATAATATACTTCTGCCCCCTGCATATCATAGTATGAGTTTTCACTACTGATTTGGGTATCGTGTGGAGAAGCTCTTGGATTGGTCCTTTTTTTGTACTCACAGACAGTCTGTATTACCATTACTATTATTATCATTGTATGTGTATAAGCCTTGTATAAGTTTAGTAGCTCGACTACCGACTGATATTAGGTCTTTGGGGTTATCTTGTTGTATTTTTATTATTCTTCTTTTCTCATTATTATTATTATTATTATCCGATTTTTTTTTCCACTTGTGATGGTCCGTTTCCTATTATTTCGGACTATGGGATTAGGCTTACCTACTTGTGGGTTAATAGTAGGTTCCATCACGACTTGAGAAATCAGGTCTTCACATTGTTGTTGCTCTTTAACCATATTCCTTTAGCGGGGTATCTTCGTGGATGTATTTTCTGGAAATCGCAAAGAACAAACATTATAGGGAATGACTTAGAGACCACTCTAACGCATGATATAGATTATTAAAGAAGTGAGATTTTCCTAAGACGTTTCATAGCCTTCTACTCATGGATGTGGCAAGCTTTGCACCAATTAACAAGACTCTATCTAACGCGGTATGTTAGATTCCCTAGGACACTCCTAAACCTTGTGCTCTGATAGCAAGTTTGCCATGACCCAAACTATGGTAAAGCAGTGACACAGTGATTGGGATTATGAGGGATCCTAACCCAACCATCTTAGCATTCATTGTATACATAAGGTAAGGAAACATAGTAATAAAGGGGAAGTGACAAATTAAGGGAATGGATCTAAGTGATAGAAAACTCAATTGATGTCCAACCAGACAACATCACATAGTGTATAAACATGCCTCTAATGTAGTCTTTGAAGGTGACTTAGGACAAACTCCAAGCTCAACCAAAACATAAGAAAAAACTCAATGAAACTATATGGAAAGAAATTCATGTCCTCAATAATATGAGGACTCACCAACTTCTTCAAGAAACTAAGCAATCTAGACACGAATCGAATGATCGACGTCCGCCCCTACGGTAAGAGAAAATGTAGGAAAAATATTTGTTAGTAAATGGAAGGTACTACGTATGTGAGTTATGCATGAAACAATAATGGGAAATAATCAATATGAAATAAGATGCATGACCAACATATTGAATATGGAATAACCTTAAAAGCATTTTAAACACATGAAGATTTATGGTCAATGCATCATAAAACTTCATAGTAAATTTCATAGCTTAATATTCATCTTGTGTGGTATAAGACCTTTAACCGAAATCTCATGACCATGCAAGCTATAACATGGAATCCAATGTAACCCACATAAAAAAGGAGGATAATACCTTGCTAGGGCATACTCCATCATGGTACTCAACTCAACTCAACTATGCTATATGTGGATCCACTATCTTGTCCATGAAGGCAAACTAAGAGGGCAACGTAGTTTGGGACTACAGGTTGTACTAGGATAACTTTGGTTAACTAACTGCATTACCGGACCAAACTCCATGTATAATTCCTCTCGGTGCTTAATTAATATCTCAACGGAATTCATTAAAACATGATCATAAACAATATAAAGAAATATAATAACTACCTATCAATCCATCTTCATAAAATGTATTAGGAGTAGCTCATTAACTTTATTGATTAATAGAAATTCATAACTTCGATGAGAATTGTCCTTATCACCATCTTTAAACATGATAGTATGATAATTGTACTTATCACACCATAATAACTATCTTTGATCATAATTTATCATCATTTAACTTCATTATTAAATCATAATATCGGGTTTATTCATGAAAATTTTCTTTAAACATCATTGAACTCATAATCAATTAATGAAAATCATCTTTCACCTCAAACTCAAAACTTGGAAATAAATTTAATCATGGGCATTTATAATTCAACTTAAAATCATGCAATTCATGTAGAAATATGCTTAGAATAATCATTGATAACAATTCAAAATGAAATTGAAACAATCAAATGCAATTAATTAAAACTAGGGTTCATAACCATTGAAAATTGAAGGATACTTTGAGAAAACCTTGGGACTCCATGGGTGAAAGGAACCCATGGATCAATACTTACATACCTTGATTGGATTCGCTTAGAACTGAGAATAAACCTTGAATAAAATCTGAAACCTTAGCTTAAAAGTTGGAGAGAAACCTTGAGAGAATTGAGTTATTGCCTTACAGAAATTTGATGAATGATTTTGAATAAGAGAAATTTTAAAGGATTAGATAGATATAGGCTTGAACATAGCCATAATTGTGTCTAGGTTCATTGAACCGCACATTGAAAATGACACCAATACCCCCATTAAAACTTAGAGTTTGACCCTACAAGATGACTCTACGAGTCGTAGAATAGATTAAGAGTCATCCAGATGACTCGTCCTGCAAACCTGGGAAAACTCTGAGAAATTAAGACTCTGAAGATTGCTTCTACAAGTCCTGATTACGACTCGTCTATGGGTCTATGATTCATCATATTGACTCATCCTGTAGGTTTAAAAACATGCAAGTTTAGAGGTCTATGAAGTTTGGTTACGATGGTTATGGTTCATTCTTACGACTCATCAATACGATGATGACTTATCTTGTTGAGTCGTAAAACCTCTCCTGAGTGTGGTACTAAACAACAATCAAAGGATCCCTCTATGTCTTATTTCTACGAGTCGTAGAAACCTCTACAAGTCGTAATTCTTAGTCCAATCATCATTTTGAATAATTTCTCCTTTCTCCAATATTCCGACTTCCGAGGTCTTACAAACTTCCTCACCCAATATTCATTGGCATTGGAAGGCTCGGCTGCAAAGCAATCCATCCTAAGGTTCCAAGTCTTGCATAGAATTACTAGAGAATCTTAGAGACCCTATCAAGTGAAATCCCTCTATCGAGGAATAACTTCTTCCTTACCAATTCTTGGTCGTAGATTTCCTTTCCTCGAGCAGAAGTGAATGTATTTCTATAAAATTCCTCTTTTTCGTCCACTTCATCGAAAAGTTGGTGTGCTATTTAAAATTTTTAGAAAACCTAAAAATCATAATAGCATCAAACCATGAGAAACATGTGTGAAACAATGGAATATGATTGGTGGAAGTACAAGAAAAGTATTAGAAATCAATTATGGACACCTTGGAAACTGTTTGACAAATTCAGCAAAAAAAGCAAACATTTCTCAAATGTCAAGCGACATAATTTTGATTTTTTTGACATCGCTAAAGCGAGCAGGCATCGTAAAAGCGATCAGGCTTCACTTTAGAGAGAACCTTTTTGCTTGTGCGACTCCTGGTCCCTCAAACAAGAAAATCAGTTCAATCACTAAACATTGCACTAACATTTAGTCAACACGAGTTCAAATCTAATAATAAGCAACTTTTAACTCACAACAGGAAACATCTCATCACACAACTTCCAAAAATTGACCATTTGGTATTCCCTCTTCCCTTTTGACTAACAGTTGTTGCTTATGCGGATTAGGTCCACTTTGACTTACAACTATTACTTAAAGGGTTGCCATTTTTGCAGTAGTTTTATTAATTTAGCAAATTCTGAGGCCTTCCAGGTCAAGGGAATTTTCTAGAAAATTTGGCGAGGTGAGTATCCATATGGAAACTCACCCAGCAAATTTTGGCGACTTTGAGTGCCCAAAAATTTCTCCAAGCCTCATTTTGAAGGTATTTCACCCCAAACTTCATTTTCGTCAACTTTCTAGCCTCCAAACCTATTAAAATAAGCTTCAAACAATTGAAATTATGATGACTAGTCAAAAATAAATTTCTAATATATTCCAAAAACTACACTATTTAACATCGTGGTGTGATGCCAGTTTCATCCCCCTTTGTGTTTCCAATTTTAGGCGATGAACCTTCTCCCCAACTTCAAATCTATTTATCTTCAAAAATCACGTAGACAACATGGGAACACCAAGAATCTCACTCGATCTCTCCACTTTGAAGAATTGAATTTCTTACACAACTTCAAATCATTTTTTCATGGAGAAGCATTGGGCAAGAGTGATAGAGTCACTAGGCTATTCAAACATCGAATTTCATAATTCTTCATCTTCAAGTGAATAATACCATCTCATTAAAATAAACTACAATTTCCACATATGATCTTTTTGGCTTTTTCTTGCAACTCTAGTATCATTTCTTTGATTCAGAAAACGTGGAATTTTAGTTGCTTTGTTTGGTTGCAAACAACCAAGATTTTGTCAATGTCAAGCACAACCCTTTCTTCTTGAGGTTCCAACTCCCATTTGCTATTTTTTACCACTTGATGTGGAGCATGACATACTCCAATTCTTGCTCTTACATTGGCCATCAAAGTCGCAATTTCAAACTCAAGTTGGATCATTTCATGGCACCAAGTGAGGTGCAAATTCCATAAACCATCCCTTATTTTAAGAATTAGATGTTGTAGCTTCTGAAATGTCCATCCTTTTTGTCCATGCTTATGAGCCAAGATTGACTCACCACACCCAATTTTCCACATATTTGTTCATCTAGATAAGATTTTACAACACAATCCAAAACATGAAGTCCTCCACAACAAGTCAAAGGGTTATCGACATAGGGATTACACCTATCAAGCATTGTTCCTTCAAAAAAAGACATAGAAACGAAAAAAAAACAAAGCAAAAATATTTTTTCACAATTTGTATAGAAACTAGTAAATTATAAATTTTAAATAAATTCAATACGACAAATTGTTCTCCGACAACAATTCCATTTTGATAACACTCAACTACCCTTTATGATTCAATGTGTAGGTGGTCGTTAGCAATATAAATCCAATATGTAAGGTTGGGGTCGAATTCCACAAGGAAAAATGTGTAGGCAATTAAGGAAATAAAGAATTTCAAGTTACTAATTTGAATCTGAAATAAATGATACAATTATAATATGAATATTTTGGTAACAATATCGGATAGGAGAAAAAAAAACAGTACAAGGGCAAAAAGCCTTTTCAAATAAGGAATCAAAGGAAATTAAGGGAATGGGAATCCAATCAACATTCACATGATCCATTGCACAACTTAGTATTCTTAACTATCAGTGGATAGGCTAGGTTAAACCATCACACGAAAAGCATCTTTTAACCATTATTGGTCTATCCAAGCAAGCACTTTTGAGCCAAAACATTTGTAATAACAAAACTAACCAAATACTTATTAAAACCTCCTCTCTCGAGGGATTACAATTGATAAATTCAAATCAACGGCTATTTATTAATTCAACCACTTTACATCACCTTTTCAAGCTAAGATGAATATCTAACATAGAAAATATTTTTAACCATAAATCATAAAATAATTACACGTCAAATTAATAAAACCCATATCAAATTAACAAATCATGAGCTGATACAAAAATCCAATTCTAGTGTGATAATTACATATGCAATTCATGAAATACAAAGTAAGGAAATGAAGAAAGAATAAAAATAGTTACAATTAAGGATTGAACTCCAATGGATAGTGAATTGTAGTAAACTTGCTATCAAAACCTAAGCCCAATCTAAGGAGTGTTTTTAAAGGTGTAAATTTACCGAAAGGTGTGTAAGATCTGTCAAGATATGTTTCTCGTAGGGTCCCCATCAACTTTTTAATAATTTGGAGTCCAAGCGTATGAAGTTCCATAATTGACCTTCCTTTAATTTAGCCAAAAGTCGCTAAAGCGACTAGAAGATTGCAAAAGCCAACTCTCTATAATAAGGTCTTCTTCGCTAAAGTGACCTATGGCCATGTTGACCAGTTCACCAAAGGGAACTTCGCCTAGTTTCTTTAGCGACCCTTTGACTACATTGAGTCTTTGCTTAAGGGATTTTCCTATTGCAAATGCGACATTAGAGATAAAGTTTTACTCTGTTTTCCTGCTCACTTAAACTCAATTCTTGTGTTTTTCATCAAAACTCCTTATAAGCCACACATACATAGAATAAGCACAATATAAGGGATATTTAGCCTCACTCATTTGATTAACAAAACAAAATCATAATAAAAGAGCACTAAATGAGTGAAAATACCCACTCATAAACTTACCATTGGGGTGACTCTACAAGACACGTGGTGGCGACTTCACTAGTGAGTGAAAATAGGAATAACCATAGCCAAATGGACTCTTGGCTAATATTGTGTATATTGAAAGGAAGACACACTTCTATAAAATTTTGCAAGTGCTTGTTTGCATCCTCAACTATCTAGCCTCCAAATAAGCCTTTCATTTGTAAAAAATAGAGCATACTACCGGTGATTTGAAACTTCACATTCTCTACCTACTAGAATAAGAGCGTTGCTCTGGCTACACCAATCTCTGCTGGTGCTTCATTTGAAACAAAATCATTTGCAAAGCATGCATCTTCTATGCTTTTTTCATCAACCACTTACTCCATGCTGCATTTTTTTTAGAAATGAAAAACACAAAACAACATGTAACAAAAACACAAATTGTACACAAGTTTAAATAGAAAAATCAATCAGAGACGAACATTAACCACTTCCCAACAATGACTCCATTTTTTATAAATGCTCTACTATGTATCATATTTTAGAGCAATAACGCCCGTTTGCAAAATAATATCCAACTTATTATGCTACATTCGAAACTTATGGACCAATAGATGGACTTTTCTTACATTGATTCGACAATTAAAGAAGGTTAGTAATTATAGGTCTCAACATATATTATATATATAAGGGATTTTTATCTAACAACTACAAATTATCATTATTAAGTATCAAAAACAAGTATTTTATAATAATGTTGTAAACAAACATTGGAAAGGACTATCATGCCTCTAATATAACCTTTTGTGGGGGCTTAGGACATGCTCCTGGTTCGCCCGAACAATAGAAGTAAAAATAGCAACAACATGACAGGAAAATCATTGCCTTGGATAAGATAAGGATTCACAAATATTTGATATCTAAACAATTTTTTCCACGAATAGAATGGTCGTGAGTGTCATCCATCCCTACATCATGAGATAATGTAGGAAAAATATGCGTTAGTACATGGAAGGTATAAGTATGTGAGATATGCATAATCAAATAAATGAACGTGAACAATATGTCGTAAGATGCATGACCAATCATAATTAGCATGCGTAAGACTTAAACCTTTAGCATAAGACTCATAATTGACTCTTAACTGATGTGTGGGACAAGATATTTAACTGACATTTAAGACCATGCGAGCTATTAAATGAAATCTGATATAACCCTCATCGAAAAGAGGGAGGATACCTTGCAAGGGTATACTCCATCAAGGTACTCATCTCAACTTGACAAAACTATTCTAAATATGGATCCACTAGCTAGGCCATGAAGGGAACCTAGGGAAACATAGTTTGGGACTTTAGGTTGCTACTAGAATTTCTTTGAGTAACTAACCGTGTTATTATACCGAACACCACGTACAAGATCTCTCAATGATTTGTAAATATCCCAAAGGAAACTCATAAAATATGATCATAGCATAATAGGAAATGATAGTAACTTCCTATCAATCCATCTTTATAAAACATATTAGGAACAATTCATTAACTTTAGTCATTCATAGGAATACATAACTTTGGTGAGAATTATCGTTATCACCATCTTTAAACATGATTATATAAGAATATTACTTACCACACCATAATAGTTTGCTTTGATAATCGTCATAACTTTCATCAAAAATTTATAATCTCAACTTTAAGTCACGGTACTTTTATTGAAAATCATTAAAACTCCATCAACTCATGAAAAATTATCTTCAAAACTTAAAATAATAATTGAGATAGCTTTATGAATAAGCATTCATAATTCAACTTAAAATCATGCAATTCATGTAGATACATGCTTAGAATAATCATTGAAAATGAAATTAAATCAACCCAATTTATTTCATCAATACTAGGGTTCATAATCAATTCAAAATTAAAGGAACCTTGAGAAAACTTTGGGAATCCATGGGTGAAAGGAACCCATAGATCAATCTCCACATACCTTGATTGAAATTACTCAAAATTAAACTAGAAACCTTGTCGAAATCTTGAACCCTAGCTTTAAAGTTGGAGAGAATTCCTTGAGGGAGTTGAGTTCCTTTACTTGGAGAATTTTAGAATAATGATTTAGAATGGGAAAATTTCAAAGAATTGGGTATATATAGGGTTGAACTTAGCCATAACTATGTCTAGGTTCATTGAACCAAACTTTAGAAATGACATAATTGTCCTTCATTAAAACTGAAATTTTGACTGTACGAGACGACTGTACGAGTCGTAGAAATGAAGAAAACTCGTCATGAAGGTCTGATAAAAGCGCCTAATTTGAATGTCTCTGAAGTTTTCAAATGAATCATTTCTATGACTCGTAAAATTGTCTACGAGTCGTAGACTTGATTTGTCCTGCAGATCCCAAAACCTGCAACTGTAAAGGTCTCTAACTTTGGTTGCGAGTCGTGTGTATTAATTGTATGAATGCCTATGAATCATCTTGTCAAGTCATGGACTCAATCCTAAAGAACTCTGAAATATGTCCCTTTGATGTGTTACCAAACGTCGAATTAACTATGAGTTGTAATATTGACTCATAGGACCCAAGACTCCCTCTACGACTCGTAGGGATGAGTCGTAGAAACCTATAAAAGTAGTAGGGTGAGTCATAATTCTCAGTCTAGACTATATTCTGAAGATTTCTATTTAGTTTCCAACTTTCCGACTTTCAGGATCTTACAATATCTCCCCCTTGGAAATATTCATCCTAGAATGAGATTAACTTATAATATGTAAGACACAATAAGAGGATTAGTAACCCAACATGATACTGATAGAATCTCATAATGCATGGAATATGAAAACTTCAAACTTTAACATAAATCATGACTTAAAAATCAACATTCATGAACATGCATGCATATGAGTGACATAGGAGGAACTGAATATGTAAGAGTTCAATTAACTTGAATAAGAACTACTTACAACTATAGGCTTGAGTACAAGGAAAGTGGTATGGGTATCGATTCTTCATATCAGCCTCTGCCTCCCAAGTAGCACTTTCTACTTATTGATTCCTCCATAAAACTATGACAGATACAACTTCTTTGTATCTTAGCTTCTTCACTTTCTGATCTAAGATTTCCACCGGAACCTCTTCATAGGTCAAATTTTCTTCAGTATTTACATCTTTCAATAGTACAATAGAATTTGGTTTACCCACGGACTTCTTCAACGTAGATACATGAAATATCGGGTGAACCATAGCTAACTCAAGTGGCAAATCTAAATCATAAGACACCTAGTCAATACCTCTCAATATCTTATAAGGTACAACGTATCTAGAACTCAATTTCTCTTTCTTTTAAAAATTTATTACACCCTTCATGGGTGAAACCTTTAAATAGACCCAATCATCTATTTCAAATTGAAGCCTTTTTTTCCTATTGTTCGTATAGGACTTTTAATGACTTTAAGCCTTCTTCAACTTCTCCCTTATGAATCTTACCTTTTCCATTGCATCTATCACTAAATCTGGACCAATCAAGGCCATGTCACCTACTTTAAATCATCCGAATAGGGATCTACATCTTCTCTCATACAAAGCTTCAAAAGGAGCCATTTGGATGCTAGAGTCATAACTATTATTATAGGAAAACTCAATCAATTGAAAATGTTCATCCCAATACCCTTTAAAATAAATAACACACACCTTCAACATGCCTCTAATGTTTGGATTATTCTTTTGTCTTGACCGTTGGTTTTAGGATGGAAAATGGTACTTAACATAACCTTTATTTCGAGTCCCTTTTTAAATGACTTCCAAAAGTGTGAAGTGAATTGAATACCTCTATCCTATATAATAGACAAGGGAACACCATAAAGTCCTACCAACTCACCAACATACAACTTAGCATAATCTTCGGTACCATAAGAAGTCTTAACTTGTAGAAAATAAGCCAACTTAGTCCACTGATGTACAACAACCCAAATGTAATTATGTTTCTTCTTAATACGAGGTAAACCCACTACAAATTCCATATTAACATCTTCCCACTACCAAGTAGGAATTTCAATGTATAGGGCTAAACCTTCCAGTCTTTGATGCGCAACTTTAAGTTATACTTAGCCACAAATTCCAGTATGTCCTTCTTTATGTCATTCCACCAATACACCTCCCTAAAATAATGATACATCTTGGTAAAACCAAGATGAATCAAATATTGGGAATAATGGGCGTCATTCAATATCAACTCTCTTAACCCATCAACATTAGGCAAACACAAAAGGCCTTGATATCGAAGCACACCATCTCCCCCATGGAATAAAACCTCAATGGTTTTTTCAGCAACCAACTTCTTTAACTCAACCAACACTGGATCATGGTCTTATTTGACCTTAACATCCTCCATAAGAGATGATTCCGACCCATTATGACCAAGAATGCCTCCATCATCAGAGTCAACCAACCTCACACCTAAACATTCCAACATATGAACATCCTTAACCAATTCTTTCTTACCCTCTTAAACATGTGCAACACTACTCATGGACAATCTACTTAGTGTATCGGCAACCACAGTAGCTTTGCTCGGATGGTACAACACACTCATATCATAGTATTTCAATAATTCAAGCCTCTTTTGCCAAACGTTCAAGTCGTTTTACTTAAAAACATATTATAAACTCTTATGGTTGGTGAATACATCCACATGGACACCATAAAGATAGTGTCTAGAAATTTCAAAGCAAATAATACTGCCACTAGTTTAAGATCATGTTTTTTTTAATTAAATGGACCTTACCCAAGGATTTCACCCCTCGTGGTAGTTAAGGGTTGAGTCGAACACCCCAAAGACTTAACATAATATGATAACACAAAATTACAAGGAGGGGTACATAAACCTTAACTCTAAAACTATGGTGGTTCATAAGTCGAATAACCTACTAAAGTTGTCCGACTTATTCCCAATAACAACATGGAGCCATTATAGACTATACAACTAAGCGAGGACTCTTCGCAATACAATAGTTCAAAGAAATCATAAATGAGGGATAGTCTCCCCTTACATAACTATAAGGACGAATCGATACAATTATAGATAAGGAAAACTACAATAGATAAAGGAACAATACCTACAAGAAGATCATAATTTATAGTTGGTTGATGTAGTTGAGGATGTTGTTGATGATCACAATATGAAATCTCAAATATATGATCTACTCCCATGAAGTTGTTGCAAGTTATTGCTGAAAAATGCTCCTAGGTGGCCTAGTGTGTGACCAACATCTTCCTTCCCGAAGCCTTCAAAAAAGTTGTAGCTCTGTAATGTACCTATTTATCAAAATAAAAAATTAGAAAAGGAGAGCTCATGGTGGTTTCTTGATCCCTTGATCCTTCTTCTTCTAAAATTAGCCATTCCAACTTTGTCTAGTTCAGGATAGGATCTTGCTTCTTTTGGAAGCTCTAGCTTAGTGAAGTAAATTTTAGGACTAGAGCATTTGTTACTATGTTTAGACAAGGTATGAGCTGCACAGTTAGATTCTCTATAGGTGTGATTGCACTTGATGTTCTGGAAATATTGAGTGATGGTCAACAACCAATACAGGTGCTCCTTGATAGACCAAGGGGGCTTGGATTGTTGTTTGATCCATTTGATGAGCATTTCAGAGTAAACTTCTAGGATGACATTGGTGTATCCCAATTAAACACACCAAGAGAAGAAAAACATGGAAGCCATTATCTCTGATTGGTTGTTTGTGCATTCTCCAAAAGGGACTGAATATGCAAAGATAAGGTCACCTTGGGAGTTTCTTCGAAGTCCTCCCCTACCAATTTTTCCAGGATTGTACAGTGCACTGCCATCAGTGTTCATCTTCACAATGTTTAGTGATGGTTTCCTCCAATAGACAGTACTAACCTTGATTTCATGAGTTCATTTGTCCAAAAGAAGGATCGGTTCCTTCCAGCTGATTAGCCAACTGATGTATGGGTATGTAGTACTTAGCAAATTGGATGTATATTTGGACACTAAATACATTACTCTTACAAGATTAGATTGTTTCCCACCATATTGGACAGTACATCTATTCTTCCATAGTTTCCAATATATGAAAATAGGGATAGATTGGAGGATCAATTTATGCACATCATTCTTGTGTTTGGTAGACCACCATCTTATTATCAAGTTTCTAAGTGGTGTGTAGTCCTTGTTAATTCCTAGGATATCAGCAAATACACTCCAAATCTTCTTGGCAAAGTATCCAGTAACAAATACATGGTCAATTATGTCCTGGCTTGGTCTGTAGTAGCAGTAACATTAACATGGGGACTGTCCAAAACTGATGAGCTTTTCAATGGTTGGTAACTTCCCTCTAAGTACTCCCCATAGCAGAAAACAATATTTAAAAGATATGTGGTTATTCCATGAGTGAGAATTGATCCTTGTCTTATTCCTTTTCTCCTTGATAAGATCCTACGCAGAGGAGCAGCTAAACTCCCCACTATTATTGTGTGTCTAGGATGCTTGATCATGCTTGTGAGGGTGATAATTGATGTGAGTTCCCAAAATGTTAGAACAAAACTGAGGAGGAGCTTATTTAATAACTAAGTCAACATTTCATTGGCCATTGATAATGAAAGAAGAGACCTTAGTGTTGTTCATTCTAGTACTTGTAGATCTGAAGTTTGCTAATGGCCCAACCCCTAACCAATTATCCCATCAAAAGTGGCATGAACCAGACTGGATTTGTCATTAAATATGAGGTTCAACTTTATGATTGTTCTTCGTCAAATGTTTCCAGACCAGTGATTGTCCAGTATGCCATTTTTTAGTGATAGGATTAGACTTTTAACAATACTTGGATTTGAGGAACTCACCCCATAAAGTGTTCTTAGTTTTGAAGATCCACCACTATTTATTTTGGAAAGACTTAGCCACATCTGAAATTTATCTCACACCAATACCTCCTTCATCATAAGGATAACATAGATTCTTCCAAGAGGACCAATGGTATTTCCTCTTGTCTTTTTTCCATCCCCAGAAGAAGTTTGTTGTGATACTTTGGATTTTCTTGATGGTAGTTGAGGGTGGAGAACTAGTTGAAACAAATGGATAGGAAGGGATTGAAGTATATATTTAACCAGTGTAACCCTATCTCTATAACTGAGTATTTTGGCTTGCCAACCTATAATCCTAGCTACAACTTTAGCAGTAAGATCTGAGTAGTAGATGATGTTTTGCCTGCCAATATAGAGAGGAAACCCCAGGTAAGTGATACGACTATTCTTTTGCTTAAAATCTGTAACCTTCCTGATTCTTATCACAATAAAATTGAAAGCATTAGAAGGGATCATGAAGTGACTCTTGTCTCTGTTGATCAACTTTTATGAAACTCTCATAGATCTTCAAAGTTTCCATGATGAGCTTCATAGTATGGGTTCTCCCAGAAGCAAAATGATTATGTCATCTCCAAAACTGAGATGATTAATCTAGGTGCTGAAGTTCTCCCAGAAGCAAAAATGATTATGTCATCTCCAAACCATGACATTGAGTGTGCTAGTGGAGATTATTCATGAGTCTAGACAGAACTTCAGCACCAAGTATGAACAAGGCTAGGAGAGAGGATCCCCTTGTTTAAGACCTCTTATGGTATAGAAGAAACCATTTTTGAGCCATTAACAATGATAGAGTACCAATTGTCTAACATAATCCTCCATAACATGTTAATGAACCCATCCTCAAATCCCATTCTACTAGAAACTAGAAAAATATAGGACCAAGATACCCTATGATAGGCCTTGGTCATGTCTAGTTTGATTACAACATTGCCTCCCACATTTGGCTTCTTGATTTGGTGTATGATTTGTTATGCTAGCATGATGTTTTTTAAGATATTCCTGTTATTGAAAAAAACAGATTGGTTGAGAGATATAAGATTGGGTAAAATAGGTGCTAGTCTAAGGAGTTTGGAAATAATCTTATTGGTGAAGTTGCTAAGGCTAATAGGTCTGAACTCTGATATTTTATTAGGATGGTTTACTTTTGGGAGTACAACCAAACAAGTATGGGTGTAGTATTTAGGCATAGTTTGTCCAGAAGAGAAAGATAGGACCACATTAAGGAGATCTTCTTTTATGATATCCCAGCATACTTGCAAAAATATGCCATTCATACCATCAAGGTCAGCTGCTGAATTGAGGTTCATAAAAAAGACCACAATCCTCAATTCCTCCAAAGTAGGGGTGGCTTGAATATCTCTACTGTGATCATCATTGATCATCCTAGGGGTATAGTGAATAACATGCTCTTGAATATGTTTTTCCTCACCAGTGAAGATATGTTAAAAGTGTCCACATGCAGCCCTGGCTATAACTTCATCACCGTGCAGCCAAGAACCTTCTTCATCCTGAAACTTATGGATGTAGAGTTTCCTTGTTCTTCCTTTGATCAAGGCATGGAAGTACCTGGAGTTCATATCATATTCATTGAACCAATGCAATTGGGTTTTTTGCTTGAGCATGGATTGCTCCATTTTCAAGTACTTAATATATTCTCCATTACTGGCATGTAGTTTGATTCTCTTCTCTTCAGAGTTTACAGAAATCAGCTCCTCTTCTACTTGTCTAGCACTGTCTTCATATTCTTTAACCTTGGCATAAATGTCCCCAATTTGCATTCTGGACCACTTACTAAGTGTAGTTGCTAATCTCTTCATTTTCTGATGAAAACTCCACATTAGATTACCATATATATACACCTGTTCCAGCAGTTGCTAATAGTATGCATAAAGGAAGGTTGATTACTCCAAAAGTTTAGGAATTTAAAGTATTTGGTGGGATGTTGATTATGATCAACCATTTCTAAGAGTAGTGGACAATGGTCAGAACCCACATAAGATAAATGAGTAATGGAAGTCTGAGGCATAATTTCTAACCACTTATCATTGACCATCCCCCTATCTATTCTCCTTCATATTATGAAAAGTATAACCCTCTGATTGGACCAAGTATATTTTTGACAAGAAAACCCAGGCTTCAATAATGATGATAAACTCCAGACTCTTTCTCATATTGTAGGTGACAACCCCAAGCTTTTTCTCTGGATCAGTTATAACATTAAAATCACATAATATGCACCATGGGATTGAGGTGGATTACTAATGAAGCACGCTGTCCCATAGGGGTCTTCAAAGCTGATCCTTGCATTTTGCATAGACAAAAGTAGAAATAAACTGATTTTGAACCATTACATGATTAATTTCATAAGTTTTTAATTGCTCCTCATTCACCAAAATTCTACAATCCACACCGTTCATCCAAAAATGCCAAATCTTACCATTTGTATTATGAATAGCATGGTCCATGTTGAGCTGGCTTCTGAAATGCTGAAGATGAGAATTACTAGAAAATTGCTCCAAAATAGCTATCAGGAAAAATTATGGATATTATTGAGAAACTTTATTCTTTCCATGGCTCCTTGGGTATTAATATCCCTCATATTTTAGCTGACAGTACTAATCATTGGGAAATTTTGGAAGTAAAAAGCCTAGTATAAGGTCTGCTTGTAGGAGAAGAGTTAATGGGACTGCTAGGTTTGATATTTAATCTTGTTTTGTGCACACCTCTGTGTATGCCTCTAGGAGATAAATCCTGAGAATTAGACACTTGTTGGATCACTTCTTCATAGATAATATCATTTGAGGGACTGAATGCTCTGATTAACTGCTCACTTACAACATCATCTTTAGTTTGGTCTTCCAATATATGGTTGTCATCATCCTCTTCCTTTTTAGAATAAAACACAGCATACTCATAAATATCAGGAGGAACCTCTAGGTTGGTAAAATTAGTAGGTTCCTCAATAATGTGACTAGCTGATTGTCTGTAGTTGTGGGAGTGTACTGAACTTGGAGCTGATTGATGTGCATGCCCAGTTGATCATCATTTGACACAAATTATTGGCAACCTGGATCATTTTGCTGCATTGTCACTCTATCAAGAACCTTAGGAGTTTGATCTTTCTCAGCATATTTTTTCTCCTCAATCTTCTTCCTGATTGCATCTCTCCTTTTCTTTCTCAATTTATTCTTTTTTGTAGTAGAACCTTTGCCACTGGTACTTGCAACAGATCCTAAAAGTTTTTCCATAGAACCTTTGTTGATTTGCATATTATAATTAGAATGTTCAGAATTTGTATATTCCTTAGTCTGATCTTTGAAATTGGCATAACCATCAGTATGTTCATTAGGACATGTTAGAGAAGGCTTTGTCACATTTTCTTCTGTAACTTTAGGAATTGCTGTAGCATTTTGATGTTTCTATTAAGTGGTAGAAGGGGCTCTAAAGTCACACCTTGGCTTAGTGTTTTTTTTCTCATGCAAAATATGAGATAAATCCCCACCCTTTTTGGATCCCCCATCCTACAGGTTAGTGATTTTCTCCTTTATTCTTCCGTCCATACATCCATCAACTTTAAAATCAGTATTCTTAGACATATATTGGGGGTATCAGGGGTATTTGGAGCATTGAGTCAATACCTGAGTTCCTTACTGGTGCTCCTATGAGTATTACCGTTTAGAGCAGTACCTGTGTAAATAATATTGGGGGAGTGGGTCTTTGGGAGCACTAAGTCAATACCTTTTACTTGAGCTTTGGTGTTCTCCTACACTGTTGGTGAACTCATTTGTATAGAGTTCCTTTTGTTGATTGGTGCATATTGATTAGTGGTTTGATCTTGTATAACAAGATCAACATAATTATTACATGTGATTATGGAATTAGAAAGTTTACCTATCCCTATGTTTTTTTGCTGAGGTTGATTAGTTTTTTTGTTAGTATGTGGTAAAGTAGTCCTAGTCACATTGTTTTATTGGGTATTTCTTTGTCCCTTGGATTGTTTCTTCTTCTGAATTTACCATAACTCCTCAGTTGTATTGTCAGCAATGATTTATGGCTGTGCATGGTTATTAGTTGCAATAATATTATTCCTCTTCTTTACATCTCTAGTCTAAGGCTCCTCTTGGTCTTTTCCTTTTATGCCCTCCTTACTTTTGTTCTTTTTTGCATCTTCTAATTCCTTTCTTATCTTTTGTTCCTCATACCTCTTCTTGACATTACAGATATGTATCGTATGCCCTTGATGCTTACAATACATACAGTACTTAGGGACATTCTCATATTAGATTTCTTGCCACTCCTTATGGTGGTATCTTCTTTGTCATACCATATATGAGGTGTCTTTTCCTTAGTAAGGTTCCCTTATCTTTGCTATACTTCCTCTAGCTTTTGATTAGAGGTTTCATTTAGGTGTAGTACTTTTCCAATAGGAGCTAAAAGAGTAGTCAAAAATTCCTTATTGTAGGTGTCCATGTCTGTATCCTCATAAGCTGGCCTTCAATGGTCATTCTCTATTTAGTCCACACTGTGTTTAGCACATTTCATTGTCTAAATCAATGTACACATGTCTAGCATTGAAATGTGCAATCTTGAACCCCCCGAAAGCTTAGTCTGTAGTATGAAGCTCCACCTTATCAACTCTAATTTAGGCATGGTATTAGTAAATTTGCCTGTTAGAGTAAACTTGCATCTTGTTGCCAATTTGGTCATGAGGTCCTCTTTGTTGATGATCACTGCAAGAAATCCCTTTTCTGTAGTAAAAGTAGGTGTGGATAATTCCACAGGGACTTCATTCCTAGCTTGATTGAGTCTAAGTTTGGTCACAAAAGTTTGGATGACAGTGTAACGTGCTAGTTAAAACACAATCCTCAAGTGATTAGCAGGCTCTTCCTCATTCTGTAAGTAAACCAAAATGCCATCAACAAAAAGAATTATAAACACATCCAATTATTGTTTAAACACCATATTGATCAAGTCCATGAAAGTCGTGGGGGCATTAGTCATACCAAATAACATAACGTGGAACTCATAATGACCATACCTTGTTTGAAATATTGTTTTGGGAACATTACACTCCCTCGCCATCAATTGGTGATAACTGGAATGAAAATCAATCTTAGAGAAGTAACTTGCCCCTTGTAATTGGTCAAACAAATCATCTATCCTCGGAATTGGGTATTTATTCTTGATGGTCACTTTGTTAAATGGCCGATAGTCAATGCACATATGTAGGGAACCATCCTTCTTTTTAATGAAAAAAATGGGAGCACCCCATAGGGATATACTTGGTCTAATGAAATCCTTCTCTAACAAGTCTTTTAATTGATCCTTTAATTCCATCGGAGATATTCGGTAAGGAGGAATAGAAATGGGCCGAGTACTCAGTAGAAGGTCTAGGCTAAAATCAATCTCCCTTTTGGGAGGAACACCAGGTAAATCATTGAGAAACACATCTAAAAACTCATTAAAATGGCAACCGAATCAAGAGTAGGGGTTTCTAAATTCTCATCCCTAACCTTCACAAGATAGTAGATACAACCTTTGAGAATGATTTTCCAAGATTTAAAGCAGAAAATGAATTGACCTTTGAAGACAAAATTACTACCCTTAAATGCTAGGACCGACTCATTTGTAAATTAGAATTAACCATTAGGATTCTACAATAAGTGGAAGCATAACATGTATTTAGCCAATCCAGACTAAGGATAACATCAAAATTGATGATCTCAAGCTCAATTAGATCACATAGAGTAACTTTATAGAAAACCGAAGCCGGATAACTTTTATAGACTCTTAAGCCACAACTGACTCACCCACGGGAGTATAAAAGGAAAAATGTTCTAACAACATTTCAAGGCTAACATCAAATCTCTTGGTCACATAAGATGAAACAAAAGACAAATTTGCACCTGGATAGAATAAGGCATAAACATCATAGTGAAAGACCCTAACAACTTCGGGAGTCTTTTCCACCTCTTGTCTAAAACAAACAACATAAAACTGATTGTTGCGTTGACCACCCTTTGGTTGCACTTGAGCATCTTGAGAAACTTTGCCTTGAGGACAAAAATCTTTAACCTTGCATTCCTTAGCATGATGACCCGACTTACCACACTGATAGCACACATTCAAATTGGCTAGACATTCACCCTTGTGGTTCTTGCCATACTTCTTGCATGCGGGAGTAACTTGGTAAATAGGAGCCCCTCCTTGAGGATTATGGTTGGCCACCCTATCTTTGTCAAACCTTGGAGTAGAGGCATTAGAAAATCCTAGTTTGGAGTAGCGCTGGCAAAAATGAGGACGTCCACCACCTTCGAACTTACCATGAGAGAAATCACCACCATCGGTCCTTGGCCTCTTGGACTCTCTCTTCTTCTCCTTTAGCTTCTCACTCTCTATTTGCTCTACATAGGTCATAAGTCTAGAGATTTTCATCTCCCAAATCACATAGCCATCTTGTACTTCTTTGAGACTCTATCCAACATACCCGACGCATTCGATTAGTTGTATGAGCTCTTGAGTCAGAAACCATGAATGGAGCATATTTTCACAATTTTGTAAACTTGAGGCATACTCCCTCATATTCATGCCACCTTTCTTAATATTGATGAACTCCTATACTTTGTCCTCCCTCAATACCAATGGAAAAAAGCGATCAAGAAACACTCTTTTGAACTAATCCCAAGTCATGGGATTCATCTCTGTAGATCTCTCACTTTTCCATTAATCATAACAAATAGGAGAAATACCTTTCAATTAATATGTGGCCAACTCCTCCCTAACACCCATGTTATCCACAATCTTCTGAATGCTATTGACAAACTCTTATGGATCCTCTTCAACCATGGAACCCCAAAATTTTGAGGGACTCATCATCATGAAATAACAAACTGTTGACTCTGTCGTACCCATATATGGTTTCACAGGAGCAACCACTTCATAGTTGACTTGGGCTCTAAAGGCTTTTGCAGGTACTTGAATGGTCGCTCGAAACTCGTCATTGGTGATTTAATCATTCAAAGGAACATTTGGAGCTTGTTGCTCCACTTCCACCACATTCCTTCTAGCGGGGTATCTTCCTAGAGGCATATTCTGAAAATATAAAGAACAAGAGTTAGAGGGAAAGACTTAGACACCGCTCTACCACATGACATTGATCATGAAGAATATGATATGCTCCTAAGACGTATCATAACCTCCTATTCATGGATGTGGTGAACTTCACACCAATTAATTAGACTCTACTTATCATGGCATGTTACACTTCCTAGGACTCCTCTAAACCTTGTGCTCTGATCCAAAGTTTGTCACGACCCAAACTAGGGCCAAACTTTGACATTGTGATCAAGATGTGAGGGAACCCAACCAAGTCATCCTTGCATACATTGCATTTATAAGGTAAAGAAATATAGTAAAATAAGTGGAAGTAACAACTCAAAGGAATTGGTCTAAAGGATAGCACACTCAATAGATGTCCAACTGTACTACATCACATAGTGTCTATTATGCCTCTACTCTAATATTTGATGGGGGCTTAAGATAATATCCTAGCTCACCCGAAACAATAGAAGTAAAAAGAGAAACAATATAAAAGGAAAATCATTGCCCTAATAAGATGAGGACTCACAAACTCTTGATATCTAAAAAGCTTTAGCCACGAGTAGGATGGTCGTGAGTGTCGTCCATCCCTACTTTAAGAGATAATGTAGGCAAAATATGCGTTCGTATAAGAAATGTACTAAATATGTGAGATATGCATCATCAAGTAAACGAACATTAAAAATATACCATATAATGTATGACCAATCATAATGAACAAGAGTATTTCTTAAAACATATGGAAACTCATGGTCAATGCAAATCATAATATTTAATCATAAAACACATAACTTGATACTTAACTTGTGCGTGGGATAAGACATTTGACCTACATTTAAGACCATGCGAGCTATTATATGGAATCTGATGTATCCCTCATTGAGAAGGGGGAGGATACCTTGCCAGAGTATACTCCATCATAGAAACAATAGAAACTCACCTCGCACTATTTTTACAAATCAAACCAACTTCAATATAATACCTTATATATGCTTACTGAAGAATTCAACAAACAGTATCTAGAACAACTACAAACATCCATTTTCCCTAATATTGAAATTAGGGTTATAGTTTAAGAACTTAACCAAAATCAATTAACCACAACAATCAATTTCACAGCAATTTTAAACACACATAACAATTTCAATCAAACAAAAATGAGAATCAGTTACATTGAGTCAAAATCTAAAGCCCAAGAACTTATCAATTTAAATTTCATCTACCCATATCCTAGTTCAAGAGTACATACCTTGTATGGGTTAAGAAGAAACTTGAAAATATTTGCTTGAATTTGTGCAAGTGCGTCACAGATTTGCTTAAAAGAGAGAATTTAGAGGAATTTAAAAAGTGTAGTATGGGTAATGTATTGAAAATTAGGAGGAAAAAAGGGAATTTGAAGTGTTAAAATTCGACTGGGTCGGGTTAAAATGAATAAAAATGGGTTAAACTCATCTTGATAAAATACCTGAAAAACATCCAGATCCGTATCGCAGACTTGTTGTGAATTGCACTGATTAGTGTGCCAAAATTCCAAAATATAATTTGTACAAAAATAAACCAGGTCCGCAACCTAAACCTGGCGCATAATTTCCTTGGAGTGATATTTTTTTCAAAAATTTATTCGAGACATACGTGGCCAAAAATTGAGCGCTGATGGAGAAGGTCCACGACACAGAGACGTCACGGACTACACTATTTAGGACTCATACAAACTCTCTTTTTTAATTTTGTTTTCATGTACAACTTATACTATCCTAATTATACACTAAAATAAAATGAAATATTAGCAAACTAAAAAAAATTCATTATAACCTATTATAAAAAATATTTTACACTAACTCACGGGTTACCTCCCGTGTAGACCCTAATTTAGAGTCACAATATGACTCAGTTGTAGCTTCATTTATTATCGAGCTCAATTTTTTCCTCCTCACGATTGACAGCTTGCCCAAAATAGTGCTTAACACATTGGTCATCCACCTGTAATGTGGTCGATTTTGTGCGATTCCATGGTTCCATGGATCCATGTGCCGACATTCACACCACCTCAACTGGTCCACTCCATTTTAATCAAGCTTACCTGGAGAAAGATGCAAATGTGAGTTAAAGAGTAAGACTTTTTTTCCTGGCTCAAATGTTTGAGCGACTATATTCTTGTCATGCCATCGCTTCATCTTCTCTTTATACAACTTTGCATTCTCAAAAGCGTGGAGTCTGAATTCCTCTAATTCATGGAGCCGATCCTTATGATTTGGTATTGCCAACTCTGGGTCTAGGTTCAACTTTTTGATTTCCCAATATGCTTGGTGCTCCAGCTCTACTAACAGATGACATGCTTTTTCGTATACCATATGGTACGATGAAGTGCCAATTAGTGTGCCTAGATGGCCCAGTCCTTTCTTGTAGCATTAACGGTTTTCTGAAGAATTTGCTTCACCTCACGGTTTGAACCTCAAGTTATCTTCTAGTTTGGGAGTGATATGTTGTTGCGACCTTGTGCTTGACACCAAACTTATCTAATAGATTCTTTATCATTTGATTTATGAAATGCTTACTTCCATCTCTGATGATAGCCCTTGGAGTGCCAAACCTTGTGAAAAATATACTTCTTGAGAAAGTGACTTACCACTTTAGAGTCATTGGTTGGAAAATAAATAGCCTCGACCCATTTAGAAACATAATCAACTACCACCAGTATATACTAATTTCCATTTGACGATAGGAAGGGATCCATGAAGTCTATTCCCCACATATCAAAGATCTCTATCTCTAGGATGTTATTCAAAGACATCTCGTAACTTCTTGATATTGTGCCCAACCTTTGGCATTGACCACCACTTTTCACAAATCCTGGAGTATCTTTAAATAAATTAGGAGAAAAGAAACCTGACTATAATACCTTATGGGCTGTTTGTTCGCCTCCATGATGTCCACCATATGTAGATGAATAGCAACTGTGTAGAACTTGTTGGACTTCAGATTCAGGCACACCTCTTCTTAGCATATGATCAACACCTCTTTTGAATAAACAACATTTATCCCATATATAGAACTTTGCTTCATACATTAGCTTCTGGTTTTGTTGGGAGTTTTCTCCGGGGGGAATACTCCACTCACTATGTAGTTCACAATATCTGCATAATATGGGAGTTCTTGTACCTTTATTGCCAATAGTTTCTTATCTGGAAACTCTTCCTTTATCGCCTTTTATGCTTCTACATGGGATGAATCCTCTAATCTTGATCGATGGTCTGCTATTTTGATATTTGCATCGCCTCCTATCTTTTATTTCAATATCAAATTCTTGAAGAAGTAAGATCAATCTAATTAATCTAGGTTTCTCATCCTTCTTGTTGAACAAGGACTTGAGGGTTGCATGGTCAGAATAAATAATCACTTTTGTACCAATCAAGTAAGCGCGAAATTTATAAAATGCATAAACTAATGCCAACATCTTCTTCTCTGTGAGAGTGTAGTTGGCCTCAGCCGAGTCAACAGTCTTACTTTCATAACAGATGGAGTGAAAAAATTTCTCCTTCCTTTTTCCCAGCACTTGTCCCACTATTGTGTCACTTATATGGCACTTCAGCACAAAAGGTAGCTCCCAATCAGGAGCTATCAGGATTAGGGTCCCATCAGCTTCTTCTTCAAGAGTTTAAAGGCCTATAAACATTTATCATCAGGAATAAATTTTACCACCTTTTATAACAAGTTGCACATGGGTCTGGCAATCTTTGCCAAATCTTTAATGAATCACCAATAGAATCCGGCATGACCTAGAAAACTGTGGACACCTTTCAATGAAACAGATGGTGGTAGCTTCTGGATTACTTTAATTTTAGCTTTGTCTACCTCCAAACCATTTTTGAAACTTTGTGCCCCAACACTACCCTCATTTACTAAGAAATGAAACTTTTCCCAGTGTAAGACGAGATTTATTTCCTCATACCTTGCTAGTACTTTCTCTAGATTATAAAAACAAAGATCGAAAGACTCTCCAAATATTGAAAAGTCATCCTTGAAGATCTCTATGAACTCTTCCACCATATCATGAAATATAGCTATCATGCTGAAAAGTAGTAGGAGCATTACAAAGAACAAATAGCATATGCTTAAATGTATATATCCCATACAGGCATGTGAATGTTGTCTTTTCCTAATGCTCCAGTGCAATGGTATTCTAGTTGTAACTCAAATACCTGTCCACGAAATAATAGTACTCTTGGCCTGTTAGCCAGTCAAGCATTTGGCAATAAATGGCATAGTGTAGTGATCTTTCCTTGTGCCATTATTTAACTTTCTATAGTCCATGTATATACGCCAACCTGTTACTATTCTTGTGGGGACTAACTCATTCTTCTAATTAGTCACTACAGTCATTTCCTCTTTCATCGGTACACAATGAACTGGGCTTACCCATTTACTATCACAGATTGGGTACATTATGTCTGCATCTAGCCACTTAATTATCTCTTTCTTTACCACCTCTTTCATTATAATTTTCAAACGGCTTTGTGGTGGTACACTAGCCTTATGTCCTTCTTTTATGAAAATCTTATGCATGCACAAAGAGGGGTTCATACCATGAAGATAATCCATTTGCCATCCCATTGCCTTCTTTTGCCTTCTTAATACCTCAAGTACTACTGTGACCTGCATCTCAGAAAAATCTGATGAAAGAATTACATGTAAAGTATTATTCACTTAAAGAAAAGCATACATGAGATGTGATAGCAGTTGCTTCAACTCCAAGCTAGGAGATTCTTCAAGTGATGGCTTGGGTGAAGGATCCAATTCTCTGTTCAATGGTTCCATATTCTTTTTCCACATGATGACGTTTGGAATATGAGGCACACTATCTATCTCTTTAGCTTCCATGTCCTCTTCCATATCTTAACCCATCAAAATTCTTTCTAAAGGATCTTTTGCTAAAATGCATTCAATTGATACTTCCTCATCGATGACACTTACAGCAGAAAACTCTTCATAGCCTACAGGCAACTTTAGTGCCTGATAGACATAAAACACATCTACTTTGTCATGTGCTTCTATAGTCAATCTACAAGCAGCCACATCAGTAAGTGCACCTCTTATTGCTAATAATGGATTCCTCAAGATAAAAGGAACCACTGGATTAGGCTCAAAATATAATACAACAAAATAAACAAGAAAGATAAGGGATCCCACTTGAACTAACATATCCTAAAGAATACCATCAGGTCTAGCTATAGAAAGATCAGCTAATTGTAACAAAATGGTAGTTGCTTTATGTTCTCCCAGACCTAATTTCTTAAGCATAGATCTAGGCATCAAGTTTATACTAGCACCTAGATCAAAGAGACCTCTTGCATTACTATAGTTCTCAATAGTTACCTATACAATGAAGCTACCTAGATCTTTTATTTACCTAGAAGCATAACTTTGTTCAAGATTCTTGAACTACACTCTTCAGTGAGTGCCACTGTTTCAAAATTAAGCTAACTTGTCCTTATTGGCCACAATATCTTTGACAAACTTGGCATATTTACGAATGCCCTGTAACACATTAATCAAAGGTAAGTTAATTGGTACATGTTTAAGCATTTCTACAAATTTTTCAACACATTCCTCCTATTTCTTCTTTTTTAATTTTTGTGGGATTGAGGGACGTCGTTTTATTTTTGTCTCTTACTCCATTTGTGGTCGGGTAGAATCACTAGCTTCAATCTCCACAGCTTTACCTTTGCCTTCACTACCTTTTCTTTGTGGCGCTAGCTCAACTAGTGCTCGTCCACTTCGTGTGGTCACAATATTTACCTTCTTGGGGTTTGGATCAGTGTTACCTTATAAACTACCTTACGAGCAAGAATTTTGAGAACTTACTAGCTTTCCCACCCGCTTCTCTAAGTTTTGAGTAGTGATTTAAAACTAACGAACATCTGCATGTAGCTTAGCTTGGTCATTCATGAGTTATTAAGCATGTCTTCCACCCTCGTGTTTCGTGAACTTCTTTATTATTGGTTACTCTGGTCTTGCTAAATATAGTGTTGGCCTCCTCTTTGTGGTCTATATAGACCTTGACCTTCATTGTTGTACTGCTGTCCACTTCCTAGTAGTCTGAATTGTGTCTGCCCTTGATGTTTGTTTTGTTGATTTAGACCCCATGAGAAGTTCGGATGGTTTCTCCAATTCAGTTGTAAGTATTTTGTGTATTCTGATTACCTCCACCCTTAGGTGCATTACCCATGAAATTCACTGACTCAAGATTAGCTACATAGTATTTTGCCACCTATTCAATGCTGCCACACACCTCACACCAAATGTGTTGTTGTTGAACCATATTCACCAGAGCTTGTTGCTGGCCTTTTGCTAAAATGTTGAGAAACATTGTCATCATATTTTACATTATAGCAATTTGTGCCATTAATGTTGTCACCTCATCAACTTCCAACATGCCTGCTTGTTTTTTAACCATAGGTCTAGAGTTTCCTCCATTCCCCTTAGGATTTCTCTGAGATATGCGATTAAGCAATGTATAGAGCTCATCATATATTTTTTCTAGTGCCTATCCACCTACTGCAAGTTATGAAAAATTTTGGTGTTGGGTTTTAACCCTTTTATGAGGGTGTGGACCAACACCTCATTAGCTTGATGATGGTGAGAACAACTAATGAGTAATGATTTAAACCTGTCCCAAGATTGGTATAAACTTTCTCAAAATTTTATTTTAAAGCTTAAAATTTCAACCCTCAACATAGCTGTCTTCCCTGAAGGAAAGAAGATGATAAGAAATATACGAGCCAAATCATTCCATAAAGTGATTGAGTTTGGCGGTTTTAACCTCAACCACTTCTTAGCTTCCCCCAACAGAGAAAAGGGCAATAATGTTAACCTCATATAGTCAAGAGATACCCCATTCAGCGTATAAGTGTTGCTAATCTCTAAGAAGTTGTGGAAGTGGACTTGGGGATCTTTATGAGGCAAATCGGTAAACTGCCCATTAGAGTGCAACAGCTACACCATGTTTTGTTTCAGTTCAAATCTTCCTCCAGCAGGTGATTTCTGAATGTTGGAGGTGATATTTGCTGTGAGTGGGACTGCCACATTAAGTACTGTCCTAGATGCCATTTTACAGGGACCTCTACAGGAATTTCATTAGTATCAATCAGGTTTACCTATGGTATGGGATATAGACCAGCTGGTCTCCTTCATTGCTGATGCAGAAATCTTTCAGGCTCAGGTAGCGGTTCTACAATATTCCCACTTCTATCCAGTGTGCCTTCATGAATTCACCAGCAAAAAATAACAGTTAAGATCAAGTTGTTAACACTAACACAAATAATAAAGAAACTTCAAAAAGAAAACCATTCCCAAATAAAAAATGTCCTAGGGAACGGTGCCAAAACATTGTTGCATCCAAATTCACACGCAAGTGTACGCGATAACAAAAGTAATGTAGTGACACTTTTTAAGAGTTGGATATGGAATCCACATAAAAGTTTCATTAGGCACTGGTTATATTTTCAATGTATAAATTATTCATGTGTGTTTGTAAAGAGTTGAGTTAATTTATATTTAAAATAATTATACTAAAAATGATATAAGAAAATGACTCAAAGATATTAGAGAAATTGTATCAATTCAAGGAAGAGTCAAAGTTGTAGCTGTTAAGATTTTCGATCTAACATCCTTTACTTTGGTATACAATGAGTGTTTGGATTACTGATTTACAGGGTTGATTTTACAATTATGATCTTTCGACCTCTAATTGCCTACTTTTGTTGACAGCTTAACTACATCACTGAACGGGGATAAGCATGAACCAGAAAAATGTATTAATCATATCATCCAGTTTAGTAACAAAACATGGTGTATAGATATGTGTCACTGTCATTCTAAGCAATTCTAATGGTGATCAAGCATTAAAATAATCAAAACAAGAATATACAAGTAATCACATACAAAATCTCATTTTCCACCAATGAAAATAAGATTTAAACTTTCATCTTGTGGCTACAACCCAAGAACAATGAGATTTGTCCACTTATAGTTTGTAACATAATTACATAAATCATTAATAACCTAAAACCTTGAATTCAATTGAAAGAAAAGAAGAAAATATCACCCAAAAGTAGTTCTTCCTTCGTCTCCTTTAGTCAAAATCCGATAATCTAATCTAGATCTATAATAAAATATGTAAAGGTGATATTTATAGCCACTAAAAATGTGGAGTTAAAGTAGCCGCACTGAAGTCCATGACACGAACATGGCTCAATTTAGTATAATTTTGCATTATCTGTGTCGGTGAAAATTTGTTCTATCCAGAACCACATCCGCGACGTAGACCTGACGCACACCACTTTGTTACATTAAATAAATTCTTAGTATTGGAATTAAATCACTGAAGCTCAATGCGCGACGCGGACACACCCCAAAATGATACATTTTCTCTCCATTTGTTCCCAACTTCTCCTTAGAGCTCCACTTTCAATCAGATCATGTTTTGAATATCCATTCTCCCTCAATTTCCCCTAAACGTGTCTAATCATGTTGGTTGGTTATAACAATACACAAATATGCTAAAATATGAACTAAACTCTACGAATTTGCTCTCTACTTGAATATGAATTATGAGTTTTATTTGCTTTTGGGCACATAAATACACCCAAGATCATGGGTCATCATAAAATACCTTCAAAGCATGAAATTGAATTGATCTCATGTATGAATAGATCATTAACATTGAATAATAATATAATTTAGTTGACCTATATGCAAGTTGATTAAAATTCATAATTCATAATTAAAAATCATAGCGTAGTGCATGGGTCCATGAGAAATTAATTTAAAATCATGTAATAACATGAATTCATGCATAATGATGTAAAATAATGACAATTGACTCAATATAGAAAAGGCCCACAAAGAATTGACATGGAAGGCCTTTGAAATTGGGTGAAATTGAGTTCTTTTGGGACCAAATGGATGAAAAGAATCCATTGGTGAATCCTTACTTGCCATGACAAACAAAGACCTAAGAGCAATCTCTAATTAATGGAGACTTGAACTTGATATTGAAACCCTAGCCTTTTCTTCCTTGTGCTTGAGAGAAGATTGGAAATGGAAGATTTTTTATTTTTCTAAAGGTTGGGCATGCACTACAAGAAAACTACTCAGAAGTGAAGAAAAAAAATAGTCTTTAAAAGTGCATTTCTGGTCCCTAAAGGATAATAGGGACCAGAAAATTTTGTTTCCACCATGTTCTAATAGCCTCCTTCACTAAAGGACATTAAGGACGAGATAATACGGCTGGTTGTTAAACAGATTTTGAGACCACCTGAAAACTGGTCCTCAAAACCCTTAGGGACCATCTTTTTGGCTACCTAATTAAATATTTTAGGGATTGCATTAATGGTCGATAAATAGTTTTTGTGACTAGTGTTAGGTTGGTCGTTAAGCTATTTTTGTCTCCAGTTTGAAGATTTCATTTGCAACTTAAAAATGTAGTAATTAAAATAAAAATATTGCTTTCATATATATAAATATTGTCATTACAAAAGATGATCAACATCAATTACTAGCACTGTACGTTAATGATTTAAGCTAGTCTTAGTATTTTTGTCCATAAACCCTTAGAAAAAATCTATATAGCTATTATCCTTACAAAGAACTATAAGTTATTTTGGCATTCCTAGAAAAATCATGGTTGATCTATTCGTCCTCAAAAATTTGCTTCTCGTAAACTTCAGTTTCCATAACTTGTAAAAGTATTAAACATTTCATTTAGAAAAGACTACAAAAATCAACTGAAAAAATGGTTAACTAACAATATGAAATTTCATAAATATTTCTTTATTAAAAATAAGATTCTAAGGTGCATAAACCTATTAACGCTTGATCTAATCTTACCATTGAATAGTAGATACAACACAAGATTTTTTAAAAAAAATTAATGATACTGACCCTATTGGAGTGACTATTTTCTTCTCAATGAAGGGTAGATAGTAAAGACAATGCTCCACAACCAGATGAATAAGATGATCAAAATAATTAAAAAAACAAAGTCACTCTTTCAAATAACATTATCTCAAGTTAATGTATGCATATCTCTCATCTGAAAAGTTGACTGAATATTTCAGATATATCTTACAAAAGATCATGTTGATGAAAGCTTTTTGCCAATATATTAAACAAACAACTCAATAGCAACATTATTATCCAAGTGAATTTTAGTATTCATAAATAATGATCTGATCATCAATATATGAAGTATTAAGAAATTAGTCATAGGAGAAAGCAAGTGAAATAATAACTTCCACTTATAGCTATTTTCATGACCTAATTTCTTAGGTTATGATAGTGCCTACTATAAACCAGCAGTAGACAGGACGACCCACATACCGGAACTATAAGTAATGGGATGTTAGGGTAGCAGACCCAAAAATCTATCCAAAACAGTAACGAAAATAACAGGACCATACATGAACGGTGGAAGAAGCTAAATATATATACAAGTCAAAATTAATCCCTTCCATAACCTAGAAGTCACCTATACAGAGATACTAGTAGAAAGATTACAAATCCCAAAAGTGGACCATAGAAATAAGCTATTTTAAAAAGCAAAAGACAGACAAAATGTATATACAAAAGAAGACGGATAAATCTAGGATGGATTGTGCTCACTCTCGCCTCCGATGTACGACCGCAATTAGCTCGAACTCAGTGCTGGTAGCTCGTACTCGGACCTGCATCATGAAAATAGATGCAGAGTGTAATATGAGTACCAAAACAATAGGTACCCAGTAGGCATCATTGGCTAACTAAGCAAGATAAGCAAAAGTAAATTGAAATGCGAGTAAAAGATCACAATAAAAGAAACGACAAGAAGTAAATGTGGGTATGTACACGAGCGTACAAGCAATAAAATAGAAAGGATCCGACTAACTCCGCTGGGATCTTATAAACCCGATGGGTATGCTCGCTCACAATAAATAGTAACCATTGCATGAACTCCTATAAGTCTGGTAGATGCAAGAATAGTGAAAGGAAACTGAATGATGACAAAGGATAATAATAATCTCACCATTTCCCAAACTTGAACCCAACCATTTACAAACTCCAATACCTCAACCCACAACAGAGAGTAGACAAAAAACATAACTGAATATTCATCAGAAAATCAGGAATTGAACCTTATGTAGTGTGGACCATAGACTGAAACCAGGTAACTATAGCTAATGAGTCGACATGAGTTGGCTAGACCATGGACTCTAATTGGGTAATTGTAGCCAAAGGTCGAGCAAGGGTAAGCTAGACTGTGGATTATAATCGGATACCTGTAGCTAGAAAGCCTAAACACAAGTAAGCTGGAATAAGGCCTAGAACCAGGTATATGTAGCTAAGGAACTAATCATAAGTAAGCTAGACCTTGGGCTTTAACTAAGTAACTTTAGCTAAGGGATTGAACTGATTCAGAAAATAAATATCACGACCCAAGCCTAGGTACTAGACGTGACATGGCATATGAGGAACTCAAAAGTACCTCAAACAAGCCTCTTAGCATTCTTTTAGGCTTTCATAGGTAATGGCAATAAATAAACAAGCAGAAATCATAATAGAAAATATTCAACTTACATATGTCCAACAATACCTCTAACTTTTAGATTTAACGGGGCTAAGACAAGTTCCTAGCTCACCCTCAATATTAATAGATAGAAATACCACAATAAGTGTCTAAAGATCTCAGCATATCATAAGCTAGAAAGATAAAGGAGTATTGTTCTCGGAACATAGGAACTCACCAAAAGTAGTATTCAAATGAGATCTCAACTAGCCACATGGAAGAGAACGAGGAGAAGCACTGGTCCCTACTTGGTGATATCATGTAGGCAAAAGAGTATGTGTTATTACTTTGAATGTACTAAGTATGTAAGCATGCATGAACATTGAGGAAACATTAAAATATTTATGTAATATGAACCCTAATGCAATGCATGCATAATCAATTATAAAGATATACTTTAAAACATTCATTTGTGGGAAGATGACCATAACCGACATTTAAGACCATGTGAGCTATTACATGAAATCCAACATAACCCCCTACGTTGGCCGGGGAGACTACTTGCCGGGTAGAACTTCGTCAACTTCATTCATTTGTTTAACTTTAACTTTAAGGTCTTTCATGGATCCATTAGCCTAAGCCTACAAGGGATCCTATGTTGGCACATAGTTAGTGAGACAAGGGGTTGCTACTAGGATTCCCTTATGGAATCCTACCTCAATGACTCATTCGGTGCTAAGTCAATGCCACCGAATAGTTTAATACTTCAAAATTTTCATAGCATATAGCTTGAGAATTCAAAAATATCATATTCGGTAGAATAGCTCATTAAAATATTTGGTTTCTCAAATATGAAAGAATTATCATTATAGCAAAAAGAATACATCATTCATAGCATTTCATCATTCTTTTATTTTATAAGACTCTCTTTTTATCATAGACATTGCTTTCATAAATATTCATTTGGAGTCAAAGCTTTTAAGTCAAACTTAATTGAAAATATAGTTAAACTAGGTGGGTTCAAATCACTTCAACTTGCAAACATGTATGTAAATAAATATGCATAAATACTTTGAAATCCATTAATTAGAAATCATGCTTTAACCAACCCACCATGAATTTCAAGAACCTTTAAAGAGATAAATAGATAAATTACTTGCAATCCATCAATTCATACATATAAAATCATGTTGCATCAAAATAGACCAATAATCATTAGTTTAACCATGATTCATGCTATTAAGAATAAATAAGAATTACCCATAAGAAAATATTACTTGAAATCAAGAGATTTAATTAAAAGAGTTTTTGAACTACATGGGTGGAAAAGCCATGGATAAACACCCACATAACTTAGAGTGAAAGCTTAAAGAAAATAAACATAATTTATCATATAATTAAAATACTTTAGGCATGAGAGTGGAAGGAATACTCTCATTTAAGCCTTACATACCTAGAATCCGAAGCGTTATTCAGAATCGATGGACTTAATGAAAACTCTTGAATCCTAGCATATTCTCCTAGGTAGAGCGTTTTGTGTACTATCCGGAGTATATGAATCACTTGAATAGTATTTCTCCACTACTATAAACTAAAACTATATTTTTAGAATGAGTAAAGGAGTGTATAGAGAGAAGAGTTGCTTGAGAAAGTTTGATGAAAAAAATGATGAAATAAGGTGGGTATTTATAGGTGTGAAGGGAGGCCAAATAATTATTAAAATAATTATAAAGAAAAAAATCTAAACATTTAATGGAAGATTGTGATGTCTTGACTTATGTCAAATGGAGGACTATCGATGTCATGTATGATGTCAAATGGATCTAGATCTTTTAATGGTTGGTAAGATGTACCTTGTTGTAATGGAATACCCTTTTCCGGGGCTGTGTTTGAACAAGATAAATTCCTCATTAGGATTTGGTGTCTCCATATGAATTGTTTCTCTAGAAGTCTACGTTTATGTCATTTAAGAATCAATTAATTTAGAGAATCCTATAGTGAGATATGATTTTTCTTCTACAAACACTTCATTTTGTCAAAGCACCCTATCTTACAATAATTAATAAATTTGACCTACTTAACCTCTGAAACGTAAAATCTGGTCCCCACGACAGTTGTAGGTAAGGATGTTGGGGTTATTCAGAAATTTGAATTACCTAATTTGAACCATCTTATGAAATTTTATGCCTAAAGTACAAAAGCTGTATCATTTTCATCAATAATTGGAACATCATATATAATGTTATTAGGGAGTGTTACATTATCTCCCCCTTGGGAATATTCGTCCTCGAATGAGGAAAGACTTATCTTGATAAGAGTAGAATGTAAACCAACAACCCATCATTAATGCAATAGTGCAATATAAAATATCATTCGAAATATATTTCATAATTTTTAAGCATATGACAAGAAAAGTTGAAATGCAAGGGTTTCAAGTTATTGAGCAAGGACAACTTAATACCTTAGATTTGGGTAGAGGGAAAAAGATGAGGGTATCGCTTAATCATATCCTCTTTTGCTTCCCATGTAGCACTTTTGATTTGTTGATTCCTCCAAAGGACTTTAACAGATGCAACTTCTTTGTTCCTCAATCTCTTAACTTGTCGGTCTAAAATTTCAAACGTAACTTCTTCATAGGTCAAGTTTTCTTCAATATTCACTACTCTCAATGGTACAATGGAACTAGGATCGCCCACATATTTTCTTAACATAGACACATGGAACATCGAATGAACCATGGCCATTTCCAATGGCAACTCCAACTCATATGCAACCTTGCCAACACGTCTTACGATTCTATAAGGCCCTACATACCTAGGGCTCAACTTTCCTTTCTTACCAAACTGAAGCACACCCTTCATTGGTAAAACCTTTAGATAAACTCAATCATCAACATTAAACTCAAAATCCCTTTTTCTAGTGTCGCAATAGGACTTTTGACGATTTTGAGCCATCTTCAACCTTTATCTAATGATCTTCACCTTCTCTAAAGCATCAGGTACCAAATCGGGGCCCAACAAGGTCATCTCACCTACTTCAAACCAACCTATCGGGGATCTACATCGTCTTCTATATAAAGCCTCAAACGGCACCATCTTAATACTTGAGTGGTAACTATTATTATAGGCAAAATCGATGAGTTGTAGATGATCATCCCAATTTTTTTAAAACTCCAACACACAAGCCCTTAATATATTCTCTAGTGTTTGATTCGTCCTTTTGTCTTGCCCATCTGTTTGAGGATTGAATTCGGTGCTCAATTTTACCTTAATATCGAGGCCCTTCTGAAATGATCTCCAAAAGTGAGAAGTGAATTGGGTACCATGATCTGAAATAATGGGTAGAGGCATACCATACAACCTCACCAACTCCCGAATATACATCTTGGCATAGTCTTCGACCCTATAGGAAGTCTTAACCGATAGGAAGTGAGATGATATAGTCATTCTATCAACAATTATCCAAATCAAATTATGACGCTTTCGGGTATGAGGCAAACCTACTATAAAATTCATATTCACATATTTCCACTTCTAAGTAAGGATTTTAATGTCTTGGGCTAGGATACCCGACCTTCACTTGTTGGCAATTAAGAAATTCACACATGAACCTTGCTATGTCCTTCTTCATGCCATCCCACCCATAGAACTCTTTTAAGTAACGGTACATTTTCGTCGAATCGGGATGAATGGAGTATGTAGAATTATGAGCCTCCATCAAGATCAAAATCCTTGGGCCATCAACATCCGGAACACATAGCTGACCTTGGTAGTATAGCACCCCATCTCCCCCTTGGGTAAAGACCTCTATCTTCTTTTCCTTCACTAACTTCTTTAACTCGATAAATGTCGGGTCAAGATATTGCTTTGATTTTACATCCACCACTAAATAGGATTTGGACCTATTTTGAAAAACCATACCACCATCATAAGTACCACACAACTTCACCCCTAATCTAGCTAACCAGTGGACATCTTTCACCAACTCCCTCTTACCTTCATCCAAATGGGACACACTCCCCATAGACACTCTACTAAGTGCATCGACAACTATATTAGCTTTACCCAGATGATAGTGCACACTCATGTCATAGTCCTTAAAGAGTTATAGCCTCCTCATTTGCCTTAGATTAAGGCATTTTTGGGTGAACACATATTAAAGACTTTTATGATTGGTATACATATCCACAAGCACCCCATAGAGGTACTGCCTCCAAATCTTTTAAGAAAAAGCAATAGCCGCAAATTCAAGGTCATGGGTAGGGTAGTTACGCTTATGCACCTTTATTTGCCTAGAAGCATAGGCTATGACCTTGCCATTTTGCATTAGGACACACCATAAACCAATCTTTGAAGCATCACAATAAACTACAAACCATTCTAATCATTCTGGGAGAGTCAAAATAGGAGCAGAGGTAAGTCGATCTCTCAATGTCTAGAAACTCTTCTCACACTCATGCGTCCATATGAATTTGGCTTTCTTTTGGGTTAATTTTGTCACAGGAGATGAGATGGATGAAAAACCTTCGATGAACCTTCTATATTACCCGGCTGGACCCAAGAAGCTCCTATATTCTGAAAGAGACAATGGTCTAGGCCAATTATTGACTGCCTCTATTTTTTTAGGATCAACCTTGATCCCATCACCGGACACTACATGACCAAGAAATGCCACCTCCTTCAACTAAAATTCATACTTACTAAAATTGTCAAACAATTGCCTATCCCTCAAAGTTTGAAGCACAACTCTCAAGTGATTTTTATGTTGTTTCTCACCCCGAGAGTAAATATAAATACCATCAATGACGACCACCACAAAAGTATCAAGGTAAGGTTTGACCATCTTATTCATCAAGTCCATGAATCCGCCAGTGCATTCGTCAACCTAAAACTCACTACCACAAACTCGAAGTGACCATACCTAGTTTGGAAAGCCGTATTGGGAATATCGCACTCCCTTACCCATAGTTGGTGATAGCCAGGCTGAAGGTCTATTTTGGAGAAGTGACTTTCCTCTTACAATTGATCAAACATGATATCTATTCTAGGGAGTGGGTACTTGTTCTTAATGGTCATCTTATTTAATTGCCAGTAGTCTATGCACATTCAAAGCGACCTATCCTTCTTTCTCACGAATAACATGGGAGCACCCCATGGAGAAATACTTGGTCTTATGAACACCTTTTCTATCAAGTCCTTTAATTATTCCTTCTACTCTTTCAATTCTACTGGGGTCATCTAGTAAGGAGGAATAGAGATAGGTTGGGTATTGGGGAGGAGATCGATACCAAAATCAACTTTCCTTTCGGGAGGGACACCAGGAAGGTCATTGAGAAAGACATCGAGGAACTCATTGACTATGGAAACCTACTCAAGAGGAGGACTTTCTGAGTTGACATCCCTAACCCTCACAATATGGTAAATACAACCCTTAGAAATTATTTTTTGGGCCTTAAGATAAGAAATGTATTTACCCTTCACCACCGAATTACGACCCTCCCATTCAATAATGGGCTCATTTGGAAATTAGGACTTGACTCGATGAGTTCTACAATCTATAGAAGCATAAGATGCATATAACCAATCTATCCAAAGAATGACATCTAACTTTACCACGTCAAGCTCAATGAGATCACCAGTAATAACTTTATTCAATATAGACACGGGACAACCCCTATCGACCTTCCTAGTAATAACCAATTCACCCACAGGGGTAGATACCAAATAGGGCTCTAATAACATTTTGGGTGACACATCAAACCTATTAGCAAGAAATATAGTAACAAATAATAAATTTGCACCCAGATCTAATAGTGCATACACATCAAAAGCAATGACCTTTAACATACCGGTAATGACATTGGGTGCGTCCTCAACCTCTCATATCCCATGCAAGGAGTAAAAGTGCTTGGTTCATTGGACACATCCTTGGGCTTGTTGACTATGAGCAATTTGGCCTTGAGGCCTACCACTACCATATTTACAATTCCTAGTATGGTGGCCCAGCTTGCCATACTTAAAGCATGCATTGGAGCCGGCTAAGCATTCCTCTTTGTGAGTCCTTCCACACTTCTTGCAAGCTGAGAAAGTTTAAGCAGCAATATTCTCTCTTGGAACCATTAGTTTACCACCCTTTTCATTGTTGAACCTTAGAGGAGAAGTATTGGTGGAACCTTGTCCCAAAAATCATTGCCCACCTTGGCCTTTGTCATGGTTACCATAATCGAAACTTTGAGGGTTAAACCCTCCACCATCCATTCTAGCCTTTTTGAACCCTATTGATCTCTCTCTCAGCTTCTCTTCTTCAATTTGTTCTGCGTAAGTCATTAACCGAGAGATGTTCATCTTCTTGATCAACATGGCCATTTTTTACTCCTTGGAAACCAAGATTGAGACACAGAAAATAAACTTGCTCATCCTAGCTCTTGGGTCGTAGACCATGAAGGGAGCATACTTTGAGAACTTAGTAAATTTGATAGCATACTCCCTCACACTCATACTCCCTTGACGGAGGTTGATGAAATCTTAGATTTTAGCCTCCCTTACCTCCAATGGGAAGAAGAAATTTAGGAAGGCACCTTTGAACTCTTCCCATCCTATCGACCCCATTTTTTCATCTCTCTCAACAACCCATTATTCGTACCATACTAGAGTCACACCCCTGAGTTGATAGGCTACTAGCTCGGTTTTCTCATTCGGTGGCACACCCATGATAGCCCAAATCTGGTATACCTCATTAATGAACTCCATAGGGTCCTCATCTAGTTTAGAACCATCAAACTCGGGTGGATTCATCCTTTGGAAATCCCAAATCCTAGAGGCCGGATTTTGCATTTGGGGAGGAGGAACACCTTGATGCCCTTGGTTGGGTATGACTTGAGCAAACAACGTAATAATATTGCAAAACTTGGTATGGGATACCCCTTCCCCATGATATGGGGCATTGGGAACCGGAGGAGCTTGGTCCTCATTATCAACCCTTGCTCTTGGAGGTGCTCTTCCAAGAGTCATTATCTAGAGAACATGAAACAAGTCATTAGTTAAAGGAAATTTAAGGACACTATAAGGCATGACATGAATTTGAAATAAGTAAAAACATTCCTAAATGTCCCATAGTCTCCTATTCACAGTTATGGCGTGCTTCACAACCATGAACAAGATCCTATTTGACGCGGTATGTTGGAATCCAAGCTCACCCTCAATTTTAATAGAAGGAAATACCATAGTAAGTGTCTAAAGATCTCAACATATCATAATCTGGAAAGATAAAGGAGTATTGTTCTCGGAACATGGGAACTCACCAAAAGTAGTCTTCAAACGAGATCTCAACTAGCCACGTGGAGGAGAATAAGGAAAAGCACTGGTCCCTACATGGTGATATCAGGTAGGCAAAAGAGTATGCGTTAGTACTTTGAATGTACTAAGTATGTAAACATGCATGAACAATGAGGAACCATTAAAATATTTATGTAGTATGAACCATAATGCAATGCATGCATAATCAATCATAAATATATACTTTAAAATATTCATTTGTGGGAAGATGACCATAACCGACATTTAAATCCATGCGAGCTATTATATGGAATCCAACATAACCCCCTACATTGGCCAGAGAGACTACTTTCCGGGTAGAACTCTGTCAATTTCATTCATTTGTTTAACTTTAACTTTAAGGGCTTTCATGGATCCATAAGCCTAAGCCTACAAGGGCTCAAATATTGTCACATAGTTAATGCGACAAGGGCTTGCTACTAGGATTCCCTTACCGAATCCCACTTCAATGACCCATTCGTTGCTAAGTCAATTCCACGGAATAGTTTAACACTTCAAAATAGTCATAGAATATAGTTTGAGAATTCAAAACATCATATTCGTTAGAATAGCTCATTAAAACATTTGGTTTCTCAAATATGCAAGAATTATCATTATAGCATAAAGAATATATCATTCATAGCATTTCATCATTTTTTTATTTTATAAGACTCCATTTTTATCATAGACATTGCTTTCATCAATATTCATTTGGAGTCAAAGCTTTTAAGTCAAACTTCATTAGAAATCATGCTTTAACCAACCCACCATGAATTTCAAAAACCTTTAAATAGATAAATAGATATATTATTTGCAATCCATAAATTCATACATATGAAATCATGTTTCATAAAAATAGACCAAAAATAATTAATTTAACCATGATTCATGCTATTAAGAATAAATAAGAATTACCCATAAGAAAATATTACTTGAAATTAAGAAATTTAATTGAAAGAGTTTTTGAACTACATGAGTGGAAAAGCCATGGATAAACACCCACATAACTTAGAGTAAAATCTTAAAAAAAATAAATATAATTTATCATATAATTAAAATAATTTAGGCATGAGAGTTAAAGGAATACACTCATTCAAGTCTTACATACCTAGAATCCGAAGCGTTATTCATAATTGAAGGACTTAGTGAACACTCTTGAATCCTAGCCTTTTCTCCTCGCCGGAGCGTTTTGTGTACTATTTGAAGTATATGAATCACCGGAATAGTATTTGTACACTACTAAGAACTAAAACTATATTTTGAGAATGAGTAAAGGAGTGCATAGAGGGATGAGTTGCTTAAGAAATCTTTATAAATAAAATGATGAGATAAGGTGGGTATTTATATGTGTGAAGAAGAGACCTAATAATAATTAAAATAATTATAAAGAAACAAAATCTAAAAATTTAACTAAAGATTGTGATGTCGTGGGTGATGTCAAATGGAGGACTATTGATGTCATGGATTATGTCAAATAGATTTAGATCTTTCCATGATTGGTGAGATGTACTTTCTTTTAATGGAATACCCTTTTTTCAGAACTGCGTTTGAATAAGATAACTTCCTCATTAGGATTTGGTGTCTTCAAATAAATTGTTTCTCTAGAAGTATACTTTCATGTCGTTTAAGAATCAACTGATTTAGTGCATCCTATAGTGAGATATGATTTTTCTTCTACAAACACTCTATTTTGTCACAACACCCTATCTTACAACAATTAATTTATTTTACATACTTAACCTCCAAACGTAAAATATGGTCATCACGAAAGTTTTAGGTAATGATGTTGGAGTTATTCAGAAATTAGAATCACCTAATTTGGTATATCTTATAAAACTTTATGCACAAAATACAAAAGATGTATCATTTTAATCGAGAATTGAAACATCATATACAACGTTTTTAGAGGGTGTTACAATAAAGGACCAAATGATTATGGGCCGATAGAAAAATTGGGCATTATAGAGTTAAAATCACAAGCTAAGTTACTGCTTGGCTAAGGCTCAGACTATCAGACTCAAGTCTTCCATATCAGTCTATAGGGAGGTAACCGTCAAAAATGATGTCGGAGAAGCTCTAAGGCCCAACTGCACCTAAAATCACGTAGGTCTAAGGAAAAACTTGTCTAAGCCTAGACTAAGGCCAAACATGCTTCCAAAAATATAACCACAGGCGCAATATTCACTAAAACGAATGGATGATCAACAATAATAGGAGTTGTGCTTACACAGTCCAATAATTACAAAAATGAGGCCTAGGACATGGATTCTAGGAAATTAGGTTTCTCAAAACCCAAACCACTCCATACTCATACCAATCAATGTACAATTGCCTAAACTTGCTCAGTCTTTCTAGGGGAAAACCGTAGCCTACCTGAAAGCTGACCACTAGTGCTCCAACTCATGAAATCATAGCATTTCCCTTCCGAACGGCCTCTGAATGCTTCCACGCTATCAACAATAGAGTCATAATGCTAATATGATTGTTATGAAACTAAAATCGTCGAATTAAGAGATGGACCAATTTTGGGGTATAAAATAGGAAAAGTGGAACCCGTGCTTGAAATTTTGGAATTGACCCCATACCTAGGTTCTAGACTTCATTACAAGCTCACAAATTAGATTTATATCACAATTCAGGGTGGGAAACTATGTTGGATGGGCATACAATTAAAATTCAAACAATTTGACGAAAAGACCATATATGTAAGAATCTTAATCACCTAATTAAAAAAAATGAGACCCTTCCAACCCAAAAAATACACTACGACGCTCCTTGCAAAATAGTACACAATCCAGCCTAAAAAATCACTCAAAACAGAGTTAAATTGATCAAGTTGCAACTTGCACAAAATCCATAAAATACAACTCCCAAAAACACTATAGCAATAGCTAAAAATCAATTTGTTACCTCACTCGATGCTTCTTCTTGTATTTCTGAGATCACTACGAGATTCATCACGAAATTCCCTTGAAATTGGACCTTAAAATCACCTAATTATCTTGCTCTTACATTAAAAGACCAGGCCAATGGCCTTTGGAAACGCGTCTACAGTGCTCCGCGAGTGCGGATGCCAACATAATTGACCTTCATAAATACGGACAGAGGCCCGCAATTGTGAAGGCCAATGAATCAAACCTCCATGAATGCGGCCAAGGCCTCAGGACAATGGAGACCAAATTCTTGGACCAACATCATCGCAGAGAGAAAATGGTGCTGCACCACATATCAACCAAAGCTGAGTTTTTCACAAAGTTCAAATACCATGATGAGGTGCTTGGGATTCCTTCAAAACCCCATGAGTGAGAACGAGGTCGTTACGACTGAAAGTGGATCCCACATCCAAAGGCCATTTTGAGCCAACTTTCACAATGGGTCTTGAGATTAGACCGAAAGCCTCAAAAAACAAACATTGGGTCATCCTAGGCCAAATTCAACATTTCCAAACTAACTACTCTATAAGAATTTTCATCCGAACGTGTTTTCAAAGAAAGTTGACCAAAGTCAACTGTAGGACAAATCACAAAGGCAAAAGCAACAAATGGTCTTAAACTCGCACCGATTGCCTTGGTACCTAAGCGACCATGCTACTTGCCTAAATTGGCCATTACGGAGTTGATTGGACCATCATAATTTCATTCTAAGGTCATTTTCCTAAATCTAAGATAGAAATCAAATTTTCAGGTTATAAAATCTCCAAAAGAGGGAAACAGGCATAAAATCCAAACAAACAACTAGGCAACCAAACAGTCAGTGTTAGCAAGTAATAAATGAATTGGGGTCGCTACAGGAATGCTCAAAATGATAAAATGAATGCTTAAATTCAAAAATGACCTAGAGGGTCATTACAACATCCACTACTAAAAGAACTTTCATCTGCAAAAGTAAGAGTCAAGAAGTACTTGAAGTTCGAATAAGCTGGGGAACTATGCCCGCATCTCATATTCGGTCTTCTAGGTAGCCTCCACAACTAGATGATGCCTCTAACAAACCTTAACCACAGAATGGATTTGGAATACAATTGTTTGACATATCTAGCCAAAATAGCAACTGGCTCCTCAATGTAGCTCAAATGATCATAAAAGTTAACTACATTATATTGGATGATATGGGACTCATCTGGAACATACCGCATAATCAAAACATGAAAAAAGGGGATGATTATCTGAAAAGACCAGAGGCAAAGCTAACTCATATGCAACCTCTTCAACTGTCCTCAATATCTTAAAAGGACCAATGTACCTGAGGCTAAGCTTGCCCACCTCTAATCCAAGATCTCACAGTGAGAGGATAGCCAGTCCATGCCCAGAATCAAATTGAAATCCACCATATCAACTTAAATGAGATCCACACTAGTGTCACGCCCCTAGATAGTCACCAAACATGATCTAAAGAACCGATCCACTACTGAAGAATAACCTACTAGGTTGAAATACATAATGGCTCAACTAATGGCTCTGAGTCATACTCAATCAAGGGGCCAATATAAAGATATATAAAAATATGTAGAGTCTGGATCAAATAAAGAGGATGCAGGTTGATGGCATAATAAAATTGTACCTGTGATCATATCGTCTGAGGCCTCAATATCTGCCCTAGTAGAAGCTGCATAAAAAAGGGGTTGGGATCCTCTACCTGTGTATCTATTCTTCCTCCTGACATGCCTGACCGGGGACCATCCCATGCACCATGGTGACCACCTCCGTGGTCCTGGCCCTAGCGTCCTCCTTTAACTAGTGGTGCAGGTGCTGGCGTGGGTCTACCTGCTTATGAAGCTGGTAAGGCTAGCCTACGCTAAGAGCACTCACGGGACCAATGTTTTAACTCCTCTCACTCATACCACCCAAGTGCATATTGGCTAAAAGTTGGGGGTCAGCCACCTCTTCTTAATGAACCCGTCTTCTAATGACCTTGGCCCTCACTCAAACTGGCAGTAGAACTAATTTAATGGTGTTGATCACCCTCCGATCTCTGAAGAGAGGAAAGGAAAGGGAAATTGGACTAACCTGACTGAAATCTCTGATGTGATCTATATAGGACTCCTAGGGTCAAAAATGGAGCCCATCATGGCTATCCTCCTTCCTATCCAACTTGTCGCTGGCCTCTTGGGCCTCGCGATAGAGTAGCTTGAGCGTGTGGGCATTATTTACCACCTAGAGAAATAAGAGGCCCATTGAGACTAAAAATTGTATCTCAAACCATAGCTGAAGCATCAATCACTTGATGGAGCACCAAACTCTCTCCTCCTCTATAGGCAATATCATAGCAGAATGCTTGGAGAGCTTGTGGAATTAGGCCTTGTACTCTGACACTATCATGGGTACCTACTCCAACCATGAGAATTGATCCCGAAGTAGATCTCTAACACTCTTGGTGATAAATCGGGCCAAGAATGCCTTTTAAAACTCAACGCAGGTGATCAGTGGAGACCCATCTGGCCTAGTCTCTATGTAGGTACACTACCATCGCTTGGGGTGACCATCTAATTGGTAGGAAGTAAATTCAGCTGCCCTCAACTCCTCCAAACCCAAGATATGTAGCCGTTCACGGCAAGTAAGCAGAAAATCGTGGGTATCCTCACCCACAGCCATATAATATCTCGGTAGTGATAGTTGAAGAAATACCCCAAGTATCTTCTTCTCCCATAATGGCATAATGCCCTCAAAATCATCAGGCTGAGCAGTCGGTGCCAGTGGCTGCTGAACAACTGGTGCCTCAAGTGGAGGATAATCCTTTAATGCTGGAGCGGTTGGAGTTGGGGCCTATTGGATGTCCCCAATGGTAGCTAATTTCTGGGCAAGCATTGTCTAGAGGTCTGTAGCTGCTGCTGGCTTGAAAGGTTTCTAGGATGGTCCCAGGCCCACTAGCTGCTGATAAAATAGAGCTACTAGTGGCTCCACCTCTAACTTCATAGTTTGCTCTCTGTCTCGGGCTGGAGATCCAGCCCTGGCACGACCCCGTAGTTGTCGTTTACCTTTGGCACGTGTGTGAGCCATCCTTAAAAGAGTGGAAAAAGTGAGATTTTAAGAAACCAACAATAGACACATGAACGACAGCAATACAAAATAGGTACATTTCTAAAGACATCTTGTAGCCACCCGGAACATAAGTCGCGGACGTCTCCGCACCGATCCACAGAACTCTACTAGACTTTAGCTCTATACAAATGAGACTAGTGAACCTAGGAATTTGATACCAACTTGTCATGACCCAATTATTCAAGTAATGATGGCATCTACTATAACCCTGACCTTCGACGGGTAAAGGTAGGACACAATGTACTAACCCTCACCTCCGACGTGCAACCGCAGCTAGCTCAAAATCAATGCCGGTAGTTAGTACTCAGAGTTGTATCACATAAAAAAAATATAGAGTGTAGTATGAGTACCGAAACATCAGGTACCAAGTAGGCATTATAGGCTGACTAAGGAAGATAAGAAAAAGTAAACTAAAATGCGAGTACAACAGCACAACCAAAGACAGGACAAGAAGTAAATGTGAGTATGTACACGAACGTACACCAAACAAAAACTTTTGTTCTCTTAAACTTCAGTTTCCATAACTTGTAAAAGTATTAAACATTCCATTAAAAAGGACTACAAAAATAAACTGAAAAATTGGTTAACTAACAAGATGAAATTTCATAAACATTTATTTATTACAAATAAGATTCTAAGGTGTAGAAACCTATTAACGCTTGATCTAATCTCACCTTCGAATAGTGGATACGACATAACATTTTTATATAAAAAATTAACGTATACTGACCCTGTTGGAGTGACTATTTTCTTCTAAGTGAAGGGTAGATAGACAAGACGATACTCCACAACCAGATGAATAAGATGATTAAAATAATTAAAAAACCAAAGTCACTCTTTCAAATAACATGATCTCAAGTTTATATATGCATATCTCTCATCTAAAAAGTTGACTCAATATTTCAGATATATCTTACAAAGATCATGTTGACGAAAGCTTTTTGCCAATATATTAAACAAGCAACTCAATAGCAACATGATTATCCAAGTGAATTTCAATTTTCACAAATAATGATTTGATCATCAATATATGAAGTATTAAAATATTACTCATAGGAGCAAGCAAGTGAAATAATAACTTTCACTTATAGATATTTTCATGACCTGATTTCTTAGGTCATGATGACGCCTACTATAAACTAGCAGTAGGCAAAACGACCCAAATTCTGGAACTGTAAATAATGGGATATTAGGGTAGAAGACCAAAACATCTATCCAAAACAGTAACAAAAATAACAGGACCATGCATGAACGGTGGAAGAAGCTAAATATATATACAAGTCAAAATGAATCCCTCCCATAACCTAGAAGTTACTTGTACAGAGCTACTAGTAGAAAGAGTACAAATCCCAAAAGTAGACCATAAAAATAATCTATTATAAAAAGCAAAAGACAAACAAAATGTATATACAGAAGAAGGTGGGTAAATTTAGGATGCAATGTGCTTGCCCTTGCCTTCGATGCGCGACCGCAACTGGCTCAAACTTAGCACCGGTAGCTAGTACTCAAATCTGCATCACAAAAATATATGTAGAGTGTAATATGAGTACCAAAACAAAAGGTACCCAGTAGGCATCATTGGCCGACTGAGAAACATAAGCAAAAGTAAACTAAAATACGAGTAAAAGATCACAATAAAAGAAACGACAACAAGTAAATGTGTGTACGTACACGAGCGTACAAGCAATCAAATAGAAAGGATCCAACTAACTCCGCTGGGTTCCTATAAACCCAATGGGTATGCTTGTTCACAATAAATAGTAACCACCTGCACGAACTCTCATAAGTCTGGTAGATGCAAGAATAGTGAGAGGAAACTTAACGATGCCAAAGAATAAAAATAATCTCACCATTTCATAAACTTGAACTGAACCATTTCCAAACTCCAATACCATAACCCACAATAGAGAGTTGACGAAAAACATAACTGAAGATTCATCAGGAAATCATGAATTGACCCTCGTGCGAGATGCACCATGGAATAAAACTAGGTAACTATAGCTAATGAGTCGACATGAGTAGGCTAGACCATAAACTCTAAACGGGTAGCAGTAGCTAAAAGTCGAGCATGGGTAAGCTAGACTGTGGATTATAACTGGATAACTGTAGCTAGAAAGCCTGAACACAAGTAAGCTGGACCACGGACTTGAACCAGGTATCTGTAGCTAAGGAACCGATCACAAGTAAGCTAGACCGTGGACTTTAACAAGGTAACAGTACCTAAGGGATCGAACTGATTTCAGAAAATAAAAGACCAAATGATTCAAGGCCGATAGGAGAATAAGGCATTATGGAGGTAAAATCACAAGCTGAGTTACTGCTTGTCTAAGGCTCGGACTATTAGACTCAAGTCTTCTATATCAGTCTATAGGGAGGTAACCATAAAAAATGATGTAGGAGAAGCTCTAAGGCCCACCGGTAGCCAAAATTGCACAGGTCTAAGGAAACACTAGTATAAGACTAGACTAAGGACAAACATGCTTCCAAACATATAACCACAGGCGCAATATTCACAACAACGAATGAATGATCAACAATAATAGGAGTTGTGCTTACACAGTCCAATAATTACAAAAAATTAGGCCTAGGACATGGATTCTAGGAAATTAGCATGCTCGACACCCAAACCACTCCATACTCATACCAATCAATGTATAATTGCCTAAACTTGCTCAGTCTTGCGAGGGGAAAACTGTATCCTACCTGAAAGCTGACCACTCACGCTCCAACTCAAGAAACCGTAGCTTTTCTCTTTTGAGCAGCCTATGAATGCTTCCACGATATCAATAATAGAGTCATAATGCTAATATAATTGTTATGACACTAAAATCATCAAATTTAGAGACAGAACAATTTCAAGGTCGAAAATAGGAAAAGTGGAACCCGTGCTGGAAATTTTAGAATTGACCCCATACCTAGGTTCTAGACTTCATTCCAAGCTCAGAAATTAGATTTACATCACAATTCAGGGTAGGAAACTATGTTGGATGGGCATGCAACTAAAATTCACACAATTCGACTAAAAGACCATATATGGAAGCATCTTAATCACCTAATTCCAAAAAATAAGACCATTCCAACAAAAACAATACACTACGATGCTCCTTGCAAAATACTACACAATCCAGCCTCAAAAATCACTCAAAACGAAGTTTAATTAATCAAGTTACAACCTGCACAAAATCCACAAAATACAACTCCCAAAAATAGTATAGCAATAGCTAAAAATTGATTTTGACCTCACCCAAAGCTTCTTCTTGCATTTATGAGCTCACCACGAGATTTGTCAGAAAATTACCTTCACATTAGACCTTATAATCGCCTAATTCTCTTGCTCTTTCATTAAAAGACCAGGCCAATGGCCTTTACGAATGCGTCTATAGTGTTCCGCGAGCGCGGAGGCCAACAAACTTGACATTTGAAAATGCGAACAGAGGCCCATAATTATAAAGGCCAATGAATTAAACCTCCGTGAATGCGGCCAAGGCCTCGCTACAGAGGAGTCCAAATTCTTGGACCTCTATGATCGTGGAGAGCAAATGATGTTGCACCAAATATTAACAAAATCTGAGTTTTTCACAAAGTTCAAATACCATGACGGGTTGCTTGAGATTCGTTCGAAACTACATAAGAGCAAATGAGGTCGTTACAACTGAAAATGGGTCCTATACCCAAAGGACATTTTGAGCCAACTTCCACAACAGGTCTTGAGATTAGACCAAAAGCTTCAAGAAGTGAACACTAGGTCATCTTAGGCCAAACTCGACATTTCAGAATTAACTGTTTGTAAGAATTTTCATCCGAACGCATTTTCAAAGAATGTTGACCAAAGTCAGTTGTAGGCCAACTCCCGAAGGAAGAAGCAACAAATGGTCTTAAACTCGCACCGATTGCCTCGGTACCTAAGCGACTATGCTATTAGCCTAAATTGGCCATTACGAAGTTGATTGAACCATCATAATTTCATTCTAATGTAATTTTCCTAAATCTATGATAGAAATAAAAATTTTAGGTTATAAAAGCTACAAAATTGTGAAACAGGCATAAAACTCAAATATACGACTAGGCAACCAAACAGTCACTGTCAACAAGAAATAAATGAATTGGTATAGCTACATGAAAGCTCAAAATGATGAAATGAATGCTTAAATTCAAAAATGACCTAGAGGGTCATTACAACATCTACTACTGAAAGACCTTTCATCTGCGAAAGTAAGAGTCAAAAAGTACATGAAGTTTAAATAGGCCAGGGAACTATGCCCGCATCTCATGTTCAGTCTTCTAGGTAGCCTCCTCAACTAGACGATGCGTCCAACAAATCTTAACCACAGGAGTGGCTTTGGAATGCAATTGTCTGACATCTCTAGCCAAAATAGCAACTGGCTCCTCAATGTAGCTCAAATGATCATAAAAGTTAACTACATCATATAGGATCATATGGGACTTATTTGGAACATACCGCAACATAAATACATGAAAAAAGGGATGATTATCTGAAAAGACTAGAGGCAAAGCTAACTCATATGCAACCTCTCCAACTATCCTCAATATCTTAAAAGGACTAATATACCTGGGGCTAAGCTTAACCCACCTCTAATCCAAGATCTCATGGTGAGGGGATAGCTAGTCCATGCCCAGAATCAAATTGAAATTCACCATATCAACTAAAATGAGATCCACACTAGTGCCACGCCCCTATATAGTCACCAAACATGATCTAAAGAACTGATCCACTACTGAAGAATCACATACTAGGTTGAAATACGTAATGGCTCAACTAAGGGCTTCGGACTCATACTCAATCAAGGGGACAATATAAAGATATATAAGAATATGTAGAGTCTAGATCAAATAAAGAGGATACAGGCTGATGGCATAATAAAATTATACCTGTGATCATATCGTCTGAGGCCTCAATATCTGCCCTAGCAAGAGCTGCATAGAAATGGGGCCGGGCTCTTCTACCCTACGCATCCACTCTGCCTCCTGACATGCCTGATCGGGGACCATCCCGTGCATCCTGGTGACTACCCCTGTGGTCCTGGCCCCAGCGTCCGCCTCTAAATGGTGGTTAAGGTGCTGGCGCGACTCTACCTTCCTATGGAACTAGTAAGGCTAGCCTGCATTGAGGGCACTTACGGGACCAATGTTCTAACTCCCCGTAATCATACCACCCAAGTTCATTCCGGCTAAAAGTTGGGGGTCGGCCACCTCTACCTAACTAACCTGCCTGCGAATGACCTTGACCCTGACTAAAACGGGCACTAAAACCAATCTAACGGTACGCCACCACTGCTTGGCATGACTATCTAACTGGTAGGCAGTGAATTCATCTCCCCTCAACTTTACTAAACACAAGATATATAGCCATTCACAGAAAGTAAGTAGAAACTCGTGGATATCCTCAACAAGTGAGATTTTTAGAAACCAACAATAGACACATTGCACGACAACAATACAAAATAGGCACATTTCTAAAGACATCTTGTAGCCTCCTGAACATAAGTCGCGCACGTCTCCACATCGATCCACAGGACTCTACTATACTTTAGCTCTATACAAGTGAGAGTGGTGAACCTAGGACTTTGATACCAACTTGTCATGACCCAATTTCTCAAGTAATTATGTCGCCTACTATAACCCACCAATAGGCAAGCCAACCCATATCCCAAAATTGTAAGTAATAGGATATCATGGTAGAAGACCAACAAATCTATCAAAACACTAATAAAATTACAAGAGAATACATGAAATGAGGAAACAACTAAATATATATACAAGTCAAAATGAATCCCTCCAAGAACCTGGAAGTCACCTGTAAAGAGCTACTAGTAGAAAGAGTACAAGTCCCAAAAGTGGACCATAGAAACAAGTTGTCTCAAAAAGTAAAAGACAGGAAAAATGCACATATAGAAGGAGATGGGTAAAGGTAGAACACAATGTGCTAACCCTAACCTCTGATGAACAACCACAGCTAGCTTAAAATCAATGTCGATAGTTAGTACTCAGAGCTGCAGCACAAAAACAAATGTAGAGTGTACTATGAGTACCGAAATAGCAGGTACCAAGTAGGGATTATAGGCATAGTGTGATAGATAAGAAAAAGTAAACTGAAATACGAGTAAAACAACACAACCAAAGACCGAACAAGAAGTAAATGTGGGTATGTAGACGAATGTACAACCCAACAAAAGGAAGGGATATACTAACACATCGGGCTTCTATAAACCTGATGGGTATGCTCGTGCATAATAAAGAGTAGCCACCTGCACATACTCCCATAGGTCTGGTAGATGCAAAAATAATTTAAGGAAACTTAACGATGCCAATGGATCACAATAATCTCACCATATCCCGAACTTGATCTGAACCATTTCCAAACTCCAACACCTTAACCAACAACAGAGAGTAGACAAAAGACTTAACTAAAGATTGATCCGAAAATCAACAATTTAACCACGTGCAAGTTGGACCATGGACAGAAACCGGGTAACTGTAGGTAATGAGTTGACATGAGTGGGCTTGCCCACAGACTCTAACCGGGTAGCTGTAGCTGAAGGTCGAGCACGGGTAAGCTAGATCGTGGACTATAATCAAGTAACTTTAGCTACAATTCCTGCACATAAGTAAGCAGGACCACAGACTGGAATCGAGTATCTATAGCTAAGGAATCAATCATAAGGAAGCTAGTCCGCGGACTTTAATCAAGTAACTATAGCTAAGGGATCAAACTGATTCAGAATCAGTGTCCAACTATGCATTATGGAGTATACCTCTAAAATAAGTGCCATTAATATGTCATTCAAGCTCGATCCAAACATACCCTAAATCACTGAGGAAACTTCCAAAAATGAAAGAACGAACGATACAGGGTTGCTATGAGAATAGGAAATTATGGTTGTAAAATTACAAGTTGAGTTACTGCCTAGCTAAGGCTCAAACTATCAGACTCATGTCTTCTATATCAGTCTATTCGGAGCTAACCGTCTGAAACATCGTAGGAGAAGCTCTAAGGCATAACCGCAATGAAAATTGCACAAGTCTAAGACAACATTAGTCTAAGCCTAGACTAAGGCCAAACATGCATGCAAACATATAACCACAGGCATAGTATACACCGCATGGCATGGATGATCAACAATAACAGGAGTCATTCTTACACAGTCCAATAATTAACCAAAATAAGGCCTAGCAAATGGATTATAGGAAATTAGCATGCTCAACACCCAAACCCCTCCATGCTGATACCAATCAATGTATAATTTCCTAAACATGCTCACTCTTGCGAGGGGTAAAAAGTAGCCTACCTAATAGCTGACCACGCCTACTCCAACTCAAGAAACTGGAGCTTTTTCCTTCCGAGCGGCCTCTGAATGCTGCCATGCTATCAATAATAGAGTCACAATGTTAATACGATCATTGTGACAAAATCATCAAATTCAGAGACGGACTAATTTTAGGGTCTAAAATGGGAAAAGTTGGACTAGCATCTAAATTCTGAAATTGACTACATAACTAGGTTCTACACATCATTCCATGCTCACAAAACATATTTGTATCACCAATCGGGGTGCAAAACTATGCGGGATGAGTACGCAACTAAAATTCACACAATTAAACTAAAAGAATGAAAATGGCAGCATCTTGATCGCCTAATTCAAAAAAATAAGACCATACCCACCCAGAAACAAGACACTGCGACGTTCCTTGCAAAAAAAAACCCACAATCCAGCCTAAAAAATAAATCCAAATGGAGTTAAATTGATCAAGTTACAATCTCCACCAAATCCATAAAATACAACTCCAAAAACACTTATAGAAGTAGCTAAAAATCGCTTTCTTACCTAACCCGAAGCTTTTTCTCATGTTTCTTTTTCCTCGCTCGAAAGCCCACGATCTCCTTCTTGATATCCAAAGAAGAGAGGTGAGATTCCTCAGGAAATTCCCTTGAAATTGTACCTTGAAATACCCTAATTTAAGTCTAAGATGGAGGAGAAAACTAAGGTAAATGTTTGAAGAGAAGGCTGAAAATCATCTTAGTCTTTCATTAAAACACCAGGCCAATGGACATCGCGAACCCAACACAGTTCTCCATGAATGTGCAGGCCTACAAACTTGACCTTTCCAAATGAGACTAGAAGCCCGCGATCGCGAAGGGCAATGATTCAAACCTCCGCAGACACGACCAAGTCTCCATGATCGTGGAGACGAAATTACTCGACCTCTGTGAAAGCAGCCCGGGGCTCGCCATCGCGGAGAGCGAATGGTGAAGCACCAGATATCAGCAAAAGCTGAGTTTTTCAAAATTTCAAAAATTCTTACGAGGTTCTCAGGATTTATTCGAAACTCCGTGTGTGGAAACAAGATATACTACCCCACCAAATTCAATATTCCATACTAAATAGCGATGATGAAATTTCTATACAAGGTCATTACGACTTAAATTGGGTCTCACACCCAAAGGATATTTTGAGCCAACTTCCACAACGGGCCTCGCCATTAGATCAGATGCTTCGGGAAGTGAACAAAGAGTCATTGTAAAACAAAAAAAGTCATGACATGAAAATTATCCAAGTTAATTGGCACAAACCTCCTTATTATTTTGTTAAACTAAACACTGATGGGAGTGCAATAGACAATCCAGGAAGAATTGGAGCTGGGGGTATCTTAAGGGATCACAAAGGGAAGCTCATATATGCCTTTTCTACACCTCTTGGGCTTGGTTCTAACAACCAAGCTAAGGGCCAGGCTACTTTATTGGGCATCACTTGGTGCATTCAACATGGATACACAGGGTTCTCATGGAGGTTGACTCAGAGCTTCTTGTGAAATGGCTAAAACAAGAGATCAAACTTCCTTGGAACATCAGGAACTACTTCACTGAACTGCAAGATCTGCTCATATTGTTGGAACAGTTTAAATGCAAATACATTTTTAGGGAAGCTAACTTTTTTGCAGACACTTTTCCCATGTACAACCATAAGGTTGAAAGGGTGTATCAATTCTACAATTTTCAGCAACTTCCTAAGGAGATAAGGGGGTACTACATATTAGACAAACTGGGAGTGGAAAGTTTTAGAATACAAAAGCTAAAGAGGATTAATGATCCACCTTAAGTGAGTTGCTAAAGATTATCTCAAGAGGATCCAGAAACCACCATGAACTCTTCTTGTCTAATTTTCTATTTTTCTTTTTTGGTGCTATGTAGTACTTCACATTGGCTGTCTCAAATTGTAATTATAACTTCTTTGAAGAATACTTAGTTAGGATTATATTGATGTCATGGATTATGTCAAATGGATTTAGATCTTTCCATGATTGGTGAGATGTACTTTCTTTTAATGGAATACCCTTTTTTTAGAACTGCGTTTGAATAAGATAACTTCCTCATTAGGATTTCGTGTCTTCAAATAAATTGTTTCTCTAGAAGTATACTTTCATGTCGTTTAAGAATCAACTGATTTAGTGCATCCTATAGTGAGATATGATTTTTCTTCTACAAACACTCTATTTTGTCACAACACCCTATCTTACAACAATTAATTTATTTTACATACTTAACCTCCAAACGTAAAATATGGTCATCACGAAAGTTTTAGGTAATGATGTTGGAGTTATTCAGAAATTAGAATCACCTAATTTGGTATATCTTATAAAACTTTATGCACAAAATACAAAAGATGTATCATTTTAATCGAGAATTGAAACATCATATACAACGTTTTTAGAGGGTGTTACAATAAAGGACCAAATGATTATGGGCCGATAGAAAAATTGGGCATTATAGAGTTAAAATCACAAGCTAAGTTACTGCTTGGCTAAGGCTCAGACTATCAGACTCAAGTCTTCCATATAAGTCTATAGGGAGGTAACCGTCAAAAATGATGTCGGAGAAGCTCTAAGGCCCAACTGCAACTAAAATCGCGTAGGTCTAAGGAAAAACTTGTCTAAGCCTAGACTAAGGCCAAACATGCTTCCAAACATATAACCACAGGCGCAATATTCACTAAAACGAATGGATGATCAACAATAATAGGAGTTGTGCTTACACAGTCCAATAATTACAAAAATGAGGCCTAGGACATGGATTTTAGGAAATTAGCATTCTCAAAACCCAAACCACTCCATACTCATACCAATCAATGTACAATTGCCTAAACTTGCTCAGTCTTTCTAGGGGAAAACCGTAGCCTACCTGAAAGCTGACCACTAGTGCTCCAACTCATGAAATCATAGCATTTCCCTTCCGAGCGGCCTCTGAATGCTTCCACGCTATCAACAATAGAGTCATAATGCTAATATGATTGTTATGAAACTAAAATCGTCGAATTAAGAGATGGACCAATTTTGGGGTATAAAATAGGAAAAGTGGAACCCGTGCTTGAAATTTTGGAATTGACCCCATACCTAGGTTCTAGACTTCATTACAAGCTCACAAATTAGATTTATATCACAATTCAGGGTGGGAAACTATGTTGGATGGGCATACAATTAAAATTCAAACAATTTGACGAAAAGACCATATATGTAAGAATCTTAATCACCTAATTAAAAAAAATGAGACCCTTCCAACCCAAAAAATACACTACGACGCTCCTTGCAAAATAGTACACAATCCAGCCTAAAAAATCACTCAAAACAGAGTTAAATTGATCAAGTTGCAACTTGCACAAAATCCATAAAATACAACTCCCAAAAACACTATAGCAATAGCTAAAAATCAATTTGTTACCTCACTCGATGCTTCTTCTTGTATTTCTGAGATCACTACGAGATTCATCACGAAATTCCCTTGAAATTGGACCTTAAAATCACCTAATTATCTTGCTCTTACATTAAAAGACCAGGCCAATGGCCTTTGGAAACGCGTCTACAGTGCTCCGCGAGTGCGGATGCCAACATAATTGACCTTCATAAATACGGACAGAGGCCCGCAATTGTGAAGGCCAATGAATCAAACCTCCATGAATGCGGCCAAGGCCTCAGGACAATGGAGACCAAATTCTTGGACCAATATCATCGCGAAGAGAAAATGGTGCTGCACCACATATCAACCAAAGCTGAGTTTTTCACAAAGTTCAAATACCATGATGAGGTGCTTGGGATTCCTTTAAAACCCCATGAGTGAGAACGAGGTCGTTACGACTGAAAGTGGATCCCACACCTAAAGGCCATTTTGAGCCAACTTTCATAATGGGTCTTGAGATTAGACCGAAAGCCTCAAAAAGCAAACATTGGGTCATCCTAGGCCAAATTCAACATTTCCAAACTAACTACTCTATAAGAATTTTCATCCGAACGTGTTTTCAAAGAAAGTTGACCAAAGTCAACTATAGGACAAATCACAAAGGCAAAAGCAACAAATGGTCTTAAACTCGCACCGATTGCCTTGGTACCTAAGCGACCATGCTACTTGCCTAAATTGGCCATTACGGAGTTGATTGAACCATCATAATTTCATTCTAAGGTCATTTTCCTAAATCTAAGATAGAAATCAAATTTTCAGGTTATAAAATCTCCAAAAGAGGGAAACAGGCATAAAATCCAAACATACAACTAGGGTACCAAACAGTTAGTGTTAGCAAGTAATAAATGAATTGGGGTTGCTACAGGAATGCTCAAAATGATGAAATGAATGCTTAAATTCAAAAATGACCTAGAGGGTCATTACAACATCCACTACTAAAAGAACTTTCATCTGCAAAAGTAAGAGTCAAGAAGTACTTGAAGTTCGAATAAGCTGGGGAACTATGCCCGCATCTCATATTCGGTCTTCTACGTAGCCTCCACAACTGGATGCTTAAATTCAAAAATGACCTAGAGGGTCATTACAACATCCACTACTAAAAGAACTTTCATCTGCAAAAGTAAGAGTCAAGAAGTACTTGAAGTTCGAATAAGCTGGGGAACTATGCCCGCATCTCATATTCGGTCTTCTACGTAGCCTCCTCAACTGGATGATGCCTCTAACAAACCTTAACCACAGGAATGGCTTTGGAATACAATTGTTTGGCATCTCTAGCCAAAATAGCAACTGCCTCCTCAATGTAGCTCAAATGATCACAAAAGTTAACTAGATCATATTGTATCCTATGGGACTCATCTAGAACATACCGCATAATCAAAACTTGAAAAAAGGGGATGATTATCTGAAAAGACCAGAGGCAAATCTAACTCATATGCAACCTCTCCAACTGTCCTCAATATCTTAAAATGACCAATGTACTTGGGGCTAAGCTTGACCACCTCTAATCCAAGATCTCACAGTGAGAGGATAGCCAGTCCATGCCCAGAATCAAATTGAAATCCACCATATCAACTAAAATGAGATCCATACTAGTGTCACGCCCCTAGATAGTAACAAAACATGATCTAAAGAACTTATCCACTACTGAAGAATCACCTACTAGGTTGAAATACATTATGGCTCAACTAATGGGTCCGAGTCATACTCAATCAAGGGGCCAATATAAAGATATATAAGAATATGTAGAGTCTGGATCAAATAAAGAGGATGCAGGTTGATGGCATAATAAAATTGTACCTGTGATCACATCGTCTGAGGCCTTAATATCTGCCCTAGTAGAAGCTGCATAAAAAAGAGGCTGGGCTCCTCTACCTTGTGTATCTATTCTGCCTCCTGACATGCCTGACCGAGGACCATCCCATGCACCATGGTGACCACCTCCGTAGTTTTGGCCCTAGCGTCTGCCTTTACCTAATGGTACAGGTGCTGGCGCGGGTCTACCTGCTTATGAAGCTGGTAAAGCTAGCCTGCGCTGAGGGCACTTACGGGACCAATGTTTTAACTCCTCGCACTCATACCACCCAAGTGCATATTGGCTATAAGTTGGGGGTCAACCACCTCTTCTTGATGAACCCATCTGCTAATGACCTTGGCCCTCACTCAAACCGGCAGTAGAACCAATTTAATGGTGCTGATCACCCTCCGATCTCTGAAGAGAGGAAAGGAAAGGGTAATTGGACTAACCTAGCTGAGCCCATCATGGCTATCGTCCTTCCTATCCAACTTATTGCTACCCTCTTGGACCTTGCGATAGAGCAGCTTGAGTGTGTGGTCATAGTTTACCACCTAGAGAAATGAGAGGCCTATTGAGACTAAAAATTGTATCTCAAACCATAGCTGAAGCAACAATCACTTGATGGAGCACTAAACTCTCTCCTCCTCAATAGGCAATATCATAGCAGAATGCTTGGAGAGCTTATGGAATCAGGAGTTGTACTCTTACACTATCATGGAGACCTACTCCAACCATGAGAACTGATCCCGAAGTAGATCTCTAACACTCTTGGTGATAAATTGGGACAAGAATGACTTTAAAAACTCAACGCAGGTGATCAATGGAGACCCATCTAGCCTAGTCTCTATATAGGTACACTACCATCGCTTGGGGTGACCTTCTAATTTGTAGGAAGTAAAGTCAGCTGCCCTCAAGTATCTTCTTCTCAACCAAACCCAAGATATGTAGCCATTCACGTTAAGTAAGAAGAAAATCGTGGGTATCCTTACCCACAGCCATATAATATCTCGGCAGTGACAGTTGAAGAAATACCCCAAGTATCTTCTTCTCCCACAGTGGCATAATGCCCTCAAAATTATCAGGCTGAGCAGTCGGTGCCAGTGGCTGCTCAACAACTGGTGCCTCAAGTGGAGGATAATCCTTTGATACTGGGGCGGTTGGAGTTGGGGCTTATCGGATGTCCCCAATGGTAGCTAATTTCTGGGCAAGCATTATCTAGAGGTCTGCAGCTGCTGCTGGCTTGAAAGGTTTCTAGGATGGTCCCAGGCCCACTGGCTGCTGATAAAATAGAGTTACTAGTGGCTCCACCACTGACTTCAGAGTCTGTTCTCTATCTCGGGCTGGAGCTCCAGCCCTGGCACGACCCCGTAGTTGTCGTTTACCTTTGTCACATGTGTGAGCCATCCTTAAAAGAGTGGAAAAAGTGAGATTTTTAGAAACCAACAAAAGACACAGTGCACGACAGCAATACAAAATAGGTACATTTCTAAAGACATCTTGTAGCCTCTCGGAACATAAGTCGCGGACGTCTCCGCACCGATTCGTAGGACTCTACTAGACTTTAGCTCTATACAAATGAGACTGGTGAACCTAGAAATTTGATACCAACTTGTCATGACCCAATTATTCAAGTAATGATGGCATCTACTATAACCCTGACCTTCGACGGGTAAAGGTAGAATGCAATGTGCTAACCCTCACCTCCGACGTGCAACCGCAGGTAGCTCAAAATCAATGCCGGTAGTTAGTACTCAGAGTTGTATCACAAAAAAAATATAGAGTGTAGTATGAGTACCGAAACATCAGGTACCAAGTAGGCATTATAGGCTGACTAAGGAAGATAAGAAAAAGTAAACTGAAATGCGAGTACAACAGCACAACCAAAGACAGGACAAGAAGTAAATGTGAGTATGTACACGAACGTACACCAAACAAAAACTTTTCTTCTCTTAAACTTCAGTTTCCATAACTTGTAAAAGTATTAAACATTCCATTAAAAAGGACTACAAAAATAAACTGAAAAATTGGTTAACTAACAAGATGAAATTTCATAAACATTTCTTTATTACAAATAGGATTCTAAGGTGTAGATACCTATTAACGCTTGATCTAATCTCACCTTCGAATAGTGGATACGACATAACATTTTTATAAAAAAATTAACGTATACTGACCCTGTTGGAGTGACTATTTTCTTCTAAGTGAAGGGTAGATACACAAGACGATGCTCCACAACCAGATGAATAAGATGATTAAAATAATTAAAAAACCAAAGTCACTCTTTCAAATAACGTAATCTCAAGTTAATATATGCATATCTCTCATCTGAAAAGTTGACTCAATATTTCAGATATATCTTACAAAGATCATGTTGACGAAAGCTTTTTGCCAATATATTAAACAAACAACTCAATAGCAACATGATTATCCAAGTGAATTTCCATATTCACAAATAATGATTTGATCATCAATATATGAAGTATTAAAATATTACTCATAGGAGCAAGCAAGTGAAATAATAACTTTCACTTATAGATATTTTCATGACCCAATTTTTTAGGTCATGATGACGCCTACTATAAACCAGCAGTAGGCAAAACGACCCAAATTCCGAAACTGTAAATAATGGGATATTAGGGTAGAAGACAAAAACATCTATCCAAAACAGTAACAAAAATAACAGGACCATACATGAACGGTAGAAGAAGCTAAATATATATACAAGTCAAAATGAATCCCTCCCATAACCTAGAAGTTACTTGTACAAAAGACAAACAAAATGTATATACAGAAGAAGATGGGTAAATTTAGGATGCAATGTGCTTGCCCTTACCTTCGATGCGCGACCGCAACTGGCTCAAACTTAGCACCGGTAGCTAGTACTCGAATATGCATCCGGAAAATATATGTAGAGTGTAATATGAGTACCAAAACAAAAGGTACCCAGTAGGCATCATTTGCCGACTTAGAAAGATAAGCAAAAGTAAACTAAAATACGAGTAAAAGATCACAATAAAAGAAACGACAATAAGTAAATGTGTGTACGTACACGAGCGTACAAGCAATCAAATAGAAAGGATCCAAAAGCAAAAGACAAACAAAATGTATATACAGAAGAAGATAGGTAAATTTAGGATGAAATGTGCTTGCCCTTGTCTTCGATGCGCGACCCCAACTGGCTCAAACTTAGCACCGGTAGCTAGTACTCGAATCTGCATCACGAAAATATATGTAGAGTGTAATATGAGTACCAAAACAAAAGGTACCCAGTAGGCATCATTGGCCGACTGAGAAAGATAAGCAAAAGTAAACTAAAATACGAGTAAAATATCACAATAAAAGAAACGACAACAAGTAAATGTGTGTACGTACACGAGCGTACAAGCAATCAAATAGAAAGGATCCAAAAGCAAAAGACAAACAAAATGTATATACAGAAGAAAATGGGTAAATTTAGGATGCAATGTGCTTGCCCTTGCCTTCGATGCGCGACCGCAACTAGCTGAAACTTAGCACCGGTAGATAGTACTCGAATCTGCATCACGAAAATATATGTAGAGTGTAATATGAGTACCAAAACAAAAGGTACCCAGTTGGCATCATTGGCCGACTGAGAAACATAAGCAAAAGTAAACTAAAATACGAGTAAAAGATCACAATAAAAGAAACGACAACAAGTAAATGTGTGTACGTACACGAGCGTACAAGCAATCAAATAGAAAGGATCCAACTAACTCCGTTGGGTTCCTATAAACCCAATGGGTATGCTTGTTCACAATAAATAGTAACCACCTGCACGAACTCTCATAAGTCTGGTAGATGCAAGAATAGTGAGAGGAAACTTAACGATGCCAAAGAATAAAAATAATCTCACCATTTCATAAACTTGAACTGAACCATTTCCAAACTCCAATACCACAACCCACAATAGAGAGTTGACGAAAAACATAACTGAAGATTCATCAGGAAATCATGAATTGACCCTCGTGCGAGATGCACCATGGAATAAAACTAGGTAACTATAGCTAATGAGTCGACATGAGTAGGCTAGACCATAGACTCTAAACGGGTAGCTGTAGCTAAAAGTCGACATTTCAGAATTAACTGCTTTGTAAGAATTTTCATCTGAACACATTTTCAAAGAATTTTGACCAAAGTCAGTTGTAGGCCAACTCTCGAAGGAAGAAGCAACAAATGGTCTTAAACTCGCACCGATTGCCTTGGTACCTAAGAGACTATGCTATTAGCCTAAATTGGCCATTACGAAGTTGATTGAACCATCATAATTTCATTCTAAGGTCATTTTCCTAAATATATGATAGAAATAAAAAAATTAGGTTATAAAAGCTACAAAATAGTGAAACAAGCATAAAACTCAAATATACGACTAGGCAACTAAACATTCACTGTCAGCAAGTAATAAATGAATTAGGATAGCTACATGAATGCTCAAAATAATGAAATGAATGCTTAAATTCAAAAATGACCTAGAGGGTCATTACAATATCCACTACTGAAAGACCTTTCATCTGCGAAAGTAAGAGTCAAGAAGTACGTGAAGTTTAAATAGGCCAGGGAACTATGACCGCATCTCATGTTCAGTCTTCTAGGTAGCCTCCTCAACTAGATGATGCGTCCAACAAACCTTAACAACAGGAATGGCTTTGGAATGCAATTGTCTGACATCTCTAGCCAAAATAGCAATTGGCTCCTCAATGTAGCTCAAATGATCATAAAAGTTAACTACATCATATTGGATCATATGGGACATATCTGGAACATACCGCAACATAAATACATGAAAAAAGGTATGATTATCTGAAAAGACCGGAGTCAAAGCTAACTCATATGCAACCTATCCAACTGTCCTCAATATCTTAAAAGGACCAATATACCTGGGGCTAAGCTTGACCCACCTCTAATCTAAGACCACAAGGTGAGGGGATAGCTAGTCCATGCCTAGAATAAAATTGAAATCCACCATATCAAGGAAAATGAGATCCACTCTAGTGTCATGCCCCTGAATAGTTACCATACAGGATCTAAAGACCTGATCCACTATTAAGAATCACCTACCGGGGTTAAAATACACAATAGCTCAACTAATGGATATGGAATCATACTTAATCTAGGGTCACAATATAAATATATATAAGAATATGTAGAGTCTAGATTAAATAGAGCAGATTCAGGCTAATGGCATAATGAAACCGTACCTCTACCTCCCCGAAGACCACCCCGTGCACCCTAGTAACCACACCTACGGTCCTGGACCTGGCCTCAGCCTCTAACTGGTGGTGCAGGTGTTGGCATAGGTCTACCTACCTGTGTAGCTAGTAAGACTAGTGTCACGACCCAAGCCTAGTGCCCAAATATGACATGGTGAATGAGGAACATAAAAGTACCTCAAACAAACCTCTTAGCATTCTTTTAGCCTTTCATAGATAATGACAATAAATAAACTAGTAGAAATTATAATAGTAAATCTTCAACTTACATATGTCCAACAATAAATCTAACTTTTAGATTTAAGGAGACTAAGACAAGTCCCTAGCTCACCCTCAATCATAATAGAAAGAAATTACATAGTAAGTGTCTAAAGATCTCAAAGTATCATAAGTAGTGTTCAAAAAAAAATATCAACTAGCCACATGGAGGAGAATGAGGAGGAGAACTAGTCCCTACATGGTGCTATTATATTGTCAAAAGAGTATGCGTTAGTATTTTAAATGTACTATGTATGTAAGCGTGCATGAACATTGAGAAAATATTAAAACATTTATGTAATATGAAACATAATGCAATGAATGCATAATCAATCACATAGATATCCTTTAAAACATTCATTTTGTGGGAAAATGGCCATAACTGACATTTAAGACTATGCGAGCTATTACGTGGAATCCAACATAACCCCCTACGTTAGTCGGGGATACTACATACTGGGTAGAACTCCATCAACTTCATTTATTTCTTTAACTTTAACATTAAGGACTATTTGTGGATCCATTAGCACAAGCCTACAAGGGCTCTTATGTTGGCACATAGGTAATGAGACAAAGGGCTTCTACTAGGATTCCCTTACCGAATCCCACTTCAATGACATATTCGGTGCTAAGTCAATCTCACAGAATAGTTTAATACTTCAAAATAGTCATAGCATATAGCTTGAGAATTAAATACATCATATTCGGTAGAATAGCTCATTAAAACCTTTGGTAATTCAAATATGCAAGAATTATCCTTATTGCATAAAGAATCCATAATTCATATTATTTCATCATTCTTTCATTTCATAAAACTTCCTTTCAATCATAGATATATTTTTCATAAACATTCATTTATAGTCAAAGCTTTCAGGTCAAACTTCATTGAAAACACAGTAAAATTTTATGGGTTCAAATCACTTCAACTTTAGAGCGTGAATGTAAATGAAATTACACATAAATATTTTGAAATCACTCAATTAAAAATCATGTTTTAAACAATCCCCCAAGAATTTCAAGAAACTTTAAACAGCTAAATAGAGAAAATACTTGCAAACCATCAATTCATACATATGAAATCATTTTGCATTAAAATATATCAATAATCATTAGTTTAACCATGATTCATGCTATTAAGTAGAAACAAGAATTATGCATAAGAAAATCTTACTTGAAATCAAGAGATTTTGTTGAAAGAGTTTTGAACTACATGGGTGGAAGAACCCATGGATAAACACCCACATAACTTAGAGTAAAGCTTAAAGAAAATAAATATAATTTATCATATAATCAAAATGCTTTAGGCATGAGAGTGGAAAGAATACTCTCATTGAAGCGTTACATACATGGAATCAAAAGCTTTATTCAGAATCGAAGGACTTAATGAACATTCTTGAATCCTAGCCTTTTCTCCTCGCCGAAGAGTTTTGTGTACTACTCGGAGTATATGATTCACCGGAATAGTATTTCTAAACTACTAAGGACTAAAATTATATTTTGAGAATGAGTAAATAAGTGTATACAGAAAAGTTTTGCTTGAGAAAGCTTGATGAACAGAATGATGAAATAAAGTGGGTATTTATAAGTGCAAAGAAGGGACCTATCAATAATTAAAATAATGATATAGAAAAATATAAAAATTTAATAAAAGATTGTGTGTTATGAGATATGTCAAATGGAGGACTATTGATGTTATGGGTGATGTCAAATGGATGTAGATATTTCCATGGTTGATGAGATGAACCTTCTTTTAACGGAATACCCTATTACGGAGCTGCGTTTGAAAAAGATAACTTCCTCATTAGGATTTGGTATCTTAATATGAATTGTTTCTCTAGAAGTATTATTTCATTTTGTTCAATAATCAACCAATTTGGAGCATTATATAGGGAGATATGAATTTTCTTCTATAAATACTCCATTTCATCACAGCACCATATCTTGCAACAATTAATTTATTTGACCTAATAAACCTCCAAAAATTAAAATTTGATCTTTACAAAAGTTGTAGTTAATGAAGTTCAGGTTATTAAAAAATTTGAATCACCTAATTTAGACCATCTTATTAAAAGGTATGTCCAAAATACAGAAGTGATATTATTTTTATCGAGAATTGGAATATCATATACAACATTTTTAGGGGTGTTACATTATCTCCCCCTTGGGAACATTCTTCATTGAATAAGAAAAGACTTAGCTTGAGTAGAGTAGAATGTAAACCAACAACAAGAATCGTTAAAAACATATTTCATAATTTTGCAAGCTTATGACAAGAAAAGTTGAAATGCAAGGATTTCAAGTAATTGAGCAAGGACAACTTAAGACCTTACGTTTGGGTAGAGGGAAAAAGATGACGATATCTCTTAATCATATCCGCTTCCGCTTTGCATGTAGAATTTTTGATTTGTTGATTCCTCCACAGGACTTTACCAGATGCAACTTCTTTGTTCCTCAATCTCTTAACTTGCCGATCCAAAATTTCAACCAAAACTTCTTCATAGGTCAACTTTTCTTCAACATTCACTACTCTTAAAGGAACAATGGAACTAGGATCACCCGCATATTTTCTCAAAATAGACACATGGAACACCGGATGAACCATGGTCATTTCCAATGGCAACTCCAACTCATATGCAACCTTGCCAATACGTCTCATGGTTCTATAAGTCCCTACATACCTAGGGCTCAATTTCCCTTTCTTACTAATGAAACCACACCCTTCATGGGTGAAACCTTCAGATACACCCAATCGTCCATATTAAACTCAAGATCCCTTTTTCTACCATCGAAATAGGACTTTTGACAACTTTGAGCCATCTTTAACCTTTCTCTAATGATCTTCACCTTCTCTAAAGTATCAAGTATCAAATTGGGTCCTAACAAGGTCATCTCACCTATTTCAAACCAACAAACCAAGGATCTACATCGTTTCCTATAGAAAGTCTCAAACGGCGCCATCTCAATACTTGAGTGGTAACTATTATTATAGGCAAACTCAATGAGAGGTAGATGATCATCCCAATTTCCTTTAAACTCCAACACACAATCTTGTAACATATCCTCTAGTGTTTGAATCGTCCTTTCGGCTTTCCCATCCATTTGAGGATGGCATGCGGTGCTCAATTTTACCTTAGTACCAAGGCCCTTTTAAAATGATCTCCAAAAGTGAGAAGTAAATTAGGTACCACAATCCAAAATAATGGATAATGGAACACCAGCAATCTTAGCAATTCCCAAATATACAACTTGGCATAGTCTGCGGCACTATAGGAAGTATTACTAGTATACCCTGTACTCTTGTACCTTGGAAGGTTCTTAAGCTTCTTAAGCTTTTTAAGTTTATTGAAAGGTTCGTAAGCTTCTTAGAAGTTACCGTGTGAGCCAGATAATCTATAACGCTACCAAACAACTCTAAGGAATGGAGAATGTGACACCCTATAGTAGGGAAGATTGGAAATATGGTTATAAGAATTTGGAAGAAGTTGGAGGCCAAGTAATGATTCATAGGACTCGACTTATGTACGTAAGCTACCTACTTGAAAATCTTATATACTCAAGTTACTTGAGTGCATACCAAGCTTACGTAGAAAGTATTACATAGGTTCATAAAGTAAGATGAGATTATGAACCCACGAGGAGGAAAAGATAGTGACATGAGGCAGCATGAGGGAGTGCCATATGGAAGCAGCTGGGAGTGCCATGTGGCAGCAGCTAAAGAGAGAGGGTGGGGCCCCCACCTGTGACTTGGTAGCCCCTAAATGGAGGAGGATGTGTGTTAGCCTTATGAGGGCTTGACACGTGTCACCACTTAGGGGTTGATACATGTCACCCCCTAAAGTAGCCTATATATATAAGTTTTATGATCATCCTTATCCAACAATTAATTCTTATCTTCAAAATTCTAGAAAACTCTAGAGAAAAAAAAAGAAGAGAAGAAACTCTAGCAAGAAGAGAAAGAGAGAACGGTTTTGGAAGGAAAAAAGAGCACCAAATGGACAACAAACAGCCACAAAGTTTCAGCCTCGCTAACAGAACTTCCGAGGTGAGTTTTGATGAGTTTCAGGCAAGGTTCAAAAGACAATGAGGCGAACATAGTGAAGGGTAATCCATAAGAGGTATGTGAAGCTACCTCCTTTCTCTTGGCATGTCGTTATCATAAGTATGTAAAGCTTATCATTTCTCTTCTCTTGGCATGTTGTTGGCATAAGTATGTAAAGCTTATCCTTTCTCTTCTCTTGGCATGTCGTTGGCATAAGTAAGTAAAGCTTATCTTTTCTCTTCTCTTGGCATGTCATTGGCATAAGTATGTAAATCTTATCCTTTCTCTTCTGTTGGCATGTCTTGATATAAGTTCCATATGATGCAAGCTTTGGGGAGTATCCCATCCATAAAGCTCCGAGCAAGATTTATGAGTATTAACAACTTCCTAATGTTAGAACTTCCATAATAATGGAGCTATGGCTCTCAAGCCTTCTATATGATAGAGGGTAGTAAGTATGTGAAGCTAACTCCTTTTTCTTGGTATGTCTTAGAACAAGTATGAGATGTGTATGAAATTTGGGAGTAATTCTATTCTTAAAATTCCAAGTATGATCCATAATTCTTATTCACTTCTCAATGGTAGAACTCCTATACTAGTAGAGTTATTGCCTCTCAAGGCTTCTATGTGATGGAAAGTATTAAGTATGTAAACTATCCTCTCTTCTAGTTTGGCATATCCTAAAAGTAAGTGATATGTATATAAGGTGGGGTAATATCATTCTTTAGTTCCGAATAGGATTCTTGTCCCTTACTCATTTTCTAATGTTAAATCTCTTATGGTAGTTTAGCTACTACCCTTGAGCCATCTATATGTAAAATAGGAATTGGCGTATGGAAGTCCATATGCTCACAGACGCTAAACTGAGTCATGTCTTTACTTTGATAAGCTCCTATTCCTAAGGACTCTATGACAACCAATGCCTCTGATTTCATAAGACGTTTGGCATTACTTGATAAATGCCTATGATTCCTAAGACTCTAATTGATATGACCCATAATGACACTTAGAGGGCACTTGGGATAAGTACCATTCTGAACCTCAAACAATAGTCCAATATGATCGTTTTATTGAGTCTTAGATGATAATATGATGATTATGACATTGAGTCCCATAAAGGGTTGGGTGGGTATATGATGATTATGATACCAAGTCCCATAAATGGCTGGGTAGGGTATATGATGATTATGATACCGAGTACCATAAAGGGCCGGGTACGGTATATGATGATTGTAACACCGATTCCCATAAAGGGCCAGGTATGGTATATGATTATTATGACACCGAGTTCCATAAAGGGTCGTGTATGGTTTATGATAATTATGAAACTGAGTCCCATAAAAATCTAGGTACGATAGATAATGATATGATGACACCAAGTCCCATAAAGGGCTGGGTGTAGTATATGATAATGTGATGACACCGAGTCCTATAAAGGGTCGGGTATGGTATATGTATGCAATCATATAATATGATCATGTGGTGTTTAGGTATGATATACGATTATGGCCTCGAGCCCTATAATGGGTTGGGTACGATATATGATAACGATGTGCATGGTTTGTCTAGTAAGACATAGGTACATTGCCTTATTGAGTATCATATTTATTTCCTGGATCTCTACTTCAGATTTGACTTCGTTTATGATATGTTATGCTTTATATACTCAGTACATATATCATACAGACACCCATTCTCCGTGTAGGCTGCATTTCATGCCCATAGGTACAAATGTTCATTTCGGAGATCCGCCAGCTTAGGATTTCCGTTCAGCTATATTGGAAGTGCTCCACTATTTTAGATCCTAGGTTTTTGGTATTGGTCCTCCTATGTGTAGATTTGTTTTTTCAGGGGTACGGAAGGGTCCCTTTCCCATCATATGTTACTGTTACTATTCTTAGAGGCCTGTGCATATATGTATATGGGTTATTCATTTGTTTGTTCAGTTGTGTCTCTATGATAGGTGGTAAATGGTGTTATGTCATGGCAGCCTTGTCGGCTTGTGTGCCTTTTCATGATATCATGTAGATGAAAGATACTATATGTATATGAAAATATTATCACCCACTGGGTTTTTATGTATAGTTCGTATATAGGGGTCCAGGTCAGAACCCAGTCGCAATCTACGGGGTTGGGTCATGACAGAAGTGGTATTAGAGCGGTCATTTCTTGGAGTATCTACACACTGTGTCTAGTAGAGTCATGTTTATCGGTGTGTTGGGTGCCACATCTATAAATAAGAGACTATAGGACATTTAGGATGTTACCTTTCTTTCATATCTAATATCGTGCGATAGATCCAAGTCATAGGAAAACTCCTTATATTAACCATATATGTTAACAGAAGGATAACAGCAATAAAAGGAAGTGACTAACGATATTGGAAGTCACAAGGCATGCAGGTAAGCAAAGGAACAAAAGATATCTGTTGGGTAAAGTATTGAAATAGAACTGAAATATAAAGTTGTAAATTGAAAGGAAGAGTAGACAGAAAAGTGTAATAGGGGAAGTTCTAGTGGGCGTACGAGGTAAGTCCATTTTCATACTGTTGATTATGGGTGCCTTGTGTGGATGCGATATGATGTGATATAATACATATATATGTATTTTTATACATGTTGGCCCTGTGAGGCACTGTTGGTATTTTCTGCGTGCAGGTTTGAGATTGTAATAAATACAGAGGAAACTCTGCCCAAATTTTCCTAGAAATAAAAAGAGAATGAGATACAAGGCTGTAGTATGTCTTGAAAGTTTGTGCCCACAATAATAATGAGATTTGGCTAAAACACGAGTATGGATGACCTCGAGATATAAGTTAATTACTGAATTGATGGCAATATAAACTAGGAGGTCGATATTGATATGGTAAACCAAAGTTCTAAAAGACTTGTGACCCTAGGGAGATGATTTAGAGAAGACTGGTAGTTCTGGATATAATGATATATTAAGGCCCCGAGGGAATTGATACACAAGGATAAACTATGATGAACTATAATTAAAAGGAGTAACAACATGATTAAGACAAGAGTGCAAGGAAAATAGAATTATGATGGATATGAAGTATTAATAGGACAGCTTAGGAGATAACTAAGAAGGGTAAGTACCCATAGTAAGGATCGTGAAAAATGTTAAAAAGTGTTGTACTATGGGGTGGAATACGAATAGGATATGATGTGAATATAACGAGGATCGTTATGAAAATAAGTAAAGCCTAGTGAGAAAGTACCTAGTGATAAGATGTGATCCGTGTTATAAAAATATAAGGGTAAGTGTGAAACGGAAAAGTGGGCTAGGGAAAAAATAAGAAAGACTTATCAAGTTCCATTGGGAAAGTTGCGAATAAATATTATGAGATAACGGAAATGATAGCGAGCATAAGGAAAGAAAGAGTAACTGAAAGGATTAAGCAAGAAGAAAGCGAGATGACAGTGTAACAATAGGTCATGACCTGTGTAGCCGAAGAGACAAATGCTAAAAGTGATGAAACTACGAAATATCAAGCTGTAGAAAGATAAGTAACGACATAGAAATGGGTGTTAGGGAATGATTGGTATGATACAAATAAAGATGGATGGATAGAATACGTTTTGGAAATGAGAAAAAGGATTATGTGGAAGTAATGCATTCCGAATAATACAGAGGTAGTATAAGATCCCTCTTGTGCGGAATAAAAGATATAGACGAGATAAATGATAAGAGAAATCTACGGAAGCACCCAAGATAGATATGATTAAATGAATGCAAATACAAAATGAAAGGGGAACGTACAATATGAACTTAAAAGTGCAATACGACTACATGGTTATAAGGTAAGGCCCTGATTGAGGCGGACTTGGTATGTTGTTGAGAAAATTAAAATCCGGTGTTGGGTACACATTAAGGGCAAGGGGTATAAGGTATAAAAGGGTGGTGCGTGCACACAACAATGCCCTGACAATAGTGGAATCCTTAAGAGACAAAGACGGTAAACTTACGGAATAAATGGTGCAATATACATTCATCCCAAGAAACAAAAGGATAAAGGTTGGGATAAAGCTACTCCTGTAAGAGAACCTTGGATAATTATCGTCGGAACACAATATTGCCTAATTAAAATTGGAACGACTAAAAGTGCTAATTAACTTTTGATAAAGATAAGTGAAGTGTGGCCTTGGATGAGTTGTTCCATGGGTCACATTACACAAGTACAGATTAATAGATGAGATTTCGCACTATGTACGGAAAGGTTCTCGTTGCTTTGTGACTTAGTGAAGGTTTCATACGTACAGAATCAAGTTATAAAGGATAAAGAAAGAGATGGACATGATATGGTACCAGGCGGATTGGGGAAAGAGATTGGATGAGTTTTGAGATTGGACAAAGGTATAAGTACCCCTCTTCCCTTAAGGGGGGAAACAGGTGAGAAGAATGCAAGGGCAAAATGGAAACAATGGATGCTATAATATAGCGTACATGGATGTTTAAACTTCAATAAGATCCCGTGCTGAAGCAAGTTAAAAGGGATGAAAGCCAACAATAATAGGATAGAAGTCAGAATGGTATTTAAGGCAGTGTCAAGAAGCTTTTGGAAAAACCCTGCATGACATAACATTAGAAAATAGGTGTGTATAAAAAAGAAAGGGTAAGACTAGGGAAGGGTATCAAATAACTCAAGAGATCGTGTGAAGGATAACGATACCATGCGGGGTCAAAAGCTAAGATATTGGATATAGCATTGGTCGTAAATAATGCTACAATAGATGAATAACAAAGGAAAAGGGACAGCAAGCCTCCTATGATTAGAAGTGAGAAGAGCAAGGAGTAAATAAAATAAAAGAAAGAAGTATGATAAGATGGGACAAGCGAGTTTCAATGTGAATAAGATAGGTGAAGCAGAATGAACCTGGAGACAAAAAGACTACGTTTACCTCATACAAGTTATACCGGTAGGGTTATGTAAACTATGAATATGTATGTGTTATTTATAGGGCCAAGTGAGTAAGTACGTGGTAAAAGGAATAAGGGTTCAGTAGGACAATACAGTTATAATATTTTGGATACATTACAGAGAGGTAGAGAAGAGATATCCGAACTTATTCCCTATATCCAAAGGTAGTCTAAACTCCTAAAAGGATTGGAAGACAACGGTTATAGAGAACTCTTGAAAATCCTCGTAAAACCCTATAAGATGAGTTAACATTCAAGGATGAATATTCTAAAGAGGGGAAGAATGTTATACCCCGTACTCTTGTACCTTGGAAGCTTCTTAAGCTTCTTAAGCTTTTTAAGTTTCTTGAAAGGTTCATAGGCTTCTTAGAAGTTACTGTGTAAGCCGGATAGTCTACAATGCTACCAAATAACTCTAAGGAAAAGATAATGTGACACCCCATAGTAGGGAAGATTGGAAATATGATTATAATAATCCGGAAGAAGTTGGAGGCCAAGTAATAAGTCATAGGACTCGACTTACATATGTAAGCTACCTACTTAAAAATCTTACATACTCAAGCTACTTAAGAGCATACCAAGCTTACATAGCAAGGATTACATAGGTTAATAAAGTAAGACGAGATTACGAACCTATGAGGAGGAAAAGAGAGTGACACATGGCAGCATAAGAGAGTGCCATGTGGAAAAAGCTAGAAGTGCCATGTGGCAGCAGTTGAAGCAAGGGGGTGGGCCCCCCCACCTGCTATGGGGCAGCCCCTAGTTAGAGGAGGGGGTGTATTGCCCGTATGAGGGCTTGATATATGTCACCACTTAGGGGTCGACACGTGTCTCCCCCTAAAGTAGCCTATATATATAAGTTTTATGATCATCCTTATCAAACAATTCATTCTTATATTCAACATTCTAGAAAACTCTAGAGAAAAAAAAAGAAGAGAAGAAACTCTAGCTAGAAGATAAAGAGAGCCACGATTTTGGGAGGAAAAAAGAGAACCAAATGGACAACAAACAACATGAAGTTTTAGCTGCGCTAAAAGAACTTCTGAGGTGAGTTTTGGCGAGTTTCAGGCAAGGTTCAAAAGATGACGAAGCGAATGTGGTGAATGGTAATCCATAAGTGGTATGTGAAGCTACCTCCTTTCTATTGGTATGTCATTGCATTAAGTATGTAAAGCTTATCCTTTCTCTTATCTTGGCATGTCGTTGGCATAAGTATGTAAAGCTTATTCTCTCTCTTCTCTTGGTATGTCGTTGGCATAAGTATGTAAAGCTTATCTTTTCTCTTCTCTTGGCATGTCGTTGGCATAAGTACGTAAAGCATATCATTTCTCTTCTCTTGGCATGTCATTTGCATAAGTATGTAAAACTTATCCTTTCTCTTCTTTTGCCATATCTTGATATAAGTACCACATGATGCAAGCTTTGGGGAGTATCCCATCCATAAAGCTCCGAGCAAGATTTATTAGTCTTACCAACTTTCTAATGTTAGAACTTCTATAAAAATGGAGGTACAACTCTCAAGCCTTCTATATGATGGAGGGTTGAAAGTATGTGAAGATAACTCCTTTTTCTTGGTATGTCTTAGCACAAGTATGAGATGTGTAAGAAATTTGGGAGTAATTCTATTTTAAAACTCCAAGTATAGTCCATAAGTCTTATTCACTTCTCGATGGTAAAACTCTTTTACTAGTGGAGTTATTGCCTCTCAAGGCTTCTACGTGATGGAAAGTAAGTACGTAAACTATCCTCTCTTCTCATTTGGCATATCCTAAAGGTAAGTGATATGTATACAAGCTGGGATAATCTCATTCTTAAGTTCTGAATAGGATTCTTGTCTCTTACTTATTTTCTGATGTTAACGCTCTTATGGTAGTTTAGCTACTACCCTCGAGCCTTCTGTACATAAAATAGGAATTGGCGTGTGGAAGTCCATATGCTCACAGATGCTATAGTAACTCATGTCCTTAGTTTGATAAGCTCATATTCCTAAGGACGCTATGACAACCAATGCCTCTGATTTCATAAGTCATTTGGTATTACTTGATAAATGCCTATGATTCTTGAGACTCTAGTTGATACGACCCATAATGACACTTAGAGGGTACTTGGGATAAGTACCATTTTGAACCTCAAAGGATAGTCCAGTATGATCGTTTTATTGAGTCTCAGATGATAATATGTGATTATGACACCGAGTCCCATAAAGGTCCGGGTAGGGTATATAATGATTATGACACTGAGTCTCATAAAGGGCAGGATACGGTATATGATGATTATGACACCGAGTCCCATAAAGGGCTGGTATGATATAAGATTATTATGACATCGAGTCCTATAAAGGACCGGGTACCGTATATGATGATTATGACACTGAGTCCCAAAAAGGACCGGGTACGGTATATGATGATATGATGACACCGAGTCCCATAAAGGGCTGGGTATGGTATATGATGATTATGACAATGAGTCCCATAAAGGTCCGGGTACGGTTTATGATGATTATGATACTCAGTCCCATAAAGGGCCAGTTACGGTATATGATGATATGATGACACTGAGTCCTATAAAGGGTCGGGTATGGTATATGATAACGTGATAACACCGAGTCCCATAAAGGTCCGATTACGGTATATGTATGCAATGATATAATATTATGATGTGATATTGAGGTATGATATATGATTATGGCCCCGAGCCCCATAATAGGTTGGTGCGATATATGATAATAATGTGCATGGTTTGTCTCATAGGACACATGTAGTGTGCCTTAATTATTATCATATTTGTTTCCTGGATCTCTATTTCAGATGTGACTTCATTTATTATATGTTATGCTTTATATACTCAGTATATACATCATACTGACCCTCCATTCTTTGAGGGACTGTGTTTCATGCCCGCAGGTACATATGTTCATTTCAAAGATCCGCCAGCTTAGGATTTCCGCTCAGCTATGTTGGAAGTGCTCCACTATTTCGGAGCCTAGCTTTATTGTAATGTCCTCTTATGTATATATTTGTTTGTTCAAGGGTACGGCGGGGGCCCTGTCCCGCCATATATTACCGTTACTATTCTTAGAGGTTTGTGGACATATGTATGTGGGTTGTTTATATGTTTGTTCAGTTATGTCTGTATGATATGTGGTAAATGGTGTTATGTCATGGCAGCCTTATCGGCTTGTGTTCCCTTTCATGATATGATGTAGATGAAAGTGGATATACGTATATGAAAATGTTATCACCTATTGGGGTTCATATGTATAGTTTGTATATTGGATATGTACGTAAATGGGGGTCTAGGTCGAAACCCAGTCGCGGCCTACGGAGTTGGGTCATGACAATTACCCAATAGGAAGTAAGCCGACTTAGTCATTCTATCGACAATTACCCAAATTTAATCATGACGTTTCCGGGTATAAGGCAAGCCCACTATAAAATCCATATTCACATCTTCCCACTTCCAAGTACGGATTTCAATGTCTTAGGCTAGGATAACTGATCTTTGATATTCGGCCTTCACTTGTTGGCAATTTGGACATTCAGACATTCGGACACGAACCTTGCTATATCCTTCTTCATGTCACCCCACCAATAGAACTCTTTTAAGTCTCGGTATATTTTCGTCAAACCGGGATAAATGGACTATGTAGAATTATGAGCCTCTATAAAGAGCAAACTCCTTAGGGCATCAATATCTAAAATGAATAGCCGACCATGGTAGTATAGCACCCCATCTCCCCTATGGGTAAAGACCTCTATTTTCTTTACCTTCACCAACTTCTTTAACTAGATAAACATTAGGTTAAGATCTTGGTTTGATATAACATCCACAACCAAAGAGGATTCATACCTATTTTGAACAACCATACCAGCATTATCTGTACCACACAACTTCACCCCTAATCTAGCCAACCGGTGAACATCTTTCAGCAAGTCCCTCTTCCCTTTATCCACAAGGGCCACACTCCCTATAGATGCTCTGCTAAGTGCATCGACAACCACATTGGCTTTACCCGGATGATAGTGCACACTTATGTCATAGTCTTTAAGAAGTTATAGCCACCTCATTTGCCTTAGATTAATGTCCTTCTGGATGAATAGATATTGAAGACTTTTATGATCGGTATACACATCCACATGCACCCCATAGAGGTAATGCCTCCAAATCTTCATAGAAAAATTAGCGGCCTCTAATTCAAGGTCATGGGTAGGGTAGTTACGCTCATGCACCTGTAATTGTCTAGAAGCGATGTCTATGACCTTGCCATTTTGCATTAACACACAACCTAAACCAATCTTTGAAGTATCACAATAAACTAAAAACCCTTCTAATCCTTCTGGTAAAGTCAAAATAAGAGCAGAGGTAAGTCGATCTTTTAAGGTCTTGAAACTCTTCTCACACTCATTCTTCCATATGAATTTGGCTTTCTTTTGGGTCAATTTCATCATAGAAGATGATATGGAAGAAAAACCTTTGATGAACCTTCTATAGAGTCTGACTAGACCCAAGAAGTTCCTAATGTCTGAAGGAAACAACAGTCTAGGTAAATTCTTTACTGCCCCTATTTTCATAGGATCAACCTTCATCCCATCACAAGACACTACGTGCCCAAGAAATGGCACCTCCTTCAACTGTCATGACCCAAGCCTAGGGCCTAGACGTGACACGGCGAATGAGGAACCCAAAAGTACCTCAAATAAGTCTGTTAGCATTAGTTTAGCCTTTCATAGGTAATGATAAAAAAACAAGAAGAAACCTTAATAGTAATCTCCGACTTAAATATGTACAACAATACCTCTAACTTTTAGATTTACCAGGGGATAAGACAAGTCCCTATCTCACCTTCAGTCAAAATAGAATGAATTGCCATAGTAAATGTCTAGAGGTCTCAACATATCATAATGTAGAAAGACAAAGGTGTATTGTTCCTGACACATGGAAACTTACCAAAAGTATACTTCAAACGAATCTCAACTAGCCAAGTGGAGGGGAACTAGGCGGAGCAACAATCCCTACATGGCGATATCATATAGGCAAAAGAGTATGCGTTAGTACTTTGATTGTACTAAGTATGTAGGCATGCATGAACATTGAGGAAACATTAAAATATTTATGTAATATGAAACATAATGCAATGCACACATAATCAATCTTATAGATATCCTTTAAAATTTCATTTTGTGGGAAGATTACCATAATCGACATTTAAGACCATATGAGCTATTACATGGAATTCAAAATAACCCCCTACGTTGGCCGGGGAGACTACTTGATGGGTAGAATTTCGTCAACTTCATTCATTTTTTTAACTTTAACTTTAAGGGCTATTGATGGATTCATTAGCCTAAGCCTACAAGGGATCCTACATTGGCAAATAGTTAATGAGACAAGAGGTTTCTACTAGAATTCCCTTACCGAATCCCACCTCAATGACCCATTCGGTGCTAAGTCAATCCCATAGAATAGTTTAATACTTCAAAATAGTCATATCATATAGCTTGAGAATTCAAAATATGATATTTGGTAGAATAGCTCATTAAAAAAATTAAGTGATTCAAATATGCAAAAATTATCCTTATAGCATAAAGAATCCATCATTCATAACATTTCATCATTGTTTTATTTTTTAAGACTCCGTTTTGATCATAGATATTGCTTTCATAAACATTCATTTGGAGTCAAAGTTTTCAAGTTAAACTTCATTGAAAACATAGTTAAACTAGGTGGGTGCAAATCACTTCAACTTTCAAATATGAAAGTAAATAAAATTATACATAAATAATTTGAAATCTATTAATTAAAAGTCATACTTTAAACAACCAGCCATGGATTTCTAGAACTTTTGAAGAGATAAATGGAGAAATTACTTGCAAATCATCAATTCATATATATAAAAGTATTTTGCATCAAAATAGATCAATAATCATTAGTTTAACAATGATTCATGAAATTAAGTAGAAATAATAATTATCTATAAGAAAATCTTATTTGAAATCAAGAGATTTAGTTGAAATATTTGGGACTACATGGGTGCAAGAACCCAAGGATAAACACCCGCATAACTTCGAGTTAAAACATAAAGAAAATAAACATAATTTATCATATAATCAAAATATTTTAGGCATGAGAGTTGAAGGAATACTCTCATTGAAGATTTACATACCTAGAATCCAAAGCTTTACTCAAAATCGAAGGACTTAATGAACACTCTTGAATCCTAGCCTTTTCTCCTCGCCAGTGCATTTTGTGTACTATCCAGAGTATATAAATCATCGAAATAGTATTTCTACACTACTAAGAACTAAAACTATATGTTAAGAATGATTAAAGAAGTGTATAGAGAGAAGTGTTGCTTGAGAAATCTTGATGAACAAAATAATAAAATAAGGTGGGTATTTATAGATGTAAAATTAGAACCTAACAATAATTAAAATAATTATAAAGAAAAATATGACAATTTAATAGAGGACTGTGATATCATGGGTGATGTCAAATGGAGGACTATTGATTTTATAGGTAATCTCAAATGGATCTAGATCTTCTATGGTTGGTGAGATGAATCTTCTTTTTACAGAATACCCTTTTTTGGAGCTACGTTTGAACAAGATTACTTCATAATTAGGATTTGGTGTATCATATAAATTGTAGAATAGAAGTTTCCTTTCATGTAGTTCAAGAATCAACTGATTTGGAGCATCCTATAGTGAGATATTATTTTTCTTCTACAAATATTCCATTTCATCACAGCACCAGTTCTTGCGAAGATTAATTAATTTGATTTACTTAGACTCTGAATCTTAAGATATGGTCTTCACCAATGTTATATTTAATGATGTTGTGGTTACTCAGAAATTTGAATCACCTAATTTAGACCAACCTATGAAAAGGTATTCCCAAAATATAGAAGTAGAATTATTTTCATCGAGAATTGGAACACCATATATAACGTTTTAGGGGGTGTTACAACAACCAAAATTCACACTTACTAAATTTTGCAAATAATTGCCTATCCTCAATATTTGAAGCACAACTCTCAAGTGATTTTTATGTTCTTCCTCACCCCAAGAGTAAATCAAAATATCATCAATGAAGACCACCATTAAAGTATCAAGGTAAGGTTTGAACACCCTATTCATCAAGTGCATGAACGTTGCTGGTGCATTCCTCAACCCAAAACTCATCACCACAAACTCGAATTGACCATACCTTGTTTTAAAAGCCATTTTGGGAATGTCACACTCCCTCACCTATAGTTGGTGATAGCTGGACCGAAGGTCGATCTTGGAGAAGTGACTTGTCCATTGCATTTCATCAAACAAGTCATCTTTTCTAGGGAGTGGGTACTTGTTCTTAATGGTCAACTTATTTAATTGACGGTAGTCTATTCACATTCAAAGCGACCCATCCTTCTTTCTCATAAACAACACGAGAGAACCCCAAGGTAAAATACTTGGTCATATGAGCCACTTTTCTAACAAGTCCTTTATTTTTTCCTTCAACTCTTTCAATTCTATTGGGGTCATCCGGTAAGCAGAAATACAGATAATTGGGTATTGGGGAGGAGATCGATACAAAAATCAACTTCTCTTTTAGGAGGAACACCAGAAAGATCATCGGGAAAGACATCAGGGAACTCATTGACTATGGGAACCGACTTAAGAGGAGTACTTTCAAAGTTAACATCCCTAACCCTCACAATGTGGTAAATACAACCCTTAGAAATCATTTTTCGGGACATAAGATAAGAAACGAACTTACCCTTCACCACTGAATCATGATCCTCCCATTCAATGACGGACTCATTTGGAAATTTAAACTTGACTCGATGAGTCCTACAATCTATGGAAGCATAAGAGGCATCTAACCAATCCATCCCAATAATAACACCAAAATCTAACATGTCAAGCTCAATGAGATCACAAGGAAAAATTTATGCAAGATAAATACGGAACAACCCCTATGGACCTTTCTAGCAATAACCGACTCACCAATAGGGGTAGACACCAAATAGGGCTCTAATAACATTTCAGGTGACACATCAAACCTATTAGCAAGGAATCGAGTAACAAATGATAAATTTGCACTCGGATCTAGTTGTGCATACATATCAAAAGAAAAGACCTTTAACAAACAGGTAATGACATTGGGTACATCCTCAACCTCTCGTCTCCCATGCAAGGCGTAAAAGTGGTTGGTGCATTGGACACCTCCTTGGGCTTGTTGAACATGAGAAATCCCTAGTATGGTGGCCTAGCTTGCCACACTTAAAGCATGCATAGTATCCGGCTAAGCATTACCCTTTGTGAGTCCTTGCACACTTCTTGCAAGTGGGGAAAGTTTGAGTAACAACATTCTCTCTTGGAACCATTGGTTTATCACCCTTCTACTTGTTGAATCTTAGAGAAGGATTATTGGTGGAACCTTGTCCCACAAACCATTTTCCACCTTGGCCTTTGCCATTGTTACCATAACCGAACCTTTGAGGGTAAACCCTCCACCATCCACTCTAGCCTTTTTGAACCTCCTTGATCTTTCTCTCAGCTTCTTTTCTTCAATTTATTCTATGTAAGTCATTAGCTGGGAGATGTCCATCTTCTTGACCAACATGGTCATTTTTCACTCCTTCGATACCAAGCTTGAACACCGAAAATAAACTTGCTCATCCTAGCTCTTGGGTCAGAGACCATGAAGGGAGCATACTTTGAGAACTTAGTGAATTTAAGAGAATACTCCCTCACGCTCATACTCCCTTGACGGAGGTAGATGATCTCTTAGATTTTGGCTTCCCTTAGCTCCAATATAAAGAAGCATTCTAGGAAGGCACCTTTTAAATCTTCCCATCCTATCAGCCCTATTTTTTCATCCCTCTCAACAACCCATTGTTCATACCATATTCGAGCAACACCTTTGAGTTGATAGGCAACTAGCTCAGCCTTCTCATTCTGTGGCACACCCATGATAGCCACAATCCGTTACACCTTATCAATGAACTTCATAGGGTCCTCATCTAGTTTAGTACCATCAACTCGAGCGGATTCGTCCTTTGGAAATCCCGAATCCTAGAGGCCAGATTTTGCATTTAGAGAGGAGGAACACCTTGATGCCCTTGGTTGGCTACGACTTGAGTCAACAATGTAAATATATTGTGAAATTCAACATGGGTTACCCCTTCCTCATGATATGGGGCATTGGGAATCGGAGAAATTTGGTCCTCATCGTCAACCCTTTCTCTTTGCGATGCTCTTCCATAGGTCATTATCTAGAGATCAGGAAATGGGTCATTAGTTAAAAGAAAGCTTAGGACACTGTAAGGTATGACATGAATTTGAAAGAAATGAAAAATTTCCTAAACTTCCTATAAGGTCCTATTTGATGCGGTATGTTGGAATTCAAGAACCCTTCAAAACCTCAGGCTCTGATACCAAGTTTGTCAGGACCCAAGCCTAGGGCCTAGACGTGACATGGTGAATGAGGAACCCAAAAGTACATCAAACAAACCTCTTAGCATTCTTTTAGACTTTCATAGGTAATGAAAATAAATAAACAAGCACAATTCATAATAGTAAATCTTTAACTTACATTTGTCCAACAATACCTCTAATGGGGCTAAGACAAGTTTCTAGCTCACCCTCAGTCATAATAGAAAGATATGTCATATAAGCGTCTAAAGATCTCAGCATATCATAAACTAGAAAGATAAAGGAGTATTATTCCCACAACATGTGAACTTACCAAAAGTAGTCTTCAAATGAAATCTCAACTAGCCACGTGGAGGAGAAAGATGAGGAGCATCAGTCCCTACATGGGGATATCATGTAGGCATAAGAGTATGCATTAGTAGTTTGAATGTACTAAGTATGTAAGCATGCATGAACATTGAGGAAATATTAAAAAATTTATGTAATATGAAACATAATGCTATGCATGCATAATCAATCACATAGATATACTTTAAAAGGTTCATTTTGTGGGAAAATGACCATAACGGATATTGAAGACCATGTGAGCTATTACATGGAATCAAACATAAACCCCTATGTTTGCCGGGGAGACTACTTGTCGGGTAGAACTCCATCAACGTTATTCATTTCTTTAACTTTAACTTTAAGGGTTATTTGTGGATCCATTAGCCCAAGCCTATAAGGTCTCGTATGTTGGCACATAGGTAATAAGATAAAGAGTTGCTACTAGGATTCCCATACCGAATTTCACCTCAATGACCCATTTGGTGATAAGTCAATTCTAAGGAATAGTTTAATACTTCGAAAGAGTCATAACATATAGCTTGAGAATTAAAAATATCATATTCGGTAGAATAGCTCATTAAAACCTTTGGTAATTCATTATTCAAGAATTGTCGTATTGCATAAAGAATCCATCATTCATATCATTTCATCAATCTCTCATTTCATAAGACTCCATTTTGATCATAGATATTGCTTTCATAAACATTCATTTGGAGTCAAAGCTTTCAGGTCAAACTTTATTTAAAATATAGTAAAACTTTGTGGGATCAAATCAATTCAACTTTCAAACATAAATGTAAATGAAATTATACATAAATACTTTAAAATCCATCAATTAAAAATCATATTTTAAACAAGTCACAATGAATTTCAAGAACCTTTAAAGAGCTAAATAGATAAAATACTTGCAAACAATAAATTCATACATATGAAATCATTTTGCATCAAAATATATCAATAATCATTAGTTTTACCATGATTCATGCTATTAAGTAGAAATAAGAACTATACATAAGAAAATCTTACTTGAAATCAATAGATTTCGTTGATAGAGTTTTGAACTACATTGGTGGAAGAACCCATGGATAAACACCCATATAACTTAGAGTAAAGCTTAAAGAAAATAAACATAGTTTATCATATAATCAAGCTTCTACACATCATTCCAAGCTTACTAATTAGATTTATATCATAGTTTGGGGTGGGAAACTACGCGGTATGAGCATGCAACCAAAATTCAAAAAATTCAACTAGAAGACCAAAAATGGCAGCATTTGGTCACCTTATTTCGAAAAATCGAAACTCTACCAACCCAGAAAAATACACTACGATGCTCCTTTCAAAAAACCCCATAATCCAGCCTAAAAAATTACTCAAAATGGAATTAAATTGATCAAGTTACAACCTCCACAAAATCCACACAATACGTCCTCAAAAAACACTATAGAAGTAGCTAAAAATTGATTTCTTACCTCACCCAAAGTGTCTTCTCGTGTTTCCAACCTCACCAAAAGATTCCTCACGAAATTCCCTTGACATTGGACCTTGAACTCGGCTAATTTGAGTCTAAGATGGAGGAGAAAACTAAGTTAAAAGTTTGAAGAGAAGACGGAAAATCATCTTGGTCTTTCACTAAAAGACCAGGACAATGGCCATCGCGAACGCAGCTACAGTGCTCCGCGAAGGCGGAAGAACGAGGACAAGACTCTGTGATCGTGGAGAAAAAATTCCTGGACCTCCACGAATGTGTCCTGGGGCCCATGATGGTGGAGTACGAAATGGTGCTGCACCAGATATTAGCAAAAGCTGAGTTTTTCACAAAGTTCAAATACCTTGATGGGGTGCTCGGGATTCATTCAAAACCCCATGAGCGCAAATGAGATATGCTACCACACAAAATTCGATATTGCGAACTCAATAGGGAAGTCAAAATTTCCATACGAGGTCTTTACGACTAAAAGTGGGTCCCACACCAAAAAGACATTTTAAACAACCTTCCACAATAGGCCTCGGGATTAGACTGAAAGCCTCGGGCAGTAAATGATGGGTTGTTCTAGACCAAAATCGATATTCCAAAACTACTTGCTCTGTCAGAATTTTCATCTAAGTGCGGTTTCCAAAAATATGTACCGAAGTCAACTGTAGGCCAAATTCAAAAGGCAAAAGCTCCAAATGGTCCTAAATTCATGAACTTTCAATGGTCTGTAGATGGTCCTTGTAAGTAAACCCATGAACTTTCAAAGTTTCCAAGTGTTAGAAACTCCTACGACCTCCTTTCTACAGCTCATAGGTCTTCCTATGGTCCATAGGTTGGATCATGGAAACCTGCACCAGATGAATATTCAATAACATTTTCCTTTGTTTGACTTTTCAACTTTTGGCGTATTACAATATATCCCCTTTGGAACATTTTTCATCAAATGAGACTCAAGATAGCATGAATAGAATAGGGAAAAAGATGTAACAACCCTACAAGAATGCAAAACATAATAAAATGCATAATAACAAGCAGTAATTGACCCCAATCTAAAGAATGACTTTAAAATTGATATCATGATCATGCATGCATATGGAAACATAGGAATAACTAAAACACATAAATTCTAAGGAATGTGGAAAGAATACGTCAAGCCGAAACAAAGGGAAATAAATGAGGATAACGAGAAATGATATCGCCTTCAACTTTATAAGTAGAACGTTCTACTAATTGATTCCTCCAAAGCACTTTGACAAAAGTGCCATCCTTGTTCTTAACTTTCAAACATCACAATCTAAAATTTCAACAGGAACCTCTTCATAAGATCTAATCTATTTTACACCATCGATGGAAAATGGCACAATAGAAGTAGGATCACCAACACACTTATTCAATATAGATAGATGAAAGACCAGATGCACCGATGCAAACTCATAGGCAAATCCAACTCATATGCTACTTTGCCAAAGAGAGAATTTTTTTTATAAGGCCTACATAATGGAGACTAAGCTTTCTTTTCTTACCAAAACATATCACACTTCATATGTGAGATTTTTAAGTAAACCCAATCCTCAACATCAAACTCAAGCTCTCTCCTCCTCACATACAAATTGTACTTTTGACGGCTTTGGAAAGTCTTCAATCTCTTTCTAATGACATAAACTTTCTCCATAGATTCACAAACCAAATAGGACACTATCAATGTAACCTCACGACCTCGAACCATCCTGTCGGAGATCTACACCTCTTACTGTATAACGCCTCAAAGGGGCCATTTGGATACATAAATAATAACTGTTGTTATAAGAAAACTCAATCAATTATAAGTGGTCATTCCAATTTCCTTACAAGTAAATATCACGATCCCTAAAATATCCTCCAAATTCTGAAAAGTTCATTTTGCTTGAGCATTGATCTGGGGTTGAAAAGTTATACTAAGATTATCTTGAGTACTAAGAAACTTTTGAAATGATCTCCAAAATTGAAAAGTAGATTGAGTACCTCGGTCCGAAATGACAGACAAAGTTTTCAATCTCTCTCTAATTGAGTACACTTTTTAAATGATCTCCAACACCATGAAGCTTAACCAATTATTAAATGTAAACTGTAGCATAATTCTTGGCTGAATAAAAGGTCGTAACAAGAAGAAAATATGTTGATTTAGTCATTCAGTCCATAACAACCTAAATCAAATTATGTTGCCTACAAGAATGAGGTAAACCCATAATGAAGTTCATGTTTAATTCTTCACACTTCCAACTAGGAATTTCAATGTCTTGAGCTAAACCTCCTTGTTTTTGATGCTCAATCTTCACTTGTTGAAAATTTGGACACTTAGCTATAATTTCCGCAATAACCTTTTTCATGTCATCCTCTCAATAAACTTCCATCAAATCACGATACATCTTAGTGGATTCCATGTGAGTAGAATAGCGGGAACTGTGAGCTTCAGACAATATCATTTCTCTCAAGCCATCAAAATTGGAAATACATAATCGAATTGATAACCAATCGCACCATCTCCCCCTTTGGATAAAGTCTCAATGTAATTTTTGGAAATCGCTTCCTTTAACTTAACCAAAATCAAATCATTATTTTGCTTTGCCTTCTTATCCAAACCACGAGATCACTCTAAACCATTTTCAACAACCACACCACCACCCTCAGAATCAATAAAGCAAATACCCAAATAAGCTAGTCTATGTACATCATGAAATAACTACTTTTTCTCATCCTTAATATGGGCAACGTTATCCATGGACAACCTACTAAGAGTATCAATAACCATATTTGCCTTTATGGAATGATATAAAACATTCATGTCATAATCCATCAACAACAGAAGTCATATCCTTTGTTGAAGGTCAAATCCTTTTTCTTAAACATGTATTGCAAACTCTTATGACGGGTGAACACATCAACATGAACACAACATAGATAGTGTATCCAAATGCTCAAAGAAAATACAACCACCGCTAGCATCATGTCATGAGTCGGATAGTTTTTTTCATGAACCTTAAGTACTCTAGAGTCATAGGCTATCACCTTACCATTTTTTATCAACACACAATAAAGCCAAATTCTTGAGGAATCATAACGCACAACAAGCTCATCAGATCCTTTTGATAAGATAAAGACTAGAGTCGAAGTAAGTCAACTTTTCAACTCATAGAAACTATTCTCACATGATTCAGACCATTGGTTTTCATCTTATTTTGAGTCATAGTAGTTAAAGGAAAACCAATGGAAGAAAACACTTCTACAAACAGTCTTTAATAACCGGCTAATCCCAAGAACTCTAAACATCAAAAGGAGAAAGAGGTCTAGGGAAAATTTTAACCACCTCAATTTTCTTAGGATCAACATATATACCATCACCGGGGACAATATGGCCAAGAAATGCCACCGATCTCAACAAAAATACACTCTTGCTAATATTAGTAAATAAAGGATGATCCTTGAAGATTTACAAAACTATCCTCAAATGATTGACATGCTCATCCTTACTTCAAGAATAAATCTATATATCATCAATGAACAAAATTATGAACATATCAAAGTATTGCCGACCAGATTCATCAAATCAATAAAATCTGCAGAAGCATTTGTCAGTTTAAAAAAAATAACCAAAAAATCAAAGTGACCATACTGAGTTCTGAAGTCTGACTTCAAAATGTCACATTCTCTTATTTGAAGCTGATGAAAACCAGATCAAAGATCGATCTTTGAGGAATAACTAGCTCCTTGAAGTTGATAGAATAACTAATTAAACCTTGAGATCAAATACTTATTTTTTATTGTGAACTTAATCAATTTGGATAATCAATACACATACGTATAGAATCATCTTTCTTTCAAACAAAGAGGATCGGAGAACTCCATGGAGAGATACTTGGTCAACTAAAGCCCTTATCCAGCATCTTTTAACTTATCCTTCAACCTCTTTATGTTTCATCATAGCCATTCTATGAGGAGGGAAAGACGTAGGTTGGGTATCACAGATAAGATAAATACCAAAGTCTATTTCCCTTTTGGGAGAAAAACCTCAAAGATCATCAAAAAATACTTTTGAAAACTCATTCTGCACTACAATTAACTCATAAGTATGACTTTCAGAATTTGTATCCGTAGCCCATATTAGATAATAGATGTAACCATTAGAAATCATTTTCTAAGTTTTAATGAACGAGATAAAATGACCCTTAACCAAAAAATTACTACCCTTGCATTCTGGGATTGGCTCATTTGGAAACTAAATATTAGCCACTACGGTTCTACAAAAACTATAGGCATAATAGGCATGAAGCCAATCCATACCAAGAATAATTTCAAAATCGGTCATATCATGCTCTACAAGATCAAAAGATATGATTTTATGGAATAATGACACTGGGGAATTTCTATAGACCTTTGTAGACAAAACTGAATTATCAACAGGAATATAGACTGAAAAAGGCTCTAATATTATTTTTGTAGTAATATCAAACTTCATAAAAAAACAAAGGGTCACAAAAGAAAGATTTGCTCTCAGATCTAACAAAGCATAAGCATAAAAACTAAATGACTCATAGAATACTAGTCACCACATTGAGAGAATCCTCCAAATTCTGTCGAGTCAGAAGTGCATAGAATTTTTTGTTGCGCTGACCACCACCTCAACCTGATGAATTACCCTATTGAGCCGAACTACTACAAGTTGTAGTCTCAGTTTGTCGCAGACCATTTCCAAATCTACTAGCCCCTGAGGGACATTCTCTAACTCTGTGACCTATGTTGCCATAATCATAACAAGGATTACAACCCTCCAACCGATCTCCACTATGGTTATTCCCACATATCCTACATGTGGGATAGTCTGACCACTTGGCGGACATCTTTGAGGCTCAGGGTTAGATACTTTATCTTGTGGAATATCAATGTCAAGTACTAGATTAATTCTGATTGATGAACTTTTGGAAACACTGAGAACAAACTACATATTTGGACCTCGAATGCGAAAACACACCCCGTTGGTCCTTTCCCACTTTGTCTCTCTATCCTTTTCCTTAAGCTATTTTTAATGACCCAAGCTTAGGTCCTAGATGTGACACGGTGAATAAGACACTAGGAGGTCCATCACCCAAGAGTCTTAGCATTTATTAAGCATTTCATGGGTAAGGGTAAACAAGTCAAGCAGAAATTATACGTGATAGGGACTAAGGACTTCACATTAATAGGAGTCAAAGATAACATAACATCCATTACTATGTCCAACAATACCTTCTACATTAAGACTTGGTGGGGGCTAATACATGTCCCTAGCTCACCCTCAAGATTAAGTTAAAACACCAAACTTAATTTAAACTTCTAAACAAAACATAAGCTAGGTAAGATAAGAGTGTCGTTCCCGGAAAATGGAAACTCACCAAAGTGGTAGCCTTCAACACTTAACATAGCCACGAGAAGGAGAGTGTTGAGCAACGCTAGTCCCTACATGGTAATATCATATAGGCAAAAGTAAGCGTTAGTACTTTGAATGTACTAAGTATGTGACTGATATGCAATGAAGAACATAAGATAGACACATGTATAGGAAATATGCATAAGTGGATGTATGAATGAGAAATCATCATATGAATCCTTAAAACATTTATTTTGTGGGAAAGCGACCTTAACCGACATTAAGACGATGCGAGCTATTACATAAAATCCAATATAATCCCCTACATTGGCACAAGGGGACTACTTACTGGGTAGTATTCCATCAACTTATCATTCATTCTTTAACTTTAACTTTAAGGTCTAATTGTGGATCCAGTAGCATAAAGAGTCTACAAGGACTCCTATGTTGGCGCATACTTAATGCAACATGACACTTTACTTAAGGACCCCTTAAGTTGAGTCTCCATCTATATACTACATTCGGTTCTAGGTCAATCCCATGGAATAACATTTAAATATCATAATAACATAACCATTATATAACTTTAAATATAGAATCATCATTGGTAGAATAGCTCATTAAAACATTTCATTTGATTCAAATATGTGATAATTGTCCTTCCACGTTGAATCCTTTTTTTGGCTAAAATCCCTTTCATCATCATTCAATCATTTCACAAGACTCCTTGAACATAGGCATTTTCTTCATAAACTTTCATTTGGAGTCAAAATTTTCAATGAAACTTCATTTCAACATAAGAAGACTCGGTGGTTTCATTTCGTATAACTTTCAAATACATTTAATGCATGAGAGTGATGAAAATGCATTGTAAGAAACATCTTAAAGCAACCCACCATATACACTTTAAAATAACCTTTCAAGGCCTCATACAAGAACCCTAACAAAATCATTCATTTCATGAATTGTAGAGTCAATATATATCAATTTAAGTAAATAAACTTCAAATATACCACAATATATGCATTAGAAATCATCTTGTAAAAGCACATAAGAATTCACCATTTGGAATTTGAAGTATCAAGTTGAGAAAACATTTGCAATCCATGGATGAAAACCCACATACCTTGCTTGAATTCACTAGGAATTGAAGAAGAACCTTGAAGAAATTGGAAACTCTATCTTGAATTTGGAGAGAAACTTTGAGGGACCTTGTGAGTTCTTGCGTTGGGAGTTTTGAGAGAATGAATTGAATAGGAGGGTGTCTTGAAGAGAAAAGTGTCTACAGACTTTGAACTTGGCCATAAAAGTGTCTATGTTCATTGTACCGAACTTTGAAAAAGAAATAATTACCCTTCATTAAATCTGGAAAATTTACCCTAGGGGTCATTATCATAACGACGAGTCATTATCAAATGATGAGTCATGCAAATGACCCATCTTGCAGTCTAGAGAAAATACCCTAAAACATAGTCTCTGAAGTTTAGGAAAGACTCGTGTATACGACTCATCCCAAAAAAAAAATCATTCCTTGGGATCGTCCTTCCGGTCCCCAAATCTACAAAATTGAAATCTTTGAAGTTAGCTTACGAGGGGTTTCTACAACCCATCTTGTCGAGGACGACTTGTCCTGAAAGGTCGTAGAACCTATCCTGAGGGGAATTCCAATTTTTTTCTCAAAGGGTCTATCTAAACCCAACCTTACGAGTCGTAGAAAGCCCTATGAGCCATAGAGGACTACAAGAAACATGATATTTTGCGGCGACTTTTTGTGGTAACACATACGGTTTCCACAAAAACAAGAACTTGTGGAGCGACTTGGAAAGATTTCCACAAAAGGTTATGGTATTACAGGCGACTCTTGTTGTTGCCACTAATAATAATATTTTTGTGGCGACTATGTTTTGGCAGCCACAAAAGTGAACTAAAATTTTCTAATAAAACTTAGGTTGAAGAAGTATTAATGGCGACCTATAAGATATCATTGCTAAAGGTTATTTGTGGCAACAAGATTGTTACTAAAAGATGATCTTTTGCGGCGACATTTTATGTCGCACCTAATTCTTTTCTTCTGAATTTTCAGCGTTATTTTGAGATGAAAGTCGTGTTTTTGTAAATAGTTGTCAATAATTTATTGTATATTTTGATCCTTTATTAGTAATAAAAATCCTTTATTAGTAATAAAATCAATACTTATCGCAATTTTATATTTAAACACAAATAAAAAAATATATAGAAAAATTTTAATTACTATTTTAGAGTACTTGTTTAGCACGTGTGTCTAACATTAATCAGTAAAACTATATACAAGACAAATACCATAATTAAAAAAAAATAATTGATATTAAAATAAATATTATATCTATCCAAATTATAAGAATTTCATACATGAAAATTAAAAAGTTATTTTAAAAAATGTGAACCTCTGTCTTTAATATTTTTAGTTCTTTTATTTGTTTTGTTTATCACATTTTATTTTTATCATAACATTCCTCAAAAATGTATCTGAGTTACTAGATACCAGAAAATAAAATGTTGTCTTTTAATGCCAAATTTTAGGCCAAATTATGATGGCAAAATTTCTATTTTCTGTAATGTGATTTTATTTTGTTTTATATCTTTGGTGATGCATCTTGTTTAAAATATATATTTTGTACTTCTTAATTTTAAATATTATAAAGATAATTAAATAATAATTTATGAAAAATAATAAATGACAATTTTGTATATTATAATTTTTTTTAATGAAAGACAAAAAATTTAATCAATATTTCTAAAACATTTAATGTTTTTAAAGTAATACAGATTATAGTGAAGAGTTATTTAAGTAAATTTATAAAGTAAGTTTTTAATAATAGGTAGTGACTTTTTGGTTTTCACTATGTTGTTCATTAAATATCATTTTAACTTCTTAAATAAAAATATAAAGAACCAAAATGGTTAAAAAGAAGCCTCCAATTTCAATTCCACATCTAACACCACACATATCCCCTTTACCCAATTTTTAGGGCTACTATTTTCGATGTCAAATTCGCCGCTTTCACTCTTCTTCGATAGTGTAGGGTTTGCAAAATTGCTAAGATGATTTTTGCTATTCCTAAATGATAAACTCTAGTGAACTTTGTCTGTTAGGAAGCAACAAGACTCGACATGCTTTCTCTCTTGCAACGGACGAAAGGTATCTTTTTGGGGGTTTTCTTTTTCTGCATATCTTTTCGATAAATTTATTTATTGTATTTCATTTATTTGTTCATTTTTTTTGGGTTTCCATTTGTGTTAGAAATAATATTTAAATTTAATATAATTTTTTTGAGTTGTATGCTAGTTGTTAGAATAGAGTGAGTGACTAGAAATGAATGATGCTGAAAAGAATGGCAAGATATTGAGAAATTGTGGTAGAGTCAAAAACTAAGAATTTCAATTAAAGTTTGAAACTTGAAGGGTCTGCTACTGATGACGAATGTTGACACCCACTTTTGACTAATCCTTAACTATTTTTCGGATTGTTATCTTAATAAATAAGCATTTTTTAAAATTTATTTCTTTATTAAATAAATAAATTTATATTTAGTTTTACCCAATAAATCGTATATTTTTACGTTCGTAATTTATAATATTTTTCTATTTATTAGTAATATAACTATTATCTCTACTATTTTTTTTTATAAACGAGCCTCATATGTTCAAATATTTTTATGTGTCTATTTAGCATATATTATATGTGTATTTCCTCTATATAAAAAATATTTCTTAATTAATTTTATTTTATAATTCACTTATTCATATTAATATATACATATTACGTATCTAATTTAATACGTCTTGTATACATGTGCATATAAAGTTGTTACTTAATTAAGTTTATTATATATTTAGTTAACTATATTAATCATGCATCTATTTTAGTACGTATTATATATATACTTTAGTGCATATACGTATTATATATATATATATATATATATATATATATATATATATATATATATATATATATATACATAGTATATATCTCAGTAGTTACCTTATGTACAAAAATGCTACTACTTGATAAGGTTTGTGATTTTACTTATTCAACATATATATTATAGTTATTATTTAGAAAAGTAATATATTTAGCTTTCCTCCATTTTATTGTAAATATAGTCTTCTTTATCAAATTTATTAAAATTCTAGACAAACAGATTCCAATCCCTCTCAATTGTAGCCTATTTGAACCAAATGTGGTTAGTTAAGATTTCTTTCAAAAAGATTTAATCACATCCATCCATTTCATCTCCATCAAATACCCAGATCCAATCCCAACCACTCATCAAAATCAATTAACGGTCCAGTTTAAAGGACCATTTCTTTCATATTTTTATCAAAAAAGACCCCAAAATCCTAAGGAACGATTTTTTCATCTTCTCCAACTAGGGAGATCCACCGCTCCCTCCCCTCTTCTCTCCGTATCGCCGCCACACATCGGCGAGCAACCACCGCGCATTATCTCTCCAATGAGAGAACAACAGCCCTTGTTGCTCTCCACTCTCTTCTCCTCTCTAATCTTCTTTTCTCCCTTTCTCCCTCTCCACCACCGGCTGCCTCTCTCTCCCGTCGCCTCCTCATGCAGCGACTCTGGTGAAGAACACCACTAGGTCATCGTTGCTCTCCTCTGTCTCTTCGCCTCCTTCATCTCCCCATGGCCGCTCTGCCACCGGGAACCAAAGAGAGACCAGCCCCCCAAAATCCCTTCGCACTTACTCCTCTCCTCTCCTCTCCCTACAACCAGAATCGAAGGCAGACGTCGAAGAGAAGCACTGGAAGAGTTGAATCCATTATGGTCAAAGAAACTATTGTGAAAAATTATGGATGCTGTATTTGGTTTGATCTTTATTACATTTCATTATCTATTGTCTTGATTTGCATAATTTTTATGATTGTTATATGTATATGGTGCTGCTCGAATTTATGCTCAACTTCATGGCAAGATTTCACAATCTGTTGGCATACCTTGGTATTCTTCTCCTAGACATTTACTCTCTGCCCATTTTATCCTCGTTTCTAAATTGGTTGCCTCTTTGTTTACTTGACAGATTCTGAGACTCAATTTGATATCAATATTGATTCATGTTTGTCAATGCTTGTGCGAAATCATCCCTAAATGCTACTGATTTTTTTTTTGTTTTAATCTTAATGTTCTGCATTCATGTTCTACTTGTTTAAATTCCTTGTTCACTTTAGATGGGAGAAAGTGTTTCTTTGAGTCAATTATATAAGGTCTATGCATAATATTATATCTTTTCCATCGTGAGTTTGATTCACAATGACTTGCTCTATGTGCTAATTGTTGGAGTTTTATCTCATATGATTACTTACAACAACCTAAAATTTTGTTGTTTAGGATAATCTATGATTGATTCTGGGCAACTTTTACTCTTGCATATGGCGGATTAGGAATTGAATATTTCAGATAAGTCTAGCTTTTAATCTGCTAATTTCATTATAATTATTTCACTTCTTTGATTCACGACAACTTTGCATTATGTTATGGTAATTTTGAATAATCTGTTCTCTTTCCCTCTTGAATTCAGATTGTGACTGCTCAAGGTTTTTTCTACTACTCGAATTTACCACATTTGGTTCTGTTAAAATTCATTATGGACAGCCATAGTACTTGCTTATATATGGTAATGATACCTTATTTGATTCATCACTTATCCTCTATACAATAAACAAAAATAATAAAATAGTTGTATGTTTCCATTCTAGGAAAATCATTTATATTCATACTTTGTTTAAAAACAGGCAATGATAATAATCAAATAGATAAGCCATGTAGTGTTAGTTAAACTAAGTTTAATGACCATCTTCAGATATGCTTTGAGGGATACTTAATACCTTCCTCTCGAAGTAAATAAAATCCTTACCTAGAATCTCAAAGATTTTGCGAACTAAAACAGAGTAGACATATCAACCAAGCTGGTGAAACTCCTTTTGGTTCTTGGACATATTTGTAGTAGAAAACTAGTAGCAAAACTCAAGTCAGGTCATTCCTCCCATCTATTCCAATTCAAGTTTTTCCATGAAGTATATGTTATATGATGAAATCTCATTTGTTGCTGAAAGTCACATTATTACCTTGCATCAAGTGTCATGTTATAGGAGGAGATCTCATTTTTCCTGAAATTTGATCACGATAATACCTTACAACAACAAAAAAATACCTAGTGAAATTCCACTAATTCACTATATTACCTTGACTTTTATTAATTTTTCTTGTACTCTTATTCCCTGTGTGAATCTCAGAGTTGGCACATCAGAAAATAAGGGGCTTCCTGCTGCTTTGAATTTGTTGGAGGAATCAAAGAAGGTTATAGATTCAAATTTCCAAGGTAGACCAATCTCACATGCAGATCTCATTCTATTTATTGGTAAGGAATTTTAGATGCTAGTTTGTTATGAAATGGATAGTAGATACATATATAAATTATCCAAAAATGAGTTGCTTTACAATAATGTTTAGTGCTATAATTAAAGATTTCTATTATACTCCTCAAGTTTGTAATCCACAATCATCTTTATTTAGTACTTAATTATGATGAATCTTTATCTAGAGGACACTTTTGGGAAAGCTTCTCTTGGTTTAGGTGGAAGATTGTTGGAAGTTTTTTGTGTTTGCTCAATTTTCTTGGTGTTTGTTTTGCTGAATTCCTCTTCATTAATATCTATGGCTATTGTACTGATCTGTGTCCTCAATTGAGTTTGCTCGACCGTATCATCGTCAAACTTGGTATAAAAATTGTCTCATCCCCTGAAAACAACTCTGAAGTACCAATTTCATTCGAGTCATTTTACTGGATTATGCGAATAAGAAATTGATTGTGTTTTTTTCTATTTTCAGGGACAAGGTTCTTATGCAATGTGGCCCAATCAAAAAGTAGTTTGAAGGCGTGCAATGGAAGTTTTTGCTTTTCGGTCATATATATGTATATGCATACACAAAAAAAATTCTTGTTATCATATGTATATAGATACAATGATAACTAAAGTACTAGCTAATATGTACGTACTCGGAAATGCTTTTGTTCTAATTTTGTGAAATACTATTACATATTTTTAATATCTATATAATAATTTTAGAGAATTAGATTTTAAAACACTAAATATTGTTCTTTAGTAACGAGATGAATATTATCTTTTGCAATGACATAAAAGTTGCCACTGATATTTAGTGGATTTTGCGGTGGAAGAAGTCATTGTTAATTAATTAAGTGTAGCAGCGACATAAAAGTTGATGCTAATAGTTTATACTTTTTTGCAGCGATAGGAGACACTACTATTTAATATCAATATTTATTAGCGACATAAAAGTTGCCATAGTTAGCTTATAAGTTTTTGTGGCAATTACGTCGCCACTAAAGGTCGTATTTTAGGAGCGACATAAAAGTTGCCACAGTTAGCTTATAAATTTTTGTGGCAACTATGTCTCCAATAAATGTCATATTTTAGGAGCGACTTTCCAAATATTTGTATTATAAATTATTATTTTTTGTGGCATATTTGTTTATATATTGTGATGAATTATGTTGCCACAAATGACTTTTTATTGTGGCGACATTATTTAATTGTCACAAATAACCTTTAGTTATGGAACTACTACGAACGGAGCAATTGTCACTACTATATACCTTTAGCGTCTACTGTGGAGTATTTTGTAGCGACATATGATGCCACAATAAGTCTTATTTCTTGTAGAGGAGGGACTCGTTCTCCTGGATAGGTTCGAAATCTTGAGATTTTTCTCCTTGGTCCCAACTTTCTGACTTACGGGGTCTTAACTCTTCTTCTTTCATTTTCTCTACATGAGTCATTAACCTCAAGAGGACTATCTATTTGATGAACTTGGTGGTTCTACATTCCTTGAAAACCAAGTATTGAATCACCCAAAGCAAACTTACTCATGAAAGCTCTAGAATCAGAAACAATGAATGGAGCATATTTTGGCAATTATGTGAACTTCAACGCATACACTCTCACGCTCATGATGCCTTTGCCCCAAATTGATGAACTCATGATTTTTTTCTCCGTCAACTCAAGCGGTAAGAAACGGTCAAGAAATGGATCTTTAAACTCCTCCCAATCCATAGGTCCTGCATCCTTTGCTCTTCTTTCTTTCCATTGATCAAACAAAATTTGGTCCATACCTTTTAATTGATATGTGACCAAATTCACCTTTTCTACCAGACAAACACCTAAAATATCAACAATTTTGTTAATCCCTTCAATCAACTCTTGGGGATCCTCATCTAATTTGGACTCATGAAATTTGGAGGGTTTTATCCTTGTGAAGTCACGAACATTAGTTGCCACTTTACCCATATTTGTGTTCATGAAAACACCCACCACATGGTTGGCTTGTGTCGCTATAGCTTGGGCGAGGAATTGTACATCTGCCCTAAATTACTAATGAGAGACTGGATCAACCTAGTGATCATTAGGAGGTTGTGAAGCTTGTTTCTCCTCATCCATATTCGCATTCACATGTTTTCTCATGTAGGCTCTTCATGGAGGCATGATTCTTTAATGCAAATAATACTAGTTAGAAGGAAAAATTTATAGCGTTTAGCTCCATTGTACGACTTAGAGTGATGAAATATGTGAAGTTCTCCTAAAATCCCCACAATCTCTCATTCATAAAAGTGGTGGCTTCAAACTCAAGAACAAGACATTGCTCGATGCGATATGTCTGACTGCGTAGGATACTTGAACCTTATTCTCTGATATCAAGTTTCTCATGACCCAAGCTATACCCTTCATATGACATGAAAATTAGAATTTTGACTGACCCTAATCAATCCTCTTCGCATAATATAGCATAACATAAGATAACATAAAATCAAGAGTAAACTTAAATGTGTAAGGCGATTCTGAAAACGTAAAAATCTTGAAAAAATAAAATTCAAAACATAACGTACAAAATGAACATAAGTATACTACAAAATTGTGGTTGCTCTCTCAAACCATGAGGACTCACAAAAGTAGACAATACCAACATGAATCTTTACTAGCCACGAGGATGAGCAGGAGCATCATGATCTATATTATGAAATAATATAGGTAATAAAATATTCGTTAGTACATGGAAAGGTATCGTGGAAGTCATTTGGAAGTGATGATCTAAGGGAAGGGTTATACGGACCCAGAAACAGACCATGAAAGGAACATGAACCATGAAGATGTCCCTTGGAACTGATCAAGCATAAGGAAATTTTAGGGAGAATCTACGAAAGGATCTACAGCCTGTATACATTTGCACGGACTGTAGAACTATCTGTATGACTCCTCCCTCAGGACCTTAAGCAAGTTCCCTTCTATGATTCTCTCCACAACCTTTGGTGAGAATGATGTTTTGTAGACCCTGTCGAGGAGGAGGGGATCTCAATGACTTCAATAGAGTGGTTCCACGAGGGCCTTCATGGCCCGTCATGCGTTATACAGTCCGTGCACCCATCCATCAAATTTTTCCCTTTTTTCTAGTTTTGACCCCTCATTTCTACGGACCACTCTATGGTCAGAGGTGTTTTTCATAGACCCTATAAAGCTTCCATCCAATGCATCATTTAGTTATTTTCAGGGGTGTTTTTATCTTTTCTTCCTTATTTTAATTATCTATTTGGATGGTTTAGGAGGATAAATCATATTCTATTAACTACCCCAAACCCTCCTAAATCCCTCATTCATATTTAGTCACCCTAAACACAGGTCATCTCTCTAGAATACTTCTCCCAAGTCTATCTTCTTCCTCAAGGAAGGGTTCTATCAAAGTTCAATTCTCCAAGATTTAATTCCATCTAGGACTTCCATAGATCAAGGAATGTGATAATTCATCTATTGATCCTCTTTTATACATGGTGTCTCAAAGGTTTGTCAAATCCCGCTATTATAAATTCCTTATAAATTCTACTTTTGATCAAGTTGCATAAGCGTCAACTCAATTATGATTTATTTTGATTACAATAGTTCATTCATGAATGCTTTCAATACAATTATGTATTTTCAGTGAACTTTTCAGTGACCCATGCATTGTGCTATCAACTGCAAGTAAGAATTATGGATTTATAATCATGAAATTTATTTATTCTCATTTATGATTTATAAAGATTTGTATTATGATTCAAGTATGTTTTGAAGTATAAAACCATGAATTATGAATGGTTTTCTCACAATATGCACGATATGATGATTGGGATATTTAGAAAGGTAAGTATCCATAAGTTCAATTTATGATCATGGTTTATAAGGATCTATTCTTGTGATGTATTGTCATGATGACTAAATTGATTGATTTGCCTTTCCTAATGTCAATATTTTGTGTTTTCCATTGGGATTAACTAAGCTCCAAGGAAGCTTTGTGGTGAGTATCCATAAGGGAACCCTAGTAGAAACCCAACAACAACAACAATGACAACATACAAGTGGAATCCAACAAGTTGAGTATAGGGAGGGTAGAATGTATGCAGACCTTACCACAACCTCTTTAGGTAGAGAGGTTTTTCCTGAAAGACCTTTAGGTCAAAAGTATTAACTCTAGATAAAAGAGAAAAACTAATATATATATCATAATGTCAAAAACAAAAAGTGATACAAAGTTTTACGAGACAAGAACAAAAACAATAGCAAAGTAATGTTATAATCAAAAGGAAAAAACATCACCACTATAATAAAATGGCTAGACCAACGACTAGTCCTAACAGGAAAGACCCATTCTATCCCTACTAGCTTTCTTCCCCTAAAAAACCTTGTTCTTTAATCCAAGACCTCCATTCAATTCTATCTAAGGTCATGTCCTCTGTAATATAGAGTTGTGACATATCCTATCAAATCACCTATCTCCAATACTTTTTCAATCTACCTTTACCCCTCCATATAACCCCTGAATCCAACCACTAAAACCTCCTAACTACTATGTCAACACCCCTCCTTTGCATATGTCCAAACTATCTTAGTCTCGCTTCTCTCATCTTATCTAACATAGAGCCTACTCGCACATTCTTTTGAATTACCTCATTCCTAATCTTATCACTCCTAGTATGTTCACAGATCTGTCTCACCATCCTCATCTCTACAAAATGTACCTTTTAAACATGAGAGTTATTGAATGGCCAATACTCCACTCCATATAATAACACCGGTCTAACCACTATTCTGTAGAACTTACCTTTAAGTTTAGGTGGTACCTTCTTATCACTCAGGACTCCAGATGCACGCCTCCATTTCATTCATGTTGCCCCAATGTGATGTGTGACATCATAATTAATGACCCCACTACTTAGACGATGGATCCAAGATATTTAAAGTATTCTTTCTTGAGGATAGGTTGAGAGGCAAGCCTCACTTCCATGCCATCTTCATCCATCACAACACTGAATTTGTACTCCAAGTATTCTATTTTGGTCCTACTCAATTTGAATCCTCTAGACTCCAGAGTTTGTCTCCAAACTTCAAACCTATCATTGAATCTATCACGAGTCTCGTTAATCAAATATATGTCATTCTCAAATAGAACACACCATAGAACCTCCTCTTGAATAGACTGTGCTAACTCAACCATCTCCTAGGCAAAAATAAATAGATTCAGCATAAATCCCTGATGTTGTCCAATTTGAACAGGAAAATGCTCTAAGTACCCTTCAACCCTCTTAACTCGATTCTTGGCTCAAGAATACATGTCCTTTATCTCCCTAATATACACCATCGGGAAACCTTTAGCCTCCATACACCCTAAAGGGAATTCCTCAGAACATTATCATAACCCTTTTCGAGATCAATGAACACCATATGAAGATCCTTTTTTCTTTCTATAAATTTCTCCACCGGTCTCCTCATAAGATAAATAGCTTCAATAGTAGACAACTATTGTACAAAACTGAACTGATTCTCTTAGATTAATACTCCTCTCCTCACCCTCATCTCCACCACTCTCTCCCATAGGTTCATAGTGTGGTGTAGCAATTTGATACCCCTATGATTATTATAGTTTTGGATATCACCCTTAGTCTTGTACTATGGAACCATAGTACTCAACCTCTATTCATTGGGCATCTTAGTTTTCTTCAATATAACATTACAAAACCTAGTCAACCACTCCAAAATCCACTGAAATCTCATCGGGCTTGATCTCATTCCCCCTCCTCATCCTGCAAATAGCAGATCTAACCTCTTCAACCTTAAAACATATGGATTACCCAAAGTCCCAAAGACTATGAGAGTGCTCCAAATCACCCATTACAATGTCTCTTTCTTACTTCTAAATAAAGAGTCTGTGGAAGTAAGCTTGCCACCTTTGCTTGATAGAGGTCTCATCCATTAACACTTCACCTTCCTCGTCCATGATGCACTTTAATAGATCCAAGTTGTTGGATTTTCTCTATATCACTTTGACGAGCCTATAGAATCTCTTATCCCCATCATTTTCCCCTAACTCAACATAAAAGTGTTCAAAATCTTACATCTTAGGACTAGTGATCGCCAACTTCACTTTCGTCTTCTCCTTCTTATAAATATCTTTATGCCTACACTTCTCAACCTTATCCACACACCCTAACCATTCAGTATAAGAAACCTTGTTAGCTCTTACTTTGCTCTAAACTTCTTTATTCTACCACTAATCTCCTTGACAACCACCATAGATTCCTCTCGATACCCCTAGAACCTTAGTAGATGCTTTCCTAATGTAACAAGCATTCATGTCCCATGTGTTGTTCACATCTCCACTACTACTCCACTAGGCTATTTAACATTACCATTTTGCATCCAAAAAAACCAAGAAAGATTGTAGAAGCATCAAAATACACAACAAACCCATAGTATCCTTTTGGTAAAGTCAACAATAGGGCTAAAGTAAGTTGATCTTTAAACTCTTGGAAGATCTTCTCGTATTATTCAAACCATGGATATTTCACCTTCTTTTGAGTCAATGTAGTCAAATGCGAAGAAATAGAAGAAATTCCTTCAACAAAACACTATAAAAACCTATTAAACCTAAGAAATTCTTATTATCTGAAGGAGAAAGTGGTCTACGCCAATTCTTCAATGCCTCAATTTTCTTAGGATCAACTCGAATACCATCACCAGATAAAATATAGCACTGAACGCCACCGACTCAGCCTGAAGTTATAGTCGATATACTTAGCAAATGAATGACAATCTTTGAGGACTTGCAAGATAATCCTCAAATGATTGATATGTTAATCTTTACTACTAGAATAGATTAATATAACATCAATGAACAAAATAAAAAAAATATCGATGAACTGCATAAACATCCTATTCATCAAATCCATAAAAGCTGCAACAAAATTTATCAGCCCAAAATACATAACCAAACATTCAAAATGACCATATAGAGATGTAAAAACCATCTTTCGAATATCACATTCTTACTTGAAGCTAAAGATAACTTTATTGAAGATCATTCATTGAGCATTAACTTGCTTCTTGAAGTTGATCGAATAAGTCAACCCTTGGAATGGGATACCTATTATTGATTGTGACCTTGTACAATATTTGATAGTAAACACACATATGAAGAGAATCATCCTTTTTTAAAACAAAGAGAACTAAAGCACCCTGTGGATAGATACTCGATCTTATAAAGCACTTATCCAACAAATCTTTCATCTGATCCTTCAACTCTTTAAGTTTTATCAGAGCCATTCTATAAGGTAGGACTCGTAAAAAATGTGAGTCTGGTAGATTCAGTCATAGAAATAAAGTCTAATTTTGGGAAAAGTAACAAGCCTTAATACTTTCTTTATGACTCAATAGGACGAGTCATAGAAATATTGATGAATCATAGAATGGACACGTAGGATGGGTCCTTAGGTCTTCTTTTTAACTAAGTGTAAAGGTCTTAATCGAATCATTTGTTGATTAGTAAACTTGTCTATGACCTATAGACTTAACTCGTAGGGGAGAAGTGCAATATCCAGTAGCTTCAGTTTTGTTCCCTTGATCATGACGAATTGGTTGTATGACCCATAATATTTTTGATGATTCATAGAAGCCCATCTTAGGGTCCTCCGACTAGTTTTAATGAAAGGTATTTTCATCTTTTTCTATTTTATGTTTAATGAATCTAGACACTTTTGGGGAAAGATTCAGAGCCTATAACTACCCCATTCTTCAAACTCCCCCCTACACTTATTCATTCTCTCAAATCCTCTAGGGCATGGAAGAAAAGACTCTCCAATGAACTTCATCTTCTCTAAGCTTAGGTATCTAAGAGTTTCATCAGTCAAACTCCATTTCTAAGTCCTTGATACCTAAGGAATGAGGGATTTCATCCATGGATTCCTTTTATCAGAGTCCCAAGATTTTCCTCAAATTTTCATACATTCAAATTAATTTCCATCCCTTGATTGATAAGATTACATTGAGCTATGTTAATTATATTTTATTAGGCTAAAATAATTATAGTATACATGATTCCATTTTAATTGCATAATTATAATTTATTTTAAAAGTGCCTATGCATAATGCTATTTTCCATGGTGATTTCCGTTAACTATGATCATGAATTTCAATAGTTCTCAATGATAGCTTTTATAAATGGCGTTTGAGACTTATGAATGATTGATGAAGATTATAAATGATGTTAAAGTAATTAATTAAGGTGTGAAATGATAATTCTCACAAAATAATAATTAAAGTGATGATAAGGATAATTCTCCAAGTTTATGGAGTCTTATCAATCAACCATGTGAATGACCTACTATTATAAGTATTTTGATGATGATGTTATTGATAAATGGTTAAAAGAATTCTGTTGGGATATTGACTATGCACCGAGAGGAGTTTTAGGTGGGTTTTGGTCTTGAAACCAAGAGTAGTTAATCAAGAGAATCATAGTAGCAACCTAAATTGCCAAACTGCATTTCCCTCGTAGGTTATCTTTATAGCTTAGCTAGTGGATCCACATATAGCTTATTATGTTTACGATATTCTCATGGAGTCTACCTTGGCATGTAGACTCTCTTTTCTTTATATGGGATTTACATTGGATTCCAAGGTATAGATCTCATGGTCTTAGATATCAGTTAAAGGTCCTATCATACACAAGTTATATGAAATGAAGTAAGTTCTACTATGACATTCATGATGCATTGACCCCATGATGTAAATATGATTTCAAATGATTTTCAAGACTTATTCACGCTTTTCATTATTGCTCATTCATCCTATGTTCATATTGATTATGTCTATATTCGTATTGTTCATATATTTCTCACATACTTAGTACTTTCTATGTACTAAAACATACTTATACTTACATTGTATCATAATATTAGGATGAACGACCACATGACACATCCTTTTCATGGCTAGAGATTTACTACTGTTTCTAGAGAGTTGATAAGGCCTCATTCATCGAGGACAAGATATTTCTTCATATTTCTACTCTTTACTCCTTAATATTAGGGTAAGGTAGGATCTTTTCCTAAGCCCCCATCTAGTATGTAGAGGCTTATTTAGACATAGAGTGGATGTAGTTCATTTAGACATATGCCTTGAGTTTTTATCGTTCATATCTAGACTTTTATGATTGTGATTGTTCTTTTACTTGATTTTTATTACATTTTACTTGACCTGATGATTGTGATGTATGCTAAGATGGCTTCGTCAGGATCCTTTAGATTTCTGGTCTTCGTGTCACTCCTAGGGTCTATCTTAGGCCATGAAAAATTTGGTATCAGAGCACAAGGTGTAAGAGTGTCCTAGGAGTCTACCATGCCATGTGAAGTAGTGTCTTGTTCATGGTTGTGAAGTATGCCATATCTATTATTATGAGGTTATGAGGCATCTTAGGGAAAATCTTACTTCTTCCATAATCTATGTCATATGATAGAGTGTTACTCTAAGTGTTTCCCTTCTAATGATTTTTCTTTGTGATTTTCAAAAAATGCCTCTATGGATAGCTCCCATATGAAGGAACGTTAGGGAGGAGCATGCTCCAAATGATCCCTTGAATGAAAAAGTCTCATATGCCGAGTTTTGAGAGGCTTTCCAAGGGCATTCTTAAGCTATGACGGCACAAGCCAACCATGAGGTTGTTTCTCCTGTAAACCCAATTTTTGGTAAAATGACAATAAGGGTTTGTAACATTGTGAGGATGAATATTTTGGAGTTTTGGGGTTCCAAGGTGGATAAGGATCCACAAGAATTTATTGAGAGTGTTCATAAGATTTTGGAGATACTTGGGGTTAGCCTTGTTGAGAGGGAGGGGTTGGCTACTTACTAATTAAAAGGTGTTGCTATAATATTGTTTGATCAATAGAGGATTCAGAAGAATTCAAAGGAGTGTTTCTTGATTATTTTTTCCCATTAGAGTTGAGGAAGGCCAAGATATAAGAGTTCATTAATCTAAAGCAATGGATATGAGTATGAGGGAGTATGCCCTCACGTTCACCCAAATGTCAAAGTATACCCCATTTATTGTTGCCTACCCAAGATCCCATATGAGTAAGTTTGTTTTGAGCATGTCAGATTTGGTTTCAAAAGAGTGGAAGATTGCTATGTTGATTAAGAAAATGGATATCTCTAGAGTCATGACCCATGTAGAGAAAATTGAGGATGTGAAGCTAAGGGAAAAATCAAGAGAGTCCAAAAGAGCAAAGACCGATGATGGTGACTTTTCTCATGCTATATTTGAAAATTGTGGGCATCCTTAATTTCCCCTAAAGTATTCTGGTCAAGGTTCTTCAAATAATCCAACTCCAAGGTTTGACAAGGATAGGGTTCCCAACCCTAATCCTCAAGAAGGAGCTCCTATTGGCCAAGTTATCCTCTCATGGAAGAAGTGTGGGAAGAATCACAATAGTGAATGTTTAGCGGGATTGATTATATACTATATATATGGAAATCTAGATCATAATGCTAAGGATTGTAGAGGTAAAAAAGGTGGTTCTCAAGGAAAAGTTGCTCATGGAGGGAAAGTGCAACAAGGTACCCAAGCTCAATGAAAATGAGGTCAATGCAATAATTGGTTTTATGCTCTTCATGCTAGGAGCGAGGTGGAGGAGACTCCCTATGTTATTAGTGGTATGTTACGGGTCTTTCACTATCATATTTATAACTTACTTTATCCGAGTGACAATTTATATTTTGTTACACGTTATGTAGCTAAGAGATTTGGTGTTAGTCCTGAAATATTGTTGGAGACTTTTTTTATTTATACTCTCATAAGTGAGTCGGTTGTGGTTGAAAGAGTCTAGAAATTATCTAGTTTTTGCTTTTAAAAGAGTTACTTCATGTTATATTGTTGAATTGGATATGACTAATTTTTATGTTATCCTAGGTATGGATTGGCTATGTGTATGTAATGCTTCTATTTCTTGTATAACCCATGTAATTAAGTTTTAATTACCTAATGAGCCAATCCTAAAATGGAAGGGTAGTAATTATGTGTTTAAAGGTCAATTCATCTCGTGGCTTAAAGCTTGGAAAATGATTTTCAAAGGTTGCAGGTACCATCTTGTATGGGTTAGGGATACATATTCCAAGGCCCCTACTCTAGAGTTTATCCTTATTGTTAATGAGTTCCCAGATGTGTTTGTCGATGATCTAACTGGTGTTCTTCTTGAAAGGGAAACTGACTTTTGCATAGACCTTCTTCCCAAGACCAAACCTATTTCTATTCTTCCTTACCAAATGTCTCACATGGAACTAAAAGAGTTAAAGGATCAATTGAAATATTTTTTGGATAAGGGTTTTATTAGACCAAGTATATATCCATAGGGTACTCTTACTTTATTTGTTATAAAATAGGATGGTTTGCTTCGTATGTATATCAACTACTGTTAATCGAATAAAGTGACCATAAAGAAAAAGTATCCAATCCTAAGAATAGATGATTTGCTTTACCAATTACAAGGAACAGGTTACTTTTCAAAAATTGATCTTCATTCCGGTTATCACCAATTAAATATGATTTAGTGTGATATCCCAAAGAGAAAGGTATGGTCATTTTTAATTTCTAGTTATATCTTTTGGGTTGACTGATTCCCCTTCGGCCTTCATTGACTTGATGATAGGTTGTTCAAGTAATACTTGGACATGTTCGTGATTGTATTTATTGATGATATTTTGGTTTACTCTTGGAGTGAGGAGGAGCATGCCAATCGTGTTGCAAGTACTTAAAGGATAATTCTAACACAATCATGATTAAAGAGGTGATAAGGACAATTCTCACCAAGTTTATGGATTATTATAAATCAACAATGTTACTGAGCTACAACTATTACTATTTTCATGATGATGTTATTGATGATTTTTGAAAGAATTCCATTGGGATATTTACCAAGCACCGAGAGAAATTTTAGGTGGGATTTGGTTTGGTAACTACTTTAAAAAAATCTTTTTAGAAACCTAAAGTCCAAAACATCGTTGGCCTAGCTAGTGGATCCATATGTATCTTATAATGTTTACGATGTTCGCATGGAGTCTACCATTGAAAGTAGCCTTTCCCTTCTCTATGTGGAAATTACGTGAGATTCTATTTATAGCTCGCATGGTCTTACATGTCTGTTAAAGGTCCTATCTCACACAATTTATATGAAATGAAGTAAGTTTAACTATCATGTTCATGATTCAGTGGCCCCATGATTTAAATATGATTTCCAATGCTTTTAAAGCCTTATTCATGCTTTTCATTAAATTGGTCATACGTCTTATGTTCATATTGATTATGTCCATATTCTTACTTTTCATGTATTTATCCCATACTTAATACTTTCTATGTACTAATGCATACTTTTATCTAGATTATATCATAATGTAGGGATGAACGACCACATGATACATCCTATTCATGGCTAGAGCTTTGCTATTATTTCTAAAGAGTGGTGAGTCCTCATTAATCGAGGAAAAGATATTTCTTGATATTGCCACTTTTGAGTCCTTTAATATGAGGGTGAACTAGGAGCTTGTCCTAATCCCCCTTCTAGTTTGTATAGGCATGTTTAAACATAGAGTGGATGTATTCTATTTGCTCATATTCCTCGAGTTTTCTTCATTCATATTGAGACTTCTATGATAAAGATTGTTCTTCTGCTTGATTTATTTATATTTTACTTGACCTTATAAATACGATGCATGCTAAGATGGCTTGGTCGAGATCCTTTGGGTTTTTGGTCACTGTGTCAATCGTAGGGTCTAGCTTGGGGCTTGATAGAACCCGAACTAGGAACCTAAATGAATAGAAGCATTGTTACCTATATTATGAAAAAATATATGAAAAAGTATGTGTTAGTACATGAAAAGTACTATATATATATATATATATATAATATGCATAACGTGAAATAAAAGATATAATAAACATGAACACAAGATGCATAAAAAAATATATTAAAAAGCATGAAGTAAATTCTAAAATAATGAGATAAGGCTAATGCATCATTAAAAACATCATTCAGAGATTTTAAGAAAAACATAGTCATTTTGTGGGATATGGATCGTAGACGACAATAAAACTATGTGAGCTATGATATGGAGTCCGCCGGGTCGTGGAGATTTTTACGGCCAATGAAGTGGTCCATGGAAAATACTTATGCAGGCCTCCTGCAGGACCTGCACAATGGCCGCACTTCATGGGCCGTAATATATTTCACAGATCATCAAGGTGCCCATGAAGATACCTCAGAGACTACCCTTCAAGTCCTTTTTTCTGAACTTCTCTTAGTCCCTTATCACGGGACCTCACCACGGGCCGTGAAGGGTCACCGTGAAGTCTCTTTCGGCTAGATTTGTAAAGGGACATTCTAGTGTTTTCCTATGTTTTAAATCAAAACGGTGTCATTTTGAGGACTGAATTCTCTTATCAAAAGACCCTAATCCCTTCCAAGACCTCATTCTTCATACTTAGACTTAAGGCTCTCAAATTTTCTTTTCCCAAACTCTTTCATGAATATCAAGGAAAGGCTAGGGTTTCTAAATTCAATGCATGCAAGTCTCCTTTCTTTCTCAAGTATTCTTAGTGATATTTGTTTCCCTCAAGGTATGTGGGTTTTCATTCATAGTTCGTTCCACCCATGAAACTCAAATATTTTCTCAAACTAGCTTTTCAATTTTAAATGATGAAATCATATGGGCTTTTACATGATGACTTTAAATGCATACATTATGATATATTTAAAGTTTCCTTACATATATTGATGTATGTTGACTCTTGATTTCATGAAGTTATGATGTTATTAAAGTGCGTATATGAAGTCTTGAAAAGGGTTTTAAGACATATATGGTGGATTGCTTTAAGAATGTGTATTTTATCTATTTTCATCACTCTTATACATGCAAGAAGTATTTAAAGGCTTTGAAAGGTTTTTATGAAATGAACCCATCTAGTTTCTCATTATAAAGCAAAGTTGAAATAAATTTTCACTCCAATGAATATTATGAAGTAAATGCTTATGAAAGAGAGTCTTTATGAAAGGACTGATTGATGAAAGGTCTACTTAGACAAAGTAAATTTCAATGGTAAAGGATAACCCTCACATGAATTAAATGAAATGTTGAAGATTATGATATGACATGTATGACGTCCCTATATGCCGTCAATGCTTTTAAACATTTTTCCAAAGGGTAGGTCCAATTAGAATGGTACACGCAATACCATCATTTATTATAGACCTATTTTTTCTTATAAATCAAGGTTCATTAATAGATGGTTAATAGGGTATGGCAGCCATGATTATATCATGAACCAAAGATTTTAATAAGCTATTCAACTATTTGATATTTTAATGCTAATGTTATATAATAATTATGCTATATTGATGTTTCAACGTTATTTCATGGGATTTGACCTAGCATCGAATGCAATATGTATATGGGGACTCGACCAAATTGGTTCTTAAGTAAAGTCTCATGTTGCATTAACTATGTGCCACCATCAGAGCCCTTATCGGCTAGACCTTTGTAGTCATCAAATGTCAAAAATTAAGTTGAAGAATGTTTAAAGTTAATGGAGTACTTCCCAAGCAAGGTAATCTCCCCTGTTTCGAAGCAAGAGTCATCGGCCAGCCTCGATGCAGGAGTCATCAAATTCCCAGTAATAGCTCACATGGTCTTAAATGTTGGTTATGGTCACTTCCCCACAAAATGAATGTTTTAAGTTTTCACATGATGAATTCTCATGCATGCATTCACTTGTGTATATTTCTTATATATGTCTCATTTATGTTCTTCATTTCATAGCATACTCACACACTTAGTTCATTCAAAGTACTAACGCAAAGTTTTGCCTATATGATATCACCTTGTAGGGACCGGCGTCGCTCCACACTCTCCTCCCCGTGGCTAGATTATTTGTTGAAGGCTAATAATAGTGGTTAGTTCCCATGTTCTAGGAACAACACTCTTAATCCTTCTAGTTTACTTTTGATGTTTAAACATTTAAGTTATCTTCAGTATCTTTCGACTAAATATTAAGGGTAATCTAGGGACATGTCTTAGCCCCCGCCAAGTCTTTAATGTAGAAGGTATAGTTGGACACAATAATGGGGTTATGTTTTCTTTGATACTATTAATATGAAGCCCCTTAGTCCTTATATCCCTTATGTTTCCACTTGATTTGTATATCATTACCAATGAAATGCTTAATGAATGCTCAGAGCCTTGGGAGACGTACCTCCGGGTGTCTTATTCACCGTGTCACATCTAGGCCCTAGGCTTGGCTAATGAAAAACTTGGTATCAGAGCACGAGGTTTTGAAATAGTCCTCGAAGTCCAATATACCTTGTCAAATATTGTCTTGTCCACATTTGTAAAGCACGCCACAACTATGAATATGAGACTGTGGGACATTTAGAAAAGTTTTTACTTTTTTCAAATTCATGTCATGACTTAGAGTGTCCTATGTTTTTCTCTAACTAACAACCTATTTTATGTTCTTTAGATAATACCTCGAAAGAGAACCTCCAAGAGAAAGGGTTGACGATGAGGACCTAGCTCCTTCGGTTTCTGATGCTTCCCATCATGAAGAAGGTGTAACTCATTCCGAGTTCAGCAACATTGTCATGTTATTATCTCAAGTTGTATCCCACCAAGAGCATTAAGGTTTCCCTCCTCCTCAATGGAAAAATCTAGCCTCCTAGATTTGGGATTTCCAAAGGATGAATCCGCTCGAGTTCCATGGTTCTAAGATAGATGTGGACCCTATGGATTTTAGTGATAAGGTGTACTGGATTGTGTCTATCATAGGTGTGCCACTAAATGAGAAGGATGAGCTAGTGGCCTATCAACTCAAAGGTATGGCTCGAGTATGGTACGAATAACGGGTTGTTGAAAGGGATAAACAAATAGGTGAAATAGGATCAGAAGAGTTCAAAGGTACCTTCCTAGACCGCTTCTTCCTATTGAGGCTAAGGAAGGCCAAAATCCAAGAGTTCATCAACCTCTATCAAGAGAGTATGAGTGTGAGGGAGTATGCTCTCAAGTTCATAAAATATTCCAAGTATGCTCTCTTTATGGTCTCCGACCCCCGAGCAAGGATGAGTAAGTTTATTTTCGGTGTTTCAAGCATGGTGTCTAAGGAGTGAAAATGGCCATATTGGTCAAAGAGATGGAAATCTCCCAGTTAATGACTTATTCCAAACAAATCAAAGACAATAAGTTACGGGACAGGTCTAGAGGGTTCAAGAAAGCTATAGTAGATGATGGAGGGTCCAACCCTCAAAGGTCCGATTATAGTAGCAATGTCAAAGGTCAAGGTGGGCAACAGTTTATGTAGCAAGGTTCCACTAATACTCCTCCTCCCAAGTTCAACAAGGATAAGAGTCCTAATCAAATGGTCGTAAGAGATAATGGTGGCGCCTTAGCTTTTCCCCCATGTAACAAGTATGGGAGGACCCACAAAGGGGAGTGTTTGGCAGGCTCAAATACATGTTTTAAGTGTGGTAAACTGGGTCACTATACTAAGAATTGTAGAGGTGATGGTGGTAATAGTCCTTAAGGCCAATTGCTCATGGCCAACAAGCTCAAGGAGGTAGACAATGCACAAACCATTTCATGCCTTGCACTGGAGGAAAGAGGTTGAGGAAAACGTTATTACCGGTATGTTAAGGGTCTTTATTCTAATATATATGCATTGTTGGATCCAGGTGCAAACTTGTTAGTAGAACCTTATTTGGTGTCTACCCTGGTGGCTTAGTCAATTCTAGCTAGAAAAGTTTATAAGGGCTGTCATGTGTCAATAAGGAATAAAGTTTTCCCTTGAGATCTAATAGATCTTGACATGGTAGATTTTATTGATATACTTGGGATGGATTGGTTAGAAGCATCTTATGCTTCCATATATTGTAGGAATCATCAAGTCAAGTTTCAATTCCCAAATGAGTCTGTTCTTGAATGGGAGAGTTGTGATTCAGTGGTGAGGGTTAGATTCATTTCTTGTCTCAAGACTCTAAAATTAATTATTTAGGGTTGTAAGTACCACATAGTAAGAGTTAGGGATATTGACTTTGAAAGTTCTTTTGTTGAATCGGTCCCCGTAGTCAATAAGTTTCCTGATGTAGATCCCAATGCGTTCCTAGTGTCCCTCGTAAAAGAGAAGTTTATTTTTGTATTGATCTTCTCTGCGATACCAAACTATCTCTATTCATCCTTAATGAATGGCCCCGGCAGAATTGAAAGAGTTGAAGGGATAATTAAAGGACTTTCTAGAAAAGGGGTTCATAAGGCCATGTATTTCGCCATGGTGTGCCCCTGTGTTATATGTAAGAAAGAAGGATGGGTCGCTTCGAATGATCATAGACTACTGGCAATTAAATAAGGTAACTATTAAGAACAAGTATCTACTTCCTAGGATAGATGACTTATTTGATTAATTACAAGGGATAAGTCACTTATCCAAGATCGACCTTCAATCTGGCTATCACCAAATAAAGGTGAGGGAGTATGACATTCCCAAGATAGCATTCCAGACAAAGTATGGTCACTTCGAGTTTGTGGTAATGAATTTTGGGTTGATGAATGTGGTGACGGTGTTCATGGACCTAATGAATAGGGTTTTCAAACTCTACCTTGATACTTTCCTTATGGTTTTCATTGAAGATGTTTTGATATACTCGCGGAGTGAGGAAGAACAGAAGGATCATTTGAGGATTGTGCTCCAAATATTGAGAGATAGGCAATTCTTTGCAAAATTTAGCAAGTGAGTGTTTGTTGAAGGAGGTGGCCTTTCATGGTAATATATTTTCCGGCAAGGAGATTAAGGTTGATCCTAAGAAAACATAGTCGGTGAAGAATTGTCCTAGAGTATTGTCTCCTTTGGATATTAGAAGCTTCTTGGGTCTTGTTGGTTACTATAGAAGATTCGTCGAAGGTTTTTCTTCCATGTCTTCTCCTGACAAAGTTAACTCAAAAGAAGGAAAACTTATATGGATGGATGAGTGTTGAAGGAGTTTCCAAACTTTGAAATATTGACTTACCTCCACTCTTATTTTGACTCTACCGAAAGGATTAGAAGGGTTCACGATTTATTGTGATGGTTCAAACATTGGTTTGGGTTGTGTATGAATACAAAATGGTAAGGTCACAGCCTATGCTTCTAGGCAAGTTAAAGTGGATGAGTGTAACTACCCTACCCATGATCTTGAGCTATCGGCCATTATGTTTGCTTTTAAAACATAGCAGTACTACCTTTATGGTGTGCATATAGATTTGTTCACTGACCAAAAAAGGCTCCAATATGTGTTCACTCAAAAAGACCTCATTCTAAGGCAAAAGAGTTGGTTAGAGCTACTGAAGAACTATGACATGAGTGTGCATTATCATCCGAATAAAGACAATATGGTTGCCGATGCACTTATACAGTGTATATAAGAAGTGTGGCCCATGTTAATGAAGGAAAAAGGGAGTTGGTGAAAGATTTTCACCAGTTGGCGAGACTAAGGGTAAAGTTGTGCGATACCAATAATAGGGGTATGGTTATCCAAAATAGGTCTGAATCCTCTGTAGGGGTGGATGTCTGGTCGAAATAAGACGTTGAGCCGACACTTATCGAGTTAAAGATGTTGGTGAAGGAAAAAAAGGTAGATGTCTTTCCATAAGGGGGAGATGGGGTGTTATATTACCAAGATCTGTTATGTGTTCTAGAAGTAGATGGTCTAAGGATTTTGATCTTGATGGAGGCACATAATTCTACATACTCCATTCACCCTGGTTCGACGAAAATGTATCAAGACTTGAAAGAGTTGTATTCGTGGGGTGGCATGAAGAAGGACATAGCAAAGTTTGTGTCTGAATGTCCAAATTTTAAAATAATGAAGGCCAAACATCAAAAAGTCTAGTAGCCTAGCCTAATATATCGAGATCCTTACTTGGAAGTTGGAAAAAATGAATATGGATTTTGAAGTGGGTTTGTCTCCCACTCAGAAGTGTCATGATTTGATTTATGTAATTATTGATAGAATGATTGGATCACTTCCTACCGGTTAAGACTCCCTATAGGGAAAAGATTATGCAAAGTTGTACATTCGAGAGTTGGTGAGATTGCATGGCATTCCATTGTCAATCATTTCGAATTGTGGAACTTAATTCATTTCTCACTTTTGGAGATTATTTCAAAAGGGGCTCGGTACTAGAGTAAAGTTAAGCACTGCATTTTATCCTCAAACTAATGGGCAAGATGAAAGCAAAATCCAAACCCTAGAGGATATGTTAAGGGATTGTGTGTTGGAGTTAAAAGGTAGTTGGGATGATTACGTACTGCTCATTGAATTTGTTTATAATAATAGTTACCACTCAAGTATTGAGATGGAGCCGTTTGAGGCTATGTACATGAGATGATGTAGATCCCTGGTTGGTTGGTTTAACGTAGGTGAGATGACTATGTTAGGTCCTGATTTGGTACTTCATGCTTTGGAGAATGTGAAGATCATTAGAGAAAGGTTGAAGATGGCTAAAAGTCATCAAAAGTGATATTCCAACACTAGAAGAAGGGATCTTTAATTTAATGTAGATGATTGAGTGTATTTGAAAGTTTCACCAATGAAGTGTGTGGTTCGATTTGGTGTGAAAGGCAAATTGAGCCCTAGGTATGTAGGGCATTATAAAATCCTAAAGTGGTTTTGCAGAGTTGCGTGTGAGTTGAATTTACCTTTGGAAATAACCATGATTCATCTGGTGTTCCATATGTCAATGTTGTTAAAATATGTGGAAGACCCTAACTCCATTGTGCCTTTGGAGGTATTGAATCTTGAGGAGAATTTGACCTATGAAGAAGTCCCAGCTGAAAATTTTGACCCTCAAGTCAAAAGGTTGAGGAACAAAGAAGTTTCCTTCGTTAAATTCATTTGGAGAAATCAACCAGTCGAAAGTGCAACATGGGAAGGCGAAGAAAATATGATAAAACATTAGCCTCATCTGTTTTATTCCCTGAATTAAGCCCAAATTTGATTCCTACATATTGACTATATGAGTTGTAGGAGTGGTTACGAGTCATCAAGATGGCTTGTCCTGCAGGTTGGAGGAAAAGGTCCTAAATTTGAGTCTCTAAAGTTTTCATACGAGTCGTATCTATGACTCATTTTTTAGTCTACGACTACTAATACCCTTTCATCCTGGAAGTCCTTAGAACCTACATATTTGAGCCTATACAATTTTTCCATGAGTCATCTTTATGACTTATTAGTTGGACAATGACTCATCCTGTTGAGTCATAGGTCTACTCCTAAGTATGGTACTGAACAAGCTCTAAGGCTCACCTTACGAATCACTCTTATGAGTCATAGAAATCTCTAGGAGTCATAGAATGATTCGTAAATGTGAGGTCAGTCCAAAATTTAGAATTTCTTCTTGGTCTAACTTTACAAGTTCCGAGGTCTTACAATATCTCTTCCGTGGTAACATTCTTCCTCGAATAAGATTAATCTAGCATAGAAAAGACATCAAACGAGGACTAGTAACCCAATATGAATACAATGACTCATATAAAAATGTAAACCATAAGATTTTCCAACTTACTTAAATCATGCTTTTAAAACAAACTTGATGAACATGCTTGCATATAAAAGAAAAGTGAAACTGAATCGTAGATGTTTAATTGACTTGATCATGAATAACTTAGTACCTTAGGCTTGAGTGGAAGGAAAGAGATACGGATAATGCTTTATCATGTCTGCTTCTTCCTCCCATGTAGCGCTATCTACTTGTTGATTTCTCCACAACACTTTGGCGGATGCAACCTCTTTATTTCTTAACCTCTTTACCTGCCGATCTAAGATTTCTACTGGAACCTCCTTATATGTCAAATTCTCTTCAACGTTAACAATTTCTAATGACATAATAGTTTGGATCACCCATAAACTTTCTCAACATCGATACATGAAATACCAAATGAACCATAGCCATCTCAAATGGAAAATCCAACTCATACGAAACTTTGCAAACACGATTCAATATTCTATAAGGTCCTACATATCTAGGACTGAATTTCCCTATTTTTCAAAAGAGCATTACACCTTTCATAGGTGATACCTTGAAATACACCCAAACATTCACATCAAATTCAAGCTATCTTCTTCTAATGTCCAAATAGGACTTTTGACGACTTTGAGCCTTCTTCAATTGTAATGACCCTCTAGGTCATTTGTGAATTAAAGCATTCATTCCGTTATTTTGAGCATTCCAGCAGCGACTGCAAGTCATTTATGACTTGCCAGTACTGACTGTTTGGTCCCCTCGTTGTTTGTTTAGGGTTTAGGCCCGTTTCCCTATTTTAGAGCTTTTATAGATTAAAAAGTAAACATCAGTCATAACCTCAGGAAAATGATCTTAGAATAGAATTTTGATAATTCCATCAGCTTTGAAATAGCCAAATTAGGTTAGTAGAAAGGTCAACATAAGTATCGAAGAAGTCGGAACGAGTGTAGGACTATTTGGCGCTATTGCCTTTATGATTTAGCCTATAGTTGACTTTGGTCAACATTCTTGGAAATGCACTAAGATAAAAAATTTGACAGCCTGGTTAATTCTAGAATGTCGAGTTTAGTCTAGAATGACACTTCATTCGCTTCCCGAGGCTTTCAGTCTAATCTAGAGGCCCATTAAGGAAGTTGGGTTAATTAGCCTTTAGGTGTGGAACTGACTTACAGTCGTAATGACCTTGTATGGAAATTTTTATTATGCCATTGAGTTTGGAACGTCGAATTTGATGGGTTAGCATATCTTATTTTTGAGCATAGGGTTTCAAATAAATCCCGAGCACCCTGTCGGAGGATTTGGCATGCTAAGATTGTTCTTGCACAAGCTATATCTGGTGCCGTCAATTAAGAGACCCCAAGTCACTAAAGCGAATGTCGCGTAAGCTTCTAGAAGCTCGCTAAAGTGACCAGCCTAGTTGGCCGAGTGTCTCTTAAGCGACAACCCTGTCACTAAAGCAATGGATCCCTTAAGAGACCAGTAGTCGCTAAAGAGAGGCCCATCTTTTAGGTAGGTATCTCTTAAGATATACCCTAGTATTTACTAAAGTGACACCTCGTGTGTTCAGAAATAGGAGTTGAGGCTACCCTTGAGGTAAATTCTTCCTTTTCCAACATTTTTATGTTCTTAAGCTTGAGGTTGATCACTAATACATGTTTAGTGTTAGGATTATTTTGGTGTGTAAATTGTGTTCCTTCTATGAATATGAGCTAGGGGATTAGTTATAGGCCATTCTCGAAGTTAATTCCATGAATTATGAAGAGGGTCTCACAATTATCGATTTTTGACTCCAAAATTGGACTGTCTCCAAATTCGATGATTTTAGTGTCATAATGATTGTTTTAACATTGTGATTTAATTGTTGATAGTGTGGCAGTATTCAAAGGCTGCTCAGAAGGGAAAATCTCCGCTTTCGTGAGTTAGAGCCCGTGTGATCGCCTTTCAGGTAGGCTACAGTTTTCCCCTTATATGACTAAGCATGTTTAGGCAATTATACATTGATTTCTATGAGTTTGAATAGGTTTGGATGTCAAGCATGCTAATTTCCTTGAATCCATGTTCTAGGACTTTTTTTGACTAATTATTGGACTATTTAAGCTTGACTCCTGTTATTATTAATCATCTATGCCTTGTGGTGAATATTGTGACCGTGGTAATATGTTTGGAAGCATGTGTGGCCTTAGTATAGGCTTAGACTAGTGTTGACTTAGACTAGCGCGATGTTGGGTGCCATTGGGCCTTATATTTTTTTTGACATCACTTCAGATGGTTAGCTCCCTGTAGACTGATATAGAAGACTTGAGTCTAATAGTCCAAGCCTTAGCTAGGCAGTAACTTAGCTTGTGATTTTACCTCTACATTGCACTATTCTCCTCTCGTCACTTTTGTTACACCTCACACTTTTAAACCTTGAAACATGTTCCTAACCCTCTTGAAAGTGTCCATGATACCCCTACTGTCCACATACATCGAACAACCCTAAGGAAAGAAGAATGCGACACACCATAGTAGAGAAGGCCGGAAATAGAGTCATAAGAATCCGGAAAGAGTTGGAGGCTAAGAAATAAGTCGTAGGATGCGATTCACCTATGTAAGCTACTAATTTAGAAGTATTATACACTTGAGCTACTTAAGGATATACCAAGCTTACGTAGCACGAATTACATAGGCTTTTAAAATAAGATGAAATTATGAACCCATACGGAAGAGGGGAGAACGACATGTGGCAGCAAGAGGAGGCGCCATATGGCAACATAGGAGGGTGCCACATGGAAGAAGGTGACCCACCTTCTTGGGGTCAAGTAGATGACCTACCTACTTGGGGGTGGGCCCCACCAAAGTCACATGGCACCCTAGGGGCATGACATAGATACGTGGCCCAATAGGGGCTGGACACGTGGCACCCTATGGGGCTTCCACATGTCACCTCCTAGGGAATCCTACATATACTTGTTTTTTGACTCTTAAGTCATTTCTTATCCAAAAACTTCAGCAAAAAAGAAAAGAAAAGGAACCCTAAAGCTAAGAGAAATGGGTGGCGGCTAAGGGAGGAAAAAGGTAGGTTTTCCAATTTCGTTCCATGAATTAATTATACATGGTATACCATGATGATATTAGGGTATTAATAGTATAAATTTATGTTTTGGATCAGCACCAAATAGATAACAAACAGTTCGAGCAATTTCAGCACATTTAGAGAAGTCTCGAAGCGAGGTTTGGTGAGTTTTAGCCAATTTCAGATAAGGTAAGGTTTATCCTTTAAAATTGGACTTTATGGGGTTTCTATGAAGTGTATTATACACCTTATACATTGCTATAAGAATAAAAAAATCCGTGTAAATGCCCGACGTTCGAAACAATCTATATTGAAGTCATCATAGCTAAATTGAAGTCGAATAGTGTGTTGTGTTTTTGGTGTATGGCTGCTGGTCGTGTGGTGGTGTGTTAAGGTGCTGTAATATGGTTTAAATAGAACGTGGGTGCTTCTGGTTTCAGCCATATGACCCTCCACTTTGCGTAGTTAAAGGTTTTACGAAAACGAGACTAAAAACCCTATTTTGATATCGTAGTTTTGGATGAGTTATTTGGGGTTGTATTTTGTAATATTGAGGCGAATTCATTGTATATATGCTGATGTTTGTTGTTATTAGTGTGGTTGTTGACACCGTGTCCAAGTTGGAATCTCGGGGATATTGAAGTTATAGAGGAGGTGCTGCCCAAATTCCATTAACTTCTAGCTAACTAATAGACTAGTCGGGACTAGTAGAGAAAGGCAAATAAGGAATTGGTTCCTATGAGTGGTTGGTGATAGAATTAAAAGTTGGACAGTCGACGACTACTAACATTAGTATTACTTTTATGTTAAATATGTTAAAGGAGTAACGGAGCGAGCTTGAACGCGATTAATCCGTAATAGGTATGTGAAGCTTTCTCTTAGCATGTTTTTGGCATAAGTATGTAAAGCTTGTCTTTTCTCTTCTTTTGGCATGTCTTAGATGTAAACTATGGATGATGCAATCTTTGGTGCAACTTCATTTTTAGGTTCTGAATATGACTTCAGGACACTTGATCACTTCTGGATGTCAAGACTCTTAAAGTAGATAAACTCCTATTCCTTGAGTCTTCTATGTGATTGTATAGTAATTGATTAGACAAAACTCTTCTTTTAAAAGAGAAAGACTTTGAGATAACCAATTCTCAGACATGTATAAGATATTTCACATTGGTATATGTCTAAGATTTCCAAAACTCCTTTTTACATAGTCCTTAGTGACATTTAGAGGGTATACATCATATACTTCCTACCCTGATCTCCAAGTGATGGTTTACTTATGACTTTATTGAGTCTCAGATAATTACTTAAACTATATTTTGTTTCCCACTACTATACTTGTGTATATTGTAATACTTGTTCTCTGAGTCTCGGGTCAGTTATATGATTCGTGCACAACTCCACAACATTGTTCATCGCGCCCTCACTAGAGGGCTGGGTACGTATGTATATATGTGATGATGTGATGATGTGTTGTAATAGGGAGGTGATGGTTCTACAGATATGATTCACCGGATCCCTGATAGGGCTGACTATATTAAAAATTTAAGAAAGTATTGGTATACCCCGTACCTTTATGCTTCAGAACGTCTTCTTAAGCTTTTTGAAAGTTGTCCCGTGACCCCGATTATCTATAACATGATTAAATAACTCTAAGGAAGGGAGGACGTTATGCCCCGTAAGAGTGAAGGTTGGAAATAAGTCTATAAGGATTTGAAACGAGTTGTAGGCCAAAATAACAAGTCGTAGGACTCGATTTACTTACGTAAGCTACCAACTTGGACGACTTACATAATTAAGCCACTGGAGTACATGTTGAGCTTACGTAGCAAGGATTCCATAGGCTGCTAAAGTAAGATGAGATTACGAACCCACAGGAGAGGCGGAAGAAGGCATAGCACCTACTCGGAAGCAAGGGGGTGATGCACCTACTTTGACTAAGTAGGTGATGCACCTACTTGAGGTGGGGCCCACGCTGCCACATGGCGGTTTTGGATTGGATGCATGATTGAGGTGGCACCCTAGTAGATGCCACGTGGCACCTTCTAAGGAGGTGTATATAAGTATATATTGCTGACTAATTTTTCATTTCATCATCTATACTTAGCAAAGAAAAAAGCAAAGCTAGAGGAAAAGAGAGACTAGCTACGGGTTTGAGCCAAGAAAGAGGTAAGGCCCGATTTCATTCTGTAAATTAATTATTTAAAGTATACTACAGTGATATGAAGGTGTTTAATAGTCAAAAATATCTATTGGGAGCAGAAAAAACGTGACACAAACAGTCCACTACTTTTCAGCACTCTAAGGAACTTCCGAGGCTAGGTTTTGGCTAGTTTTGGCCAATTTCGGGGAAGGTAAGGTATTTCCTTTCAATTTGAAGTTTAAGGTATTATCATAGGGTGTTTTATACATCTTTTATGCAGCTTTAAGTGTAAGAACTTCATATAAGTGCTGGACGTTAAAAACAAACTAAATTGGAGTCGCTATAGTTGAATTGTAGTCGAAGCAAGGTGTTGTGCTTACGGTGTGGTGTTGTAGGTTGTGGTGTTGTGTTGTTGTGTTGCAGGGACTAAAATTATACTAAAAGTGGTGTGGGATCTTCTGGTTGTAGCCACCCGACCCCCCGTTTCGTATAGTTAAAGGTTTTGCAAAATGGTAACTAGAACCCCTATTTTGGTAACGTGGTTTTGAGCGAGTCATTTGCAGTTTGTGTTGTATTATGTTGGTGTGAACTGCTTATACATGTGCTGAAGGTTGTTGTTGTTGGTTGGCTGTAGTTATTAGGAGTGTAATTAGAAATTCGTATAGGGCATATTATAGGGGAGGTGCTGCCCAATTTCCGTTAACGCCTTAACTAGTTAAGGAACTAGTCGAGAAGGCGAGCGAGGAAATGAATGTTGTGAATAATCATAAGTAATATAAGATGCTGGAAAAGTCTAAGGTGGTTGATATTCGTATTGATTCCATGTTAAATAGGTTTGGAGGACGACGATGTGAACACGATTAATAGAAGTACGTAAAAGGTATGTAAAGCTATTCCTTCTTTTGGCATGTTGTGGTATAAGTATGTAAAGTCTATCTGTTCTTTCTTTTGGGCATGTCTTAGATCTAAGTGACAATTAATATGTGTATTAATCTTGGGGTAACTCTATTCATGAGCTCTGAACATGATTCATTATTCCTAATTCCTGTTCACTGTTGAATGTTAAGACTCTTAAAGTAGTTAAGCTTCCATTCCTCAAGTCTTCTATATGCTGAGAAGTAGTGTATGTAAAGTTATTCTTCCTCTCTTTTGGCATGACTTAGGTGTAAGTATTGTGTATATGAAGTTGAAGTTATTCCACTCTTAAAACTCTGAGTGTGAGTTAAGGCTCTTATTCACTTCTTGATATTAGAACTCCTACAATAGTTGAGTTATAGACTTGTAAGTCTTCTACATGACTAACAGTAGTACATGTGAAGCTTATTCCTTCCTTCTCTTGAAATGGCATACTGTAAGTGAAACGATGTATGATATGAGTTAGAGACAGTTCCATTTATAGGCTCTGGATGTGACTTATGACTTGTACTCACTCTTGAATGATAAGGGTCTTAAAGTAGTTGAACTATGACCCTCAAGCAGTCTATAGGCTGAATAGTGATGGCATGTGTAAGCTCCCATACCTAGGGGCTCTGGAACATATTTAATGGTGATACCTGAGGGATGTTTGACATGTTACCAAGTTTTATAGGCATATATATGCATTGTTATATGGTATGTGGATCGGGTCGTCATTCCTCGGCAATATTATATGATATACAAGTATACGGATCGGGCTGTCGTTCCTCAGCACTAATATATGAGATACGGATTGGGCCATCGTACCTTAGCATTATCGTGTAACATATGGATCGGGCCGTCGTTCCTCGGCATGTGTTTGCTATATACATGGATCGGGTTGTACGTCCCACAGTTCTAATAATATGCATATGTCTATCATGATAGATGATGTGTTTGTAATACCGAGTCCCTGAACTGGCCGAGTATGGTACGTGATAATAGTATGTATAACTTTATTTCATAAAATATAGGCATGGTGAATGGTTAAATATTATAATTGCCCCTGCATCCCTGTTTTAACTATAATTTTTCATATACTGTTATATGCTTACATACTCAGTACATATATCGTACTGACCCCCTTTCCTCGGGGGGACGGCTATATTTCATGCCCGCAGGTACAGATGCGCGCTTTGGGGATCCGCTAGCCTAGGGTTCCACTCAGCAAGTTTGGGAAAAGCTCCACTATATCGGAGCCTAGCTTTTGGTACTAAACCTCTGATGTATATATTTGTTTATTCAGGGGTACAGCGGGGGCCCTGTCCCGCCTTATGTTATCACTAATACTCATAGATGTCTGTAGATACGTGTGTGGGTTGTGTATATATGCGTGTTCAATTGTGCCTGTATGAATTACATTTTGGGACATTCCCTTAGTCGAGGCAGCCTTGTTGGCTCATGTGTATATTTATAATGGGACGACCCCACAAGCCACGATAGCCTCGCCGGTTTATAAGTTATGTTGCCTATTGAGATGCTGTGACCCAAATAGGCGGTAGGTTTACTTACGGTTACCAAGGGTATATGCGAGTGTCCAGCTCGGACACAAAGTCGCGGCCCACGGGGTTGGGTCGTGATAAGTATGATTTTAATTTCCCAAGTATAGGTTCCTGATTTAATATTTTATCCCCTGCTTCTCTATTTCAAATATGACTCCAGTCGTATTGTGTTATGTTTTACATACTCAGTATATATGTCGTACTGACCCCCTTTTCTCGGAGGAGGCTGTATTTTATGCTCGCAGGTATAAATACAGGTTTTGGGAGTCCATTCGCTTAGGATTCTGCTTAGCTCAGCTGGAAGAGGCTCCATTGTATTGGGGCCTAGTTTTTAGCACTGACCATTGATGTATAGTATTTTTTTGTTATTCAGAAGTACGGCGGGGGCCCTATCCCGCCATATGTTGTCACTAATATTGTTAGAGGTCTGCAGATATGTATATATGGGTTGTGTATGTCAGTTGGTTCAGCTAGGTCTACATAATATATGGTACATGTTATTATGTTATGGCAGCCTTGTCGGCTTATGTGCCCTTTCATAATGTGATCCAAATGAAAGAGGCTATCAGTTTATGAAAATATTATCACACAATAGGGTTCTGTTGCATGGTATTATGTTAATTATAGTTTGACTTGACCACAACTGATAGAAACATATATGGGGGTCTACATCAAACCCTAGACGCGGCCTACAGGGTTGGATCGTAACACCTTTATTATTCATCCCTTGATTTTTTGTATGCCGATTTAGTCATTAAGTCTACGACAACCCAAATAGAATAATATTGCCTCCTAGTATGAGGCAAAACCGTTACAAAGTCTATGTTCAAATTTTCCCACTTCCAAGTAGGAATTTTAATGCCATTCCACTAATACACTTATCCAAGAACTCTGTTATGTCCTTGTTCATGCCATTCCACTAATACACTTCCCACAAGTCACGAGAACTATGAGCCTTATTCAATATCGATTCTCTTAGTTTATCAATATTCGGCATACATAAATGACCTTGGTAAAATAGTACTCCATCTCCCCTTTGGGAGAATGCCTTAATGGGTTTTTTGGCTACCGACTTCTTCAATTCAACTAGAATCGGATCATGATTAACAAGAGACTATTTCGAACCATTATGCACAAGAACATACCCATTATTTGAATCGACCAAATGCACACCTTGACAGGCCAATCTATGGACATCCTTTACCAACTCCTTCTTACATTCCTCAACATGTGCAATACTATCCACGAAAAATGTACTAAAAGTATCGGCTATAATATTTGCCTTACCCAGATAGTACAACACACTCATGTTATTGTCTTTTATGAGTTTAAGCCACCTCATTTGCCTAAGGTTCAAGTTCCTTTGTCTAAACACATATCGCAAACTTTTGTGGTCGGTGAACACATCAACAATACCACATAAAGATAATGATGTAAATTTTTCAAATAAAACACAACCATCGTACGTTCAATGTCATGACCCAAGCCTAGGGCCTAGACGTGACATGGAAAATGAGAAACCCAAAGGTACCTCAAATAAGCCTCTTAGCATTCTTTTAGCCTTTCATAGGTAATGAAAATATATAAACAAACGGAATTCATAATAGCAAATCTTCAACTTACATATAGACAATAATACCTCTAACTTTTAGATTTAACGGGGCTAAGACAAGTCCCTAGCTCACGCTCCATCATAATAGAATGAAATGCCATAGTAAGTGTCTAAAGATCTCAGCATATCATAAGATAGAAAGATAAAAGAGTATTGTTCCAGGAACATGGGAACTCACTAAAAGTAGTCTTCAAACAAAATCTCAACTAGCCATATGGAGGAGAATAAGAAGGAGCACTGGTCCCTACATGGTGATATCATGTAGGCAAAAGAGTATGCGTTCGTACTTTGAATGTACGAAGTATGTAAGCATGCATGAACATTGAGGAAATATTAAAAATTTTATATAATATGAAACATAATGTAATGCATGCATAATAAATCATATAGATATCCTTTAAAATATTTATTTGTGGGAAGATGACCATAACCGACATTTAAGAAAATGTGAGCTATTACATGGAATCCAACATAATCTCCTACGTTGGCCGAGGAGACTACTTGCTGGTTAGAACTCTGTCAACTTCATTTATTTTGTTAACTTTAACTTTAAGGGATATTTGTGGATCCATTAGCCTAAGACTACAAGGGCTCCTATGTTGGCACATTGTTAATGAGACAAAGGGTTGCTACTAGGATTCCCTTATCGAATCCCACCTCAATGACCCATTCGGTGCTAAGTCAATCCCACAGAATAGTTTAATACCTGAAAATAGTCATAGCATGTAGCTTGAGACTTCAAAACATCATATTTGGTAGAATAGATCATTAAAACATTTGGTAATTCAAATATGCAAGAATTGTCCTTATTGCATAAAAAATCCATCATTCATATCATTTCATTAATTTTTCATTTTATAAGATTCCCTTTTGATCATAGATATCACTTTCATAAATATTCATTTAGAGTCAAAGCATTCAAGTGAAACTTTATTGCAAACATAGTAAAACTAGGTGATTTCAAATCACTTCAACTTTGAAACATGAATGTAAATGAAATTATACATAAATACTTTGAAATCCATCAATTAAAAATCATGCTTTAAATAACCCACCATGAATTTTAATAACCTTTAAAGAGTTTAATAGAGAAAATAATTTCAAACCATCAAAACATATATATGAAATCATTTTGCATCAAAATAGACCAATAATTATTAGTTTAACTAGGATTCATGCTATTAAGTAGAAATAAGAATTACCTATAAGAAAATCTTACCTGAAATCAAGAGATTTAGTTGGAAGATTTTGGACTACATAGGTGGAAGAACCCATGGATAAACACCCACATAACTTAGAGTAAAGCTTAGAGAAAAAAATATAATTTATCATATAATCAAAATACTTTAGGCATGAGAGTGGAAGGAATACTCTCATTGAAGACTTGCATACGCTAATATAAGATAGGTAATTAAACTTCAAATACTTAATAATCTATGCATTTGGAATCATGATGTGAAAACTATAAAGTTTCATACTTAAATTAAATAGAAGACTTTGATAATTAATTTGGGCTTCATGGATGAAAGGATCCACGAATCAATACCCACATACCTTAGAGTAAAGCTTGAAAAGAATTGAGTAAATAAACATAATTTATCATATATTCAAAATACTTTAGGCATGAGAGTAGAAGGAATACTCTCATTGAAGCCTTACATACTGGAATCAAAAGCGTTATTCAGAATCGATGACTTAATCAACATTCTTGAATCCTAGCCTTTTCTCTTGGGTGAAGAGTTTTGTGTACTACCCGAAGTATATGAATCACCGGAATAGTATTTCTAAACTACTAAGAACTAAAACTATATTTTGAGAATGAGTAAATAAGTGTATACAGAGAAAAGTTGCTTGAGAAAGTTTGATGAACAAAATGATGAAATAAGGTAGAAATTTATAGGTGTAAAGGAGAGACCGAACAATAATTACAATAATTATAAAGAAAAATCTAAAAATTTAATGCAGGATTGTGATGTCATGGGTGATGTCAAATGGAGGACTATTGATTTCATTGATGATGTCAAATGTGTCTAGATCTTTACATGTTTGGTGAGATGAACCTTCTTTTAATGGAATACCCTTTTTGAGCTGCGTTTGAAAAAGATAACTTTCTAATTAGAATTTGGTATCTTCATATGAATAGTTTTTCTAGAAGTCGACTTTCATGTTATGCAAGAATTAACCGATTTGGATCATCCTACAGTGAGATATGATTTTTCTTCTACAAATACTCCATTTCTTCACAACACCATGTCTTTCAATAATTAATTTATTTGACCTACTTAACCTCCAAAAAATAAAATATGGTCTCACAAAAGTTATAGGTAATGATGTTAGGGTTTTCAAAAATTTGAATCACCTAATTTGGACTATCCTATTTAATGTTATTTCCAAAATACAAAAGTGATATAATTTTCATTAAAAATTTGAACATCATATACAATGTTTTTAAGGGGTGTTACATTCAAGATCTTGGGTTGGGTAGTTTCTTTCATGCACTGTAAGTTTCCTAGAGGCATATGCGATAACCTTAATATATTGCATCAAAACACAACCCAAACCAACACGTGAGGAATCACAATTAATGAAAAACCCATTCACACCTTTAATATTTCGAAATATTTCTCACATTCATCAGACCATTGGAACATCACTTTGTTTTGGGTCAACTTCGTCAAAGGCTAAGCAATAGACGAAAACCCTTCAAAAAAACGTCTTTAGTATCCGGCCAAGCCCAAAAAGCTTTTAATATCCGAAAGAGATAAAGTGTAAGGCAATTATTTATCGCTTCCATTTTCATTGGATCAACTTTAATCCCATCATCGGACACAATATGATAAAGAAATGTAACTTCCCTTAGTTAAAATTCACACTTATGAAACTTGGAAAATAGTTTCTTCCCTCTCAACGTAACACAATTCTCAAGTGACCCATATGATCTTCCTCATTCCGAGAGTAAATCTAGATTTCATCAATAAACACCACTACAAACATATCCAAGTATGGATTGAAAATATGATTCATCGAATCCATAAAGATGGAGGGAGCATTAGTCAACCCAAATGACATGACTATAAATTCAAAATGACCATACCTTGTGTGAAACGTCATTTTGGAAATATCACACTCCCTTACCTTTAGTTGATGATACCCAGAATGAAGATAAATCTTTGAGAAGTAACAAACCATTTGTATTTGGTCAAACAAATCATCTATCCTCGCAATTTGATACTTGTTTTTTATGCAGACCTTATTCAATTATTGATAATCTATACATATTAGGAGTGAACCATCCTTTTTCCTAACAAACAACATGGGAGAACCCCATGGTGATATACATGACCTTATAAATCTCTTATACAACAAATCTTTCAATTGCTCTTTCAACTCCTTAAGTTCCACCAGAGCCATATGGTAAGGAGAAATAGAAATAGGTTGGGTATCGGGAAGGATATCTATGCCAAAGTAAATTTCCTTTTAAGAGGAACACTAGGTAAATAATTGAGAAACATATCAGAAAACGCTTTTACTATAGGGACTGATTCAAGAGTAGGACTTTCGGAATCAACATCGCTCAATAGAACTATATGGCCCTTGTTGATACATCAATAACCAGCACTCGTTCCCATCAAATATTTCTCTCCATGAATTTTTCCATACTTTGCACACTTGGGAAAATAAGGGATGCTAGCATTTACACCACCTTCTTCTTGAACCTTAGGGTATGTCACCCTATTTGTAACAAACTTCTTTGTTGAACCATGCCTCCCCAGACATTGATCAAGAAATAAGAACGTGTTCTTAACTTTCGTAGTGTAAAAATAATTGAATTGAGACATAATTTAAATATAAGTTTGGGTTATCAATATGGGTTGTGAAACAGTAGAAGAGGCTTATAGGGGAGGTAAAAAGTTAAAATTATTGTTTAGATAATGTTAGATGGTTGTTAATATTCAATGGATAGGAAAATATTAATCAATGATACAAAATAGCATCTTACGACCACTATTTTTCTATACATGTAATCATTCTCGAACCTAAACATGTGTACTAAAAAAACTAACCCAATCCTTAGCAAAACATCCTCTCACGGGAGAGATTACTATTGATAAATGAAAATCAACGGCTATTTGAAAATTTGGTAACTTCAAATCACTATTTCTAGCTAAAATGAATATCTAATGCAGAAATATGTTTGCAAACATCATTCATAGTTGATTACACACCAAATTCACAAAACTCATATCAAATTAACTATTTATATATTGTCGAAAAAACCCAAATACGAAAAATAACATTTTTCACTTCATAGAACCCTCCTAGAATTTGAGAGTTTAGCTACACATTAGAAAATTTAAGGGAATTATAAAAACGTAGTTATCCTCCATTCAATTCAACAAAGTTTGAACTTTAAATTCCAAAACCCAACCCTAAATACTTCACAAAACCTAGTCAAAATATCAATTTGATAGTAAGTTTCTTCTCTTCAGTTCTAAGTTCTCAAGAATGTCCTCATTTGCCATTAAAAAATCTATTTATATGTGTAAAATGCATAGGCAAGAACTATTGATTCTGACCACTTAGGCGATGTTCATCGCGCTCGCTGAAGTGGTTGGCGAGTCGGCCTTTGCTCTTTATCATTTTCTTCAGATGATTCCCTTCTTCATTTTATTCTCATCAATCAGGTGATATCAATCCTACTCACCGAACTAGTTGGGGAGTCGCTCTTTTAACTTTTTGCATGGTTCTTCATTCGCCTTCTTTCGTTTAAATTCTTGTCTTTTTGGCAAGCTCAAACGAGCTTGCATTACTGATCGATGACTCACCTAATTCCTTGTTTTCTCTCCTTTTTTGTTATTTATTTAAGACATTTTCCAAATATCATTAGTCGAGCACGATGTTACTCACCCATATATACTCGACTAGTCACTGAAATTCCTACTCCTCATCAAGATGCTTTAGTTGTTGGCCTTAAATGATGGGCCAATTGGAAAGTTTATGTGTTCATTTGGCGATTCCCCAACAGCTCTTTGCGAATTTCAGCATGCACTTTGCTCATTTTTACTCGGTTTAGCTCTTTTGTTAACGTTATGATCATGTCTTTTCTTTGACTCCTGCATCAACAAATGATCACTTTAGAGTTAATATTGCACATAATGTAGGCAAAGATGAGACTAATTCATTGAGTTTTGATTTATAAATGAAAGCAAATTCTCGACTCATAAAAACCCCTAACTTAAAAAATTTGCTTGTCATCACGTATAGAAAGAAACTAATAAGTTCAAAACAAATGACTACAAGTGGTGCTCATCAAGACTCAACATATTAAATACAATCGAGGTTAAAATTAAAATACAATATTTAATTATGTACTCAAGGTTTCAAATGATGACTACTTAATTCCAATGCAAGTTCATGCTCACAAATGTTCGCTTCAAATTGTAACTTTATACCCAGTGAAAATATTAGAATACCCTCACATCAAGGAATTGATTCCATGCTCTGAACAACCATTTAAAGATTTTAGCAAAGGAATCAGACACAAGCCTTACTCTCACAAAGACAAAAAACATGCATAACTCCACCCATAGGCTTGCCCTTATTTTCCAACTACTAGATTAATCAGATCATGTAAGATTAAAAGGGGCTTTTAGGGCTTGTAACGGGGCTGAGTGCAAGGTGTGATCATTTAGGTTTAGTGACTTTGGTTCCATGGAGCATGGATAACGTGAAAACATCTCCCATTCCCCTTTAATAAATTTCAAAATATGGATCACCCTTTTTCATTTGTGGAACTCTAGAAATTTTGACTTATTCATTTGGACTCCCCTACTTTTTATTTCAAACTAATATTACATAACACTTTGCCTCATTTTTCTTCTCAGTTTTGATTTCCCCCCTTTTTTTATAAATGGGGAGGGATTTCATTTTATTCTATCAAGTATTCAAGGGTGATATCTCCTAAAGCATTTCTCCGGCTAGTTTTCCAATCTTACGCACACCCAAAATAGGCTTTTGGCCTAAGTTGGCCATTTAATACATCTAATACTCCAAGTAGTTTATAGGTAGGTAGAATAATGGGATTTCAACCATTGATTTACTTGTGGGATTTAAGTTTCATCCTAGGAAAAGGTTAGACTCATATGGTGCAAAAGGATGCCCACTCTCTCACAAGGAATCATAGGAGGTGAAGGCCATTTCAGCATCACTCATAGAAATCATATGTAAGATTATTTATTTCAATCATCAATCATAACCGATTGGACAAACGAGGCAAGCTATAGGTGTGCTTATGCATCAACACATATGTCATTCCAATTACTAACATCGAACATACTCAACAATTTAAGCTCACATGCATCAGTCATTATAAGACTCACAGATACCAAGAGTTCACACATGACTTATGCACTCTTTTTTGCTTTGTTGGAATTGCACAAAATATCTCGTTCATCAAAACCACTATTCCATACATCGATATTGATAAAAATTGATTTTTGAATGAACAAGTGAACAATGGACACAACCATAGAAATTTAAGTAGAAGTGCAACCCACAAATTTCAAAAGATAAATATATACAAACAATTTACTTAACCAAGCATTATTTACAATCCAAAATGGAAGAGTTTCTAAAATAAAAAATAGCAAATGGTTTAGGTACCTAGGTACCCTTACCCTAACAAAAAACTAAAACAGTATCCTCAATGCGAAAAGTAAAAGAGAAAGTAAACAAGATGGAGATAAGTATCACTCTGTCAGCCTAAGCTTGAGGAGATATCTAGATTGTAGGGGTATACTTAACTTGGGCATCTGTGCCTGATATCTCAGTAGTGGTGGAGGGAGGTGGTGCCACGTATGGTGGCTCATTAAGAGGCATAAGAGGTGGTACCACTAGAGATGGGTCAGCAAGGGAATGCTCCGCAACTACCTAAAGATGAATATCCTCTAAAGTAGCAAGGCCCTCATAAGTGTTCTCAGTTTGCAACTTAGTTGGTCCAAAGTCCTTTTCATTAGTCTCGGGAGATACCTCGTCATCATCACCAACAAAAAAATATGCTCAGATCATATAAGCCGGAGGAACAACAACAACAACAACCCCTTGAGTAATCCTCTGTGGTGGTGGATGTCAAGTCTAAAAACGACCTTGACCCGACATTTGTTAAGTTAAAAAAGTTAGTGATGGAAAAGAAGGTAGAGGTATTTTCCCAAGGGGGAGATCGATGTTATACTACCAAGGTTGGTTATGTGTTCTTGATATGGATGGCCTAAGGAGTTTGATCTTGATGGAGGCTCATAATTCTTCATACTCTATTAATCCAGTTAACAAAAATGTACCGAAACTTAAAAGAGTTCTATTGGTGGTATCACGACCCAATCCTGTAATCTGCAACTCGTGCCCAATCGGACACCCATACGTACCCTTAGCCCAAATTAGAATATTAGAAAAATAAACAAATATAGATATTAATTAATGTCACTAGATAGCGCACGAAAACAGATGCATCTCATGAAAGTCGATAAGGCCATCACGGAACACAAAAGCCCAAAATATATACAAAATCCACAAATACATATCTATAGACCTCTACAGAATGAAAGCATAATTATATAACGGGAAAGGGCCCCATCGTACCCCTGACCAAAATATACATATAGGCTACAGAAAGGTCAGTACTAAAATATGGGCTCTAGACAAAGGAGAACTGTCAAACAGCAGAGTGAATGTCCTAAGAAAGCAGATCGGTAACTCAAACGTCTGTACCTGCGGGTATATAATGCAGCCCTCAAAAAAGAGGGTCAGTACAAAAAATGTACCAAATATATAAAGCATGGGTTGTAATAAATAAAGTCATCACCAGAACAGAATGTGAAAAACAAATGAGCGAAATATCCAGAAATATCAAAATGCTTATCACTACCCCTAATAATGCATGCGAAAAACATATGTCATATCCGGCCCCATTATGGGACATGGTGAACAAAATGTGGTCTCTATCCCATCACCGGCGCCACAGCATAGCATAACTCTAGATTAGGGAATATCTCTGTAAGAGATTAAATCATATCAGATGGCCATATCATATCATATCATATCATCAGACATCAAAATATGTGTATATGGCATAGCATAACTCCACAACCTATGTATAGGGCATACTTTCCCCCTCACATCGCGGCACGGCGAACAAGGCAAAGAAGTACCCACGATCATGTATCTCCTAGCCTGGGCTCAGTGAAGGAAGCATTGAGGCATCCAAGAGTAGAGTAGTGAGAAACTAAATGCAATTTAAATCATATTTGAGACTCGATGGAATGATCAAAATGAACTATCATTCAAAAATCAAGACAAGCCCCATATCAAGTACCTTTTGAATGTTACTATGGATTGCATCAATATAGAACCTCTAGAAATCTAAAACATTGGCCATCCAAGTGGCTCTAAGAATAGGAACTTACTTGGAAGCATATAAAAATAATATATTTGTTTCATAAGGACCATTCTAAAGAAAGAAACATAGCTTAACATTGTTTTACTACTCTCCATCATATAGAAGGCTTGAGAGCCATAGCTCCATTATTATGGAAGATCTAACATTAGGAAGTAGATAAGAGTCATAAATCATGCTCGGAGCTTTATGGATGGGATAACCCCCAAAACTTACATCATGTAATAGTTATCTCAAAACATGCCAAGAGAAGTAAGGGGTAGCTTTACATACCTATGCCAAAAACATGCCAAGAGAAATAAGGTAGCTTCACAAACCTCTTATGGATTTCTCTTAACCACGTTCACCTCATCCTCTTTTGAACCTATTTAACATGAGATTAATACAAATATTAATAACCTTTCACTTTCTAATTTCCAACTCTACAACCACATATCCATAGGAATCATTTCCTTATCCTTTTCCTTTAACTAGCTTATTACTAGCTCCGAAGTTACCAAAAATTGGGCAGCATCTCTCCTATAACTTTAACATCTCTGAGATTTCAAATCAGCCAAAATATAAACAAACATACCAACAACAACAACCAGAAGAATAAATACAAGTATATCACTTCAACTTTACATAATACAAACTCCAAACAACTCGCTTAACTACTATACCAAAATATAGTTTTTAATCTTTATTTCATAAAAACCTTAACAATATAAAATGGAGGGTCGTGTGGATGAAACCTGAAGAACCCACACCATTATTAGAACACTTTAAATCCCTAAAACACGCAATCAAACCATCTGCAACCGCACAATCACAATCACAACACACTACTCGACTTCGATTTAACTCTAATGACTTCAATTTAGTTTGTTTTTAATGTTAAGCATCCTTATGTAATTTTTCCACATATAGCCTCATATAAGACATGTAATATACCTCATAAAAACTTCATAAACTCCAATTTTAAAGGGAAAAACTTACCTTCCCGAAACTCGCCAAACTCGCCAAAATTCATCTCGGAAGTTCCTTTAGCGCGACAAAAACCTTGTGGCTGTTTGCTATACATTTGGGGCTACTTGAAACCATAAATTTACATTAATAATACCTTAATACCCTCTAGTATACCCTATATAATTAATTTATGGAACGAAATTGGAGGACTTACCTTTTTGGCTCCAAATCCGTGGCTCCCTCTCTCTAGTCTAGAGTTTCTCTTCTCTTTTTTTTCCTAGAATTTTCTTGGAGATAAGAATGACTAAAGGATAAAGATGAAATAATGAGTCATAAAACATATATATAGGCCACCTTAGGGGGTGACACGTGTTATACCCTAAGTGGTGACATCTGTCAAGCCCTTAGTGGGCCAACACATCACCTACTCTATTTAGGGGCTGCCACATGGTAGGTGGAGTCCACCCCCTTGCTTCAGTTGCTGCCACATGGCACTTCCAGCTTCTTCCACATGGCACTCTCTCTTGCTGCCATGTGTCACTTTCTTTTCTTTCTCGTGGGTTTATAATCTCATCTTGATTTATGAACCTATGTAATCCTTGCTATGTAAGCTAGGTATGAACTCAAGTAGCTTAAGAATATAATATTTTCAAGTTGGTAGCTTACGTACGTAAGTCAAGTCTTATTACTCATTACTTGGCCTCCAACTTCTTCCGAATTCTTATAACCATATTTCCAATCTTCCCTACTATGGGATGTCATATTCTCCCTTCTATAGAGTTGTTTGGTAGCGTTATAGATTATCCAGCTCACATGGTGACTATTAAGTGGATTAAGAATCTTTCAAGAAACTTAAGAGCCTATTGTTACACCCCACCCTTTTTAAACTCAGAATGTTTCATAAGTTCCTTGGACATTACCATATGAACCGGATATGCTACGACACTATCAAATGACTCCAACGAAGGGAGGATGTGATACCCCATAGTAGAGAAGGTTGGAAGGGGAATCATATAAGAATCCGGAAGGAATAGGAGGCCAAGTAACGAGTCGTAGGACTCGACTTATCTACGTAAGCTACTAATTTAGAAATCTTACATACATGAGTTACTTGATTACATACCAAGCTTACGTAGAAAGGGTTTCATAGGCTCTTAAAGTGAAACGAGATTACGAACCTACGAGAGGGAGCAAAAACTAGTTTCCGAACTTACGAAAGTGAAGCAAGCAGGTGACAAGCAGGCAGGTGACTCACCTACTTGGGATGGACCCCACGCTGCCATGTGGCAGCCCCTAACTGGTTGCATAGATATGGTGGACCAATCACGGCTGGACACATGTCACCCTAGGGGGATGACACGTGTCACCCCCATAGCCACCCTATATATATGTGTATTGTGACTAATTATTTCATTCCTAGCCAGAAAATCAGTCCAAAACATGGAGAGAAAACGTGAAAAATGAAGAAGGGAAAGGCAGCCATGTCTGGAAGAATTTAAGGGTAAGTTCTTCAATTTTCTTCCGTGAATTAATTATATACGGTGTACCTTAAGTATGTGGATACGTATATATGTATTTTAAGACCTTCATGGAAGTAAAACTCCAGCTTTTCAATTGGAATTTGGAAGAGAAAATAAGAGAAAGTCGAAGGAGAAAATGTTAAGAATTAATTAACCAACCCGTTTTTGGAAGGGACAGTGGTTAGTAATATTGGTATAACTTCTTTTGTACAGATTCGTTTCGAGTGATTTAATATGTTTTGGAAAGGTATTTCGTGGTTCTATAACTTTTATTCAGACTCCAAAATCCAGTTCTACTTTTATCAGCTTCAAAAGTGGTGATGAAGTGTAGAGGAGGTACTGCTCAAATTTGGTTTTGGAAATTCTACACGGACAGCTGTAAGTATTTTGGTCATATCTTTTTGTACAAAATTGATGTAGGGATGATTCGAAATTGTTTGCGACCCTAATACATATTTCTATAACTTTAATGAAGGGAGTAAATCCTGTTTCCCTCCATTACCCCTTCGAAACGAAGCGACAAGGTGAAACAGTAAACTGTCCAGATTTCACATTTTGGATAGTTTTGGCGAGTTTGACAAGTTTAACGTAAGGTAAGGTTTCTTCTTTAAATTTGAGCTTTATGTGTTCTGATGGAGCATGTTACACGCCCTATTGGTGGCTGGAAATATGAAAATGGCTTAGAAATACTTGGCGTTCGGAATAAACTAATTTGTAGTCGTTATAGTTGAATTGTTGTCGAAACAAAGTGTTGTTCTTGTGAGTTGCTCTGCAGGGGTGTGGCTTGTTGTTGCAGGGACTAAATATGTCCTAATGTGGGTTAGGGTTCTGCTGGTAGAAGCCACATGACCCCTCATTATGTATAATTAAAGGCGTCACAAAATAAAGGCTAGACGCCCTATTGAGATATCGTATTTTTGGAATAAGTCGTTTGGAGTGTATGTTGTATATTGTTGGTATGAATTGCTGCAGGTTGTTGTTGTTGGTTGGCTGTAGGTATTAGGTACCTAATTGTAAATTTGGATAGGGCACATTATAGGGGAGGTGCTGCCCAATTTTCGTTAACGCCTTAACAAACTAAAGAACTAGTCGAGGAAACGACTAAGGGAATAGATTCCATTAGCATTAAGGCGTAACCTCAGATACTGAAAAGTTAAGAGTAGTTGATATTCGTATTACTTTATATTGAATAGGTTCAGAAGACGATGAGGCGAGCAGGATAAAGGGTAACTCCCAAGAGGTATGTAAAGCTTTCTCTTGGCATGTTTTGGTATAAGTTCGTACAGCTATCTTTCTTTCCGTTTGGCAAGTTTTAGCCTTAAGTGAAGTGTGTGTGGAATGTGGGGATAATTCCATTCCCAAAACTCCAAGTATGCCTCATAACCCATATCCACTGCTTAGTATTGGAATTTCTGCAAGAATTGAGTATTGCCTAGTAAGGCTTCTATGTGTTAAACACTAGCATATGGGAAGCTATCTCTCATTTCCTTTGATACGTATTTGATACGAAAGTGAGATTATGATGCCATAATGATTCACCGAGCCCCATGATGGGCCGGGTATGAAATATGTGTATGCAGATCCCATAAAGGAAAGTACAGACCATATATAGTTTATTCTCTTTCTTTTTCTGGCATGTCTTAGTTGTAGGTTAAACATGATATGAGTTCCGGGGTAACTCCATTCTTAGCATCTCTTATTTACATCTGAATATCGAACTTTTATAATAATCGAACTATTTCCCTGGAAACTTTTATATGTTAAAAAGGTAACAAATGTACAGGCTCCAAGTCTTACAGACTATATGTTAACAAATGTTTCTAGTTCCATAAGCAATTTGGCTTTACTTTAGTACATGTCTAGGAACCCCGAGATTATAATTGAGACAGCCCATAATGGCATTCAGAGAACACTCGAGATGACTACACCGTTACTCGGGTCCTCAAACAAAAGCTTAACTTTCTTATTCTGTCGAGTCTCTGATAATGATTTAAATTGCATATAGTTACTCACTACTCTACTCGTGTATACCGTAACACTTCTTTCCTTGAGTCTCGGGCCAGGATATGTTCTCGTGCACAGTTCACTGCATTATTCACTGAGTCCCTCAATAGAGGGCCAGGATACGTGTATAAATATATGATGATGTGTTGTAATAAGGTGGTGATGGCACTGGGGCCATGATGGTTTTACAGAGATGATTTTACATAGATGATTCACCGGACCCCCGAAAGGGCCGGCTATATGATATGACTCGAACATGCATGTTTTTGTAATTCATAAAGTACAGGTACAGGTTTATGAATTGATATCTTATCCCCTGATTCTCTATCTCAGATATGTTTCCAGTTGTATTATATTATGTTTTACATACTCAGTACACATATCGTACTGACCCCCTTTCTCGGGGGGCTGCGTTCATGCCCGCAGGTATAGATACAGATTTTTGGAGTCCGTCAGCTTAGGATTCCATGCAGCTCAGCTGGAAGCGGCTTCATTGTATCGGAGCCTAGTTTTTGATACTGTCCACGGATGTATAGAAATTGTTTTATCCATTCAGGGGTACGGCGGGGGCCCTGTCCCGCCATATGTTGTCATTTATATGTTTAGAGGTCTGCAGACATGTATATGTGGGTTGTGTATGTCAGTTTGATTAAGCTGGGTCTACATGATATATGATATATGTTATTATGTTATGGCAGCCCTGTCGGCTTGCGTGCTCTGTTGTGATACAAACGAAAAGGGCTACAATTATGAAAATGTTATCGCCCAGTGGGGCTCTATTACATGATATTGTCTTATTTATGATTCAATGTAACCTCAGCTAATAGATATATGTACGGGGGGTCCGGATCGGACCCCAGTCGCGGCCTACGGGGTTGGGTCGTGACACCTATCAAGAAACTTAAGAAGCTTAAGAACCTTCCAAGGTACAAAAGTATGGGGTATAACATTCTTCCCCCATTTAGAACATTCGTCCTCAAATGTTAACTTGTCTTATAGGGTTTTACGAGGATTTTTGGGAGTTCTCTGTAACCGTTGTATTCCAATTCTTTTATAAGTTTAGACTACCTTTGGATATAGGGAACAAGTACAAATATCTCTTCTCTACCTCTCTATAACATATCCAAAATATTATAACTATATTGTCCTTATTAAACCCTTATTCATTTTACCACATACTTAGTCACTTGGCCCTATACGTAACACGTACATATTCATAGGTTGCATAACCATGCCGGTACAACTTGTATGAGGTAGACATAGTCTTTTCATCTCCGGGTTCATTCTGCTTTACCTATCTCATTCACATTGAAACTCATTTGTCCCATCTTATTCTACTTCTTTCTTTTCTTTTATTCACTCCTTGCTCTTCTCAATTCCAATCATAGGAGGCTTGCTGTCCCTTTTCCTTGGTTATTTATCTATCGCAGCATCATTTGCGAAAAATGCTATAGCCAACATCTTTGCTTTTGATCCCACATGGTATCGTTATCCTTCACACAATCTCTTGAGTTATTTGATACCCTTCCCTGGTCCTACACTTTCTTTTATATACATACCCATCTTCTAATGTAATATCATACAGGGTTTTGCCAAAAACTTCTCGACACCACCTTAATTACCACTCTGACTTCTATCGCATTATTGTTGGATTTCATCCCTTCTAACTTGCTTCAGCACGGGATCTTCTTGATGTTTAAACATCCGTGTCCACTATATTATAGTATCCATTGTTTCCATCTTGCCTTTTCATTCTTCTCACCTACTTCCCCCCTTAAGGGGGGTACTTATACATTTGTAGAATCTCAAAACTTATACAATCTCTTTTCCCAATCCATTTGGTACCATATCATGTCCATCTCTTTTTTCATCCTTTATAACTTGATTCTGTATGTACGAAACCTTGACTAAGTCACGAAGAGATGAGAACCTTTCCATACATAGTGAGACATCTCATCTATTAATCTGTACTTGTGTAATGTGACCCATGGAACAACTCATTCAAGGCGACACTTCACTTATCTTTATCAAAAGTTAATTAGCACTATTAGTCGTTCCAATTTCAATTAGGCAATATTTGTATTCCGACGATAATTGTCCAAGGTTATCTTGCAGGAGTAGCTTTATCCCAACCTATATCCTTTGTTTCTTGGGATGAATGTATATTGCACCATTTGTTCCTTTAGTTTACCATCTTTGTCTCTTAAGGATTCCACTATTGTTGGGGTGACATTGTGTGCACACACCACCCCTTTATACCTTATATACCTTGCCCTTACTATGTACCCAACATCGGCTTTTAATTTTCTCAACAACATACCAAGTTTGCCTCAATCAGGGCCTTACCTTATAACCATGTAGTCATATTGCACTTTTAAGTTCATATTGTATGTTCCCCTTTTATTCCATATCTGTATTAATTTAATCATATCTATATTAGGTGCTTCCAGAGATTTCTCTTATCATTTATCCCATCTAGGTCTATCTTTAATTCTGTACAAGAGGGATCTTATACTACCTCTATATTATTCGGAACACATTACTTCCACATAATCCTTTTTCTCATTACCAAAATGTATTTTGTCCATCCATCTTTATTCATATCATACCAATCATTACCTAATCCCCATTCTATCTCGTTGCTCATCCTTCTACAGCTTGGTCTTTCATAGTTCCATTATTTTTAGCATTCGTATCTTCGGCTACACATGTCATGACCTATTATTACACTGTCATCTCGCTTTCTTCTTGCTTACTCCTTTAAGTTACTCTTTCTTTCCTTATGCTCACTATCATTTCTGTTATCTCATAATCTTTATTCGAAACTTTCCCTACGGAAATTGATAAGTCTTTCTTATTGGTTCCCTAGCCCGCTTTTCAATTTCACACTTACCCTTATATTCTTATTACACGGACCACGCCCTATCACTAGCCATTTTTTCAATAGGATTTTACTTATATTCATAATGATCCTCGTTATATTCACATCATATCCTATTCGTATTCCACCCTATAGTATAATACTTCTTAACCTTTTTCATGATTTTTACTATGGGTTACTTACCCTTCTTAGTTAGTCTTATCCTTAATATCTCCCAAGCTGTCCTATTAATACATCATATCAATCATAATTCTGTTTCCCTTGTACTCTTGTCTTAATCATACTGTTACTTCTTTTAATTATAGTTCATCACAGTTTATCCCTGTGTATCAATTCCATCGGTGACTTAATATATCGTTGTATCCCGAACTAGCAGTCTTCTCTAAATCATCTCCCTAGGGTCACGAGTCTTTTTCAACTTTGGTTTACCATATCAATATCGACCTCCTAGTTTCTATTGCTATCAATTCAGTAATTAACTTATTTATCGAGGTCAGCCATACTCATGGTTTATCCAAATCTCATAATTATTATGGGCACGACCTTTCAAGACATACTACAGTCCTATATCTCATTCTCTTTTTATTTCTAGGAAAATTTGGACAGAGTTTCCTTTGTATTTCTTACTATCTCAAACCTGCATGCAGAAAATACCAACAGCGCCTCATAGGGCCAACATGTATAAAGATACATATATATATATGTATCATATACATCATATCACAGCCACACAGGGCGCCCACAATCAATAGTATAAAAATGGACTTACCTTGTACGTCTACTGGAATTTCCCCTGTTACACTTTCCTGTCTACTCTTCCTTTTACTTTACAACTTTACATTTCAGTTCTACTTCAATACCTTACCCAATAGATATCTTTCGTACCTTTGCTTACCTGCGTGCCTTGTGACTTCTAATATCGTCAGTCACTTCCTTCCGTTGCTATCATCCTTCTGTCAAAATCCAAGGTTAATATGAGGAGTTTCCCTATGACTCAGATCTATCGCAGGATCTTAGATATGAAAGAAAAGTAACATCCTAAATGTTCAGTAGCCTCCTATTTATAGATGTGGCACATAATACACTGATAAACAAGATTGTACTAGACATGGTCTATAGACACTCCAACGAAGGACCACTGTGATACCACTTTTGTCATGACCCAATCCTGTAGGCCGCGACCCGTGCCCGAGTTGGATATCCATATGTACCCTTAGCCCAAATTAGCATATTAGCGAAATAAACAAATATAGAAATTAATGAAGGTCACTAAATAGCGCACAAAAATAGATGCATCTCACAAAAGCCGATAATGTCGTCAAGGAACACAAAAGCCCAAAACATATACAAAACCCATATATATATATCTACATACCTCTATAGAACGATAGCATAATCATATGATGGGATAGAGTCCCATCGTACCCCTGACCAATGTATACATATAGGCTACAGAAAGGTCAGTACCAAAATATGGGCTCCGGAACAACGAGCACTATCAAATAGCAGAGTGGATGTCCTAATCAAGTGGATCAGCAACTAAAATATCTGTACCTGCAGGCATGTAATACAGCTCCCAAAGAAAGGGGGTCAGTATGGAAAATGTACCGAATATGTAAAGCATGATCTTTAATAAATAGAGTCATCACCAGAACAAAATGTGCAAAACAAATGAGCGAAATGTCAAGAAATATCAAAATGCTTATCACAATCTCTAATAATGCATTCGGAAAAACCTATGTCATATCCGGCCCTATTATGGGACGTGGTGAACAAAACATGGTCGCCATCCCGTCATTGGCACCACAATAAAACATAACTCCAGATTAGAGAATATCTCTATAACAGATCATATCATATCAGATGGCCAAATTATATCATATCATATTATATCATCAGACATCAACATATGTGTACATGGCAAAGTATAACTCCAACCCATGTACAAGGCGTACCTGCCTCCTCATATCGGGGCACGACGAACAAGGTAGAGAAGTACGCATGATCATATATCTCCTGACCGGGCACAGTGAAGAAAGCATTGAGGTATCCACGAGTAGAGTAGTGATAAAGTAAATGCAATTTAAATTATATTTGAGACTCGATGGAATGATGAAAATGAGCTATCATTCAAAAATCAAGACAAGCGCCATATCAAGTACCTTTTTAATGTTACTATGGATTGCATCAAAATAGAACCTCTGGAAATCTAAAACATTGGCCATCCAAGTGGCTCTAAGAATAGGAACTTACTTGGAAGCATATAAAAATCATATATTTGTTTCATGAAGACCATGCCAAATAATGGAAGATAGCTTCACATCTTTTTACTACTCTCCATCCTATAGAAGGCTTGAGAGCCATAGCTCTATTACTATAGAGGTTGTAACATTAGGAAGTAGATAAGAGTCATAAATCATGCTTAGAGTTTTATGGATGGGATAACCCCCAAAACATATATCATGTAATACTTATCTCAAAACATTCCAAGAGAAGGAAGGGGTAGCTTTACATACCCATGCCAAAAACATGCCAAAAGAAAGAAGGTAGCTTCACATACCTCTTATCGATTACTCTTAACCATGTTCGCCTCGTTGTCTTTTGAACCTATTTAACATGAGAGTAATACTAATATTAATAACCTTTCACTTTCCAATTTCAAACTCTACAACCACATATCCATAGGAATCATTTCCTTATCCATTTCCCTTAACTAGCTTATTACTAGCTCCAAAGTTACCGAAAATTGGGCAGCATATCCCCTATAACTTCAACATCCGTGAGATTTCAACTCGGCCAAAATATAAACAACAATACAAATAAAAATAACCATCATCATATCTATAAGTAAATCACTTCGAATTTACACAATACAAACTCCAAACAACTCACTTAACTACGATACCAAAATAGAGTTTTTAATCTTTATTTGGTAAAACCTTTAACAATATGAAATGGAGGGTCGTGTAGACGAAACCATCAGAAACCACACCCTTATTAGAACACTTTCCATCCCTTCAACACACAATCGAACCAGCTGCAACTGCAGTACCACAATAACAACACACTACTCGACTTCCATTTAACTCTAACGACTTCAATTTAGTTTGTTTTTAACGTCAAGCATACTTATGAAAATTTTCCACATCCAGCCTTATTTAAAACATTTAATATACCTCATAAAAACATCATAAACTCCAATTTGAAAGGGAAAACCTTACCTTGCCCGAAACTCGCCAAACTCACCTCGGAAGTTCGTTTAGCGCGACTAAAACTTTGTGGCTGTTTTTGTATCCTTTTGGGGCTTCTTGAAACCATAAATTTACATTAATAACACCTTAATACCCTATTAGTATACCCTATATAATTAATTCATGGAACGAAATCGGAGAACTTACCTTTTTGGCTCTAACTCCATGGCTCCCTCTCTTTGGTCTGGAGTTTCTCTTCTCTTTTTTTTCTACAATTTTCTGGGAGATAAGAATGACTAAAGGATAAAGATGAACTAATGATTCATAAAACATACATATATAGGCCACCTTAGGGGGTGACATATGTCATCCCCTAAGTGTGACATGTGTAAAGCCCTTAGTGGGCCAATGCATCACCTCCTCCACTTAGGGGCTGCCACATGGCATGTGGGGTCTACCCCGTTACTTCAGTTGCTGCCACATGGCACTTCCACCTGCTCCCACAAGGTACTCTCTCTTGCTAACATGTGTCACTTTCTATTCCTCCTCGCGGGTTCATAATCTCGTCTTGCTTTACGAACCTATGTAATCCTTGCTACATAAGCTTGGTATGAACTCAAGTAGCTTAAGAATGTAAAATTTTCAAGTTGGTAGCTTACGTACGTAATTAGAGTCCTACGACTCATTACTTGGCCTCCAACTTCTTCCAGATTCTTATAACTATATTTCCAATCTTCCCTACTATGCGGTATCAAATTCTCCCTTCCTTAGAGTTGTTTCGTAGCGTTATAGATTATCCGGATCACATATTGACTTCTAAGAAGCTTAAGAACCTTTCAAGAAAATTAAGAGCCTATAAAGAAACTTAAGAAGCTTAAGAAGGTTAAGAACCTTCCAAGGTAGAAAAGTACGGGGTATAACAGGTGGGGGGGACAAATAAGGATATATCAAGGTTCGTGTCTGAATGTCCAAATTGCCAACAAGTGAAGGCTGAACATCAAAGGCCGAGTGTCCTAGCCCAAGACTTTGAAATCCCTACTTAGAAGCAGAAAGATGTGAATAAGGATTTTGTAGTGGGTTTTCCTCACACTCGGCAATGTCATGTCTCAATTTGGGTAATTTTAGATAGAATGACTAAGTCGGCTCACTTCCTACCAGTTAAGAGTTCCAATAATGCCAAAGACTATTCCAACTTGTATATTTGAGAGTTTGTAAGGTTTCATGGTGTGCCGTTGTCCATTAATTTGGTTCGTGGTTCCCAATTTACCTCTCACTTTTGGAAGTCACTTCAAAAGGGCCTCAGTACTAAGGTTAATTTAAACACCGCATTCCATCCATAAACCAATGGGAAAGCCAAAAGGACAATTCAAACATAAGAGGATATGCTAAGGGCTTATGTGTTGGAGTTCAATGGAAATTGGGATGATCATCTACTACTCATTGAATTTTCCTATTATAATAGATACCACTCAAGTATCAATATGATACCATTTGAGTCTTTCTATAGGGGATGATATAGGTCTCTGGTTGGATGATTTGAAGTAGGTGAGATGACCTTATTAGGTCCCGATTGGGTACTTGATGCATTAGAGGAAGTGCAGGTCATTATAGAAAGGTTGAAGATGGCTCAAAGTCACAAAATTCCTATTTCAATACTAGGAGAAGGGACCTTGAGTTTAATGTGGATGATTGGGTGTATTTGAAGGTCTCACCCATGAAAGGTGTGCTTTGGTTTGGTAAGAGAGGGAAATTGAGCCCTAGGTATTTAGGGTCATATAGAATCTTAAAGTGGGTTGGAAAGGTTGCCTATGAGTTGGTGTTTCCTACAAAAATAGCCATAGTTCATTCGGTATTCCATGTGTATATGTCTAGGAAATGTGTGGGAGATCCTAGTTCTATTGTGCCTTTGGTGATAGTGAATGTTGAAGAGAATTTAACCTATGAAGATATTCCAGTTGAAATTTTGGACTGTCAAGTCGAGAGATTAAGGAACAAAGAGTTCTTATCCATTAAAGTCCTTTGGAGATATCAACAAGTAGAAAGCACTACATCAGAACCGGAAGCGGATATGATGAAACGTTACCCTGATCTCTTTCATTCTACTTAAGCTTAAGGTACTAAATCTTTCATTCTCTAGTATTTAAGAATCTTATGCATATTCATTAAGGTGAATTTTTTAAAAGTTATGTTTTATGCTAAAGTTTAAAGATCATATCTCTGATGCATTTCAAATATCATTATATATATGTTGGATTTCTAGTCCTTGTGCCATCTCTTCTTCTATGTCAATGATTATCATTAGAGGATAAATGTTCCCAAGAATGAGATATTCTAAGACCCCAGAAATGTGAAAGGTCCTAAACCAATAAAATAAGGATGAATTCTTTGAAAGTGCACAAAAATTGGAACAAGGAGCTGACCACGAAAGCAATCAGATGTTATGGTAAGGATCACAGACCGTGGTAAGAAACCATGGTAGAGATTCAGAGACTTAGACTGCAGGGGATGAACCGCAATGGAGGACCATAGACCACGGTGAGCACCAAGGGAAGTGAAGCCCTCCGTGGTGAGCCCTCCCCATGACCATTAATAATTTTTCCCAAGGAAAGAACCACAGGTGACCACCACAGATTGTGGAACCCTCCAAAGACCGTGGGGTATCCTCATGGTGGACACCTTACAAGTCCACCTACAAAACCTTCACTACGGCAACCTTTCATAGACCGTATTGACCTTCATGGACCATGAAGGTATTCCATAGTGAAACTTTAGAGAATAACCCTGCAGGCCCCTTTTCAAATATTTTCCAAGTCCCACACCACGGGACCCCACCACGGACTGTGCTGAGCACCCCAGATTGTGAAGGGTTCCCGTGAAGTCCTTTCTGTCCATATTTTAATAAGGGTATTCTAGTCTTTTCTTATATTCTAATTCTAAATGATGTCATTTTGGAGGCTAAATCCTTTTATCTAAAGACCCTAAAACATCTAAAACCCTCATTCTCCCTAGTTAGACCCAATGCACTATATACCCCTCTTCTCAAACTCTCCCAAGAACTTCAAGACAAGGATCGAGTTTCCATTTCAAGGCATTGAAGTTGCTTTTCATCCTCAAGTCTTCATTGGGAGTTTTTTTCCCCAAGGTATATGAGTTTCCATCCATAGGTCCTTCCACCCATAAAGCCCAAAAGTTCTTCTCAACTTGATATTTTAATTCTAATGATAAATCGTCATGAGCTTTTACATAATTATTCTAAATGCATAGATTATGATGTATTTTAAGTTTATTTACATATATTGATGTATATTGACTCTTAATTTAATCAAATTAATGATTTGCTAAAGTGCCTATATGAAAGTTTGAAAAGGGGTTTAAGGCACATATGGGGGGTTATTTTAAGATATGTATTTTCACGTATTTTCACCACTCTCATGCATGTAAGAATTCATTAAATTCATTTGAAGGTTTTTATGACATGAACCCACCTAGTTTTTTATGATAAAGTAAAGTTGGAATGAAAGCTTTTGACGACAAAGGAATGATATGAAGTAAATGTTTATGAAAGGAAGTCTTTATGAAATAATTTATTGATGAAAGGGATTTTTAGCCAAAGTAAGGTTTCAATGTGAAAGGATAGTTCTCGCATTGAATCAAATGAAAGGTTTTAATGATCTATTCCACTGAATGATGTTTTAATGTTAAAGTTATATAATGCTTATGCGATTATGATGTTTAAATGTTATTCTGTGGGATTGACCTAGCACCAAATGTAGCATGTAGATGGAGACTCGACCTAAGGGGTTCTTAAGTAAAGTTTCATGTTGCATTAACTATGAGCCAACATAGGGGCCCTTGTCGGCTAGTATAGGCTAGTGGATCCAAGATTAGCCATAAAAGTTAAAGTTAAAGAAGTGACTAAAGTTGACGGAGTTCTACCCAGATAGTAGTCTCCCAGTGCCAATGTAGAGGTTTATGTTGAATTCAATGTAATAGCTCGCATGGTCTTAAATGTCGGTTACAGTTAGTTTCCCACAAAAATGAATGTTTTAAGGTTTCATATGATGTTTTTCATGCATGCATTCACTATGCATATTGCTTGTAAATATGACTTGATGTTCTTCATTTTTCCATCCGCACATACTTAGTACATTAAAACTACTAACGCATACTTTTGCCTACATGATATCACCATGTAGGAACCATTGTTGCTCCACACTTCCAATGGCTAAGTTATTCGTTGAAGGCTACCATTTTGGTGAGGTCCCATATTCTTGGATCAACACTCCTAACCTATCTAGATTATGCTATGTTTAGACATTAAAGTTATATTTCAGTATTTTGACCAAATCTTTAGGGTGAGCTATGGAAATGTCTTAGCTCGGCAAAGTATTAATGTAGAAGGTATTGTTGGACATAGAAAAAGGATGATATGTTGACTTTGACTCTTATTGAAAATATGAAAATCCCTTAGTTACGATTACCATTTAGGTTTCCACTTGTTGTTTATCATAACGATGAAATACTCAATGAACGCCAAGAGACTTGGGTGAGGTACCTCTGGGTGCTTCATTCGCCGTGTCACATCTAGGCCCTATGCTTGGGTCATGACAACTTGAAATTGAATTTCTAGGTTTGGGAATTACTAATGATCCATGGGTGGAAGAACCCATTAATGAAACCCTCATACCTTAGGGAAACAAATCCCTAATAAAATCTTGAAAATAATAAAGACTTGAACAACCTTGAAGTGAGACCCTACACTTAGCTTGAAACCCTTGGGAGAACTTGAGAGGAAAGAATTAGTTTGTTTAGAAATGAGGGGTTTGGGAGAGTTCAGGGCCTTTAGATAGGTCAATTTATTCCCCAAAACAACCACACATTTATTATAAAACATAAGAAAAGTCAAAAATACCCCTTTTTAAAACTGGCCGGACAGGCTTTACGGAGAACCCATCACAGTTGTGGTGCTCACCATGGCTCATGGTAGTGACCCATGATAATTGACTTGGAGGTAAAAATCTTGGGCTTGCAGGGAAAGTCTCTATACTTCCTCCACAGAGACCTTCACGGTCTATAGATGATATCACGGTCCGTGAATTGTGGTCGTGGTGAAGGTCCTGTAAGAGGGCCTACAAAATTTACCACCATAGATCACACCATGGTCCATGAAGATCTCGATGACTCGTGGTGGTCATACGTGGTACTTCCCTTGGAATGTTTTTTGAGGAATTAGGAAAGCGGTCACCATGGAGGGCACTACGGACCTTGGTCCCTCATTGTGGTTCCTTACTTCTCTTAATTACTACCATGGTGGCTTACCACGAGGTATGGTGCTCACCATGGCCTATGATGGCCTTCCGTGGTCATCACTGGTGCAAGATTTCTTAATTTCTTTGGGATTACATCCTTTATTCCTCATTTTAGGACTTTCCAAATTTCCAGGGTCGTACAATAGCTCCCCTAGGGAACATTTGTCCTCGAATGTGAATCATTAGCATAGAAAAGGGCATGGCACAGGGACTATTAACCTAACATGAATATAAGGACACTTCAAATGCACAAAACATGAGGTCTTTAAACTTAGCATAAAATATGACTTTAAAATTCAACTTCATGAATATGTATGCAGATGACTTGGGAAAACTGAATCATAGGAGTCAAACATTTGAGTATGAATAACTTAGTACCTTAGGCTTGAGTAAAGTGAAAGAGATAGGGGTAATGCTTCATCATATCGGCTTCCGCTTCCCATTTAGCACTTTCAACTTGTTGATTCGTCCAAAGGACTTTAACAGGTGCAAGTTCTTTGTTCCTCAATCTCTTAGCTTGCTGGTCCAAAAGTTTCAACCGGGACCTTTTCATTGTTCAAGTTTTCTTCAACATTCACTACTTTTAGAGGTAAAATGGAATTTGGATCACCCACATATTTTCTCAACATTAACACATGCAATATCGATAAACCATAGTCATTTCCAAAGGCAACTCCAAATCATAAGAAACCTTGCCGACATGTCTCAAAATTCTATAAAGCCATACCTACCCAGGGCTCAATTTTCCTTTCTTACCAAAGGGAACTAAACCCTTCATAGGTGTAACCTTCAAAATATACCCAATCATCCAAATTAAACTCAAGATACCTTTTCCTAGTATCGGAATAGGACTTTTGATAACTTGGAGCCATCTTCAACCTTTCTCTAATTACTCTTGCTTTCTCCAAAGTGTCTATCACCAAATTGGGAACCAAAAAGGTCATCTCACCTTCTTCGAACCAACCAACTGGAGATATACATTGTCTCTCATACAAGGCCTCAAATGGTGCCATCTCAATGCTGGAGTGGTATCTATTATTATAGGCACATTCAATAAGTGGTAGATGATCATCCCAACTCCTTTTGAACTCTAACAAATAGGCCCTTAACATATCCTCTAGTATTTGAATTTTCCGTTCGGCTTTCCCATTAGTTTGAGAATGGAATGCATTTCTTAGCTTTACCTTGGTACCAACACGCCTTTGAAAAGATCTCTAAAAAATAGGAAGTGAATTGGGTGCCATGATCCAAAATAATTTATAATGGCACACAATGCAACCTCACCAACTCCTGAATATACAACTTAGTATAATCTTCGGCACTATAAGATGTCTTGATCGGTAGGAAGTGAGTCAACATTGTAATTCTATTAACAATTATCCAAATCGAATCATGATATTGCCAATTATGAGGCAAATACACTACAAAATCTATATTCATGTCTTCCCACTTTCAAGTGGGAATTGCGATATCTTGGGCTAGGCCACCCGGTGTTTGATGTTTGACCTTAACTTGTTAACAATTTGGACACTTGGCCACAAACCTTCCTATGTCATTCTTACTCAACCAATAAATCTCGTTTATGTCTTGGTACATTTTCGTCAAACCAGGATGAATAGAATACAAAGAAATATGTGCCTCTTTCAAGATCCAATCTCTTAGGCCATCCACATTCTGAATACATAATCGAGATTGGTAGTGAAGTACCCTATCCCCCCCTTTTGAAAAGATCTTTACCTTTTTTTCTTTTACTAATTTCTTTAACTCTACAAATGTAGAGTGAAGCTCTTTTTTTGACTAAACATCCAACACAAAAGATGATTTGGACCCATAATGAATAATCATACAACCATTATTGGAACCACAAAACTTCACCCCTAATCTAACCAACAGGTGAACTCCCCTTACCAATTCTCTCTTCCCTTCATCAACATGAGCTACACTCCCCATAAAAACTCTACTAAGTGCACCAGCAACCACATTGGCTTTATGCGAATGATAATGCACATTCATGTCATAATCTTATAGGAATTCAAGCCACCTCCTTTATCTAAGATTGAGGTCCTTTTGGGTGAATAAATATTAGAGACTCTTGTGATCGATGAACATATTCACATGTACCCCATAGAGGTAATACCACAAAACTTTTAGAGAAAATACAAGGGCTGCCAACTAAAAATCATGGGTAGGGTAGTTACGTTCGTGCACCTTCAATTTCCTAGAAGCATAGCCTACCTTGCCATTTTGCATCAAGAAACAACCCAAACAAATCTTTAAAGTATCATAATAAATCACAAACCCTTCTAAGCCTTCTGGTATAGTAAAAATAGGAGCAGAGGTAAGTTGATCTTTCAATGTTTGGAAACTCTTTTCACACTCATCCATCCATAAGAACTTTCTATAATACCTTGCTAGACCCAAAAATATCCTATTGTCAAAAGGAAAAATGGTATAGGATAATTCTTGACCATCTCTATTTTCTTAGTATCAGCCTTGATCCCATCACCGAACACTATGGAATAATAAAATGCCACATCTTTCAACCAAAATTCGCACTTACTAAGTTTTGCAAACAAATGCCTATCCCTCATGTTTTGAAGCACAACCCTCAAATAATTCTTATGTTTTTCTTTACCCCAAGTGTAAATCAAGATGTCATTAATGAAAACCACCATAAAAGTATCAAGGTAGGGTTTGAACACTCTATTCATTAAGTCTATGAACACCACTGACACATTCGTCAACCCAAAGGACATCACTACAAACTTAAAGTTACCATACCTTGTTCGAAATGTCATCTTGAAAATGTCACACTCTGTCACGGCTCGACCTAAGGCCTAGTTATAATCGGCAAAGGAAATCCCGAAGGACTCCAACCAAGCCTCTTAAAATATCAGAAAACATACATAAGGTAAAGTAAATGTAGAAATATCATTAAAGAGTCCAGGACATGAATCATAAGTGAAGAATCTAACTTGACAACATAGACTCAAAATATTTTCCCCACTAATGCCTCTAACCATGAACAAGGGCGGGGGATAAGACATGTCCCTAGCTCACCCTCAATATAAAAGAGATAAACTCAAAGTAAGAAAAAACATCTCATAACTAGTCCTTGATAGATGAGGACTCACTATAACTCCTTTAATAAAAAGCACAACTAGCCACGTTAATGGATGTTATCCTCAACCTTGACCCCTACATTATGAGACAATGTAGGAAAGAATATAAGTTAGTACATTTCAATTTACTAAGTATATGGGCATGAAATACAATATAAATCATGAGATGCAATTAACAACGATAATACATAATAAAGAAGATAAGTAATATCATAAGGAATAACATAATGAGCAAAGCTTTTAAAAGACATAGTTGAAGATCATAAAATAACATAATACTCATATAATATATGGGATAAGAACCATAACAGACAATAAAATAATGTGAGCTATAACATGGATCCCGTTGTCTCCCCTTACAACAAAGAAAAGGGAAATCTACTTGCCAAGGTAGACTCTACCCCACTAGGCGGGTCATGTACATATGCTATATATGGATCCACAAGGCAGCTTCCAGTGGCATATAGTTTAAGAGACATAAGGCTACTACTAGGTCTTTTGGTAGGGCCCCCACCTTAAGTCCACTGGGTGCTAGTAAAATCCCATGGAATATATATCATAACATAGAAACCATAAACATATATCATAGTCCTGAAATTCATAGAGTAGCTCATTTTATAACATAAGTGCAATGTGACTATTATCCTTCAACATTACAAATCATACTAGTATAATTCATATCATTAGGTCCTAGGTCACCACATAGGGCCTAAGTCACCTTTTTTCATAACTTGAACATACTTATAATTCATGATTATAATTAATACTTAAATTTAGTGTAAAACTTATATACATAATTAATTTCATTCAAAACTATAAGAATACTTTGAGAACAGTGAACGCCATGATCATATTTCATATAATTCAACATAGGAAATAGCTTCATGTATGGGATTTAATAATTCTACTTGAAATCATATAATTTACAAATAAACATACTTGTAATAATCATAAATATTGATTTAAAACAAAAATGAAGTAGCCCAACACAATTAATCAAAATTAAAGTTTAAGAGTAATGAGATTTCATGAGATTTTAGAAATAAACCTTGGAGTCCATGAGTGGAAGGTATTCATGAATCAATGCACATATACCTTGATTGAAATTAGACTTGAGTGTGACAAAGGAGACTTGATCTTGAAGAAACCCTAATGAAAGGTTCATGAACACTTGAGGAACCTTGGGAGAGAAGTCTAGAATTTGTTTATGAATTAATGAGGGAATTAAAGAGTTTTAGGAGTATTAAGGATATAATTTGTAATGAATCTATTCCATCAAAAGGTGCACATACATTATTAGAATGTAGGGGAAATACAAAACTACCCCTTATAAAATTTTGGATCGGAGACCTGTACGACTTAGTCCTATAATTTGTAGGAGCAATGATGAGTCATAGAAATGACTCGTCCTACAGGCCCTGAGGAAGGCTTGAGGACAAGTCTCTAAACTTCTTCTACGAGTCATTTTTATAACTCATCATTGAGTTTATGAGTCATCAATCTCACTCATCTTATAAGTTAAAAAACCTGCAAGTTTTGAGTCCCTAAAGTTTTTATATGACATATTTCTATGATTTGTAAAATTTTCTAGGACTCATCCTGTCGAGTCGTAGATGAAGTCTTGAGGCTAGGTGTTTGTATGGTTCAAGAGATACACTTGGTATACCCCATACTTTTATACCTTAAAAATTTCTTAAGTTTCTTAGAAATTACTATGTGAGCAGGATAATCTATAACGCTACCAAACAGCTCTAAGGAAGGGAGAATGTGACACCCTATAGTAGGGAAGATTTGAAATATGGTTATAAGAATCCGGAAGGAGTGGATTCCAAGTAAAGATTCGTAGGACTCGACTTACTTACTAATCTACCAACTTGAAAATCTTACATTTTTAAGCTACTTGAGTTCATACCAAGCTTACATAGCAAGGATTACATAAGTTCGTAAAGTAAGACAAGATTATGAACCCACGAGGAGGACAAAAAGGTGACACAATGCAAAAATAAGGAGTTCCACATGGCAGCAGCTGAAGCAAGGGGTGGGCCCCATATGCCACGTGGCATCCCCTAAGTGGAGGAGGTGATGCGTTGGCCCACTAAGGGCTTGACATATATCGCCACTTAGGGGATGACACATGTCACCTCCTAAGGTGGCATATATATATATATATATATATATATATATATATATATATATATATATATATATATGTTTTATGAATTTTCAACTTATCCTTATCCCATAAGTTACATCTTCATCCAAAAATTCAAGGAAAGAAGAGAGAAGAAACTCTAGCTAGAGAGAAAGAGAGAGCCTCAGATTTGGGGAGGAAAAAGGGGAGTTCTTCGATTTTGTTTTGTGAATTAATTATATAGGGTATACCACGAGGGTATGAAGGTTTTATTAATGTTAATTTATGATTTCAAGCATCCCCAAAAGGATAGCAAACGGCCATGAAGTTTCAGCCGTGCTAGAAGAGCTTCATAGGTAAGTTTTGGCGAGTTTAAGACAAGGTAAGGCTTTCCCATTTAAATTGGAGTTTATGATGATGTTATGAGGTATATTACATATCTTAAATGAGGTTGTAAGTGGAATAATTTCATAAGGATGCTTGGCTTTAAAAATAAACTAAATTGAAGTCATTATAGTTGAATCGAAGTTGAGTAGTGTGTTGTGATTGTCGTACTGCAGTTGCAGCTAGTTTGATTATGTGTTGCAGTAATGGAAAGTGTTTTAATAAGGGTGTGGGTGGTTCTGGTTGCAGACACATCCGACCCTCCATTTCGTATGGTTAAGGGTTTTAAGAAACAAAGGTTAAAAACTCTATTTTGGTATCATAGTTTTGAGCGAGTTAGTTGGAGTTTATATTGTATAATGTTGAAGTGATTTTACTTGTATATATGTTGATGGTTGTTGTTGTTGGTTGGCTGTGGTAATTAAGGGTGTAATTGGAAGTTTGGATAGGGCAAGTTATAGGGGTGTAGAGTTGGAAATTGGAAAGTGAAAGGTTATTAAGCTTAGTATTGATTTCATGTTAAATAGGATCAAAAGACGATGAGGCGAACGTGGTTAAGAGTAATCCATAAAAGGTAAGTCAAGCTACCTTATTTCTCTTGGCATGTTTTTGGCATAAGTATGTAAAGCTACCCTTTTTTGTCTTAATATGTCTTTGACATTAGTTATGATGTTATGATAAAATGTTTGTGGTACCGAGTCCCTTGATAGGCCAAGTATGATATATGTTACTATATAAGGATCGGTCCAAACTTTCCTCAGCATATGTTACTATCTAAGGATCGGGCCATAAATTCCACATACATAGGTATATGATGACTACATGAGGGAAAGTACAGAGTATGTAAAGTTGTCACTTCTTTCTTTTGGCATGTCTTAGAATTAAGTAAGGATTTATATGAGCTTTGCGGGTAATTCTATTCATAATTCTCGAGGGTGATTCATGATTTCTGTTCTTAAAGATTCTCCAATAGTTAATGTCCTTGAATTTTATAAGTTATTTGGTATCATATTGATTCATTCCTATGATTTCTAAAGCTTTTTTGATATGATCAATAGTGATATTTGAGGAATGGTTGATATGACTATTGTCCTGATTTTCAAATAACAATTCATTTTTATTACTTCATCAAGTCTTTGACAATGTTTTAAATTGCATTTAGTTTCTCACTACTCAACTCGTGGATGTCTCAATGCTTTTTTCACTAAGCTCGGGCTAGGATATGTTATCAAATGTACTTCTCTGCGTTGTTCTTCGTGCCCCGACGTGAGGGGGCAGGTATGACTTGTACATGGGTTGTGGTGTTTATTGTGCCATGTACACATATGCTTATATCTGATGATATGATATGATATGGCTATCTGATATGATATGATCTGTTGCATAGATGTTCCCTACTCTGGAGTATGTTGTGCTATGGCGCCAATGACGGAAGGGCAACCACGTTTTGTTCACCGAGTCCCCTAATGGGGCCGGATATGATATATGTTTTTTTGCATGCATTATCTGTGTTTGTGATAAGTATTTTGACATTCTGGATATTTCGCTTAATTTTTGCACATTTTGTTCTGGTTATGACTGTATTTATTACAGTCCATGCTTTACCTATTCAGTACATTCTTCGTACTGACCCCCTTTTCTTAGGGGCTACGTTATATGCCCGAAGGTACAGATATTTGAGTTGCCAATCCACTTGCTTAGGACATCCACTCTTTTGTTTGACAGTGCTCCTTTGTCCGAAGCCCATATTTTGGTATTGACTTTTCTATACCCTATATGTATATGTTGGCTAGGGGTACGACGGGGCCCTGTCCTATCATATGATTATGCTATCATTTTGTAGAGGTCTGTAGATATGTATTTGTGGGTTCTGTATATGTTTTGGGCTTTTATGTTCTGTGACGGCCTTATCAGCTTTTGTGAGCTGTATCTATTTTCGTGCGTTATCTAGTGACCTAAATTAATTTCGATATCTGTTTATTCTGCTAATATCCTAATTTGGGCTAAGGGTACGTATAGTTGTCTAACTCGGGCATGAGTCGCGGCCTACGGGATTGGGTCGTGACAAAAGTGGTATCAAAGTGGTCCTTCCTTGGAGTGTCTACTGACTGTGTCTAGTAGAGTTTCATTTATCGGTGTGTTGCGCGCCACATCTATAAATAGGAGGCTATAAGACATTTAGGATGTTAGCTTTCTTTTATATCTAAGATAGTGCGATAGATCTGAGTCATAGGAAAACTCCTTATATAAACCTTGGATGTTGACAGAAGGATGATAGCAACGAAAGGAAGTGACTGACGATATTGGAAGTCACAAGGCACGCAGGTAAGCAAAGGGGAAGGTATTGAAGTAGAACTGAAATGTAAAGTTGTAAATTGAAAGAAAGAGTAGATAGGAAACTGTAACAGGGGAAGTTCCAGTGGACGTATAAGGTAAGTCCATTTTCAAACTGTTGATTGTATGCACCCTGTGTGGCTGCGACATGATGTGATATGATACATATATATGTATCTTTATACATGTTAGCCCTGTGAGGCACTGTTGGTATTTTCTACGTACAGGTTTGAGATAGTAAGAAATACAGAGGAAACTCTGCCCAAATTTTCCTAAAAATAAAAAAGGAATGAGATATAGGGTTGTAGTATGTCTTGAAAGGTTGTGCCCATAATAATGATGAGATTTGGCTAAACCACAAGTATGGCTGACCTCGAGAAATAAGTTAATTGCTAAATTGATGGCAATAGAAACTAGGAGGTCGATATTGATATGGTAAACCAAAGTTGGAAAAGACTTGTGACCCTAGGGAGATGATTTAGAGAAGACTGGTAGTTCTGGATAAAATGATATATTAAGGCACCGACGGAATTGATACACAGGAATAAGCTGTGACGAACTATAATTAAAAAAAGTAATAGTATGATTAAGACAAGAGTGCTATGATTAGGACAAAAGTGCTATGATTAGGACAAGAGTGCAAGGGAAACAGAATTGTGACGGATATGAAGTATTAATAGGACAGCTTGGGAGATATTAAGGATAAAACTAACTAAGAAGGGTAAGTAACCCATAGTAAGAATTGTGAAAAAGATTAAGAAGTGTTATACTATGGGGTAGAATACGAATAGGATATGATGTGAATATAATAAGGATCATAATGAAAATAAGTAAAGCCTAGTGAGAAAGTGGCTAGTGATAGGGTGTGGTCCGTGTAATAAGAATATAAGGGTAAGTGTGAAATGGAAAAGCGGGCTAGGGAACCAATAAGAAAGACTTATCAAGTTCCATAGGGAAAGTTTCGAATAAAGATTATGCGATAACAGAAATGATAGCGAGCACAAGGAAAGAAAGAGTAACTGAAAGGAGTAAGCAAGAAGAAAGCGAGATGACAGTGTAATAATAGGTCATGACATGTGTAGCCGAAGATACGAATGCTAAAAATAATGGAACTATGAAAGACCAAGTTGTAGAAGGATGAGCAACGAGATGGAATGGGGGTTAGGTAATGATTAGTATGATATGAATAAAGATGGATGGACAGAATACATTTTTGTAATGAGAAAAAGGATTATGTGGAAGTAATGTGTTCCGAATAATACAGAGGTAGTATAAGATCCCTCTTGTACAGAATTAAAGATAGATATAGACGGAATAAATGATAAGAGAAATCTTTGGAAGCACCTAATATAGATATGATTAAATGAATACAAATATGGAACAAAAGGGGAACGTACAATATGAACTTAAAAGTGCAATATGACTACATGGTTATAAGGTAAGGCCCTAATTGAGGCGAACTTGGTATGTTGTTGAGAAAATTAAAAGTCGGTGTTGGGTACATAGTAAGGGCAAGGGGTATAAGGTATAAAGGGGTGGTGCGTGCACACAACGTCGCCCCAACAATAGTGGAATCCTTAAGAGACAAAGATGGTAAACTGAAGGAACAAATGGTGCAATATACATTCATCCCAAGAAACAAAGGATATAGGTTGGAATAAAGCTACTCCTCCAAGAGAACCTTGGATAATTATCGTCGGAATACAAGTATTGCCTAATTGAAATTGGAACGACTAATAGTGCTAATTAACTTTTGATAAAGATAAGTGAAGTGTGGCCTTGGATAAGTTGTTCCATGGGTCACATTACACAAGTACAGATTAATAGATGAGATGTCTCACTATGTATGGAAAGGTTCTTGTCGCTTCATGACTTATTCAAGGTTTTGTACGTACAGAATTAAGTTATAAAGGATGAAAAATGAGATGGACATGATGTGGTACCAAGCAGATTGGGAAAAGAGATTGTATAAGTTTTGAGATTGTACAAATGTATAAGTACCCCCCCCTCCTCCCTTAAGGGGGAAGCGGGTTAGAAGAATGCAAGGGAAAGATAAAAATAATGGATACTATAATATAGCGGACATGGATGTTTAAACTTCAAGAAGATCCTGTGCTGAAGCAAGTTAGAAGGACTGAAAGCCAACAATAATGGGATAGAAGTCAGAATGGTAATTAAGGTTATATCGAGAAGTTTTTGGCAAAACCCTGCATGATATTACGTTAGAAGATGGGTATGTATAAAAAAGAAAGGGTACAACCAAGGTAGGGTATCGAATAACTCAAGAGAATATGTGAAGGATAACTATACCATGTGGGGTCAAAAGCCAAGATATTGGCTATAGCGTTGTTCGCAAATGATGTTGCGATAGATAAATAACCAAGGAAAAGGGAAAGCAAGCCTCCTATGATTAGAATTGAGAAGAGAAAGGAGTGAATAAAAGAAAAGAAAGAAGTATGATAAGATGGGACAAGCTAGTTTCAATATGAATGAGATAGGTGAAGCAGAATGAACCTAGAGATGAAAAGTCTATGTCTACCTCATACAACTTGTACTGGCAGGGTTATGCAACCTATGAATATGTATGTGTTACGTATAGGGCCAAGTGAGTAAGTACGTGGTAAAAGAAATAAGGGTTCAATACGGACAATACAGTTATAATATTTTTGATACATTACAGAGAGGTAGAGAAGAGATATTCGTACTTGTTCCCTATGTCCAAAGGTAGTCTAAGCTCCTAAAAGGATTGGAAGACAACGGTTATAGAGAACTCCCTAAAATCCTCATAAAACCCTATAAGATGAGTTAACATTCGAGGATGAATGTTCTAAAGGGGGAAGAATGTTATACCCCGTACTTTTGTACCTTCTCTTAGCTTCTTAGAAGTTACCATGTGAGCCGTATAATCTATAACGCTACGAAACAACTCTAAGGAAGGGAGAAGGTAACCCTATAGTAGGAAAGATTTGAAATATGGTTATAAGAATCCAGAAGGAGTGGAGGCCAAGTAATGAGTCGTAGGACTTGAAAATCTTACATTCTTAAGCTACTTGAGTTCATACAAAGCTTACATAGCAAGGATTACATAAATTTGTAAAGTAAGATGATATTATGAACCCATGAAGAGGAAAATAAGGTGACACGTAGAAGAAAGAGGGATTTCCACATGGCAGCAGCTAAAGCAAGGGGGTGGCATCCCCTAAGTGGAGGAGGTGATGCGTTGTCCCACTAAGGGCTTGACACGTGTCACCACTTAGGGGATGATACATGTCACCCCTTAAGGTAGCATATATATATATATATATGTATATATATATATGTTTTATGAATTTTCAACTCATCCTTATCCCATAAGTTACATCTTCATCCAAATATTCAACGAAAGAAGAGAGAAGAACCTCTAGCTAGAGAGAAAGAGAGAGCCTAGAATTTGGGAAGAAAACAAATGGTGAGTTCTCCGATTTCATTCCATGAATTAATTATATAGGGTATACCATGAGGGTATGAAGGTGTTATTAATATAAATTTATGGTTTCAATCATCCCCAAAAGGATAGCAAACAACCACGAAGTTTCAGCCGCGCTAGAAGAGCTTCTGAGGCGAGTTTTGGCAAGTTTCGGACAAGCTAAGGCTTTCCTGTTAATTTGGAGTTTATTATGTTGTTATGAGGTATATTAAATTTCTTAAATGAGTCTTTAAGTAGAAAAATTGCATAAGGATGCTTGACTTTTAAAACAAACTAAATTGAAGTCCTTAGAGTTAAATCGTAGTCGAGGAGTGTGTTGTGATTGTGGTGTTGCGGTTGTAGATGGTTTAATTGCATGTTGAATGATGTAAAGTGTTCTAATAAGGGTGTGTGTGTTTTTTTTGCATCCACACGACCCTCCATTTCATATGGTTAAGGGTTTTACGAAACAAAGGTTAAAAACTCTATTTTGGTAGCGTAGTTTTTAGCGAGTTGGTTGGAGTTTATATTGTGTAATGTTGAAGTTATTTGACTTGAATATATGATGCTGGTTTTTGTTGTTGGTTGGATGTGGTAGTTAAGTATGTAATTGGAAGTTTGTCTAGGGCAACTTATAGGGGAGTTGCACCCTGATTTCCGATAACTTTGTAGCTGTAATAAACTAGTCGAGGGAAATGGATAAGGAAATGATTCCTATGGAAACTTGGTTGTAGAGTTGGAAATTGTAAAGTGAAAGGTTATTAACCTTAGTATTTATTTCATGTTAAATAGGTTCTAAAGACAACGAGGCGAACATGGTTAATAGTAATCCATAAAAGGTATGTGAAGCTACCTTCTTTCTCTTGGCATGTTTTTGGCATAAGAATGTAAAGCTACCCTTATTCTCTCTTAATATGTGTTTGACATAAGTTATGATTTTATGATGAAATATTTATGGTACCGAGTCTCTTGATGGGCGAAGTATGACATAAGTTACTATATAAGGATCGGGCCGAACGTTCCTCAGCATATGTTACTATCTAAGGATTGGGTCGTATGTTTCATGGCACATATGTATATGATGACTACATGAGGGAAAGTAGAGAGTATGTAAAACTGTCACTTCTTTCTTTTGGCATGTCTTAAAATTAAGTAAGGATTAATATGATCTTTGGGGGTAATTCTATTCATAAGTCTCGAGGGTGATTCATGATTTTTGTTCTTAAATATTCTCCGATAATTAATGTCCTTGAATTTTATAAGTTATTTGGTATCATCTTGATTCATTCCTATGATTTCTAAGGCTCTTTTGATATGATCAATAGTGATATTTGAGGGATGGTTGATATGACTATCGTCCTGATTTTCAAATAACAATTCATTTTTATCACTTCATCAAGTCTTTGACAATGTTTTAAATTGCATTTAGTTTCTCACTACTCAACTCGTGGATGCCTCAATGCTTATTTCACTGAGACTGGGCCAGGATATGTTATCAAGCATACTTCTCTGCATTGTTCTTCATGCCCCGACGTGAGGGGGAAGGTATGACATGTACATAGGTTGTGGTGTATGTTGTGCCATGTACACATATGTTGATGTCTGATGATATGATATGATATGTCCATATGATATGATATTATGATCTATTATCGAGATGTTCCCTACTCTGGAGTATGTTGTGCTGTGGCGCCAGTGATGGGAGGGCGACCACGTTTTGTTCACCGAGTTGTGGTGGTAATCTTGAGACTCAGTCTTGCAAGGAGAGGTACATGATAGGTCACCACGTGCCATGAAGCCCTTTGTGGTGACCCCACCCTAGAGACCTCAAATAATGATCCCAAGCCAAGGACCATGATAGACCACCACAGGCTATGTAGATCTTCACGGACTGTGGTGCGCTTAGTGGTGGTCACTCCTACAGGTCAACCTATAGGCCCTGCACCATGCCCCTTGTTCATGGGCCGTGATTCCCTCTACTCACCTTAAAGGGGTTCCATAGAGGAGGTTCTAAAACCCTTCCCCTGTAACTCAAAATATTAAAGCTAAGTCCAACATCATGGACACCACCACATATCGTCATGAGCATCATTGACCGTGATAGGTCCTCCTGATGAGTCCCATTCCCAATTAAATGAGGGGTAATCTAGTCATTTCTCAATTCTCTTATAAATCTATATGGATATTTTTGGGACTAGATTCATTATGAATATATCCTAAATTCTCCTAAATATATTTTTCCCTCATTAATTTCCAATCAACTTTAAGACTTCTCTCACAAGGTTCATTAACAAGTTCATCTTATTCATCAATTTTGGCTAGGGTTTCTTCAAGAACAAGTCTCCTTTTTAAATTCTAAGGTCAAATTCAATCAATGTGTGTAGGGATTTATCCATGGAGTCCCAAGGTTTTCATTCAAAATCTCATGAATTTCAATTTGATTTGTAACCCTAATTTTTTGAATTGCATTCGGTTGTTTCAATTATTTTTTTAATTGTTATATATGATCAATATATATTTGTTTCTTCATGAATTGTATGGTGCTGAGTTGAATCACGAATGCCCATGCACGAACCTATTTTCTATGATGATATTATAGAGTGTGATTATGAATTCAATGATTTCTAAGTACTATCATGGTTTTCATTCAAATTGACTATGTATATGAGTTTTACTCTAAATTCAAGAATGAATTATGATCATGAATTACAAGCATGTTCATGATATGAATTTCATGCAGGTTATGAAGAAAGGTGGCTTATGGCTCTATGTGGTGACCTAGGACCTAATGATATTAATTATGCAAGTATGATTTGTATTGATGAAAGGCCAATTCACATTGCTATTATTTTATAAAATGTGCTATTAAATGAATTATGATATTTATGAATAGGTTTATGATATATGTTAAGTATGACTATTATGTTATGTATTTTATAGGATTTGACTTAGCACCAAGTGGACATGAGGTGGGGGCTCTACCAAAAGCCTTAGTAGAAGCCTCAAGTCTCTTAAACTATGTGCCACCATAGGTTGCCTTATGGCTTAGCTAGTGGATCCATATAAAGCATAGTATATGACCTGCCTAGCGAGGTAGAGTCTACCTTGGCAAGTAGATTCCCCTTTCTTCCATTGTATGGGGAGACATCGGGATTCCACGTTATAGCTCACATGGTCTTATTATTGGTTATGGTTCTATCCCACAGATATATGATCTCTTGTTTAGTTTCATGATTTCAACTGCGTCTTTCAAATGCTTTAATCATTATGATTTTTTCATGACTTTACTTAGCTCATTTTACCATGTACTTTACTTGATCATTGTATTTTATGATTTATGTTTTATTTCATTCCCTCATACTTCGTACATTCAAAAGTACTAACTTATATTTGTTGCCTACATTATCTCATAATGTATGGGTACAGAATAACGCTCCTATCATATGTGGCTAGTAGAGTTTCTTACTGGTAAAGTTTTGGTTAGTTCTCATCCATCAAGTACTAGTGATGAGTTGCTTCTTCTTTCAAAGATATTTATTTTTTTCAAGTTGAGGGTGAGATAGGGACATATTTTATCCTCCGCCCTTCTTAGCTAATAGAGGCATTAGTTCGAAAAATGTTATTGAGTCTATGTTGTCAAGTTACATTAGTTTTTATGATTCACAATTTAGACTCTTTTTTAGGTTATTGTCTGCACTTAATTTTCCTTATGTATGCTTTATAATATGTCAAGAGGCTTGGTGGGTCCCATTCATGGTTTTTGATCATCGTGTTACAACTATGCCATAGGTCAGATCATGACAAACTTTGTATTAGAGAACAAAGTTTATGATGTCCTAGGGTGTCCAACATACCACGTCAAGTAGAGTCTTATTCATTTTTTTGAAGCACACCACATCTATGAATAGGAGGCTATAAGTCATTTTAGGAAATTCTCATTTCTTTCATTGTCTATGTCATGCTATAGAGTCTACCCTAAGACTTTCTTTTCCTAATGAACTTCCTTTGTTTTCAGAGAAATGCCTCAAAGAAGGCCACATTTGCCAATGTAGATCAATGTTAACGAAGTCCAAGATCCTCAGGCTCTATAAGATAATAGTCCCCTACCCGACCAAGTGACTAATGTAGAGTATCGTACCGCTACACTATGCTATCCCAAGTAGTATCCAACCAAGGTGTCGTGGTTCCTCCTAATGTTCCCACTCTAGATTCTAGGGTAAGGTACTTTGCAAGAATAAACCCTCTGGAGTTCCATATTTTGAAAGTCGATGAGGATCCCCAAGTGCTTATCAATATGGTTTATAAGATAGTAAAAATTATCGGTGTGATGTGAAAAGAGAAAGTGGAGTTGGCAACATACTTTCTCATGAGTGTGGTTCAAGTATGGAATACTTAATGAAAGATATAGAGGGTGGATGAAGGACATATTGAGTGGGAAGCCGTCAAACTTTCTTTCCTTGATCATTTTTTCCCTCTTGAGCTAAGGGAAGCTAAGGTGTTGGTGTTCATAAATTTGTGACAAGACAACATGGGAATGAGGGACTATGCCCTAAAGTTCACCAACCTATCTAAGTATACTCCTTCATTGGTTGCCGATTCACATGCCCAAATGAGTTAATTAATGTCGGGGGTATTCGACTTGGTTGCTAAGGAATGTTGTACCACCATGCTTGTCAAGAAAATGGACATATCTCTGCTTATGACTTTTACAGAGCAAATTAAGAGAGAAAAACTTAAAGACATGAGAATGAGAGATTTTAAGAGAGCCCGGTATGAAGATGGGTTCTCAAATGCTATGTCCAGTGGTGGTAGTGGCCATTCTCAAAAAGGCCAAGGTTTCGAAAAGAAGTTCATTAATGATAGGGTTCCATACCCTAAGTCTCAAGGAGGAGGTGTGAATGCCACTAGCCCATCATTTCCTAAGTGTACAAAATGCAGAAAGAATCATGGAGAGAGATGTTTGATGTGGATGGCTGCTTGCTTTAGATGTGGAAAAATGGACCATACTTAATCTGAGTGCCTCATGTTACCAACAAGGGTGGAGAAGGTCATCCTCAAGGCCAAGCTTCTGAGGTGTCCAAGTTCCACAAGGTGCCTAAGCTCAACCTAAGGTTGGTCAACTCAACAACCAGTTTTATGCTCTTCATGGTAGGCAAGAGGTGGAGGAGACTCTCAATATGGTTAACTGTATGTTATGGGTCTTTCACTATGATGTTTATGCTTTGCTTGATCTGGGTGAAAATTTGTCTTTTGTTACTTCTTATGCGACTACGAGGTTCGATGTTAGCCACGAAATATTCATGGAGCCTTTTTTCGTGTATACTTTTGTAAGAGAGTCAAGTTTGGCAAAAATGTCTATAAAAATTATCCCATGTCGATTTTGCACAAATTTATCCCTTGTGATCTTTTTGAACTAAACATGACCAATTTTGACATTATTCTTGATGTGGATTGGTTACATGCCTCTTATGCATCAATAGATTGTAGAACTAGTAAAGTCAAGATTCAGTTTTCTAATGAGCACATTCTTCAATGGAAGGGTAACGATTCAGTGGTTAACGGTCGATTCATTTTATAACTTAAGGATTGAAAAATGATTTCAAAGGGTTAAATTTACCATCTAGTTTGGGTTAGAGATACTAACTTACTATTGAGTCAATTTCAGTTGTAAATGAATTTACGAAAGTTTTTCCTAAAGATCTCCCAGGTATTCTGCCTGGAAGTGAAATAGACTTCGGTATTGATCTCCTACCTGATAAGCAGCCTATCTCTATTCCTCTATACCGCATGGCTCTAGTGTAACTTAAGGAGTTGAAAGAGCAATTACAGGATTTAAAGGTTTCATAAGACCAAGCATTTCACCTTAGGGTGCTCTCGTTTTGTTTGTTAGGAAGAAAGATGGGTCACTTCGAATATGTATTAATTACCGAAAATTTAATAACATCACCGTAAAGAACTAGTAACCAATTCTAAGGATAGCTGATTTATTTGACCAATTATAAGGGGCAAGCTACTTTTCAAAGATTTACCTTCGATAGGGTTATCATCAACTCCGAGTGAGGTAGTATGACATTCTAAAGATGGCTTTTAGAAATTGGTATGGTCACTTTGAATATTTGGTTATGTCTTTTGGACTAAGGAATGCCTCTGCAGCTTTTATGGGTTTGATAAACAGGGTGTTCAACCAACGTTTAGATATGTTTGTGATGGTCTTTATTGATGATATTTTTATTTACTCGTACAGTGAGGAAGAGCATGTCAATCATGTAAGGATTGTGTACCAAATTCTCAAGAACCTTCAGTTGTATGCAAAGTTTAGCAAATGTGATTTTTGCCTAAGGTCAGTTTCTTTCCTTGGTAACATTATTTCTAGATAAGGAATTATAGTTGATCTAAAGAAGACGAGGCAATTAAGAATTGTCCTAGACCATTGAGTCCTTCTGATATTCAGAGTTTTTTGGGATTAGCCGGTTATTATAGACGGTTTGTGGAAGATTTCTCTTCCATTTCATCACCCTTGACCTCTTTGACTAAAAAAAGGTGAAATTCCAATAGTTTTACGCATGTGAGAAAAACTTCCAAGAATTGAAGGATAGGCTTACCTCCGCTCCGATGTTGACTTTACCAAAAGTGTCTGTTGTGTTTGTGGTGTATTTTGATGATTTACGAGCTGGTCTTGATTGTGTGCTGACGCAAAATAGTAAAGTGATAGCTTATGCTTCAAGGTAACTCAAAGTTCATAAGAAGAATAACCCAATTCATGACTTGGAGTTGGCGGCGGCGGTATTTTCTTTGAAGTTATGGAGGCACTATCTCTATGGTCTCCATGTGGATATTTTCACCGATCACAACAATTTGGAATATGCATTTACTCAAAAGGACTTGAATCTTCAACAAAGGAGTTGGCTTGAGCTGTTGAAAGATTATGATATTAGTGTGCTATATAATTAGGCTAAGTCAAATATGGTTGATGAGGCCCTTAGTAGATTGTCCATGAATAGATTTTCTCAAATTGAGGATGAAAATAGAGTGTTAGCTCAAAATGTGTATAGATTAGCCTATTTTGGTGTGTGGTTGGTTGATTCGTAAGCTAGTGGTGTTATTGTGCAAAATGGTTCCGAATTATCTCTTGTGGCGGATGTCAACACAAAACTAGGTGATGATCTCTTTGGTAGAATTGAAGAAAGAGGTTGATGAAAATGACATTTAGTGTTTCTCCCAAGGAGGAGATGGTGTGTTGAGATATCAAGGCCAATTGTGTGTGCCAAATGTTGGTGGCTTGAAAGATATTATATTGTCTAAATCTCATAGTTTGTGGTAGTCTATTCATCCTGATTCCACAAAGATGTCACAAGAATTTAGGAAAGTGTATTGGTGGAACGGCATGAAGAGGGATATTGTAGAATTTGTGGCTAGGTTTCACAATTGTCAACAAGTGAAAGTTGAACATCAAAAATTGAGAGGTTTAACTCAAGACATTGAGATTCATACTTGGAAGTAGGACGCCTTGAATATGGGATTTATTATAGGTTTGCCTCGTACTCGTAGGCTACATGATTCCATTTAGGTGATTGTTCACCAGATGAGTAAGCTGACTCAGTTTCTCCAAGTTAAGACTTCATACTCCACTAAGGACTATGCTAGATTGTATATTCGAGAGTTATTGAAGATTCATGGTGTTCCATTATCTATTATTTTTTATTGAGGTACTCAATTTACATCTCAGTATTGGAGATCTTTCCAAAAAAGTCTTGGTACCCAAGTGTAACTTAGTACAGATTTTCACCCATAAATGGATGGTCAGGCCGAACGTACCATTCAGACATTAGAGGATATGTTGAGATCATGCATGTTATGTCCCATACTTTTGTACATTGGAATATTTATAAGCTCTTCTAAAGATGTCATGTGATCCATATTATCCATGACATTATCAAATGATCCTAAGGAGGGGAGGATGTAATGCCCAATATTTTGCATATATTAGTTCTATGTGAGTAGTGATGGTTTGAAATAGGGTTGGAAGGATTTGAAAAGGATTCGATGCCAAATAATTTGTCATAGTAATCAACCTACTTACTTAAGCTACTGGTTTGGATGTCTTACATAATTAAGCTACTTGATTACACATCTATCTTCAGTAGCAAGGATCACACAGGTTCTTAAGGTAAGACTAATTTCTAACCTCCTAAAAACAAAGTAGGTGATGCACCTACTTAGAATATGTGGAATGCATTTTAAATGAAAAGGGCAAGTAGGTGATGCAACTACTTACAAACTTGTGGCAGGAATTATGGAGGTGATGCACCTACTTTCTTAAAGTAATGGACAAGATTATTTTGGGATGCGAGATAGAGATTTTTATTTTTGATTTTAATTAACACACGAATTGGTTATAAAATTTATTTGGTCTAGAAATATTAGTGGAAATTAGGGATTAATTAATCATGGTTACACCCCTAAGCGTGCCCCACCAATACACGTGGTAGAAGTTGATTGGTATGAGGATGATAGTGGGTCACATGTAAAGTATGGACACATTTCATAAGGGTGGACACGTGTACAACCCCTAAGGCAGCATATATAAGCCTAGTAATGATTAATTAGCTAGGCATTTATCTCATTCTTCTTCAACCTAACCTAGAGAGAAAGAAACAGAGTCCAAACCATGGAAACTTACATCCATGTCTAAAGAAAATCAAGGTCCTAAATTTTGATCCATAAATTAATTTTCTATGGTATTTTTAACCAATCGGAGGTGATTAACAGTGTGAATTAATCATTGGAGTAGAAGAAGTTCTAACGTGTAATCCACGAGTTTCAACCAACTTAAGGAGCCAATTTGTTAAGGTAAGAGTTAATCATTCTCTATATGTTTTTGGATGAATTTGGATGTGTGGTGAATGTGTAAATGTGAATTGGATATATGAAATTATGTATGTTGGTATTAGAGTATTGTTGAAGCCGTAGGGGTTGTTTTAATTGAAGTTGGCGAGCTGATTTTCTTTAGTATTTTAGGTATTGTTGTCATAGTTTTTTGATGAGGATGAAGGAATTAAATAGCTAAAGTTGAAGTTGTAATAGTTTGAGGGCTGTTGTAGAACTTGGTGTAATGTTAACAAAGTTTTCTTGCATTTGAATGAGTGATGTTGCTATAGTGTGGCTGCTGTAATATGCCATTAAATTAGATGAAAAGCTTGTACGAAATAACGTATAAGAATCGTAGGTGGGTTGCTTGGCGTGTTCGTAGGTGTTCACAAGGTTTTTAACCATTTTTATGTTGCTAGTTAGGGCTATTTTGATTTGTCGTTGTTGTTCCTATTGATCTTGGAAGATTAAGTATGACTACAGTTATTGTATTGGTTGGACTGTTAAAAGATCGTTCGATGAAATGTTAATACTATGGATCATTAAAGATAACTTCAATATGTGGTAGTCGTATATGGATTGTTATTGAATGTTGTAAATGTCGGGCTATTTAAAATATTAGGTGGGTTTTTTTGGAGTATTCTTGAATCTTGTCTTGGCTAGACTTAACATGACATTTTAATGTGTGATTATTGATGTTACTTAATGGTTGTATGGCTGGCTGTGATGTGAGAGGAGTGAGCTATATAGGGGAGGCACTGTCTAATTATATAGAAATAACCTACTAATGATAAAGTATGTTTAATGCCTTTCCATAGCTTAACCATAGTACTTAACATTTTAATATAGGTTGAGACACTACAGGCAACGCATACGTATTGTGGTGAATAGGCTCTAAAGGTATGTAAAGCTATCCCTTCTTTCTTTTGGCATGTCTTAGATATAAGTGATATATGATATAATCTTTGGGGTAATTCCATTAATCGATTCCACGTATGATGCATGATTCTTATTCACTTCTTGATGTTAGAACTCCTAAAGTAGTTGAGCAACTGCCATTGATTCTTCTATACGTTGGATAGTAGTTGGTAAATGAAAGTCCCTAATCTTAAGGACCCTATAATGATTAATATCCTTAACTTTCATAAGTTGTCTTGCATTTTCTTGATACGTGTCTATCATCCCTGAGGCTATAATTAATATAGTTCATAATGACATTCAAAGAGTAATGAACATGACTACTGCCTTGATACTTAAGTATTAATTAGCCTACTTATCCAAATAATGATCTAAATGCATATGGTTACTCACTACTCTACTCGTGCATACTGTCATTATATTTTTCACCGAGTTCCTTACTAGAGGGCCGGGTATATTATCACGCACATTTTACTACATTATCCATCGTGTCGCTCACTAGGGGGCCAGGTATGCTATATGGTGATATAATAGTGCAATGATATGGTTATGGCACCGAGTCCTACGATAGGGCGAGTACATTATATGTGCGCATGACTTTGTTCACCGATTCCCTTACTAGATGGCCAAGTACGGTATATGTATATGATCATATGATAATATAATGATGCAATTATGGAATTGAGTCCCATAATGGGCCGGGTAATGTATGTGATAATGATATGCATGATTTGTTTCGCAAGGCATAGGTACAACGAGTTCTTGATTATCATACTTGTCTCCTTGATTCTCTACTTCAGTTATGATCTTTCTTACTGTATTTTATATTTTATATATACTCAGTACATTTCTTGTACTAACCCACTTCCTTCAGGGGGGAGGGTTTATTTTATACCCGCAGGTACATATACTTATTTTGGGGATCCGCCAGCTTAGGATTTCCATTTAGCTATTTTGGAGTGTTCCATTGTCTCGGAGCCTAGACTTTTGGTATAGATCCTAATGTATATATTTAGTTATCTAGGGGTACGGCGGGGCCCTGTCCCATCATATGATACTTTAATACTCCTAGAGGTCTGTAGACATATGTGTGAGTTGTATGTATATGTGTTCGGTTGTGCCTATATGACTTGTATGTTGGGACGTTCCCATTCGTAGTGGAAGCCTTGTCGGCTTGCATACATATATATTTTGGGATGTTGTATGTAGTGACAGCCTTGTTGGCTCATGTATTATAATGTTTTAATTTGATTTTGATTCTCCAGCAGACAGGTTACCCTGATAAATGTATGTAACTCTTGAGATGACGTCCTATTTTCACAAAGCCTTCATATTTTGTTTAGTTTCAGTTTGATGATGTCTAAGTGATATGTATACTAGTGCCCGGCTCGGGCACTAGTCACAGGCTACGGAGTTGGGTCATGACAAAAATGGTATTAGAGCAGTTCATCCTCAGAGTGTCTACAGGCTGTGTCTAGTAGAGTCTTGTTTATTGGTGTGTTGTGCACCACATATATAAACAGGACATTTAGGGTGTTACCTTTCCTTCCATTTTGGATCGTACGATAGAACCTGAACCTAGGAAAGATTGTTTCTAACCTTTTTTCCTATAGGTAGGTGCAAATTTATGAGAGATGAAGAGGCCAGCTTCAGATAATGGGTGTGCTAAGAAGGCCCCTAGAGTAAATTGGGGTCCTTAATCTCTAGGATCGAGTAGGAGGAGCCTCAGTTATTCTATCAAGACTGAACCCTCGGAGGACCCAGTGATAATTTCTCCAGAGTTTTTGATATCTAGAGAGGCGGACACTGAAGCCCTACCAGTTGCTCGTATGGAAGGGCACCACATCAGATCGGCTGCGTCGGTAAGTGTTACAGACTATTCCAGCCACTTGTCCTCGACATAAGTAAACTAGGACTTACCCAGTTATCTGTATTCCCTAGATTCAGATGAAGAAGATGATGAAGGTCAGATAAGTAGATGGCGGACAGACTGTCGCACCCTATTTTCCAACGGGATCGAAATAGTTTACAACATAAAAATGGCTATGCCTCTGATTTTGAAAATGTTTAGAGTCACCACCTAATTTTAAGAAAAATATTAGGAAAACCATTTTTTTTAATGTAAACTCTGTTTTGATTTGCGAAACCTGTGAGATTCTAAGTAAGGGTTTTAGTTACTCGAGGGGAAGGTATTAGGCATCCCTCAGAGCCTATCCGAAGATAGTCCTTAAACTTAGTTTTAGAAAAAATGATTAGGGATATTTATTCATTTGTTTGTTTTAGAAATATTAAGAAAAAGGGTTTTTATTAAATTTGAGAAAAAGGTGAAAATATAAGGTATGTCATATATATACGTCTTATATATGAATGAACTAAATTTAATAATAATATATTTATTGTATAGTAAAATAAATACTAAATAATATATTTAAATATATAAAAATACAAATGTATATTTTAAAATCATTTGAATAAATAACTTACTAAATTTATGGTAAAATAAATGTCTAGTATTAGCAATGGTTACTTTATTTGTAGCCACAATAAAAAAGAAAATAAATAAGATAATAGACAAGTGTAGATATATGAATATGTAATATGTTGTAAATCTAATTTGGGTGAAATCTCTAATAAGATTAAGGATGCCTAAAAATCATTGAATTTTAAAATATTAAACTACCCCAAATATATATATACAAACAAAATATTTAAAAGTCGACAGGAAATAAAATTATCTACATTCTTATTTTTTCTTCGGATCAGCGCCGGCTCATTAATCGGAAGACAAAATATATAAAGTTTTTGTCATTTTTCTGCTCGGGTCAACTTCCATCATTTCCGAAGGGCCTAATTACCCTTACCCCTCTTAAGTTTATTTATTATTATAATCCTAAAGCAATCTAAAAGAAATAATAAAAACTAACGTCTTAAAAGGTGTCTAACGTCCCAACTTAATATCCAAGAGACATTGGATGTACTATTTAGGGTAGGTTTTAGACCGAAGGAAATATAGGCATCCTAATTAGACACATCGTCAAACAAAACAGATAGGACAAGCAGTTAGCACATAAAATCTCAAGTAAGCCTCTAAATTAATTAATTAACATGCTTGAAAACACAGATAAGATGTGAAGGTTATCATGATCATGTGTGTGCGTACAAACTTGAATAATATGACGGGCAAACTTAATTACTAAGATGATTGTGATAAAAGAAGCATGCTTGATAATTTAATTATTAACTAATAATATTTTATAAAACCCTATTAACATGACTTTAGTTAAGAGCATGCTAAAAAATTTATTAAACGCTATGAATATGGTTTTCTAAATGTTGATATACTAAAGATGTATTAAAATATAGACATGATTTCAAATATAGAATAATATGATAAATATTTATTAGAACCCTAGGGGGCATGAATTCTACTCATAATTGTTATGAAAAAATATTTATGAAGGCCTAATATCCATTTAATTGACATGTTAGAATTATAATATCTATAAACATAATTGTTATATGATAAAATATGCGAGAAATATTGTTAGATCTCATGGACTCAATAGGCTCAAAATATTCTTACCGACATGATTTTCTATATGCTTAAAATAATATTAAACCCTATAAACGATATCTAGGGGGTTAAGCATGTTGAAATTTATTTTAAATGTTATTTATAGGCATGGTGTCTAAATGAAATGATATGTTGAAAATTGATTAAAATTGTAAGCATGATTTTAAAATAAAATAACATGACAAATATTTATCAAATCCTATAGACATGATCTCTATATATAAACTATGATAAACATTTGTTACAATTCTAAAAGCATAGTTTAAATATGAGGCGATGAAGTATTTATTAAGAATCTACAGGTGTGATTTTTTTTATTAATAATATTATAATAAAAATACTTATAACAACCTATAGACATAAAATTTACATGACGGATAAACTATTTATTAACTTAAATGCATGATTTATATATATTGACGACATTCTACATGATTTCTATAGGGTTAAAACTCTTATGGCCATGGTTTCTAAATAAAGTATGTATTGAAAACATTTATTAAATTCTATAGATACAGTTTCTATATAAGTCAATATGATGAAAATATTTGTAATCTTATAAGCATAAATTAACTCTTATAAAATACTAAAAATATTCATTAAGTACTAGAGACGTGATTTATGTATATTTCTTACGGTGAAAATATTGATTTTATATGCTTGCAATATTATTCAATTTTATAAACATAGTTCTATATGACATAATATTATAAAAAATATTTATTAGCAAATATATAGGTATTGTATCTATTAAAGTAGCCTATTAAACTTATTAAATCTTAAACATGATTTCTATAAAAATTAATATGCTTAAGTCATGTAGGTGATGTTTCAATTAATATGCTGAAAATGTTAAGCTTAAAACATGACATATTAATTCAATTAATATGCTAGAAATTATCTATCAAAAGCTTGTGTACATAATTCTTTAATAATAGAATGGTTGATAGTTTGAATAAAATACGAGAGTTGGCTAGGTTATTTAATACGTATAAATAAAAATATTAAAATTTGACAGATTGATTAAAATGTAGAGTTTATCAATATTTATTTATGTGATAAAATATATTTCATTTAAAATATAAGCATAAAAAATAAATAATTTCTTTCAGTATATTTGTTTAGCGCACGCAATCACATAAAATTTGTGTCAAAGTAAAAAAAATTGCAAGTAGCACGTAGATTTCCCCTCCCCCTTTAGACAGTCCCCAAATATATATTATTATACAGAGTAGAGTTTACAAGATTATTACAAACTAAAATAAAAAGTAAGTGAATAATACATAAGATGTAAACGAAATACTACATGTTAACATTTCGTTCGCAACTCTTCATGTTTTGAACTTTGAAGTTCAAACCCTGCCAAACCATAAAGAAAACACAAGCAACATACAAATATATAGAGATATATCATGACTATATAATTTTACTACAACAAAGCAAACAAACAAAATAAGAACACATTTCAAAATAGTAAACCAATATATAAGGGAAGGTGGGACTAACCTAGATACTTCATGTATTTATTTTAACAAGATATATTATGTAAGAACCTAAGGTAAAGACTATATAATAAAAATAAGAAAAAGTACTAACCGATTAATATGAGATGTGCCAACGGAAAGCGATAGCAATATCCGAGATCCAAACAAGTCGAAGTAGCAAAGAGGCAAAGGAAAAAGCTTACGAGCAATAAGTATTTTGTTAAAGCTTTCTTGTGTTCTAATGTATTTTTTTTTCTTATGTGTTTCGTCCTTGTTTTTTTTTTTCTCTCTGTTTGTTGTCTTTCTTTGTTTTTGTCTTTTTTGTCTATTTTCTCTGTCTGTGTCTGTGTTCTTTTTTTTCAAATGAAGATGTGAAGTCTTCTTTTATAAAGATCAAAACAATCCTCCTCTAGCAAGAAATTCAACAAATCACTATTTTAGTAAGACTTTTCTCTCAAAATAGTCAATAAGAGGAGCCAAAGTTTCCCCAGAGGCACCAAATTTCGACAACACAATTAAATAAATTTTCAACCACAAAATCTGTCAAGTTCTTTTTTTAAACAACTAAATCCGGATTTTCAGTTAGCAAATCAATTATCATGACATTTGGTCAAATATAATCAAGAATTAATTCAAAATTTTGGTGAAAAAGTCAGAAAGAGCAAAGAAAAAAAAAGTCTCAAATATCATGCCAACATTTATGTATTTATACAACAGTTTTGTAGAAAAATTTACTCTTTCACCATAAATAATGCAGTATAACAGATTAAAACAACTAACATTTCAGACTAATTAAGGAGAATAAACAGACTAAGGACAACCAAACTTAGAAAAAAAAATCAACTAATTATCGCATCAAGTCTTAACAAATTGAATCAAGATGATGACCATTTTAACAAAGCTCAAAACTCGTAGATGTCCATAAAGAAGAAAATAATTATACACATCATTACCAATACTCTTCCAAATCCAACAGTCAATGAATTTTATGTCATAAGTGAGCTACTTACACAAATTTTAGAACAAAAAAAATAAAATAAATAACACTAGAATTTCCTCAATATCAAAACATCTATTTTAACAATTTTAAGAAACATACCAGATATTAAGATTGACAACAATAACTAATCTACATGAATAAGTATCAATCATCGAAGAGTTCAAAAACACATAGGAATTTACGCTCAATTTCGTAACACAAAGATTTTCGCGCAAGGTAAACATACATAAAAGGTTATTGAAAAATTGTAAAAATGAAGAAACAAACCTTGACGGATTTTTGACAGATCTGTCTACAGCGAGCTAAGATCTCAAATTTCGTCGGAGCAAGTTCTAACTACGGTGTTCTTCGTCGTTGTCTCAACCTTCGCCGGAATTCATTGGAGCATCGAGGCTCTTTGTTGTCGTTGTTCGTCGATTGGTTGTTGTTGTCAGTTCACTAAAATTTTTTTTTTTTTGTTGCAGGTGACGAGCTGCTGCAATCGTTGGAGCCACCGCTGTTGCAGGTGTTGCCGCCGTCGACGCCGCTGTCCGTGCTGCTGCTTGCCGTCGTCGGTGTTGTTGAGCAGCTGGTTCGCAGCTGTTGTGTTGCTGCTGCGCCTGATTTGTTGTGCAGGCGACGCTGCAGCTGGAGGGGACTGCTGGTGTTTGCAGCGTTGAAGAGCTACTGTTGATGTGTTGCTGCTGTCTTCTCCGGACAGCAGCTCGCGCGGAGATGAAGAGAGAGACGAGGGAGAGGAGACAAAAAGGGGAGACGCGGTGGTTGCTCCCCTTCGTCGGCGTAGCGGCGCCAAAGAGAGGGAGGGGTTGGATGAGGCGGCCATTGTTGTCTTCTTCTCCTTTGGAGAAGATGACCCA